>NC_067248.2:70472500-71722500 GCF_019359855.2 Lolium perenne | reverse complement strand
AGAGAAATTAAATCTATCTTGCAAAAGACTGTTAATAAATCTAGGAAAAATTGGGCTAGTAAGTTAAAGGAAGCGTTGTGGGCTTATAGAACTGCTTATAAAAATCCTATGGGTATGTCTCCTTATAAAATGGTTTATGGAAAAGCTTGTCATTTACCTTTAGAACTAGAGCACAAAGCTTATTGGGCTGTAAGAGAACTTAATAAAGATTCTAAACTTGCCGGTAAGAAAAGGCTGCTACAATTGAGTTCTTTAGGTGAGTGGAGAAGTGAAGCTTATGAAAATGCTAGACTGTTTAAGGAGAAAGTTAAGAAATGGCATGATAGAAGAATTATTAAAAGAGAATTTAATGTTGGAGATAAAGTCCTATTGTATCGGTCTCGTCTCAGATTTTTTTTGCAGGAAAATTACTTTCAAAATGGGAAGGACCATATGTCATTGTGGAGGTGTATCGTTCAGGGGCAATAAAAATTGCTTCGCTGAAAGATGATGCCACACAAGTGGTGAATGGACAAAGACTCAAACATTATATTTCTGGAGATTCTTATAATGAAGATGTTGATGTTATTCGAGTGGTGACTCCGAAAACTTTCATCAAAGATCAAATTGATAGTTCTGCAGAGTTCGACTTTGAATAGGTAACAGTTTTGGTAGTAAAAAGTCCGTGTTTAACTTTCTGAACAATATTTTTGCTATTTTTAGAAAATATGAAAAATTACGAGATCGAATCGAAGTGGAGGAGGCGCACAAGGGCGCGTCCCCACGTGGTGGCGCGGGCCCCACCCTGGCCGCGCCGCCATATGGGGACGGCTCCTCGGAGTCCCTCTTCCACTCGTGTTCGACTTGGTACTTTCCTTTTGTCGTGAAAGTTTTTGCTATATAATCCCCCGGACCCTCCGAGATCTGTATATCGTCTTCTCGTCGTGTTTTGTTTCGACCTGTTTCTGTTTAGATGTCGTCGCAAGGTTCATCCTCAGAAGATTATGCAACGCGTCGCAAACGTGAGCTCCTCTAGGATCTAGATCAAGGAACTTTCGTTGGATGGGCGGAAGCGGAAAGGGTCGTGACAAGACGGAAAGAGATGGATGAGGGTGTCAAGGAGGAAGTGAAGAAGATGTCATCAATAAAAAGAGAGCGGGAAGCTGTGGGGAGTAAGCCAATCTTGGTGGGATCGGTTAACACTCGACGTTCTTTTTCTCATAACTTGCAGGGACCTTTACCACCTGCTCCTGGCCTCAACTCTTTCCCTGCTGTGGAGGAAGCTCTTCGGGTTACCGATGAGTTTTGTGATCAATACCGTGTTCTGAGAACAACCGACTTCGCAGAATGCTAGAGCGGTTCCTCACTCCCATCAGGGTCGTTCCACCATCACCACCGAAGAAGTAATTCATCATTGGTATTTGCATCCCCTTGGCTTGTTCCTGTTGGAGATATGCCCAAGAGGCAATAATAAAATGGTTATTATAATATATATTTGTGTTTATGATAAATATTTACATACCATGCTATAATTGTATTAACCGAAACATTGATACATGTGTGTTATGTAAACAACAAGGTGTCCCTAGCTAGTAAGCCTCTTATATAACTAGCTTGTTGATTAATATATGATCAAGGTTTCGTGATCATGAACATTGGATGTTATTAATAACAAGGTTATGTCATTAGGTGAATGATATAATGGACATACACCCAAATAAGCGTAGCATAAGATCACGTCATTAAGTTCAGTTTGCTATAAGCTTTCGATACATATTTACCTAGTCCTTCGACCATGAGATCATGTAAATCACTTATACCGGAAGGGTACTTTGATTACATCAAACGCCACTGCGTAAATGGGTGGTTATAAAGGTGGGATTAAGTATCGGAAAGTATGAGTTGAGGCATATGGATCAAGAGTGGGATTTGTCCATCCCGATGACAAATAGATATACTCTGGGCCCTCTCGGTGGAATGTCGTCTAATTAGCTTGCAAGCATATGAATGGTTCATAAGAGATGACATATCACGGTACGAGTAAAGAGTACTTGTTGGAGACGAGGTTGAACAAGGTATAGAGATACCGATGATCAAACCTCGGACAAGTAAAATATCGCCTGACAAAGGGAATCGGTATCGTATGTAAATGGTTCAATCGATCACTAAGTCATCGTTGAATATGTGGGAGCCATTATGGATCTCCAGATCCCGCTATTGGTTATTGGTCGGAGAGAAGTCTCAACCATGTCTGCATAGTTCACGAACCGTAGGGTGACACAGTTAAGGTTTGATGTCGTTTTAAGTAGATATGGAATATGGAATGGAGTTCGAAGTTTTGTTCAGAGTCTCGGATGGGATCCGAGACATCACGAGGAGGTTCGGAATGGTCCAGAGAATAAGATTCATATATGGGAAGTCATTTTCCGGGGTTCGGAAAAAGTCCGGTGTTTTGACCGGAGCTTCTAGAAGGTTTTGGAAGGACCGGAATAGTCCGGAATATTATGGAAGGTTCCGGAAGTGTCCGGGACGACCCGGGATGTCTAAGGAAGTCCGGAGGGTTCCATAATAGGTGCAACCACGTTGCCTTAAGGGAAAAGGAGTCTTTCCTTAATGCAATTTCGGAATTGGCAAAAGAATCCGAATAGGACTAGGTTTTTGGAACCGGAAACCTACCGGAACTGTCCCAAACTTTGGGGGCAGGTCTTGGACGACTGATACGTCTCCAACGTATCGATAATTTCTTATGTTCCATGCCACTTTATTGATGATATCTACATGTTTTATACACATTATATGTCATTATTATGCGTTTTCCGGAACTAACCTATTGACGAGATGCCGAAAGGCCAGTTGCTGTTTTCTGCTGTTTTTGGTTTCAGAAATCCTAGTAACGAAATATTCTCGGAATCGGACGAAATCACCGCCCAAGTTCCTATTTTTCCCGGAAGCTTCCAGAGCACCGGAGGAGGATGAGAGGGGAGCCAGGGGGGCCCCACACCACACCCCGGCGCGGGCCAGGGGGGGCGCGCCCCCCTAGGGTGTGGGCAGCCCGTGGCCCCTCCGACTCCCTCTCTTCGCCTATTTAAGCCTCTCTGACCTAAAAACCCCGACGGAGAACCACGATACGGAGAAAACCTTCCAGAGCCGCCGCCATCGCGAAATCAAGATTCGGGGGACAGAAGCCTCTGTTCCGGCACGCCGCCGGGACGGGGAATTGCCCCCGGAAGCCGTCTCCACCGCCATCTTCACCGCCATCGCTGTTCCCATGATGAGGAGGGAGTAGTTCTCCCCTGGGGCTGAGGGCTCTACCGTAGCTATGTGGTTAATCTCTCTCTCTGTACTTCAATACAATGATCTCATGAGCTGCTTTACATGATTGAGATCCATATGATGAGCTTTGTATCGCTACTAGTTGTGTGCTACTCATGTGATGTTATTAAAGTAGTCTATTCCTCCTCCACGTGTGTAAAGGTGATTAGTGCGTGCACCGTGTGGTTCTTGTCGTAGGCTATGATCATGATCTCTTGTAGATTGTGGAGTTAATTATCATTATGATAGTATTGATGTGATCTATTCCTCCTTCATAGTGTAATGTGGACAGTGCGTGCACTATGTTAGTTCTTGGTTTATCTTGCAAAGATCTATTATGCTCTAAGGTTACTTAAACATGAATATCGAATGTTGTGGAGCTTGTTAACTCCGGCATTGAGGGTTCGTGTAATCCTACGCAACGAATGATGTTCATTATCAAACAAGAGTGTATGTAGCGCATATGAGAAGAAGTATTTATTATGCGATCAATGTTGAGAGTGTCCACTAGTGAAAGTATGATCCCTAGGCCTTGTTTCCAATACTGAAAACACCGTTTATTTACTGTTCTGTTGCATGTTTACTCGCTGCCATATTTTATTCAGATTGCTATTACCACTCATATACATCCATATTACTTGTATTTCACTATCTCTTCGCCGAACTAGTGCACCTATACATCTGACAAGTGTATTTGGTGTGTTGGGGACACAAGAGACTTCTTGCTTTGTGGTTGCAGGGTTGCTTGAGAGGGATATCTTTGACCTCTTCCTCCCTGAGTTCGATAAACCTTGGGTAATCCACTTAAGGGAAACTTGCTGCTGTTCTACAAACCTCTGCTCTTGGAGGCCCAACACTGTCTACAAGAATAGAAGCACCCGTAGACATCAAGCACTTTTCTGGCGCCGTTGCCGGGGAGGAAAGGTAAAAGGTACTCACACTCCGGTTCCAGGTAACAGTACTTTTCTGCCGCCATTGTGTGTGTACTCGAAGCTATTTCCTTTAGACTCTGCAATTACATCTTTTTGTTTCTTGTTTACACTAGTTAGGCATAATGGACAACAAAGAGCTTCTTATTCTATTTCCTGATTTAAGACATGGATGGTTTGATGCGAAAATTAAAAAACCTATGGAACCTTATTTACATGATAGTAGCAATATTATTAGTATGAATGCAATTACTGCTAATGCTATGAAGAAGTCTAAGCTTGGGGAAGCTAGTTTACATAAAAATAATCTTTTTAGCTCCTCCGCTTTGGAAGAAATATTTTGCTCTGATAATGCTTTATCTCCCATATGCGATAACTCTAATGATGCTTCTGATATTTTAAATCCACCTGCTGAAAGTATTCCGTATAAAATACCTATGGAAATTATTGAACGTGTTATGGATAACCGCTATGAAGGGGATGGAACTGTCCATCCTGGAAATCATTTACTGTTTTTGCATGAATTATGCGGGTTATTCAAGTGTGCAGGTATCTCTATGGATGAAGTGAAGAAGAAACTATTCTCTATGTCGCTGTCTGGTAAAGCGGCGCATTGGTATAAACTATTGAAGGACGGGCGCTCTCTTGATTGGAAGGATATTGTGCCTCTATTTTATTCCAAGTTCTATCCTCCAAGTGAAATTCACAAAGATCGAAACCATATATATAATTTTTGGCCTCATGATGGAGAGAGTATTGCCCAAGCATGGGAGAGATTGAAGACTTTAATGCTCAAATGCCCCAATCATGAGCTTCCAGGTAATATCATCATTGATAATTTCTATGCAAGACTTTCTTTTCAAGATAAGACTTTGCTGGATACTACTTGTTCTGGATCATTCACGAGCAATAAAGAAGAGTTTAAAAGGGACCTTCTTGATCGGATTAAGGAGAACGCTGAGGATTGGGAGAATGACAAAGGTAAAGAGTCAGGTATAAACTATGATTATGAATGCATTGAAACTTTTATGAATACTGATAAATTTCGAAATATGAGTGCTACTTATGGTCTTGACTCTCAAGTTGCTGCAAATCTTTATAAAGCCTTTGCTTCTCATTTAGAATTGCCTAAAAAGAATTTTGATAAGTATCATGAACCTTTTAAAGAGGCTTGCATGAAGAATGACATTGTTGTTAATGATTGCAATAAGCATGCTCAAACTCCTAAGAATGCTATTTCCTATAAGCATGTTAATTTTTGTGGAATACATAGACCTTGTGGAATTAATCAAATAGAAGATGAATATTGTATCCATCACAGAAATGAAAAAACTAGAAAGTGGTCTAGAGCTCTAGATGATCTTGGAGAAAAAGTGTGTGCCCTCTATCCTTTTATTTGTGAACTTTGCCATAGAGTTGGTCATTTTAATTTTCAATGTTCCTCCAATGATAATTCAAACCCCATGAGTGCTGCAAATTTGTATTGTGATGATGAAATTACTCCTAATCAGCATGATGAACTTACCTTATTTTTGAAGTGCGAAGAGTTATCAAGAAAAATTTCTTTGTTAAATATTAACGATCTTGATATTGATGATGTCCTGCATGGTTGTCTTTCTTATTGCATTGATAATAGCCATACAAATACTTACATACAGAATATTTTAGAAGATGACACCTTGCCAAAATATGATAGGACCGCTGTGTGTTTTCAATTAATTAATGAAAAGGAGGGATCCTCCCAAGTTTCTTCTATTGTTTCTAAAAGAAAATCAGGTTATGCGGACAAGCCACCCTTCAAGCCTCTTCCTCCTAAAGAAGGGAACGAGGAGAAGGAGAAGAAGAAGAAGGGAACGAAGAAGAAGAAGGAGAAGAAGGAGAATAAAAACAAAGAGGTAACGGCGTATCCCCGCGTGAATGAGATAACGCTAGGTAACCGTAAGTATGTTGCTCCTAATGATTATTATGATAATGAATCTGAGTACGATGATCTTCCTATACCCTTTACCCATATTAGTGATCATGATTTGGATGAGCACACTGCCTTTGATATTGAAAATCTCTTTGGTACTGATTATGAAAGTAATGATGATAGTATTATTCATGTCCCCTTAAATGATGATATTAAAAGCCCTAAGCTTGGGGATGTTGTGCTTGAAGATCCTATATTTGAGACTTCTACTTTTAGTGAAAATAATGATATTACATATTCAGGTTTAGATAATTGCTATAGAGATGTATATGACACATGTTACAATTATCCTTATGAAACTTGTCATAGTTATGATGGGCTTGCCAAAAACAATTCTTTTAATATGCAACTTGTTTACCATGTTCAAATTCTTGATAATAATCTTGCTCCAATTACTATTAATGAGAATAACTCTTCTTATGCCAAAATTAATGATACTTCTATGCATATGAACCATGATAAGAATGTTTTAAGTGACGGGTATATTGTGGATTTTATCAATGATGCTACTGAAAGTTATTATGAGAGAGGGAAATATGGTTATATGCATCTTAATAATATTAAGTTTCCCCTCTTTATGTTGAGAATCTTTAAGTTACTCGTGTTTTATCCTCTTATGCTTGCCACTTTGCTCTTCATGAATTCATTTGTGTATAAGATTCTTTTGCATAGGAAGCATGTTAGGCTCAAATGTGTTTTGAATTGCCTCTTGAAGCTCTCTTTTGCTTCAAATACTATTTCTTGCGGGTGCATCACCAAAATTGCTGAGCCCATCTTAATGGCTATAAAGAAAGAACTTCTTGGGAGATAACCCATGTGTTATTTTGCTACAGTACTTTGTTTTATATTTGTGTCTTGGAAGTTGTTTACTACTGTAGCAACCTCTCCTTATCATGTTTTTGTGCCAAGTAAAGTTTCTATGTTAAAGTTGATGTTATATTTGGGATCGCTGCGCAGAAACAGCATTGCTGTCTATCACGAATCTGGGCACAGTCCTCTGTAGAAAATTCGAAAAAATCTGCCAATTTACGAGCGTGATCCTCAGATATGTACGCAACTTTCATTAGTTTTGAGTTTTTCCATTTGAGCAAGTCTGGTGCTAGCTTTAAATTCGTCTTTACGGACTGTTCTGTTTTTGACAGATTCTGCCTTTTATTTCGCATTGCCTCTTTTGCTATGTTGGATTCATTTCTTTGATCCATTAATGTCCAGTAGCTTTATGCAATGTCCAGAAGTGAAAAGAATGTTTGTGTCACCTCTGAACATGTGAATTTTTGGTTATGCACTAACCCTCTAATGAGTTTGCTTGAAGTTTGGTGTGAAGGAAGTTTTCAAGGGTCAAGAGAGGAGGATGATATACTACGATCAAGAAGAATGAAAAGTCTAAGCTTGGGGATGCCCCGGTGGTTCATCCCTGCATATTTCAAGAAGACTCAAGCATCTAAGCTTGGGGATGCCCAAGGCATCCCCTTCTTCATCGACAAAGTATCAGGTTCCTTCTCTTGAAACTATATTTTTATTCGGTCACATCTTATGTACTTTACTTGGAGCGTCTATATGTTTTTGTTTTTGTTTTTGTTTGAATAAATGATTGTTTGGGAGAGAGACACGCTCCGCTGGTTCGTATGAACACATGTGTTCTTAGCTTTTAATTTTCATGGCGAAGGTTGAAACTGCTTCGTTAATTGTTATATGGCTGGAAACGGGAAATGCTACATGTAGTAATTGGTATAATGTCTTGAATAATGTGATACTTGGCAATTGTTGTGCTCATATAGATCTTGTTTAAGCTCTTGCATCATGTACCTTGTACCCATTAAGGAATAATTACATAGAGCTTGTTAAAATTTGGTTTGCATGATTGGTCTCTCTAAGTCTAGATATTTTCTGGTTGAGGTGTTTGAACAACAAGGAGACGATGTAAAGTCTTATAATGTTTACAATATGTTTATATGTGAGTCTTGCTGCACCATTTTATACTTGAGTTTGCTTCAAATAACCTTGCTAGCCTAAACCTTGTATAGAGAGGGAATACTTCTCATGCATCCAAATACTTGAGCCAATATTCATGCCATTTGTGTCCACCATACCTACCTACTACATGGTATTTCTCCGCCATTCCAAAGTAAATTGCTTGAGTGCTACCTTTAAACCATTCAAAATTTATCACCTCTGATTTGTGTCAATGTTTTATAGCTCATGAGGAAGTATGTGGTGTTTATCTTTCAATCTTGTTGGGCAACTTTCACCAATGGACTAGTGGCTTCATCCGCTTATCCAATAATTTTGCAAAAAGAGCTGGCAATGGGATTCCCAGTCCCAAATTAATTAACAAAAATAGACACTCCTCCATGGTATGTGATTGTTGGACGGCACCCGAAGGATTCGGTTAGCCATGGCTTGAGAAAGCAAAGGTGGGGAGGAGTGTCATCATAATAAAACTAAAATTAAAAGGCACTCCTTCGTGGTATGAGATTGTTGGCAGGCACCCGAGGATTCGGTTAGCCATGGTTTGTGAAAGAAAGGTTGGAAGGAGTGCCACCCAAAAATAAAATAAAATGGGAGCCGCTCTTTGAAGGTTTGTTTGGCAAGGGGGTTAGAGTACCCGCTACCATTCGTTGACAACAACAAACACCTCTCAAAACTTTACTTTTATGCTCTCTATATGTTTTCAAAATCAAAGCTCTAGCACAAATATAGCAATCGATGCTTTCCTCTTTGAAGGGCCATTCTTTTACCTTATTGTTGAGTCAGTTTACCTATTCTTTCTATCTTAGAAGCAAACACTTGTGTAAATTGTGTGCATTGATTCTTACATATTTACCTATTGCACTTGTTATATTACTTTGTGTTGACAATTATCCACGAGATATACATGTTAAAGTTGAAAGCAACCGCTGAAACTTATATCTTCCTTGTGTTGTTTCAAAGCTTTCTACTAAGAATTTATTGCTTATGAGTTAACTCTTATGCAAGACTTATTGATGCTTGTCTTGAAAGTATTATTCATGAAAAGTCTTTGTTATATGATTCATTTGTTTACTCATTATCTTCATCATTGCTTCGAATCTCTGCATTCATCTCATGTGCTTTACAATAGTATGATCAAGGTTATGATGGCATGTCACTTCAGAAATTATCTTTGTTATCGTTTTACCTGCTCGGGACGAGCAGAACTAAGCTTGGGGATGCTGATACGTCTCCAACGTATCGATAATTTCTTATGTTCCATGCCACTTTATTGATGATATCTACATGTTTTATACACATTATATGTCATTATTATGCGTTTTCCGGAACTAACCTATTGACGAGATGCCGAAAGGCCAGTTGCTGTTTTCTGCTGTTTTTGGTTTCAGAAATCCTAGTAACGAAATATTCTCGGAATCGGACGAAATCACCGCCCAAGTTCCTATTTTTCCCGGAAGCTTCCAGAGCACCGGAGGAGGATGAGAGGGGAGCCAGGGGGGCCCCACACCACACCCCGGCGCGGGCCAGGGGGGGGCGCGCCCCCCTAGGGTGTGGGCAGCCCGTGGCCCCTCCGACTCCCTCTATTCGCCTATTTAAGCCTCTCTGACCTAAAAACCCCGACGGAGAACCACGATACGGAGAAAACCTTCCAGAGCCGCCGCCATCGCGAAATCAAGATTCGGGGGACAGAAGCCTCTGTTCCGGCACGCCGCCGGGACGGGGAATTGCCCCCGGAAGCCGTCTCCACCGCCATCTTCACCGCCATCGCTGTTCCCATGATGAGGAGGGAGTAGTTCTCCCCTGGGGCTGAGGGCTCTACCGTAGCTATGTGGTTAATCTCTCTCTCTGTACTTCAATACAATGATCTCATGAGCTGCTTTACATGATTGAGATCCATATGATGAGCTTTGTATCGCTACTAGTTGTGTGCTACTCATGTGATGTTATTAAAGTAGTCTATTCCTCCTCCACGTGTGTAAAGGTGATTAGTGCGTGCACCGTGTGGTTCTTGTCGTAGGCTATGATCATGATCTCTTGTAGATTGTGGAGTTAATTATCATTATGATAGTATTGATGTGATCTATTCCTCCTTCATAGTGTAATGTGGACAGTGCGTGCACTATGTTAGTTCTTGGTTTATCTTGCAAAGATCTATTATGCTCTAAGGTTACTTAAACATGAATATCGAATGTTGTGGAGCTTGTTAACTCCGGCATTGAGGGTTCGTGTAATCCTACGCAACGAATGATGTTCATTATCAAACAAGAGTGTATGTAGCGCATATGAGAAGAAGTATTTATTATGCGATCAATGTTGAGAGTGTCCACTAGTGAAAGTATGATCCCTAGGCCTTGTTTCCAATACTGAAAACACCGTTCATTTACTGTTCTGTTGCATGTTTACTCGCTGCCATATTTTATTCAGATTGCTATTACCACTCATATACATCCATATTACTTGTATTTCACTATCTCTTCGCCGAACTAGTGCACCTATACATCTGACAAGTGTATTTGGTGTGTTGGGGACACAAGAGACTTCTTGCTTTGTGGTTGCAGGGTTGCTTGAGAGGGATATCTTTGACCTCTTCCTCCCTGAGTTCGATAAACCTTGGGTAATCCACTTAAGGGAAACTTGCTGCTGTTCTACAAACCTCTGCTCTTGGAGGCCCAACACTGTCTACAAGAATAGAAGCACCCGTAGACATCAACGACCCAAGGACCTTTTCCACCTATAAAAGGAGGCCAAGGGGCACCCCAAAGGCACCACAAGTCGCAGCCCTTTCCCCCTCTCCCAAACCCTAGCACACCTCCCTCCTCATACACCTCCCGTAGCGCTTATGCGAAGCCCTGCCGGAGATCTCCACCACCACCGTCACCACGCCGTCGTGCTGGCGGGATTCCGAGGAGGATCTACTACATCCTCTGCCCGCTGGAACAGGGGGAAGGACGTCGTCATCAACACCGAACGTGTGACCGAGTACGGATGTGCTGCCCGACTGTGGCACCGTCAAGATCTTCTACGCGCTTTTGCAAGCGGCAAGTGATCGACTACATCCACCACGAGATCTAATCTCGTTAGGCTTTGGAAATCTTCAAGGGTTAGTCTCATGATCTTCTTGTTGCTACCATCTACTAGATTAGATCTTGGCTTGTTATTCGTTCTTGCGGTAGGAAATTTTTTGTTTTCTATGCTACGAATCCCATCAGTGGTATCAGAGCCGTGTCTATGCATAGATTGGTTGCACGAGTAGAACACAATGGTTTTGTGGGCGTTGATGCTTTTGTTGTCTTTAGTTCGTGTACTTTGCATCTTGCGGGATGGTGGGATGAAGCGGCCCGGGCTAACTTTACATGACCGCGTTCATGAGACTTGTTCCACGCTCGACATGCAACTTGTATTGCATAAGTGGCTTTGCGGGTGTCTGTCTCTCTCACCATAGTGAAGATTCAATCTACTCTTTCTATTGACAACACTAGTATCACCGTTGTGGTTCATGTTCGTAGGTAGATTGGATCTTACTCGAAAACCCTGAACCACGTAAAATATGCAAACCAAATTAGAGACGTCTCTAACTTGTTTTTGCAGGGTTTGGTGATGTGATATGGCCATGATGTGATGATGAATATGTATGAGATGATCATTATTGTATTGTGGCAACCGGCAGGAGCCTTATGGTTGTCTTTATATTTCATGTTGTAGTATTATTTCAAAGTAGTTGTAATAGTTGCTACACACGGTGAACAACCATGAAGACGGCGCCATGGACCTTGACGCTACGCCGACGATGATGGAGATCATGCCCGATGATGATGGAGATCATGTCCATGCTTTGAAGATGAAGATCAAAGGCGCAAAGACTAAAGGGCCATATCATATCACATTATGAATTGCATGTGATGTTAATCCTTTATGCATCTTATTTTGCTTAGATCGCGACGGTAGCATTATAAGATGATCCCTCACATTAACATCAAGATAATAAAGTGTTCTCCCCTCGTATGCACCATTGCTACAGTTCGTCGTTTTGAAGCATCTCGTGATGATCGGATGCGATAGATTCTACGTTCACATACAACGGGTGTAGGCCATGTTGCACACGCGGAAATACTTGGGTTTGCTTGACGAGCCTAGCATGTACAGACATGGCCTCGGGACAACGGAAACCGAAAGGTTGAACACGAGTCATATGGATGATATGATCAACATGTTGATGATCACCATTGAAGCTACATCATCTCAAGTGATGATCGGTTTTGGTGTAGTGGATGTGGATCGTGTGCCACTTAACAACTATGAGGGATGTTGTATTAAGTGGGAGTTCATTAGTAATTAGATTAAAACTTGAACTAATTATCATGAACATAGTCTTAATAGTATTTTGAATTAAATTTGTAGAATTGGCATCCGTTTACTTCCATGCGCTAGTCTTATAATTGAGATTGAAATACTGTTAAATCTGACAAGTAACTTTACGGATTGGTACCATATTGTTAAAGAATCAATAAATGATTAAGTCCTATTTCAAACTTTTAGTAAACCTCACATTGTTGATTCAAAGAACAATGGTTTCAATTAGTACCGAAAATCATCTTGTCTCCATGAAACTTGAAGTTCAAATCCGTTTGAAAAGTAAGGAGCTTGAAATTTTGTTTTCAGAAATAAGCAAGGTATGAGATATATGTGATATCTAAAACCTTATTGCAAGATGATAGAATATAATCTAGTGAGACTACATAAACTCATAAGTTTTATGGGAATGTACGAAGGTTGAAGACGCTAGACGTCTCAATCATCCAACTATTGGGGCACTAACAATATTCGCATATTCATGAAGTGATCGTCCTTAGTATGCACCGTTGCTAAGACTCGTCGTTTCGAAGCATCTCGTGATGATCGGGTGTCATAGATTCTACGTGTGCATACAACGGGTGCAATCCAGATTTGCACATGCGAAAACTGAGGCTAAACTTTACGAGCCTAGCATGTACAAACATGGTCTCGGAAAGTCGTCATGATATGATGGATAAAATTATGAGTGAAATTGTTCATCATATTACAAAGTTACTAATAGTGAAATCTGGAACACTTGTCATATGATGATCAACTTCAAAGTAAGAACCTCAAGGTTATTGGTATTTGACCAATGGACCTAGAAGTTATTGAAGGTGAAGTGTTTTTTGAGAATGAGAAAAGCTAAAAAAGAAACTACAAAAGATATTTTGGCAGAAAGAAAGAAAAGACTAGAAAGTCTAGCTCAGGTGTATATACATGATATACATGTTATGGATGTATTCCTTGTTTTGTCACATAATGAAATTCTTGGGTATTTGTACCAGATTGGTTGGTATGAGATGTCATACAATACAACGCAATACAAGAATACGATGGCCTAAGTGACTGATAAGGAATATGGTAATAATGCACGTCTGGAACATAATAAAGTGTTATTATGTTTGTCGTTGGCATTCTACCTAGCCCTTAGAATTTATAATAAAGCACTTAATAATTGTTATTTTGCTATGGTCAAATGAAAACAATGAGTTGTTCAAATTATGACATTACTCCATGTACGATGGATAAGTTATTATAAATCTTAATGGTGAAACACACATACATAACACTGACGCTAAAATGCCATAAGGCAAATGATTTGAATTCTACTTATTTGTGGAACCGCCATTTAGGTCATGTTAGAAAGGAACGCATGAAGAAACTCCATGCAGATGGATTTTTGGAGTCATTTGATTTTTGAATCGTTTGGCACTTGCAAATCTTTTCTAAAGAGAATGACTAAAATACCGTTCATAGGCCAAGAGTTGAACGGGCAACTAACTTAGTGGAAACATACATGATGATGTATGTGGTTCACTGGGCATAGTTGTGTGCGGGAGATTCTTCTACTTCATGAAAACTTCCAACAATGAATTGAGTATATATATGTGGATATATTCGATAAGGAAGAAGTTTGAAACATTTGAATTCAAATAAATTTCAGCATGAAGTGGAAATCATCGTAATAGAAAATTCAAATATCTATGATTGGATCATGGTGGACATATTTGAATTACGAGTTTTAGCGAACATCTAAGAAAGTTATGAAATTGTTCTACAACTCACATTTCTTGGAGTATCATAGTGATGATGTAGTATCCAAGAGATTTATCCAAACCTTGTTGGATTAATGATGAGATAATATAAAATGAAGCCATTATATTTTTTGTGGATTATGCTTTAGAGACTACCGCTTTTACACTAAATAGAGCATCATCATGATCCATTGAAATGATACCATACGAGTTATGGCATGGGTATGAACCCTAATAGTCTTTTTCTTAAATTTTGGTATCCATAGCATAAGTAAATGAGTTTACAACCAAAATCGGATGAATGTCTTTATTGGTTATCCCAGAGAATTGATTGGGAATTCTTTCCACTATGTAGTAAAAGACAAAAGTGTTTGTTAATGTTACTTGCTTATTTCCAAGAAATTGTTTTCTAGCGAAGTATTTGAGTGGGAGGACAATAGAACTTGATAAGGCTGATGAACCTGAACATGATGATCAGAGTAGCGCAGCATCAGAAATAGGTTCTGGAAGCGGTCACGATGATCATGGCTACCATGACTACAAAGTGTTTTAGCTATGGAGATCGAAGTACCTATTGAACCTTGTAGGTTTGATTTACTTTGTGATCAAATAAATGATTTGTGGACAAAGGATTGTTTTTGAACAATGATAAACCAACTACATACAAACAAGTTATGATGGGCCCTGACTCCTTTAAAATGGCTATGCGCCATGAAATCCAAGATAGGTGAATACTTTTTGAAAGTAAATGAATCTATGAAATTGATGGACTTGGATGAAATATCCTTGAAGAAGCTCGACTTGTCGAAAAGTTGTTTACGACAAAGTTCAAAGAGTTGACTACGATAAGATTAGATCTTCCGTAGCGATGCTTATAGTCTATGTGGATTATTCTAGTAATCGCTACATATTTCTTTTATGAGATATGCTAGTAGGATGGCAAAATATATTACTTAAAAGAAGTGTGTATTAAAGGTGTATACAAGATACAAAAACCAAGAGTTTTGCTAGTCCGTGGAATACTAGATAGGTATATGAACTTCAATTGGATGAAGTGAGTATTGCAGAGTGATACGCGTAGATGCACACGTCCGTTGGGAACCCCAAGTGGAAGGTATGATGCGTATAGAAGCAAGTTTCCCTCAGTATGAAACCAAGGTTTAATCGAACCAGTAGGAGCCAAGAAGCACGTTGAAGGTTGATGGTGGCGAAATGTGATGCGGCGCAACAACAGGGATTCCGGCGCCAACGTGGAACCTGCACAACACAACCCAAGTACTTTGCCCCAACGAAACAGTGAGGTTGTCAATCTCACCGGCTTGCTGTAACAAAGGATTAACAGTATTGTGTGGAAGATGATTGTTTGCAAGAAAACAGTAAAACAAGTATTGCAGTAGATTGTATGCGATGTAAAGAATAGGACCGAGGTCCACAGTTCACTAGAGGTGTCTCTCCCATAAGATAAAAGCATGTTGGGTGAACAAATTACAGTCGGGCAATTGACAAATAGAGAAGGGCATAACAATGCATGTACATGATATGATAAATATAGTGAGATTTAATCCGGGCATTACGACAAAGTACATAGACCGCCATCCAACTGCATCTATGCCTAAAAAGTCCACCTTCAGGTTATCATCCGAACCCCATTCAGTATTAAGTTGCAAAGCAACAGACAATTGCATTAAGTATGGTGCGTAATGTAATCGACAACTATATCCTTAGACATAGAATCAATGTTTTATCCCTAGTGGCAACAGCACATCACAACCTTAGAACTTTCTGTCACTGTCCCAGGTGTCAATGAAGGCATGAACCCACTATCGAGCATAAATACTCCCTCTTGGAGATAAGAGCAAAAAGTTGGCCAGAGCCTCTACTAATAACGGAGAGCATGCAAGATCATAAACAACACATAAACAATAGATTGATAATCACCATAACATAGTATTCTCTATCCATCGGATCCCGACAACCACAACATATAGTATTACAGATAGATGATCTTGATCATGTTAGGCAGATCACAAGATCCAACAATGAAGCACAATTAGGAGAAGACGACCATCTAGCTACTGCTATGGACCCATAGTCCAGGGGTGAACTACACACTCATCACTCCGGAGGCGATCATGGCGATGAAGAGTCCTCCGGGAGATGAATCCCCTCTCCGGCAGGGTGCCGGAGGCGATCTCCTGAATCCCCCGAGATGGGATTCGCGGCGGCGGCGTCTCTGGAAGGTTTTCCGTATCGTGGCTCTCGGTACTGGGGGTTTCGCGACGGAGGCTATAAGTAGGCGAAAGGGCAGGTCAAGAGGCGGCACGAGGGGCCCAGGGGACAGGGCCGCGCGGCCAGGGCCTGGGCCGCGCCGCCCTGTCATCTGGCCACCTCGTGGCCCCACTTCGACTCTCCTTCGGTATTCTGGAAGCTCCGTGCAAAAATAGGACCCTGGGCGTTGATTTTGTCCAATTCCGAGAATATTTCCTTACTAGGATTTCTGAAACCAAAAACAGCTGAAAACAGCAACTGGCTCTTCGGCATCTTGTTAATAGGTTAGTTCCAGAAAATGCATAAATATGACATATAATGTGCATAAAACATGTAGGTATCATCAATAAAGTAGCATGGAACATAAGAAATTATCGATACGTTGGAGACGTATCAGCATCCCCAAGCTTAGTTACGCTCGTCCAAGCAGGTAAAACGATAACAAAGATAATTTCTGAAGTGACATGCCATCATAATCTTGATCATACTATTTGTAAACATATGTAATGAATGCATCGATCAAAACAATGGTAATGACATGAGTAAACAACTGAATCATAAAGCAAAGACTTTTCATGAATAGTACTTCAAGACAAGCATCAATAAGTCTTGCATAAGAGTTAACTCATAAAGCAATAAATCAAAGTAAAGGTATTGAAGCAACACAAAGGAAGATTAAGTTTCAGCGGTTGCTTTCAACTTATAACATGTATATCTCATGGATATTGTCAACATAAAGTAATATAACAAGTGCAATATGCAAGTATGTAGGAATCAATGCACAGTTCACACAAGTGTTTGCTTCTTAAGGTGGAGGGAGATAGGTAAACTGACTCAACAATAAAAGTAAAAGAATGGTCCTTCAAAGAGGAAAGCATCGATTGCTGTATTTGTGCTAGAGCTTTTATTTTGAAAACATGAAACAATTTTGTCAACGATAGTAATAAAGCATATGAGTTATGTAAATTATATCTTACAAGTTGCAAGCCTCATGCATAGTATACTAATAGTGCCCGCACCTTGTCCTACTTAACTTGGACTACCGGATCTTTGCAATGCCATGTTTCAACCAAGTGTCACAAAGGGGTACCTCCATGCCGCCTGTACAAAGGTCTAAGGAGAAAGCTCGCATTTTGGATTTCTCGCTTTTGATTATTCTCAACTTAGACATCCATACCGGGACAACATGGACAACAGATAATGGACTCCTCTTAAATGCATAAGCATGTAGCAACAATTATTATTCTCATATGAGATTGAGGATATATGTCCAAAACTGAAACTTCAACCATGATTCATGGCTTTAGTTAGCGGCCCAATGTTCTTCTCTAACAATTTGCATGCTCCAATCATTAAGGTGATAGATCCTTCAGACAAGACGGACATGCATAGCAACTCACATGATATTCAACAATAGTTGATGGCGTTCCCCAGAAGCATGGTTATTGCTCAACAAGCAACTTAATAAAAGATAAAGTGCATAAGTACATATTCGATACTACGATAGTTTTTAAGGCTATTTTGTCCCATGAGCTATATATTGCAAAGGTAAATGATGGAATTTTAAAGGTAGCACTCAAGCAATTTAATTTGGAATGGCGGAGAAATACCATGTAGTAGGTAGGTATGGTGGACACAAATGGCATAGTGGTTGGCTCAAGGATTTTGGATGCATGAGAAGTATTCCCTCTCGATACAAGGTTTAGGCTAGCAAGGTTATTTGAAGCAAACTCAAGGATGAACCGGTGCAGCAAAACTCACATAAAAGACATATTGTAAACATTATAAGACTCTACACCGTCTTCCTTGTTGTTCAAAACTCAATACTAGATATTATCTAGACCTTAGAGAGACCAAATATGCAAATCAAATTTTAGCAAGCTCTATGTATTTCTTCATTAATGGGGGTGCAAAGCATATGATGCAAGAGCTTAAACATGAGCACAACAATTGCCAAGTATCACATTATCCAAGACGTTTTAGAATTACTACATGTAGCATTTTCCAATTCCAACCATATAACAATTTAACGAAGAAGAAACTTCGCCTTGAACATTATGAGTAAAGTCTAAGGACATATTTGTCCATATGCAACAGCGGAGCGTGTATCTCTCCCACAAAGTGAATGCTAGGATCCATTTTATTCAAACAAAAACAAAAACAAACCGACGCTCCAAGTAAAGAACACAAGATGTGATTGAATAAAAATATAGTTTCAGGGGAGGAACCTGATGATGTTGTCGATGAAGAAGGGGATGCCTTGGGCATCCCCAAGCTTAGACGCTTGAGTCTTCTTAAAATATGCAGGGATGAACCACGGGGGCATCCCCAAGCTTAGAGCTTTCACTCCTCTTGATCATAGTATATCATACTCCTCTCTTGACCCTTGAAAACTTCCTTCACACCAAACTTCAAGCAAACTCATTAGAGGGTTAGTGCACAATTAATAATTCACACATTCAGAGGTGACACAATCATTTTTTACACTTCTGGACATTGCATAAAGCTACTGGACATTAATGGATCAAAGAAATTCATCCAACATAGCAAAAGAGGCAATGCGAAATAAAAGACAGAATCTGTCAAAAACAGAACAGTCCGTAAAGACGAATTTTAAAATGGCACCAGACTTGCTCAAATGGAAAAACTCAAACCTAATGAAAGTTGCGTACATATCTGAGGATCACGCTCATAAATTGGCAGATGTTTTCGAATTTTCTACAGAGACTTGTGCCCAGATTCGTGACAGACAGCAATGCTGTTTCTGCGCAGCGATCTCAAATATAACATCAACTTTAACATAGAAACTTTACTTGGCACAAAAACATGATAAGGAGAGGTTGCTACAGTAGTAAACAACTTCCAAGACTCAAATATAAAACAAAGTACTGTAGTAAAAACATGGTTTGTCTCCCATAAGCGCATTTCTTTAACGCCTTTCAGCTAGGCGCAGAAAGTGCAAATCAAGTATTATCAAGAGATGAGGCATCAACATTATTTTTTTTTTCATGCAAACACAACTTGTTGCAGAGGGTACTTTAGGTGCTCCATTATCTAAATTTTCTATGGTGGTGCTAGGGGTTTTAGCAATTTTAGGCCTATAATAATTCTTTTGTTTATGCACTTTAGAGACATACATAAATTTTTGCTCTTTACCCACATAAGCTTTCTCATTATACTTGAGAGAAGAGAAGGTTGAACCCAAGGTTCCCATAGCTTTTTCAAGTTCATCAATCCTGTTGGTTTGATTATCGTGAGCAACACAAGTTCCTAGGACACTAATTCTTTCATCAATTCCTCCTAGAGATTTATCAAGTTCATCAGTTTTTTCCAATAACATTCCCAATTTAGTTTCAATACTTGGAAAATTTTTCTCTATGGTTTCCAATTTTTTCATAACATCCTCAAGAGAGATTTCAATTTTAACTTCATTAACAGGTGGTATTCCAACTAGACTCTCAATGATGCAACTAGCTTCTAAGGCGGGAGTACTTAGGAAATTACCTCCCGAAAGAGCATCAAGAACATACCTATTCCAACTAGATAAACCAACATAAAAGTTCCTAAGAAGGATAGTTGTGGAGTGTTTCTTAATGCACCTATGATGAGCATTTCTAATTCTATACCAAGCATCTTTAAAACTTTCTCCACCTTGTTGCTTAAAAAAACGAACTTCAACTTCAGGGTTACTCATAATAGCAGTAATAAAGTAAACTAGGCAAATAAAGTAAAGACAAGTAACTAAATTTTTTTGTGTTTTTGATATAGAGAGCAAGACAGTAAATAAAGTAAAACTAGCAACTAATTTTTGTGTGTTTTGTTTAGGTGCAGCAAACAAAGTAGTAAATAAAATAAAGCAAGACAAAAACAAAGTAAAGAGATTGAGAAGTGGAGACTCCCCTTGCAATGTGTCTTGATCTCCCCGGCAACGGCGCCAGAAATTTAGCTTGATACGCGTAGATGCACACGTCCGTTGGGAACCCCAAGTGGAAGGTATGATGCGTATAGAAGCAAGTTTCCCTCAGTATGAAACCAAGGTTTAATCGAACCAGTAGGAGCCAAGAAGCACGTTGAAGGTTGATGGTGGCGAAATGTGATGCGGCGCAACAACAGGGATTCCGGCGCCAACGTGGAACCTGCACAACACAACCCAAGTACTTTGCCCCAACGAAACAGTGAGGTTGTCAATCTCACCGGCTTGCTGTAACAAAGGATTAACCGTATTGTGTGGAAGATGATTGTTTGCAAGAAAACAGTAAAACAGGTATTGCAGTAGATTGTATGCGATGTAAAGAATAGGACCGGGGTCCACAGTTCACTAGAGGTGTCTCTCCCATAAGATAAAAGCATGTTGGGTGAACAAATTACAGTCGGGCAATTGACAAATAGAGAAGGGCATAACAATGCATGTACATGATATGATAAATATAGTGAGATTTAATCCGGGCATTACGACAAAGTACATAGACCGCCATCCAACTGCATCTATGCCTAAAAAGTCCACCTTCAGGTTATCATCCGAACCCCATTCAGTATTAAGTTGCAAAGCAACAGACAATTGCATTAAGTATGGTGCGTAATGTAATCGACAACTACATCCTTAGACATAGAATCAATGTTTTATCCCTAGTGGCAACAACACATCACAACCTTAGAACTTTCTGTCACTGTCCCAGGTGTCAATGAAGGCATGAACCCACTATCGAGCATAAATACTCCCTCTTGGAGTTAAGAGCAAAAACTTGGCCAGAGCCTCTACTAATAACGGAGAGCATGCAAGATCATAAACAACACATAAACAATAGATTGATAATCATCATAACATAGTATTCTCTATCCATCGGATCCCGACAAACACAACATATAGTATTACAGATAGATGATCTTGATCATGTTAGGCAGCTCACCAGATCCAACAATGAAGCACAATTAGGAGAAGACGACCATCTAGCTACTGCTATGGACCCATAGTCCAGGGGTGAACTACTCACTCATCACTCCGGAGGCAATCATGGCGATGAAGAGTCCTCCGGGAGATGAATCGCCTCTCCGGCAGGGTGCCGGAGGCGATCTCCTGAATCCCCCGAGATGGGATTCGCGGCGGCGGCGTCTCTGGAAGGTTTTCCGTATCGTGGCTCTCGGTACTGGGGGTTTCGCGACGGAGGCTATAAGTAGGCGAAAGGGCAGGTCAAGAGGCGGCACGAGGGGCCCAGGGGACAGGGCCGCGCGGCCAGGGCCTGGGCCGCGCCGCCCTGTCATCTGGCCACCTCGTGGCCCCACTTCGACTCTCCTTCGGTCTTCTGGAAGCTCCGTGCAAAAATAGGACCCTGGGCGTTGATTTCGTCCAATTCCGAGAATATTTCCTTACTAGGATTTCTGAAACCAAAAACAGCAGAAAACAACAACTGGCTCTTCGGCATCTTGTTAATAGGTTAGTTCCAGAAAATGCGTAAATACGACATATAATGTGCATAAAACATGTAGGTATCATCAATAAAGTAGCATGGAACATAAGAAATTATCGATACGTTGGAGACGTATCACGGAGTTGGAATCTGCACCGGATGAAATAGTCAAAGAGTTTTTGATTTCATCAAAAACGATGAAGATGCTTGCATTTGCAAGAAGTTAAGTGGGAGCGTTGAGACATATTTGTAATACTTTATGTAGATGACATATCTTTGATTATAAATGATGTAATTATATACTTGATGTGAATAAAAGGTTTCATTCAGAATTAACTTCAATGAAAGGATATGGACTGAAACATATTTAGTGTCAAGATCTATGAACATAGATTGAAACACATAATAAGTTTAAGTCAAAGTACATAGAATGAATATTGAAGTAGTTCAATATAAAAATATTAAGAAGGTGTTCTTTTCATGTGAAGGTTTAACAAGACTTGAGTGTATATGACACTCAATGAGTAAAAACACATGAGTGATTATAGATCACGAATAATATGTACACAATCAGATGTCCTGTGCTCTAAAGTGTTATGAGCATATACCAGAATGATTCATGTGATGATCATTGGACGATAGTAAGAATATCCTTGAGTACTTTAGAAGAACCAAGGATATATATATAGTTTTGTATGGGGTAATGACAAACAAATCGCTGTAATGTGTTACACCGATATTAGTTTGGTCACATATAAAAATGAATTTCAAATCTAAATTAGGCTAAATGTTGTTTAAAAGGTAGCACAATGAGCTAGAAGTTGTCTATGCTAGATTTAGAAGAGTTCTAAATATTGTGACGGATTCTACAAACGAAGACAGAGTATGTCATTGTTTTGACAATGACTAAGGATGTTAAGTCGAAAAGTTCTTTGAGAACTTGGTGTAGTTCCGATAGTGTCAGAACTTTTAAGCTATATTGTGTGTGACAATATTAGTGACATATTTCAGACCACGGAATTAAGGTTCCACCAGAAGACCAAACATACTTAATGCCGACTCATTTGGAAAATGAGTGATGCGTTGAGACGCAAATAAATTGCAAAATACATAAATTTCTGAGCGTGTCAGATCTGTTGACTAAAACCTTTCCCGTGAGCAAAACATGATAAAGCACCACAAGGCCAAGGTGTTATATCTTTACAAATGCAAACTAGATTATTGACTCTAGTGCAAGTGGGAGACTGTTGGAGATATGCCCAAGAGGCAATAATAAAATGGTTATTATAATATATCTTTGTGTTTATGATAAATATTTACATACCATGCTATAATTGTATTAATCGAAACATTGATACATGTGTGTTATGTAAACAACAAGGTGTCCCTAGCTAGTAAGCCTCTTATATATAACTAGCTTGTTGATTAATAGATGATCAAGGTTTCGTGATCATGAACATTGGATGTTATTAATAACAAGGTTATGTCATTAGGTGAATGATATAATGGACATACACCCAAATAAGCGTAGCATAAGATCACGTCATTAAGTTCAGTTTGCTATAAGCTTTCGATACATAGTTACCTAGTCCTTCGACCATGAGATCATGTAAATCACTTATACCGAAAGGGTACTTTGATTACATCAAACGCCACTGCGTAAATGGGTGGTTATAAATGTGGGATTAAGTATCGGAAAGTATGAGTTGAGGCATATGGATCAAGAGTGGGATTTGTCCATCCCGATGACGGATAGATATACTATGGGCCCTCTCGGTGGAATGTCGTCTAATTAGCTTGCAAGCATATGAATGGATCATAAGAGATGACATATCACGGTACGAGTAAAGAGTACTTTTTGGAGACGAGGTTGAACAAGGTATAGAGATACCGATGATCAAACCTTGGACAAGTAAAATATCGCGTGACAAAGGGAATCGATATCGTATGTAAATGGTTCAATCAATCACTAAGTCATCGTTGAATATGTGGGAGCCATTATGGATCTCCAGATCCCGCTATTGGTTATTGGTCAAAGAGAAGTCTCAACTATGTCTGCATAGTTCACGAACCGTAGGGTGACACACTTAAGGTTTGATGTCGTTTTAAGTAGATATGGAATATGGAATGGAGTTCGAAGTTTTGTTCGGAGTCTTGGATGGGGTCCGAGACATCACGAGGAGGTTCGGAATGGTCCGGAGAATAAGATTCATATATCGGAAGTCATTTTCCGGGGTTCGGAAAAGGTCTGGTGTTTTGACCGGAGCTTCTAGAAGATTTCGGAAGGACCGGAATAGTCCGGAATATTATGGAATGTTCCGGAAGTGTCCGGGACGACCCGGGATGTCTAAGGAAGTCCGGAGGGTTCCATAATAGGTGCAACCACGTTGCCTTAAGGGAAAAGAAGTCTTTCCTTAATGCAATTTCGGAATTGGCAAAAGAGTCCGAGTAGGACTAGGTTTTTGGAACCGGAAACCTACCGGAACTCTCCCAAACTTTGGGGGCAGGTCTTAGACGACCCAAGGACCTTTTCCACCTATAAAAGGAGGCCAAGGGGCACCCCAAAGGCACCACAAGTCGCAGCCCTTTCCCCCTCTCCCAAACCCTAGCACACCTCCCTCCTCATACACCTCCCGTAGCGCTTAGGCGAAGCCCTGCCGAAGATCTCCACCACCACCGTCACCACGCCGTAGTGCTGGAGGGATTCCGAGGAGGATCTACTACATCCGCTGCCCGCTGGAATGGGGAGAAGGACGTCGTCATCAACACCGAACGTGTGACCGAGTACGGAGGTGCTGCCCGACTGTGGCACCGTCAAGATCTTCTACGCGCTTTTGCAAGCGGCAAGTGATCGACTACATCCTCCACGAGATCTAATCTCGTTAGGCTTTGGAAATCTTCAAGGGTTAGTCTCATGATCTTCTCGTTGCTACAATCTACTAGATTATATCTTGGCTTGTTATTCGTTCTTGCGGTAGGAAAATTTTTGTTTTCTATGCTACGAAACCCCTTCAGTTCCAAGCTTGGGGGGAGTGCCGCGGTATCACATCATCACTATCTTTTACCTTTTTACTATCAAGTAGTGTCATATCATGAGTAGGGAAGTTATCATATAAGTTGGTTTGCAGTGTGGAAGTATCTCTCTTTTAGTTGGTTATCTATGTATCTCATGGTGTGAGTTATCGTTATGGAATATTAATGAGAAGTCTTATCATTTACTTTTTGCACACCTTATTTTAGTTTGCAATTTCTGTTATATGATTGATCTTGTTGTTAGTATTGATATCACTTTGGGAGCATCAAGTAAATCTATTTGGTTTTGGCAAACTTAGCATTGGTCAACAGCAACAATACTTTGAGGCTTAAGTAGAAAAGAGGGAAGTACATGTAGATATATTATTTCATTATCTTTCTTTCTTGTTAGCTAATGAGCTTAGTATTATGAAGTTAAAATTGTTTGTGCTTACAAGGAAGATGCATGATTGTTTCTATCACATGTATATCTGTAAATTTGTTTTCCTCAACTCTTATGCTTGCTAACCAACCTTGCTAGCCAAAGACTTGTACTGAGAGGAAATGCTTCTCGTGCATCCAAAGCATTAAACCAAACCCATGCCATTTGTGTCCACCATAACTACCTACTATGTGGTATTTTGCGCCACTCCAAGTAAATATTTCATGTGCTACCTTTAAACAATTCAAACCCTATTACATCTTATTTGTGTCAATGTTTTATAGCTCATGAGGAAGTATGTGGTGTTTTATCTTTCAATCTTGTTGGGCAGACTTTCACCAATGGACTAGTGGCATATACATCCGCTTATCCAATAATTATGCAAAAAGAGCTGGCAACGGGGTGCCCAGCCCCAAATAATAACTGTCATTAATAATTCTCTTCACATGTTTTGCCCTGATTTATCAGTAAGCAACTTAATTTTGCAATAGACACTCCTCCATGGTATGTGAAATGTTGGAAGGCACCCGAGGATTCGGTTAGCTATGGCTTGTGAAAGCAAAAGGTTGGGAGGAGTGTCATCCATAAATGAAACTAAAGTACATGTGTAAACAAAAGAGAAGAGGGATGATCTACCTTGCTGGTAGAGATAACGTCCTTCATGGGAGCCGCTCTTTGAAAGTTTGTTTGACAAGGGGGTTAGAGTGCCCACTACCATTCGTTGACAACAACAAACACCTCTCAGAACTTTATTTTTATGCTCTCTTTATGATTTCAAAACTTAAAAAGCCCTAGCACATGATTTAATCCCTGCTCCCCTCTGCGAAGGGCCTATCTTTTACTTTTATGTTGAGTCAGTAAACCTATTTCCCTATATCTCAAGCAAGCAATTGAGTTGTTGTGATCCAACCATTTATATTGTGATCTATTTAATCATGTCTTTTATTCTTCCTTGTTTAGTATAAATTGTATCTGAATGAATATGACTTTGAAGGCTATCAATGATTATGAGGAGATTGTTATGATTGAGCATGTAAGTTCTGCCATATAAGCTCTAATATAAAGACTCTGATCGAAAGATAAGTACAATCTGTTAATTGTTCTTTGACCAAGAACGAAGTTTGCCATCACCAATTATGATTTCCTATGCATCTTTATTTGTGATTTCTCTTTACTTATTTCAAGTTGAGTTATATGAGGAAGTTGTTTACTAGAATGTCCTATGTGAATTAATAAATGTGATGCTTCTTGCCCGTATTTTATTTATCAAATCTTCACTCCATAAACATGTGGTCTTGTTTACTGAGTTCAGTTTCGCTTGGGGACAAGCGAGGTCTAAGTTTGGGGGGCGAGTTGATACGTCCGTTTTGCATCACTATTTTATATCATAATTTACTGTTATTCATTGATATATTTCATATTTAGAGATGATACTTATGTTATTTCACCTATTTTGCATGTTTCATGATTATTGGAGAATCACTCACCGGAGTCAGAATTCTGCTGGAAAAAGCACCGTCAGGATACAATATTTCTGAAGATCAACAATTGACGGAAAATATACCGAAGCTCCTATTTTTCCAAATGACGGAGCCAGCCAAACGGGGAGGCCGAGGAGGGCCGCCATGGGCCCTCCCCATAGGCTGGCGCGGCCACCAAGGCCGGCGCGCTGCCACGTGGGGAGGGGGCCCACGACCCCCTCGGCCATCGCCCTTTCGCGTACTTCATCTCCCGAAAACCCTAAGGTGCGGGGAGGCATCGAGGATAGTCAGCGCCGCCTCCTCGAGGCGGAAAAACACCAGAGAGAAAAGAGCTCTCCGGCAGGCAGAATTCTGCCGGGGAAATTCCCTCTCGGAGGGGGAAATCATCGCCATCGTCACCGTCATCGAGCCGGACTTCATTGGGATCATCATCATCATCATCTCCACCACCGACACCGTCATCTCCACCGCTGCACCTCGTCTCCGCTGTAACATCTTGGGTTGAATCTTGAGTATTTCATAGGGGAAACTTTCCCGGTGTCGATTACTCCTTGTTATTGATGCTATTGAGTGAAACCATTGAATCAAGGTTTATGTTCAGATTGTTATCCATCATCATATCACCTCTGATCATGTTCCATATGATGTCTTGTGAGTAGTTCGTTTAGTTCTTGAGGACATGGGTGAAGTCTAAATGTTAGTAGTGAACTATGTTGAGTAATATTTAATGGTTTGATATTTAAGTTGTGGTGTTATTCTTCTAGTGGTGTCATGTGAACGTCGACTACATGATACTTCACCTTTATGGGCCTAGGGGAATGCATCTTGTATTCGTTTGCTAATTGTGGGGTTGCCGGAGTGACAGCAACCTGAACCCCCGTTGGCATATCGATGCATGAGGGATAGCAGGATCTCAGAGTTTAAGGTTGTGGTTAGATTTATCTTAATTACTTTCTTGTATTTGCGGATGCTTGCAAGGGGTTTAATCACAAGTATGTATTAGTCCTAGGAAGGGCGGTACATTAGCATAGGTTCACCCACACAACACTTATCAAAACAATGAAGATTAATCAACTATATGAAGCGAAAGCACTAGACTAAATTCCCGTGTGTCCTCAAGAACGTTTGGTCATTATAAGTAAACAACCGGCTTGTGCTTTGTGCTAAAAGGATTGGGCCACTCGCTGCAATTATTACTCTCGCATTTTACTTACTTGTATTTTATTTATCTGCTATATCAAAACCTCCTGAAAACTTGTTTGTGATCATTTACAGTGAATCCTTCATCGAAACTGCTTGTCAACACCTTCTGTTCCTCGTTGGGTTCGACACTCTTATTTATCGAAAGTACTACGATACACCCCCTATACATGTGGGTCATCAAATACATATCGGAACAATGAATCATATAACGCCTAAGGTGTGGGTGGGGCTTCAATCCGTAGACTATGCTGCCACCCATGTAGGGAAAAAGTATCCCTCGCCGTAGCTTCCAACCGTGTACAGACCTCCGTAAATAGGTCTCGGTTCTCCATGCGCTGAAGAGGTAACCACAAACAGAGAATACATGCCCATCTGTAGATGACCTGCAATAAAGAGCAATTTTTATTATTAAAAATCTTGTCATTCTACTCAGCCAAAGCGCCCAGATAACTGCTAGCGCCCCCACCCTAAGAAGCAACTTGAACCTTGGATCTATACCATGAAGCCAATTGCCAAAGAAATTGGCCACACTAGTCGGAGGATACAGGGTAGACGCTACTTAGGTGACAGACCAAATAGATCTCGCGAATTGGCACTGGAAGAAAAGGTGTTTAATAGTTTCATCGTGATGACAAAAAACACATCGAGTAGTTCCGTGCCAATTCCGCTTAACAAGATTGTCTTTGGTGAGGATGACACCTCGACGAAGATACCATCCAAATATTTTTTATTTTTAATGGTATCTTCATCTTCTAAATTTTCTTATTATTATCAACTAGTAAATCAGAATGAAGTATGGTGCTGTATAAAGATTTGACGGAGAAAGAGCCATCTACATGTAAATTCCACCTAAATTCATCTGGTTCAGGTGATAGATTAATATAACCCAGCCTTTGAATTAAGGCATTCCATGCCAAAAGTCTTTGTCCTAGCATAACTCGTCTGAACGTCACATTCGGGGGAGAGGTAGCCATTACTGTGGCAATGGTATCTCCTTTGCGACGAACGATACTATACAACGCAGGATACTGTTCACTTAGGGGTGCATTGTCTAACCAAGCATCCTCCCAGAATCGTATCTGTGCTCCATTCTTAATTGAGAAAGTTCCATGACGGAAAAAGACATTCTTTGTCGCCATTAGACCAGCCCAGAAGTGTGAATCCACAGGTTTCCAAACCACTTGGGACAACGTCTTGGAGCCGATATATTTTCTCTGAAGAATAGATTGCCAAATCCCATCCTCGGTAAGGAGCTTAAAAAGCCATTTACCCAGCAGAGCTGAATTTTTGACCTCGAGGTCATGAACTCCAAGCCCGCCTTGATCTTTGGGACTACAAACTATACTCCAATTAACCTGTCGATATTTGTTTTTCTCGCTGTCCCCTTGCCAAAAGAATCTGGATCGATAATAATCGAGTTTATGCAGAATTCCTTTTGGCAATATGAAGAATGATAACATATACAGTACCATATTTGTCAGTATCGAATTAATGAGTACCAATCTTCCTCCCAGGGACAGCAATTTATCTTTCCAACTATTAAGGCGCTTCTGTAATCTTTCTTCCACTATTTTCCATTCAGCAATCGTAAGTCTCCGATAATGAATCGGAATACCCAAATAACGAATAGGAAATTGGCCTTGCCCACAACCAAACAACTCTGTATATAGAGCTGTATCATCTTGGGCATCACCGAAGCAGAACAATTCACTTTTATGGAAATTGATTTTCAATCCCGGCAACTGCTCAAAAGCCGCCAAAATTAATTTCAGGTTATGAGCTTTTTCGAGATCGTGATCCATAAACAGGATTGTATCGTCGGCATATTGAAGGATAGATAAACCACCATCAACAAGATGTGGAATCACACCTTCAATCTGACCATCAGACTTGGCCCGCTCTATGAGTAAATCCAACATATCCGCCACAATGTTGAATAACATTGGTGATAACGGATCCCCTTGGCGTAACCCTTTTCGTGTTTGGAAATAATGGCCGGTGTCATCATTAACCCGAATTGCCACACTACCTCCATACACGAAATCATTTATTAAAGCGCGCCATTCAGGAGAAAACCTTTCATCCTGAGTGTATGTTGTAGGAAAGAAAACTTGACCTTGTCATAGGCCTTTTCAAAATATAATTTTAAAATAACCCCATTTAATTTCTTAGTATGCATCTCATGTACCGTCTCATGCAAAACCGCCACTCCATCAAGGATATTTCTTCCTTGCATGAAAGCAGTTTGTGATGGTTGAACGACATGATCCGCAACCGTATTAAGTCTAATGGTGGCCACTTTCGTGAAAATCTTGAAACTTACTTTTAAGAGGCAAATAGGCCGGAAGATGGCATGTGTAGCACATCTCGGTAGACACGTTGACTACCAATAATTTTATGGGAAGCTGGGTACCCTCCCAACCAATGGTCATCACGTAGAGCATGCCATCAATCAACACTGGTGCCGCAAGGTCGATCGGGCGAGACGGGGAGTGGAACGAGTGTCGGCGCCACCCTCTAGCATCACCTAAGGTGTACACGTGGACTTTCACGCTCGCCTCGGGTAAATTGGAATGTGGCGGGTAAGAGAGGTAGCACAACTTGTACTCCTTTGTGGGTGCGCTAAACCCCAAGGCAAACATACGTATCTTGTCCTTAGCGGGCGGCTTGGAGAGTGTCAATCTCTCGCCGGTGGCAGGGTTGCACACTATTGCTGGCGCCGAGCCCCTTGAGCCGTCACGATCGTACGCGAAGCAGAGGAGGCCGTTGCAGACGTTTGCAAGACCGTAGTGGCTTGGGATGGGGAAGGAACACATCGCCTTGCCTGAAGACACGTTGAAGACGCTAGCCTCGTCCATCTGGCCAGACACACTCTTCACGGAGACGAGCAGGGCTTCGGTATCGCCCAAAGGGGCGACGTAGGTGTCGGCGTGCAGGTTGCGGAACGACGGGTCACTGACGACGCTGCGCCATAGCCTTGAGACGCGGCAGGACCGGAGGACGTCCTTTGTCGGCAGCTTCACCAGGATCTCCTGGAGCATGTCGTTGGGGATCTCACTGCTGCTGCAGCCCTTTTCATCCCGATGACGGCGGCGGCGATGTCCCATTGTATAAGACGGTAAGCCGGCAAGACGGCCAGCCCTCATCCTGCTGATGACGATGGTACGGTGGCGGCGACGACGCGACGTCCCAAGGTTATCGACCAACGTAGATGGCAAATCGAACTCGATCGTTGAATTCCTATGTTAGGGTTAGGGAGTAGCTAGGTAATTTTATGGAGTATTTTACTGCGACTTGCTGAATCGGGTATCATCAAGTCATAGTCCTAGAATCCTAGTTGAATACGAAAATGAGACTATTAACCAGGACCCTGCCCCTTTAAGCAATTAAGCACGAACTTATTTGTTAAGGTGGTGATCAATGGTAGTACTAGATTTGGCTCTTTTTTCCTAACCAAAACAACTATTCCCTCGTCGAACTGGGACACACATTGTTCAGTGTACCACAAGTATCTCAAAGAGAATAATTTTCTTACTTCGCCTTACTCTGAGGAGAAAGTAAGAAAAGCTGTCTTTCAAATGAAGCATAATAAAACCCCTGGTTCTGATGGGTTCCCAGCTGAATTTTATCACTCATTCTGGGATGTCATCAAGGTTGACTTGTTGGATCTTTTTGCGGATCTACATGTTCGGAAACTAGAGCTTTTTATGCTCAACTTTGGTGAAATTATCTTATTGCCCAAGGTTAATGAAGCAGAAAGGATTCAACAATTCCGTCATATTTGTCTTCTTAACGTGTGTGCTTTAAAATATTCACTAAGGTTACCACGATCCGATTAAATTTGGTGGCAGGTCATGTGATTAGACCTTCTCAAATTTCTTTTATGCAAGGACGGAATATTCTGGATGGGGCTGTAGTCCTCCACGAAACTGTTCATGAATTGCATAGAAAGAAGTTGAATGGAGTCATTTTAAAAATTGACTTCGAAAAGGCCTATAATAAGGTTAGGTGGTCAATTTTACAACAAACTCTCATAATGAAAGGTTTCTCTGAAGAGTGGCATGCGTTAATCAATAGTTTTATCTAGGATGAAAGTGTTGCCATTAAAGTCAATGATAATGTGGGCAAATACTTCTAGACTAAGAAAGGACTAAGACAGGGAGATCCATTATCGCCAGTGCTATTTAATATAGTGGCTGATATGCTTGTTGTCTTGATTGAACGCGCAAAGTCCGAGGGCCAAATTGAAGGGGTTATTCCTCATCTAGTTGATGGAGGGTTATCCATTCTCCAATATGCCGACGAGACAATACTTTTTATGGATCATGACATAGACAAGGCTCGGAACCTAAAGTTAATTATTTCTGTGTTTGAGCTTTTGTCGGGTCTGAAAATAAATTTCCATAAAAGCGAGTTGTTTTGTTTTGGTGAGGCCCAAGACCATTGACATAGGCATCCCCAATGGGCCTGCCAAAGATGGTACCCGGGGTTTACTAAAGGCCCAGGACTCGAAGAATAAGAAGACTCGGAAGCCCATTTAGTGTTAAGGAAAGATAGATTGTATCAGGAAAGATAGAGATTTGTAATCTTACGGGTTGGGTACGAAACCCTCCCGAACTCTGTAACTTGTGTATTACGAAACCCTCGGCTCCACCCTCTATATAAGGGGGAGTCGAGGGACGAAGAAAGGATCGAATCTATTGTCAACAGAACCCTAGTTTTCATAATCAGCGAGTACTTTTCGGCTGAAACCTTCGAGATCTACTTGCCCTCTACTTCTAGCAAAACCCTAGTCTACAATCTGTAGGCATTGACAAATTAATCCTTTGTCAATTGGCGCCGTCTGTGGGAATTAGAGGCTGCAAGGAACTGATCTCGATGGCACGTCCAGAATCGTCGACTTCGTCGGTGGCTAGCAATGCGATGGATCGAGGTAAACGGGAAAAAACTGATCTAGTCGATTTTATTCCTCACCCGCCCTCCCGTATGGATGCATGTGCCTATCTGGAGGAGCCCATCGTCATGACGTTCGGAGAATTCCGATTTGGCGTCAACAAGGAAGGATCTTATCGTCTTGAAGTTCCGATCTCGTCGGAATTTTCAGCGATCGATTCTGGCTTTTCGTCGAGTGACGAGGAGTTTTCGTCGCCACGCTTCATCGACACCAAGGCAAGCGGAAAGATCGCCAGAATCTTCAGCGACACATCTTTCGAGTCGTCTGCGGACTCCTTTATAAGCAGCGATTCCGGCAGCGTCGACAGCTTCGACTTCATCGACAAATCTGCTGCCATCGGAAAGGTCTTCACCAATCTATATGATGGTGTCACCAATCCCGAAAAAAATCAATATTCAAAATACCATCAAATATGTGCAATTGAAGAGGCAGGCCGAGCAGAACCAGAGACGTCAGAGGCTTTCGATGATTTGGGAAATCCATACGTCGATCCCGCTGATCTCAGAAGAGGCCTAGGCACTAAATATGTCGGGACCTCACCTCGCGAAAGAGTTCAACTCCCGCAAGCAGCGTGGGATAGGGCCGCAAGGGCCATGGACGGGACAGAACCAATGAACACAACCGCTACCGTACAAGAATTACAAGCCTATCAATATAGACTTGCTCGTGTGAATAGAGAGCTGGAAAAGGAGACAGCATCCCTGAATAGAAGAAAAGAGGCAACCTCCGCATCAAGCAGGCGTCGAGCAGAGCTCAGTCGACAATCAGGAACTTCGGTAGACAGTCACAGAGACGCTCGGAGGAGAGCAAGATCTCGGCTGCAAAACATACCCGAAGAAGAGAGAGGAAACATAATTCAAAATCTCGACATGTCCTTCATGTCGATTGATACAAGAAGAAATATCATCCCGAAAACGCCAGAAGCAGGATACATGGCAACACAAGCTTACATCCTCGCGTCCAGACCACCCCCCGGGGACCCGAGAGAAGCATTGTTCAATATGGCAATGGCTGGAGTTGGAGTTATGGGAACAGCGTTCGCAGCCACGCCTCCCGAAGAAAATCCTAGGCAAAATAGTCCACGACCCACCGCAGCGGTTCAAGACCCACCAAGAACAAGTGGAGCAAGAGACACAGCAGCTCAAGTAAGGGTGGACAGAGCGTGACAAGAAAGAAGAGAACGTCAGCATTCACCAGAAGTTGCCGACGAAGATATGTGTGGGCTGCCGTGCTTTACGAGAAGAGTTCGAAAGACTCGAGTCCCAAAAGGGTTTAAGTTACCCGAGAATTTCAAGAAATTCGACGGCCTGCAGGATCCCGAGGATTGGCTCGTTGATTATCTCGAGATGGTGAAGCTGGTAGGAGGAACCAGAGCAACAGCCATGCAAAGTATCCAAGTTCACTTGAGTGGTGCCGCGAGATCTTGTATAAAGAAACTTCCCCCAGGTTCCATCGACAGCTGGGATAATTTTGAGGATATCTTCGTGAGAAACTTCCGATCCACTTGCAAGAAACCTGCGTCATTAGAAGAGTTGAGGGCGTGCCGACAGAAACACGACGAGTCGATGAGAAAATATATACAGAGGTGGAACATTATTAAAAACTCAGCAGAGGATATATCTGATGAGAGAGCAATAGACGCGTTCATGGCAGGAATCCGGCGGGGAGATTTCGTCGAGGACTTAGGGAGAACCAACCCTAAGACAATATTAGCACTGATGGAGATAGCCAACAAGTGGGCAGATGGAGAAGACACAATATATAACAAGCGACATAGGTCACCAGAAGAGGATCGCGGTCGAAATTTCCAAAATAGAAGGAGATTTTCTCGCCAGTTCTACAACAATGACGCTCCTGGCCACATATCGGCTGGTTTCCGAGGAAACTCTGGAGGGAATAGTCGAGATGACTACCAAAGGAGTAATGAGCAACAAGGCGACAATAGAGGTGATTCTCGCGGTAACAGGCAAAATAATGGACCAAGGTTTCAAAGACCTTATGTGTCCCCCGAGGAAATGATGAACGGACCGTGTCATATGCACTTTTATCTCGATAGCAACGGAAAGAGGCAGTCAGGGCATCTCCAAAAAGATTGCCGCAATTTTCAGGCAATGTTGCGAGCCGCAGGAATTGCAAATGCCCAAGCAATGAACAGAAATCCCCAGGGGCCAAGGAGTGAGATCCACCTCCCACCTCCTCCCGCAATTACGGATGAAAATCGGCACCAGCTCAGAATAGCGGCAGCACCACACCCACCTCCATATGTTGACCCCAACTCTAACGGTGCGGTCTCGATGATTCAGAAAGCTAGGCCATCTAACAGGGCGCAGAAGGTAATCTCACGGCAAGTGTTCATGGCAGAGAAGATGCCTCCACCAACAGTTGAGTACCTAAATTGGTCGGGACAAGACATTGGCTTCACAATTGCGGATCCTCCACAGCAAGTTCCTCGACCAGGACAATCGGCACTCATCTTACCCGCAGTAATTGCTGGCTTTGACGTGTTGAGAGTTTTTATAGATGGCGGCAGCAGTTTAAACCTTATGTATGCAGATACATTGAGGAAGATGAACATATCCCTGGCAAACCTGAAACCAACTGATACACGTTTCCATGGGATCACACCAGAGAAGCCAAGTTATCCGTTGGGCAAGATCAATCTCGACGTTCAGTTTGGAACCCGAGAAAACTACAGGTTAGAGAATCTGGAGTTTGAAGTTGTGGATTTCCCGTCGCAATATCACGCTTTGTTGGGACGACCAGCATATGCCAGGTTTATGGCGGTACCATATTATATGTACCTATTGTGGAGGTTGCCTGGACCCAAGGGACCTATCACAATTAAGGGAAGTTTCGCGCTGTCTGATAAGTGCGACAAAGATTTTCATCGACTGTCAGAAACTTTCGGGATGCAAGCAGAATATATGGCGCCAAGGCTCACTGATTACGATGTGCTGCCAGATGCAGGGAGGTCTCTCAGGGAGCCAACCTTCAACACTGCCAAGGATTCAAAAGAGGTGCAGATCCACCCGACGGACCCAAAGAAAACGACATCTATTGCAACAAACATGGATATCGCATAGGAAAGCACGCTCATTGAGTTCCTCCGTGAGCACTGGAAAATCTTCGCATGGTGTCCAGCTGACATGCCAGGAGTACCCAGGGAACTTGCCGAGCACCACCTCAACTTGGATCCTCTTGCGAGACCAATCAAACAACCCTTGCGGCGTTTTTCGGAACCAAACCGCAAAACTATGCTATCAGAAATAGATCGACTCAAGGATGTTGGTTTTATCAAAGAGATATCTACAGAAGCCACGTGGGTAGCTAACCCAGTGATGGTGCCGAAGAAACACACGAAAGTCCTTCGCATGTGTGTCGACTTTACGTGTCTCAATAAAAACTGTCCCAAGGATCACTTTCCCCTCCCAAGGATCGATCAAATCATCGACTCCATGGCAGGATGTGAACGTCTTTCCTTCTTGGACGCATACTCTGGTTATAACCAGATCAGACTAAAAGAAGATGATGAAGCCAAGACAGCGTTCATAACACCTTACGGCGTGTTTTGTTACAAAACAATGCCCTTTGGTTTGAAAAACGCGGGAGCAACATATCAGCGGATGATGCAGAAGTGCATTGCAACACAGATTGGAAAAAATTTACAAGTCTACATTGACGATGTCGTGATAACATCAAAGAAGGGGTCAACACTGATCGAAGATTTGAAGGAGACCTTCGACAACCTCGACAAGTTCTGCCTTAAGTTGAACCCGACAAAGTGCTCTTTTGGCGTTCCTGCGGGAGAACTTCTCGGGTTCTTAGTATCAGCAAGAGGGATTGAAGCTAATCCCGAAAAAATACAGGCCATTGTAACTATGAGGAAGCCAACAAAGTTGAGAGAAATACAACAGCTGACGGGGCGAGTTGCAGCTTTAATCAGATTCGTCGCCAGGTTAGGAGAAAAGGCGCTGCCGTTCTACGCATTGATCAAACAGGGCGAGGAAGTTCAATGGAACGAGGAAGCAGACAGAGCTTTCGAAAATCTCAAGTGCACAATTTTGACACCACCAATCTTGGTGGCGCCTAAAGAGAAGGAACCTCTCCTCCTATACATTGCAGCCACGCCTCAGGTGGTCAGCACGGCCCTAGTAGTTGAAAGAGAAGAAGAAGGAAAGCTCCATGGAGTACAGAGGCCAGTATATTTCATCAGCGAAGTACTGTCACCCTCAAAACAACGATACCCCCAATACCAAAAGTTGGCGTATGGAGTGTTCACGACAGCAAGAAAACTGCGACACTATTTTTCGGCGCACCCGATAATAGTGGTCAACGAAGCTCCTCTGTCAAATATATTGAACAACCCAGAAGCTACGGGTCGTGTCTCCCTTTGGGGAATAGAACTTTCCCCTCGGGACATCACGTATGAAAAAAGAAAAGCAATAAAATCGCAGGTTTTACCAGATTTCATTGCAGAATGGATGGAGCTACAAAACACAGGGCCTCCAGATTTATCGAGAACATGGACAATGAACTTTGACGGGTCCAAAAGGTTAGAAGGCGCTGGAGCAGGCGTGATATTAGTATCACCTGAAGGCGACAAGTTGAAGTATGTCTTACGGATGACGTTCCCAAACGCGTCTAACAATGAAGCAGAATATGAAGCTCTCATACACGGGATGAAGATGGCGAAAGCTTGCAGTGCAACACGACTAAAAATCTTTGGTGACTCACAGTTGGTGGCACAGCAAGTTATGAATCAATGTGATGCAGTCAACGAGAGTATGATAGCATACAAGGAGATGTATAATGAGCTGGAAAAATTGTTTGATGGATGCGAGGTAAACCACATCAGCAGACTGAGCAATGATGAAGCCGATGTTCTTGCAAACATCGGGTCACATTGTCTCGCGATTCCTCCAGGCGTGTTTTGGGAAGAAATAAGCGAGAGATCAACAAAGCCAATGCAAACAAAGAAGAAGGAGAAGGAAGAGAAACCTTCGAATGCCACCAAAGAATCATTGGAAGAAGAAGAGGAGGAATAGGAGCTAGTCATGATGGTGCAAATTCCATGGATGCAGGCATACATCTCATACATCCTAAGGAAAACAATACCCGACGGTCCAGTTGAAGCAAGGCGAATAATTAGACGATCTAAAGCTTTTACTGTGGTAAAAGGGGAGTTGTACAAACGAAGTATTTCGGGTGTGCTACAGAGATGTGTTACACCCGAAGAAGGAAGGATCATCCTGAAAGATGTACACGAAGGAATATGCGGGCATCATGCGAGCAGTCGAGCTATCGCGGCTAAAGTCTTCAGAGCAGGATTTTATTGGTTAACAACAATTGAGGATGCGAAGGAAATAGTGCAAACTTGCGATGCGTGCCAAAGATTCGCCGCCAAACCTCACTCGCGGCAGCAGAACTGATGTCAATCCCATTGTCTTGGCCCTTTGCTCAATGGGGTCTCGATATGGTGGGCAAACTACACAAAGCTTCGCCAGGAGGATATGAGTATATGCTCGTTGCTGTCGACAAATTTACTAAATGGATAGAAGCAAAGCCGATAAATTCACCGGATGGCGCGTCGGCAATCAAGTTTGTGAAAAGCATCGTCTTTCGATTTGGAGTCCCTCACAGCATCGTCACAGACAACGGCAGTAACTTTACGTCCAAAGAGTTCAAAGCATATTGTGCAGAAGTGGGCATCAAACTGAGTTTTGCGTCTGTCGCACATCCACAGACCAACGGTCAAGTCGAGAAGGCCAATGGCATCATCTGCAATGGTATCAAGAAGCGCCTGTTGGGACCATTGGAAAAAGCTCGGCATACTTGGCCAGAGGAGCTGCCAAGCGTGTTGTGGAGTATTCGAACAACACCAAACACGGCGACGCAGGAGACGCCATTTTTTCTGGTCCACGGAGCCGAGGCAGTCCTGCCGATAGAAATAGAGCATGATTCTCCCAGAGTTACAGAATATGATGAAGAAACTTCGAGAAGAGCTTTGGAGGATGATGTCGACGCACTTGATGAGGCTCGAGACGAAGTATTATCACGAGTCGCCAAATACCAACAGGACCTGAAAAACTACCACAGTCGACGACTACGACCAAGATCTTTTCAAGTTGGAGACTTGGTTTTACGACTCAATCAAAAAAGTCATGAAAAACTCGAGTCACCATGGCTTGGACCTTACATCGTCACAGAAGTAATCGAAGGAGGAGCATACAGAATCAAGGACAAGAAGACAGGGATTGCCGAGCCAAATCCTTGGAACGTGGCGCAGCTCAGACGTTTTTACGCTTAGATACCGAAATATAGTCTCCTCTGTAAACATATAATGTACTGAAACGCCCGCGAGTTTTCAGACGCACTCTTTTCCTTTTTCGGGGCACCGAGTGGGGCCGGGAAAGGTTTTTAATGAGGCGGGCTCGCGGTGCTGCAATATAATAAAGATAGTGGAATTATATATCTTTTCGACAGGCTCGGGGGCTTCCCCCTAGAAGATACAATATATATATATATATATACAGTGTCGACAAAATACAACTCGCAAAAACATCTCGCCTTGGTATAAAATACCTCGCCAAAATAAAAAAAGATGTCGACAAATAGCGGTCAACATAAAGCTCGGGGGCTCGTACCCGCAAAAATAGTACATAGTATAATTTATTTTGCCTTGGGAAAACCTCGCATTATAAAACAAAAATATCACCAACAAAACGCCCGGGGGCTTGGCGTTGAAAATAAAAATATATAGTGACTTTACAATACAGATTACATACACAAGATACAATTCTCGGAACAACCTATCCTCAAGGGTTACCCAGTATATTATCTATTGTCAACCGCTCATTATTTATAGCACGAGTGCTATGCTCAGCGTAGCTACCCTTCACGAAGAATTCAGAGTCCATCCGAAGAAGTTCATCCATCATATCTTCGGCAACAGGGGTCACAACGTCGTCATATTTGCTGAAGTTCTTCCTCCTCTTTGCCATCTTGGCTAAGCACTTTGGAACAACTTGACCCACGTCTAACTTCGGGTAGCAGATTTTTATCATGATGATAGCAAACCTTGCGCCAGCAGCTAATTGGGCTCGCACAAAGCCGTGGATTCGAGGAGCATCCCGAAATTTGTCCATTAAAGCAGGAAGAGTCTCTGGCATCTTATTGCGAGGAAACATGGTGCCATAGACCAGAGACAAAGTCCTTGTACAGAAGTCGAGATAATCGCGAACCTGGAGCGCGCGATCCTGAAACCTGACAATCTGGCGAGTCCGTTCAGGGGTGCCCCAGAAATTTGAACCATGATCATGCGCAAGTTTCAGAAGTGCATTGGATCGAGCTTCAACACGTTCATCTTCGGTCGTAGCATCCAAGAAGGAACCTATTTTTGTAAGAATTAGCGAGTAACGAAGAGGCAAGTAAAAAAGAAAAATAAAGCACGACAAAGAAAATGAAGCACACCTGCCATATCCAAGCTAGCATCTGTCAGCAGCTGGAGCATAAAATTTTCTCGAGACGTAGCTGCAGCAGCTTCAGCAACGGCAGAGTCCTTTTGAGCTATGGCATCTTGAGCTTGTTGGAGTGCAATCTTTTCCCTCTCAGAAGATTTTCGAGATTGCTCCATGAGCATAAGTGACTGCTTTTTCGTGGATTGGAGCTGTTGTCGAAGTTCTTCCAAATCTTGTGCTGAGTTTTTACTCGAAGAACCTTCAACAAATTCAACAGCGACAACGTTTTTCTTCGAACGAGACGAAGGAAAAACCTCGGAGGGACCAGGAGTTGAAGTATAGTTGTCAAAAATCAACTGAAAACAAAGATTTCGACATCAATCATGGAACAAAGATAGATTTTCATTCATTCTCAGAATATATACATGTCTATTACAAAAGAAGGACCTCTAGAGAATCACTGAAGCAATCATCGCCAAGAACACTACGGCGACAGTGCCAAAAGGGGAGACAAACTAAAAGGAAAAAAGCAAAAGTGGTCTACTTGACCTCCGGCTTTGAAGAACTTGGAGCAGGTGCTGGCTTATATCCAAGAGTGGCGAGGATCTTCTTCGAATTGGGCTTCGCCGCTTTAATTAGCGACTGCCACTTCTTCGTTTCGATTTTCCCCGTGTCGCCAACTCTCGACCAGTCGACTTGTTGTTGACTCTCTGCAACCAAGGCCATTGTACCTTCGACGCCAACCTTTAGTCCTTCTTGACGAAGTTGGAGTCCAAGGTCTTCATTGCCAGTGAAGCACTTGGCGAGATCAATGAAAACTGCGGGTTCCTCCTTTTTATGGAAGAAATATGGGAAAAGTCGCGACAGTCCAGCCTCAGCTTCAGCTAGTCCGTTACGAGCTTCCGTACCATGGATTTCCAGGAGAGAAAGCGCGTCCAGAAGCTCGTCATCTTCAGGATTTTCCAGCTCGTACTCTTGGTGTGTTCTTCCTGCTTAAAGCATAAAAAAAAAGAGAGTTGTCAAAAGAAAAAAAAAGGAGGCCAAAACACGACGCGAGAAAGCAGCAAGGGGGTGAAGACTTACTAACAAAACGTCGACTCTGCGTTTCTAGCCGACTGAGGATCTCTTCTTCTTGAGCAGAATGCTGAGCTACATTTTCTTCTAGAGCCTTTTTTGCGTCGTCGAGTCTTTTTTGAAGATCCTCGACGGTTTTCGTGTGCGCACTCTCGCTTTGTTCTAACTCAATAGCGAGGGTGTCAGCACGTCTGTTGGCTTCTGCCAACATAAGACAGATGAGCATTGCAACACAAAATATTGACAGGAGAAACTCGACAAGGAAAGCTGGACAGAACAAGTAGGTACCTTCAAGTTCGCCGGCATAATCACGGTACCCGATAAATTGGGTGCCGAAGCGGACGAGCTCTTTCATAAAAGGCTGAAGAGATTACAAAGCAAAAAGGGTCAATATAGGAAGAAGAAAAAGTCGACATCAAGGAGAAAAAGAGGAAAACTCAAAACAAAAAGTCAATACAGAACAAAAAAGAACAATTTACCTCTTCCATCAAAGAAGTCGAGGAACATCCAGCTAATATGGTTGGTTCCTTGGTTGATTCCACCCTGGCTCTCTTCGTTGAAGGAGCTTGGGGGCTTATAGCTGGTGTTGGACGTTCAGGGTTTTGTGGAGGAGGTGAAGTTTCGTCGCCATCAGGACGAGCTTCTGAGACAACTAAAGTACGAGACGTGCTCGTTCGAGCAGTCTCGTCAATAGGTGCATCTTCCTCTTCATCGTCACTTCAATAAATATAGCGATAAGATAAAATAGCAATTTCAAAAAGCATCGACAAAGGGAAAAATACAGTATATAGCAATTTCAAAGAACTTACGAGCTGACAAGAGCAGCATCGTAAAGATCCAAAGTTTCTTCCCCGGTATTGGGTGCAGTCTTTTCAGCACGGGAAGTATTAGCTTTGGAGGCGCAAGAGTCGATAGCTTCATCCCTTTTCCTTTTGCCCTTTGGAGAAGCAGCAGGGAGAGATGAGCGTGTCGACGAAGAAGCCTCTGTTTCATTCTCTTTTTCAAGTGAAGCCGCGGATTTCTGGGAACCCCCAACTCCACTTTCAGGGCTTCTGAGACAACAGCCCGTTCTTCGACTTCCCCACCCTCGGGAAGGGGAGGAAGAGAAGATAGAACAAGGTGACCCTTTGGAAAATAAAGAAAATCGACAAAGCAGTTATATTTCGCTATAAGTAAAAATAGTCGACACAAAAATAATTCGGGAAGAAGGCATAATAGCGGCGAAGAACAAATACCTTGGGAAGAGGATTGGCGCTGCAAAATGGCATAACCTTGCAAGAAGATGGAATGGTTTCCTTCTTGCTAAGCTTGGAGATTCTTCAGATTAGCTTCTCCAAATCTTTTGCAGAAAGATCTGTAGAGAGCCTCTCGACGTCTTCATCACCAGCATACATCCAAAGGGGATTTTTACGAGCCTGCAGAGGCTGCATTCTAATCCTAAGGAAGTAGGCTGTGATCTGGATACCTGATAGTTCCTTGCCACGAGTACTCTGCAGCTCACGGATGCGAGTCATCAGCGCCTCTGTCGCCAACTTCTATTCTTCGGTAGCTTCAGCATCCCAGGAACGGCGGCAAAGAATTTTGGTCTTTCCGTCAAAAGGGGCGATGTTGTACTTCATTGAATCAGAGCTTTCCTCGTGCACATACAGCCACCTCTTGCGCCATCCTTGGACAGAATCAGGGAATTTGACGTCGAAGTAATCGACGTCAGACCGAACACAGATGATGACACCGCCAATATTATAGGCGACGCCGTGGGAGCCATTACGGCGGAGGCAGAAGATGCGTTTCCACAGAGCCCAGTTAGGTTGGACTCCGAGAAAGCATTCGCACAATGTGATAAAGATCGACACGTGCAAGATAGAATTGGGCGTCAGCTGGTGAAGCTGAAGCCCATAAACAAAGAGAAGACCGCGAATAAACTCATGAATAGGGGGGGAGAGACCACGGATGAGATGGTCAACGAAACTAACCCGGTACTCCATTGGAGGAGATGGGTAGCTTTCCTCGTGGGGGAAGCGCGGTGCATCCTTCTTCTTGGTGAACCCCAACCTCTTCAGCAGGTTCATATCCTGGTTGGAGATCTTGGATCTCTCCCACTCCAGATCTTCGGTGGCCATTGGGGATTGTTGGAGCGCTGGGCTGAGTGTGTCGCGAGGATGATGATGTCCACTCGAATGGAGCAGAACAACACGAGCTTGGAGGAGCGCACAAAGCAATGAGCGCAATGGAAGATTTTTGGCAGAGGTGTAGATGGGCGGCGTGAGCGAAAGTGACAGAGGAAGAAGATGATGGAATTAAATAGAGGTGCGGTGAATCGACGCAACCGTTGGATAGAAAAATTGTGGCGCAGATGGATTACACGTGGAGAAGGGGTAAAAATGGATTTTCACTGAGAAAAGAAACGACAGACGGCACAGTGCGTGCGCCAGAAAAAGTGGAGGACGTGTGTTCCCCACTTGCACGACGTGTCAATCAGATGGGGAATTTGGACCCACAAGGCAGTGAGAGGAGCGGTTTTCGCATGTTTCCAATACAAAAATCGTGGCTATCATCAGCAATGACGTCATTGTGGTCAGAGAAAAACTCGACTAAGAAGCCGGGCGAGAATATCGACAACGCAAGATTATTTCGAGAGCCTTTGATCAAATACAAGTTTTTGCCCAAACGCTCGGGGGCTACTTTGGAAAAATAAAAAACTTCGAATATGACAAGATAGAAATGGCGAGAGCCTATGACCAAATGCAAGCATTTGTTCATAGCCTCGGGGGCTACTCCCATCGGGAGCGCTGGTCGCGCACCCGATAGATATAAAAATATCGACAAGGATTACAAATATAGTGGCAGAGGATATTAATCTGTGGAGCCTACACCCAAGCACAAGTTCTTGGCTGTAGCCTCGGGGGCTACTCCCATCAGGAACGCTGTTCGCGTGCCCGATGAATTTTGATCAAAATAAAGAAACAGAAGTGAGTATATTCCAAGTTACACAGATAACTCTACATATACTCCCATCGGGAAGACACAATAAGTCATCAAATATGACTCGATAAAATGTGCTATTCCAACAGCCGAAAAGCACTCGACAATATATTCTCAGAGCGCTATAAGTCGCGAATAAATCTCTGAATGCCGCAAAACTTTGCGAAGGTAAGACCCCAGATCCGTTCTGAGCGGCGTGGCACCGTCTCTGACGGCGGACTGCTACTTTTTTCTGTATCAACAGATACCAAGAAAAATCCTAACGGACGCGTTAGGTACCCGATAAAATATGACTGGGACTCGACAGAATGGTAAGACCTTAAGCGGCACCTGTCGAAGTTTACACCAGTATCCCGAGATCATGTCCGGGGACGTGATCTTGAAGTAGGTTTCTGCGGATTGCCACTAGAGCAGTTAACTAGTACCTGATCCGTCAGATGAACTAGCCCCAACTACCGATATCCCTGTACGAAATAATATTTGCATATCGAAAGATTATGTAATGAGTAAAATTCGAGATTTTCCCTGATTCTTCGATTCAAGAAAAATCTCGGGGGCTACTGACATAGGCATCCCCAATGGGCCTGCCAAAGATGGTACCCGGGGTTTACTAAAGGCCCAGGACTCGAAGAATAAGAAGACTCAGAAGCCCATTTAGTGTTAAGGAAAGATAGATTGTATTAGGAAAGATAGAGATTTGTAATCTTACGGGTTGGGTACGAAACCCTCCCGAACTCTGTAACTTGTGTATTACGAAACCCTCGGCTCCACCCTCTATATAAGGGGGAGTCGAGGGACGAAGAAAGGATCGAATTTATTGTCAACAGAACCCTAGTTTTCATAATCAGCGAGTACTTTTTGGCTGAAACCTTCGAGATCTACTTGCCCTCTACTTCTAGCAAAACCCTAGTCTACAATCTGTAGGCATTGACAAATTAATCCTTTGTCAACCATGTTGCAGAGTATGTTGAACTTTTCGGCCGTGGCCAAGGCCAATTTCCAATCAGGTACTTGGGAATTCCGATTCACTATCGGAGACTTGTCAATGCTGAGTGGAAATTGGTTGAGGAAAGGCTTCAGATTAGATTAAGTAGTTGGAAAGGTAAATTGTTGTCCTTGGGAGGAAGATTAGTTCTCATAAATGCGGTACTCGGTAATATGGTACTATATATTATAACTTTCTTCCAACTTCCCAGAGGAGTCTTAAAACGGTTGGATTATTTCCGATCAAGATTCTTCTGGCAAGGGGATTAAGAGAAACGTAAATATCGGCTGGCTAAATGGAGTGTGTTGTGTCGGCCCAAAGATTATGGAGGACTTGGTATTCAAGACCTCCAGGTCAAGAATAGGACACTTCTTGGTAAATGGTTGTATAAACTACTTACCGAAGAGGGCATATAGCAAACACTACTCAAGAGGAAGTATATTGGCTCAAAGGCTTTATCTCAGTTTATTTGGAAACCAGGAGATTCACACTTTTGGGCTGGTCTTATGGAAACAAAGAAGTTTTTCTTTCCATATGGATCTTTCTCTATTAAAGATGGATCGGAATTTTCTTTCTCGGAGGATAAATGGTTGGGTAACACCACACTCCGAGAACAATATCCGACATTGTACTATATAGTGCGCCACAAAAGCGATACTATTGCTAAGGTGTTGGAAAATTTCCCACCAAATATGGAGTTTAGAAGAAGTCTCATCGGTCCCAGACAAACCTCTTGGCAGGATTTGTTAGAGCGTCTTGAGTTAGTTCAATTGACGCAGGGACCGGATGTATTTCGATGGAATCTTACCGGTAATGGTTCATTCGCAGTGGCTTCCGTGTACAATGTTTTAATTCAGCCTGAACTTCCGGTCGATAATAATTCCAAAATTTGGAAGATGAAGATACCACTAAGAACAAAAATCTTTGCCTGGTATCTTCGTCGGGGGGTAATTATTACTAAAGATAATCTTGCCAAATGCAACTAGCATGGAAGTAAAAAAGTATGTCTTCTGTCATCAGGACGAGACAATTAAACACTTATTCTTTCAATGTAAGTTAGCTAGGTCTATATGGTCAGCCGTCCAAATAGGGTCTACCTTATACCCAATATTGGCGTGTAGTCGACACGTCCGTTGGGAACCCCAAGAGGAAGGTGTGATGCGCACAGCAGTAAGTTTTCCCTCAGTAAGAAACCAAGGTTATCGAACCAGTAGGAGCGAAGAAGCACGTGAAGGTTGTTGGTGGAGGAATGTAGTGCGGCGCAACACCAGTGAAACCGGCGCCAACGTGGAACCTGCACAACACAATCAAAGTACTTTGCCCCAACGTAACAGTGAGGTTGTCAATCTCACCGGCTTGCTGAAAACAAAGGATTAAGCGTATCGAGTGGAAGATGGTGTTTGTTTGCAAAGAACAGTAAAGCAGTAGAATGTATTCAGATGTAAAAGAATGGACCGGGGTCCACTGTTCACTAGTGGTGTCTCTCCAATAAGATAACTAACATGCTGGGTGAACAAATTACAGGCGAGCAATTGACAAATAAAGATTCAATACATATCAACGATGATTACTATGTGATTTAATCAGGGCATTACGACAAAGTACATAGACCGCTATCCAGCATGCATCTATGCCTAAATAATCCACCTTCAGGTTATCATGCGAACCCCTTCCGGTATTAAGTTGCGAACAACAGATAATTGCATTAAGTATGGTGCGTAATGTAATCAACACAAATATCCTTAGACAAAGCATCAATGTTTTATCCCTAGTAGCAACAGCACATCCACAACCTTAGAACTTTCTGTCACTGTCCCAGATTTAATGGAGGCATGAACCCACTATCGAGCATAATTACCCCCTCTTGGAGTTACAAGTATCAACTTGGCCAGAGCCTCTACTAGCAACGGAGAGCATGCAAGAACATAAACAACACATATATGATAGATTGATAATCAACTTAACATAATATTCTCTATTCATCGGATCTCGCCAAACACAACATGTAGCATTACAAATAGATGATCTTGATCATGTTAGGCAGCTCACAAGATCTATAACAATGAAAGCACAAGCGGAGAAGACAACCATCTAGCTACTGCTATGGACCCATAGTCCAAGGATGAACTACTCACGCATCAATCCGGAGGCGGGCATGATAATGTAGAGCCCCTCCGGTGATGATTCCCCTCTCCGGCAGGGTGCCAGAGGCGATCTCCTGAATCCCCCGAGATGGGATTCGCGACGGCGGCGTCTCTGGAAGGTTTTCCGTATCGTGGCTCTCGGTACAGGGGGTTTCGCGACGGAGGCTTTAAGTAGGCGGAAGGGTAGGTCAAAGGGCGTCACGGGGGGCCCACACACTAGGGCCGCACGGGCCCCCCCTTGGCCGCGCCGCCCTAGCGTGGCGGCGCCCCGTGGCCCCACTTCGTCTCCCTTTCGGTCTTCTGGAAGCTTCGTGTAAAAATAGGCCCCTGGGCGTTGATTTCGTCCAATTCCGAGAATATTTCCTTACTAGGATTTCTGAAACCAAAAACAGCAGAAAACAGCAACTGGCGCTTCGGCATCTTGTTAATAGGTTAGTGCCGGAAAATGTAAAATAATGCTGTAAAGTATGTATAAAACATTCAAGTATTGTAATAAAAGTAGCATGGAACATAAGAAATTATAGATACGTTTGAGACGTATCAAGCATCCCCAAGCTTAGTTCCTACTCGTCCTTGATACGTCTCCAACGTATCGATAATTTCTTATGTTCCATGCTACATTATTGATGATATCTACATGTTTTATGCACACTTTATGTCATTATTATGCGTTTTCCGGAACTAACCTATTGACGAGATGCCGAAAGGCCAGTTGCTGTTTCCTGCTGTTTTTGGTTCCAGAAAGGCTGTTCGGGCAATATTCTCGGAATTGGACGAAATCAACGCCAAACCTCCTATTTTTCCCGGAAGGCTCCAGAACACCGAAGGGGAGACGGAGAGGAGGCCCAGGGCCCCGACACCACAAGGCCGCGCGGGCAGGCCCCTGGCCGCGCCGGCCTATGAGGAGGGCGCCCTGGTGCCCCTCTGACGCCGCCTCTTCGCCTACTTAACCCCTCGTGACCTAAAAACACCGTACCACTTGACGAAACTCCAGAAAGACTACTGGGGCGCCGCCGCCATCGCGAAACTCCAATTCGGGGGACAGAAGTCTCTGTTCCGGCACCCTGCCGGACGGGGAATTGCCCCCGGAGTCATCTCCACCGCCGTCTCCACCGCCATCTTCACCGCCATCGCTGCCTCCATGATGAGGAGGGAGTAATTCACCCCTGGGGCTGAGGGCTCTACCGTAGCTATGTGGTTAATCTCTCTCTCTGTACTCCAATACAATGATCTCATGAGCTGCTTTACATGATTGAGATCCATATGATGAGCTTTGTATCGCTACTAGTTGTGTGCTACTCATGTGATGTTATTAAAGTAGTCTATTCCTCCTGCATGGTGTAAAGGTGATTAGTGTGTGCACCGTGTGGTTCTTGTCGTAGGCTATGATCATGATCTCTTGTAGATTGTGGAGTTAATTGTCATTATGATAGTATTGATGTGATCTATTCCTCCTTCATAGTGTAATGTGGACAGTGCGTGCACTATGTTAGTTCTTGGTTTATCTTGCAAAGATCTATTATGCTCTAAGGTTACTTAAACATGAATATCGAATGTTGTGGAGCTTGTTAACTCCGGCATTGAGGGTTCGTGTAATCCTACGCAACGAATGATGTTCATTATCAAACAAGAGTGTATGTAGCACATATGAGAAGAAGTATTTATTATGCGATCAATGTTGAGAGTGTCCACTAGTGAAAGTATGATCCCTAGGCCTTGTTTCCAATACTGCAAACACCGTTTATTTACTGTTCTACTGCATGTTTACTTGCTGCCATATTTTATTCAGATTGCTATTACCACTCATATACATCCATACTACTTGTATTTCACTATCTCTTCGCCGAACTAGTGCACCTATACATCTGACAAGTGTATTAGGTGTGTTGGGGACACAAGAGACTTCTTGCTTTGTGATTACAGGGTTGCTTGAGAGGGATATCTTTGATCTCTTCCTCCCTGAGTTCGATAAACCTTGGGTGATCCACTTAAGGGAAACCTGCTGCTGTTCTACAAACCTCTGCTCTTGGAGGCCCAACACTGTCTACAAGAATAGAAGCACCCGTAGACATCAAGCACTTTTCTGGCGCCGTTGCCGGGGAGGAAAGGTAAAAGGCACTCATACTCCGGTTCCAGGTAACAGTACTTTTCTGGCGCCATTGTGTGTGTGCTCGAAGCTATTTCCTTTAGATCCTGCAATTGCATCTTTTTGTTTCTTGTTTTTATTTTCACTAGTTAGGCATAATGGAAAACAACAAAAAAATTGGTGAGCTTTTTAATCTTTTTCCTAATTTAGAATTGTTTGATGCGAAAATTAAAAAACCTATGGAACCTTATTTACATGATAGTAGCAATGTTATTAGTATGAATGCAATTACTGCTAATGCTATGAAGAAGTCTAAGCTTGGGGAAGCTAGTTTACATAAAAATAATCTTTTTAGCTCCTCCGCTTTGGAAGAAATATTTTGCTCTGATAATGCTTTATCTCCCATATGCGATAACTTTAATGATGCTTCTGATATTTTAAATCCACCTGCTGAAAGTATTCCGTATAAAATACCTATGAAAATTATTGAACGTGTTATGGATAACCGCTATGAAGGGGATGGAACTGTCCATCCTGGAGATCATTTACTATTTTTGCATGAATTATGCGGGTTATTCAAGTGTGCAGGTATTTCAATGGATGAAGTTAGAAAGAAATTATTTGTTATGTCGCTATCTGGTGAAGCGGCGCATTGGTATAAACTATTGAAGGACAGGCGCTCTCTTGATTGGAAGGATATTGTGCCTCTATTTTATTCCAAGTTCTATCCTCCAAGTGAAATTCACAAAGATCGAAACCATATATATAATTTTTGGCCTCATGATGGAGAGAGTATTGCCCAAGCATGGGAGAGATTGAAGACTTTAATGCTCAAATGCCCCAATCATGAGCTCCCAGGTAATATCATCATTGATAATTTCTATGCAAGACTTTCTTTTCAAGATAAGACCTTGTTGGATACTACTTGTTCTGGATCATTCACGAGCAATAAAGAAGAGTTTAAAAGGGACCTTCTTGATCGGATTAAGGAGAACGCTGAAGATTGGGAGAACGACAAAGGTAAAGAGTCAGGTATAAATTATGATTATGAATGCATTGAAACTTTTATGGATACCGATAAATTTCGAAATATGAGTGCTACTTATGGTCTTGACTCTCAAGTTGCTGCAAATCTTTATAAAGCCTTTGCTTCTCATTTTGAATTGCCTAGGAAGAATTTTGATAAGTATCATGAACCTTTTAAAGACGCTTGCATGAAGAATGAAATTGTTGTTGATGATTGCAATAAGCGTGCTCAAACTCCTAAGAATGCTATTTCCTATAAGCATGTTAATTTTTGTGGAATACATAGACCTTGTGGAATTAATCAAATAGAAGATGAATATTGTATCCATCACAGAAATGAAAAAACTAGAAAGTGGTCTAGAGCTCTAGATGATCTTGGAGAAAAAGTGTGTGCCCTCTATCCTTTTATTTGTGAACTTTGCCATAGAGTTGGTCATTTTAATTTTCAATGTTCCTCCAATGATAATTCAAACTCCATGAGTGCTGCAAATTTGTATTGTGATGATGAAATTATTCCTAATCAGCATGATGAACTTACCTTATTTTTGAAGTGTGAAGAGTTATCAAGAAAAATTTCTTTGTTAAATATTAACGATCTTGATATTGATGATGTCCTGCATGGTTGTCTTTCTTACTGCATTAATAATTGCCATACAAATACTTACATACAGAATATTTTAGAAGATGACACCTTGCCAAAATATGATAGGACCGCTGTGTGTTTTCAATTAATTAATGAAAAGGAGGGATCCTCCCAAGTTTCTTCTATTGTTTCTAAAAGTAAATCAGGTTATGCGGACAAGCCACCCTTCAAGCCTCTTCCTCCTAAAGAAGGAAGCGAGGAGAAGGAAAAGAAGAAGAAGAAGAAGGGAACGAAGAAGAAGAAGAAGAAGAAGAAGAAGAAGGAGAATAAAAAGAAAGAGGTAACGGCGTATCCCCGCGTGAATGAGATAACGCTAGGTAACCGTAAGTATGTTGCGCCTAATGATTATTATGATAATGAATCTGAGTACGATGATCTTCCTATGCCCTGTACCCATGTTAGTGATCATGATTTGGATGAGCACACTACTTTTGATATTGGAAATCTCTTTGGTACTGATTATGAAAGTAATGATGATAGCATTATTCATGTCCCCTTAAACGATGATATTGAAAGCTCTAAGCTTGGGGATGTTGTGCTCGAAGATCCTATATTTGAGACCTCTACTTTTAGTGAAAATGATGATATTACATATTCTGGTTTAGATAATTGCTATAGAGATGTATATGACACATGTTACAATTATCCTTATGAAACTTGTCATAGTTATGATGGGCTTGCCAAAAACAATTCTTTTAATATGCAACTTGTTTACCATGTTCAAATTCTTGATAATAATCTTGCTCCAATTACTATTAATGAGAATAACTCTTCTTATGCCAAAATTAATGATACTTCTATGCATATGAACCATGATAAGAATGTTTTAAGTGACGGGTATATTGTGGATTTCATCAATGATGCTACTGAAAGTTATTATGAGAGAGGGAAATATGGTTATATGCATCTTAATAAAATTAAGTTTCCCCTCTTTATGTTGAGAATCTTTAAGTTACTCGTGTTTTATCCTCTTATGCTTGTCACTTTGCTCTTCATGAATTCATTTGTGTATAAGATTCTTCTGCATAGGAAGCATGTTAGGCTCAAATGTGTTTTTAATTGCCTCTTGAAGCTCTCTTTTGCTTCAAATACTATTTCTTGCGGGTGCATCACCAAAATTGCTGAGCCCATCTTAATGGCTATAAAGAAAGAACTTCTTGGGAGATAACCCATGTGTTATTTTGCTACAAGTACTTTGTTTTATATTTGTGTCTTGGAAGTTGTTTACTACTGTAGCAACGTCTCCTTATCATGTTTTTGTGCCAAGTAAAGTTTCTATGCTAAAGTTGATGTTATATTTGGGATCGCTGCGCAGAAACAGCATTGCTGTCTGTCACGAATCTGGGCACAGGCCTCTGTAGAAAATTCGAAAAAATCTGCCAATTTACGAGCGTGATCCACAGATATGTACGCAACTTTCATTAGTTTTGAGTTTTTCCATTTGAGCAAGTCTGGTGCCAGCTTTAAATTCGTCTTTACGGACTGTTCTGTTTTTGACAGATTCTGCCTTTTATTTCGCATTGCCTCTTTTGCTATGTTGGATTCATTTCTTTGATCCATTAATGTCCAGTAGCTTTATGAAATGTCCAGAAGTGAAAAGAATGTTTGTGTCACCTCTGAACATGTGAATTTTTGATTATGCACTAACCCTCTAATGAGTTTGCTTGAAGTTTGGTGTGAAGGAAGTTTTCAAGGGTCAATAGAAGAGGGTGATATAATGTGATCGAGAAGAGTGAAAGGTCTAAGCTTGGGGATGCCCCGATGGTTCATCCCTGCATATTTTTGTTGGAGATATGCCCAAGAGGCAATAATAAAATGGTTATTATAATATATCTTTGTGTTTATGATAATGTTTGCATACCATGCTATAATTGTATTAACCGAAACATTGATACATGTGTGTTATGTAAACAACAAGGAGTCCCTAGTAAGCCTCTTGTATAACTAGCTTGTTGATTAATGGATGATCATGGTTTCGTGATCATAAACATTGGATGTTATTAATAACAAGGTTATGTCATTAGGTGAATGATATAATGGACACACACCCAAATGAGCGTAGCATAAGATCAAGTCATTAAGTTCAATTTGCTATAAGCTTTCGATACATAGTTGCCTTAGTCCTTCGACCATGAGATCATGTAAATCACTTACACCGGAAGGGTACTTTGATTACATCAAACGTCATTGCGTAAATGGGTGACAATAAAGGTGGGATTAAGTATTCGGAAAGTGTGAGTTGAGGCATATGGATCAATAGTGGGATTTGTCCATCCTGATGACGGATAGATATACTCTGGGCCCTCTCGGTGGGATGTCATCTGATTAGCTTGCAAGCATATGAATGGTTCATAAGAGATCACATACCACGATACGAGTAAAGAGTACTTGTCGGTAACGAGGTTGAACAAGGTATGGAGATACCGATGATCGAACCTCGGACAAGTAAAATATCGCGTGACAAAGGGAATCGGCATCGTATGTAAATGGTTCAATCGATCACTAAGTCATCGTTGAATATGTGGGAGCCATTATGGATCTCCAGATCCCGCTATTGGTTATTGCTCGGAGAGGAGTCTCGACCATGTCTGCATAGTTCGCGAACCGTAGGGTGACGCGCTTAAGGTTCGATGTCGCATAAGTAGATTCGGAATATGAGATGGAGACCGAAATTTGTTCGGAGTCTCGGATGGGATCCAGGACATCACGAGGAGGTCCGGAATGGTCCGGAGAATAAGATTCATATAAGGGAAGTTATTTTCCGGGGTTCGGAAAAAGTTTCGGTGTTTGACCGGAGCTTCTAGAAGGTTCTAGAGGGCCACCGGTGGGCCCACCACCCCGGGAGGGACCACATGGGCCAAGGGAGTGCAGCCTAGCCTAATGGGCCAGGGGCACCAAGCCCTCAAGGCCCAGCCGGCCAGCCCCCCTAGGGATAAGATCAAATCCCGGAGGATAAGATCAAATCCCTAAAATCGAGGGAGCAACTTTGGAAGGGGAAGCAAACTTGGAAGGGGATGATTCAGGATCCCCCCTTTCCTTCTGTGCACTGGTGGGGCCCAAGGGGCTGCCTTGGCCGCCCCTCCCTCTATAAATAGAGGAGAGGGACAGCCGACCATTGCCCCCCCGCGACACACCAAAGTCTGCCGCCCCCTCTCTCCTCCACCGCTAGTCTGCTCCGGCTTGGCGAAGCCCTGCAGCTTTTCTCCTCCACCACCACCACCACGCCGTCATGCTGCTGGGATTCCGAGGGGATCTACCACACCTCCGCTGCCCGCTGGAACGGGGAGAGGACGGGCTTCATCGACACCGTACGCGCGACCGAGTACGGAAGTGCTGCCGGATTGCAGCACCGGGGACGATCGTCTACATCAACAACGAGATCTGATCTCGTATGCTTTGGAAATCTTCAAGGGTTAGTATCTTATCAATCTCGTTGCCTCGATCTTGTAGATTAGATCTTGGGTGTTCCATAGATTAGATCTTGGATTTATTCGTCTTGCGGTAGGAAAATTTTTGTTTTCTATGCTACGAACCCCATCAGTGGTATCAGAGCCATGTCTATGCATAGATCTGTTGCACGAGTAGAACACAATGGTTTTGTGGGCGTTGATGCTTTTGTTGCTTTAGTTTGTGTACTTTGCATCTTGCGGGATGGTGGGATGAAGCGGCCCGGGCTAACTTTACATGACCGCGTCTCATGAGACTTGCTCCACGCTTGACATGCAACTTGTATTGCATAAGTGGCTTTGCGGGTGTCTATCTCTCCCACCATAGTGAAGATTCCAATTTGCACTTTCTATTGTCAACACTAGTATCACCGTTGTGGTTCATGTTCGTAGGTAGATTGGATCTTACTCGAAAACCCTAAACCACGTAAAATATGCAAACCAAATTAGAAGCGTCTAACTTGTTTTTGCAGGGTTTGGTGATGTGATATGGCCATGATATGATGATGATTATATTTGATGTATGAGATGTTCATTGTTGTATTATGGCAACCGGCAGGAGCCTAATGGTTGTTTTTAATTTTTGTTAAAGACCTGCGTGTCTATTCATCATGTAATAGCTTTATTTCAAGTAGTTGTTATGGTAGCTATAAGTGATGGACAACCATGAAGCGGCGCCACGGACCTTGGTGCAATGCTGGTGATGATGGAGATCATGATCATGTGCTTTGGAGATGGAGATCAAAAGCACAAGAAGAAAGGCCATATCATATCACATATTATGAATTGCATGTGATGTTAATCCTTTATGCATCTTATCTTGCTTAGATCGCGACGGCAGCATTATAAGATGATCCCTCTCACTAAATATCAAGATAATAAAGTGTTCATCCTTACTATGCACCGTTGCTAAGACTTGTCGTTTCGAAGCATCTCGTGATGATCGGGTGTGATAGACTCTACATGTGCATACAACGGGTGCAAGCCAGATTTCCACACGCGGATACTAAGGTTGCCTTGACGAGCCTAGCATGTACAGACATGGTCTCGGAACACGGGATACCGAAAGGTAGAGCATGAGTCATATGAATGATATGATGAACACTTTGAGTGTTCGCCTTTGAAGCTACATCTTTTCTCGTGATGATCGGACTTGGTGTAGTGGATTTGGTTCGTGTAATCACTAAGACAATGCGAGGGATGTTGTTTTGAGTGGGAGTTCACCTAGTTAATTGAAGAATTAAAAATGAACTCAAATTATCATGAACATAGTCTGAATAGTATTTTGAATTAAATTTGTAGAATTGGCATCCGTTTTCTACCATGCGCTAGTCTTGTAATTGAGATAGAAATACTGTTAAGTCTGACAAGTAACTTTACGGACTGGTACCGTATTGTTAAAGAATCAAGATATGATTAAGTCCTAATGCAAACTTTTAGTAAACCTCACATTAATGATTCAAAGAACAATGGTTTCAATTAGTACCTAGAATCATCTTGCCTCCGTGAAACTTGAAGTTCAAATCTGTTTGAAAAGTAAGGAGCTAGAAATTTTGTTTTCAGAAATAAGCAAGGTATGAGATATATATGATATCTAAGACCTTATTGCAAGATGATAGAATATAATCTAGTGAGACTACATAAACTCATAAGTTTTATGGGAATGTACGAAGGTTGAAGACGCCAGGCGTCCCAATCCTCCAACTAGTTGGGCACTAACGATATTTGCATATCCATGAGGTGATCGTCCTTAGAATGCACCGTTGCTAAGACTCGTCGCTTCGAAGCATCTCGTGATGATCGGGTGTTATAGATTCTACGTGTGCATACAACGGGTGCAAGACAGATTTGCACATGCGAATACTAAGGTTAAAACTTTACGAGCCTAGCATGTACAGACATGGTCTCGGAAAGTCGTCATGATTTGATGGATAAAATTATGAGTGAAATTGTTCATTACATTAAAGGTTACTAATAGTGAAATCTAGAACGCTTGTCATGTGATGATCAACTTCAAGGTAAGAACCTCAAGGTTATTGGTATTTGACCAATGGACCTAGAAGTTATTGAAGGTGAAGTGTTTTTCTGAGAATGAGGAAAGCTAAAAGAGAAACTACAAAAGATATTTTGGCAGAAAGAAAGAAAAGACTAGAAAGTCTAGCTCAGGTGTATATAGATGATATACATGTTATGAATGTATTCCTTGTTTTGGTCACACAATGAAATTCTTGGGTATTAGTACCATATTGGTTGGTATGAGGTGTCATACAAAACAACGCAATACAAGAATACAATGGCCTAAGTGACTGAAAAGGAATGTGACAGGAATGCACGTCTGGAACAAAAATAAAGTGTTATTATGTTCGTCGTTGGCATTCTGTCTAGCCATTCAGATTTATAATAAAGAAATTTATAACTGTTGTATTGTTCTGGTTAAATGAAAACAACGAGTTGTTCAAATTGTAACAGGATTCCATGTACGATGGATAAGTTATTATAAATCTTTATGGTGAAGCACACATACATAACACTGACGCTAAAATGACATAAGGGAAATGATATGAATTCCACTTATTAGTGGAACCGCCATTTAGGTCATGTTAGAAAGGAACGCATGAAGGAACTCCATGCAAATGGACTTTTGGAGTCATTTGATTTCTGAATCATTTGGCGCTTGCAAATCTCTTCTAAAGAGAATGACTTAAATCCCGTTCATAGGCCAAGAGATGAACGGGAAACTAACTTAGTGGAAACATACATAGTGATGTATATGGTTCACTGGGCATAGTTGTGTGCGGGAGATTCTTCTACTTCATGAAAACTTCTAACAATGAATTGAGTATATATATGTGGATATATTCGATAAGGAAGAAGTTTGAAACATTTGAATGGATTCAAATAAATTTCAGCATGAAGTGGAAATCATCGTAATAGAAAAGTCAAATATCTATGATTTGATCATGGTGGAAATATTTGAATTACGAGTTTTAGCGAACATCTAAGAGAATTATGAAATTGTTCTACTACTCACGTTTCTTGGAGTATCATAGTGATGATAGAGTATCCAAGAGACGTATCCAAAACTTGTTGGATTAATGATGAGATAAAATAAAATGATGCCATTATATTTTTGTGGATTATGCTTTAGAGACTACCGCTTTTACACTAAATAGAGCATCATCATGATCCATTGAAATGACACCATATGAGTTATGGCATGGGTATAAACCCTAATAGTCTTTTCTTAAATTTTGGTATGCGTAGCATAAGTGAATGAGTTTACAACCAAAATCGGATGAATGTCTTTGTTGGTTATCCCAGAGAATTGATTGGGAATTCTTTCCACTATTAAGTAAAAGACAAAAGTGTTTGTTGATGTTACTTGCTTATTTCCAAGAAATTGTTTTCTAGCGAAGTATTTGAGTGGGAGGACAATGAAACTTGATAAGGTTTATGAACCTAAGCATGATGATCAGAGTAGCACAGCATCGGAAATGGTTCTGGAAGCGGCTACGAAGATCATGGCTCCCATGTCTACAAAGTGTTATAGTCATGGAGATCAAAGTACTTATTGAACCTTGTAGATTTGGTTTATTTTGTGATCAAATAAATGATTTGTGAACAAAGGATTGATTTTGAACAATGATAAACCAACTACATACAAAGAAGTTATGATGGGCCCAGACTCCGTTAAAATGGCTATGCGCCATGAAATCCAAGATAGGTGAATACTTTTGAAAGTAAATAGATCTATAGAATTGATGGACTTGGATGGAATATCTTTAAAGAAGCTTGGCTTATCGAAAAGTAGTTTACGACAAAGTTCAAAGAGTTGACTACGATAAGATTAGATCTTCCGTAGCAATGCTTAAAGTCTATGTGGATTATTCTAGTAATCGCTACATATTTCTTTTATGAGATATGATAGTAGGATGGCAGAAATACATTCCTTACCAGAAGTGTGTATGAAGGATGTATACTAGATACAACCAAGAGTTTTGCTGGTCCGTGGAATACTAGATAGGTATACAAACTTCAATTGGATGAAGTGAGTATCACGGAGTTGGAATCTTCACCGGATGAAATAATCAAAGAGTTTTGATTTCATCAGAAACGATGAAGATGCTTGCATTTGCAAGAAATTAAGTGGGAGCGCTGAGACATATTTATAATACTTTATGTAGATGACATATCGTTGATTATAAATAGTGTAATTATATAATTGATTTAAAAGGTTTCATTGAGAATTAACATCAATGAAAGGATATGAATTGAAACATATTTAGTGTCAAGATCTATGAAGATAGATAGAAACACATAAATAAGTTTCAGTAGATATTGAAGTAGTTCAATATAGAAGGTATTCTTTTCATGTGAAGGTTTAACAAGACTTGAGTGTATTTGACACTCGATGAGTAAATACACATGAGTGATTTTAGATCACGAATAATATGTACAAAGTCAGATGTCCTGTGCTCTAAAGTGTTACGAGCATATACCAGAATGATTCATGTAATGATCATTGGGCAACAGTAAGAATATCCCTGAGTGCTTTAGAAGAACCAAGGATATATAAATATAGTTTTTATATGGGGTAATGACAAACAAATCGCTGTAAGGTGTTGCACCGATATTAGTTTGGTCACATATAAAAATAAAATTTCAATCTCAATTAGGCTAAGAGTTATTTAAAAGGTAGCACAATGAGCTAGAACAAGTCTATGCTAGATTTGGATGAGTTCTAAATATTGTGACGGATTCTACAAACAAAGGCAGAGTATGTCATTGTTTTGACAATGACTGAGGATGTTAAGTCGAAGAGTTCTTTGAGAACTTGGTGTAGTTCCGATAGTGTCAGAACTTTGAAGCTATATTGTGTGTGACAATATTAGTGACTTATGTCAGACCGCGGAATTAAGGTTCCACCAGAGGACTAAGCATATACAATTAATGCCGTCTCATTTGGAAAATGAGTGATGCGTTGAGACGCAAATGAATTGCAAAATACATACGTTTCTGAGCGTGTCAGATCCGTTGACTAAAACCTCTCCCGTGAGCAAAACATGATTAGCACCAGAAGGCCAAGGTGTTATATCTTTACATATGTAAACTAGATTATTGACTCTAGTGCAAGTGGGAGACTGTTGGAGATATGCCCAAGAGGCAATAATAAAATGGTTATTATAATATATCTTTGTGTTTATGATAATGTTTGCATACCATGCTATAATTGTATTAACCGAAACATTGATACATGTGTGTTATGTAAACAACAAGGAGTCCCTAGTAAGCCTCTTGTATAACTAGCTTGTTGATTAATGGATGATCATGGTTTCGTGATCATAAACATTGGATGTTATTAATAACAAGGTTATGTCATTAGGTGAATGATATAATGGACACACACCCAAATGAGCGTAGCATAAGATCAAGTCATTAAGTTCAATTTGCTATAAGCTTTCGATACATAGTTGCCTTAGTCCTTCGACCATGAGATCATGTAAATCACTTACAGGAAGGGTACTTTGATTACATCAAACGTCATTGCGTAAATGGGTGACAATAAAGGTGGGATTAAGTATTCGGAAAGTGTGAGTTGAGGCATATGGATCAATAGTGGGATTTGTCCATCCTGATGACGGATAGATATACTCTGGGCCCTCTCGGTGGGATGTCATCTGATTAGCTTGCAAGCATATGAATGGTTCATAAGAGATCACATACCACGATACGAGTAAAGAGTACTTGTCGGTAACGAGGTTGAACAAGGTATGGAGATACCGATGATCGAACCTCGGACAAGTAAAATATCGCGTGACAAAGGGAATCGGCATCGTATGTAAATGGTTCAATCGATCACTAAGTCATCGTTGAATATGTGGGAGCCATTATGGATCTCCAGATCCCGCTATTGGTTATTGCTCGGAGAGGAGTCTCGACCATGTCTGCATAGTTCGCGAACCGTAGGGTGACGCGCTTAAGGTTCGATGTCGCATAAGTAGATTCGGAATATGAGATGGAGACCGAAATTTGTTCGGAGTCTCGGATGGGATCCAGGACATCACGAGGAGGTCCGGAATGGTCCGGAGAATAAGATTCATATAAGGGAAGTTATTTTCCGGGGTTCGGAAAAAGTTTCGGTGTTTGACTGGAGCTTCTAGAAGGTTCTAGAGGGCCACCGGTGGGCCCACCACCCCGGGAGGGACCACATGGGCCAAGGGAGTGCAGCCTAGCCTAATGGGCCAGGGGCACCAAGCCCTCAAGGCCCAGCCGGCCAGCCCCCCTAGGGATAAGATCAAATCCCGGAGGATAAGATCAAATCCCTAAAATCGAGGGAGCAACTTTGGAAGGGGAAGCAAACTTGGAAGGGGATGATTCAGGATCCCCCCTTTCCTTCTGTGCACTGGTGGGGCCCAAGGGGCTGCCTTGGCCGCCCCTCCCTCTATAAATAGAGGAGAGGGACAGCCGACCATTGCCCCCCCCGCGACACACCAAAGTCTGCCGCCCCCTCTCTCCTCCACCGCTAGTCTGCTCCGGCTTGGCGAAGCCCTGCAGCTTTTCTCCTCCACCACCACCACCACGCCGTCATGCTGCTGGGATTCCGAGGGGATCTACCACACCTCCGCTGCCCGCTGGAACGGGGAGAGGACGGGCTTCATCGACACCGTACGCGCGACCGAGTACGGAAGTGCTGCCGGATTGCAGCACCGGGGACGATCGTCTACATCAACAACGAGATCTGATCTCGTATGCTTTGGAAATCTTCAAGGGTTAGTATCTTATCAATCTCGTTGCCTCGATCTTGTAGATTAGATCTTGGGTGTTCCATAGATTAGATCTTGGATTTATTCGTCTTGCGGTAGGAAAATTTTTGTTTTCTATGCTGCGAACCCCATCAATTTTAAGAAGACTCAAGCATCTAAGCTTGGGGATGCCCAAGGCATCCCCTTCTTCATCGACAACTTATCAGGTTTCTTCTAGTGAAACTATATTTTTATTCGGTCACATCTTATGTGCTTTACTTGGAGCGTCTGTATGTTTTTGTTTTTGTTGTTGTTTGAATAAATGATTGTTTGGGAGAGAGACACGCTCCGCTGGTTCGTATGAACACATGTGTTCTTAGCTTTTAATTTTCATGGCGAAGGTTGAAACTGCTTCGTTAATTGTCATATGGTTGGAAACGGGAAATGCTACATGTGGTAATTGGTGTAATGTCTTGAATAATGTGATACTTGGCAATTGTTGTGCTCATATAGATCTTGTTTAAGCTCTTGCATCATGTACCTTGTACCCATTAATGAATAATTACATAGAGCTTGTTAAAATTTGGTTTGCATGATTGGTCTCTCTAAGTCTAGATATTTTCTGGTTGAGGTGTTTGAACAACAAGGAGACGATGTAAAGTCTTATAATGCTTACAATATGTTTATATGTGAGTCTTGCTGCACCATTTTATACTTGAGTTTGCTTCAAATAACCTTGCTAGCCTAAACCTTGTATCGAGAGGGAATACTTCTCATGCATCCAAATACTTGAGCCAATATTCATGCCATTTGTGTCCACCATACCTACCTAGTACATGGTATTTCTCCGCCATTCCAAAGTAAATTGCTTGAGTGCTACCTTTAAACAATTCAAAAGTTATTACCTCTTATTTGTGTCAATGTTTTATAGCTCATGAGGAAGTATGTGGTGTTTATCTTTCAATCTTGTTGGGCAACTTTCACCAATGGACTAGTGGCTTCATCCGCTTATCCAATAATTTTGCAAAAAGAGCTGGCAATGGGATTCCCAGTCCCAAATTAATTAACAAAAATAGACACTCCTCCATGGTATGTGATTGTTGGACGGCACCCGAAGGATTCGGTTAGCCATGGCTTGAGAAAGCAAAGGTGGGGAGGAGTGTCATCATAATAAAACTAAAATAAAAAGGCACTCCTTCATGGTATGAGATTGTTGGCAGGCACCCGAGGATTCGGTTAGCCATGGTTTGTGAAAGCAAAGATTGGAAGGAGTGCCACCCAAAAATATAAATAAAATGGGAGCCGCTCTTTGAAGGTTTGTCTGGCAAGGGGGTTAGAGTGCCCACTACCATTCGTTGACAACAACAAACACTTCTCAAAACTTTACTTTTATGCTCTCTATATGTTTTCAAAATCAAAGCTCTAGCACAAATATAGCAATCGATGCTTTCCTCTTTTGAAGGGCCATTCTTTTACTTTATTGTTGAGTCAGTTTACCTATTCTTTCTATCTTAGAAGCAAACACTTGTGTAAATTGTGTGCATTGATTCTTACATGTTTACCTATTGCACTTGTTATATTACTTTGTGTTGACAATTATCCATGAGATATACATGTTAAAGTTGAAAGCAACCGCTGAAACTTATATCTTCCTTTGTGTTGTTTCAAAGCTTTCTACTAAGAATTTATTGCTTATGAGTTAACTCTTATGCAAGACTCATTGATGCTTGTCTTGAAAGTATTATTCATGAAAAGTCTTTGTTATATGATTTATTTGTTTACTCATTGTCTTTATCATTGCTTCGAATCTCTGCATTTATCTCATGTGCTTTACAATAGTATGATCAAGGTTATGATGGCATGTCACTTCAGAAATTATCTTTGTTATCGTTTTTCCTGCTCGGGACGAGCAGAACTAAGCTTGGGGATGCTGATACGTCTCCAACGTATCGATAATTTCTTATGTTCCATGCTACATTATTGATGATATCTACATGTTTTATGCACACTTTATGTCATTATTATGCGTTTTCCGGAACTAACCTATTGACGAGATGCCGAAAGGCCAGTTGCTGTTTCCTGCTGTTTCCAGAAAGGCTGTTCGGGCAATATTCTCGGAATTGGACGAAATCAACGCCAAACCTCCTATTTTTCCCGGAAGGCTCCAGAACACCGAAGGGGAGACGGAGAGGAGGCCCAGGGCCCCGACACCACAAGGCCGCGCGGGCAGGCCCCTGGCCGCGCCGGCCTATGAGGAGGGCGCCCTGGTGCCCCTCTGACGCCGCCTCTTCGCCTACTTAACCCCTCGTGACCTAAAAACACCGTACCACTTGACGAAACTCCAGAAAGACTACTGGGGCGCCGCCGCCATCGCGAAACTCCAATTCGGGGGGACAGAAGTCTCTCGTTCCGCACCTGCCGGACGGGGAATTGCCCCCGGAGTCATCTCCACCGCCGTCTCCACCGCCATCTTCACCGCCATCGCTGCCTCCATGATGAGGAGGGAGTAATTCACCCCTGGGGCTGAGGGCTCTACCGTAGCTATGTGGTTAATCTCTCTCTCTGTACTCCAATACAATGATCTCATGAGCTGCTTTACATGATTGAGATCCATATGATGAGCTTTGTATCGCTACTAGTTGTGTGCTACTCATGTGATGTTATTAAAGTAGTCTATTCCTCCTGCATGGTGTAAAGGTGATTAGTGTGTGCACCGTGTGGTTCTTGTCGTAGGCTATGATCATGATCTCTTGTAGATTGTGGAGTTAATTGTCATTATGATAATATTGATGTGATCTATTCCTCCTTCATAGTGTAATGTGGACAGTGCGTGCACTATGTTAGTTCTTGGTTTATCTTGCAAAGATCTATTATGCTCTAAGGTTACTTAAACATGAATATCGAATGTTGTGGAGCTTGTTAACTCCGGCATTGAGGGTTCGTGTAATCCTACGCAACGAATGATGTTCATTATCAAACAAGAGTGTATGTAGCACATATGAGAAGAAGTATTTATTATGCGATCAATGTTGAGAGTGTCCACTAGTGAAAGTATGATCCCTAGGCCTTGTTTCCAATACTGCAAACACCGTTTATTTACTGTTCTACTGCATGTTTACTTGCTGCCATATTTTATTCAGATTGCTATTACCACTCATATACATCCATACTACTTGTATTTCACTATCTCTTCGCCGAACTAGTGCACCTATACATCTGACAAGTGTATTAGGTGTGTTGGGGACACAAGAGACTTCTTGCTTTGTGATTACAGGGTTGCTTGAGAGGGATATCTTTGACCTCTTCCTCCCTGAGTTCGATAAACCTTGGGTGATCCACTTAAGGGAAACCTGCTGCTGTTCTACAAACCTCTGCTCTTGGAGGCCCAACACTGTCTACAAGAATAGAAGCACCCGTAGACATCAGTCCTCGAGTAGGTAAACGATAACACAAATAATTTCTGAAGTGACATGCTACCAACATAATCTTGATCAACATTATTGTAAAGCATATGAGATGAATGGAGTGATTTGAACAAAACATTGCTAACAAAGATAATGACTAAACAAATGAATCATATAGCAAAACTTTTCATGAATAGTACTTTCAAACAAGTATCAATAAGACTTGCATAAGAGCTAACTCATAAGCAATAAATTCATAGTAGAATGCATTGAAGCAACACAAAGGATGATTAAGTTTCAGCAATTGCTTTCAACTTATAACATGTATATCTCATGGATATTTGTCAACATAGAGTAATATAACAGGTGCAATAAGTAAACATGTAAGAATCAATGCACACAGTTAACACAAGTGTTTGCTTCTAAGATAGAAAGAAGTGGGTAAACTGACTCAACAATAAAGTAAAAGATTGGCCCTTCGCAGAGGGAAGCATGGATTACTATTTTTGTGCTAGAGCTTTTTGTTTTGAAAACATAGAAACAATTTTGTCAACGGTAGTAATAATTCATATGTGATATGCATAATACTTCCTACAAGTTGCATGTCTCATGCATAGAGTACTAATAGTGCTCGCACCTTGTCCTACTTAGCTCGGAAACACGGATTCTCATCGCATAACATATGCTTCAACCAAGTGTCACAAAGGGGTACCTCTATGCCGCATGTACAAAGGTCTAAGGAGAAAGCACGCATTGGATTTCTCGCTTTTGATTATTCTCAACTTAGACATCCATACCGGGACAACATAGACAACAGATAATGGACTCCTCTTTTTAATGCTTAAGCATTCAACAACAGTTAATATTCTCATAAGAGATTGAGGTTGTATGTCCAAACTGAAACTTCCACCATGATACATGGCTTTAGTTAGCGGCTCAATGTTCTTCTCTAACATATGCATACTCAAACCATTTGATCATGAAGTCCACTTACTTCGGACAAGACGAACATGCATAGCATCTCACATGATATCCAACAAAGATAAAGTTGATGGCGTCCCCAGAAAACATGGTTACCGCTCAACAAGCAACTTATAAGAATTAAGACACATAACTACATATTCATCACCACAATAGTTTTTAAGCTATTTGTCCCATGAGCTATATATTGCAGAGGTAAAGGAATGAAATTTTAAAGGTAGAACTCAAGTAATTTACTTTGGAATGGCAGAAAAATACCACATAGTAGGTAGATATGGTGGACACAAATGGCATGGAGTTTGGCTCAAGGTGTTTGGATGCACGAGAAGCATTTCCTCTCAGTGCAAGGTTTGGGCTAGCAAGGTTGTTTGAAGCAAACACAAGTATGAACAGGTACAACAAAACTCACACAAGAACATATTTCAAGTATTATAAGGCTCTACACTGTCTTCCTTGTTGTTCAAACACTTTACCCGAAAATATCTAGACTTTGAGAGAACAATCATGCAAACCAAATTAAACAAGCTCTACAGTAGTTCTTCATTAATAGATTAAACTACATGATGCAAGAGCTTAAACATGATCTATGAGAGCTCAAACAATTGCCAAATTTACCAAACCATATGCAGCATTTTCCAATTCCAACCAAATAGCAATTTAACGAAGCAATGAGCTTTCGCCATGAACATTAAAGCACAATTAAGAACACAAGTGTTCCATATGAAAAAGCGGAGCGTAATATCTCCAATATAAGAATGGTGAGATCCAACTTTATTCAAAACAAAACAAAAATAAAAACAAACCGACGCTCCAAGTAAAGAACATAAGAATGTGATGGAATAAAAATATAGTTTCACTAGAAGTGACCTGATAATGTTGTCGATGAAGAAGGGGATGCCTTGGGCATCCCCAAGCTTAGATGCTTGAGTCTTCTTAAAATATGCAGGGATGAACCACCGGGGCATTCCCAAGCTTAGACCTTTCACTCTTCTTGATCATAGTATATCATCCTCTTCTCTTGACCCTTGAAAACTTCCTTCACACAAACTTCAAGCAAACTCATGAGAGGGTTAGTGCATAACCACAAATTCACATATTCAGAGGTGACACAATCATTCTTAGCACTTCTGGACATTGCACAAAGCTTCTGAAAGTTAATGGAACAAAGAAACTCATTCAACATAGCAAAAGCGGCAATGCGAAATAAAAGACAGAATCTGTCAAAAACAGAACAGTCCGTAAAGATGCATCTGGACTGGGCACTTAACTTGCTCAAATGGAAAAACTCAAAACTAATGAAAGTTGCGTACATATCTGAGGATCATGCTCGTAAATTTGCAGATTTTTTCGATTTTTTTTACAGAGACTTCTGCGAGAATTTGTGACAGACAGCAATGCTGTTTCTGCGCAGCGATCCCAAATATAGCATCAACTTTAACATAAAAACTTTACTTGGCACAAAAACATGATAAGGAGAGGTTGCTACAGTAGTAAACAACTTCCAAGACTCAACAATACAGTAAATAAAATAAAACTTGGGTTATCTCCCAAGAAGTGCTTTTCTTTAACGCCTTTCAGCTAGGCGCAGAAAGTGCAAATCAAGTAACATCAAGAGAAGAAGCATCAACATCATAGCTTGTTCTAATAATAGAATCAAAAGGCAACTTCATTATCTTTCTAGGGAAGTGTTCCATACCTTTCTTGAGAGGAAATTGATATTTAATATTACCTTCCTTCATATCAATAACATCACCAACTGTTCGAAGAAAGGTCTTCCCAACACAATAGGACAAGATGCATTGCATTCAATATCCAAGACAACAAAATCAACGGGGACAAGGTTATTGTTAACCGTAATACGCACATTATCAATCCTCCCTAAAGGTTTCTTTTTAACATTATCAGCAAGATTAACATCCAAATAACAATTCTTCAATGGTGGCAAGTCAAGCATATCATAAATTTTCTTAGGCATAACAGAAATACTTGCACCAAGATCACATAAAGCATTACATTCAAAGTCATTGAATTTCATTTTAATGATGGGCTCCCAACCATCTTCTAACTTTCTAGGAATAGAAGCTTCAAGTTTTAATTTCTCTTCCCCAGCTTTAATGAGAGCATTTGTAATATGTTTTGTAAAGTCTAAATTTATAGCACTAGCATTGGGACTTCTAGCAAGTTTTTGTAAGAACTTTATAACTTCAGTAATATGACAATCATCAAAATCTAAACCATTATGTTCTACAACAATGGAATCATTGTCACCAATATTTCGAAAAATTTCAGCAGTTTTATCACAAACAGCAGTTTCAGCAGTTTCAGGCAATTTTGTACGCTTTGCACTAGGAGTAGAAACATTGCCAACACCAATTATTTTACCATTGATAGTAGGAGGTGCATCAACATGTGAAGAATCAACATTACTAGTGGTGGTAATAGTCCATACTTTAGCTACATTATTCTCTTTAGCAAGTTTTTCTTTTTCTTCTCTATCCCACCTAGCATGCAATTCAGCCAACAATCTAATATTATCATTAATTCTAACTTGGATGGCATTTGTTTTAGAAAAACTAGCATCTTCAACTTTCTCAGGCATAACTTTCAATTTTAAAAGATCAACATCAAGAGCAAGACTATCAACCTTAGAAGCAAGAATATCAATTTTATCAAGCTTTTCTTCAACAGTTTTATTGAAAGCAGTTTGTGTACTAATAAATTCTTTAAGCATCACTTCAAGACCAGAGGGTACACTCTTATTATTATTGTAAGAATTACCATAAGAATTACCATAACCATTACCATTATTAGAAGGATATGGCCTGTAGTTGTTGTTACCATAATTATTCCTATAAGCATTGTTGTTGAAATTATTGTTCTTAATGAAATTCACATCAACATTTTCTTCTTGAGCAACCAATGAAGCTAAAGGAACATTATTAGGATCAATATGAGATCTACCATTTGCAAGCATAGACATAATAGCATCAATCTAATCACCCAAAGAAGAGGTTTCTTTCAGTGTGCCATTCAGAGTAATTGATCATCATATCATCAAGTAGTTTAGTCGCGGCGCCCAGGGTGATGGACATAAAAGTACCTCCAGCAGCTGAATCCAATAGGTTCCTTGAGGAAAAATTCAATCCTGCATAAAAGGTTTGGATGATCATCCAAGTAGTCAGTCCATGGGTTGGGCAATTCTTTACCAAAGATTTCATTCTCTCCCATGCTTGAGCAACATGTTCATTATCAAATTGTTTAAAGTTCATAATGCTACTTCTCAAAGATATAATCTTAGCAGGAGGATAATATTTACTAATAAAAGCATCTTTACACTTAGTCCATGAATCAATACTATTTTTAGGCAAAGATAGCAACCAATCTTTAGCTCTTCCTCTTAATGAGAAAGGAAACAATTTCAGTTTTATAATATCACCATCTATATCCTTATACTTTTGCATTTCACAAAGTTCAACAAAATTATTAAGATGGGCAGCAGCATCATCAGTACTAACACCAGAAAATTGCTCTCTCATAACAAGATTCAGTAAAGCAGATTTAATTTCATAGAATTCTGCTATAGTAGCAGGTGGAGCAATAGGAGTACATATAAAATCATTATTAGTTGTGCTAGTGAAGTCACACAACTTAGTATTTTCAGGAGTACCCATTATAGCAGTAGTAAAATAAACTAAGCAAATAAAGACAAGTAACTAATTTTTTTGTGTTTTTGATATAGAGAACAAAACAGTAAATAAAGTAAAGCTAGCAACTAATTTTTTTGTGTTTTTTAAGTGCAGCAAACAAAGTAGTAAATAAAATAAAGCAAGACAAAAACAAAGTAAAGAGATTGGAAGTGGAGACTCCCCTTGCAGCGTGTCTTGATCTCCCCGGCAACGGCGCCAAAAAAAGTCTTGCTGGCGTGTAGTCGACACGTCCGTTGGGAACCCCAAGAGGAAGGTGTGATGCGCACAGCAGTAAGTTTTCCCTCAGTAAGAAACCAAGGTTATCGAACCAGTAGGAGCCAAGAAGCACGTGAAGGTTGTTGGTGGAGGAATGTAGTGCGGCGCAACACCAGTGAAACCGGCGCCAACGTGGAACCTGCACAACACAATCAAAATACTTTGCCCCAACATAACAGTGAGGTTGTCAATCTCACCGGCTTGCTGAAAACAAAGGATTAAGCCTATCGAGTGGAAGATGGTGTTTGTTTGCAAAGAACAGTAAAGCAGTAGAATGTATTCAGATGTAAAAGAATGGACCGAGGTCCACAGTTCACTAGTGGTGTCTCTCCAATAAGATAACTAACATGCTGGGTGAACAAATTACAGGCGAGCAATTGACAAATAAAGATTCAATACATATCAACGATGATTACTATGTGATTTAATCAGGGCATTACGACAAAGTACATAGACCGCTATCCAGCATGCATCTATGCCTAAATAATCCACCTTCAGGTTATCATGCGAACCCCTTCCGGTATTAAGTTGCGAACAACAGATAATTGCATTAAGTATGGTGCGTAATGTAATCAACACAAATATCCTTAGACAAAGCATCAATGTTTTATCCCTAGTAGCAACAGCACATCCACAACCTTAGAACTTTCTGTCACTGTCCCAGATTTAATGGAGGCATGAACCCACTATCGAGCATAATTACCCCCTCTTGGAGTTACAAGTATCAACTTGGCCAGAGCCTCTACTAGCAACGGAGAGCATGCAAGAACATAAACAACACATATATGATAGATTGATAATCAACTTAACATAATATTCTCTATTCATCGGATCTCGCCAAACACAACATGTAGCATTACAAATAGATGATCTTGATCATGTTAGGCAGCTCACAAGATCTATAACAATGAAAGCACAAGTGGAGAAGACAACCATCTAGCTACTGCTATGGACCCATAGTCCAAGGATGAACTACTCACGCATCAATCCGGAGGCGGGCATGATGATGTAGAGCCCCTCCGGTGATGATTCCCCTCTCCGGCAGGGTGCCGGAGGCGCTCTCCTGAATCCCCCGAGATGGGATTCGCGACGGCGACGTCTCTGGAAGGTTTTCCGTATCGTGGCTCTCGGTACAGGGGGTTTCGCGACGGAGGCTTTAAGTAGGCGGAAGGGTAGGTCAAAGGGCGTCACGGGGGGTCCACACACTAGGGCCGCGCGGGCCCCCCCTTGGCCGCGCCGCCCTAGCGTGGCGGCGCCCCGTGGCCCCACTTCGTCTCCCTTTCGGTCTTCTGGAAGCTTCTTGTAAAAATAGGCCCCTGGGCGTTGATTTCGTCCAATTCCGAGAATATTTCCTTACTAGGATTTCTGAAACCAAAAACAGCAGAAAACAGCAACTGGCGCTTCGGCATCTTGTTAGTAGGTTAGTGCCGGAAAATGTAAAATAATGCTGTAAAGTATGTATAAAACATTCAAGTATTGTAATAAAAGTAGCATGGAACATAAGAAATTATAGATACGTTTGAGACGTATCACCCACCAAGTAGTGTTGTCAATTTATTTGGCAACTGGCTCAATGGTGTGGATGTTAGGTTTAAACGTCTTATTAGGATGGAAGCGATTGCAATCATTTGGTCGCCGTGGCTATGTAGAAATGACAAGATTTTCAATAATATTTCTTCTTCCTTTTTGCATGTTATCTACCGGTGCACAGCTTTGCTTCGGTCATGGATACCGTTGCAGCGTGTGGAGCACCAGGACCTCTTTACGGAGGTGTCTTCACGGTTGGAGGATACGACGAGGGATATTTTCTTCCAACATGGGTGGCAGCGTGACCTTCGGCTGGATCCTCCTACCTAGTTTTTTTCCCTACATTTGAACTATGTTTTATCTTTGAACACCTTTGTGGTTTTGTAACGAATTTGTGAGCGGCTGTGTGCATCTTAGTTATGCAGAGGACGGGTCTATTGCGCAAGTAATAAAATGCCCATTTTCAAAAAAAAAACAAGTATTTCGAAGATGGAGACTCTCTTCCTTAAATGTAAGTGTATATGCAAAACAGATATGGCGAGCCCTAGAGTTGGAGGATGTGAAACTCAAATTGCTCAACGTATATATTGTTGGGACTAATCTCGTTACCCACTACTGAGCCCTAGAGTAGTTTGTTTAATTCTGTGTTGACCTATACATGTAGGTCAATAGTTATTTGAGTTAGTCACGCGTGGATTTTGTTAGCTAGCCATGCTGGTCGGGTCATGTCGATCTTTGAGCTGGTCATGTGCTCGTGGAGGGAGTAGGATTAGATAGTGTAGCGTGTGAATCTATCTTCCTATTTAAGCTTAGCAAAGGAATAAGAAGGTGTGGCCTGCGGGCAGAGAAAACATATAGTCCATGTATTGCCAAGGAAGTATGTGAACCGAGCCATAGCCCCGGTAGTTGGGATGGGCTGATGCATCCCGCCCGTCTAAGTTCGAATCTTTGGATACAACGTCAGCTGATGATACAGTCAAATCAACATGAACGCCTCCTTACGAGCAATGTGGGAGTGGGGATGGGGAGCTATTTGCCGAGACAGCGTCAGCTGATGATACAGGACGCTTCCTTCAAGAGCAATCTGGGAAGTGGAGATGGGAAGCTATTTGCCGAGGCAGATGTATCTTTATCTAAAATGCATCTAGATATATTGGTATCTAGAAAAAATAATATATTTATTTTTGGATAAAAGGTAGTACTCTATTTTTTTAGAAGAGGTGCACCAAATTTTTCCAAGCGATCTGGACCCAGCCTAGGCTATAGAAGGCCCTTTGCATCTCAGAAAAAAGAAGAAAAAAAAGAAGGCCCTTTGGCCAACCCACACCTCAACTCCAAAGGAAACCCTCTCGTCCAGGCGGCGGCGCAGCATCTCCACGCGACCACCGCGCAATCGCAGCAGCAGCTTCCGAACCCTCCCCTTTTGGCCGCACGCACCGACTGGAGGATCTGCGGCGTGGGGAATGGCGGGGATGTAGGCTTAGGGTTTGTCAGCATCCGCACAGGTGTGTGATGTCCCAGTAATTTTCCTCGTTTCATGCTCCCATCATGATCTAAATCGAGATTTCGTTTAGTTTTGTTAGAGGTTCCACTGAACTGTTTCATCTGCAAAAAGCGGGATAATTGGATTCATATATTCTCGTTTCAACCGAATTCGCTCCTATCGCAACACTCTGCAAGAACATAAAAAATGAAAAAACCCTTTCTGGTCAAGTTCCGTGGAAGAAAGAGCAGAGACATTCAACATAGCTTGCATGATGATGATGCAGATACCAGCATTTTGCATTTAGAGTTTGCTTTATCTTTTCTTGAATAAGCCTACTTCTGTTCAGTTAAAATCGTTTATTATGCTTTAGTTGGAACACGGAATTGATTTTAACTGTTGGTGTCACTGTTGCTTCCAAAGTGCTTAATGCTAGTGGTTGTAGTACTGTATTGTTTTCAATAACGAAACCATGATCCAATCCATTTTGTCTACGAAAGAGTGTGCAGTGGAACATTACATCTGCGTACAAACACAGAATGCTCACAAACTTATCTTTACCAGCAGGTATATATATCGGTCAACAATCGAAGTAGGTTCAAATGCAGCAAACCAGGTACTCGGCAGACGCCTCCTGCAAGCAGAAGCGCGCACACCTTGCTGATGACAGGCTGAGTGCCCTGCCAGATGTTCTTCTCCAAGAAATTATGTCCTTTCTGAAGGCCCGGCAAGTGGTGCAGACATGTGTGTTGTCCACGAGGTGGAGGCACCTCTGGTGCTCTGTGCCATGCCTCGACCTTGATCTGGAGGAATTCGAGGATGGGGACATGGAAATGTCCCTTGATTACCATGAGCGGCAGCGGCAGATGTGGCCTAATTTTGAGGATTTCACCGACAACCTGCTGTACCACAAGAACATTGACATTGCTCTCTTGGACACGTTCAGAATGTGCTGTCCTTCCAGATATTATGTGAGAGACAACTCTGATAGATGGATCCGCCGTGGCATAAAGCACAGTCCGTGTTGGCGCGTCAAGACGTTGCATCTTTCAGGCATATCTTTGGTCCATCATTTCGCAAGGCATATTAGTTCTGGGTGTCCCTTTCTAGAGGATTTAGAACTGAAGGATTACATAGGAACACTTGATGATATCACCTCCTTCTCACTGAAGAAATTGGTTATTGTTGGCTCTTACAATTTGTTTTGCAATCCCTGGACCATTACCACTCCTGCGCTCGCCTCCCTGTGCTTATCAGGTATTGATTGTTTTGGGATACTCAATATGACATCTCTTGTCAATGCATCGATTCATCTGTCCACATACTTCGAGGATGATGATGACGACGATAACGCCTCACTTGTGAACCAAGTGGAGTTTCTTTATGGATTATCCAATGTGTCAAGTTTGGAGTTGTCTGACTTCCGGTCGATTGTATGTAATCATCCTTTCTTATTTTTACAGAACTGTAGGAGAGGATCCGACAGAAATATATATCATCATCCTTGATGTCCCTTTTGTCCATTATTTCTTGTCTAACCATTTAAGTATCGTGTTTTTCAGGTCGTTGGTGACAGGTCTCTGAAATTCCCATCATTCAAGAACCTAAGGACCTTATGTCTCCGCAACTGTGATCTCAGTGACGACTTCAGGACATTGGAGCTCATTTTGGAGAACTCACTTAATCTCGAGAGGCTCACCTTGAGACATTGCAAGGTGCTGCTACTTTACCTTATCCTTCATTTTCTTGTGTGTAACTCAATTTAGTTTTTATAATCTTATTTCCTTTATGGCAACAATAGTTCTCGAAAGACTCTAACAGAGGGGAAAGGGAGGCTCCTAAGTCGAAGAAGACGTCCTCCTTGGATGTTCGGTGCGAGAACCTCAAGCTTACAGAGATCTTATATGAAGATGATGATGTCCGCCTGCTGGTTGAGTTCTTGTTTGACATCTCAGAGAATCTGCCAAATAACACTATGAAAATCACCAAAATTGAGGATCCTTAGACTCGAGCCGCTTTGCTGTCTATATTTCTGTCCGGCCCTGTATTCAGATGTATTATTTTCTTCGTTCTTAGTTCCGGTACAAGCATGTTCTGCCGACTCGTGTGGCAGTTTTAATGGTGTGCCCTATGGGCCATAGAAGTAACTTTTGAGCTGTATTCAAGGCTTGCTCTTGCAAACCATGATTAGCGAATGCAATGGAAACAAACTCTAGCGAGAAGAATTTGTGACTGAAAATACCTAGCAACAGACTGTTTCAATGATGACCTGACCTAATCACCACGTGATTCAAGATCATCAAGAATGTCATTGTACCTTACATGTATGGCTTTTAACAACATTATAAGGTCGCTAATTGGCTAATTATTCGCTTGTGAGTCCTCGGACACATTGCTGCTGAACCTTATCTGAACTGAGACGGTGGGACACTGGGATTACCGATCAAGACAGAAAAAAAAGTATTATCAACAATCGGACCGGTCCTCGTTGTGCACTCCAGTGCACAGAGGTTGGAATGTAGATATCGAAGGCGACGCAACTGATTCTATATTCCTGTTTCTGCAATCCTGCCTGCCAAAACTCTGACTAGTTTTTGTTCTTGCAAAAAGTTAATTTTCAACAGCATGCAAGATCCTAGCACATCTCGGGAGTCGAACAGCACACAACAAGTACGCAGCCGATAAAAATGCAGGAGTACACATATTTACTATTTGTTTTTTTCTTCGAAATTTAATGAATTACGCTACATACATGGCATTAAACTTGAAGCTACACAGATTTACAAGTCACAAAAGAAGTGCAGAGACACATCATCTTATTCATCTCTTCTGAATTCAGAATACAAGTGTACTAAAATGGTTCTGTATTCGTATACCGTACAAAGATCAACGAACGCCATAAAGATGATGTATACGGTACACCTGAAGCAACAGCTTCTATGAAAGCTTTTTTTCCTTTGTCGGTCAAAATAGAACAATGCAGGCGACCGACCGAACAAGCAAGCGATGAGGATGAGGGATGAGCACACGGTATCTCAGTCCATTGCGGATGATCACCGAGAACTGACGAGGAATGGTCAATGGTGACTGCCACATACCACATTCTATTGTCCCAGAACCAGATGTTGAAACCTGCACCTGTATGGGAGGTCAAATTTGGGTTAACTTTTGTTTTCAGACTTCAATGCTAACCAAATTGAAAATATTCAGTACAAATTTAAAATATTCATCCTTGGAAGCAACATGTTTTACCGAGAGGAGAGTGTGTGTCGACATATCCAACTCAATGTCTCGGCCTTGATCTGGTGAATGGATGCCTCACCCCTAGAGCACCATGGATTGAATGTATGCTAGGTCGGTACTCGACTCCTGTTCTGCGCAAGGGAGATCCTCCATGACGGGGTTTGGTGCTCGAGCATAACCAACAGTAATCCGGCGCATGACAACCTTTAGATTTCACACAACCTTTGGATTTCGGATCCTAAATCAAGTGTGTGGTGCCAACAATTCTTTATTTAGAATTGCCAAGTTATATTAGTTTTAGTTGGAGGAGAGAGAAATAAGGAAGAGAATGCTACCTTCTCTTAGCTAAGGAATGATCTCTTGGAAAAATAAGAGAAGAATATTTTTTCGTAGTACCATATGTCTTCCCTTAACAAATCATTTTCTTATTATAAGTGAACTATTTTCATTATTTGTCAGATGACAATAAGAGATAATGCTCTCTACAACTTATATCAATTTCTTTCTCTAAATGATATCGATGGTTAAGGAAAGGCCTGCCTTCCGTGCCATTGTACATACCATTAACCTTTCAGGCCCTCTTCTTTAATATTAATAAAAAGTGTTTGAAAGATAGCTTTAGTAAAAGCAGCCAAAGCTCACACACAAACCAACGATGGGGCAGTGTGGCTGCAACTGATCAACAAGAGCGGTGAAATCAATCCTGTTAGATTGAAACCAATAATCTAGGGTGAAACAGTGAAATGGATCTTGTTGTGCTCCATGAATTTTTGTACAAGGTTAATTATGAATTGAAGATTTCATATTGTGAGATGTAAAAAAGGATGGCACATTTTTGTCTGAATTATTGTCAAGCAATGTTGTTGAGTATAGTAGCTAATAGTTCCAAATTTTGATTTTTTGGAAGTTGTAATCCTCAGGAAAAATATTTTTTTTAATGAAGGAAAATGATTTTTTTACGGAGTACTACCACAATGCTTAGAGTTTTTTTGCATTCGGCTTAAAAAACAATATAATAAGAAAAGGAAGAACCAAACTTGGGCTTCGGATGGTTGGATCGGATCGGGTCGTGGGCTTGGGCTTGTACCACTTCTAAGTCACTCTAACACCTTGTTTATTTCTGATGTATTTATGGAATGAGAGGGGATTATTTCCACTATTCGTTTACTTCTCCGGTTGTCGAGGATGCTCCTCGGCAATACCCTCCGATAGGGGCTTAGGGTTGATGGAATCCTGCAAGCTGACACGAGACATCGGTTCACAGACAAGCGGGGAGAGCGATTTACCCAGGTTCGGGGCCCTCGATGAGGTAAAACCCTTACGTCCTGCCTGTCTGTTCTTGATTATGATGATAATAGGTTACAATGGGGTGCCGAATAGTTCGGCTGAGATCTCGTCGAGATGGCTAAGTGCTATGGTGACCTAGCTCTAAGCTTCTGGTGGCTAAGATTGCTAAGATTGATTGTCCTCTTCGGCAGCCCCTCTCCTGGCCTTTATATAGGAGGCCAGGTCTCAAGAGGTCTAACCGAGTCTAACCGAGTACGACTAGGTTTACAGTAGTTTTAAATCTAATCTTTCCTTGTTCGGCCGCTTCTTTGTCTTCCTTATCAAGTAATCTTCAGGTGCACCGCTCGGATGGGCCGCCTTGCCTCCAAGTGCCTTCATGGGCCTCCAACTAGGAAATATAGGATATGGCAACGTCGGTTACCCGAAGGGTAATACCCACGTCAGTAGCCCCCGAGTGCCTAGCCGAAGATAGTTCGGGTAGAGACTAGCATGGTTTTACCTAATGTTCTTCTCCTTGATCGTTCTTGTTCTTCTTCTGTCTGCATCGTCTTCTTCTGTCGGGTGCGCGCCAGCGCTCCCGATGGGAGTAGCCCCCGAGTCTAGGAACGGATGCTTGTAATCCGTGCGTAGACTCAAGTTGTACCACTCGAACATTTTGCCCTGTCGAAGTTTTTCTACAAGTCTTTGTAGGTCATCCGATACAATTTCCTCATGCAAGGGATAATGAGTAACGTGCCCAACTTTTGCTGCTTAACTGCTGATGGCAAAACAACATTACCGTACATAGAATCAAGTCCCCGGGCATGATCCTAGAGTGCAAAAAAGTTCTGTCAACTGATGGGAGTAGCCCCCGAGTCTGGGCACGGGTGCTTGCAACCGGGCGCAGACTCGAGTCGAACAATTATTTCTTCATTCAAAGCTTTTTTCTTCGAATCTTCATTCTGTCGGGTGCGCGTCCAGCGCTCCCTATGGGAGTACCCCCCGAGTCTAAGTGCAGATGCTTTGCAATCTGTGCATAGACTCAAGTTCACCATCCGACACCTTTTTATTCCTTCGAATGCTTTAAGCAGTCCTCATGACGTCATTGATGATGCTTTTACTGATATCTTGATTTTGACTGACAGGATGCGACCCGCTGGGCCTATTCTTACTCTATCTAACCCTGTTTTTAAGCAACATCCGCCCCTCTCGCACAGTTACCAAGGCACCTCCTCGATTTCCGCAATCTTTAATGGAAAAGATCCACTTAATGGACTGGCAGCAACGACACGTGCCCACACAGCCCTCAAGTTCTCCCTTTCTTAAAATCTCTAAAGGACGAAAATCTCTATTCTTCTCCCATATTTTCCGTAGCATCTTCTCGCCCTTCTTCTTCTTCCTCCCGTCGCTACTGCTGCGCCGCCACCACTGCTTTTCCAATCTTCCTCCGATCTCGCAATGGTGAAGAAGAAGAGCCTTACCGCCGCCGCCAGTTCTACTAGTGGTGGCGCCGCTGCCAAATCCTCCTCGAATCTTCCGAAGGGGAGCGCTCCAGACGCTCCTCCCCCAGCTCCGGCGCCGCCAGGCTCGGTAGCCCAACCTGGGGATTGGATAGCGGCATCCATCACCAAGCGCGATGAGAAGAGATCCCGAAGCCTGGGTTAATCTCCTCCGACGAGGGGAATGTGATTTTTCCAGGTGCGGTTTCTCGGCCCAATCCCCCTGCTGGCTTTACGGTTATGTTCCTGTCGTTCCTATATCGGGGTCTCTCGCTTCCTGCTCATGAATTCCTTCTTCATCTTCTGCGGACTTACGAAATCCAACTGTGGCAACTCACTCCTAACTCAATCCTTCACGTCGCTGTGTTCATTACTCTCTGCGAAGCGTTTTTGGGCATTGAGCCTCATTTTGGATTGTGGAAAAAGATCTTTTATGTAAAGAGGTACAACAGTAGTAATGGATCTTTTGTCATCGGAGGAGTGGGGCTTGTGGCTCGTTCGGAAGTTAATTATTTCAATTTCCCAATGAGTGAATCCGTGCAAGGATGGAGACTGAAATGGTTTTATGTCAAAGATTCCTTGTCAACCGAGTCCTAGATTCCCTGCTTTGCCGATATCCTCGAAGCCAAGCCTAAGGATTCCTGGAAGAACATTCTCTCTCCCGACGAAAGGGCAGCAGCCGACGAATTATTTGCCAAATTTCTTCGAATCAAAGAGGCCGATGGCCAAACTATGGTTGGCACAGAGGTGGCAGCGGTGTTCCTGAAACGTCGAGTCCAACCAGTCATGGCCAGAGTTCGTCCAATGTGGTTGTATTCAGGTTCGAAGGATGAGACTGATACGTCTCCAACGTATCGATAATTTCTTATGTTCCATGCTACTTTATTGATGATACCTACATGTTTTATGCACATTATATGTCATTATTATGCATTTTCTGGAACTAACCTATTAACAAGATGCCGAAGTGCCAGTTCATGTTTTCTGCTGTTTTTGGTTTCAGAAATCCTAGTAACGAAATATTCTCGGAATTGGACGAAATCAACGCCCAGGTTCCTATTTTTCCCGGAAGCTTCCAGATCACCGAAGAGGGGCCAGAGATGGGCCAGGGGGGCCCCACACCACACCTGGGCGCGGGCCCAGGCCTGGCCGCGCCACCTGGTGGTGAGGGCACCCTGGTGCCCCTCCGAGGCTCCCCTTTCGCCTATTTAAAGGTCCTGACCTAAAAACCCCAAAAGAGGAAGCCACGGTACGCGAAACCTTCCAGAGCCGCCGCCATCGCGAAGCCAAGATCTGGGGGACACCCTGCCGGACGGGGAAGTGCCCCCGGAAGGCTTCTCCATCGACACCGCTGCCATCTCCACCGCCATCTTCATCACCGCTGCTGCTCCCATGAAGAGGGAGTAGTTCTCCATCGAGGCTCGGGGCTGTACCGGTAGCTATGTGGTTCATCTCTCTCTATGTACTTCAATACAATAATCTCATGCGCTGCCTTACATGATTGAGATTCATATGATGATGCTTGTAATCTAGATGTCATTATGCTAGTCAAGTGAGTTTTACTTATGTGATCTCCGGAGACTCCTAGTCCCACGTGTGTAAAGGTGACAGTGTGTGCACCGTGTGGGTCTCTTAGGCTATATTTCACAGAATACTTATTCACTGTTATGAATGGCGTAGTGAAGTGCTTATTTATATCTCTTTATGATTGCAATATGTTTTGTATCACAATTAATCTATGTGCTACTCTAGCAATGTTATTAAAGTAGTTTTATTCCTCCTGCACGATGTAATGGTGACAGTGTGTGCATCCCTGTTAGTACTTGGTTTATGCTATGATCATGATCTCTTGTAGATTGCGAAGTTAACTATTGCTATGATAGTATTGATGTGTATTATTCCTCCTACATAAGCATGAAGGTGACAGTGTGCATGCTATGTTAGTACTTGGTTTAGTCGTTTCGATCTTTCATGCACTCTAAGGTTATTTAAATATGAACATTGAATTGTGGAGCTTGTTAACTCCGGCATTGAGGGTTCGTGTAATCCTACGCAATGTGTTCATCATCCAACAAGAGAGTGTAGAGTATGCATTTATCTATTCTGTTATGTGATCAATGTTGAGAGTGTCCACTAGTGAAAGTCTAATCCCTAGGCCTTGTTCCTAAATACTGCTATCGCTGCTTGTTTACTATTTTACTGCGTTACTACTGCTGCGTTACTACTGCCTGTTTACTTCCTACAATATTACTACCATCAACTGCACGCCAGCGAGCTATTTTCTGGCGCCGTACTACTGCTCATATTCATTCATACCACTTGTATTTCACTATCTCTTCGCCGAACTAGTACACCTATTAGGTGTGTTGGGGACACAAGAGACTTCTTGCTTTGTGGTTGCAGGGTTGCATGAGAGGGATATCTTTGACCTCTTCCTCCCTGAGTTCGATAAACCTTGGGTAATCCACTTAAGGGAAACTTGCTGCTGTTCTACAAACCTCTGCTCTTGGAGGCCCAACACTGTCTACAAGAATAGAAGCACCCGTAGACATCAGAGACCAGGATTAATGTTGCCGAACTGTCGGAAAAGGAGCTGCTTGATGAAGTCCGTCGCCTTAATTTCTTTAGTCAAGAAGACTCAATCCCATTGATATCTTCTTACACTCCTCTTGATGCCGATCATCCACCGCCAGAGGTAACTTCCCTTTTCATATTGTCATTATGCTATTTCCACTTAGTCGACATAATTACTATTATCCTTATTTTTTTTCTCTCTTCGACAGATTCCCATAGTCTCTGGAAACTTGCACGATTCGCCAAATGATACTTCTGAGGGAAGAGGTTCCTCAGTACCCGTCGATTTTCACACTGTCGAGCACACAGGCCTAGAGAGCAAACACGATGATCCGATAGATTCTGAAACTGCTCACACCGATCTTCCTCCCCCAGCCGATGATGCTTGCGACACAGAGGGATCAGTGCGTGATGATGACGCTGATCGTGATGCCTTTGTTAATGCAGTTGTGGAGGAGGCCGGGGCTTCACCCGTGAAGAGATCAACCGGCAGCTTTGCCGAAGAAGACGATCTCTTCGATATGTAAGCACCTTCTTCCCTGACGCCATATTTTGTCCCCTTATTTCTCGCATTCTTTTCATAACTTCTGACGATCATTTCCTTTTTGTAGTGACGAAGGTTTCACTGAGCCTCCGTCTAAGAAAGCCAAATCTGGCGTTGCTCCACCGGACGTTGCGGCTTCCGAAGCTTCGGCTCCTAAGGCAACCCCCATGGCTCAGGCATCGATTGCTTCTTCCCTTTCTAAGGGGAAAGATGTTCCTTCGACTACCGCCGCCGTGACTCCTCCTTCTGTAAGCCCCTTTTTGATTATAACGCGAATTGACCTAGTGCGTACCTTGCTTAATGAACATCCTTCTTTCTCAAGGACCTGCGGGGTGTTATTTCTTCTTTGGAGGCCTTCGCCTCCCAATTCACCTCCCTTGAAGCAGACAAGGTTCGGCTGCAGAAGGAAGTTAATTCTTCTTCCTCGAAACTGGATGGTGCTGTCAAAATAGCCGCCAAAGCTCGCCAAGAAGTCAACTCCCTCAAAGAGGAGCTCGGCAAGTTAAAGGAGAAGCTGAAGGAAGAGGAAGCCTCTAGGTTGGCTGCCGAAGCTCGGGCAGCCGAAAAAGATGATCTCCTGCGCCAATCTTCATTGGCTTTGCTTGGTACTTCCTCTTTACGCCTTCTTAGCGACTTTCGCGAATCTAATCCTTTGATAGTAATCTTTTTCATTTTGTCTCCTTTCAGAGGCCGCCGACATCCCTCTTGCTGCATTGGATAAAATTCCAAAAAACTCTCCGGCAAACAGTGTGTCGATGACTCTCGCCGCCCACCAGCTTACACAGGAGCTCCTTGATAAGGGCAAAGGTGCCATGGCGCGAATGCACTCGATGATCTTCCCCAAAATTACTCAAGACATGACTTTGGGGCAACTAATTGACGCCTTCGCGGTCAACACCAAGGAGGTTATTGAGGTATTCAAACGTACTTCGCGTACTTATGGTGCCCTCCTAGCCTTCCAACTTATGATGGGTCATGGCTTCAAGGCCGATATCGAGGAGATGTCTAAGGAGCTGCCGAAAGATCAAGATGGGCAGTTTATTGATTTAAGCATCTTCAAAACGTTAGCTGTTAAATGCGCACACCAGCTCCTTGATCTAGTTTCATCGAAGAAAACACCGGCTGGCCCAAGTCTATCATCCCAAACTCAAGCCCCTTGAATTTTGTAACAAGTTTTTGTTTGATTTGATGCGAAACGATGATTTGTCGTAAAACTTATGTTTGTAATAGACTTTGTGCTAGCAATGTTGCTAGTACACGCTTACTATGATATTTCCACTTGCACTTCTCCCGATGGGAGTTACTTTAGATGTCTGAATTGAAGCGATCCGTCATCCCTTTAACGCTGTTCTTTGCAGAGGATGCTCTTTCTGAAGAGGATTGGATCTAGCGTATGAAGGATCAGATTGCGCAGATGGAAAAAGATCTGCGCAATACCTATGCCTTGGCTGTTATTGTCAGGAAGAAGGGCGAAATTGCAGCCGACATAGAACGCTATGCTCTTACTGAACTGCATAAAGCCACTGAAAGCTTGAACCGTAAGTCTTCATGGTCCTCGTGCTTATTATTCTCTGTTGAGCATATCGCCTGATTTCTCTATTAATTCCATTGCTAGTCGTAGCCCTGAACCGTGCTGAAGAAAACAAGCGAATTCACGAGCGCGTGAACGCATTGACTGAGCTGTCATCAGCCGAAGGAATTTTTTGGCGGGAACACTCGAAGGCTTCGGCTGTCGCACGATTTCGGGATCGGGTCCAACAAGTCCACCATTTCTTCGACAAGTGCTACAAAGCCCTGAGGGTAATTTGGAGGACTATGTTCCCGTTGAACGCGATTCCTCCTACGCTGTTGACTCTGATGTCTGAGTTTGGGAATACCAAAAAGATTCGAGACTTGGTGCGAGCACAGGTTTTTGCCGGGGCCAGGTTTACACTTGCCCTTGTCCTTGCACATTACCCGTCAGCAAATCTGCTCACTATAGCCAACGCGGTTGGTGACTTGGAGACTCTGTATCCGAAGGTATTGCTGCCCGCCAATATAATTGTCGACAAGCTTGAAAAGGATTCAAGGGTACCTGAAGAAAGAGAAACTCCGCGAGGGTGATTTCAGGGATTAAGGTTGTTTTGTAAATAGGTAATTTTGGCTACTTTATCCAAGTGTTAGGATTGTTTAGCCGAAACTTTTTATTCGGTAGATACATGTATATGTACTTTCACCGTGTTATTGCCGTTGGCAAATTTTGAGGGAGCAAATCTTAATTGCCCGTTTAGATGTATGTGTACTCGTTGGTCAGCAAATCATTTGAGTGATCAGCTCGTGTTGCACGTTTTGCTAAACCTGTTGTATGCGCAACTTTGCTTTCAACCGATGTATGTTTCGACAGTCACTCCCGAATATTTCGGGTGCAATGATTATGCCGATGAACCCGTTGTCCTTTGATATTTCCATATCGAACGTGGGTTGCGTTTATATGTATTTCCGGACTCTTGCTATTTTCGGCACTCGTAGAGGCATCTATAGCAGAGGGAAAGGTCATCATCCTTGTTTATTTTTGCATCCTTTAGCACTCGTAGAGGCTTTTTTGGAACAAAATCTTTTGCCGCGTACTGCATTGCACCATCGTTCACCGAGGGGTGTAAGCAAAGGTTACGGTGATGCGGGTTAAGTGCTCCGAATTTCTGCATGCTTATCAAGGGATCACGACTGAAGTTCTCATAAATAAAGGTAAACACGGTACTAAAGGGCGTAAAAAAGGAAGCCCTGCTGAAAATAAAGGAGAAAGCCAAACATTATTCGACTATTCTAAGCAAGGGAGGGGTTCTTCTTATCTTCAGGCTTGTGTACCACGTTAGCGGTTTTCGAAGCGTCGTTGATTATAGTAGGTGTCTCGACAGCGACTGCCAATGTCTTGCTTTCTTCTAAGACTGCTTTGCCATCAACTGCCGAAGTTTTTGCTGCCGAAGCTTCTAGAGCAAGGTCGGCTGGCTTCTTCTTGGTTTTCCTGACCTGTTTCTCCTCCTTAATTTCACGTATCGATAGCTTGGGCGGAGGGTCGATAATTTCTTGTTTTAACCCAAACTTTGCAGCAATCCTCTGAAAGTCGCGATCACAATTGTCCGAGCGTGAAAAACTTCCATAGACTGTGATGTTTGTCCCGTTGTTCCCATACATTTTCAGCTTGAGACATGCGTAGTGCGGCACAACCATGAACTTGGCATAAGCTGGTCTTCCGAGTATAGCGTGATACTGTGACTCCCAGTTCACTACTTCAAACTCGATCTTTTCCTTCCTGAAACTGTCGGTCTTGCCAAAGACGACGTTCAGGTAAACTTTGCCAAGAGAGTACCCCGGTGCAGTTGGAAGAATCCCATGGAAGCAAGTGTCTGTTTCTTCTAGCATCCTCATGGTGATCCCCATACTTTTGATTGTGTCGACGAATATCAGGTTTAGTCCGCTTCCACCATCCATGAACACGCTCATCTTGAACCCGCCGATTTGTGCCTCGACTACTAAGGCAGCGTGTCCTGGTTTTGGTATGGTCATCGGGTGATCTGCTCGACTGAACGTAATGTTCTGAGAGGACCACTCGACATACTCGGGGATGTTCGCCATGATGCTTTCTGCCAGATTAATCTCTCGGGTGAGCTTCTTCATTTCTCTTCTCGAGACACCTGTCCTATGAATCATGCTCATCTGCCCACGTGGTGGTGGAAACGCCTCGTTGGGTTGATGAGGTTGAGCCTGCTGGACTTGATGCTGCAGTGGAGGTGGTGGTGGTGGTGGTAGCGGTTGCTGGCCTGCCTGCTGGATGAGTTTGTGCATGTCAATGAACTACCGACAGTCCCTGAGCAGGTGGCTCGACTTTGTTTTGCCGTCCTTAGAATCGACATACGAGTGCAGATAACAGGGGGCATTGATCTGCTCGGCGTAGGGCAATTCGGGAGTCCTCTGCTGCCGTGGTTTATAATTGCCACGGTTCCCAGAGTTATTCTGATTACCGTCCTATCGATCATCTCTTCTATCGTCATATCGATCGTCCTGCCGATCGGAGTACCCTGCGGCTACCAGGTTGTTGTCGTCATAGCTGCGGTTCTTCCTTCTCTTGTGGCGATCCCTTCGACCACCCGAGTCATGTTTCGGCTGATCATCGTCTTCGTCGTCACTGCGCTGTCGCGGCCTTCACACGTTGTCCTCGCCATCAGCCCAGCTGTTGGCGATTTCCATTAACTTGGTTATGGTTTTTGGCTTTTTGCGTCCGAGTTCTTCTATGTAGCTTTCACGTCGGACGCCATCGCTGAAAGCGTCGATTGCTCTGTCCACAGATACATCTTCGGCAGCGTTAAGGAGTTTGGTGAATCTCCCGATGTATGAGCGCATCGATTCCTTCTGCTTTTGCTGGCAGTGTCGTAACTCTTCAATCCCGACGGGTCTGTTGTACGTTGCTTGAAAATTGGCAACGAAGGCATCTACTAGGTCGTCCCATGACTCGATGGAACCCTTCTGCAGACCCCTCAACCAGGCTCGCGCTGAATCCTTTAGGTAAAGCTGCAAGCACTGCATTGCTGCTATCTGGTTCCCCTTATGCAGAATCACGGTCTGCATGTAGTCGTCTATCCAAGATCTTGGCTCCTACTGCCCATCGTATTTGGCAGCGTCGGTAGGGGTGGGCTTGAACTTTTTGGGTGGCATCGCCTCTCGGATTTTGTAGCTTAAACAATCGGCTCCCCTGAGCTCGCTGTCGTTCTCCTGATTCTCATCCGAAGAATCACTGTCATCCTCCTCCCTAGCGGCACGTGGTCGCCTTGCTTTGTCGATCCTGCTCTGGGTGATTTCATCCCGAGCATCTCTCGCACGATGCTTTGAGCCACTAGCCTGTAACGTGGTCTTTTCCTTTCGTGGAACTAGGTTATCTCCCAATATCGCGAGACTTTCTAGGGCACCTCGGTGGGCTTGAGCCATGGATCCTTCAGGGCGCTGGTTGATGAGGTATGCAGCGAGGTTGGCTGTTGCTCCCGCAACGGTTTTCGGCCGTGGCATGTGTTAAGGTCTAAGACCCCGTGTGTGGCCCGATCTCGCGAATGACCCAAGAATCAAAGGGGGAAAGAGAGGGAGAGGCGGAAGAACACGAAGAACGCGAAGAACACAACGCACACCAACCCGATACAATCGATACTTACCCTCGTGGCTCGATGGACCACGCCAATAGAATCACCACGGGAGAGACTCGAGGTAGAATCCCGGAGTGAGAGATCGGTGTTGAGGATGGAGGTAGGTGAGGGAGAGAGAGTGGGCTACACTAGAATCTCACTCACATAGATCCAATCATACAACATGGGGTGCCTTGATACAAAGGGGATGAAACCCTAGGGAGACAAAGCTCAAAGTCATGTTTAAGCCTAAATCTTGTCTAACCAGCTATGGGGGCGAGCTGGGGTCTTATATAGGCATACAAGGCGACATGGGTCGAAAAGGTACAAGTTGGTGGGTCAAACCCGACGAATCCGGTCACAGGGCCGGTCGGACCGGGTCTGGGACCGGGCCATCCGGTTCCCAACCGGATTCTGGGCCGGTCGTAACCGGACGGGGCTTCGGGAGCCCCGGGACTGCTTCCGGATGGCACCGGTCGTCGTTCCGGTTGAAAACCGGACGGGCCGGTCAGGAGGCCGGTCAGACCGGGCCTGGGACCGGGCGGTCCGGTCAGGAGCCCGGTCAGACCGGGCCTGTGACCGGCTGGTCTTCCTCTTCCCGCTTCTTCTTCCTCTTCCTTCCTCCTTCTTCTTCCTTCTTCCATGCTCCATGGGGGTTCCTTCTCTCTTGGTCCTTGTCGACGTTGGCACCTATAGACATCATGATGATAGGCATGAGGTAGCATGCCATTCAAGTTGGTGTTGAGATTGACCATAGAGAGGAAGGAGTTCACCTTGACATATATGGCGGGGTTTTGTGTTGTTGGTCCACTTGGGGGACTCCTTGGCCATGGTGTAGCATCGACGATAGGCGGGGCTGCATCATCTCCCCCCCCCCTTGGGGAAGAGTCGTCCTCGACTCTTGCTCCTCCTCACCGATGAGGTAGACGGGAAGGACTTGTATAGGTGCCCTTGTGTCCTTAGGGATGCTCGTCGTAGTGCGGGCGTCTTTGTTGTAGTCCATAACGGGTCTCCCATGTAGTGGTGGAGGGGCCAAGTCTCGGTCGAAGAAGAACAAGGGGAAAAACAACTTGCAAAAGGAAAGCTTGTGGATGCCAATTTGGTGACCGGCGAACAAGAGGCTCTCAATCAAATACGAAGCATCAAGTCGTTTCTCCAAAAGGCATTGGGCAAAAATGGTGAACAAAAGAGTGTCGATGTATCCAAAATGTGGTAGGACAAAAATTTGTGCAAGTAAAAGTTTGCTTTGGAAGGTGTCAAAAATGTTGTGTGTAGCATTGTCCCACACAAATGGAATAATCAAAAGGCAAGTATCGGTGGCAAAATTTGGGGCAAAATTGTTATGTGCAATGGCAAAGCTATGGAGACCTCTAGCTTGGGAAAGTATGGTTGGCGTGAGCCGATTATGGGTATCCTCAAGTTTCAAAGAATCCATTGCAATTGCCAAAGATGAAATGAGAAATCCAAAGGAGAGCAACTTTTGGTGTGACATGTGGCACAAGGTGCATAAGGTGTCTCTCACATGTATGACATGATCCTTGAGATTCTCGGAGTGTATGATGATGTCATCAGTACATACAACAATCATTGTGCCAACAAGATGTGTCAAGAGATGTTGCATAAGAAGCAAAAGAGGTGACGAGGAATTGGACCAAACCGGAAGCTCGACAAGAAATGTCGGAAACACACGATGGCGAAGGCGTTGGGAAACATACCCTTTGGTGTGAGTCCCGCGGGTTAGGTCCTTGATGGGGTAGCTCTCAATTGCGCGTTTCGTGAGATCATGCTCCGTAGCGGTGGAAGTGGTCGTCCGTGTACCTACACATGGAAGAAACAAGACAAAAAGCGTGTGTGCATGGTAGATGAATACATCATCCATCATGATGTTCCATGTCTTGTGCACATCACCATTAGTGTCAAGCAAGATAGTATGAAATGTATGGTGATAGTGCATATGGCATGAATGTGCATACGTGGCATGTGGTAACTCATGATCATCAAAAAGTGAGAAGGCTATGGGGGCCATCTCGTGGATAATGAAATAAGCATTCTTGCATACCAAGCATAAGAAAGAGCAATTGTTCGCAATCTTGGATGCAAGGATCATGGAAGAGTGTAAACATTTGGGGCAAAGCATGCGGAAGCTAATGTCATCCTTGTCATTATCATTGCAAGCAATAGATGGTAAAGAGCAAGTGGTCGACATATTGCAAGCAATGGTAGAAAAATTGAAGCTCTCATAGCATGGCATGGTCATGGTATCACAAGCACTCACTTCCACATGATCAACAATGTTATCAAGCAAAGCATCGCATGGGAAAATGAAAGTAGCATGTGATGTAGCAATTGTATCATCAAGATCATGCATGCACTCATAAGTCATCATGTCCACTAGTGGGATCATGGCATCATCAACACCTATGTTGTTACCTTTGAAGGCCGACTCATGTGATGTAGGTGTTGTGGAAGTAGGAGGATCCATGTGGTCGACATGTCCATCTTGGAGCAAGCATGGTGAGATATCATCGTCTTCATGCACCATGTACATCTTCTCCATGAGCGGGAACTCGTCCTCCGTGGAACCTAGTGCAACATAAGAAGACACAAGCGAGGGAGAGGTTAATGTGTTAGCAAATGCGATGTCCTCCATGGACCTATCCTCTACCTCTCTCAACTCACTTTGTGTATCACTCATGTCCTCCAAATGGAAGCACTCAAACTCACATATGGGGTGGAAGTCACTCAACTCACTATCACTCTCGCTCAAGTGGGCTAAGTGGCTCTCATGCTCACATGGGATTGGTACCAACTCATCAATCAAGCATGTAGGAGTAGGTTCGACTTGCTCATCTCCATGCGCCTCCTTGGTTGAAGGGAACATCCCATGCTCAACCATCTCAACTCCATGCGCCTCCGTAGGTGAAGGGAGAATCCCATGCTCACCATGCTCAACTCCATCGCCTCCTAAGTCGTCCTCAAGTGGTGGCATCTTGGAGACTTGTGCGTTGAGCTCGTCGAAATAGAGCTTCTTGGCGCTTGGCATTGTGCATTGCCATGCCACGTGACCCTTGGCCTTGCACACCTCACATAGGAGATTGGGACATTCCCGTGGAAGGTGGCCTTGTTGCTTGCACTTGTAGCATCGGAGTCCATAGGCATATGACGAGGTAGGGGCCATTGTGGTGGTGGCATAAGAGGTATAAGTCGCCTTATGAGGAAGGTCTTCATGTCGAGGCTCTCGTCTTCTTGCCTCATCACCATGTCTTGAGTGGTGTCGACGAAGATCATGTGTGGAAGAATGTCGATGTAGACCATGAGGTGGTGGTGGTCGACGACGATCATGAGATGGTGTGAGTCGATGACGGTCCTTGCCTTGCCTAGGTGATGGCTCATGTTGGGGGCGCTCTTGATGCTCCATATGATGTCCGTGATGTCGATGATCTTGTGCATAGGCACTCTCATGATGGCGCCTTGTGGAGCTTGGAGAAGTGTGTCGATGCCGAATATGTTGGGGACGCTCTTGATGATCCACATGATGATGCCATCGTGGAGGTCCTCGATCTTCATATGTAGCTCCATTGGCCAAGTAGGGGTATGTGGGAGCATCGGCGGTGGACATGGTGGGGTCGATGTCGTCCTCGTGATGGTGCTCCACCATGTCGTCCATGCTTGTTGAGCAAGTGTCGTTGTAGAGCTCGTTGATGTCGTCCATGTAGGCGATGCTCGCGGAGCCATAGTCGGTGTAGAGCTCCTCGATGTCGGTCATGTTGGCGATGCTCGCGGAGCCATAGTCGGTGTAGAGCTCCACATGTTCCTCCACATCCGCGGTGCTTGAAGAGGCATCCTCCTCGGAGTGCTCCGTGTACTCCTCCATATCTTCTTCGTCGCTATACATGTTAGCAAGACAATATCTATATGGTGTATGTTAGTGGAAGAACACTACCTCGCAATCTTACCGTGGTATGACAAGATTGGGGTGATCCAACAAACCAAGAGTTAGAACAATTGTATCGGGCACTCACACAAAGACACACGCAAAAGCTAGCAAATATGGTGTTAGGTAAGTATGGTGGAAAGCCAAAAGATGAAATCCAAAATCAAGTTTGTTGTTAAGGGTGGGTAAGATCCAAAAACTCAAATGTCAAAGCGATGATCACTATAAACACGGAAAAGGTATGGAACTCACACACGGGATAAGCGGGGTTAGTGCAACCAAGGAACGAGCGGAAAAGTGTATGAAGCCCGAAAGCAAGGGTGGCTCGGTGTCACACTAACACAAGGAGAGGCAAAGCTTTGGTTGCAACATGAGAGACAACAAGATTCACACGCGGCCTCTCTTCTCTTTTCTCTCTTTTGCTTAAAAGCTTTTTCCTCTTTTTGTATTTGGTGGCACTTACACTCTTTGTGTATTTGTATGTATGATGGCACTCGCATACTTTTGCTCTATGGTGCACTTGCACTCTTTTTGTGTTTTGGCGGCTTTTTCTCGCACTATGTTAGCGTTAGCTCGCTTTTGCTATCTTGCCACACGAGTTTTGCTTAGAAGCTTGACTCCACACTACACACACACCTCACAATCGGGGCCACGTGCAATGTCTCGCAACACTAGATAAGCAATGCTCGATAGGATAGATCGCAAAAGAAGAGGGGTTACAAGGGTTACTGCAAGTTATACCTGCGATGGTGGAGATGATGGTGGTGGTGGTGGTCGGCGGTGGTGTTAGTCGATGTCGAAGACGTGTGCCCGGTCGGTGGTCCGGTCGGACCGGGTCTGGCGCCGGCTGCTCCGGTCTGGGGTCCGGTTGACCGGCTTCTGGGCCGGCTGGTCCGGTTGGCGGCCGGTTGACCGGGTTCTGCGTCGGACGGTCCGGTCTGGGGGCCGGTTGACCGGGTTCTCAACCGGTCTGCACGATTTGGAGCTTTCTCTCTCCTGTTCTTCCCCAAACCAAAACCAAATCGGCCAAATCGAAGGAAAACGATGGAATTGGGGGCTAGAAAGTGGGGGAAATAGTAGATCAAGCACCTCAACACCAAATCCATGGACCAAAACCACTCAAAACGCAACCAAATCGCAGATCCATCCAAAGGCAAATTAGGGCTATTTTTTGGGGATTTTTGGGGAAAATTTTTAGAGACGAAATTGGGTGGGTGGGGGGTCAAATTCGCGGAAACCAAAGGCTGCTGATACCATATGTTAAGGTCTAAGACCCCGTGTGTGGCCCGATCTCGCGAATGACCCAAGAATCAAAGGGGGAAAGAGAGGGAGAGGCGGAAGAACACGAAGAACGCGAAGAACACAACGCACACCAACCCGATACAATCGATACTTACCCTCGTGGCTCGATGGACCACGCCAATAGAATCACCACGGGAGAGACTCGAGGTAGAATCCCGGAGTGAGAGATCGGTGTTGAGGATGGAGGTAGGTGAGGGAGAGAGAGTGGGCTACAATAGAATCTCACTCACATAGATCCAATCATACAACATGGGGTGCCTTGATACAAAGGGGATGAAACCCTAGGGAGACAAAGCTCAAAGTCATGTTTAAGCCTAAATCTTGTCTAACCAGCTATGGGGGCGAGCTGGGGTCTTATATAGGCATACAAGGCGACATGGGTCGAAAAGGTACAAGTTGGTGGGTCAAACCCGACGAATCCGGTCACAGGGCCGGTCGGACCGGGTCTGGGACCGGGCCATCCGGTTCCCAACCGGATTCTGGGCCGGTCGTAATCGGACGGGCTTCGGGAGCCCCGGGACTGCTTCCGGATGGCACCGGTCGTCGTTCCGGTTGAAAACCGGACGGGCCGGTCAGGAGGCCGGTCAGACCGGGCCTGGGACCGGGCGGTCCGGTCAGGAGCCCGGTCAGACCGGGCCTGTGACCGGCTGGTCTTCCTCTTCCCGCTTCTTCTTCCTCTTCCTTCCTCCTTCTTCTTCCTTCTTCCATGCTCCATGGGGGTTCCTTCTCTCTTGGTCCTTGTCGACGTTGGCACCTATAGACATCATGATGATAGGCATGAGGTAGCATGCCATTCAAGTTGGTGTTGAGATTGACCATAGAGAGGAAGGAGTTCACCTTGACATATATGGCGGGGTTTTGTGTTGTTGGTCCACTTGGGGGACTCCTTGGCCATGGTGTAGCGTCGACAATAGGCGGGGCTGCATCAGCATGCCTGCAGTGTCCGTGGTCATAAAGGATTTGGTCAGGTTCGACGTTATTTCTCTAGCGTCGTCTTCCGAAAGCCTGGATAGTCTTGATCGGTGCTTGCCTGCCCCCTGAGTACTTCGAGAGGCGCTTCCTTGCGAGCCTCTTCGTCGTTCGCTGGATCGGTCTGCCGAAGATAGGCGTCTCTCGAGGGTGGCTTGCTCTTTCGATAGGTGTTCCCGGTTCTTCTCTAGTATAAAGCGATAGGCGTTGAGGGTTCCAACCGAGGTTCCTGCTGGGAGTGGCGTGTTGTTGAGTACGGCTGCCTTGGCTGCTGCCCACTCCTCGTCCGCGATGGTGTAATCGCTGTTGTGGTTGCTGGCGCTGTTTTCGAAACTCGCTCGTCTACTGGAACGAGGAGTGTGGTCTCCGTCTCCTCTGTGCCTTGTGTTTCCCGTGTTATTGGCGACATAAACCTGGTGGTGTGCCGTTCTCCGGGTGGTTCCTTGGACGATGCTGTCGACACTGTCCTCTCCCGATGAATATTGGTCATTGCAGATGAACGGTGTGTCGCTCGACCCCAGCCCATGCCTGGCGTCGCAGTTCAAGCAGTAGTACGAGGTTAACTCCGAAGATGTGGGATTGTCGGATCCTACCGACATGGAAGATGCCGAACGGGGAGTCGAGGGCGCGGGTGAACTCGTCGAGCCTGTCAGACCAGCCGAAAGGTCGAGTGATGATGACGCACTTGGACTCGTCGATCTGGAAGTGGGCGATTCCAGCAGTCGAAGGATTCCCTCCGCGTTGACATTGTAGTGGACGCTGCCGAAGGTCATCTCCATGTTTCCTTGTAGATCTGAGAAGGTTGAGCGGGAGGAATCGCTGTGCGGGGTGAATTCATAGGAGCCGAATCGAATCGGGCTTCCCAGGTTTGGCGATGACGGTGTCGATGAAGTTGCTGATGAAGTTACCAGTGACATGACTGGATCTACCGATGACCGATCTTGTGCCGACAGGTTTCCCACAGACGGCGCCAATTGTCGAGGGTGCTCCTCGGCAATGCCCTCCGATAGGGGCTTAGGGTTGATGGAATCCTGCAAGCTGACACGAGACATCGGTTCACATACAAGCGGGGAGAGCGATTTACCCAGGTTCGGGGACCTCGATGAGGTAAAACCCTTACGTCCTGCCTGTCTGTTCTTGATTATGATGATAATAGGTTACAATGGGGTGCCGAATAGTTCGGCTGAGATCTCGTCGAGATGGCTAAGCGCTATGGTGACCTAGCTCTAAGCTTCTGGTGGCTAAGATTGCTAAGATTGATTGTCCTCTTCGGCAGCCCCTCTCCTGGCCTTTATATAGGAGGCCAGGTCTCAAGAGGTCTAACCGAGTACGACTAGGTTTACAGTAGTTTTAAATCTAATTTTTCCTTGTTCGGACGCTTCTTTGTCTTGCTTGTCAAGGAATCTTCAGGTGCACCGCCCGGATGGGCCGCGTTGCCTCCAAGTGCATTCATGGGCCTCCAACTAGGAAATATAGGATATGGCAACGTCGGTTACCCGAAGGGTAATGCCCACGTCACCAGTTTTGAACGAAATAATTTCGAGATATTTCCTCCTATGAGTCTATGACCCATCACTTTCCATCCCCATAATTTTTTGGCGAACGTTACGTGTCGGGCGGCGGATCTGGGGCAAAAAATCGGTCGTCTTCCGCGCCGTCCGATGGCGGTCCGACGGGCAGAATCAGTCGCATTAGGAAGTTTACATTATAGCCCCCAGTTTCTGGAGAATCAACCCACAGTATTATATTTCTCAGATAATAGTTTAAATGCAGTTTTACATTTGCCACCCTCCTTTTTCTAGAAACCAACCCGCAGTACCTCCCTAATGTGAAGAGTATTACAACAAAAATCATCTCTCCGCGTACAAAAAATATATAGTATTACAACAAAAAGTCGCAACATTTTTAAAAAGTAATGTCACAAATAAAATGGTTAAAGCAATAAATTGTTTTGTTGAAGATCAATTTACAACAAAAGTAGCCATTATTATTAACAAAAACCGGAGACTATTACAATAAAAATCCATATGTTTGCAAAAAAAAAACATTAATTTGTTACATATTGAATTACAACAAAAGTCACCAACTTTTTTTTACAAAAAGTCACAAACGATTACAATAAAAATCAATATGTTTGCAAAAATGATGCAAAGTGGTCAAGCGACATTTAATTTGCTACAGATTTGAATTACAACAAAAATCACCTACTATTTTATCCAAAGTCACAAACGGTTACAACAAAAATAAAACACTTTATTAGCACCAACAAAAAATAAAAAAATGTTGTCTCTTTACAACAATTGTTAACAACAAATCCTACAAAAATTATGGATTGTTTACACCAAATAGTTCATCACCTCACTCATGTGTTTTGCAGCGAAATTATTATTGGGCCGAAAAAAGCAGGCCCATTAAGCCAATGCGGGAGCGAGGCCGGATCGGAAGCATTTTCCTAATATTTTTTCCTAAATTAAAAAGTATCCATCAATACTAGTGTATGGAACCTTCCTATCCCTGTAGCCATTGGGAAGGAAATATGAGAGATGTGATGCAATCAGGCAATCAGTAACCCTAGGCCGTAGTCATCATCGTCCCCCACCCACCTCTGCCGCGGCGGGCCGCCGGCGAGTGAAGGAGCGGCGATCGGTCACTTCTTCGGTCCTCGCACCAATACGTCCCTACCTCCAGCCTTTTTCTGCTGACGTCGTCGCGCAGCAGCATGGACGCACGGGCCGTGCTCGGCGTAACGCCGCCCTCGCCTAAGCGCCCCAGGAACGAGGAGACGCCGCCTCCCGCGGACAGCAACGGGGCGGACCGCCTCAGCGACCTCCCGGAGGGCGTGCTCCACCACCTGCTGTCGCTCCTGCCGGCGCACGAGGCCGTGCGCACGTGCGTCCTCGCCCGGCGCTGGCGCCACCTCTGGATGTCCGCGCCAGGCCTTGTCGTCACCGAAATCAATGGGTTCCGGAGCGCTGAGAAGCTCGACCTCTTCGTCACCCGCTTGCTGCTCCTGCACCGCAGCGGCGACGGCGGCGACGCGCGCCTCGAGTCCTGCCAGTTCTCCCTCTGCGGGTTCTACTTCGAGTTCGACGGGTTCTTGCCTGCCAGCGCGCCGCACTTGACCCGCTGGATTCTGACTGCTCTGCAGCGCCAGGTCAAGGCGCTCCGGGTCTCTCTCGGGGATTTCGAGGAGGACTTCCAGCTCCCTCATCAGCCTCTCTCCTCGCACAACCTCACCACGCTGGACCTCGACAACGTGGATACCAACGACAGCGTCCTTGATTTTTCGGGCTGCCCGGCGCTCCTGAATCTTAAGATGAGCTTTGCCCATGTTAATGCTCACAGGATAGCTTCTCAATCCCTCAAGCATCTGATCATGAAATACTGCGGCTTCTATGCCGAGGAACGCACCCGGATATCTCTACCCAGTCTCGTTTCTCTGGAGCTAATTGATCCCATGGGCAGGGCTCCATTGCTTGAGAGCATGCCGGCGCTGCAAACGGCAACATTTCTATTTAATTACGACTGCACCGATATATGTTCTGATCGTATTGGTCGGTTTGACGCTTGTGGCAGATCTATGTGCGAGGGTTGTTACTATAACTATGAACCTGTTGATGATCACAATGATTCCTTGCTTCTGAAAGGTTTGTCCGAAGCTACAGAGTTGAACTTGGAAGCGATTCCTGATGTGGTATGCACCCAAGCATATCCCTTTAACCCTTAATAATTTTGTTCTTGGCCCACTGTTTCCTGTGCACCAAATAATTGCGTATACTTGCCATTTTTTCTTATTTGGTCCCCTCCTTTGAACTTTGCTAGTATGTTTTCATGAGGGACTTAAAGTGGTGCCCGACATTTAGCAAGTTAAAGACTCTTGTACTCGGCGAATGGTGTCTTGCTGCGGACCTTGACGCGTTAATTTTATTTCTCAGACACTCCCCATTTCTGGAGAAACTTACTCTTCATCTGCCACCGCTAGAGGAGGTATTTCTTAGTTCCATAGTAGTGTGCAGTTGACTCTGAAATTCCAAAGTATATTAAGTAATTAATATACAGTATCTGTTTTGCTGCAGGCACGCAAAAAATCAATGAAGGCAGAAAAAATCTACAATCCACTGGAACAGTTAGTTGCTTCTAGCCTTCTTCAGATGGTTACAATCAAATGCCAAGAGGTTGACGGGATGGTTCTTCGACTTTTGAAGATGTTAAATGCCTCAAGCGTAACATTTGAAAAAATCATTATCCAGTGTCTTAATAGACCTTCATGTTATGGCTGTAAGTTCACTATTGGCAATGATCATGCTTCTATTTCTGCAGTCTGTTAATATTTGTCTGAAAACCAAGCCTTGTCCATAAACATTTCTGTTCAATCACAAAAGCTGCATAGTCATTGTATTGCCAAGTATAGCTTTGAGCCTCAAAAGTGCCTATGTTAATTAACTTGTTCTATCTTTTATTTTTTATGTGAATGCTAGCTTTGTAGTTTCAACTTGCACAAACAACCTTCATTTTTTTATGTTGCTCATTCTGATTGATTTTTTTCTTTATCTATATCACGCTCATGCTATCTGATTATTCAGTGAATCGTCTTGGGTGATTATGTCCTTCTCTTTGATTCACATCTAGCATGTGTATATATGCCACATTTATATTTATGTGACTTTAATTCTAATGCGAAATGCACTACATCTTGAGTTTAATCATGGCTACTCTAATTTTTCCGATAAAGGACACTTTATTACTTAAAAGGTATAGCCACTCTTATGTAACTTCGAATCTATCAGCCAAAGAACAAAAATATCTTATCATCTTGTTTTACCAAAAACTTGCATGGTCACCCAAGAGATGTTCTTATCCAGCCATGAAAGACACTGTCCTACATTTCAGGGTTTTCTGAGGGGAGCATATTTTTGGATTAATGAACAAGTTAACGTTTTTTTTATTTACCTCTGAAAGCCCCTCTCGGAGTGTATGATGCGTTTTTCTATTTTTCTTACAGGTTTCAGTTTTGTGTGCACGGATCTGAGCTTGGAATAGAGGTCTTCAGTTTTTTACGCATGGATTCCTATTTTGCCTCCGAAAAGTATGCAGGAAGTTTGCAGTTGAATTATATGTCCTCTCTGTGTGCAAGATTCTTCTGTTAGACTGCCCTTAAAACGTTTTGCCATATTACTGTTGTCTTGTCTCTAAAAGGACAAAATTTGACAATTATAGAGTTCCTTCTTTCTCGTTTGTTTTATATTTAATATTTGGAGTTCATCTCAGAAAAAAATGAAGTTCATCTTGATAAGAGTTTTGCTAAAGCTTGAACATGCATGGTGTACGATTGGTGTCCGGCCTCCTCTGTCAATTTAGTTGGGTGTTACAAACTTTTGAACACCGGGTTAATGAGAGGAAATGTTATTTTCAGCCTAGTTTGACTGCAATGACAATTGCCATTTCCTATAGTTAGAAGCTAGTAACTTGTTTATCTGTTACACACAAAATATTCCCATCGGTTGCAAGCGCTGCAGGAATTTGATGCCCAAAAAGGTGTAGTAAAAAGAAATTCAAAGAAAACCTGTTTAGTCGAATCTATGGATGGATATTTAATGGTCGTAAAGAGTGCGTGGACAAAACACTTGTCCTACAATCTATGTGTGGATGGATCTGACCAGAAGTAAATTTAAAAACATTGACAGAGGAGGCCTGAACCCATATTGTTTCACTTAGTGACAAAATACTTGGCCGGCCTTTTTTCCGCATAGGTTGTTGCACATGTTTATCAAGGCATTTTTTTCTAGAAAATTGGTACAGGCAAGGAAGATAATTTTTGTCTGAAAAATCCATGCGGCAAGGTAAATACAACTAGTTGTTCAGTATGATAATAGCATATTTGGTCATCTGTGTTCGATGCCTGTGAATCGTCGGTTAGTTCCTCTGTTGTATTGTCATTAGTCTTTTTCATCATGTCTCATCGCAGGATCTGGTTTTACTTTCAGATTTTAGTGATGTGATTTGCTCCAATATAATGTGCAGTGGTGAACTTTAGTGCCTGACACCTTGTTCAGTTAATCTGAAATAGATATTAAGGGGCGTTCATCCTTTTAGAATGCACACGCAAATATGGATCTGCCGCCTGATTGTTGTCCCAATCCCAATTCCTTCCTCTCTCTCTCTGTTTATACTAGAAGCTGACACTCCAAGCACAAGCTAGTGGAAGCTTAACAAATGCAGTTGGTAAAAGCAACCAAAATCATTTTGTAGTATTACTCCCTGTATTTTAAAATATAGTGCACGCATATTAGTTTTCATATGCCATATACTCCATCCAATGAAGATTGTCTAAGATTTTTCTAAATTTGGATATACCTAGACACTAAATAGTACTCCCTCCGTTTCTAGATATAAGTCATATAGTTTTTGACACGAATATTAAAGAACATAGATTGAGAAAAAATACACCATATTAAGGTGGGATTAACCTGTTGACATCGCACACAGATGTTCTCTCGATTCACAGGATTGTGTGTCCAGATTACAGCAGAAGTTCGAATTCGAATTCCCGGAGGAACAGAGCAAGAGAGAGAGGTACAAGCCGACAGGCTGGGCCGAAGCCAATCACAACTTTCCTATCCTATCTGCCATCGACGTGGGTCTTATATTGGCGACCAATCCTTGACCGCCAAGTCATCGGCGGGCTCAGTCCTTCGCAGGGAAGCGAGAGCTTTCCTTGCGTGCACGTCGTTCGCGTTGAGCCACTTGGTGCGGCTCCATGTCTTGAGGATCGGTGTTAACATTCTCCCTCCCTTGATGGCCGGCTTGTCCCCAAGCCGGTGCCTTGGGAAAACGACGCTTCAAATCATCTTGATCCTCCCAAGTAGCCAACGACTCTGAACCTGAGATCCAATAGCTTTTTTGAGTTGATAGACGTGAATCACAGGATGGATGCGGCTGGTTTCTGGTAAGGCTAAACGATAAGCAACTTCGCCCACCCTCTGAAGAACTGTATATGGTCTGTAGTACTTGAACAACAGCTTATGATGTGCGCGAGGCGCGACGGACGATTGCACATAGGGTTGTAGTTTCAGATAAACACTATCTCCAACAGCAAATGTCCTCTCCGTTCTGTTCTTGTCCGCCTAATGCTTCATGCGCATACGTGCACGTTCCAGGTGTTGCTTGAGAAGATCCTGCATTAACTGACGCTCGTCCAGCCATGTCTGTAGATCTGGAACAGCACACATATGTTGGGGAACAATGCCCAAATGGCTAGGGGAACGACCATACAATACTTCGAACGGAGATCTCCCCAAGGCAGAGTGAGGGCTAGTGTTATACCAGAATTCAGCTAATGTCAACCATTGGACCCATTTGGTAGGGCAAGCATGTGTGAAGCAACGAAGATACGCTTCCAAACACTGATTGACTCTCTCAGTTTGCCCATCTGTTTCAGGGTGATATGATGAACTCATCGCTAATGTAGTTCCAGTCAGAGCAAACAGCTGCTGCCAAAAGGCACTGGTAAAAACTCTGTCTCTGTCAGAAATGATTTGCTCTGGAGCACTATGCAACTTGTAATATTATCCATGAACGCAGAAGCAACAGTGGCAGCCGAAAAGGGGTGCGCTAGAGGGATGAAATGAGCAAAACGACTGAACTTATCAACCACAACCATAATGCAGTTAAAGCGACCTGATCGAGGTAGTCCTTCGATGAAATCCATGGAAACTACCTGGAATGCAGAATTAGGCACTGGTAATGGCTGCAGAAGGCCTGAATACTTGGAGCGATCAGCCTTTGCTTGTTGGCAAACATAACAAGACTTCACGAATTGATGAACTGACGTTGCCATCCCTTTCCACACAAATAATTGTTTCAATCGCCGTAGGGTAACTGGAATGCCAGAGTGTCCTCCCATAGGGCTAGCATGGAATTCCCTAATTAGTTGCTCTTGCACTGCTGAATCAGAAGGAAGCCATATTCTCCCTTGTTTCCTGATAATACCCCCATGCAAGGAAAACTGATCATCGACTTCCTTGGCGATAGACAAGCGTTGTAGGAGAGCTTTAGCTTGAGCATCCTGTTGGTAAGCGTCAAGAACTGCTACAATCCAAGCTGGCTGACTGCAAGAAATGGCATGCACATCCAGTTCAGGGTGTGGCCTTCGTGATAGGGCATCTGCAACTTTGTTTTCCAAACCTTTTTTATACACAATTCTGTATTGCATGCCCATCAGCTTGGACAAAACCTTATGCTGCCAAGGTGTATGTAAACGTTGGTCAGTGAGGTGAGTAAGGCTAGCGTGATCAGTTCGAATGATGAACACTTTATGCTGCAAGTATGCTCTCCATTTTTGAACTACTAGTAATATGGCCATATATTATTTTTCATATGTAGACAATCCTTTGGAGCGAGGGCCTAGAGCTTTACTGACAAATGCCAGAGGATGATCCTTCTGCATGAGCACAGCTCCAATGCCAGTGTCGCAAGCGTCAGTCTCCACAACAAACACAACAGAGAAGTCTGGTAACGCCAAGACAGGTGCTGCGATGAGAGCTTTCTTCAATGACTGAAATGCCAATTCAGTGTCAGTAGTCCACACGAAAGGAGTGTTTTTCCTGAGAAGAGCTATCAATGGCTGGCTAATAGATCCATAGCCTTGCACAAATTTCCGATAATAACCGGCCAGGCCCAAGAAGCTGCGAAGCTGCTTAACATCCATAGGTGTAGGCCACTCCTTGACTGTTGCAATTTTTTCTTCATCAGTGGCCACTCCCGAGGCTGAGATCACATGTCCCAGATAGTGTATGCTTGGCTGTGCAAACAAGCACTTCGATATCTTGACCCTCCATTGGTTATCCTGCAATAGCTGTAGTACCGAGCTGAGGTGTTGTAGATGCTCCTGATAATTAGTATTGTATACCAAGATGTCATCGAAAAACACGACAGCATATTTGCGAAGTACTGAAGCTAGAGTCCTATTCATTTCGGCTTGGAAAGTTGCTGGTGCACCAGTTAATCCGAATGCCATGACAGTAAACTCATAGTGGCCATGATGTGTATGGAATGCTGTTTTATGTTCATCTCCTTCAGTCAGTCTGATCTGGTGATAGCCAGCTCGCAGATCCAGCTTGGAGAACCAGCAAGCTCCATGCAATTCATCCAAGAGCTCATCAATAACATGCATGGGATATTTTCTCTTAACTGTTAAAGCATTCAGGTGACGAAAATCAATGCAAGGTCGCCATGTCTGATCCTTTTTCTTGACCATGATCAGTGGTGAAGCAAAATTGCTGGCACTAGGACGAATTACACTTGACTGCAGCATTTCTGCAATCTGTTTCTCCACTTCATTCTTGAGTTCAGGGGCCAGACGGTATGGTCTGATTTGGACAGGACGAGCTCCTTCTATTACGGGAATAGAGTGAGATACCGCTCTGTGTGGTGGTAGTCCGTCAGGTTCAGCAAAGATGGAAGCAAATGTGTCTAGAATAGACTGAACTTCCGGAGGCATAGGAGTCTTGACACTGTCAGCAGCTTGAACTACATATAATTCGATCACGGTGCAAGCAAAGGGTTCAGCTGGATTTCCTTGCAGACACACCCATGCTCCTTTGTGCTGAAATGCAATCCATTTCTGTTGCCAATCGATCAACTGAGGACTGTGGGAAGACAGCCAGTCCATACCCACGATTCCATCATAACTCTTGAGTGGCAAAATTTTGAAACTAGAGGTGAAGGATAACTTGTCACATGTCCATTCACACTGAGGAATATATGTGTTGCAAGTAAGGATGCCACCACCAGCAACTTTAACCCGACGAGGAATAGGTAAGGAAACATGCCCACACAGTTTGGCAGCCAGAGATGCATTCACAAACGAATTGTTGCTACCAGAATCCAACAGAAACACAGCCGGATGCCCTTGAACAGTGCAGTGGAGCACAATAGACTGCTCAGGAGGTTCTTCGGTGAAGGACACATCAGCCAATTGCATCAATTCCATATCTGTCACTGAATCGACACCCTCCCACTGATAAGTTTCTGGCTGCTGGAAAAATTCCACCATCTCCTGCACCACATGCAACTGGACAGTGGACTGACACTTGTGCTCACGTGAGTATTTCTCACCACATGTAAAGCACAGATTCTTAGCACGACGATAATTTCTGAGAGCTGCAATTTTGTCGTCCGTTGTCCTGGACATTTCTGTCGATCGAGTCTGCAAACGATCATCCAGAGGACGGCCATAAACAGGGGCAGTAGTAGGGGCTCGGCGAGCTGTGGTAATGACTGACGAATTCAATGTGTTCGTGCCATCACCAACTTCCTCCTGCACCAAAGCAACAGTATACGCAGTATCCAAGTCTTGAGGGAGTTGAATTGCTACTAACAAGCGAACTGCAGGTTTAAGGCCCTCTAAGAAACGTGTGACATAGTGCAGTGGGTCAGGTTGATTTTCATAAGCAGCAAGTTGATCCACTAATTCAACAAATTGGTTAACATATTCCTCTACAGATCATGTCTGAACTAGCTTATACAAACGTCTAATGAGGGACTGGTGTTGATTCCTACCAAAACGCAGGAGAACTTCCTAGCAAAATTCCGACCAAGTAAACTTCCTAATAGATGTTTTAATGGAATTGAGCCAACGAGCAGCTGGGCCAGTGAACTGCATAGAAGCAAGCTTGACCCAGAGATGTGATGAAGTATCGAACAGCTCAAAGTAGTCCTCACAACGAATCTGCCACAACTGTGGATTTTCCCCATCAAATTTAGGGAAATCCACGCGAGGAACGCGTCCACGCGGTGGTGAATCAGCACGCTCATCCCTGAGATCGAATGAACGAGGAGCATGATCGGGGTTGTGATTTGAGCGGATACCTCTTGCCGGAGGTGGTATGTAAGGGCCAGCGGCCCCAACAACCGACCTCCGTGTCGCTGATGTCACACGGCGCCCCTCCGGGCCGGTCTCCGCGTCGCCCCCAAGCGTCCTGGCGACCTGATCCGGATCGTCCTGGTGGGCGGCGAGACCCACTTGCTCCCGCAGCTCCGAGATGTGCTGCTGAAGCGTGTTCTCGACTCCATCGACGTACAGCTGCATGTTGCTAACCGCCTTGTCGATGGAGGAGCGCACGGCCGATTCCACGGCGGTGTTGACGGCCTTGGTGATCAAGTCGTCGATGTCCTTCTTCCTCTGCTCCTGCTGCACCGCTGAGGCCGCGGTGAGCGTGTCGTAGATCACGCGGCCCTCTGGGGTCAGCGACTCCATGATCTGTTGCCGAGCGAGATCTGCGGCGCGGCGAGCTCGAGTCTCCAGCGCGATGTGTTGCGTGCGAGATGGGAAGAAAAATTCCGGCGGATTTGAGTGGTGGGTAGGCTCTAGATACCAATTGTTAACATCGCACACAGATGTTCTCTCGATTCACAGGATTGTGTGTCCAGATTACAGCAGAAGTTCGAATTCGAATTCCCGGAGGAACATAGCAAGAGAGAGAGAGGTACAAGCCGACAGGCTGGGCCGAAGCCAATCACAACTTTCCTATCCTATCTGCCATCGACGTGGGTCTTATATTGGCGACCAATCCTTGACCGCCAAGTCATCAGCAGGCCCAGTCCTTCGCAGGGAAGCGAGAGCTTTCCTTGCGTGCACGTCGTTCGCGTTGAGCCACTTGGTGCGGCTCCATGTCTTGAGGATCGGTGTTAACATAACCCTAGAAAACTAACATGAGCTAATAGAGGACCTTGCATAAGAGAATAAAATTATTGCTTATATTTATGAACGAAGGGAGTAGTAGATATATTCAAATTTTGATAAACCTCCGATATTCTTCGTGGGATGGAGAGAGTACAACTATTCTCCAAAAAGGTATAACTTTTCATTTTCCATTAGATTTTACGGTGAAAAAACAGGAGTATGCAACATTTGCTTTGTATTCAAAACTAAAGCACGCCCTGCTAATCAAATTATTCACAACACACCGTTGAAAAGTGAAATTTTATTCTTCCACCATGCTAGGAAGACGATTTCTTAAATTAATTATGTTCGACCAAGTTTTGCACATCGGAGCAACAATCGATAGTTCATCAACAAACAATAATTAATTCTGAGCAACTCGACAGATGCTTTGGTGTGTTTTAGTGTACCGATAACTTTGACGCTATTAAAAATTCATCATGAAGACGAATATAAATCAAAGCCTTGCTGCCTTGATTATTCGGCACGGTCACATCATGAATATCAGTCTTGCTAACTAAAATTTTAATCTTAGGTTGCTAAATCATGGCAGTTCTGTTTGCAAAAATAAGCATTGACATTTGGAGCAGAAAGATGAGGGGAGCATAATGGTATGATTGCCTATATGATAAATACCAAAAGAACGTAGCTAAGCTTACATAATAAACTATCACTACCACATCCACGTCCTTAAGCATTAGTACATCAATGTACTACCAGTACCACATCCTTAAGCTTTAGCATATCAATAAACTAGCACTACAACATCCTTAAGCTTTACCACATCAATGAATTAGTAGAAAAAAAGAGCGGTCTTACAGTCAGAGGAGCCACACGCAACATCAATGTCAGGGAAGCAGGAGACCCTGGCGAAGAAGCAGCACAACTATCCCCGTGGAAGAGTCAGATGCAACGCCGAAAAACCACCCCGTGGTAGAGTCAGAAGCAACCTCGACAACAGTCCGTGTGGTAGAATCAGATCCAACCACGATTGGCGACAAAGGAATGGCCTACAATGAATTCTATCAGATCCCCTGTGTACCTAAAAGATCTAGATCTAAGGCTAGGGTTTGCTGAAGCTTATAACAACCGGACTACGCAGAGGAAGAAGACGACATGTCGTGGCCAGTAGCCGTCGCCACAGCGAACGTCGCCGCCACCAGCCTCGCCAGCCTTGCGGGCGGAAGAGCTAGCCATGTCGCTAGATCGAGAAGGGTGGATGAGCTCGAAATAGAGTGAATGGGGGATTTGGATTTGGGGAGAGAGCCGCCCCTATATACAGTGGCGAAATTTGGAGCGCGGTGACCGGATTCATCCTGCCGATTTTTCGCTGTCCCGCGCGAGCTCTCGCCATCTTCCCTCGGTGGCTTCCCGAGAACGCATCGTTGTCGCTTTTTGCGGAGATGAGGGGTGGCTCGCTGGAAACGGCCAATCCAAGTGTTCCTTCAGGTCTAGCCCGAGGATGCTTTAACAACCGTGTGATGGGACAACGCCGAGGAGGCCAGGAAACCAAACGGGGCAAAAAAAACATGCGCCTCTCAAAACGAGCCAAGGGGGGCCAGGGTACAAACGGGCCCTAAAAGCTGGGAGATCGACTCTAGGGTTGTGATTTGTGAGGCAATGAGGCAATCAACAACCCTATATAGTCCCTGGCCATAATCTCGCGTCCTCCGCCTCTGCCGCGCCGGCGAACGAAGGCTCGGAGAGCATGGACGCACGGGATGTGTTTGGCGTAACGCCACCTTCGCCTAAGCGCCCCAAGATCGAGGAAACGCCGCCGCCCGCGGACAGCAACGTGCCGGACCGCCTCAGCGACCTCCCGGAGGGCCTACTCCACCACCTGCTATCGCTCCTGCCGGCGCACGAAGCCGTGCGCACGTGCGTCCTCGCCCGGCGCTGGCGCCACCTCTGGATGTCTGCGCCAGGCCTTCTCGTCATCGTCCCCAAGGAGTTCCAGAGCACTGGTAGGTTCGAGCACTTTGTCAACCGCTTGCTGCTCCTGCGCGGTGCCGCGCCTCTCGAGTCGTGCCAGTTCTCCCTCTGCCGGCTCTACTACGATTCCAAATTCACCTTAAACGCGTTCTTCACTGCCATCGCGCCGCACTTGGGCGGCTGGATTCTGACTGCTCTGGAGCGCCAGGTCAAGGTGCTCCGGGTCTATATAGGGGACTTCGACTTGCATCTTCCACCCCAGCCTCTCTCGTCGCTCCACCTCACCACGCTGGACCTTGACAATGTGATTACCAAGGACAGCTTCCTTGATTTTTCGGGCTGCCCGGCGCTCCTGAATCTTACGATGGCCTGTTGTGATGCTCGTGCTCGCAGGATATCGTCTCAATCCTTGAAACACCTGAGCATGACAAACTGCGCCTTATATTGGGAGGAACGCACCCGGATGTCTTTACCCAGTCTCGTCTCGCTCGAGCTAATTCATCATTTGGGCAGGGCTCCATTGCTCGAGAGCATGCCGGCGCTGCAAACGGCAACGCTTACATTTGGTAACAGCTGCCGCGACAGTTGTATTCGTCGTAGGGGTCGGTTTGACGCTTGTGGCAGTCCTATATGCGAGGGTTGTTATCATTACTACAACCATGAACCTGTTGATGATCACAACGATTCTTTGCTTCTGAATGGTTTGTCCGAAGCTTCACAGTTGATCTTGGAAGCGGCTCCTGACATGGTATGCTTCCAAACGTCTCTCTTTTAACGACTAATAATTTTGTTCTTGGCCCACTGTTTCCTATCCACCAAGTAATTACCTATATATAAATCCCATGTTTGTTCCTTATTTGACTCCCTCTTTGAACTTTGCTAGTATGTTTTCATGAGGGACTTAAAGTGGTGCCCGACATTTACCAAGTTAAAGACTCTCGTACTCGGCGAATGGTGTCTCGCTGCTGATCTTGATGCATTAATTCTATTTCTCCGGCACTCACCGATTCTGGAGAAACTTACTCTTCATGTGCCGCCGCTAGAGGAGGTATTTCTTAGTTCCATAGCAGTGTGTGCTATTAACTTTGAAATTCAAAAGTATTCAGTAAAATATTTGTGTTGCTGCAGGTACGCAAAAATTCAATGGAGGTAGAAAAAATCTACAATCCATTGGAACAGTTAGTTGCTTCTAGCCTTCTTCAGATGGTTACAATAAAATGCCAAGAGGTTGATGGGATGGTTCTCCGACTTTTGAAAATGTTAAATGCCTCAGGCGTGCCATTTGACAGAATCATTATCCAGTGTGAAAATAGACGTTCATGTGATGGCTGTAAGTTCACTATTGGGCAATGATCATGCTTCTATTTCTGCAGTTCGTTAATGTTTGTCTGAAAACCAAGCCTTGTCCATAAACATTTCTGTTCAATCACAAAGGCTGCATAGTCATAGTATTGCCAACTATAGCTTTGAGCCTCAAAAGTGCCTATGTTATTTAACTTGCTTTGTCTTTTGTTTTCTATGTGAATGCTAGATTTGTAGTTTCAACTTGCACAAACAACCTTCAATTTTATGTTGGTCATTTGATTAATTTTTTTCTTCATCCATATCATGCATGCTCATGCAAACTAACATGTGCTATCTGATTATTCAGTGAATCCTCTTGGGAGATTATGTCCTTCTCTTTGATTCACATCTAGCATGTGTATATATGCCACATTTATATTTATGTGACTTTTATTCTAACGCGAAATGCACTACATCTTGAGTTTGCTCATAGCTACTCTTATTTTTTTCTCGATTAAGGATGCTTTATTACTTAAAAGGTATAGCCACTCTTATGTAACTTCGAATCTATAAGAACAAAAATATATTATCATCTTGTTTTACCAAAAACTTGACTGGTCACCCAGGAGATGTTGTTCTCCAGCCATGAAAGACACTGTCCTACATTTCAGGGTTTTCTAAGGGTAGCATATTTTAGGATTGATGAACAAGTTAACGAATTTTTTATTTACCTCCGAAAGACCCCTCTCTGAGTGTATGATGCATTTTTCTATTTTGCTTACAGGTTTCAGTTTTGTGTGCACGAATTTGAGCTTGAAATAGAGGCCTTCAGTTTTTATGCACGGATTCCTATTTTACCTCCGAAATGTATGCATGAAGTTTGCAGTTAAATGTTGATATCTTCTCTGTGTGCAAGATTCTTCTGTTGCACTTCCCTTAAAACGTGTTGCCATATTACTGTTGTCTTGTCTCTAAAAGGACAAAATTTGACAAATTATACAGTTCCTTGTTTCTTGTTTGTTTTATAGTTAATATTTGGAGTTCATCTCAGAAAGAAAATGGAGTTCATCTTGCTAAATCTTGAACATGATGTATGATTGGATCTGTCTCCTGATGGTTGTCCTAATCGCAATTCCTTGCTCTGTATTTGTACTAGAGGCTGACACTCCAAGCGCGAGCTTGTGGGAACTTAAGAAATGCAGTTGGTAAAAGCAACCCAAAACATTTGGTAGTATTACTCCCTCTATTTTAAAATGCAGTGCATCATATTAGTTTTTTCATACGCACTATTCTAAAATGGATGGTGTAACTAATAATATAATTGTTCTCTAAAAGGGTATAAATTTTCATTGTCCGTTAGATTTTACAGTGAATAAATGGGAGTATGCAACGTTTGATTGTCTTCAAAACTAAAACACGCCCTGCTGATCAGATTCATTCACAACACACCGTTGAAAACTGAAATTCTATTCTTCCACCATGCTAAGAAAACGATTTCTTGAACTGATTATGTTCGACCAAGTTTTGCACATCTGAGCAACAATCGAGCAATAATTAATTTACCCGCAAAAAAGACAATAATTAATTCCGGGCATCTCGACAGATGTTTGACACCGATAAGTTTGACAATATTAAAAATTCATCATGAAGATGAATATAAATCAAATTCTTTCTGCCTTGATTATTCGGCACGATCACACCATGAGAATATCATACTCTAACTAAAATTTTAATCTGCTTTGCTTTCTTCTTTTGAAACGGATTTGCTGGAAATCAGGCGCCTGATACTTAATAAGTTTAAGTTGAGCGCTTGGAGATTCATATTTTGTGCTTGTAGATTCGTGCTCTGATTTTTGGGCTGTTTGTGTGTGTTTGTGTTGTTGTTGGCCCGACGCGTGTGTTGCGCATATGTTGCAACTAAGAATTTTCACATACATGTACGTTGCAATTGAGATTTTTTCCAGCTTGCGTCGCAACTAAGAATTTCCACTTATACGTGGGTTGTAACTGATATTTTTTTCCCAATTGTATGAATGTTGGAACTGAGATTTTTCCAGTTGCGCATATGTTGCAACTAAGAATTTCCACATCCATGTGGATTGCAATTGAGATTTTTTCCAGTTACGTCTGCGTCGCAACTAAAAATTTCCACCTACATGTGGATTGCATTTTTTTTTCTAATTGCATGTAACTGAGATTTTTCCAGTTGCGCATATGTTGCAACTAAAAATTTTTACATACATGTGGGTTGCAACTTAGATTTTTTTTCTTCTTTTGTTACACATGCGTCGCAACTAAGAATTTCCACTTACATGTGGGTTGCAACTGATACTTTTCAGTCACACGTAAATTGCGACTAAGATTTTTCTTATATCTTAAATGGTTTCACAGATTTTTTTTTCTAGTGAAAAATGCGAAGGCATAAAACTAAACGCCAAAACTAAAGTAGTACTGATGTCAGCGTCAGGCGACTAATCTCTAGACGCTCCCCTTTTGAAATTACGTGACAGGGCGAGCTCGAATTGGTGTCTTGTAGCGACCTCACCTTTTTAGGTGCCGATCTCTGTGCATATCTGTGCTAGTCCCTAGATCAATCGCTAGCACACACAGTACAAGATGTAATACCAAGAAACAAAGATCTTTATTACATCGTATGATCCAGAAATTTCATAAATGGTTACAAATTGCATAGCATAAGGCTAGTATATCATCAGAGTTTCACAACGAATAAACATAGACAGCATGGAGTCCTTCGTCTTCATGTGCCACAGGCGAGCATGTTGAGGATAGACTCGTAACCCTAACCATCGTAACTCACTCGTCTTTCAAAACATCTGCAACATGAAAAGTTACAGCCACGAATGGTCAATACATTTGGAATTGTATTGGCAATGACACTTTTGTGGACTCAAAAGGCATCCTACACCTACGTGCACATCTGGCTGGTAGAGCTCAGGTTCATTTTGCATAAAGCCAATTTTTCCCTATCGTTTATCAAAACATTTTCTGTCTTACTAAATATTGGATTTCGTCGGTAAACCCCGAGAAATCCTGGAAACCACCGGTAAAACCCCGGTGAATCCTCCTACCCTTGTTCACCCATCATATTTTTAATTTAAGAAATTGGGATGAGGAGATCTTCGAACAAGGACTTGTCAGTTCGCTCAAGTTGTCCATAACCGGGGACACGGCTAAGTACTTAGATTTTACACTCTCGAGAGGTTGTACACCTTTACCCACATGGCCAGGTCAATCCTTCTACCTCGATGCACATTTTGCTCAGAGGACAGGTGCAGACCGTGGCCGAGACCTTCTGTGTGTAATCACCCAAACCATTCCCTAAGGGCCCCGTTCCACCTACAGTATCCCTCTACCACCACCTGGCCCCTAGGATCCGGGTTCATACAACATACTTTGTCAAGCCAGAGCCATAGTAGCATGTGGTTGTACGTGAAGCTAATGAGCAAGGTTTGTCTACAATCTCTTTAAGCCTGGGTGACTTTCCGCAAGTGTGCACTAGCACCAGGGTCTTGCCCCCTGATACAGCCACCCTCTCCATAACTCCACCATTCACCCAGGTAATTCATTAAACTTAGTTGTTTTTCCTAAACCTCTATCAAAACCTTTTCCATGGCATAGCAGGTAACAACTAAATTTAATGGTTGCTAAGGGAGTCTAGGAGTGGTGTAGCTAAACTACTAGGATTTAATAGCAAGCAAAGCATAAACCCTAGACATGTCTACTATAAAAACACTACAGTGCAAGAGTTAAAACTGGGACTTTTGGTGTGTGTCACTTGCCTTGGTGAGAGGACGAGTTGGTACACTCTTCGCAGAAACACTCGTTGCAATCAACACAACCACAATCTACAAACAAATATTTTCACTCCATAAACATATAGCAACACATATACAATCACAGATAAAAATATATGGATGCAATATGTAGATTAAACATGAACAACACACTTAATATGTTCTCTGGTTTCAACTATATGCATGATGCCATGGTACAATTTTAATGTTGTTTAAACTATTGAAAAACATTTTCTATCAGTAGAAAAGGTATATATCACTAAACAAATACTATGAATAAAATAAGCAGGGCCACGTTTTTCTTGTTATAATGTTACTGTACAGAGGGTTAAATTATCTACCAATAGAAAAAGGAATTACTTAAAAATAATTTGTAGAACTATTTGTATAGCCAAAATACTCTATTTGAGTTTCTGCAAAAACTGTGTACAAATATGATGCAAAAGTGCAATATTATGTGTCTACTGTATTCTACGCGTTTTTATGAATCCAGGGACATCTCATTTGTTAAATTTCGATAAACGGAACTAAAGATATGATTTTTACAAGGTTCTATGTTTCTCTGTCCAATATATACGAAAATTAGACTGGATATAACAATTGGCTGATTCTGATTGGTTCATACCCCTTCATCTAAGTGATCTACTACCAGCCTTAGGATCTAGATCTTGTGGTTCCAAGAAAAAGGAACAAAAGAAGAAGACAAATATGAAGGGGCAGCTCACGTATATGAAACAGAAGAGTCTCTGGATTGAACTCGTTCGTGAACGGAGTCGCTGCATGGTCCTTGGCGTCCGTGATGTAGTGTACGAGCTGAAATCGACGATGTTTTTACGTCTGGGCTTTCTCACTGGTGCGCAGTCGCTCGCCGGTAAACTGTCCCGCGGACGTGCTCACAGACGAAGATGGCGCCGTCGCTGTGGTGCACCAAAAATCACGAAACAAAGCCTGAGATGTGAGCAAGGAAGAAATAGGATGTTTGGAAGAAACTAGAGATCAAAAGATGGACCGTGCTCACCGTAATCGACGATTTACCGCGACGGTACTGCGGGATTGCGAGGCAAAATTCGAGCAGCCTGGGGGCTCTCGGTCTGTGTGCTTTGGGGGGAAATGAAGAGGAGAATATGCAGCTTAAGTAGCAACAAACGGTGCATCAAATGGTGGATTAATTCGTCCGGAATCAATTGGAGAAGAATTGGCAGAAACGGAAAACGCACGCAGTCATGTGGAGTGTCCGTTCGTGGCTGGAGTTTGATGATGATCCGACGTGGCGCTGGGACCCACACATTAGGAAAGAAAAGAAAAAGAAAATGCGGACGTCCAGACTACTGGCTTGTCGATGCATCGCTCACTACTGCAGCCGTACGTGCGCGTGTGTGGCCAGCTTTGCTGATCGCTCAAATTGAATTTGGCTTGGCCATTTGCCCCGCACGTTTTTTTTTCTTAACCAATTATCTTTTCTCTTTCATGTATTGGAAATAATTTGAAAACTGAATTTGATTAAAAGTCAGTCAAACTAAGTCAGAAGAATACAAATAATATATCAGCGGATTCCTTATTCAATGAAGAATATTTTGGAACCACTTTTAAAACATTTTGAAAATTTCGAATTTGGCACATAGGCCTATATGGCTTTATTTGCATTTCTTTGGGTTTAAGGTTTCTTTCTAAATTTGAATTTCACTCAAATTTTCTAGGGAATGCAAAGATGCCATGATGCTTATGAATGCAATGCAGGTTTTTGAAAACTCCATTTTTTTGGAAATAGTTTAAGTAACACCAAAAGTTTTATTTCATTGTAAAATTTAAATCAAGACAAGCAACCAAGCTTAAATTTTATTTTTATTTTGCATTCCAAAATTTTAATTTTGGGATGTGACAGACTACCACCCTTAAAAGGAATCTCGTCCTCGAGATTCGAGAAAGGCTAGAAAGAAAGATGGGTTTGGGATATGTTGGGGTGGCTACCACCCTTAAAAGAAACTTTTGTAGCTAGACTAGGTCTTTGATTCATGCTGGGTTCATCCTAGGTATGACTTGGCATTGGGTCATCTCTTGAAATATATATGGCTTCTGTCCTCCAATAGGGGTTGTTTACATATAGCGAACAACATATCTCTTCAAGGTGACTTGAGTAGGTTTCCTCATAGTTGGGATTCTAATCTATATGGGCAGGTGGTTGAACTACTTCTGATAGAAGGGGTCACTCTTTGGGTCAATCAGGAAACCAAGGTGAGGGGAATTCACGACATTCCTCAACCCTTGCTTATTGGGGCCATCGACAATCTTCCCCTACTCTTCAGCTAGTGGTTGGACCTGCAAACTCACCGTAGTCCTACACTTGGCAACACTTGCCTACTATAAGGGTATAATATTTATCCATCCTAGGGTTTAGGCTTATCAGCAACGTCTCTCTTGTAGGTATGTCTCTCTAGATTTGCAAGGTCAATATTACGAAAGCGAATAATAAGAGTAGTAGGAATGGTGGTCAATCCTTTCTGCACCCAGATCATTACTCCGTATTTGATTTATTGAACCTCGTATTCTAACACTTGGTCAACCTCACAAGTTTGACAAAAATTTCCATGGAGAATTGAATCAATATTTCAATCCCCATTATTGAACTGTTTTGAGAACATTTCTATCGATCCCTAACTAGGGTTTTGCGTATCTCACACTCTATGCTTCTTCATCTTGATATTAAACATCGAGGTTAGTTTCACTATTGTTGTCTTCATGGCGAGTTGCCAAGAAAACATTCTCTGGGTTGGGTACAGATGAGAATAGATAGAAAGATTCTAAGGGAGAGTTCCTACCCAAACACAGCAGATCAAAACAATTCAGCAAACAACAATCATCTAACAAACATCAAGAAACATGGTTCAAACACAAACAAACTAGTATGGTCATACCACAATTTGGTAAGATCAATACTTTATTAGGATATCGTTGGTTCAATAAAAGAGAAACATGGTGGTATGGTCTATTTCTATTTTCGATGTTTCAAGTTCCTACTCTACTTTTTCGGTGTATCTTCGTGTGTTGTGCAGTCTCCATCGAAGTTTTCCTTCAAGTTCTTCGGTGGCATTCCATGAAGCTGCATCATGCTGAGTCGAGTAATAACATTTGAAGCATCGGTCTTCACACTTAAGGGACATGGTCATCATCAGTCCTTCCTTGATGGTTTTCAAGAGTTAGGCCATCTAAGGTAAGAGGGAACGCTTTTGAAGGTGAAGTAGATGAGAATACAAGAAGTTCAAAATGCAAGATATATTAGTAAAAATTGGATTAAATAGATTGTTCATCCTAGGGTCTTCCTATTTCTAATCCAAACCTAGGGTCACGAACCTATGGTCAACACAATGCTCTGATACCATCTGTAGCGACCTCACCTTTTTAGGTGCCGATCTCTGTGCATATCTATGCTAGTCCCTGGATCAATCGCTAGCACACACAGTACAAGATGTAATACCAAGAAACAAAGGTCTTTATTACATCGTATGATCCAGAAATTTCATAAATGGTTACAAATTGCATAGCATAAGGCTAGTATATCATCAGAGTTTCACAACGAATAAACATAGACAGCATGGAGTCCTTCGTCTTCATGTGCCACAGGCGAGCATGTTGAGGATAGACTCGTAACCCTAACCATCGTAACTCACTCGTCTTTCAAAACATCTGCAACATGAAAAGTTACAGCCACGAATGGTCAATACATTTGGAATTGTATTGGCAATGACACTTTTGTGGACTCAAAAGGCATCCTACACCTACGTGCACATCTGGCTGGTAGAGCTCAGGTTCATTTTGCATAAAGCCAATTTTTCCCTATCGTTTATCAAAACATTTTCTGTCTTACTAAATATTGGATTTCGTCGGTAAACCCCGAGAAATCCTGGAAACCACCGGTAAATCCCCGGTGAATCCTCCTACCCTTGTTCACCCATCATATTTTTAATTTAAGAAATTGGGATGAGGAGATCTTCGAACAAGGACTTGTCAGTTCGCTCAAGTTGTCCATAACTGGGGACACGGCTAAGTACTTAGATTTTACACTCTCGAGAGGTTGTACACCTTTACCCACATGGCCAGGTCAATCCTTCTACCTCGATGCACATTTTGCTCAGAGGACAGTGCATCCGTGGCCGAGACCTTCTGTGTGTAATCACCCAAACCATTCCCTAAGGGCCCCGTTCCACCTACAGTATCCCTCTACCACCACCTGGCCCCTAGGATCCGGGTTCATACAACATACTTTGTCAAGCCAGAGCCATAGTAGCATGTGGTTGTACGTGAAGCTAATGAGCAAGGTTTGTCTACAATCTCTTTAAGCACAGGTGACTTTCCGCAAGTGTGCACTAGCACCGGGGTCTTGCCCACGATGTACCCACCCTCTCCATAACTCCACCATTCACCCAGGTAATTCATTAAACTTAGTTGTTTTTCCTAAACCTCTATCAAAACCTTTTCCATGGCATAGCAGGTAACAACTAAATTTAATGGTTGCTAAGGGAGTCTAGGAGTGGTGTAGCTAAACTACTAGGATTTAATAGCAAGCAAAGCATAAACCCTAGACATGTCTACTATAAAAACACTACAGTGCAAGAGTTAAAACTGGGACTTTTGGTGTGTGTCACTTGCCTTGGTGAGAGGACGAGTTGGTACACTCTTCGCAGAAACACTCGTTGCAATCAACACAACCACAATCTACAAACAAATATTTTCACTCCATAAACATATAGCAACACATATACAATCACAGATAAAAATATATGGATGCAATATGTAGATTAAACATGAACAACACACTTAATATGTTCTCTGGTTTCAACTATATGCATGATGCCATGGTACAATTTTAATGTTGTTTAAACTATTGAAAAACATTTTCTATCAGTAGAAAAGGTATATATCACTAAACAAATACTATGAATAAAATAAGCAGGGCCACGTTTTTCTTGTTATAATGTTACTGTACAGAGGGTTAAATTATCTACCAATAGAAAAAGGAATTACTTAAAAATAATTTGTAGAACTATTTGTATAGCCAAAATACTCTATTTGAGTTTCTGCAAAAACTGTGTACAAATATGATGCAAAAGTGCAATATTATGTGTCTACTGTATTCTACGCGTTTTTATGAATCCAGGGACATCTCATTTGTTAAATTTCGATAAACGGAACTAAAGATATGATTTTTACAAGGTTCTATGTTTCTCTGTCCAATATATACGAAAATTAGACTGGATATAACAATTGGCTGATTCTGATTGGTTCATACCCCTTCATCTAAGTGATCTACTACCAGCCTTAGGATCTAGATCTTGTGGTTCCAAGAAAAAGGAACAAAAGAAGAAGACAAATATGAAGGGGCAGCTCACGTATATGAAACAGAAGAGTCTCTGGATTGAACTCGTTCGTGAACGGAGTCGCTGCATGGTCCTTGGCGTCCGTGATGTAGTGTACGAGCTGAAATCGACGATGTTTTTACGTCTGGGCTTTCTCACTGGTGCGCAGTCGCTCGCCGGTAAACTGTCCCGCGGACGTGCTCACAGACGAAGATGGCGCCGTCGCTGTGGTGCACCAAAAATCACGAAACAAAGCCTGAGATGTGAGCAAGGAAGAAATAGGATGTTTGGAAGAAACTAGAGATCAAAAGATGGACCGTGCTCACCGTAATCGACGATTTACCGCGACGGTACTGCGGGATTGCGAGGCAAAATTCGAGCAGCCTGGGGGCTCTCGGTCTGTGTGCTTTGGGGGGAAATGAAGAGGAGAATATGCAGCTTAAGTAGCAACAAACGGTGCATCAAATGGTGGATTAATTCGTCCGGAATCAATTGGAGAAGAATTGGCAGAAACGGAAAACGCACGCAGTCATGTGGAGTGTCCGTTCGTGGCTGGAGTTTGATGATGATCCGACGTGGCGCTGGGACCCACACATTAGGAAAGAAAAGAAAAAGAAAATGCGGACGTCCAGACTGTTGTGAAATAAAACATGTGATCAATTGTATTGGGAGGGATGCCTCCCAGGAGGTGTCTGTTGGGGAAGAGGTGTCTCCCCAACACACCCCTTCACCATGTATATAAGTGGGTCTCCCACATTGCAATCAAACAAGAGAATCATTTGCTTCATTCCTTTGTGTCTCTTCTCTCTATACTACAACACGTTATCAGCACGTAGATTCTACCAAGAGCAAAGCATTAACACTATGTCCGGCGAAGCGAAGTCATGGACAGGGGCGTTGGTCTCCGTCGGAGAGATTAACCATCTGAGAAGAAAGAGCACGCGCTGTGCATGGAGGCAGACGTCGGAATGAAAATTGATCTCCATAGATCGATTAGATAACAATTGTTGCATGCAATTGCATTAACCCATTCTGTGATTGTGTATCGACTGATTAAATTACAATATGTTTTCGCTGGAACGGATGAACTAATGGTTGCTACCCTGTTTGCCTCATGTCTCCTAATCGGAACGGGAGAATTGGGGCTCTGCCATCTAGGGAAACGGCAGCGGAGACACAGGCGTCCCAGCGAATATCTGTCGTGGCTCCATCTTCTAGCGACGGCGACAACCTACGGAGGCGGCCATGGACTGCGCGCTCTGGCGGACACGGTACGACGCGGCATGGATCTGCGGTGAACCGCGACGGAACAGTGGCATCTGCAAGCTCAACGGCTGCACACAATACCGGCGTCGACGAGTGCAGGATGCAGCGACAATACCGGCATCGACGAGTCCACCACAGCGGCACAATGCGGCGTCAGTACAGGCGTCGTAGTGCTCCTCGCCATGCGACTCACGGTGCAGAGGCGGCCATGGCCTAGCGGCGGAGGTTGTGCCTGGTATGCACGCAATCCTCGACCCTGGCGACGGCTCCCTCTGGCGTGCAGGCGGAAGCCACAACCGGTGGCGACCTCACGAACGAGGTGGCGGACGCGACGTTGTCAGGACTTTTGGGGCAGCCGCTCGAGGCGATTCTCGGCTCGCGGCACCCTTAGCCATAGCTGCCGGCCCTCGGCACAGATACCGCGCGACAAGGGCGGCGGCTCGAGGCAAAGCCTGCTAGCGGCGTCGCTGACTCCCTCCGGCGTGGAATTGGCCAGACGCCGGTAGCGGCAGTTAACAAAATTCCCTCAGGATTGGAACCGACAGGAGAAATTGAGGATTTTTCTTGTCCTTTGGCGATTAAAACAGCCCTCGGACTCTATGATAATCCCATATAACTCCCTACATTTTCTGGTTCAGCCCGTCTGCTTACCAGATTATGAGTTAGCCTTTCGGTTTCAGCATTTTAACAATAAGATTATTGTTATTTGCATGCCAAATCCTGGGCTTCAGAGCAAATATCCATGAGACTATTGGGTTTTGCTGAATTGCATAATAATAAATTATGCATCATTTTACGCATGTAAAATGACGTATGTATTACATGAGTAATACTGTTGCAAAGCAATATGGTGGCTCCATTATTCTTATAGAATATGGAATTTGCTTGCAAATTTGGAAAACATCAGGTAGCAAAGTGTATGACACTTGCATAACTATCTCAAGTTTATACTTGTGAATTAGAAGGTAATTGATAAGTGACATCTACTACTTAACTGTAGATTATGCACCGTTACCTTGAGGTCTATATTATGTCATTCAGATATAATAACCCCTTCAACTTTGCACGCAACTTATGGTCGCATTAAGGCGAGAAATTAATTTCTTTACCAACTGTGAGGTCTACACCATCATGTGGTGATTACCTTCAATGTGTTTTAATTAACACAAGGTTGTGAGAAATGCCATAAGAGTGAGATCTACACTACTTAGTAGTGATTATCTCCATGTGTTTTAAGCAAAAGTGAAGGCTCAATAGTTATGGCATGGGATCATAGCAACGGAATAATTTTCGTTTGCAACTATGATGTCTACACATCTGGTGACTACCTTGATGAAATTTTTCCAAATGCTTCACAACTTCATAGCATTTGTCATTGGTTGTGACTTTAGGGTCAAGTACTCCATCAAATGTGGAACCAAGACATTGGCGACGATAACATCGCCATGTTATGCTATGAAGAGAATTATGCAAAATACTTGCATAATTTGGTGATTACCTTCCATGCAAACACAACTTATGAGACGTCATCATAGCTACGAATTAATTTTCAGGCACAACTGAGAGATTTAACACCATTTTGTGGTGATTACCTTCATGTGTTATAAATAACATAAGGTTGTGGAGACTATGATCGATAAGAATGTCCATAAGAGTGAGGCACCACTAGGTGGTTGACTACCTCCATGTGTTTTAAGGAAATTAAAGGTGTGTCCCTTCTGAGGTGATTAACTTTAGTTTCAAGATATACACCACATTGTGGTGTTCTTGTGGAAGGCTTGACCTATGAGTCACTACAAATCACCATGGCCATGATTATGCTCAGCCATAGCATTTTCATCCTACTTAATTTACTGATGGTAAATTAATGCATGAATATTTCATGCATCATATGGCTGGCCTTTCTCGAAAGGTAGTGCGATGAGATAACATTATATGGGAGTAATCATTTAACATGGGTCCTGGACATTGATGATTTTGTCGACCCGTGGCCATGTCGCCACAGAAACTCCACATGTAGATAATGTCCTGGCTATTCATAAGATAGCGTAATCGCAATGACTCGATTCTCAAATTGAGTATTTAAATGGATGGTGAATATCCATTGTCCCTTTTGGGACCCCCCCCCCCCTTAAGAGATATATTGTTATAAGTATCACACGAATGACTATTGATTCGTGTTTGGGACTGCAAGTCCGTTAAAGCTTATAAGTCTTTTTGTCTACAAATGAACATTGGGTTGATATTATATGATAAGGCAATTTTAGATACATATCTGATTGTAAGCCCTTACTGCACTTTACATTCTCCTATGATGGTAAATATAAATACCATTTTTATTTCAGGGTGAAAATATGATGAACTTCTTATGAAGGATCATCACGTTCAATGGGTGTGATACCATTGCCTGAAATTCATGCTTGCGCTCTTAGTGCTAAGCAATTTAGTGGTTAAAACCACGGAGAGTTGAATGTAAAGTGAAGGCAAAATGACAAATAAAAATGAACTATATATCTCAAAAGGGAATGGATCATTTAAGAGAAATGATCGCAATGACAACATTGTTTGTCAAAGGGGTGGTAGTACGAAATATCGTACCAATGGTTACCAATATGTCAAGTATTGGATTGAATCATATCACCAACTCCTTATCGGAGAAGGTAAATGAGTTCAATGGGATAAGATTGAAGTTCAACTTCAAAGGAACAACCAGAAATATTCTGGTACTGTAGAAGGAAAAATAACTCTGCTACAGTGATGATATACTTGTGGATGGTTATTCCCAAGATGTCCTGGAGATCTCGTGTAGTCTCCTGGTTATCCCAAATATCATTAGCCTATAATTGTACTACTACATGTAGTATAATTCGCAACATTATGTCCCGAGGATATGATAGTTGAGAAAATTGAGTGTATGAATCATTTCATACTCAATTTTGTTGCGTACACAATAATTTTTCCTCCTTTACCACCATGGTATGGGAAGTTAGAGAAATTATTGACAATTCTGTTGACCAACAGTTGACTGTTGCAATATTCCCAACAACCATAAGATTTTATGTGCACTGGATGTGCCATAAGGGAATTAATTTTAAGGCACTCTCACCTTAAAATTTAGAATGAGCCACACATTACTCTTGAAAGCATTCAAGAATATATGTGGATTACTCAACCATTGTGTGGGTTATGTTGGTGCTTCGTGGTTGCACAGATGCATCTTAAAGATGGTCTTATGTGTGTATCATTCACACAAAACCATGTGAATACTGAATTCAGTGCTCAAATTGGCGAATTTAGAGCATAGTGTCCTAACGTGGGATAATGTCATTGGAATGGAATTGTCGTTGAATTTGATTCACGAACATTCAATGGTCATATTCAGTATATTTTGTACATACCCACAATGGTTTGGCTAGATCTCTTCTAAAAGAGAGTCAAAGTTGCATGGCCAATGTTACAGAATTGTGATTTGCCAACATTTAGTTGGTGGTAACATGCGGAATCACACGTCGCATGTTTAATACTGCGTCCCCTTGCAGTTTGTACGTGGAAATAGGATTTCCAATCTGCGGTAATCGGTTGCATCCGATATCACCACCCCGGCGTATGTCATGGGCCCTCACATATATTTGGGATCTATGTGAGGAATAACTGTGGTATGATTGTTAATCTGTCACATACCTAACCCTGAAAAGGGAGTTAGGGGCCTGTACGCTGATTGTTTTTGCAATAAGGACATTTTCTGGCATTAGGGGGAGATGTGTACCACACAGAATGCCAGGAAATGGCTAAGAAATGTCGTTGACATTTGATCCACGTACTTAAGAAACTGAACTAGAGGTTCAGGTTATGAGAAATTTGCATTTTACGGCAAATAATCTGCCAATATATTTACTAGTGACAAAGGTGTCATTTTGGTCATGTATCAGATTGAGTGGAGGTACCTAATAAACCACTCGTCTCCCCATATGAGAGCAAGAGGGGGAGAATTCTGATCATATGAGACTAAGTTCTCTTTGTTTTTGTTGGAACAAAAGAGATGGTCTCCCAATCACCAAATGTGGTTCAACCTATGGTTGGATGACACCAGTAGGATGTGTATCATCCAGGACCCAGCACAGTGTGCACACATTTTTGTGTGCTGGGACATCGAAACACCTTTACTCTGTTGGTATGGGAAGTCACAACGAGCTGAGAGGCACAATGAGAATTCCACAAATGATACTGATTCATGAGAATCGTATATGAGAAAGTCTACATATGTCGACATATAAATCTTCCTGGGAATTGCTAAAATCCTTTTGGGCCCTGAACCAAAATCCATGGAGAGTGTTGTTGCACTTATATTGGTTCAAATGAAAGGAAGCAATTGAGGAAGAATAGCTCTCGCTAATCAGAGAGAGGTATTTACGATAGTAAAACCTTCTCCTCATAAGTATCTCCCATAGGGAAGAGAGAATGAGGTGGTGATAAAGCGAGGCTTTTGTAGCACAAGGGTTTTTCGCAGAAACCCGACATCAGTCATGATGTGATATACCTTCTTGGTATGAGTGGAATTATGTTTCGATACTAAATGTCATTGGTAGTACAGATCCATGTGGTTGATGTATGTAGTAGTGCCTGCATACTCCCACAGGTCACTCAATTTGGATTTACAGATTGAAGTCATTGAAAGACTTAATATTCTAAATCCAAAGAAAAATCGCAACATGTGTGTGGGAAACTTCTGGAGTCATTCTATGACTTGAAGTAGTCCGAGATAATTTTGTGGTACAACCGACTGTGTGAGTTCTTCCATGATGAGGATAACTCTAATATCAATGATTGTTGATGTGTGTACTCATGGATAAATCCTTAATTGGATTTTACGTCACCTAAGTGGTGTTGATGATCTTATCATCAATGTCTTTATGCGAGACATTTGAGATACACACAATCATTTTAAGACGGAGATTTGGATCAAACCAAATCGTGCTTAAGTTTTAACTTGAGCTTATTCCCCCAGGAATAAATGTATATAAGTCTTCATATATCCCAAAAAAATATTGAATAAGTTCAATACGGATATATAATATCATAGACACATATGGTCATATTATACCTAATATGGGATATCAATCCTTAGAAAGGTGGGAAGATGGTGAAGTGATAGATGGAGCTGAAGTTCCATATCTACCATCGGAGCACTGAGATATCTTGCAAAATATGTCAGGCCTGACATTATGTTTGTTGGTAATTTATTGAGAGTGCAATCCCCCGAAAGGTATAAGGTTTGTGTATGGATTATTCTAAGATATATCCAAGGCACAAAACTCTTGATTAATTCTAGTATGAAAATCAAGATGGGACCAATGTGTGATATATGATAGTGGCTAATTATATGATCCTAACACTGCCATATCAAAGACTAGATTTACTGGAAGAGTATTCAGAAGGAAGTCTTCAGAATAGACTCTAAATGGGTCCTTCCGGTGATCATTTTGCAGAAATCATATGAAGCATCACAAGATGTGTATGAATTCGCAGAATGATTGGCCACATGTGAGTTCATGTGGAGATTCATTCGAATCACCTATCATTATCTACCAAGATAATGTCACTTATATTGCTTATGAGTTATATTTATCCTCATAAATTACAGAAATGTAAGAGGGTAATTTGCAAGCATAATATTGTGATATTCACATTATCTCTACCAACAGTTGTATTCCATAATTAAGTTTGTGGAATTGGTATGAGACAACCTTTAAGTTTGCAATGTTGAGGGGGAGTAAATCCCTAGTTATAACTCGTTGATGATCTTCCGATCACTGATATTGTACTCTTTTTCCCTTTATGAGTTTTCCCTAAGGTTTCTCATATAAGGTTTTTAACGAGACAATATAAATACAAGTGCGGACGTATGACACATGGTTTCTCCTTAATTTTTCCCACTGGGTTTTAAAGGAGTTTTCGGTGGCATATCGTTATAATATTTCTCCTCAATTTTTCCCACAGGGTTTTTTAGGAGGAGTTTTTGGATTGCAATATACAGACGACGAATTGATCAAGGGGGAGTGTTGTGAAATAAAACATGTGATCAATTGTATTGGGAGGGATGCCTCCCAGGAGGTGTCTGTTGGGGAAGAGGTGTCTCCCCAACACACCCCTTCACCATGTATATAAGTGGGTCTCCCACATTGCAATCAAACAAGAGAATCATTTGCTTCATTCCTTTGTGTCTCTTCTCTCTATACTACAACACAGACTACTGGCTTGTCGATGCATCGCTCACTACTGCAGCCGTACGTGCGCGTGTGTGGCCAGCTTTGCTGATCGCTCAAATTGAATTTGGCTTGGCCATTTGCCCCGCACGTTTTTTTTTTCTTAACCAATTATCTTTTCTCTTTCATGTATTGGAAATAATTTGAAAACTGAATTTGATTAAAAGTCAGTCAAACTAAGTCAGAAGAATACAAATAATATATCAGCGGATTCCTTATTCAATGAAGAATATTTTGGAACCACTTTTAAAACATTTTGAAAATTTCGAATTTGGCACATAGGCCTATATGGCTTTATTTGCATTTCTTTGGGTTTAAGGTTTCTTTCTAAATTTGAATTTCACTCAAATTTTCTAGGGAATGCAAAGATGCCATGATGCTTATGAATGCAATGCAGGTTTTTGAAAACTCCATTTTTTTGGAAATAGTTTAAGTAACACCAAAAGTTTTATTTCATTGTAAAATTTAAATCAAGACAAGCAACCAAGCTTAAATTTTATTTTTATTTTGCATTCCAAAATTTTAATTTTGGGATGTGACATGTCTACTCTCGTGGTCCTTGTCAAGTTGTCATTATCTTGGGACGGGGTCTGATTCAAGAACAGACAGTCTGTGTGCTAGAGGTATCGGGGCAAAACGACAGCTCCCCCGCTCCCTGAAAACCCTAGGCCCCCACACCCCGCTCCCCCTCCTCCGCCGCCGCCAGAGGTCCCGCCGGGCAAAGCCCGGGCGGTGACGGCGGCGGCGGGGCCTCTCCCTCGCGCGGTGGCGGCTTCTTCTTCCGGCGGCGGCGGTGCGGGACGCGGCGGCGGCGCTCCGGCGGCGAGGTGCTGCGGGAGGCCGGCGTTCGGCGCATCTCGGGTCGGCGGCGGAGCTGCTCTCCCCGCGAGGAGGCGTCCCTGTGGCGGCGGCCGGGATCTCGGGGCCCGCCGTGGCTGCAGGCCGGCGCGTGGACGCCTGTAGGCGTCGGCTGCTGGGCACCATGGAGGTGTCGGCGGCCGGCCGGGCGGCGGCGGGCTGGAGCCTCACCCTCCAGTCCCCGTTCTTCATGCGGTGAGACGGAGGTCAGCACCTCCCTCTCCAACGACGGCAGCGTCGCTTCTCGACGGCGGTGTGGCCAAAAGGCGGCTCCTTGCGGCGCTTCTTCGACGGGCTTGGGTTTGGCGGCAGGACCGGGGAGAAATCCCTGCGTAAGCTGGCGACGGCGACGCCCGCGGGCGCCGTCACCTCGTTGGAGGCGTCGCCATAGTGTTGCTCGCTCTTCCCCGCATCGGACATCTAGGGAAACCTTGATCCGGTCTTCGGATCGGGCGGCGGCGGCACGGCTGTGTCGTTTTCCTTCTTGGAGGCATCGCCTAGATGGTTCGGGAGCCCTCGGTGCGCCATTTGGAATCGGTGGTGGCCACCGCTCAGAGCTTGGGCTTCCGGGGCGCTATGTACACCGTCGGCGGCTCTTCTTCGTGGTCGACGCCTCCTTCGATCTGGTTCAACCCCGCCGTTCACTCGCCGTTCCTGGGCAATTTTGGGTGGGCGGTGCGTTGGCTTGTGCCATCTTGAAGTTGGAGTTGGCTTCCCGGAGTTCCTTTCTTCGGTCGTGACGCGGCCCAGTAGCTTAGTGTATCGTCTCCTCTGAACGGTGCAAGGCGAGTTTGTCGTTCGGTTGTTGTGGGTTGTGTTGTAATCCGTGTGGCGTCGTGTTTGTATCGGATTGCCTTCGTTGGCGTTGTTCGGCCGTCTTGGCCTCTTCTTCTATGAAACTTGATGCACCTTCCAGGGTGTATCTTGGGACGGCGGCAATGCAAAAGTGAGAGGCGAGAACAGGGTGGGGCGATAACCACCGTAGATGTCCCGTTCGCATTACGGCGAAGTGGCAGAGAGCTTGAGTCGCTAGTCCAGCAACATAGTTTGACCGTGGTCTGCAACTGACTCCGCACATTCTACCAATCTCATTCCATAAGTCATTGCCGAGTCCCTTCGTGAGGTTAGTAGCTGGATGGACAGCAAGGTGAAGTTGATCTTAAAGCTAAAGGGAAAGGCAGATGAACTCAAAGGTCGGCTTTAGGTAATCATTAAAAAGTATGGTGATGAGGATTTGAAGCTCCGTTACTTGAGTGTCACTGACATAAATGTCGGTGGAAATATGGTTGAGGACAGAGACTGTGTGATCCTGTTCACAATGATTCCTTTCCCGTTCTTCAGCAAGAAGTCGTTTGGGCAACTCAGGGATGGGTTGGCCAGTAGTGAGCTCAACCAATTCAACCAGCTGTGCTAGTGTGCTACTCCAGAGGGCATCAAGGTCCCGCCGGCCGCACTGGTCTTGATCGTCACTAGGAAAAGAGTTGGAGCTCCCCTTGATGGAGTCACTTGGGATCCTGCACGCGCCGTGGGCCTAACAAGGTTGGGAACACTGACGGTCTGAAATAGCTGGGTGCTTCATCCTCATAACCATCTCACAACATCTTCACCGGCGAGCCTAATAATACACCCGATAGCTATTTGGAGGTTGGTATTAAAATTGGGTTCACACCGGCGCGTCTAACAAAGCGCTGTCGCGGTTTCGAGCCCATTAGATTCGTCGCCAACCCCGTGCCCGCCCCTACGCGAAGGGTGCGAATCGGGGGCGCCGACAGCCTCGTCCACGTAGGAAAACGCCCGCAGGGCCCTTCTGCCAGCCACACGCGGGTGTTTCCCCCACCTCCTACCTTGTATGATCCGCCTCCCACGCTTCTGGATCGCCATCGCCGCCGTCGGCTCCCCCGTGCTCGTCTTCCACCCCGCCTGTCCAAAAACCACCGACCATCAAAACCCCCGCCACCCCTCGACCGGCCACCGTTGTTTTGGTCGGAATAGAGGTCGCTGTCGCCTAGAGGGAGGAGTCCTACAGTGGTGTCGGCCACGCATTGCTGCCGCCACGACCGTAGGATGTCGGGTAGCTTGCCACCGCCGGCAGGAACCCACAATGATATTAGCGTGCTGCGGCGCTCTCCAGTGTTTGCCAGGCTAGATGAGGGACAAGCTCTTGCCGTGAATTTTGAGGTACTATCGAGCCGGTGGTATCTATCCAACGTATGCTACATTTGTGAAGACAATCCCTGATCCAGGTTCGGAGATGGATGCTTATTTTGTGACATGCCAGGAAGCAGCTCGCAAGGATGTTGAGTAGGATTTTGGTGTGCTCCAGCAACGTTTCGCCGTTGTTAGGTACCCTGCTCTCACTTGATCAGAGTCTGAGATATGGGAGGTGATGAACGGTTGTGTGATCATGCACAAAAAGATCATGGAGAGCGAGAGTGACACACATGTGGATGATGATCAACCATTTAATTATCAAGAACCTCTTGTTAAAGTTGAACATGTACCCTAAGAGTTCGTGCGGATTTCCTTCACATGCATCAAGAAATCCGAGATGTAGGTATTCATGCTCAATTTCAGATGAATCTGGGTACGCATTTGTGTGCGAGGAGAGGAGCCGCCAACGCATGATATAAAATTTATAGTATTATATGAATAATTTCATTTGTATTTGTGTTAAACTATCTTAAATTATTATATGAATACCTTTATGTGTCTGAAAACTATTTAAACTATTGTTTGAAAATATTGTATAGATTCTGTAAAAGAAAAAAATCGGAGGGATGCTCTGAACTTACCATAGCTTGCTATCTGCCAAGAAGTGTGCTATCTTATCACAATATATAATTATCCACCATGCATACCTACATTAAATAAAGGTTCCATTGGCTGTACGTACTCGTAAGAACATTTGTGCCAATTGGATATTTGTAATGTTCTCCACGGCTGCTTTCATGTCGGCCCTAACCTAGAATCAGCCTGGTTTGAATTTTCGGTCTTCTTTCCTTTTTGGTTTGTCGCAATTCTGGCACACAACTGCTAAAGAGGAAAAGCTAACGCGAAACAATTGTTCAATTCAGCTGGCCACCAAGACGTTTCACAGTGGTGGTCGACGTGGGACACCATCATCGACTTCGTGGAGCCAGAGACAACGGCGTCTGATCGAAGGATCTACCGGAGGACAACGGTTTCAACGAGGGATGGGGCGACGATGCGGCCACGACGGCGCGTACAGCCTCAACTACAACGTCTTCTACCAGTAATTTAGGACTTTCTTTATGTTTTTAGTTTAAGTTCTACGAGCTACGCACAAATTTTAATGATAATCATAGTCTTTCCAGTTTCCAAAATTTATAATGTATTGAAGATGAACTATTGGGGAGGCCGATACATGCAACCGCCATGGGTAGTCCGACAACTGACGTGGCCCAATAGCTTTTTGTAGACGCATCTGCTGTCTACAACTTGGGAAGATGTAGCTAGCGATTTTCTTACTTTCATAAGAACAATATTTTTGCAAATGGGGAGAAGAAATGGAAAAGCGAAACAAGGGACCCATGTTAAACCTGGCATATGCCAAAAAGAAAAAAAATATTAAACTCACCCAACCTTGGCAAACCCTATTTATCGCTTCAGTGCACGTGTTAATATGATATGTCCGCGCGCGATCGTGTTTTAGGCCGGCACATTAGGCGGATGTCCGTTACATCCCGTACAACATATTTTCTATCTTTTTAGGTTCATTTCTGAGTGGTTTCTTCTACTTTTCTCTCCGATTTTTTCAGTTTCTACCGGTTGGGTTTCGCCAACTTTTTTAGATATGATCTAATAATTTTTAAATATAAATAGTTTTTTGAATTCGAACATTTTAAAAATCTAGAAAATTTTCAATTTTAAACAATTTTAGTTTTAAACATTTTTGAATACCAACATTTTAGGATCTAAACGTTTTTTTATATTTAACCATTTTCCGTGTTTGAATATTTTCATATTTAAACATTTAAAAAATGAAAAACTGTACCGGTTATTTTGGGCCGCAATAGAAGCAGCCCTCGAGGAAAGCCTGTTGCGTGCGCGTGCTCCTCCCGAAAGCACGCGAGAGAGCGGCAAATCCTAATTGACGCCTAACACTAAGCTTAGCTAGATGACATACCCCTCTCGCTAGTTTTCGCAAACGGGCCGGTCCAATAGGATACGGGGTATTCCCAGCCTGTCTTCATAGTCTATTTCTTTAGTCCGTTTGGTTTTTGAGGGCTTTTCGGTTTTCAATTTTCTTTTACTTATTTTTTTTCTTTTTCCTGTTTTGGAATTTTTTAAATTTGAACATTTTATAATTTTGAACTTTTAGAAATCTCAATAGTTTTACATTTTGAACAATTTTTCAGTTTGAACAATTTTTGAATCTAAACTTTTTAACAAATTGATTTTTTGAATTGTGAATAGTTTTAAATCTGCATATTTCTAAATATTGAGTAATTTTTGGATTTGAATATTTTGAATTGAAATTGCTTTAAAATTTTGAATATTTTTAATTTGAACTTTTTGAATCTGAACATTGAATTTTTGAACATTTTTTTTTTGGATTTGAACAGTTTTCGAATGTGAACTTTTTTCAAATTTAAACCTTTTTAAAATCTAAACTTTTTTTAATTTTTGAACAGTTTTCCGATTTGAACAATTCTCGAATCTGAACTTTTTATATTTGTGACCATTTTAAAATTTGACATTTTTCTGGATTTGAACATTTTCGAATATGAATCATTATCAAATTTGAACATTTTTTAAAGGACGCGGCTAATTTTTGGTCGACCGGGAATCAGCTTAATTCCCGATCAACCTGGTTTCATGTGTAATTCACGTGCAAGTAAGGCAAAAGATATGCAATTGCACATGCACATTCATGTGTAATTCTCGTATGCACGAATGACGATGTAAATCTAACGGTTGTTGAGTTGATCAGGCTCTTACTTAGTTCTCGGCTAACCGGAAGTTAGCAATCCAGTTTTTAAAATACAGTACCATTTTAAATTTTTATGAAATTTTCAAACACGAGAAATCGAACATGTACGTGCGAACGAGAAAAAAAATCCAGAGATTGAGGAAAATAACACAGAGTTGCTACATGGGCCGGCCGACCCGGGATCCGCCTGCAGGCTTCGCTCCGGTAACCGGAGCCCCAGGCCTAGCATAGGAGCTCCCGAGCGAGCGATCGGCCGACCCCCCACCCTGTAGCCAACGCTGAGTGGCACACACCTCAATTAACCGTCTTCGCCTCTGTTCCCCTTCCTCTCTCCAAAAAAGGGCGACCAGAGCGGCGACCGAGTTTCCGGCGCTAGCTCCGGCGACTCCTCTCCCCCGACGGCCTTGTGCTCGTCGGTGTGGAAGGGGTCGCCGGATCTGCCGCTCGGACTTGTATAGCTGTAGGTTAGGGCCTAGTAGCTTAGGTTTTCAGGCGTTCGTCGGCGATGTCGTGTCCTTGGCGGCGACGACGACGTCGTTGAATAAAGGTGTCATTGATCCGTCTTCATCTTCGATGGATCTGGGCGCTGGGTCTTCCGAGCCGGGCTGGTGCGGCAGTGGCGCTGGCCTTGCGGCGGATTTTGGTCCTCCGGCTCCACCGTCGCGACAACGTGCGCTCCAACGCTGTCGTGGAGGTCGTGAGGTTGTTCAGGAGCTGCTCCCGGCGTTCACCTTCTGGCGGCGTCGGCGGTGGCTGGAAGTCCGTGGGATTCACGCTGGGTTTGAGGAAGATGGCCGGCGGGTCTGCTTTTCCCCATCGACGGCGTCGAGCGGTGGCTGCAGATCCGGAGTCCGGCGTTGGCTTCGGGGCATCGCCCCGGCCGATGCGCCACAAAGTGGACGGCTTCGTCTTTGGCGAGCCACTCCCGAGGTCCATAAAGCTGTGAATCAGCGAGGGAGCCACGCCGGATTCGGGTCCGTTGGTTTTTCGTCTTCTCTACTTCCGGTGTTTGCTCCGGCGGCGCGGAAGGCACGAGGCGAGCGAAGCGGAGGACAAAAGGATGCCCATGTACCTGTTTGTTATTTCTTTTCTTTGGGGGTCCTTTGTGTAAAGTGTGAAGACAGCTGGGCTTCCAGCTTCTTCTGGATGTGTGCGTACGTGTCTCTTGTACGACTACGCTGATTAATGAAACACGTATTGCCCTCAAAAAAAAAAAAACGCTGAGTGGCACCGAGACGACGAGGGTTAGAGCACCCGCCGCCACCGCCTCCGCGAAATCCACGATCGCCGCTGTCGCCGCCCTGGTGACGGCGTCGCGGCTCTCGATTCTGTCCAGAGAAAACAACCCCCGGCGAAACTCAGGTTGTACCTATCTCCTGATTCTGAAATTATACTTCTTGGGGTTTCCCCCTTTCCCTTTCTTCCGCATTATTCACTGAGATGAACCGGGAGGAGTACTTTCCTCTAGGTTGAAGAATATGTTGAGGAGTAGTTATTAGAGAATGTACAACGCTAGCCTCCTACGACAGGCGCTTGACTAGCCAAGATTAATTAATTAACGTGAAAAGGAATGATTAGAGTGTGGTACTCCAACGCAAGACGCTAGTTTGAGGGGTGAATAGCCCAGATGCGACATCATTGAGCTGAATTGGAAGCACAGCGACGTTTTTCATAAGAATAGCTCACATGCGACGTCTCGGCGCGTGGAAATAGCCATGGTCAGAAAACGGTCGTTTAAGTCTTAACCTTGTCTTAACAAATACAGTGGGACCCAATGTTCTCTTAGATAGTGGGACCCAGTCAGGTGCCAAGTCAAACCCATTTTAGACGACGCACCGCGTTCTGTTTTTTTCCGACGGCGGCGGCGGCGGCGGAGCTTTCAGGTGGTGGCGGTGAAGCTTTCCAGTGGCGGCGGTGCATCGGGCGGAGATTTGGCAGTGCGAATGCGGTGAGCCATTTTGCAGGCCTAGTCTTGTTCCTCGCCGTCTTAATTTGAGGGATCTGCCCGCTGATTTCCGCCGATTTGAAACAGGGGATCGTTGCGTGTGGGCTGAAAGAAGAAGATGGAGCGAGAAGAGGCAGATTTAGATCGGTAATGCCCTTCTCTTTAGCTCATTTCGACTTTTGATATCAATTTGGGGCTCGATGATGGGGGTGTGCAGCTCATGGTTCCCGCAGCTCACTGTGTACTGTCCGATTGACAAACAGGGGGCGCAGTCGGCGCACGTTCGAAATTACAGTGCAATTGTTTCCTTCGAAGGCCATTCTAGGTGATGGTAGCGTCAGAAACATCGACAAAGATACATTTGTAAAATTTGAGGTTGAATTTTCAGAGATGGATGCTCAAGAACTACAGTCAATGGAGGAGAAGGCAGTGAAGAATTGGGTGGAGAAAATAGGGGAGAGTGTAGTTTGGGGTCCAGAGCAAGAATTGTCACTGTTAAGGTTCGACGATTGGAAGGGCGAGTATGTTAGAATTGAAGATGGAGATGATTTGGTTACTGAAATTGATCGGAGAGATGGTTGGACTAGCAAACATGCAACCTTTTATGCAGAAATTGTTGATCGCAAATCTGATTCCAAAGTTGGATATGTGGCCTCCAAGTTGGCTGCACAAATTGCAGATGATGAATGGGCTTCACAAAGGCAGATTATGCCCATAGTTACTGAAGTGTCAGTTATATCTGAATCTGATGCAGCTGCACAAGAGGTGTGTCATGGTGCTGCAAATGTAGTTACAGTTGATTGGAATGCAGTAGAGCTAGAGGAGCGTACTGATTTAGTCATTGCACCAATGAGTGACATTGAGATGGCAAGAATGTATGGCATTCCTGTAGATGACAAAGATAAGGAGAAAGACAAGGATGAATCTGAGATGCCTGCTAATGCTAACAGAACTGGGGCTGGGTCAATGCATGAAGATGTTGATCCCGAGTTAATGCAAGATGCGACGAGATGAAGTAGATGATGCACCTGCTGATGAACTGGTGAATTTGTATGATAAAGAAAACCACTGTAATTGAAGTTGGGAAATTGTTCCCAAATATGGATGAGTTTAGAATGTGTTTTAAGACTTATGCGAGTCAAAGCTGAGTTTGATGCCAAGACTCTTTGGACTGTGAAGCAAGTTTTATGCAAGGTGCAAAGGTTTTGATGGGAGTGCCAATCCTTGCAAGTGGTACATATCTGCTAGACGCCAACTTTGATGGTACTACCATTAGGGTAAATCAAATACCACATGAACATACTTGTATTACCTGTTCTGAGAGAGTATCAAGCATGACATCTCAACTTTGGGTTACTGAAAAAATTACTCCTATTTTAGCCAAGACACCTAACACTACTGCAAAGAAACTTAAAGTTGACTTGGAAAAGCAGTACCCCATTGTGCTGAAATATACCACAGTGTGGAAGGCAAAACAAAGGGCGATGAAATCATTATATGGTGATTGGGCAAATACATTTAGGATGCTGTTCAATTTTAAAGCTGAGGTGGAAAAGAGGTCACCTGGTAGTGTGGTGGAGATAGATACAGAGGTATCAGAGGATGGCAAGGTATATTTCTCCAAGTTTTTTATGTGTTTTAAGCCTTGCATTGATGGATTCAAAGCGGGGTGCCGTCCATATTTGAGCATTGACTCATCTTTTTTGACTGGAAAGTGGAATGGCCAATTGGCAGCATGCAATGCACTAGATGGACACAACTGGATGTTCCCTGTTGCTATTGGTTTGTTTCAGTCAGAGTCAGAGGCATCATGGACATGGTTCATGATGCAGTTGAAGAGATGCATTGGTCCAGTTTCACCCTTGGCCATTCATACGGATGCATGTAAAGGATTGGAAAATGCAGTGAACAATGTTTTCCCCCATGCTGAGAAGAGGGAGTGCTTCGGCCATTTGTGGATGAATTTGATAAAAAAGTTCAGAGGAGATGAATTTGGGCGTATGTGGCCAGCAGCAAGAGCTTACACCAAACAGACACATTCATATCACCTTGGTAAGATAATGACAGCATGCCCTGAGTTTGCTACATGGCTGAACACCTATCATTCTCTTCTATGGTATAGGGCAGATTTCAATACTGCCATCAAATGTGATCATATAAACAACAATTTGGCTGAAAGTTTCAACAACAGGGTGAAGGAGTTGAAAGACTTGCCTGTGCATGACTTGGTTGACCAAATCAGGCTGTTGATGATGCGTCTGTGGGAATTAAGAAGCAGAATTGGTGCTCTACTTCAAGGTGATAAGCTTCCTGCAGTGGTACAACAGGTGGTCAACAGGAGCAGGAAGCTTTCACATTTGTCAGTTGATAAAGCTTCATTGTGGGGAGCTGAAGTCAGAGATACCAAGAGTACAAAAAGGCATGTTGTGGACATTGAGTTGAAAGAATGCACTTGTCAAGAGTGGCAACACACCGGGAAGCCATGTGAGCATGCCATATTTTTTTTGGCCTCAAAACCCAGGTTAAACATGCACCCATATTTGCATGAATATTACTCAGTAGCAAAATTCAGGGCTGCATATGCAACTCCAATTCCAGCTTTGACAGACCAGTCTCAATGGCCGGAAGTGGATATTCAATTTTCCATGTGTCCTCCCATCACAAAAAGAAAGGCAGGCAGGCCAAAACAGAGTAGATTCAAAGCATGGTTTGAGAAAGGTGGGAGTAGCAAAAAGGGGAAAAAAGATAAAGCTGATAAACCTAAAAGGTCCCAAAAAGGCAACAAAAATAGATGCAAACTGTGTGAGGAACTTGGGCATAGGATTGGTTCCCCCAAATGTCGTTACACTCCGGAAAGGCCTAAGTATGTTAAATTTTATATTTTTGACATGCTTGTTATTGCTGTTTGTTTTAGTTACTAATCATATGACATGCTGCTCACTTTTTCAGAAGGAAGCGTGGAGAAAAAGGCCCACCTATTGTTGTTGATGAATGCTGGCCAACAAAAAAACCCAGAGTCAAAGGCTGTAGGAAGAAGAGAAATGTTCAGATCTTGGTAAGTGGTAATCAGGTGCAATCTGAAGCTCAATTGTATCTTGAGTTGCCCCCTGAACAAGTTGAACAGGTTTTGGTTCAGTCTGAACCTCATTTGGATGTTGAGTTGCCACCTGAACAAGTTGAACAGGTTTTGGTTCAGTCTGAAGCTCATTTGGATGTTGATTTGCCACCTGAACAAGTTGAAGAGGTTTTGGTTGAGTCTGAACCTCATTTGGATGTTGATTTGCCACCTGAACAACTTCAAGAAGATTTGGTTGAGTCTGAAGCTCATTTGGATATAGACTTGCCACTTATTTGTTTGGTTAAGTCTGAAATTGAAGGCCGAAAGGTTGTGCTTGGGGGGCCAATTAGTTGTGGTAAGAAAACCAAGAGCATCAACCAATTATATGATGTGGAACCAAGCAGTTCAAAGAAGGTGAGCAAATCAAGCGACAAGAGGAGGCGAAAGAAATAGAGTTGTAATAATAACTTTGGATGTGATAATTGATGTTTGGTGAACTTTGATGTAATAATAAATTTGTTGTAGTTTATTGCTAAGGAAACTTCTGTGATGTCTATTTGAATTAGATCCGGATTCAAATTTGAATTTGAATTGACATTCCAATTTGAATTTGAAAACATATTTTCGAGTTGATTGGTTTGTTCTGTGATGTTTCAATGCTTTATGTAGTACTATGCACGTTAGTTCATCAATCCTAGACCATTTGTGAACCACAACTCATCGTCACTGAAAATGTGGTAGGAAAGGGCTCAAAAGCTAGGGTAAACGACCCCATTTCTAAGCATCTTTTTTTTCGACCTTGCTCAAATCATCCAAATAATTTTCCTTAGCATGTATTCTACTTATATAGTACCACTACGAAGTCTCACTTTTTTTTGACTTCATTTTCATATTATTTAATTATTTTTGAAAATAAATGCTTTAATACAAAATAATGAAAAAAAACAACTTTAAAACATGATATTTGAAAACTAACTTCAGATCCTTCTTAGTCACTCTTAAATGAAGCTAGGGTGAGGTTTTTTGATTTTTTGCATTTTCAAAACCCCAAACCCTCAACTCTCTCTTTGAACTCTCTCTGCAACCTCAGCTGAGGTTGTTCATTTTGTGAAGGTTTTTTTGTAAAAATTGTCGTACATCATGTTTATGAATTTTCCTCGTAACTAGGTCACATGGCATGACTATGTGCGAAGGTTTCATATTTTTTTGATTTTTTTTGAAGCAGATATACACGGTCAAAGTTGGTGAAAACCCGTTGACTGAGGCCAAAACCCCTCAAAACCCCAAACGTTGACCGGGCTAACCCTAACGACCTTTTTAGTCCGTCGATCTAACCCTACCGATGTACTCCGTCCGTTGGATCTGTTATTCTAGAAGCAGAAGCGCGCTGGCGATGGGCGATCCGTGGGAGGCCCGGATAAGCATCCTGAACCGTCGATGTAGACGCCAACGTCGAACCCCGTCCGTGCGATTGTGTCTTCTAGAAGGATTCCGTGGGCGATCCATGTGAGGCATCGTTCTGCAATCTGATTCGCTGGCGTTTATTTTCCGTGGGCGATCCAGAGCGGATAATAGAGGTCACCGTTTTGTCCGCTGGGCCAAGGTTGCCGTGTAGTAATGGGCCTGCCAAAGCCTGTCTGCATGCGCCATGCACGAGACACCAGCGTGCAGCAGCGTGCGAGCTCAGCAGCCCTCGACCAGGTCGCCCGTGGCCACTTTTGACATGCATGCCTCATGCAGCCGTCGCAGCCTAACCATTTTCTCTACACTCAACGTCGCAGCATAGCTATTGATGACAACGTCGCAGCAGAGCAGCGATTTCAGCCTTGCTTTTGTCCTTACCATTTATTTGATTAATACAAGATACCAACGGTAACATCCTTCATACAAGATACCAATGGTCACGGGCGATTTCAGCCCTGCTTTTGTCCTTACTATTTGTATTGCACTAACCATGTCATTTGTATCAAGTTTCAGTAATTATATCACAAACAAATATCAAGTTTTCTTTGAAATGTAATTTGTGCACTAACCATTTCATTTGTGCATTTTTCTTTAAAATCAAATTTGGTAGCATCATTTCAATTTTCTTTGAAATGTAATTTGTGCACTAACCATTTCATTTGTGCATTTTTCTTTAAAATCAAATTTGGTAGCATCATTTCAATTTTCTTTGAAATGTAATTTGTGCACTAACCATTTCATTTGTGCATTTTTCTTTAAAATCAAATTTGGTAGCATCATTTCAATTTTCTTTGAAATGTAATTTGTGCACTAACCATTTCATTTGTGCATTTTTCTTTAAAATCAAATTTGGTAGCATCATTTCAATTTTCTTTGAAATGTAATTTGTGCACTAACCATTTCATTTGTGCATTTCCTTTAAAATCAAATTAGGTAGCATCATTTCAAGTGCAATGTAAACACACCTTTTTTTGACACGTAAACACACCTTTTTTTTGACACGTAGACACACCTTTTTTGACACGTAAACACCCCTTTTTCACACGTAAACACCCACTTCCTCTTCCTCTTCTCTCTCACACGCTCCGATCCACCCACTTCCTCTTCCTCTTCCTCTTCTCACGCTATATTAAGGGCACCCCTCTTCCTCTTCTTTCACACACCCCAGCGCACCACTCCTCCTTCCCTTCTCTCAGATCTACCACGGGTTCTACCACCATGGCGTACAGCCGCCCAACCTACCGTCTCCCTCAGATCTACCCAGAGCGTGAGTACCCGGCGGGAGTGATCGTCGAGGACCAGCTCCGCGTGTGGGCTTGGTCGAGATGGAGGACCCGACATGAACTTGCGGAGTTCTTCCTCTCTGCAGGCTACCGCCACCTCAACCGTCCTCGCCGCGCGCCGCCCATGTTCGTGCTCGAACCCTACGTAGCCTTCGAGATCGGCATTACCGTGCGCTTCACCAACCCCCACGATGCTTACTTACTCCTTGGGAAGGTGTTTTGGTGTGGATGCGAGTTTATCGCATTCACAGCATACAACATCTTCACCGACTTCTACGCGATCTTCCCATCTCCGGGGAACATGCACTCACTCCCCTACAACTTCCACTACCAGCCTGCCGCCGAGGAGGAGGAGGAGTGAGCCCGGGATGACCCAAGGAGTAGCCAAGTGGAGAAGGAGCCAAGTCAGTCAATGCAAGGAGGAGCCAAGTCGTCGTGTCTTTTTTTACTAGTTTTTATTATCTATTTCTATTTCGTTTGTACCGTGTGATGGACGTTGCTTTGCTTGGGCATATATGCCCCACTTTATTATCTACTTGATGTATCGTATGATTATCCATGCCATCTTTTAATCCATGTTTTAATCCATCTTTTTAATCCATGTTTTTATCCATGTTGTAATCGTGTGAGGGAGTCTCAAATAACATAAGTGCAATAATCTTTGGGCTAGCCAAACAAGAAAAAATATAGAGTCCAAACTAAGTGCAATAATCTAAAAAGGAGTGAAATGAGAAACAAAATTGGGCCTGGCCCGTGCCAGTCACGTTACTTTGGACCGTATGCATTTTTTTACCGCGTGTCATCGTTCGGCCTGGCTACGCTCTTTTTGGGCCTGGCCTTTCCATAAAAAATTGGGCCTGGCCCGTACCAGCCTAGTTAGGTTTGCAAAATTCATTTCAAACCCTCAAATTTTCACACAAAGCTTTGCTCCTCGACTTTGAGCTAAACCCACTCTTGGGCAGTGGATACATTTTGATTTTGAGGTTTTTCTTTTTTGCATCTTGATTAAAGGCGATTTGATAGCTTTTGCTAAAATGGATAAATTGGGCTACATAGTTAGAACGACAAAAAAAAACAAAATAGGGAGAAATTACGATTACAATGCCAATATGATTACAATGGATGGAGTTTATCAATCTAATATTGACTGCGTTATCTAACGACTAATGATCAAGAGATAAACATAACAGAGACAAATTGCACAAAAATAAAATAGCCCGGCGATCAAATTGTTCTGCTTCTTTAGATCGACAAGTTTCTTTAGCTGCTTCTTGATCTGCTTCAACTCCTGCAACTCGGCTGCCCGCACTTCTGCCCCATTCCCAACATTGGCCGATGCAGATTGCTCCACCGCCGACAGTAAGGTGACCCGCGGGGATGCGCCTTCCTTTCCAATCCTCTTGATGTACTCATCCAACCACTCGAAATGGTTGCAACTCGGCAATTCCTGAAACCAATTGCCGAAACATGAACCCTAATTCCCAAATCGAAACATGAACCCTAATTCCCAAATTAGTTCCCAAAATCACAAATCGGTAGAAAAAACAGAAATTGGACAAAACTACAGGAAATTTGGAAGCGGGATTACTCAGATCTCACCTTCCCCAGCTCTGGCTTGCCCTCGCATTTCACATACTCGCGTCCAAGATTGCCATGCTTGTCGCTCATTGTGACACGCCGTGATAGGAGCGCGGTACGGGGGCAATCTGGGCACCTAGTCATCTCCACTGGACCGTATTGCGGCCATCGGGAGTGGGAGGCGGAGGTGGAGCTCGACATCGACCGCTCGCCTTGCCGCGCCGCCGGAGAAGAAGGGGGGAGCGAGGCTCTAACGGTCGGAATGTCGCTGGGATGGATCTGCGCTGCGCCGGCTCTGTTTTGTGCTGCGAGTTGTGGGTCCCACGTCATGACGTGGATATGTGGCGGGTCCGGCCCTGCAGGTGGACACGCCGTAGCTGAGCTGGATAAGTTGTGGACCCCACATCCTAATTTAACTGCTAACGATGATCCAAGCCGAGTGTCGCACTGCAGCTATTTGGACAGGCAACGAGTGTCGCATGCTAGCTATTCTTGTGAAAAACGTCGCTGTGCTTCCAATTCAACTCAACGATGTCGCATCTGGGCTATTCACCCCTAGTTTGAGGCGCTAAAATGTTCTCTTTTCTACTGTCTCGTCCCTCGCCAAATCGCTTCGTGCGAGCGGAATAAGTGGAGCGCCTGGCGACTGATCTTGCGTCGATGCCAAGCCTAATCCTGGGATCAGATGGGATTTAGGCAAAACGGCCGGGAAAATTTCCCTAGCGCCCGGTGTTAGCGTCCGCATTGGACATGCCCTTAGGCGCCTCCAAATATTTCAGTTCAGCAGATGGGTGTTGCGGTATCTTACAGTCTTGCATTGTTTCTGGATATTTTGTTGCTAGATTCGTTCTTTCTTGAATATCCAGTGATTTCAGATGCCTGTGGATTTAGTTTGTGCACAGCGACTTAATAAGAGATTACAAGGGGCGGTGCCTCAGCTAATGTTCATTATGAAGATAAGCGCATGGGTATTAGATAGATGCCGAAATAAGTAATCTGTACATGACTATATATATGATTTATGATGAGTTCTTGGTTTCTTGCTACTATCATCTGAGTATCGTCGTTTGCTTTTGAAGCTCGGTACTTTTACTTGGTTGTCAGTGCAGGAAATCGAGCCTTAGAATTGCGGAGAATGTATGTGAAAGAAAATAGTTCTGGCCCTATTTATGCAACTTGCCCGGAGTTAAAGGCTGCCTATCATCACTCATGAAATGCTATATCTTTCATCTGATCATTCAAATACTCATTTTGGTGTTATCTTGTACGTTAATATTTCTAATTTCTTTGTTTGTTTGTTTGGTTATTGATCCTTTCTTTCTCAATTTTGTAAGGAATTTCAGATATTTATGGTGATATTTCTGTTTACTTGTGCTTTACTACTTCATCTAATTGCCTTCATATGATGGGTTCTGACATCGTTCATTTCAACTCAGTGCTATATATATCTGCTAAACCTTGAGACGCTATCAAACTAGCCCAGCTGCATTGCTCGATGGAAGATCTCCCAGAGGCACTGTTGGCAGAGATTGTCTTCAGGATTACCAGAACAAACGATCTGAATTCTCTTTCACTTGTGTCGAAGCAGCTCTACATTATCGATGCATCTCAAAGGAGTGCTATCCGTATCGGCTGCGGCTCTTTCTCTGCTGGAGAAGCTTTGGCATCCCTTTGCTCCCGGTTCACAAATTTGTCAAAAGTGGAAATCGATTATGCTGGTTGGAAGTGTGGTCACGGGAATCAGTTGGACAACAAAGACCTCCTTGTGATTTCATCTCAATGCCCCTCGCTGACTGAGCTAACCTTAAGCTTCTGCTCAGACATCAATGACTCTGGTCTTCATTATCTAGCTTATTGCAAGAAGTTGGTATACCTCAGGTTGAACTCTGTACCAGAAATTACTTCAAGTGGGCTTCTATTTGTGGCAATCGGTTGCAAGAGTCTATCTGGTCTCCTCCTTATCAATTGTGAGAAAATCGGAAGTGTGGAGTGGCTGGAGTACCTTGGCTGGAACGGGTCATTGGAGGAGCTTGTAGTAAAGAATTGCGAGGGAATTAGCCAGTGTGACATCCTAAAGTTTGGTCCAGGGTGGATGAAGCTCCGGAAGTTTGATTTTGAGATTAAGGGAGGATTCTACGGTGGTTATTGTTTTTCTGAGGGTGGTTATGATCCCCTATATAACGCTCACAACCCAAGTAGATATGATTTCTGCTCTGAGAGTTTGAAGGATTTGAGGTTGGCTCGTTTTACAACTGGGGCAGAAGTAGGACTTCGTTTTCTGCTCGGGAAATGCAGAGCACTAGAGTCGCTGTGCCTGGAGTATGTTCATGGTCTAAATGACAACGACATAATTGTGCTATCTGAGGGCTGCCGCAACCTTAAAAGCATCTCACTTCGGCTCAAACCTGTGGACTATGATGATCTAGATGGTGATGGTTTCAGGACCGCATTTACTGACAAGAGCCTTAAGGCTCTAGCACTCAATTGTCCTATGCTTGAGGCTGTTGAACTCACTTTTGCAGGTTGTGACTACACATATCCAACAGAAATAGGCTTCACACAGAAGGGCCTTGTGGTGCTCATTCAGTCCTGCCCGATTCGTGTTCTCGTGCTAAATGGCGCCAACTTCTTTAATGACAAGGGAATGAAGGCCCTCTCATCTGCTCCATTTCTGGAGACACTCGAGCTTGTGGATTGCAGGGAAGTAACTGATGCTGGGTTGTGTTTCATTGCTCGAACCCCACGCTTGATTAATCTCACGCTCCGCCACTGTAAATGTGTGACTGATGTTGGAGTGGCCGAGCTGGTACATTCACAGAAGTTGGAGTCTCTGATCATTGAAAGGTGCTGCCGGGTCTCCGAACAGGCTGTGCTGGGGGCTGGCAGATCAGTTCAGTACTCCGTCGAGGCTCCAAGCCTTGGCGAGCTAAAAAGGGTGTTCATCTGATGCTGTGGATGAAGTGGTCTGCAATTTTTTGAGTTTCAAATCCTCTTGTCATCAAGTTGTTGCTTACTGTGCGTCCTGGCATAGCCTTAGACCACTAGTGTGGTATAGCTACTTTGTGTAATTTGCTCTACTTGCATTTAACCGATTCACTTAAATCCGCCAAACAGCATTTCCGGTGTTAAACTTGCAGATGCATCTTGGTTCTCATAGTGTTGATCATGCTTTATTTGGCTGTTAGCGGAGCAAACTGCAACACTATGTAAGCAGCTATGGACTATGGAACAGGCTGTACCTGCTAGTATCTCTGTTGGCATTATATCGGTTGAACGTATGACCTACTAGTATCTCTGTTGACATTATATCCGTTGAATGTATGACCTGCTACATAGTGTCGAAGTTTTGAATGATTGGTATGTTTTGTTTCATTTGGCATCAACAGAATCTATTGGCCATTATTGATCTCAATAGCTGCATATATAGCGAGGTTTCCAAAAGCTAGCAGGGAAGAGTTGAGTGCTACTTTGTAACTTTCTGTTTATAATAACAAGGGTATGCTGTTCATAATGATACATGGATAGAAGCTTACAGATGCATGCATGCTGATACAATGTGTGTGGCATCTCTTTTTGTGTGGTTATGCCAAAAATTTCGGGTGTTCATCTATTTACTATAAGAGTAAGACTGGCGAGACATCACCCAGACACATTGAGACTGGGGAGCGCTGATCTCTCGCCACCGTCCACCCCCGTCGCCTCCACGGCCAGATCTGGACCCCCCTGCACTTCCTCTCTCCCACCTGGTTCTGCCATCGCCGGGGTTGCTGCAGCTGAGCTCGTCTTCCTCAGCTCATCTTCAGGGCCTTCCTCGCTGGCTTCTCCCGGGAAGAAGGTAGCAGGGAAGCTGGTATGAGAAGCAAGACTCAAGACGCAGGGCTGGTGTCTTTGCACCATGCGTGAGGACAGGAGTGAGATATCCTTTTTTTATAGAGTTTCTTATATATCTTTTTAAGAATATCTTGACATTTTCTCTTGGGCTGACAAGTGGGACAGCAATCCACCTCAGCAAATTGGTGCCACGTCAACCTGAATTATGGGCCTCATCGTTAGATTTGGCGTCAATCTGAGTTAATTTATGTTTTAGTGCACATTGCAAAAAAAAAAAAAAAAACTGCGGTAGAGTGTCTGATTTATGCGATTTTTTTTTTGTAAAATGTAGCAAATCGAAATTATAGAACTCGTATATTTTGTGATAGTCGTCTGTGGCTTTTTGTGTGCGCATGCACATTCTCGGTGACCAACTGTTGAGAAGTGGAAGACTGTGGAGACAGCAAATGGAAAATGGAGGACACACGCCTGCTGTGATCTTATCCTGCCGGTTCCTTTTGAAATTTGCCGAAGCCATGAAAATAACTTGTTAAAAGTTGATCTGCAAACAACTTCTGTATACATGATGTTGAGTTGGACACAAGGTGCACGACCCGTCTATCTGAAGATGGTGGGCACCTAATTCTGAAACGCAAAGCTATCAAAGGTTTGTGCTCTCGTGCTTGAACAAGTTGGAGTCCAGCTTGTGGTACAAAACATTATCGCTCACCAAATGTTGCTGTGGTGTTGGTGGCACTGCCATGACTTGAGAGGGCATGCGTAACTGTCGGTGGACGAATTTCAGGTGTTTTCCGTTGTGCCAAAGCCCGCCTTCCTGAACAGATGGGCATCGGCCGAGTTGTGTCCTGCCGCTGATTGTTCGACTCTGAGGCAGGCCATTCTTTCTGCGGCCTGATCATGCACCATGAGTTCAGGCAGCTGAAAATAGTTCCTCCTCTGACTCTCAGCCTGAAACTTCTGTAATGTCTCAGCTTGAAACTGAAGCTGTGTTTCTGTCCACGACTTTGCAGTAAACCTGTTCACACGCTTGTGCTGCCCACATGCATGAGTTGCCCGGGAAGCATTATCTAGCTTAAACCAAACTAATTTGCTGAATGAAGTTACAACAAATTGACATCGCTTTGCATCCTATGCACCACACTGCGTGTTTGATGGACTTGCATGATATTACAACAAATTGACATCGCTTTGCATCCTAAAACATGTCGCGTATAAATTTTAGTCAAAGTCAAACTTTGTAAAGTTTGATTGACTATATAGAAAAAATATTATTACCTATGATATGAATTTTATATAATATAAAAATATATTACACCGTGATTCTAATAATACTCATTTTATATTATAAAAGTTGGTATATTTTGTTATATAACCGGTCAAATTTTACAAAGTTCGAATTTCACGTAAAATTTAGCGCAACATAAATTGGGATGGAGGGAGTATTTCCTGGTGCTAGGATTAAGAAGATGTTCGATACATGCATTTTGGACGGCCTTACCCTGCGCTTTCTATCCGAAGGAATAATTAATCTGCGCATTCTCCACCCATAGTCCCCTCCCAATTACCAGAATTAGACTGACCATGGCCTAGAGCCTCGCAAAAATTTTGCTCGATCTGAACCACAACGAAGTTGTCCAGTACCGCAATGCTACGACGAAGCGTCGCGCTGAACACGCCTTCCACCACGGGAACTCGCATGGGACCAGCGGGAACGCAAAATCTATGGTGATGTTGCAGCCGAGGATGATGGTCGTGGCCGTGGAAATGAGGGACGAGACGACGATGAAAACACACGGAGCCTCCATTCTGTGGATTTGAACTTAATTACAATCCCTATAAACTAATCTTTGCATTGAGTTTTTAATTATAGATTTTGTCCATAGACTGCGTGATCATATGATGCTTGAAGGTTGAAAGAAAAAAAAGTGAAAAAGATAAAGTGATGACCAAGGCGTTGATACATGAGTGATTCGAAGATTGATCATGATAGATTTGAGCCTATATTAAATATAACTTGAAGAAGAAGATGGAGTGAGCTCTCGTGTGTATATTCAAGACATCAACATTGTGCAGAAAGAATAAATGAAGTGTAAATTTAAGAGATGGACCATCTAGAACAGATCATATGCTTGAAATTTGTTGTCCATATGATGATCAAGGATATGTGAAGACGCGTCGAAGAATATGCTCTCCGTATAATCAAGAAAAGCATTTCATCTTGTTAATTCTATATTTTGGCTCATGTAAAAAAAATTACCTACAAAGGTTATACATAGTTTAAGATAAAGTTTAAAAAGGAATATGGGAAGTAATCCGTAAGACTTCACTAAAAGCATTATTAAAAAAATTAACATGGATTAAATCGGTAGAAAGGAGTAGGATTATTGTTGTCCAATTATTGAAACATGGTGTTTCGGGTCATATGTCTAGATACACCTATTAAGAAAATTAATTATATTTTAAATTTATTTTAAAATTTTAAAATTTCTAAACAAAATCCTAGGTGTACATGTGAAAATTTAATATTTGCTAAAAAAAATTAAGAAGAAAATACGATTTGCGTTGCCTATATAAAAAAATAAAAAAATATCTCATGAAAAACTAGTTTGAAGTTCTGAAAATTATCTTTTTTAGATAGAACACAGAAAATATCAGTTTTCGTGAAATTTTAATTGCGAACATTGAATATACACATATTTTTTTTCCAGATTTATCAGACATTTTGAAATATATTTTTTAGGTGATGGTGCGAAAGTGCATTTTTGGACTATGTAACAACTTTTATGGAGCATGTGCGGAAGCAATGCGAGAACCCCACAAATTGTAAAAGAGCCCTGCGAGAAAAACGAAATTCAAAGAAGCACTCCATCAAGTGAAAAATATCCCCGTCCCCTTCCGTCCGGAAAGACGACAAACAGAGTGAGACTAGGGTTTCAGGGTTCTCCGGGCCCTTCCGAAATCAAGCGGAGGCGGAACCTCCCTTCCCTGGCCGATCGACGGCGGCTACCATTTCTCCCCAGTTTGGCACCTTTCCGTTGGTTGGTTCCTCATTATCTTGTACGTATGGCTTCGATTTGGTTTTTTTTTTATAAATCTATCTGCGACTATGTGTTCCCTTTCTTTTCGATTTGGTTAAGCGAGGGGGAGGCCAGCATTATCTAGCTAGGTTAACCCGATCCTCTTAGGTCACATTGTTGTTCCGTTATTGTCCTAGATTGAATATCGCGAAATTAGCTGGAGCAAGTACTAAAGGTATTGTCGATGTGTTTGATCAACAATATGATGAAACCACCAATTATCAACTGATACAGAAGAAGGTTCAGAAGTTATCCATTTCATGAATTATCTCTAATGTGCTCAAAATATCTTCATATGATTAATTTTGGTTGCTTTAGCGAGGAAGAACCAGTATTGTCTACCTATGTTAACTCGATCTTCTTACATTACATTATTGTTCCGTTAATGTCGTAAATCGAATATGCATGTTGTGAATGCCAAGTAAGCTGGAACAAGCACTGAATTTAGCAGATTCGTGATGTTGCGTCCTGTAGCTTCTTTCTTGTTTCCTCAGAAATCTTTTTTTTTTTTTTTAAACGGAGGCAAAAGCTTTGCCTCATTCATTAATTAAGAAGAGGGTGCCCAGTTTTTAGGAGAAAACCGGGCAAAAACCAACAACAACATTGTCAAGACTACACAAAACTCACGCCCACACGCACAACCAAGCCTAACAAAGATCCAAACAACACGGCTACACCCACACTAGTCAACATAGGGGACTACAAGATGTCACAAACGAACTCCACACACGAGCGCCGACAAAGGCATGCCATGATATTGGGGGCACCCATCAGTCAACTGCGGATGCATGGTAGGTAGCAGCCAATTATAAGCATATACTTAAGAAGATTCAAAAAGTCATCGCTACATAAACTATCCCTAGTTTGATCAAATTATCTTCATATGCTTAACTTTGATTTCATTATATTTTAGTCAAGTTATTCTTGAACCATGATTAGTGTTCAGGCAAGTGAAAAATGAAAAAAGGAAGAGAAGGAAGCAAAGGGCCAATGTTACGACCCCCTGTGAAACTCTAGGCTGTACCCCTATCTCATAATTCTGAAACGTCTCTTAGAACTTTCTCCCTTCCTTTCGTTTTGTATTCGTGATTAAGATGAACTGGGAGGAAACTAGTATCCGACAAAGTTGGTTGCCTTTCATTTTCTTTTGAATCAGTGCAGGGAAAAGAATCTTAAAATGCAGAGAATGTGTGTGAAAGCGAATAGTTTTGGTCCTATTATGCAATTTGCCCAGAATTAAAGGGTGCCTGTCATCACTCATGAAACATTGTAGTTTTCGTGTGATCATTCAAATACTTATTTCTGTGTTTCTTGTACATAAGTACATTAATATTTCTAATTTGTTTCTTTGTTTGTTGACCCCCTTCTTTCTCAATTTTGTAAGAAATTTCAGATATTTATGGTGATATTTCTGTTTACTTGTGCTTCTTCTTTTTCTTTACTACTGCATCTAGTTGCCTTCATATGATGGATTCTGACGCCGCTCATTTCAGCTCAGTGCTATATATACCTGCTAAACCTCGAGACTATCCAACTAGCCCAGCTGCATTGCTTGATGGAAGATCTCCCAGAGGCACTGTTGGCAGAGATCGTCTTAAGGATTGCCAGCACAAGCGATCTGAATTCTCTTTCCCTTGTGTCGAAGCGGCTCTACATCATTGATTCATCTCAAAGGAGTGCTATTCGCATCGGCTGTGGCTCTTTCCCTGCTAGAGAAGCCTTGGCATCACTTTGCTCCCGGTTCCCAAATTTGTCAAAAGTGGAAATCGATTATGCTGGTTGGACGAGTGGTCACGGGAATCAGTTGGACAATAAAGATCTCCTTGTGATTTCATCTCAATGCCCATCCCTGACTGAGCTCACCTTAAGCTTCTGCTCAGACATCGACGACTCTGGTCTTCGTTATCTAGCTTATTGCAAGAAATTGATATACCTTAGGTTGAACTCTGTACCAGAAATTACTTCAAGTGGGCTTCTATCTGTGGCAGTCAGTTGCAAGAGTCTATCTGGCCTCCTCCTTATCGCCTGTGAGAAAATTGGAAGTGTGGAGTGGCTGGAGTACCTTGGTTGGAACGGGATATTGGAAGAACTTGTAGTAAAGAATTGCAAGGGAATTAGCCAGTATGACCTCCTACAGTTTGGTCCAGGGTGGATGAAGCTTCGGAAGTTTGATTTTGAGATGAAGGGAGGATTCTGGGGTGGCCATAGCTATGAGGAGGGTGGTTTTGATCCCCTATACAATGTTCACAAACCGAGTAGATCTGATATCTGGTGTGAGAGTTTGAAGGATTTGAGGTTGGCTTGCTTTAAAACTGAGACAGAAGTAGGACTTCGTTTTCTGTTGGGGAAATGCAAATCACTGGAGAGGCTCTGCCTGGAGTATGTTCATGGTCTAAATGACAACGATATAATTGTGTTATCTGAGAGCTGCCGCAACCTTAAAAGCATCTCACTTTGGCTCACACCTACGCGCTATGATGATCTAAATGGTGATGGTTTCAGGACCGCATTTACTGACAACAGCCTTAAGGCTCTAGCACTCAATTGCTTGATGCTTGAGGCTGTTGAACTCACGTTTGCAGGTTGTGAGCACACGTATCCATCAGAAATAGGCTTCACACAGAAGGGCCTTGTGGTGCTCATTCAGTCTTGCCCGATTCGTGTTCTTGTGCTAAATGGCGCAAACTTCTTTGATGACGAGGGTATGATGACCCTCTCATCTGCTCCATTACTGGAGACACTCGAGCTTGTTGATTGCAGGGAAGTAACTGATGCTGGGTTGTGTTTCATTGCTCGTACCCCATGCTTGATTAATCTCACGCTCCGCCACTGTAAACGTGTGACTGATGTTGGAGTGGCCGAGCTGGTAAATTCACAGAAGTTAAAGTCTCTGATCATCGACTGCTGTCGCCGGGTCTCTGAGAAGGCTGTGCTGGGGGCTGGCGGATCTGTTCAATACTCCGTTGAGACTGCAAGCCCCGGTGGGCTGAAAAGAATATACCCAATGTTCACTGGATGAAATGGCCTGCCAAAATTTTGAGTTTAAATCCTCTGCTGGTGTCATCAAGTTGTTGCTTGCTGTGCATCCTCACTATTGCTGGAAATGGGATAGCCTTACGCCTCTTGTGTGCTGTAGCTACTTCGTTGTGTAATTTCCTCTATGCTTGCGTTGAGCAAGATTCATTAGAATCGTCCCAACATTCAGCATTTCGGGTGTTGAACCTGCAGACATAGACTGTGCATCTTCATTCTGCATGGTGTTTTAGCATACTTTATTTGCCTGTTAATGGTTCTTGCTGCTATACTTTCCCAAGCTGTGATAACTATGTAAGCAGTTTTGGAGCTTAATGTACCTGCCTATTGAGTGCATCAGCAATTACTGAAGTTCTGAAAGTTTGATCTAGGAAAGTGCAAACCCGGTCCTTTTTTTTTTTTGTTCTTTTTGTTTTTGCTCGGCACAGCGCGATACGCCACGCGTTCTCGTGCACGACACCAAAATTGAAATGCCTCAATCCATTAACAGACAACGGATTATTTAGTGACATGCATAGATAAGTTGCGGCACATTATTTTTTCCGTGTTTCATCACGGTAGAGAAGTTAGTCACAATTTATGCTAACAATATCAGTTCGTTCGTTCCTTTTAAATGCTAATTTTCATGTCATTAAGATGTCATTCAGATAGACAATTATATTTATTATACATCATATTACACTGCAACCACTTATTCAAGGAATCTAATCTTTGTATTCGATTTCTCTTTGTTTTTGGAACTCATCTAATCTAAAAAGAAGAGAAAAAACAAATTAAAGACACCTATACTAACTTTTCTCTAATATCTTGAGCTCCTCCATACTCTGTAAATCATTCACCACGTGGCTAATCATGGCGGCCTGGATCTGCACATCAATTAACGAGCGGCTAATGATGTCGGTGTGGATCTGCACAACAATCATCGAGCGGTTGATAACGTCGGAGTGAATCTTCACCTCATCCTCCGGGAGCCTGATGACGTTGGGGTGGATCTGAAACCATACAGATGACGATTAGAGAGTAACAAGATGGAAACGATCTATGGATGGAATGATGAACAAACCTTCGGCTTCGGATCGCCCGTGGATGACCCCGACTTCGACACCATCTCATTCGTGTGCGGAGAGTGGGGATCGTAAGGAGAAGTGGGCAGTGCGTCTCGAAGGGGAGTGGGGATCTACGGTTCGGGGAAGAAAAAGTAGGGATCTGAGAGATGATGGTAGTACGACGGGCGTGTGAGTAGTAAGTGTTATATAGAAAACAGGAGTGTCAAGTGAGGGTTAGGGTTTGTTTTATGGGCCACAAAAGTAGTTGGCCAAGTTGACACAAAGGGCTCAAAACGGGAGTAATTAGTGGGTATAGAGGTTTGTGTTACATGCCATATAAGAAGTGGGTCAATTTACAAACGAACAAATAAACATAGTCTTCTTAATATTGGATTTGTGACCTAGAGAAAAATAAATAAAGATAGTTTTTATTGTCATATCTATATTGTTCATAATAAGTTTTATGCATGCTCTAACTGTATTAAGCGGAACATTAATGCACGTGTGGTATTGAACAAAAAAATCTTGTCCCTAATAAAATAGTCCATTGATTAATAAGATGATCAAGGTTTCCTAATCTACCAACATCGTTAATAATGGAGTCATGTTATTGGATGAATGGCATGGTGGACTCACACCCATATAAGGTATTGCAATGTGATATAGTCACAAAGTTCAGCATTGCAATACTAATAACGAAATGTTGTAACCTAATCCTTACACCGTGAGACCATATTAGAATCACTGTCACTGGCGGCTACTTCGACATCATCAATCGCTACTCCATAATAGGGTGGTCCTAAAGGGGTTGCTCAGGTATTCCAATGGTATGGGTTGATGCGTATGTGGCAATAGCGGGATTTGTACATCCGCGTGAACGGAGAGATACCATAGCCCACTCGGTTATATTATATCAACATCGCTTGCAAGCATGCAAATATGTCACATAAATATAATATCACAAGAACGATTTGAACATGTTTGTCGGTAACGAGACCGAACAAGGTATAACGGATACGAAAGATAAAGTCTCGGACAAACTAAGTATCGTGAGACAAAGGGATAGATTCGACGTTGAGGTTCACGCGATAAAAATAAATTAGTGGAGTGCGTGGAACCCTTATGGTTTTCCAGAACCCCCTAGTGTTCATTGATAGGAGAGATGTCTCGATCATGTCTGCACGTCCCCGAAACCGTAGGGTGGTACGCTTAAGGGTATATAACGCTTTGAGATAGATTCGGTATTATTTGAGAATAGGAAGAGAACACCATGATTGTTCAGGAGAGATATCAGAATAAGTTCCGAGGTCGATGAATTGTTCAACCTAATAAGGAGGGCCGGCCGAGCCCCAAGGGAAGGCGTGGGCCCGCTGCCCATAGTGATCCGACCACGTCATAGTGCAAAAGAACCCCTCAAAGAAAGGGAATTATTTAGCACAATCTCCTGAAAACAGGCTTTCGCCACACTATATAAATATAGCAACCACACTATACATCCGCGAGTCTTGAAACAGAAGAAAATGCTGGAGCAACAACACAAACACGCCCAAAAGAAGAAGAAAAGAAACAAATTGGAAGCAGAGGCACATCGACTAAACGACGGGGACCCATAATCGTTGCGCCCTCCGGAGAAGTATCTCCATGTACCAAGCAATACTTTCAAGAAGGGAAGCGACTACGCTGCTGCCTAGACCACATGGTCCTAGGGTTTCCCCCGGCTCACAGAGGGAAGTGGACGAAAGGTAGCTACGCCGCCCTCCAAGAAGCAATGATGCCACCCGCGGATGGCACCGCGTAGGTGTCGAGCGAGCCCGGATTTCTCCTGAAAAACCCTATCCACAACCCTCGGAAGATCCGTCGGCCCAGAGTCCGCCGAGGACTTGGCCTCGCCACCATCAAGCTTGCCGCCCGCGAACATGCGCCCTCCAGTCATGAAGCCTCCATCATCGTCTCACCATGGTGAAAGTCCTGAGTAGGGGTGGACTTGAAGCTCGAGGCTCGGCTTGGGCTCGTTGAGGCTTGGCTCGGGCTCGACTTGGCTCGAAGGGCAGACAAGCCAAGCCTAAAACATGGAATCAAGGCTCGAGGCTCAACAAGGCCGCTCGATGAAGCTTGCAAGCCGGCTCGAAGGCTCGATGTAATCTAAAGGTATAATAGAGGCACCCTCATGGAGCATGTAGGTAAATTAGATTTGACTGACCGTAGATTTTGCCTCTAGCAAATCTAAGCCGTCCATTTTTTTACCATGGCAGTATAAAAGGTACATCCAACAAAGGTAACCCTAGCGTGCAGCCCCCAATCCCTCACGTCCTTCTGCTCCCCAATACCCTCGCCCGGCGGCGCCGCTCCGCCTCCCTTGCCGCCACCCGTCCCTCTCCTCTACCATTCCTGCCTACGCATCCAGCCACCGGATCGAGTTTGCGCCGTCGCCGTTCCCGGGAGCACCGTAGGCTTCTGCCTGCACCGGGCACCATTGCTGCGCACCACGCTGCCGTCGCGAGGACTGATTGGAGCCGACGGGAGCAGGCAGGCCAGTGCCGTGGGTTGGGTCGTCGGCGGGCGGAGCAGCTGCGCTGCGTCTCTCCTTCACATGCTCTGGTATTCCACACTCATAGCTCTCCCCTTTGAACGCTATTGCATCTCTCTTGTATTCTCTCTTCCTCACGTCTCTGTCTCTCCAACGCTGCTCTGCAGGGAGGTCACCAGGAGGGTTGCAGCATCTCCATCTGATGTGCCTCTCCCTCCTCGAGGCTTCACCCCAATGTTTATCTTGTCATCTACCCTGCTGCTGCATGTATGGCCGCTCCTCTGCATCTCCCCTTGCCATAATCAACCTTGCCATCTGCAACCGTTTGAAGGTATATTAACTCTTTGTTTTCTTCCCCTGCCTCATACTGGACTACACCTGCAGAAATTGCTTTAGTTATAAACTATGCAGATTCCATGTATGTATATGCTTACAAGGTGTTCGACAATATTCCTAGCAGGTTGTTCTCATATTTTGTTTCTTATTCTTTTGATTTTTTTTTGAGAAGAGATAAATAATCAAAACTGAGTTGTTTGGTAGACCAACTTAAGACTGGTTAGCAAATCTATGGACCTATATTGTGCCTTTGATTTTAGTTAGAGTAGAGTTACATCACTCTATTGAGATATTTGTTGTATATGTTGTCTGACACACTGTACTTGCCTTGTCATCGCTGGGGCTGCCTGGCGGAAGCAGCGCTGCCTCGTCGTCGCCATCACCGGCGGCTGCCCGGCTGAAGCTGCAGGTCACTGCCAATGACGAGGCCGTCGCCGTGAGGTGTATAGTGAGGTGCTCGCCCTCCCAAAATCGCCTCATGTCGCATCGATCTCTACCACTCCTCGTCCCTGTCGCTGCTGCTACCGGCGAAGGGCGTCGACCCCAAGGTCCCCAACCGCACACCTTCCCTGTCACTGTCAGTGCCTTGTCCCCGCTGCTGAGAAATCATGGTCTTTTAGAAAAATCATGTGAACTCATATATTCATGCACTTACATATTCTCCGTTTAACAAATACTAAAGACACCTTTGCCTAATGCTGAAATGGTATCACACATGTAGGGAGTACCAATGACTTGTGCAAAATGAATACAGAGTAATCAGCCATATATACGCGCTACACATGCTTTTATGTAAACCAGGGGCCTCCCTACATGGGTGATGCCATTCCCATATTCTCTCGTTTTTCCTTTCAATTGCAACTTCAGTATTTGTTTAACTGAGAATATACTAAGGTGAAGAGTGAACTGAATCATTTTGAATTTGCTGTCTTTTTTAGCGACTTACATGTTTTTTACAATTTTACTTCACCAGAAGTCATATATCAAGAAGTTACGGCTCATCAGCAAAGTAATGTATCCAAAGATTACCAGTTTATTGTGCTTTGAATTAATGCAGCTTCTTGCTAATTGTATCATATAGTCGATTTACATATTACTTGGTTGAGCTACACTTTTAGATTGTCGTTATTTAATCCATGTTAAGGTAAGGAAGTTTCTCCAGCGCTTCTTTCTTCTAACTGATATCTTCCGAACATTGAGCTACAGTTTAAAGGCGATAAGTGCAGTTGATTTTAAGCTCATGATTGAAACCTTTTGCAGGACAATCATTTGTCCTTCTCGGGTCGGAGTTACTTAGATTCAGAATTAAATATTCTTGGAGATACCAGAAACATTTGCGATTAATGGCACAGAGAATAGACAGAGATACTGAAGATCTACTGTAATAATATGAGGTAAACATGATTGGTGAATTACTCGTGCTACTTTTCTTAAATGACATGATACATCAATCTTAGATTATTGTCGCTGCATTACTTGTAAGTCGCTTGCAATATTGTTTGATTTCTTCTTTCGTAACAGAAGTACAATACCCTTTATAATATCTGCATGGCAATGAAATAATCAGGGTACTTTTATTCGAGTATGCTTGATCCGTGAACTCGTAGGTGAAATTTTGTTGTGAGATTGCCCAAAACTTTCTGCGCATAATACTGTGGCCATGCATATCTGGATATATAGATGCCCTCGCAGATTGTTCTAGGTATCTAAATATTTGCTTGGTTTTGTTATTTTTGTTTATAAAATATTTTCTCATGTGAACATTTGGCTTGAAACACATATCTCCATTCATTGTGTTACTTAAATTTAAAGCCACTCTAGATAAAGTTCTCTTTACATGGATTGTCCTTATATTTTCCCTCTTAAAGCATATTTGAAATGAAGATCTGATGTCAACTCAAATCGCTGTGAGAGCCCCACCAAGTACGTTTTGATCTGTTCTAAATATGCTTTATAATTGTTCCTCTCTACAACAGCCTCCAATTCATAAAATTGGTTTTATATATATTATTCATCTTGACATTGTTTGGTTTGAGGGATAGGAAAATTAATTGGGGTTTTTGCAATTTGATTGATTGTGGTACAAGATTGGAAGCATGGGTCAATCCGAACATTAAACGTTTCAGGTTTGGACCTTTCTTGATGATGCCACCTAATTTTAGGAAATGTGGAGACTGCTCAATTGATTGCTTCGGGTAATTATGTGTTGCAAGCTTTTGACAATGGAGAATAATTATAGTATTATGGATTTTAGAGAATCCATTTTTAGAAATTGCAATCACAGAATCAAAACGAGTGGGTCTAGAGTCCATCCTCACACATTTGAAATGCAGCTTCTCCCTTCTCCTTTCCAAAAGCAAGTGGATCTCATAGCCTCAGACAATTCGAAAAGTAGGGCTAAGTGCTCGAGTTACAGTTGTTGACTCGGAATTGTAAGCCGAAGAAGCATTCCTGTGACCTGGCCGTATGAATGGTTTCTTTCTCAATACCAGAGCAAAATCATTAGGCATCAAAATTCAAAGAAGGTTTGCCTTCAACCTTAACCATTGACGGAAGATTCATACCTATGAATATTCCCCTCCTCATTTGCTGAAAGCACTTCCTATAGCGAACCAGGTTATGAACCTAACAAGGTAACAACCTGCATAGGTGGCAACTGTGGCTATGGCAGCTCAGTGGGAAGAAGCGCCAACTTGACGTCGATGGCCCGCCCTGTTCCAACTCTCATCCATGGTTCCTGATTTGTCAGCAAGGTTCGTCGTGGCGGCGGATTTCACCCCACCTCCCTTCCTTTGGTTGTATCTTTGTGTCGTCGTGGCAAGATCAATGGTTCCAAACCCCAGGCGATGATGCATATTTTCATTCCTGATTTATGTTAAATATGTTGTTGCTTCATTCAGTTAACCTGTACATTAGATACCCTGGCCGCATTTTTTAAAGAGTTCATTTTGCAAATCAGCCTACGTCTTGCACATTCTGAGTACTTAGATATATGCAATATATTGTTTTTTTTATACTTTTGTGCTTTCTTTGGAATTGAAACTGATTTGCGTGTAGATTCAAGAAAACGTTAACGGATTCATTAATATGTTGAAAGACATCAGATTGTCTGCCTGCATGAAGTTATGTTGTGTGACAAATCTTTCCCATCGACCCATTATGGTCCTTATTGTTTGGTTCTTGGATGCAGTACAATATAGCTTTGCTGAAAAAAGGTGTATGTTTGGTTCCACGAAAAACGAGTGTATATTTGCTTCCCTTATGGTCCATATTGTTTGGTTTAGTGAATCATCTCCTTCTTCCCATGTGATTCCTCCACCTACTCCAGGGACGTACAATTTCGCACCCCTCTCTCTCAGAAACCTTGATCTGCAGGGAGGAGCACTGCCGCTATCGCCATGAGGAGTGTGGCATCTCCGCGAGGTGAGCTGGTTGCCACCGCTGCTCATTTCCCTCCTTACTAGACCATAAAAGCGCGCGTTGCCGCGCCCGCCCATCTTTCATAGAAACAATACCAACATCTAAGAAAATCTTGCCAATTTAAATACTCAAGAAAATATAGACGGTGTGAGGGATGAGGATACCATGAGAAAATTCCACGTTTTGGACTAAGAATGAATAATTTGGAAGCGCCGGTTCAATAGGATGACACCGATGCTAGATACGCTAAACTAATTAAAAAACTGACGATATTATTATATTTCACAAAACCTGTATACTGCTATCCCTTTTGGACTTCATTGGAAGAACCTTACATATGCCCACACACGAGTTCATGCTGTCTCGCTATGACCTTATTGCTAAGAATGCTCTGAGGGTTGACTTGAGGTCCTTCAGCTGCTCCATTTCCTTTCAAATTTGTTTGATTGCCTTGTCAGTTTGCTCTCTCACTTGTTCCCAGGGCAATGTACACCTGACCAACACAGTGAAAGTTTCAAAAAAAGAGAAAAATATGAGGAGATTTCCGAGAACATTAGTCTACTGTGAAAGTTCAAGTTTGTCCACTACTGATTTGAGAAGCCAGAAAATAAACACAAACAAAAATAGCCCAAACAATGGGAAATGAACACTTACAAATTGAATACGCTATGCCCTAAACTTGTTTCTCCATGCAGATCCATCTCTTGAAACTGCGAGGATGAATGAAATAATACAAACCATTGTATTGCCTCACTTGTTCAAGGAGATACTGATCCAATTAGTTCGCTTTTTTATTACAGGAAAATCTATGTGGTTCTCCCACAGAGAAAATAAATTATATTCTTATAGCACAATACTAAATATAATTATCTAAGAAAGCTCAACCTAACTGAAAGAAAACCCATGAGGAAGTAAACATACGCTGGAATACTATCAGGACGATTTATAACCAGCTTTCATTAAACTGAACTGGTAATGCGCGATACTAAATTTATTTTGATGTACTTGAAGAGATTCAAGGTGAAAATGTCCAACAGGACTCAAAGTTCTGTGTTGTCTAGTTTTAAGTAATGTTCTGTTAATGGGGTTCTCATTGGCAGGAGCCTGATAGGAAAACGAAACACAGCTGAAAATATAAGAGAGCTAATAATATAACAACCACAAAATGGCACAACGCCTTAAATGTGGCATGGGCTTTGAGTGCCTGAGTACGGTGCTGATCAACAGGAAAAAACTGAATATTTCCCTTTGCCTACTGCGATCTCTGATAGGTGAAAAGAAAATCTCATTAATATGAGAAACACATATAAAAAAAGTATTAGTAACTTAATGCGCCTTATAACAGCTACACTGGTATGGTGAGTCATCCTTGGTCATGTTGTCCTCCCGGATGCTTTGGAAGCATCATAACTCATAAGTTCATAACGCTTGCATCTTTGATGGTGCACGCCCTTGTGCAACAACACTGATTGGTCAGACCAAGGAGAAAGGCCACTCTCCAGGTCTGTGCTGGTAGTTTGGGTCATAGAGTGTTTATACCCGTGACCTAGGGTGTCCATTAATTTGTTCTGCTGTGCAACATGTTGTGACTTTCTCAGCCTTTCTTAGGCTTGTAAGGTTTTTATACCTTTTCAAATCTACGTGTTTTCTAGAAAAATATATTATTACACAATAAGAGTGATCAATACCATCAAAGGAATGGAACAAACAGTGGAAGGAAGCGACACAACAAGAATTTATGATGATACACTTATTAAGAATCTTCATGAGCATACCTCTGTAGCACAAGGTTCAATCCAATAAGCATGGTCAACTTCCCCGCTGATCAGATGGGTACGATCAATGGATCACCTTGGAGTTAACATGTGAAGAAGAGCCTCCTCCATGGCCATACTTTAGTAGTGCGTAGTGGCCAACAAATGGATATATTAGGAAGCTATAGAAAATGTGTCCATAAAAGTACAGTGTGTGGTGATTTAAAGAAGGATATGCTGCAAAACCTGAACATTTGAACACATATGCTTGTAAAGGATTCTAGATGTTTGCCTCAAAGTCTAGCTGCTACTAATTTACACAGCATTTTCACAATTTTTTCAGCTTGCATGAACAATATATTTTATACAGACAAATGAAGAGTATAATTACAAAAGGATATTAAGATCATTAAATTTGAAGAAATGCATACCACATTCTTTTTCATCGCCATATCTTTCAGAGAATAGAGTGCCGGTTGCAGATCAGCCTTCTCACATACGAAGTTACTTGCCAAGCCAAGGATAGGAAAAAAAATTGTAATTGATATGTTAGTAGGTTGCAAAACTGTATAGAGCTAAGACGCTGGCAATCAGTAATATTTGAATGAGATACCTTAAAAGGAAAACAAAACTATTATGTGTGATGGCACATGGAAGCTAGCAATCTCTAAGAGATTGCAGTGATCATCAGTAAAACTTACTATTGTGAAAGTCAAGAATCGTTAACCTTCTTGTCTTTCATATTGTGCTTCTTAGCTGAGCCATAATCAAGAATTCATCCTCCAGGTTGAGGTTCCAAGGCAACAAATCTTCCATACAAAACTTCTGTTAATCACAACTCAGAATTCTGCTCCATAACATAACAATTACAATAAACTGTACAATAAAATCTTCAGGCAGAAGAATGAATGACAGAAGAATTCGACAACAAGATCATGTATAACACCGTTAATCCAGGCATTCTGTAAGGCGGTGTTCTGAAACACCCGTCTGTTCCTTTTTGTCACCTGACCCGCTTGCGGGCTTCTGTAATTAAAATTCTTCATCTATCTAATCGATTGGCAGTTCGACTGCCCGTTCCTCAAAAAATTTTTTTTGATTTGAGCAGCGTGTTTCTATAAATTATTTTTAGGAAAATAGACAGTTTGCTTTGGAACATTTGAGCGTACATTGCCATGAACGGTTGAACCAAACATTGTGGATCCGACGTAACATCCGGACAGCTTCTCGTAACCCAAACTGGAAGAAGACATGATTCAGGTCCGTTGAGGGAAGAGCTCGTAGGAGGCCTGGCGATAAGGATTGGAGGGCAAGGACGCTGGAGCCGTCGCCTCTCCTCATCTCGGTCAGGCAAGTCGCCATCACCACAGCGTTGAACGCGGTGAGCTGGGTTGGGATTCGATAGGGAGTGAGGGTGGCAGCAAGGTCGAGAGAAGAATACTCGACGGGGACACGGCCGAGATTAGAAAGAAGGGTAGCGAGGGAATGGAGAAGCGGCGGGGGTGGTGGCGATTGGTGAGGGGCGGCGCAACCCACATGAATGTGGACTGAATCACGGAAACAGGAAGAGACATCGTCTCATGTGGGGATTACGGTGAGGGATGAGCAATCCAACATTAAGACTGAGTTTCAGGCCAAGCGTTCATAGGTTTCGGCCCAATTAACCACAGGACGCGCAGGTCGGTTCCCGGAGTAGCAGCCCAGAGACGCTCGGAAGGCCGGGACAAGAGGGCCCGATGCGCGGTTCGGGAATCAGATGGCGGTACGAATCATTATCTAATTTTAGACCGTTAGATTGCCCAATCTGATGGTTAATAATGTCTAATCGCTGTGAAGAGGCTGTGGTGGTTCCATTATACTGTTAACTAATAGCTGAGGTAAAGGTGGAGCCAACCTCCTCCCCTGGAACATCTCATATTTATTCATGCAGATCAGTTTTACCTATCTTTAGAAGGTGTTTGATGAAAATCCTAGCTAAGATTAGTGTATTTAAAATTTATGCTTCATGTAGCTGCAATCTTACAATCTTGCAATCATGAGCTGATGCTCTGTACTTATATCTCTTTTGACTAACAATGAACGTGTTTTCTTTTTGTTTGGTTCAGCTAGGCATCAAGAACAAGAAAGTTTGAGAAAAAAGAGGTACGTGTGCCTGTGACTTACAAATGTTTTCGCCAAAGAAGGCAGTGATAAGATGTGAAGTTTTTATGCGCTTTTGTGATGCAGTTTTTGTTTGCTAGAGACTTTGCCACTTTAGCTGCTATGTAAACCTTATTGGTCAAGGGAATATAATGAAAATATGTGCAAGTAAAGTATTCATCCTCTTTTTTATATCCTTTACATTAGTGCAACTTTCAGATAATAATGTCGTGGAGAGCCATTAACAGGAATTTGTTTCTAGAACTTAAATAATAGTTAAAGCTTGGATGAATGTTTAAGGGCGGAGATTTATGGATTTTCTCCAGATGATAATGTGGTGGAGAGTGTATATTTGTAGTATTTCTCTGAATCCACAGAGCATTTGGTGCCATTTTTTAAATTCACTGTTAATATGTGAGAACCGGAACTTAACTTTCCGACCCTCCTGTGTTACTCGTCAATCCCAAGATCAATGTTGACGACACAGCGAATTGTATATCATTACAGATGTACAAAAATTAATTATTACAAAGTTTGAATAGCCACATAGTGTGACATTCATTACAATCAGAAAGCACAGCGGATAAATAAAACGCGAAGTGACTCCATCTCAGCCACAGGCAGTTGATGTAGTCCACGTGGCCTCACTCTTCAATGTCGTTGTAGTTGTCGTAGTCTTCCTTGTCTTTGCAGTACTCTGAATATCAACAAAAGTATTGCCATGAGTACATAGAGTACTCAACACACCCCCTCGATGCAAGACCTAATATATCTACATGAGGCTTCAAAGGAAGGCTGTAGGTTCTTTTGCATAAAAGCCAATTTTATTTGCAATACATTTGATAAAAAGCATTTTAGACGAAAACATGTTTTATAATAAGTGCAATATTTCTCATCAATGTGATTGTCCTTGACAACTCACGTATCTCATAGGATTTGGATTCCAGGGAAAAGATGAAAGGAGAGAGAGAGAGAGGGGTAAAGAGGGAAATAGCAAAACAGGTTCCTGTATGTCAAGAAAGATTCATGTGTCGTCCATGACCGTGGACACGGCTATTCGAATAGTTTTAACTCTGCAGAGATTGTACACTTTTCCCACACGACACAACCCCGTCTTGTTGCCCACCAGCCGTCGCTGATTTAGTACACACCCATTGGTGTACCGGCAGAGGGATCGTGACAAGGTCTTTTAGCTAGATCCCCCAAAGATGTGACATGCCCACCGGGTCTGGAGCACGGTATTGAGAGTACGTCCCCAAACCGGTCCCCCCATCTGTGCCGAAGGTTCTCCCGTAGGCAGCCACCTCATATGCGGTACGGCAACATCAACACCTAAGGCTGACTAACTTACTTAACCAGGCCAGTGCCCATATAGCATGTGGTTGTACGGTTGTCACAATCTTCAAATCCAAGACTTATTAGGACCCTTAAGCGGCACGAACGACGGATTGCCCCCTCCAATTTGTGAAGGGCAGCCAATCGCTCCTTCAACATTTGATTCAGCTGTCGCTCGCGCCATGTTTAGATGGTAAGTTTCACCCAGAGTAGAAGAGAGATAGTAGATGAAGCACAACGGCTAACCAGCCTAGCTCAACGAGCTCAACAACTTTCAAAAGGGTATGTTTGACCCGATGGTCGATCAATTCCTCCAAAGAGGCAATAGGAAGTATCCTAATGATTATTTAGCGTGCTAAGCATCTCTACTCTATCAGGATTATTATATAATCTCTACTCAGGGTATCAAGTAAAAGGCGACAAGCGAATTAAGGTTGGTGTGTCAATCGACACGCTAGCTACTGGAATAAAATAGCATATATATTTGTAAAACATAAAATAGCATGCAATTTGTAAAACTAGGATAGAATATGATGAGAGGGCATGCCTTCGTTGTCAAACTCTTGCGCTTCGCCTCCTTGGTCGTGATCGTACCACTCTCCGTTTCTCCCTAATCGTCGTATCGAAGAAATAACAATACAAATAAATACAAACAATACAACGAAAGAACATTCGAAGGAAAAGTGGCAAATAAAATCTAAAGAAGGCTAGCAAGGTTTAGACGGTTCATGGGGTAATGGCCGGCTCGCTCTCTTATCGCCAATATCGCATTAAGGTAATAACATATATTTAAAATAGCCAATATAGATGGCATAGTTTCAATATGCAATTAACATACAACCAACAACTAGGTAGACACACTCATGCAAGGATGAATTATGTAAGGCTCACGCGCATGAACTAGCTAAGTTGACAGGATCAGCAATATAGTATTGAGAAAAATATCTACCCCATCCAAAGCATATAGAATTATCATGCAAACACAAAACACTATATGCATCTTCTAACATACAAGCATCATACGCATGGAAATAGTAATGTAAAGGTAATCATAACCTGAACTAGTCCACTAACAGTACCCCTAAATAAAACAGTAGCAGTTACGCGTAGTTAGGAGACATAGTAAATAATCTAGCCATTGAACTAGACATTAAGCAACCTGGGCAGTAACAGCACAATATATAACACCTAGCAATTTACTGTAAACGAACCACCTAATATGATAAATTGAACAAGGACCGAACTAGCTAATCAACACTAGAACATATGTATACGTGAGATAATAATTACTCCAGCAATCACTATATACTTAAGCATGTATATATACAAGTGCAAAACAATATAGAACCCATCCTGTAAGTATACTGAAAATTCTATAACTAGACATGTGCAATCGACTTGCAGCAGCTCTACTACATGACTAACACATGCAAACCGCTAGATGATATTCCGTTTAAAGAGATGCATCTTATTCAATCTAATTCAATCTAAACAAGTAATTAAATAGTATACGCTCACATAATAGAAGAAACTAATAAAAACAATTCATGTCACAAATATAATAGTACCAATATATTGCATCAAATACTAAGCATAGATTATTATAACATGCATGTACCATACGGGTTGATCATCCATGACTAACAAGTATCACTAGCTAGAAATAAAACATGGATGAAAGTAAAGCATGGCAAGAAATCGTATAACAAATATAAACAAAGGCAACCAAACAACCAAACAGCCTAACATGATATTGGATCATAAGTCAAAATTGTAGAATAGCCTTCTAGATAATAAATCAATATCTAGTATTAATGAAATACTATTCCCACAACTTAAATGCTAATTAGACATAACCAACCAATCTGAATTAAGTCTAGAATATAACTAGCTAAAAGATGCATGTAAGCCAATAGTTAAATCTAGCAATTTACACGACTTCAACTAAGCATGTGTGGTTAATGTACAAACAGCGATCAAACTAGGCAGTCACGAAGAATTAGCTAGCAACACAGTACATTTGACAAAACAGGATTACACGTACACCTATAGTCAATCATACCTATAGTCAATCATGTGAAATTCTTTGTAACTACTATGATCAAACAAGACATCCATAAGCAAGTAACAATGACATGCATCCAATAGGCAAGCGCTGACAATTCTACCAAGAATCTAGCAAGTTGCAGACTACCATCTAAAGAACGAAAAACGTATGAACGGTCCACACATACATGCATGCATTCCATAAATTTACAAATCCACCCATCAACTACGAAAACTAATACCACTACTCGGTTTCTAAGAGCATTTGACACGCTTTCTATGTTGGGCTTGTGTGGATTCGAGTTGTGCAAGGTGCTAGAACGCTGATGTCATCCGATGGCATTCAGTTCACCGGCGACTCGACAAACTGTAAAACTATGGCTGGAAACCATGTCTAGAGGTAGGCATAGACAAGGGTAGTGTGTGGGCGGAAGGATTTGACGTGGAGCTCACCGATCACAGCGTAGTTCGTGATAGAAGTCGGTGAACCGAGTTGTCGTCGTTGTCGTGGGTGCCGTGGGTGATCAGCGGTTCGTCCTTCTAGTTCCCTGGATCATCTCCACTCCTCCTCGTGGTCCTCCTGGCGCAGCAGTTCGTCCTCCCGTGATCAGAGTCGTCGGGAACGCGAACGGCTCCAAGTGGCGTTCTCGCGAGCCTGGCTTGTTGTGTAGACCTATGGCTCCAATGGTGGCGTGGGATGAAGGTGCAGAGTGTGGGCATTGATCTGAGGCTATATATGAGGACAGCGGTGCTCTAATTGATATGTTGAATGGGAGATTGAAAGCGAGTAACGGACGTGAGCTAATGGCGTCAGTTTTGTTCAGAGCTATTATGGCTGACTATGTGTGTGTGCGGGAGATGAACCAGCGCAGCGATGCTTCGGCGTGCTAGGGTGCTGGTCGCTTCGCTCGCCTGCGCTGGCTCTGCTGCTGGGATTCTAACTCGTGCGTGCGTGCGAAACGATCGAGTCGAGTAGGAGGGCAGCACTGCGTTCGTGCTGTTGCCGGACTGCGTATCGTGTGCGAGTCGAACAGAGACAGAGCCAAACGGTTGGGCTGATGGTTTGCCTGGGATTCGAGTGCGCTTACTTTGTTGGACTGCATCGATCGATCAAAACCTGCCATGCATGTATCTCTTTGAGAGAGCAAGAATAAATACTAGCAGAAGAGGCTGTCACGTACGTGATGGTGTAGTCTAGAAAAATAACAGGGCTGAGAGGAGAGACAGGGTGCAGCTCGTGTAGGCGATGAAGGAAATGGAAAGAAGGAAACAAGAAAACAAGCTAGCTAGCTATTGTATGTTTTAGTACACATGCATGCACTGGATGTGTATCGTACATGACCAAGTTTAAAGTGGACTTTTAGAGAAAATCAAATGAGAAGGAATTTGGCAAATCCAAATGGATTTTATGAAAGAACTAATAAGAAGCAATTCAGCAATTTAAAAGCAGACCCAAAATAAAAGTACAAAGAGATAAATCTTGTCTCATATTAAAGTAATTCCACATAATTAATTTTAACAACTCCAAATAAAGTATTTATTTTATTTGACCACATTGAAACATCCTTTGTTTTAGAAGAAAAAAAAAATCAGCCCATAAAAAAAATCAGGATGTTACAATTCTACCCCCCTTAAAAGGAATCTCGACCCCGAGATTCAGCCTAAGAGAAAACATTTGGAAACTCCTAACATGGGCATCTTCGTGTTTCCATGTCGCTTCATCTTCGATGTGGTCGCTTCATTGGACTTTGCAACATTTGATCGCATTCCTTCTGATTGTCCTTAACTGCTCATCAAGAATATTTAACGGGTACTATTTGCATTTGGGGCGGTGCTTGGAACTAACTGCGGAGTAGACTCTATCTCGCTGTCTAGTGGTAGACCTGGTAGCTCGTCTGGAAAAATATCTTGATATTATTTAAAAACCCTAACATCCGTCACCACCATCTCCTTCAAGTTGTCCAGCAGGCTATCTACTAATGTATGGGGTGCTAATTCAGCTTGTAGTCATGATTCCTCCATCTTAAGTTTCAATACCATGGACTTCACCCGCAACAAGGTTATATCTTCAAAAGTTGGTCCACATCCATGTCCACTTTTGTGCCAACCTCATTTGTGACCACAACTCGGTTGGCATTCATCATGTTGTCGCTTGGGGTCGGGATAGACGAGAGGGAAATAAACTAACCCATAACCAAACATATTAGAAACTAAGCATGGAAAATCCAAATATAACTCCAACCAAATTATTTTGCAATATTTTTTTTTAGTATGACTACATAAAACAACAAACAAATGTAGTCGATACTCACAAATTTTTTTTTTATCTAACATACATAGTACATATCTAAAGGGTTATATAAAACTCATCCTATATGGATGTCTTCTCTTGGCATCTTCAGCTTTGAAGAATGAAGTGCTTCATATATGACTCTTGAATCCATGTGGTCTTGAGATGACTTCTCCTAGATATGATATGATATACTAAAGAAGTATTTAGGGAAGAAGAATCAAAACACAATTGTGAACAAGGTGAGATAAGGAATAGCAATAGTCAAGAATTAGACTACGAGGATTTTGATAAATAAATAGTTTATTTTTTTCCAAATTATCCTAATGGTTTTCCATTCTAACTAAGGCCACGCGACTAGGTCAACATCGGCTCTGATACCACTTCTGTGAGAACCGGAACTTAACTTGCCGACCCTCCTGTGTTACTCGTCAATCCCAAGATCAATGTTGACGACACAGCGAATTGTATATCATTACAGATGTACAAAAATTAATTATTACAAAGTTTGAATAGCCACATAGTGTGACATTCATTACAATCAGAAAGCACAGCGGATAAATAAAACGCGAAGTGACTCCATCTCAGCCACAGGCAGTTGATGTAGTCCACGTGGCCTCACTCTTCAATGTCGTTGTAGTTGTCGTAGTCTTCCTTGTCTTTGCAGTACTCTGAATATCAACAAAAGTATTGCCATGAGTACATAGAGTACTCAACACACCCCCTCGATGCAAGACCTAATATATCTACATGAGGCTTCAAAGGAAGGTTGTAGGTTCTTTTGCATAAAAGCCAATTTTATTTGCAATACATTTGATAAAAAGCATTTTAGACGAAAACATGTTTTATAATAAGTGCAATATTTCTCATCAATGTGATTGTCCTTGACAACTCACGTATCTCATAGGATTCGGATTCCAGGGAAAAGATGAAAGGAGAGAGAGAGAGAGGGGTAAAGAGGGAAATAGCAAAACAGGTTCCTGTATGTCAAGAAAGATTCATGTGTCGTCCATGACCGTGGACACGGCTATTCGAATAGTTTTAACTCTGCAGAGATTGTACACTTTTCCCACACGACACAACCCCGTCTTGTTGCCCACCAGCCGTCGCTGATTTAGTACACACCCATTGGTGTACCGGCGAGAGGATCGTGACAAGGTCTTTTAGCTAGATCCCCCAAAGATGTGACATGCCCACCGGGTCTGGAGCACGGTATTGAGAGTACGTCCCCAAACCGGTCCCCCCATCTGTGCCGAAGGTTCTCCCGTAGGCAGCCACCTCATATGCGGTACGGCAACATCAACACCTAAGGCTGACTAACTTACTTAACCAGGCCAGTGCCCATATAGCATGTGGTTGTACGGTTGTCACAATCTTCAAATCCAAGACTTATTAGGACCCTTAAGCGGCACGAACGACAGATTGCCCCCTCCAATTTGTGAAGGGCAGCCAATCGCTCCTTCAACATTTGATTCAGCTGTCGCTCGCGCCATGTTTAGATGGTAAGTTTCACCCAGAGTAGAAGAGAGATAGTAGATGAAGCACAACGGCTAACCAGCCTAGCTCAACGAGCTCAACAACTTTCAAAAGGGTATGTTTGACCCGATGGTCGATCAATTCCTCCAAAGAGGCAATAGGAAGTATCCTAATGATTATTTAGCGTGCTAAGCATCTCTACTCTATCAGGATTATTATATAATCTCTACTCAGGGTATCAAGTAAAAGGCGACAAGCGAATTAAGGTTGGTGTGTCAATCGACACGCTAGCTACTGGAATAAAATAGCATATATATTTGTAAAACATAAAATAGCATGCAATTTGTAAAACTAGGATAGAATATGATGAGAGGGCATGCCTTCGTTGTCAAACTCTTGCGCTTCGCCTCCTTGGTCGTGATCGTACCACTCTCCGTTTCTCCCTAATCGTCGTATCGAAGAAATAACAATACAAATAAATACAAACAATACAACGAAAGAACATTCGAAGGAAAAGTGGCAAATAAAATCTAAAGAAGGCTAGCAAGGTTTAGACGGTTCATGGGGTAATGGCCGGCTCGCTCTCTTATCGCCGATATCGCATTAAGGTAATAACATATATTTAAAATAGCCAATATAGATGGCATAGTTTCAATATGCAATTAACATACAACCAACAACTAGGTAGACACACTCATGCAAGGATGAATTATGTAAGGCTCACGCGCATGAACTAGCTAAGTTGACAGGATCAGCAATATAGTATTGAGAAAAATATCTACCCCATCCAAAGCATATAGAATTATCATGCAAACACAAAACACTATATGCATCTTCTAACATACAAGCATCATACGCATGGAAATAGTAATGTAAAGGTAATCATAACCTGAACTAGTCCACTAACAGTACCCCTAAATAAAACAGTAGCAGTTACGCGTAGTTAGGAGACATAGTAAATAATCTAGCCATTGAACTAGACATTAAGCAACCTGGGCAGTAACAGCACAATATATAACACCTAGCAATTTACTGTAAACGAACCACCTAATATGATAAATTGAACAAGGACCGAACTAGCTAATCAACACTAGAACATATGTATACGTGAGATAATAATTACTCCAGCAATCACTATATACTTAAGCATGTATATATACAAGTGCAAAACAATATAGAACCCATCCTGTAAGTATACTGAAAATTCTATAACTAGACATGTGCAATCGACTTGCAGCAGCTCTACTACATGACTAACACATGCAAACCGCTAGATGATATTCCGTTTAAAGAGATGCATCTTATTCAATCTAATTCAATCTAAACAAGTAATTAAATAGTATACGCTCACATAATAGAAGAAACTAATAAAAACAATTCATGTCACAAATATAATAGTACCAATATATTGCATCAAATACTAAGCATAGATTATTATAACATGCATGTACCATACGGGTTGATCATCCATGACTAACAAGTATCACTAGCTAGAAATAAAACATGGATGAAAGTAAAGCATGGCAAGAAATCGTATAACAAATATAAACAAAGGCAACCAAACAACCAAACAGCCTAACATGATATTGGATCATAAGTCAAAATTGTAGAATAGCCTTCTAGATAATAAATCAATATCTAGTATTAATGAAATACTATTCCCACAACTTAAATGCTAATTAGACATAACCAACCAATCTGAATTAAGTCTAGAATATAACTAGCTAAAAGATGCATGTAAGCCAATAGTTAAATCTAGCAATTTACACGACTTCAACTAAGCATGTGTGGTTAATGTACAAACAGCGATCAAACTAGGCAGTCACGAAGAATTAGCTAGCAACACAGTACATTTGACAAAACAGGATTACACGTACACCTATAGTCAATCATACCTATAGTCAATCATGTGAAATTCTTTGTAACTACTATGATCAAACAAGACATCCATAAGCAAGTAACAATGACATGCATCCAATAGGCAAGCGCTGGCAATTCTACCAAGAATCTAGCAAGTTGCAGACTACCATCTAAAGAACGAAAAACGTATGAACGGTCCACACATACATGCATGCATTCCATAAATTTACAAATCCACCCATCAACTACGAAAACTAATACCACTACTCGGTTTCTAAGAGCATTTGACACGCTTTCTATGTTGGGCTTGTGTGGATTCGAGTTGTGCAAGGTGCTAGAACGCTGATGTCATCCGATGGCATTCAGTTCACCGGCGACTCGACAAACTGTAAAACTATGGCTGGAAACCATGTCTAGGAGGTAGGCATAGACAAGGGTAGTGTGTGGGCGGAAGGATTTGACGTGGAGCTCACCGATCACAGCGTAGTTCGTGATAGAAGTCGGTGAACCGAGTTGTCGTCGTTGTCGTGGGTGCCGTGGGTGATCAGCGGTTCGTCCTTCTAGTTCCCTGGATCATCTCCACTCCTCCTCGTGGTCCTCCTGGCGCAGCAGTTCGTCCTCCCGTGATCAGAGTCGTCGGGAACGCGAACGGCTCCAAGTGGCGTTCTCGCGAGCCTGGCTTGTTGTGTAGACCTATGGCTCCAATGGTGGCGTGGGATGAAGGTGCAAAGTGTGGGCATTGATCTGAGGCTATATATGAGGACAGCGGTGCTCTAATTGATATGTTGAATGGGAGATTGAAAGCGAGTAACGGACGTGAGCTAATGGCGTCAGTTTTGTTCAGAGCTATTATGGCTGACTATGTGTGTGTGCGGGAGATGAACCAGCGCAGCGATGCTTCGGCGTGCTAGGGTGCTGGTCGCTTCGCTCGCCTGCGCTGGCTCTGCTGCTGGGATTCTAACTCGTGCGTGCGTGCGAAACGATCGAGTCGAGTAGGAGGGCAGCACTGCGTTCGTGCTGTTGCCGGACTGCGTATCGTGTGCGAGTCGAACAGAGACAGAGCCAAACGGTTGGGCTGATGGTTTGCCTGGGATTCGAGTGCGCTTACTTTGTTGGACTGCATCGATCGATCAAAACCTGCCATGCATGTATCTCTTTGAGAGAGCAAGAATAAATACTAGCAGAAGAGGCTGTCACGTACGTGATGGTGTAGTCTAGAAAAATAACAGGGCTGAGAGGAGAGACAGGGTGCAGCTCGTGTAGGCGATGAAGGAAATGGAAAGAAGGAAACAAGAAAACAAGCTAGCTAGCTACTGTATGTTTTAGTACACATGCATGCACTGGATGTGTATCGTACATGACCAAGTTTAAAGTGGACTTTTAGAGAAAATCAAATGAGAAGGAATTTGGCAAATCCAAATGGATTTTATGAAAGAACTAATAAGAAGCAATTCAGCAATTTAAAAGCAGACCCAAAATAAAAGTACAAAGAGATAAATCTTGTCTCATATTAAAGTAATTCCACATAATTAATTTTAACAACTCCAAATAAAGTATTTATTTTATTTGACCACATTGAAACATCCTTTGTTTTAGAAGAAAAAAAAATCAGCCCATAAAAAAAATCAGGATGTTACAATTTTTCAGTCTGGACCTATTTTCGGTCCGGACCTATTTTCCTTTTCTTTCGTGGAGAACATCTTTCTGTTTATCTAAAAATATTTCAGTGGTTCCTATGCATCATTCACCATTTACCATGAGTTGGTCATGTTTTAATGGTTCTATGTTAATTATTTTTGGTCTCTGCGTTTTCACGTGTAGTCACACCGAGTTGTGGTTTGGTTGTGATTAATAGTTAAATATGTGATGTCAGCTTTTATTTAGATGCATCATTTTCAGCTATGCTTTTGTGTGTGCTACACAAGAGATACTGCTACTCCCATCTCATGTTGGCATTAGTAGTTTCAGCTATGTCAGATGAGATGTTGGCCCAGTTAAGGTTGATTTGCAAATGTTGACAGCTCCTTCCCTAGCGATGGTGTTGGGACGATCCGCGACCACCTGGGTTGTGTTACCGTCGCAGCTAGGACAGTTTTGCCTCGCTGCACCAGCGCGGAAGAAGCTGACGCTGTAGCTCTCTTTCAATGGCCGTGAAATGGACAACCGTGCCGATAATTTTTCGAGTCGGATTCTACCACGGTCGTCTATGACCAGGTCAAAGTAGCGCTGTCGCCCTTAAAGATTTCATTAAGATTTTACTTTCTATTCTACTTTTATTCAAAACTGGAAGTGTTTCTTTGCTAAAATAAATCTAAATGAAATCACTCACGAGTGTGTGCTGCCTAGTGCGGCTTGTAGGTGATGGGACAGTCTGGAACAATGTTTTAGATTGTAACTGAACATCTATCTCTATGAATGAAGCTCTTCAGCTTTATCCCTAAAAAAATCCGTTTTGGGGTTAGATTGTACACTACTTTGGCCACAGTCTCTACGAATGAAGCTCTTCAGCTTTAGCCCTAAAAAAATCTGTGTTGGGGTTAGATTGTACACTACTTTTGCCACAGTTATTCTTTCCTACAGGTACAATCAGGTTAAGCAATTAGAATGATGCATTTCTAACTTTGAAGTAGAAATTTAGATAATGGTTTCCTGCACACAAGTTTACTTTTTTCGTTCGTTATTAATTTCTTCATCATATCACTCACCTTTGTACTTTTTGTTGTTGTTGAAACAAGTGTGAAACTCCATTCTGAACTTGGACTCTGCATTTACGCTTGAATTATTGATTCATCCTTTGTCCTTTGAAACTTCACAAAAGTTTGCTTCTTTGTTAGTTCTGCCATTTTGGTGGAGATTTCTTTTTGCTAAAGATACACTTCCAGTAGATCGCATCTCTAGATATGAACCACGTCTTCAAGGCAAATGGTTTAGAGGTCAGGAAGTTTAATGATTGAAACTATAGATTAGTAGCTCAAAATGCAAAGCCCTATTCAGTTTGAGCGAATAAATAGTCTCTCATGTAAAAAGTATTGCTCTGGCATGCTACAATATAGTATAATTTTATTCAGGATATTCTGGAGATGCAATTTTAGAAAATAGTTAATTTCTTGTGTTTGTGTTCATGGTGTTTCATGATTAGGATGATTCCCATGTGTTGTTGTCAAGAGGTAGTCAGCATCATTTACAGCTTGCAGTGTATCTCCCAACTCGGATACAGGATCCTGTGAGGTCAAGATTTACTCAAATGGTTTTACTTGGAGTTGGAGGAGGCATTACTTCTAAGCATCATACAATCCATCGCCCTTCGCCATTTTATATTCCATAAAGGTCAGTGCTCATGTGCCGACTGCCCACAAGTGCTGGTGATGTTAAAAAGATGGTCTAAATAAATGGAAATCTTCCATTTGGTTGGGCAGTGAGGTTGAGGTTATACAGTGAGTAAATGTAAGAAGCATCAGCGATATTGCAGGTTATTAATTAAAAATCCTACTAAAATTCCTAACAACTAAAGAAAGCAGGCGTGCTTACCTTTAGCTGTACTAGCAAGTATAAATGCCATGCACTTTCAGTTTGTGTAGATCTAATCCATCTTCAGAGGCTTTTCCATTTATAAAAGAAGTTTCTCCTTAGAAAAATTAGAGAAGGAAAAGAAAGGGGCACGTTCAACCGTGATAATGATTGCTTACTGCTTGATTCGTGTACAAAGGTCCGTGATTCTAAGCTGAGCACACTATTCAGCAACTCAAGACAAAGGGTTTATTGCTTTATGCATCCTGTATATTATGAAGTTAAGATTATGTGCGTTGACAGATAATTGTGTCTTTGCTTTTTTCTTTTCAGGTGCTACAGTTGTAACATTAGTTTCAAAGATCCACTTCAGTCCTGCTGTTATCTTCAGCTAGAGCCATCAAAGGAAAGCTCTTGGCTTGCATTGAACAGTGATTTGTGAAACATCATAAAGAAAAATTGGTTTCTGAAACGTTTGTCTTGCTTAATCCCTGGTGCTATCCATTACTAATGGGGCTTATTTCAGGATCCTATCTATTTTTACAAACTACTCAAACTGTAGTCATGTTTTCCTATGCCATTTTCATCTGGTGCATAAATGTTATTGCCTGAATAAGATTCATGGGCCTCTCAGTTTAGCATGCGCTCACTCTAATTAAGCATGTTTAAGTAGTATTTTACCTTTCTGTCACTTATTTGTATATTCTTGTACTTTTAGTGCCATCTCTGCAGTTTTGCATATGTGGAAAAAAAGCATAAACGTGCTGAAAAGCTGGTCTTAGATACCAAAATTTAGTAACATTGCTATTAAATATTCTTGCAGAGTTGTTCATTTTCTTGGTATTTTTAGAATATGCTCATATATAGTTACCATACATTATAATTCTCTTTTTGCATGATACGGGAGTACATACAGTGTTAAAATGTCATGTCTCGTTCTTTGCAGTTCTATAAATGGCTGTTCTTTTTTGCTGCTGGAGTGTTGGACATTACTAATTGTTGCCATACTCTTAGTGATGTTGTGTACATAGGCACTTAGCAACTACTGTAGGTTGTTGAGAAGGAAAGGGATGATCAACATGCATAGAAATTGAAGAATAAGTTGAACATTTCTGTCGAAGGAAACAACAAGGAATATATCTAATTTGCTGAGGTTAGGCGTAGACTTTCTAATGAAGGTCCGCATGCATGCCAATCTTTTCACCAGTCTCTGAAGTACTTAATTTTTTCAGCTGCTTACTGTTTTGAGTATGTTTTCTTAGAGAACAGTGTCTACTTCTATATGTCTTCTGTGCTATTACTCCATTCCACTCTATAGCTGTTTTACAGTTTTGTCCTTTCTTATATCAATTAAACTTGGAGACTCCAAAGAAGCCGTGGCGGTGCAGGGGTTGGGGAGGTGTTTCCGGTGGCCGATGAATCTTTGGTGGGCTGATCAGTACGCTAGCGGAGTATAGATGCCCCTAAATCACAGCGGAGTACATACAAATAATATGTGAAAGTAAGCAGGACAGTTAATTATTTAGAGAGTAGAAGAGCTATCCAGTTTCTAAACTTGGTTTTAACCTATTTACTTAGTTAAACTATTTGATGAGTCGATGGAATGAATTTACAACTGAATATTGGTTTGTTGAAGATATTGATGGTAAAGAGACTGCGTGGTAAAGTATTAGCGAACTTCCAGTAATTGTTGTAGCAATAGTAGTATAGAAGAGAAATTCTCCAACGTAGTAGCAGGTATACAAACTGAATATTAGCAGGATCTTCACGGGATCGTGCGCCAAGGCGCACATCTAAATCTAGTTAAATAATTCTCCATGATCTATGCTAAAAATGTAGCATTTCACAAGTATAAACAACAATATAGCATGAATACATCCCAAACATAGTGTAACAAGTTTCACAAGGGACACGTAACGATGACAGTAGCATACACATGTACTTAGTCCAACACAATGTCATACATCACGAACACATAGAATTAGTTCAACAACTTCGAATAGAACAAATAGAACATGAGTCGCAGCTCAACGAAACAAACAAGTCTTAACATGAATTTCAACCACAAAGAACAACCGCTCCATCATTTCATCTCTCTTGACCGCATTGCCATCTCTTGTCACTTCATAAACCGCATGTCAAATCTGCACCACATTTAGACTCAGCTACGTTGTTGTATAATACATTGCAGCAAGTAAAGAGATCAAAAAGGAGCACTACAAACTCAGTTTTGATTATGCAGAAAACTAACCAGCAACTAAATGGATCAAAATATCAGTACAACGAAATTTTTCTTGAGTTTGGATGATATAGACAAGATTCCAACAACTAATAGACCTCAAAAACACCAACTCAATCTTGCTTAGGTTTTGATGATGCACAAAACATTCCAGCAAGTAAATAGACCAAAAAGCATGTGCCAATTCAGTTTTGTTTCACTTATGATGCTCTACAAAATATTCCAGCAACATTTCAGCAATTAAACATTGATATTTTGGTGATGGTAATTGGTTTTAGAACTTACTAGTTGCTTCCCAAAACACTTTTTTTCCTTGCGATGGCACCTGCGGCTGCGATGGACGTGTGTGCGATCCTTCACTGTCTCTTCCAGGATGCATTTTCGATGGAGGAGATAAGCAACAACAAACAACCTGCAATAATTACAACTAGACGTTACAGTACACAAACATATACAACTAGAGTCTACAGAACATATACATGAATATACGGTTCATTCTCACGAGCAATTGCAACTAAACTATGACCGACGACTAGGAGAAGAAAGGAAATAAATAACAGTGACCATACCAGAGCTTACCTTACCGTCCCCGATGGTGCACTGGTGGTGGAGGGCCGGCGGGGCGGGCGGCGGGCCTACAGGCTGAGGGCAGGCGGTCAGAGGGCCGGGAGGCGGAGGGTCGAGTCGGCCGATGGTGCGGCACCCGCCGCTGCACCTAACACTAGGCGCGCCGCGCGCAGTCCTAGGAGAGGACGGGGAGGTTTTTTCCAAGCGACCCCTCTTGGGTCGATTTTCATTACCAAGTGATAAACTAAGCATGTTTTTTGCCGAGCTCGGCAAAGAGACTACCAACAGAAACAAAAAGCAGGGGGGATCGCCGCCGACTGCTAGCGTTTAGAGAGGATAGACCTATTACAACGAGCAACACTTTTTAGGGACACACAAACGGCTAACAGCCAGATCACCCACGCACATAAACCAACCGACTATCTAGAACTTTTTCCTTGTTGGAGAAGCTTTGATAAAAAAAAACTAGCAGCGTCGGGGGAAGAAGAGCAGCAACTTTTTTAGGTATCGGAAGCCAGAAAACATAACAGATCATTCGTCAGTCTCCATCTGATATGTAGCTGGATCCTCCATCGTAGCATCTGTTATGCGAAGAATCCCTCTAGGTTGATCTTCTGCTGGTGGAGGAGGAGGAGCAGATGCACCTGGAGCAGGCTAGCAGCACCAGCTCTGATGTTTTCTGCATCAGGAGAATTGTGAAGACATGTCCAATAGTTCATAAACACAACAGCAAAACTAATTAGTTCACTAGGAGATTTGATGAGTTTATGTTCAAAGCAAGCTTTATTTCTTAGTTTCCAAATTGCCCAACATATAGCAGTTAGTCTAGCAATTTGCAAATTTCTACTGGCTGGAACTAAACGGGGAAACCACCAAAAAAGTTGTGTGAAGTTTCCAGGTCTATCAGATGCACCAATTGACATTGCAACTGTGCTCCAGACAGTGGGAAGCGGGGATTAATTGGAGACTGCGGGGAGAAGGAGCGACGGCGGCCGACGTTGGTGGTGGAGGCCGGCGAGCATGGCAGCGCCGACGCCGTCCTTCTCCAACCCTAGCGGCGCGACGCGAGTGTGCGAGAAGATGCGAGCATGCGACTTGTGATGCTCTCACCTATCAGCAGGGGAATATTCCAATTTTCACGGTGGGGTTACTTTTTGGTGGCCGGCTCGTGAGCCCTCCGAGCCGAGCCTTGAGCCCACTTTTTAGTCTCTTATTTCCAGCAAGCTAAGCCTGGACTCGGCTCGATTTCCCTCAAGGCTCAACGAGCTGAGCCTCGAGCCGGCTCGGCTCGGTTCGATTCCACCCCTAGTTTTGATGTCTGCAAGGTAGAGGTGAAGAGTAGCTTGAATCGGAGCCAGTGGTACCACGGCGGCACGGGAGGGAGCTACCTCCACCGTTAAAGCGGTAGTTCACCTGACATAGGCACAGCCACACCGGTCCAAATTAGGTTCAATCGAGCTCCACAAACCCGTAAAACCCTTGTAAGGGCAAATTAGTCCCAAAAAAGTTCGGCTAGACCTAGATCAGGCTCGTAAAGACACGCCGCCACGCTGCAACAGGCCACGGTGCCGCCAACGCCAGCTAGTTTATCACTTGGAGTTGGCCGCCATTTATGGTTGGCCCGCGCTAGGCGTCGGCCGACCGATCCGCGCGCCCGGATCGGTTGCACGCCCGCCGTTCATTCTCCGCATCGTACGTCTCACATACACCGTTTGGATGGATCGAATCTTAGCCCACTCTATGCATGCTGCCTGCACTGACACCTCTCCCGCAGTATGCACACTAGCTAGCTGCATGCCTGCAGACTTTTCTTCTTCTCTTTACATGCAACCGGGCACAGCTAGAGTAGCTGTTAGTTACGGCCATGCATGCTCGCTAATAATAGCTAACCGGTGTAAGGAAATGTGCTATAATTTTTATTGCTACTGTTTCATGATTAAAACTACACACAAAGTGTTCCAACAAAATTTCTCCCCACAGTTACAAAAATTATGTTCTATTACAATAAAAAAATCTCAATGTTTTTTAAAGTGATGTTACAAAATAGAGAAAATAAATTTTTGTTGTAGATCGGTTCACAACAAAAATTATCATCTATATTAACAACAACTAGAAAGGTTTACAACGAAATAGAATTTCGGATTTGCACCAATAAAAAAGACGTTAATAAATAGTTTTTCTGCAAATTCATTTGCAACAAAAATAACTAGCTATTTTTTACAGAAATCATATGTGATTACAACAAAAAAATAAATTAATTGGTTATTCCCAAAAATAAATCAACAACCAAAATGATTCAAAATAATGGGCTTTTACAACAAATAGTCAATAGCTCTTTTAACAATTTATTTGGTTGCTTACAATAATAGTTAACAACGCATGCTAGGCATCGGTCGCCGGATAAATGCGCTCGGATCGGTCACAATTTTTTTTTAAAAGTAATGTTACAAATAATGATTACACAACAATTTTTCGGTAGATTATTTACAACAAAAATCATTAATAATTTCTACAAAAGTAAGAAATAGTTACAACAAAAATACCATTTATTTTGCAACAAAAAAAATTAAGCAACAATATTTGATGCGTAATCATTTACAACAAAAAATTATTAACTATTTCAACAACAAAAAAGTTAGTTATTGCAAATGATTATCAACAACTAAATCCTACAAATATTTTGGCCATTTACAACAATAGTTGAGAACAATATTAATATAGTTTTTGGCTGTTTACAACAATAGTTAACAATGGAGGCTGGAGAATCAATCCTTAGTCATCTCATGAGTCATGTGGCCTTCACCATGTTGTGATTATGTGAGGTACGTGTTCAGGCTGGTGGAGGGTAGTGCTCGCAACCTAGGCAGGCATGTGGAGCATCCTACCAGCAGACTAGCTAGACTGACTGCTAGCGAGAGGCATGCATGGCTCCACTGCTAGCTAGCTACGCGCGGAATCACTTCAGAAAGCTAGCTACGCGTGCGGGAAAAAGCCAGCTACGTATGCACTGGAGAAAGGCAGCTAGCATGCAGAAGCGCGCGCCAGGAGTGAGAACGGCGGATGGCGCGACGCGCGATCGGTCGCCCGATTAAGAGCATTTTACTTTATGGTTGGGTACTTCCTATTCTATTAACATTCCTATAAATATTATTGTTGAATAATAAAGTCTAGCAGGTTGCCTAAAAAAAAACCTGTGCCTGCCGAGCAAACGGAAACAGAGCAGACCGGCCGCCCCGATCTGGGCCGAACGGGATCAGGCCATACGGCCCAACCGCCCCACAGCGAGACTAGGGTTTCAGTGTTCTCCTCCAAAGGGCTCGGTCTGGGACTTGCCCTTCCAAAATCAAGCGGAGGCAGAGCCCTCCTTCCCTGTCCGATTCCGCGGCGTGGTACGTATGGATTCCATTTGATTATTTTTCCTGACCTTATGAGCGTTTATGCGTTCCATTTCTTTCCGATTTGGTTACCTGAGCGAGGAGGAAACCATTATGTTCTATCTAGGTTAATTCAATTATCTTACAAAACATCGTTGTCCCCTTAATGTTGTTATGCATGTTGCGAATGCGAAGTAAGCTGGTGCAAGTACTGAATTTGGAGTTCCCTTAATGTTGTAAACGGAATATAGTACTGGATTTAGCATATTGTTGATGATGCATCTTGTAGTTTCTTTCTTGTTTGCTCACCAATCTGATGAACCCACCAATTAACAAACACATACTGAAGAGGTTCACAGATTTCATCGTTACATGAATCATCTGTAATGTGATGAAATTATTTTCATATGCTTAATTTTGATCTCATCATTTTATTCCAGCAGTCTGGATACCCACCGAGCCTCGAGGTTACGCTAACTAGCGCCCGATGGAAGACCTCCCCGATGCACTGCTGGCAGAGATCGTCAAGAGGGTCACCGAGAGAAATGACTTGAATTCTCTTTCCCTTGTCTCGAAGCGTCTCTTCGCCATTGAGGCTGAGCAAAAGGAATGTATCCGTGTTGGTTGTGGACTCTGCCTTAAGACTGAAGAGTTAGTGTCACTGTTCTCCCGGTTCCCCAGTTTGTGGAAAGTAGAGATCGATTACGCTGGCTGGACACCTTCCCATGGGGACCAGTTGGACAATCATGACCTCTTTGTGATTTCATCTCACTGCCCATCGTTGACTGACCTCACCTTAAGCTTCTGCTCACAAATCAATGACTCTGGTCTTGGTTGTCTAGCTTATTGCAAGAAATTGGTATCTCTCAGGTTGAACTCTCTACCAGAAATAACTTCAAATGGGCTTCTATCTGTGGCAGTTGGTTGCAACAGTCTATCTGGTCTCTTCCTCATTAACTGTGAGGAAATAGGAAGTGCAGAGTGGCTGGAGTACCTTGGCTGGAAAGGGATATTGGAAGAACTTGTAGTGAAGAAATGTAAGGGAATTAGCCAGTATGACCTCCTGAAGTTTGGTTCAGGGTGGACGAAGCTCCAAAAGTTTGATTTTGAGATGAAGTCACCCTGGGGTGTTCATAGTTCATGTGAGTATGGTTTCGATCCCATGTACAACGCTCACAACCCGACTAGATATGACTTCTGCTGTGAGAGTTTGAAGGATTTGAGGTTGGCTCATTTTAAAGCTGGGACAGAAGTAGGACCTCGTTTTATATTGGGGAAATGCAAAGCACTGGAGAAGCTGTGCCTGGAATATGTTTATGGTCTTAATGACAATGACATGATCGTGTTATCTGAAAGCTGCGACAACCTTAAAAGCATATCACTTTGGCTAAAACCTGTGCACAATGATGATCTAGATGGTGATGGTTTCAGGACCGCAGTTACTGACAACAGCCTTAAGGCTCTAGCACTTAATTGTCCTATGCTTGAGGCTGTTGAACTCACGTTTGCAGATTTTGATACCTTTTATCCATCAGAGATAGGCTTCACACAGAAGGGCCTTGTGGTGCTCATGCAGTCTTGCCCGATTCGCGCTCTTGTGCTAAATGGTGCCAACTTCTTTGATGACGAGGGGATGATGGCCCTCTCATCTGCTCCATTACTGCAGAAACTCGAGCTTGTGGATTGCAGTGAAATAACTGATGTTGGGTTGCTTTTAATCGCACGTTCCCCACGCTTGATTAATCTCACGCTCCGCCTCTGTGAACTTGTAACTGATGTTGGAGTGGCCGAGTTGGTACGTTCACAGAAGTTAGAGTCTCTGATCATTGAAGGCTGCCTTAGGGTCTCTGAGCAGGCTGTCCTGGGGACTGGCAGATCAGTTCAGTACTCCGGTGAGACTGCAAGCCTCGGTGAGGTGAAAAGAATATACCCACTGTTATATGGATGAAATGACCTGCAAATTTTTTGAGTCTAAAATCCTCTGCTGGTGTCATCAAGATGTTGCATTCTGACTAGTGCTGGACTTGGGATAGCCTTACGCCGCTTGTGTGCTGTAGCTGCTTCGTTGTGTAATTTCATCTATGCTTGCATTGGACAAGATTCCCTAAAATTGGCCCCAACATTCAGCTTTTTGGGTGTTCAACCTGCAGACCTAGACTGTGCATCTTGATTTTACTTGGTGTTTTACCATACTTCATTTGGCTGTTAACGGTTCTTTCTGCTATACTTTCGCAAGTTGTGATACTATGTAAGCAGTTTTGGAGCCGAATGTACCTGCGTTTTGAATGCATCAGCAATTAGACACTTACAAATGCATGCATTCTGATGCAGTGTCTTTTTTTCATGTTTTCTAAGTGTGTACATGCACTTGAGGAGTCCAATTTCATAGTAATTTTCTAGTGTATGTCTTGTGATAGTTTGTCCGTGGCATCTCTTTTTGTGTGGTCATGCACATTCTCGGTGACCATCCATCTACTGCAAGACTGGTGGAGACTAGGCAGCACGACATTGAATGGAAAATGGAAGGCAAATCTGTTGTAATCTTACCACGAAGTAGATTTGTAAAAAAAAGTTGATTTGCTAAAAGTTGACGCAGTTACTAAAAATTGGGATGCCGTGCTGGTTCCTTTCCCCGGAAGATGTTCCAGTGATCCTTACTTTTTTTTGACTGCCCTGCCGTAGGGGATGCATAGCCTCGGACTGCTAGATCGAGGAACGAGTAGCGTGGCTCTTTTTGGTGGAGAGATGTATTCAGCTTTCTTGATTCGTACAAGAGCATCACAGTCAGTTCAATTGGGGCGGGCAATACAGTTTTACTGTGGAAAGATTTCTGGGTGAACAACCAGAATCTATGTGATGTTTTTATTCGGCTTTCTCATATACCCTAGCTAGATGAGGACATATCAGTCCAAGAGTACAGAAACGCGGACAACCTGCACACGCTCTTTGCATTGCCGTTGTCAGTAGAAGCTTATGGCGAGTTGCAAAAACTCAATGCCATCACAAATGAGTTAAATCTGCAGCCCGAAACAACTGATATCAGGACTTCCACTTGGGGGCACTCCACCTACTCTTCTGCTAGGTTCTACAGATTTATGTTCAGTTTCAATACCAAAAGAACCTTCGTCTGGGCATGAGGGTTCCTAGTCGACACAGGGATCTCACGAGTTTAACCCAAGGTATGCCCTCGTTGCAATAGAATCTCCAAAGTTGTTTCAGAAGCAAAGCTTTAGGTCATCTCTACCGGGTGACCTAAACGGCCCTGCTGCATCCAAACTCATCCGCGCGGACAGGAGGACCGGACGCGCACGCTCTCCTGCGGCACGACCCAAACTGATCGGCCCGTCCGGCGCGACCCATCCGTTCACCACATCTGGGAAACGGATGCATCAGACCGCGCAAGTGCCCGTCGGTTGGAAGCTAGGGCCCATGCGTAAGTGAGACTTCGTGCTAGATAATGCATCATTATAGTTAAGACAGCCATTTGCAAAAAAGCCCACATCTAATTAAAACAAAATTAAAAAAGACCGTCTCTATTGTTGGCTGGTCTACGTTTACTCCTCGCCGTCATCGAGGCCTCCATTGCCGGCGGGCTAGGCCTCGTCGACTGCCACCCGCGAAACCCAGATAGCGCGCTGCTGGCGTCGTTGTAGGACGATGGAGCTGCAGCGGTTGGTGGTGCGCACCGCCCTCTGGACCCTCTTGGCCTCACGACTGGCCAACACGACGTCGATTTCAGCCGTCGATTGGTCCCTCCTCCACGACCCGTTTGGCCTCCGCCGCAGCGAGCACTCTGTGTCGCGCAACGCCACTGCATCGAGCTCCCTCACCTGGCACGTCGACGCTTCCGCGTCGCGCTCCTGACAATCGCGTTCTTGTGCCCTTGACGTGGACCTGTGCTGCGTCCTGTGCACCCTCTGTCGCCTGGCTAGGCATCGGCGGTGCCCTGTTGGTCTGGCGGCATCTGGGCCATCCACCTCCACTTCCTCCCCCTCCTCACACCAGGAGTCGCCAAGCCATACCCGCAGCTGGCGCCTCCGCCACGTGCTCCTCCTCCACTGCATCGTTGACTGCATGGTCAGCCTTGTCGCGCGTCGCCGCCTCGCCGAGGTGGCGCGATGAACGGCGACGGTGGCAATGTCGATCACTGCCGCCTCCTTGCGCACCACGGTGGCATGCCAAAGCTCGCGCACGAAGATGTGGCGGCCTCGCGCACCGCTGGCTCCAACGTCTCCATGGCCGCCTTGTTGCAAATCTCACGCAGGGCCGTGCTTGGCCACCGCCTCTACTGCCTCCTTCGCCGCAACGTCATGAATCTCACGCACTACGACTTGGGCGGCCTCTTACGCAACTACGTTGACCACCTCCTCCAGCGCCTGCTGAGCCACCGCACTTTCGCGCTTGAAGCCATCCACCTTGTCCTCGGCGGTCGACTTCCTCGTCGGAGGCCTGCGGGAAGCAGGCGAGGCTCATCTGCCTGACGGCGGTCTAGTTGGCGATCTTACAGTGAGGCATAGATGGTTTTGATGTTTGGTGTCGATTGGGTGGTGCTCATCGCCACATTGGATGTCGTTTGGATGTCGTTTTTATAAACCGTGGCCTGAGCAAGAAACGGCCGGCCGGGAATGCAATGTTTTCGGGCGTGGGCGGGAATCATCCACGGCGCACGCACGCTAAATATGATCTAACGAGGGCGGTAACCAACCGGGCGCGCATGAAGCTGGCAATGGATTTGACAGCATCCCAATCACCATTAGAGATAGAACATCAATCCTTGACAGCGGGTGGGGAGGTTGATACGTCTCAAACGTATCTATAATTTCTTATGTTCCATGCTACTTTTATGACAATACTTGAATGTTTTATACATACTTTACAGCATTATTATACATTTTCCGGCACTAACCTATTAACAAGATGCCGAAGCGCCAGTTGCTGTTTTCTGCTGTTTTTGGTTTCAGAAATCCTAGTAAGGAAATATTCTCGGAATTGGACGAAATCAACGCCCAGGGTCCTATTTTTGCACGAAGCTTCCAGAAGACCGAAAGGGAAACGAAGTGGGGCCACGAGGTGGCCAGACACTAGGGCGGCGCGGCCCAGGCCCTGGCCGCGCCGGCCTAGTGTGTGGGGCCCTCGTGACGCCCCCTGACCTACCCTTCCGCCTACATATAGCCTTCGTCGCGAAACCCCCTGTACCGAGAGCCACGATACGGAAAACCTTCCAGAGACGCCGCCGTCGCGAATCCCATCTCGGGGGATTCAGGAGATCGCCTCCGGCACCCTGCCGGAGAGGGGAATCATCACCGGAGGGGCTCTACATCATCATGCCCGCCTCCGGATTGATGCGTGAGTAGTTCATCCTTGGACTATGGGTCCATAGCAGTAGCTAGATGGTTGTCTTCTCCGCTTGTGCTATCATTGTTTAGATCTTGTGAGCTGCCTAACATGATCAAGATCATCTATTTGTAATGCTATATGTTGTGTTTGGCGGGATCCGATGAATATAGAATATTATGTTAAGTTGATTATCAATCTATCATATATGTGTTGTTTATGTTCTTGCATGCTCTCCGTTGCTAGTAGAGGCTCTGGCCAAGTTGATACTTGTAACTCCAAGAGGGAGTAATTATGCTCGATAGTGGGTTCATGCCTCCATTGAATCTGGGATCGTGACAGTAGGTTCTAAGGTTGTGGATGTGCTGTTGCTACTAGGGATAAAACATCGATGCTTTGTCTAAGGATATTTGTGTTGATTACATTACGCACCATACTTAATGCAATTATCTGTTGTTTACAACTTAATACTGGAAGGGGTTCGGATGATAACTTGAAGGTGGATTATTTAGGCATAGATGCATGCTGGATAGCGGTCTATGTACTTTGTCGTAATGCCCTGATTAAATCACATAGTAATCATCATTGATATGTATTGAATCTTTATTTGTCAATTGCCCGTCTGTAATTTGTTCACCCAGCATGTTAGTTATCTTATTGGAGAGACACCTCTAGTGAACTGTGGACCCCGGTCCATTATTTTACATCTGAATACATTCTACTGTTTTTACTGTTCTTTGCAAACAAACATCATCTTCTACTCGATACGCTTAATCCTTTGTTTTCAGCAAGCCGGTGAGATTGACAACCTCACTGTTATGTTGGGGCAAAGTACTTTGATTGTGTTGTGCAGGTTCCACGTTGGCGCCGGTTTCACTGGTGTTGCGCCGCACTACATTCCTCCACCAACAACCTTCACGTGCTTCTTGGCTCCTACTGGTTCGATAACCTTGGTTTCTTTCTGAGGGAAAACTTACTGCTGTGCGCATCATACCTTCCTCTTGGGGTTCCCAACGGACGTGTCGACTACACGCAGCAAGACTTTTTCTGGCGCCGTTGCCGGGGAGATCAAGACACGCTGCAAGGGGAGTCTCCACTTCCAATCTCTTTACTTTGTTTTTGTCTTGCTTTACTTTATTTTATTTACTGTCTTGTTTGCTTCATATTAAAAACACAAAAAAATTAGTTACTTTACTTATTGTCTTGTTTACTTGTTCTATATCAAAACACAAAAAAATTAGTTACTTGTCTTTACTTTACTTGTTTAGTTTACTTTTTGTTTACTTCATCATGTTTCCTCCTAAGTACACTCTAAAAGACATACCGGTAGGCCGAGGGTCTATAATTGGAAGAGATAATATAAAAGATTTTTTCACTCATGTTAGTATAGCTGAAGATTTTGAAGATAGACACTTGGTAGAACTTGCTCCTACTTATGAAATTGCTGTTGCTTCTCTAGTACACATGTTGGAAATTAAATTTGTTAATCTCAATCCGATAATTCAGCATATGTTTCTTACACTCTCTGATATGGAGGAAGGAGAAAAGAAAGATTTTGTCTTAGAAACTCTTCTCAAAGAATTTGGTGGTGTAGCAAGAGAGGCTAGAAAAGTTTTTACTAAATATAAAATGCTTGGTTCTTACACCAACTTTGCTAGTACCCTTAAAAAGATGGACATTGATAGGATAAAGTACACTAATAATGTTAATGATGGAGGGGACATTAAGACATCGATACCTTGCAAGCTCGTAGGAATGATCGAGGCACTAGAAAAGAATTATGATTGGATTGTTCCTGAAAATTTGTTTGATGAGAATAGCAAGCCTAAGAATAATGAAAAAGGAGCCTCTGAAACTTACATAGATAAGATAACATGCATTGTGGAGAAAACTTCCAACTCCCAAGGTAATGATGTTGATGCTCCATCTCTTGATGTTACTTGATTTGCACTTTCTGCGCCTAGCTGAAAGGCGTTAAAGAAAAGCACTTCTTGGGAGATAACCCAAGTTTCATTTCATTTACTGTATTGTTGAGTCTTGGAAGTTGTTTACTACTGTAGCAACCTCTCCTTATCATTTTTTTTGTGTTAAGTAAAGTTTCCATGTTAAAGTTGATGATAGATTTGGATCGCTGCGCAGAAACAGCATTGCTGTCTGTCACGAATTCTCGCAGAGCTCTCTGTAAAAAAATCGAAAAAATCTGAAATTTACGAGCGTGATCCTCATATATGTACGCAACTTTCATTATTTTTGAGTTTTTCCAGTTGAGCAAGTTAAGTGCCCCTGCCAGATTCATCTTTACGGACTGTTCTGTTTTTGACAGATTCTGCCTTTTATTTCGCATTGCCGCTTTTGCTATGTTGAATGAGTTTCTTTGTTCCATTAACTTTCAGAAGCTTTGTGCAACGTCCAGAAGTGTTAAGAATGATTGTGTCACCTCTGAATGTGTGAATTTTGGTTATACACTAACCCTCTAATGAGTTTGCTTGAAGTTTGTGTGAAGGAAGTTTTCAAGGGTCAAGAGAAGAGGATGATATACTATGATCAAGAAGAGTGAAAGGTCTAAGCTTGGGGATGCCCCGGTGGTTCATCCCTGCATATTTTAAGAAGACTCAAGCATCTAAGCTTGGGGATGCCCAAGGCATCCCCTTCTTCATCGACAACATTATCAGGTCACTTCTAGTGAAACTATATTTTTATTCCATCACATTTTATGTTCTTTACTTGGAGCGTCGGTTTGTTTTTATTTTTGTTTTGTTTTGAATAAAGTTGGATCCCACCATTCTTATATTGGAGATATTACGCTCCGCTTTTTCATATGGAACACTTGTGTTCTTAATTGTGCTTTAATGTTCATGGCGAAGGCTGAAATTGCTTCGTTAAATTGCTATTTGGTTGGAATCGGAAAATGTTGCATATGGTTTGGCAACTTGGCAATTGTTTGAGCTCTCATAGATCATTTTTAAGCTCTTGCATCATGTAGTTTAATCTATTAATGAAGAACTACCGTAGAGCTTGTTTAATTTGGTTTGCATGATTGGTCTCTCTAAGTCTAGATATTTTCGGGTAAAGTGTTTGAACAACAAGGAAGACAGTGTAGAGTCTTATAATGCTTGCAATATGTTCTTGTGTAAGTTTTGCTGTACCTGTTCATACTTGTGTTTGCTTCAAACAACCTTGCTAGCCCAAACCTTGTACTGAGAGGAAATGCTTCTCGTGCATCCAAACACCTTGAGCCAAAACCCATGCCATTTGTGTCCACCATATCTACCTACTATGTGGTATTTTTCTGCCATTCCAAAGTAAATTACTTGAGTGCTACCTTTAAAATTTCATTCCTTTATCTTTGCAATATATAGCTCATGGGACAAATAGCTTAAAAACTATTGTGGTGATGAATATGTAGTTATGTGTCTTAATTCTTATAAGTTGCTTGTTGAGCGGTAACCATGTTTCTGGGGACGCCATCAACTTTACCTTTGTTGGATATCATGTGAGATGCTATGCATGTTCGCCTTGTCTGAAGTAAGTGCGATTTCATGATCAAATGGTTTGAGTATGCATATGTTAGAGAAGAACATTGGGCAGCTAACTAAAGCCATGTATCATGGTGGAAGTTTCAGTTTGGACATACAACCTCAATCTCTTATGAGAATATTAACTGTTGTTGAATGCTTAAGCATTAAAAGAGGAGTCCATTATCTGTTGTCTATGTTGTCCCGGTATGGATGTCTAAGTTGAGAATAATCAAAAGCGAGAAATCCAATGCGTGCTTTCTCCTTAGACACTTGTACAGGCGGCATAGAGGTACCCCTTTGTGACACTTGGTTGAAACATATGTTATGCAATGATAATCCGTGTTTTCCGAGCTAAGTAGGACAAGGTGAGAGCACTATTAGTACTCTATGAACTATTACTACCGTTGACAAAATTGTTTCTATGTTTTCAAAACAAAAGCTCTAGCACAAAAATAGTAATCCATGCTTCCCTCTGCCAAGGGCCATTCTTTTACTTTATTGTTGAGTCAGTTTACCTACTCCTTTCTATCTTAGAAGCAAACACTTGCGTTAACTGTGTGCATTGATTCTTACATGTTTACTTATTGCACCTGTTATGTTACTCTATGTTGACAAATATCCATGAGATATACATGTTACAAGTTGAAAGCAATTGCTGAAACTTAATCATCCTTTGTGTTGCTTCAATGCATTCTACTTTGAATTTATTGCTTATGAGTTAGCTCTTATGCAAGTCTTATTGATACTTGTTTGAAAGTACTATTCATGAAAAGTTTTGCTATATGATTCATTTGTTTAGTCATTATCTTTGTTAGCATCTTTTGTTCAGATCACTCCATTCATCTCATATGCTTTACAATAATGTTGATCAAGATTATGTTGGTAGCATGTCACTTCAGAAATTATTTTGTGTTATCGTTTACCTACTCGAGGGCGAGTAGGAACTAAGCTTGGGGATGCTTGATACGTCTCAAACGTATCTATAATTTCTTATGTTCCATGCTACTTTTATGACAATACTTGAATGTTTTATACATACTTTACAGTATTATTATACATTTTCCGGCACTAACCTATTAACAAGATGCCGAAGCGACAGTTGCTGTTTTCTGCTGTTTTTGGTTTCAGAAATCCTAGTAAGGAAATATTCTCGGAATTGGACGAAATCAACGCCCAGGGTCCTATTTTTGCACGAAGCTTCTAGAAGACCGAAAGGGAAATGAAGTGGGGCCACGAGGTGGCCAGACACTAGGGCGGCGCGGCCCAGGCCCTGGCCGCGCCGGCCTAGTGTGTGGGCCCCTCGTGACGCCCCCTGACCTACCCCTCCGCCTACATATAGCCTTCGCCGCGAAACCCCCTTTACCGAGAGCCACGATACGGAAAACCTTCCAGAGACGCCGCCGTCGCGAATCCCATCTCGGGGGATTCAGGAGATCGCCTCCGGCACCCTGCCGGAGAGGGGAATCATCACCGGAGGGGCTCTACATCATCATGCCCGCCTCCGGATTGATGCGTGAGTAGTTCATCCCTGGACTATGGGTCCATAGCAGTAGCTAGATGGTTGTCTTCTCCGCTTGTGCTATCATTGTTTAGATCTTGTGAGCTGCCTAACATGATCAAGATCATCTATTTGTAATGCTACATGTTGTGTTTGGCGGGATCCGATGAATATAGAATATTATGTTAAGTTGATTATCAATCTATCATATATGTGTTGTTTATGTTCTTGCATGCTCCCCGTTGCTAGTAGAGGCTCTGGCCAAGTTGATACTTGTAACTCCAAGAGGGAGTAATTATGCTCGATAGTGGGTTCATGCCTCCATTGAATCTGGGATCGTGACAGTAGATTCTAAGGTTGTGGATGTGCTGTTGCTACTAGGGATAAAACATCGATGCTTTGTCTAAGGATATTTGTGTTGATTACATTACGCACCATACTTAATGCAATTATCTGTTGTTTACAACTTAATACTGGAAGGGGTTCGGATGATAACCTGAAGGTGGATTATTTAGGCATAGATGCATGCTGGATAGCGGTCTATGTACTTTGTCGTAATGCCCTGATTAAATCACATAGTAATCATCATTGATATGTATTGAATCTTTATTTGTCAATTGCCCGCCTGTAATTTGTTCACCCAGCATGTTAGTTATCTTATTGGAGAGACACCTCTAGTGAACTGTGGACCCCGGTCCATTCTTTTACATCTGAATACATTCTACTATTTTTACTGTTCTTTGCAAACAAACACCATCTTCCACTCAATACGCTTAATCCTTTGTTTTCAGCAAGCCGGTGAGATTGACAACCTCACTGTTACGTTGGGGCAAAGTACTTTGATTGTGTTGTGCAGGTTCCACGTTGGCGCCGGTTTCACTGGTGTTGCGCCGCACTACACTCCTCCACCAACAACCTTCACGTGCTTCTTGGCTCCTACTGGTTCGATAACCTTGGTTTCTTTCTGAGGGAAAACTTACTGCTGTGCGCATCATACCTTCTGATACGTCCAAAACGTATGTACTTTCCCGAACACTTTTGCTATTGTTTTGCCTCTAATTTGTGTATTTTGGATGCAACTAACACGGACTAACGCTGTTTTCAGCAGAATTACTCTGGTGTCTCATTTTTGTGCAGAAATCCAACTTTCAGAAAAATCCTCAGAATTTATGCGAAAGGTCCTATTTTTCCAGAATATTGACGGAGCCAGAAGGGCAAGCCAGGTGGGGGCCCGAGGCCCCCACACACTAGGCCGGCGCGGCCCAGGAGGGGGGCGCGCCGCCTTGTTGTGTGGGCGCCTCGGCGGCCCCCCGATGCTCTCCTTTGGACTACATATGTCTTTCGACCTAAAAACGCCAGGGGGTTGGACCATATTTCCAGAGACCATTGATACGTCGCAAACGTATCTATAATTTCTTATGTTCCATGCTACTTTTATTACAATACTTGAATGTTTTATACATACTTTACAGCATTATTATACATTTTCCGGCACTAACCTATTAACAAGATGCCGAAGTGCCAGTTGCTGTTTTCTGCTGTTTTTGGTTTCAGAAATCCTCGTAAGGAAATATTCTCGGAATTGGACGAAATCAACGCCCAGGGTCCTATTTTTGCACGAAGCTTCCAGAAGACCGAAAGGGAGACGAAGTGGGGCCACGAGGGGGCCACACACCAGGGCGGCGCGGCCCAAGCCCTGGCCGCGCCGCCCTTTGACCTACCCTTCCGCCTACTTAAAGCCTCCGTCGCGAAACCCCCTGTACCGAGAGCCACGATACAGAAAACCTTCCAGAGACGCCGCCGTCGCGAATCCCATCTCGGGGGATTCAGGAGATCGCCTCCGGCACCCTGCCGGAGAGGGGAATCATCACCGGAGGGGCTCTACATCATCATGCCCGCCTCCGGATTGATGCATGAGTAGTTCATCCTTGGACTATGGGTCCATAGCAGTAGCTAGATGGTTGTCTTCTCCGCTTGTGCTATCATTGTTATAGATCTTGTGAGCTGCCTAACATGATCAAGATCATCTATTTGTAATGCTACATGTTGTTTTTGGCGGGATCCGATGAATATAGAATATTATGTTAAGTTGATTATCAATCTATCATATATGTGTTGTTTATGTTCTTGCATGCTCTCCGTTGCTAGTAGAGGCTCTGGCCAAGTTGATACTTGTAACTCCAAGAGGGAGTAATTATGCTCGATAGTGGGTTCATGCCTCCATTTAATCTGGGACAGTGACAGAAAGTTCTAAGGTTGTGGATGTGCTGTTGCTACTAGGGATAAAACATTGATGCTTTATCTAAGGATATTTGTGTTGATTACATTACGCGCCATACTTAATGCAATTATCTGTTGTTTACAACTTAATACCGGAAGGGGTTCGGATGTTAACCTGAAGGTGGATTATTTAGGCATAGATGCATGCTGGATAGCGGTTTATGTACTTTGTCGTAATGCCCTGATTAAATCACATAGTAATCATCATTGATATGTATTGAATCTTTATTTGTCAATTTCCCGCCTGTAATTTGTTCACCCAACATGTTAGTTATCTTATTGGAGAGACACCTCTAGTGAACTGTGGACCCCGGTCCATTCTTTTACATCTGAATACATTCTACTGCTTTTACTGTTCTTTGCAAACAAACACCATCTTCCACTCGATACGTTTAATCCTTTGTTTTCAGCAAGCCGGTGAGATTGACAACCTCACTGTTACGTTGGGGCAAAGTACTTTGATTGTGTTGTGCAGGTTCCACGTTGGCGCCGGTTTCACTGGTGTTGCGCCGCACTACACTCCTCCACCAACAACCTTCACGTGCTTCTTGGTTCCTACTGGTTCGATAACCTTGGTTTCATACTGAGGGAAACTTACTGCTGTGCGCATCATACCTTCCTCTTGGGGTTCTTAACGGACGTGTACATCTACGCGCATCAACCATCCACTACGCCGCCGCCATCGCGAAACTCCGCCTCGGGACCAGAAACTTCGTTCTGGCACTCCGCCGGGACGGGGAATTGGAGGGGATCTTCACCGCCATCACCACCGATGCCTCTCCATCGACCAGCCATGTTTCCCCATCCATGTGTGGGTAATTCCCCCGCTGTAGGCTGAAGGGGATGGTAGGGATTGGATGAGATTGATCATGTAATAGTCACAAGATTGTTAGGGCATGGTGCCTAGTATCCGTAGATGTTACTTTTATGTTATTGTTGCAACTTGTTATGCTTAATGCTTGTCACTAGGGCCCGAGTGCCATGATCTCATATCTAAACATGTTATTATTTCATCATGATATGCATTGTTTTATGATCTTACCTGCAAGTTGTATACACGCGTTGCTGTCCGGAACCCGAGGCCCCAAAGTGACAAGAATTGGGATAACCGGAGGGGAAGGCGGTGATGTGAGGATCACATGTGTTCATGGAGTGTTAATGCTTTGCTCCGTTACTCTATTAAAAGGAGTACCTTAATTTCCAGTAGTTTCCCTAGAGGCCCGGCTGCCACCGGCTGGTAGGACAAAAGATGTTGTGCAAGTTTCTCATTGCGAGCACGTACGACTATATATGGAACACATGCCTATTGATTGATTAGTACTTGGATACCGCTTTATTATTACCTGCAAATGCCCTACCATGATTCTTACATGAATTCTCTCATCCATGCAACGCCCGTTCATCCGTCCCTGTGCCTACAGTATTTTAATCCTGCTGTTTACTATAATCACTACTGATGTCTTTATTTCACGGCTGCTGTTATTTCACTATTCCTACTGCTATAAAATTGTTGCTACTGATAAACTCTTGCGAGCAAGTCTGTTTCCAGGTGCAGCTGAATTGACAACTCCGCTGTTAAGGCTTACAAGTATTCTTTGTCTCCCCTTGTGTCGAATCAATAAATTGGATAATACTTCCCTCGAAGACTGTTGCGATCCCCTATACTTGTGGGTCATCAAGACTATTTTCTGGCGCCGTTGCCGGGGAGCATAGCTTTATTTGCAAGTTCACTTGGATTGATATTGTTCGCTGCAAATTCTCCATCATGGGTAAACCTCGCGATACTAAAGTCGCTATATTACCATCCACTACAAGAAAAGGTACAACTCTGAGTACCTCCGCTGCTCTTGATTCACCATCTGTGATAAGTCAACTTGTTTCACCACCACAAACTTCACGTGTTGGTATTTCTGCTGAATCTGAAAATTCCTCTGATAATTTTGATGATGCTTCTACCACTACAAGAAAAGTTGCCATGGCCGACGAAGTTGAAGTCGCGCCGTGGTTGGTGGTGCACCAAGGCCGACGATTTTTGGTCCCTCCGTGGTTAATGTCAAATTTTTTTTTCTCGTTTTTGAGGCCACCTAGCCCGACGAAAGCGGCCAAAACGTCGCGTATGGTGGCCCGGGACGTGGTGCATCGCGAATTCTCGGGTTCGCCGGCCGAGTCAACGCAAATCCGCACCGCCCAGGGATGTAGGGCCCAGATGGCAGCCTCTCTAGCATTGTTTTTTTTCTCGATCGCGCCATCTCGTTCAACGCTCTCCGATCGAGCCGTTTACGATGCAGGATCATGGGTCCCGCATGTCATCCTCTATGAACCAAATTTCATTCTTTTCTTGGATTGTTTTGACCCCCTGATTTCTGGCTACTTCCTTTTTCTTTTGATCCCTTGCCGCCTTGGAAACGTTGAGACCGCTGCAGCTAAATGGGACCCACATGTCATCCTCTATGAGCAATCAACTTTCTTTTCTTGGAGTTTTTTTTAGCACCTCATATTTGGTCACTTGCCTTTTTCTTTCGATCCCCTGCCGCCTCTCAAACGGTGATACCGCTGCTGCTAAATGGGACCCGCATGTCATCCTCTATGTACTATAAAACTTTCTTTTCTTGGATTTTTTTGGCACCTCATATTTGGTCACTTGCCTTTTTCTTTCGATCCCCTGCCGCCTCTCAAACGGTGATACCGCTGCTGCTAAATGGGACCCGCATGTCATCCTCTATGTACTATAAAACTTTCTTTTCTTCGATTTTTTTGGCACCTCATATTCGGTCACTTGCCTTTTTCTTTCGATCCCCTGCCGCCTCTCAAACGGTGATACCGCTGCTGCTAAATGGACCCGCATGTCATCCTCTATGTACTATAAAACTTTCTTTTCTTGGATTTTTTGGCTCCTGATATTTCGTTGCTTGCCTTTTTCTTTCGATCCCCTGCCGCCTCTCAAACGGTGATACCGCTGCTGCTAAATGGGACCCGCATGTCATCCTCTATGGACTATAAAACTTTCTTTTCTTGAATTATTTTTGGCTCCTGATATTTGGTCACTTGCCTTTTTCTTTCGATCCCCTGCCGCCTCTCAAACAGTGAGACCGCTGCAGCTAAATGGGACCCGAATGTCATCCTCTATGAGCAATCAACTTTCTTTTCTTGGAGTTTTTTTTGGCACCTCATATTTGGTCACTTGCCTTTTTCTTTCGATCTCATGCCACGTTTGAAACGTTGAGGAACATGCTGGCTCATGGGACCCGCATGTCATCCTCTATGTGCTATAAAAGTTTCCTTTGTTGGATTTTTTTTCACCCTCTGATTTTTGGCTTGCCTTTTTCTTTTGATCCCCTGCCCCCTTTGAAACGTTGAGTAAGCTGTTGGCTCAAGGGACCCGCATGTCATCTTCTATGTCCATCAACTTTCTTTTCTTGGATTTTTTTTCACCCCCTAATTACTAGCTACTTTCTTTTTCTTTTGATCTCAAGCCGCATTACAAACATTGAGACCGCTGCTGCAAAATGGGACCCACATGTCATCCTCTATGTACAATAAATCTTGGATTATTTTTGGCTCCTGATATTTGGTCACTTGCCTTTTTCTTTCGATCTCATGCCGCCTTTGAAACGTTGCGTAAGCTGCTGGCTCATGGGTCCCGCATGTCATCCTCTACGAACAATAAAAGTTTCCTTTCTTGGAGTTATTTTTGACCCCTAATTTCTGGCTATTTGCCTTTTTCTTTTGATCCCCTGCCCCCTTTGAAACGATGAGGACATTTGTTGGCAGGTCGGTCCCACATGTCATCCTCTATGAACAATAAAAGTTTCCTTTGGTGGATTTATTTTTGACCCCTAATTAATTTCTGGCTATTTCCTTTTTTTCTTTTGATCCCCTGCCGCCTTGGAAACGTTGAGGATGCTGCTGCCTCATCGGTCCCGCATGTCATCCTCTCAGAACGATAAATGTTTTCTTTTCTTGGATTTTTTTACCAACTGATTTTTGTTTTTTTTTATTTTCGCCCCTGCCTTTGAAACGTTGACGACGCTGCTGGCTCATGGGTCCCTGATGTCAGCCTCCCCGTACAAGAAACATGTGATATCTTGATTATTTTGCAGACAATAAACAGTGTATTTCGCTCTGAGCTATTGCAAACGGATAAATTAAATCTTTATTTTTACAACTTATATCTTGAATCTTCTTGTTTTTTGTTTTTGCGAAGCATAGGACATTCCTGTTTTTTTTTTGAGAAAAATCCGAACTTTCATGTTCTGGAGTGGGCTGAAATTGTACGAATCAAAAGGCCCAGAAGGATAGTTCGAAGGCCCAGATGTCCAGATGCAGCCCAATTGAAATCTTTCTTTTCTTGGATTTTTTTCACCCCCTGATTTCTGGCTACTTCATTTTTCTTTTGGTCCTGTGCCACCTTGGAAACGTTGAGACCGCTGCTGCAAAATGAGACCCGCATGTCATCCTCTATGTACAATAAAGTTTCTTTTCTTGGATTATTTTTGGCTCCTGATATTTGGTCACTTGCCTTTTTCTTTCGATCTCATGCCACGTTTGAAACGTTGAGGAATCTGCTGGCTCATGGGACCCGCATGTCATCCTCTATGTACAATAAAAGTTTGATTTCTTGGATTTTTTTCACCCTCTGATTTTTGGCTATTTCCTTTTTCTTTTGATCCCCTGCCGCCTTTGAAACGTTTAGTAAGCTGCTGGCTCATAGGTCCCACATGTCAGCCTGTATGAACGATAAAGCTTTCCTTTCTTGGAGTTTTTTGGACCCCTAATTTACGGCTACTTTCTTTTTCTTTTGATCTCAAGCCGCATTTGAAACGTTGGGACCGCTGCTGCAAAATGGGACCCGCATGTCATCCTCTATGTACAATCAAGTTTCTTTTCTTGGATTATTTTTGGCTCCTGATATTTGGTCACTTGCCTTTTTCTTTCGATCCCATGCCACGTTTGAAACGTTGAGGAACCTGCTGGCTCATGGGACCCGCATGTCATCCTCTATGTACTACAAAAGTTTATTTTCTAGGGTTTTTTTTTCACTCTCTGATTTTAGGCTATTTCCTTTTTCTTTTGATCCCTTGCCGCCTTGGAAACGTTGAGTAAGCTGCTAACTCGTGGGTCCCGCATGTCATCCTCTATGTACAATCAACTTTCTTTTCTTCGACTTTTTTTACCCCCTAATTTCTGGCTACTTTCTTTTTCTTTTGATCTCAAGCCGCATTTGAAACGTTGGGACCTCTGCTGCAAAATGGGACAGCATGTCATCCTCTATGTACAATAAAAGTTTCTTTTCTTCGATTATTTTTCACCCTCTGATTTTTGGTCACTTGCCTTTTTCTTTCGATCTCATGCCGCCTTTGAAAATGTTGCGGAACCTGCTGGCTCATGGGACCCGCATGTCATCCTCTATGTACTATAAAAGTTTCTTTTCTTGGATTTTTTTCACCCTCTGATCTTTAGCTATTTCCATTTTCTTTTGATCCCCTGCCGCCTTGGAAACGTTGAGTAAGCTGCTGACTGATGGGACCCGCATGTCATCCTCTATGTACAATCAAGTCTCTTTTCTTGGATTTTTTTACCCCCTTATTTTTGGTCACTTGCCTTTTTCTTTCGATCTCATGCAGCCTCTGAAACGTTGAGGAAGCTGCTGGCTCATGGGACCCACATGTCATCCTCTATACTATAAAAGTTTGTTTTCTTGGATTTCTTTTCACCCTCTTATTTTTGGCTATTTCCTTTTTCTTTTGATCCCCTGCCGCCTTGGAAACGTTGATTAAGCTGCTGACACAAGGGGCCCGCATGTCATCCTCTATGTACAATCAACTTGCAAGATCTTGGAGCGAAAGAGCTTGTATAAGTGGGACCCATATGTCATCCTCTATGTACAATAAAAGTTTCTTTTCTTGGATTATTTTTTGCTCCTGATATTTGGTCAGTTTCCTTTTTCTTTTGATCTCATGCCGCCTCTGAAACGTTGAGTAAGGTGCTGGCTCATGGGACCCGCATGTCATCCTCTATGTACAATAAAGTTTCTTTTCTTAGATTTTTTTTTACCCCCTGATTTTTGCTAACTTGCCTTTTTATTTTCGATCATATGCCACCTTTGAAATTGAGGTCGCCGCTGGCTCATGGGTCCCACATGTCAGCCTCTATGAACAACAAACCTTTCCTTTGTTGGATTTATTTTTTACCCCTAATTTCTGGCTATTTGCCTTTTTTTTTCTTTTGATCCCCTGCGGCCTTTGAAACGATGAGGACGCTGCTGGCAGGTCGGTCCCATATGTCATCCTCTATGAAGAATAAAAGTTTCCTTTTTGGATTTATTTTTGACCCCTAATTTCTGGCTATTTGCCTTTTTTTCTGATCCCTGCCGACTTCGAAATGATGAGGATGCAGCTGGCAGATCGGTCCCACATGTCAGCCTCTATGAACTATAAATGTTTCCTTTGTAGGATTTATTTTTTACCCCTATTTTCGGGCTACTTGCCTTTTTCTTTGAAATGTTGAGGACGCTACTGTCTCATGGGTCCCACATGGCATCCTCTCTGAACGATAAACCTTCATTTCTTGTTAACGATAGGTTTATCAGTATTATTTTCGCCGACTAATACAAACTCTTTCGCTCCAAGATCTTGCAAGTTAATAGAATAAATCATGGAATTATTAGGATATGTTTTAAATTTCAAATCCACTTTATGAATTTTTGAAAATACCGTGATCTATGTGGGTATGGAGCGATCAAGGATTTTCATATTGGCCATGAGCAGTTTCAAAAATTGCAACCCAATAATTCAAAATAAATACAAACAACTTTTATGTAGAATCTCCGTGTTTTTGTTTTTTGCCAATCATAGGATCTGTGGTTCTTTAGAAAAGGGCCAACATTGCATGAGCAGAAAGGCCCATTTGTAGTTATTGGGCTTCGACAGCCGGAGCAAGTAGGCCTATAGCAAATACCTTGTAGATGGCCGTTGGAACCCAAAAGTATTTGTTGCCTAGACTTAGATGCCAAACTCAGCCTTATTGACATGAACCTTGCTATGCACACGACAATTTCAGTCCGATCCGTGTACGAAACACAAGATCCAACCCTTCGTGTGAGGAAGCAGGTGGCAGCACACCTCCAGATGCTCAATCGTACATACGCATATCATATAGGAGTTGTCGTATGTACATCAGTTCCGTATTGACATGTTTTTTCTTTGGTTCACATGTGGGGTCCGCACAGTCACCTAGGTCGCACATCTACTTCCTTGCTCGTAGTTGATGCATGTTCGGTTTGGGGATGGGGTGGAACCGAACACACCCCCGTGCCAGTGGATGTACTTTACCCTTTAGCGGCGAAAAAATAGGAATGGTCCTCTCATGAGTATGATCAACAAGAGGTGGCTATATTATAAAGGACGTACACACATTGTAATTATAGTGCTGAAATAAAGTCAATCCTAAAACAGCCATGCATGGGTTATAATATGAAGGCAACACGAAATACAAAAGCGGGCAGTGTTCAAATAAACTGATTCAAACTAGTACATACTAAAAACAGTGTACTACTTCTCAACACTTCAAGCATAATAAAAAAGTGTCACTATTTTTTTTAAAGGTAACACCGAACGGGCAATGTTTAAAGCAGGCTTAAACCACATAGCCGCTTGTCGGACACTATCCCAACCATCCTTGGGAAGGCTGATAACTCCCACAGTCTCACCTTCATACGGTTTGGAGGTTGCAGCGCAAAATTTTAGGGTATTGATTATAACGAATATTCCGGTATGCTGTGTAGACGCAGTTTTTCCTCATGAATGGAACCAATGTGCCATCAGGAGCTTTGGATTCACGCTTCTTCAGGTTGGCAATGATTGGGTAATTGAGTCCGAGGAACAGAGAGTGGTCGCTGAGGCTGTTAACCTGCCTCCAAAGAAAGTCCCCTGCACGTGCAGTAGATAAGGGATCCAGCTCAAAGACGTAGGTGGCAACAGGAGGATACTGCCGTAGCTGAAGCCCATTAGCAGCATAGGGAATGTCAGGAGGTACTTCAGCATTGGCAATCCCAATCTTGTTCTTGTAAGGATGATCATCAATCGCTTGCCATCAGCGAGATGGAGCGAGGAACCACGCGTCTTGCTGATCATCCACCTCCGGTGGCGGGATTACTAACGGGAGCTTCGGGTTTTCTGCTATATTAGAAATGGAGACTAAGAGGGTGTTACTGGCATCCATATTCAAACAGCAGCATTGTTCATCGTTCATGCTCACAGTATAAATACGACTATGTAAGCTAAGGACATTGGTCATTCATGTGTTCAAATCGAGTGTCCAATATATCAGTTATACTGCATCCATCCCACGAAACTAGCCTAAACTTCGCCAAAACTAGACACTAGTTAGTGTATACACAGTTATATACTACCTCTGTCCCACCGAAAGTGTCTGAGATTTGTCCAAATTCAGATGTATCTAGACAGTGAAAGCATATAGATACATTTAAATTTTGACAAATATATATCATCTTAAGTTTAAGTCCTGTGCTGTATTTAATTCTCTTTGTCTTAAGTGATCTATTAGAGAGCTTCCCTGTGACCACCCGAAGGGTAAGAAATGTTTAACTGTATAAGTGGATTGCCTAGACATTTCCATCAGTTCGGACTTTTGGTTGCGTTGGCTAGTCCATGAAGCTTGACATGGTGTCAGAGCCAGGGTCTCGAGTTCGAGTCCTGGCTTTCGCAATTTATCCTAAAATTGTTGTTGCCCCCTCGGAGTCCACTGATACGTCCCAAACGTATCTATAATTTCTTATGTTCCATGCCACTTTATTGATGATACCTACATGTTTTATACACATTATATGTCATTATTATGCGTTTTCCGGAACTAACCTATTGACGAGATGCCGAGAGGCCAGTTGCTGTTTTCTGCTGTTTTTAGTTTCAGAAATCCTAGTAAAGAAATATTTTCGGAATCGGACGAAATCAAGACCGAGGGCCTTATAATTCCCGGAAGCTTCCAGAGCACCGGAGAAGGACGAGAGGGGAGCCAGGGGGCCCCACACCACACCCCGGCGCGGCCCAGGGGGGGGGGGCGCCCCCCTGTGGTGTGGGCACCCCGTGGCCCCTCCGACTCCATCTCTTCGCCTATTTAATCGTCCCTGACCTAAAAACACCGACGAGAAGACGAGACCCAAGAAAAACCTTCCAGAGCCGCCGCCATCGCGAAATCAAGATTCGGGGGACAGAAGTCTCTGTTCCGGCACCCTGCCGGACGGGGAATTTCCCCCGGAGTCATCTCCACCGCCATCTTCACCGCCATCGCTGTTCCCATGATGAGGAGGGAGTAGTTCTCCCCTGGGGCTGAGGGCTCTACCGTAGCTATGTGGTTAATCTCTCTCTCTGTACTCCAATACAATGATCTCATGAGCTGCTTTACATGATTGAGATCCATATGATGAGCTTTGTATCGCTACTAGTTGTGTGCTACTCATGTGATGTTATTAAAGTAGTCTATTCCTCCTACTTGGTGTAAAGGTGATTAGTGTGTGCACCGTGTGGTTCTTGTCATAGGCTATGATCACGATCTCTTGTAGATTGTGGAGTTAATTATCATTATGATAGTATTGATGTGATCTATTCCTCCTTCATAGTGTAATGTGGACAGTGAGTGCACTATGTTAGTTCTTGGTTTATTTTGCAATGATCTATTATGCTCTAAGGTTATTTAAATATGAACATTGAATTGTGGAGCTTGTTAACTCCGGCATTGAGGGTTCGTGTAATCCTACGCAATGTGTTCATTATCAAACAAGAGTGTATGTAGCACATATAAGAAGAAGTATTTATTATGCGATCAATGTTGAGAGTGTCCACTAGTGAAAGTATGATCCCTAGGCCTTGTTTCCAATACTGCAAACACCGTTTACTTACTGTTCTGTTACATGTTTACTTGCTGCCATATTTTATTCAGATTGCTATTACCACTCATATACATCCATACTACTTGTATTTCACTATCTCTTCGCCGAACTAGTGCACCTATACATCTGACAAGTGTATTAGGTGTGTTGGGGACACAAGAGACTTCTTGCATTGTGATCGCAGGGTTGCTTGAGAGGGATATCTTTGACCTCTTCCTCCCTGAGTTCGATAAACCTTGGGTAATCCACTTAAGGGAAACTTGCTGCTGTTCTACAAACCTCTGCTCTTGAAGGCCCAACACTGTCTACAAGAATAGAAGCACCCGTAGACATCATCCACGTATATGCCTCTTGAGCTATACCTCTGAGTCTTTCCACATGTTGACTTGTCTCCCATCACACGTGAGGGGGGGTGTTGAATTGTATAAGTGGATTGCCGCCCTTGCGATCAGTTCGGACTTTTGGTTGTGTTGGTAGTGCATGAAGCTTGACAAGAAAGAAATGCTCTTTGTAGCTAACCCCAAGTCTGGTAACATTTGCAAAATAGGTATCAGATGCAGCTATCCATTCAGTAGAAGAATTTGCATTTTAGAGTTGAAGGTTCATAATCTCTTCTCTACTATTGATAGTAAAGGGTACACATGGTATTTGTTTACCTCATTTTCGCGTTCTAAAAAAGGTACGCTATATGGTTGTGCTAAGTTAAACTGATTTAAGTCTGTTCAAGTTTATCGAAAATTATACTACCAACATCTAAAACATCAATATAGGTTCATATATTACAAAAGATATTTAGATTTTCTTTTCTCGAACACATGCCTAGTCGTGCATCATTATATATTAGAGCATACAGGGTTGTAGCAAGGCTACGAAAAACTGAGAAAGCAAAAAGAAAGAACTATACAGGGGACTAGAGGCAGCTAACTTTGTTAGGCCTGCAGGTGCTAAATCTTATATATATATGAGGTTGTAGATATTAATCGTAAACTTACTCAAACTTAAATATCATTGAATTAGGAAAAAGATAACCGGAGTTATTTTGAATGAGGGGACGTCACAATCACTAATGAAAGATAATTGTGGGAAACTGAAATCTATTCAAGAAAATGGGAGAAAAAATGTATCAAAAACAAAATTAATTATACCATTCTGCAGATTGTTCACCGATATAAACAAAGAACTGTTTGATCTGCATGTAGGTACATCCAATCAAGGCTTTTTCCCCGATCTCTAGAAAATATAAGCTACGCATGTAATTACAAACGATTTTCTTCTATTTTTCTGTTTCTACGTTAACATTTGAGATACTTGTTAATTACATCCATATTCTGCAGTTGCATAGAGTTACTAATTCAGGAATGCATTCACATACGGAGTATACTATGTTTGCTGATGACTGACTAGTACTAATTCATTGCAAGCAACGGTTCATTCATATTCAGATAAAGGATGTGATCGTTAAGTCATATACTTATGAAAGTCCTTATGCATCTCTCTGATGCAGATGGCGGGGCTCTCTCGTCCTCCTTTTGGAGGCAAAATCAATTAGTTATATATGAAACAATGGGTGTAAAAGGTTATAAAAAGGGTGCCTTCATAGTGCCACGTTATCTTTTGAGATACTGGTTAATTACACCCATATTCTGCAGTGGCGTAGAGTTACTAATTCAGGAATGCAATCACATACTGAGCATACTATGTTTGTTGGTGACTAATTAGTACTACTAATTCATTGCAAGAAATGGTTCATTCATATTCAGCAAAAGGGGGTGTGATCATTAAGTCATATAAGAAAGGTAAAATATAAACAAGGTAGTTCATGAATAACTTCATTGGTTAAGGCAGTGTATCATGCAATGCAACATAAGGACTGAAAAAATACCATTTGCGGTGTCCCAGAAGTACGTGGAGCCGTCAGTTTCGTCCACCGCAAAAACGTGGCCACGGAGTTCAATGGCATCACAGTAATTTGGATAATCAGGTGCAGGTGTAAGGGCCTCCAGCATTCTCTAGTCGCCACCCCCTTCAAGGTAGAAAATCGTTTTGTCGAACAAGGCGATGAGCTTGTAATCTGCGTACCTCCCACCTTTTGTGGGCACTTGGCAGATTACAATCTTCAACAAATAAATTGCTGGACCCCAGTTAAAAGAGTATGCAGGTCGATATGAAACAATACTATGATGAATCTTCGAATCAGGTAGGGATGGAAGGGGGATATGTCGCTCGGTGTAGACGTTCACAAGGCACCACTCATGATGATCGGCGGCGGCGATCCAGTCGCCGTTCGCGCCAAGCCATTTTCTGGCGTGCATGAACGGCAGGGCGACAGAACGGCGAGGATGGTCGAGGGGCACCAGGTCGTACACGGTATCATGCAGACGAGATGCTGTCGCCAGGTCCCAGTGTTCACCGAACCAATAAGCGAGCGGAGGCATCGGCGGCGGGGGTTCATCCCAATGGTGCATCTTACCTTCATCCTTGCTGATCATGTCGTACAGCTCCCTGGAACATGCAGCAAGTCGGACGGTGTAGGTAACGTCCAGATGCACAGCGATGAGGTCGATGTTGTCACCGGTGAGAGCCTCCAAGTGGCCGTCCCCGCCGCCCCGGCAAAGCCTAGAATAATCCATCACGTGAAGATGGATTTAGGTGGATGGCGGATGCAACTGCGCTTGGGGTTTTCGGAGGAGAGGGCGAGCGCTATGGAAGGAACGATGCGGCGCGCGGCCGGCCGGGGAGAGAAAGGTATACGGAGTAGTACTAGTGATGCGGCGTGGTGGGGATCGAGATCCTGCGCGTGCGCGTGATTCTGGGAGGGTGAAGAAGAAGATTTTTTTATTTTTTTTGTAACGGGGTGAAGAAGAAGATGATAGACATGCAAGGGGCAAAAACTAGGTAGTACTCTAGGCTGCTGCTGCGACTGGGCGCCGATTTGACTGTTGGTAGACTAGCACGCCAGCCATCTATAAATTTGCGACGACGTTTGGTGCAGTGATGTCTCGTCACATCAGGTTGACCAGAGAGGGCTTTTTTTTTACAATTTCCATTTCGATATATTTTTCGCCAATAATCGTAGTTCTCTACATGCCAGAGACACGTACCTTAACACGTGGGCAGCATGCAACCGCGCGAGCACCAAAATGGAATGAGAAATGTTTTAGAGCAGAACTTCATTTTCAATGCCTTTCCTAGCTTGGTTTGGAAACCGGACAGAGCTTCAGTGACTTGATGCTTCCAAGATACATTGTGACTGTGTCCCACCATCTACCATCCATTTGAGATCCAACGTTCCAAACTATCTCTTATTTCGAAGCTAAAAAAGAAAAAACTATTCAGAAAATTTTGAAAAAAAATCTAGTAATATGTAGATTCCTTGTTTTAAAATCTATGAATATTTCATCCCATTCGGATGACTAGCTTGTGATTAAATAGATTCTTACGTACTCGAGCACTAGTTTAAACTAAATATATATTTGCTCACAAACTTATGATTCAAATCGAATGAAACTTCACCAAAATATAAATCGAAATATGCATGATTTACTGGAAGTTTTTCAAATTTTTCATGGTCCATGGGGTCCTCCAAAGTGCAAGCTTTTTTTTTTCTTGGTTGGTACTTCAAAACCGAGTTTGGATGGTGGCAAGACTTGCACAAAGAGGATGTCAAAATTTTGGCCTTTGTGAACTTTGCAATCAACATCAAGTGTCGGACTCTCGAGAAAAAAATATGAGTTGGCGCCCACCTTTCCTTCAACCGTTGGTTCTCAATCCGAGGGTGGTCCAACTAACAAAATTGGCTTGGTATTCATGGTCTTGAACCAACGATTTGGCATGGCTTTCAATCGGTATGAGAGGTGATGTATGTAGGTGATTCATACGAGAGGGCAATAAAGAAATGTTCTGTCATCCTCGCAAAGCTAGTCTATTTGGAAAGAAATGAATAATTGGTTTTTCGCAACATTGCATGATACTAATTCATGATACTATGCATTGAAGGTGTTGTATCATAGACTAGTATCAGTCTAGGATACTTCCCATTGTGACTAGTCTAAGTGCTTTTGCACCATGAACACTAGCTATGCACAGACCTCAAAAAACACTTCTCCATCATTCTACTATTCACACTTTCTTTTTCTAATAGAACTATGTACCATTGTTTTTAATATAATCTTGTGTCGAGAGTATATATTTCTAAAATAGTCATTTATGTTTCGCATAAGCTCAAAGAGGGGTACTTACTTATGAGAGATATCTTTCAACTAATACGTTGTAGGAGTACTTTAATTATGTGAGCTATAGTGTGAAATGCTTACTAGAACGAGTACAAAAGGTGTTTGATAACATTACAGGCCACACGCCCAGTGTAGCCTGCATTGTAGGAGCATTACATCAATTTAACAACTACGGAGGAGTAGCCTAGGTAGAGATAACAGGCAAAGGAAATAGTTCAACAGATAGTACAACACAACTACGGAAAGGGAGTAGCCTAGGTAGAGATAAACATGCAAATGAAATAGTTCAACAGATACAAATCTTGCATTACAACACGAGTATTACATAAAGTACATCAGCCCTTCTTTCTGGACCTGTGACGCGAAGGCAGGTTCCATTGCCGGGCGTTGGCGAAGCTTGGGATGAGCCACAACGGAACCTGCCGCCATGTCCATCTAATGTTGGTTTGGAAACCAACAGTACAGTCTTCAGAATTCAAACTGAAGTGGCAAATTTCTGGAGAAGGAAGATATGCAAGGCCTACTGCATGGTGCGATGTGTAAACAGAGTTGCTTCTCGCCATATTTGGACGGTCATGTTCTGCCCCGTCTTCTACTGGAATGATAATCGGATAGTTCACTCCAAGGAAGAGAGAATATGACCCAAGGGAAATAATCCTCCTCCATGGCCTCGGTGGCATCAACTGACTGGTGTCCATGCTGTACACCTCGCAGCCAAGTAAACCCTTACCATACCCGCGAATAGTGCGACCATGACGACCCTCAGAGGTAGCAGCAGCAGGTAAAATCCGAACCAGTCCAGTATAATCCCGCCCGTCGCAACGCCCCGGTATGGACCAGAAAAAGTCTAGAACCATCAGGAGATCGTGCTAACCACCAGGAGCCAAGATTTTACCGACCTTGTTCATCAAGTTCTGGCGGAATAGGTGCCGTGCTGATCAACAAAGGACCTTGCAAAGGAAAGCACAGCTTGAAGTCAGTTCAGCAAAACTTGATTAGTTCATTACATACATGAATAATGATGTAGCTAAAATACTGCCTCCGATCCAAATTAATTGACTCAACTGGATGTGTCTAGCTAGATATGCACAAATTAATTGACTCAAGTTTGTCTAGCTAGATGCACTGGCTAGACAAAGCTGAGTCAATTTGATTTGGATCGGAGGGAGTACTTTATTTTGACTCAAAGGCATATCGCTGCTGATTTTGATTAAATATAGAGGGGGAAAGGTACAGGCATGACACGAAAACTGCACAACAAAAATAAAAAGGCTAAAGCTAAATCTGAAACTAGCAGGTAATAGCGAAAACACATCATATGAGATGAGAAAAATTACCCCAAGAAAGTTGATTCCATGCATAAACTTCGCCTGTCTGAGTTACAGCAAATACAATACCCTTGTGGATGATTGCATCGGAGTAGCCGTACGCTAAGAACTGGTTGTCAAGAACTGTCCATCTGCTAGAAGCACAGTGAAGGACTGCAATTGCCGCGTTGAAGATGGCAAGAACAGAGAAACTAGTATAATTTGAAGCAGCTGTTGGAACTCGGCAAATAGCTATCTTCATCAATTGAAGATGTTGATGATTAGACTCGAACACAAGTTTATCCGGGGTGGATTTAAACTCACTTATTGGTGGTAGAGGAATCCGGCGACCAGTGTACACATTGACAAGCTCCCAATTCCAGGGGAAGCCAAGAAGGGCGATCCAATCTCCATTCGCGCCTACCCACATGCCCGTACCACCATCTGGAATCACGACATCGGAAGAGATCCTGTCCAGCGGCGTCAGTTGGCACAAGGTACCCTTGCGATCTTTTGCATCATGCTGCTTGCCCTTCTGCGCACCCTGCTGCTTGAACTTGTGGACGCGGGAGAAGGGATTGTGCGCGGGCGGTACCTCAGTTTGGTGAGTATGAAGAACACAGGGCATGCCAAACGGCTGAGATGCAGGTAGAGCTACACTTTGTGTTGATGAATCATGATAAAACTTGCATGAACCGACGAGGCTCACGGCGGTGATGACATCGCATCGGGATGCGATTTCTTCAAGGGGGCCATCAGGAAACACCCAAGAACTGCCACTCTCATTGATCAATCTCGCCATTGGAAGGATGCGGTCAAGTGGGTGTGGGGGTGTGGGAGTGGGACGCTGGCGTTTGGGTATGAGGTATTGGAGGACAGTGCGAGCGGCAGCTGGTAGAGCGATATGGATAAAAGTCCATAACTCCTACTAGTACCATCAAACAGGTGGCTCGAGATGATCCGAAAAAGGCATGGCGGCGGTGGTGCAGGGGCTGCTGGTGTAGGCGGGGTCGCCAGAGAAGATGGAGATGAAGAAGACGGAGAAGCAGGCAAAAAAACAATTTGAATTGAAATCAATAATACTAGTACTACGGGCGTGCCTTCTCTCTCTGGTCTCTGCTGCCTCGCACTGTCGTGAAGGCGTGTGACCCGAGAAAAAGCTAATGTCTTGTATCTCTTGTCCTTGCTCACCGTGGAGCTGTATTTTGTCTCATCACATCAGCTCTGGACAGTTTCAGCAGAGAAAAGATCCTTTGCCATCATCATGATATATTACCACGGGCCCACGGCAGTGCACATTCATCTTGTACTACCATATACTGTACTGCTCTATATGAACCACCACTTGGACATTTTTTTTTGCAGTTTCCACCATGTGGTGGTCTAATATGTTGCAAATTTCACCACTTGGTTATCTAATCAGCTAGTTAGTCATGTTGATAGCAAAATCGACAAGTGGGTTCAACATGTCAATGCTCCAATTAATGTTTTAGAAAAAATAAATTTTTCAAAATTCATACTTCTTTTATTTAGCTATTTAAAAATACTTATTCATTTATTTCAACAAATATTGTGCGGTCTTGATTTTTTTTTCAAGCAAATATTATGGCATCGGGTTCGGGACTCCTGAAAAGGACTGGTCGTGGTACGGGAACCCGAAATGATGCCCACAACATGGTCGAAAGTGGCAAGGAACCCGTCGAGGTGGATGAACTCGGGAAACCTTGGTAGAGGTAGGGATCTTGAGGAGGCCATTAGGGTTAGCCTACCCCCCAATAAGCGTATGAACGAAAAAAATTCACATAAGTAGTAGCTATTATTAAAATTTCACAAATATTACGCGCTTTTGAATATTTCAAAAGTATTGTGGCGTCACGCTGGCCTTGCCCGAATTTTACCTTTCAGGCTGGATGTCACGAGCATGATCACTCAACCAACCGGGTCCAAACATATATATACAATTGGCCTCCTCGAGCCTACATCGACCAGATTGTCGCTGAAACTGGATCATATAGTTTCTATTGGATTGATGTCCTAAGGAAATATTCCAACAACAGAAGCTGTTTGATTCGTTGTATTATATTCCTTTGGAATCTTGTTGGGCTTGTTTGGTTCGAAGAAAATTCATAGAAATTTTGTGGGATTCAAATCTCAGTGGCTCCTTTGATTCTTGAATACATGATAATTCATACTAATTCACGTGTTTTTTGTGTAGCACTACAACCAAAGAACATGCAATTCAAATTTGTGTGATTTCTTTCATATAGGATTAATTCAACATGCAATCATATTCAATTCCTACATTATTTCTATTTTAACATTTTGTACACATCATGCATGCGACCCAAACAATGCGTACATGGTGGGGGGGGGGGTTGTTTCGTTGCAAAAGCAGTTGGTCACACCACAAACAAACATGCAACAATTAATCTAAATTCACGCGGTTTCCCCGCGATGCAACCAAACAATATTCGATGAAACTAAGCATGACATAAACATATACAATACACACCATACATTTTGGCTGCTTTGATTATTCGCAAGATTTTCAAAGTGCGGGAATATGAAAATTGTATGATTAGAGAGTGATGCTCATCTCCAAATATATAGGATTGAGAAACAATGGTATTTGGATCCAATAACATTTGATTGCGTGTGAAAACCAAAAGAAATACTAGTAGTAACATACGGTTACACAATGAAGGATTTTTTGTTTTTGTATAAAAATGTATTGTCAATGAATTCTGAAAATTGCAATCCTATGAATTAAACAATCAGAAATCGTGTCAGACTAATTCCTACGTTTCGAGATTCTAGTACGGAGTATGATTTCTTTGAAGGGGCGCAGAGGGATGTGGGTAGCAATGTCTAGTCCCTGTCTTGTCTGTATACACTGTACTTACGTCAGACTAGTGTTGCTCAGGAAGTCTTAATCTGACGTACTCTGAAGCTAGATGCATCACCGTTTCCAGTCTCTGTCCTCATTTTTTCGGCAAAATAGACAGAAATAACCCAAAGTCGAAAAGATTGGGAAAAACAAACTTTCGACATACTAGGAAGATTGGGTTATTTTTGTCCAAATTCTCGTTTTTTTCTCTTGGCTTCCCTACCCTTGAATCCATGTCACTTACGTGTGTTGCCCATGCATGCGTCATGTCCCACACTTCAGTGAGCACAAGTGACGTGTTGTACGTACGCAAACTCCCAGCGATCTTCTTTGTCAAGAGAAGACACATCAAGATTCAAGACCCGGTCGCATTTCTTGATTTCAGCCTGGGGTCCCCCATGTAAAAGTTAGGGATTTAGATGTAATTTCATGTTTATTTTGTGTGCGGTTGTAAACTGTTGATTTTTTATGTCCATTTGAATCTTGGTCAAATCCTAGGTTTGACCTAGATTTAAACAAGTTTAAAACATGAAAATGAAAAAGTAAGCCTGGATCCTCCTTAGTCAATCCAAAATGAAGCTTTTGGGAGGTTTTTGAAATTTCCATGTTTGAAACCCAAAACCACTTCTTTTTATGCTAGACTTCATAAGACATAGTTTAGGGATAGGGGTAGATACATGATTTGTCTGGTTTCAGTATGCCTAGAGCTTGTTTATCCACTTGAATGCTTACTATATGACATAAGAAGACTATGTGCTATGGTTTTTCATTTATCTAATTTTTTTGAATTTTATGCCCATTTGAATCTTGGTCAAATCCCAGGTTTGACCAGGTTTTAAACAAGTTTAAAACATGAAAATGAAAAGGTGTAAGCATGGATCCTTCGTAGTCACTCTAAAATGAAGCTTTTGGGAGGTTCTCGAAATTTCCATGCATGCTTGAAACTCAAAACCACTTTTCTTCATGCTTGACTTCATAAGACAGAGTTTAGGGTTAGGGGTAGATACACGATTTTTCTGGTTTGAATATGTCTAGACCTTGTTTATCAACTTGAATGTTTACTATATGACATAATTAAGAAGGCTATGTGCTTTGGTTTTTCATTCTTTAGATTTTTGTCTGAATTTTTGTGCCCATTTGAATCTTGGTCAAATCCTAGGTTTGACCAAGATTTAAATAAGTTTAAAACATGAAAATGAAAAGATAAGCATCGATCCTTCTTAATCGCTCTAAAATGAAGCTTTTGGTAGGTTTTTGAAATTTCCATGTTTGAAACCCAAAACCACTTCTCTTCATGCTTGACTTCATAAGACGAAGTTTAGGGTCGATAGGGGGTAGATACATGATTTGTCTGGTTTGAATATGTCTAGACCTTGTTTATGAACTTGAATGCTTACTATATGACATAAGAGGACTATGTGCTTTGTTTTTTTTTTTATTTTTTTATTTTATGCCCATTTTAATATTGGTCAAATCCTAGGTTTGACCAAGATTTAAACAAGTTTAAAACATGAAAATGAAAAGGTAAGCCTGGATCCTTCTTAGTCACTCTAAAATGAAGCTTTTGGGAGGTTTTTGAAATTTCCATGTTTGAAACCAAAAACCACTTCTCTTCATGCTTGACTTCATAAGACAGAGTTTAGGGTTAGGGGTAGATACATGATTTGTCTTATTTGAATATGTATAGACCTTGTTTATCAACTTTTGAATGCTTACTATATATATATGTGACATAAGAAGACTATGTGCTTTTGTTTTTCATTTTTCTGATTTTTTTAATTTTATGCCCATTTAAATCTTGGTCAAATCCTGGTTTGACAATGATTTAAACAAGTTTAAAATATGAAAATGAAAAGGTAAGCATTGATCCTTCTTAGTCACTCTAAAATGAAGCTTTTGGTAGGTTTTTGAAATTTCCATATTTGAAACCGAAAACCACTTCTCTTCATGCTTGACTACATAAGACAAAGTTTAGGGTTAGGGGGTAGATACATGATTTTTCTTGTTTGAATATGTCTAGACCTTGTTTATCAACTTTAATGCTTACTATATGACATAAGAAAACTATGTGCTTTGGTTTTTCATTTTTTTTTATATTTTTTGGAATTTTGATGCACATTTGAATCTTGGTCAAATCCTAGGTTTGACCAAGATTTAAACAAGTATAGAACATGAAAATGAAAAGGGAAGCATGTAACCTTCTTAATTAGTCACCCTAAAATGAAGTTTTTGGGAGGTTTTTGAAATTTCCATGTTTGAAACCTAAAACCACTTATCTTCATGCTTGACTTCGTCATAAGACAGAGTTTAGGGGTTAGGGGGTAGACATGATTTGTCTAGCTAGTTTGAATATGTCTAGACCTTGTTTATCAACTTTAATGCTTACTATATGACATATAAGAAGACTATGTGCGCTTTGGTTTTTCATTTTTCTGTTTTTTTATTTTATGCCCATTTGAATCTTGGTCAAATCCTAGATTTGACCAAGATTTAAACAAGTTTAAAACATGAAAATGGAAAGGTAAGCATGGATCCTTCTTAGTCGCTCTAAAATGAAGCTTTTGGGATGTTCTTGAAATTTCCATGTTTGAAACCCAAAACGACTTTTCTTCATGCTAGACTTCATAAGATCGACAGGGAGTAGATACATGATTTGTCTGGTTTGGATATATCTAGACCTTGTTTATCAGCTTGAACGCTTACGATATGACACAAGAACACTATGTGCTTTTGTTTTTCATTTTTTTATTTTTTTGTGCCCATTTGTATCTTGGTCAAATACTAGGTTTGACCAAGATTTAAACAGGTTTAAAACATGAAAATGAAAAGGGAAGCATGTATCCTTCTTAGTCACTCTAAAATGAAGTTTTTGGGAGGTTTTTGAAATTTCCATGTTTGAAACCCAAAACCACTTCTCTTCATGCTTGACTTCTTAAGACATAGTTTAGGGGTTAGCGGGTAGATACATGATTTGTATGGTTTGAATATGTCTAGACCTTGTTTATCAACTTTAATGCTTACTATATGACATAAGAAGACTATGTGCTTTGGTTTTTCATTTTTCTGTTTTTTTTTGAATTTTTTGCCAATTTTGTTTGACCAAGATTTAGACAAGTTTTACACGTGAAAACGAATAAGTAAGCCTGGATCCTTCTTAGTCACTCCAAAATGTACCAATTGATAGGTGCGTTAACTTTGCTTCATGGAAAAAATAATGTCATGTAAATGAGTTAACTTGGATTTCCTACCCTTGAATCCATAGGAAACTTTGTTCTAATGCACTATAATAATCAACCGAGCTTTTACACCAGCAGGTCTGTCACATACGTGTGGTGCCCATGCGTGAGGTCCCACACTTCAGTGAGCACAAGTCACGTGCAATAGGTACGCAAACTCCCAGCCATTTTCTTTGTCAAGAGAAGACGCATCAGGATGCGTATTGGAAGTCTGTGGGTCCTTCTGGATCCTTCGGTTGTCCCTCTCACAAAAAAAAACAAATCTCTCTCATTCTCGGCCTCGCTCGACTCGCTCGCTCGCTCGCACCTCCTGCTCACTGACAAACCCTGCACAAAAGTCAACATCATCACCCGAAAAAGGGGAGACACCATAATGCTCTCCCTTCTTCTCTCCTTCCGAGTGATCCCTCTTCCTCCGAGTTTCACTCGACGGGCAAACACACATGTGCTGCATAGTAATAATAAAAAGGTAGAAAAATCGACCTACGAATCTATAATTAAATAGGTTAAACTAGGGTTTTGCCCAGTACTACAGATCAAGGTTCAAAAAATCCAACTACGGGGTTCGAACAACCCCATTTCTAATCCAAGAATTTTTTCGACCTCATCCAATGGCCTCAAACTATAGGCCGGGTTAGCATCTAGTGCAGTATGTGTGAGAATGTATGCACTATGTGTGCTATAACTTATGTGTTTTTCAAATTTGAACAAAATTTGAATAAGTTTGAAATATTTGAAATGGGGCATTTGGCTTAAACGTTTGAAACCCAAAACGACTTCTCTTCATGCTAGACTTCATAAGACCGAGTTTAGGGTTAGGGGGTAGATACATGATTTGTCTGGTTTGAATATGTCTAAACCTTGTTTATCAACTTGAATGCTTACTATATGACATAAGAAAACCGGCCATGTGCTTTTGTTTTTCATTTTTCTATTTTTTTAAGAATTTTATGCACATTTGATTCTGGTCAAATCCTAGGTTAAACCAAGATTTAAACAAGTTTCAAGCATGAAAATGAAAACGTAATCCAAGATCCTTCTTAATTAGTCACTCTAAAATATATGAAGCTTTTGGGACGTACTTGAAATTTCCATGTTTGAAACCCAAAACCAATTCTCTTCATGATTCACTTCATAAGACAGAGTTTAGGGTTAGGGGTAGATATACACATGATTTTTCTGGTTTGAATATGTCTAGACCTTGTTTATCAACTTGAGTGTTTACTATATGACAAAATTAATTAAGAAGGCTATGTGCTTTGGTTTTTCATTCTTTAGATTTTTTGTCTGAATTTTTATGCCCATTTGAATCTTGGTCAAATCCTAGGTTTGACCAAGATTTAAATAAGTTTAAAACATGAAAATGAAAAGGTAAGCATCGATCCTTCTTAGTCGCTCTAAAATGAAGCTGAATTCTGGGAGGTTTTTGAAATTTCCATGTTTGAAACCCAAAACCACTTCTCTTCATGATTGACTTCATAAGACGAAGTTTAGGGTCGATAGAGGGTAGATACATGATTTGTCTTGTTTGAATATGTCTAGACCTTGTTTATCAACTTGAATGCTTACTATATGACATAAGAGGACTATGTGCATTGGTATTAATTTTTATTATTTTTATGCCCATTTGAGAATCTTGGTAAAATCCTAGGTTTGTTGAGCAAGATTTAAACAAGTTTAACATGTGAAAATGATAAGGTAATTAAGTCTGTATCTTTCTCTTAGTAACTCTAAAATGAAGCTTTTGGGAGGTTCTTGAATTTACCATGTTTGAAACCCAAAACCACCGTACTTCTGTTCATGCTTGACTTCATAAGACAGAGTTTAGGGTTAGGGGTAGATACATGATTTTTCTGGTTTGAATATGTCTAGACCATGTTTATCAATTTGAATGCTTACTATATGACATAAGAAGGCTATGTCCTTTGGTTTTTCATTCTTTCGATTTTTTCTGAATTTTTATGCCCATTTGAATCTTGGTCAAATCCTAGGTTCGACCAAGATTTAAACAAGTTTAAAACATGACAATGAAAAGGTAATTAATCATGGATCCTTCTTAATTAACCAGTCAGTCTAATTAAAATGAAGCTTTTTGGGAGGTTTTTGAAATTTCCATGTTTGAAACCCAAAACCACACTTCGCTGCTTCATGCTTGACTTCATATATAAATAAGACAAAGTTTAGGGTTAGGGGGTACATGATTTGTCTGGTTTGAATATGTCTAGACCTTGTTTATGAACTTGAATGCTTACTATATGACATAAGAAGACTATGTGCTTTGGTTTTTTATTTTATTTATTTTATTATTTTATGCCCATTTGAATATTGGTCAAATCCTAGGTTTGACCAAGATTTAAACAAGTTTTAAACATGAAAATGAAAAGGTAAGCCTGGATCCTTCTTAACTAGTCACTCTAAAATGAAGCTTTAATTTTGGGAGGTTTTTGAAATTTCCATGTTTGAAACCAAAAACCACTTCTCTTCATGCTTGACTTTATAAGACAGAGTTTATGGTTTTAGATGGGTAGATACATGATTTGTCTTATTTGAATATGTCTAGCTAGACCTTGTTTATCAACTTTTGAATGCTTACTATATATATGTATGGGACATAAGAAGACTATGTGCTTTTGTTTTTCATTTTTCCGATTTTTTTTAAATTTTATGCCCATTTAAATCTTGGTCAAATCTTAGGTTTGACCAAGATTTAAACAAGTTTAAAATATGAAAATGAAAAGGTAAGCATGGATCCTTCTTAGTCACTCTAAAATGAAGCTTTTGATAGGTTTTTGAAATTTCCATATTTGAAACCCAAAACCACTTCTCTTCATGCTTGACTACATAAGACAAAGTTTAGGGTTAGGGCGTAGATACATGATTTTTCTTGTTTGAATATGTCTAGACCCTTGTTTATCAACTTTAATGCTTACTATATGACATAAGAAAACTATGTGCTTTGGTTTTTCATTTTTCTGATTTTTTTTGGAATTTTGATGCACATTTGAATCTTGGTCAAATCCTAGGCCGGTTTGACCAAGATTTAAACAAGTATATATAGAACATGAAAATGAAAAGGGAAGCCTGTATCCTTCTTAGTCACCCTAAAATGAAGTTTTTGGGAGGTTTTTGAAATTTCCATGTTTAAAACCCAAAACCACTTATCTTCATGCTTGACTTCGTCATAAGACAGAGTTTAGGGGTTAGGGGGTAGATACATGATTTGTCTAGCTAGTTTGAATATGTCCAGACCTTGCTTATCAACTTGAATGCTTACGATATGACATAAGAACACTATGTGCTTTTGTTTTTCATTTTTCTATTTTTTTGTGCCCATTTGTATCTTGGTCAAATCCTAGGTTTGACCAAGATTTAAACAAGTTTAAAACATGAAAATGAAAAGGGAAGCATGTATCCTTCTTAGTCACTCTAAAATGAAGTTTTTGGGATGTTTTTGAAATTTCCATGTTTGAAACCCAAAACCACTTCTCTTCATGCTTGACTTCTTAAGACATAGTTTAGGGGTTAGCGGGTAGATACATGATTTGTATGGTTTGAATATGTCTAGACCTTGTTTATCAACTTTAATGCTTACTATATGACATAAGAAGTCTATGTGCTTTGGTTTTTCATTTTTCTGTTTTTTTTTGAATTTTCTGCCAATTTTGTTTGACCAAGATTTAGACAAGTTTTACACGTGAAAACGAATAAGTAAGCCTGGATCCTTCTTAGTCACTCCAAAATGTACCAATTGATAGGTGCGTTAACTTTGCTTCATGGAAAAAATAATGTCATGTAAATGAGTTAACTTGGATTTCCTACCCTTGAATCCATAGGAAACTTTGTTCTAATGCACTATAATAATCAACCGAGCTTTTACACCAGCAGGTCTGTCACTTACGTGTGGTGCCCATGCGTGAGGTCCCACACTTCAGTGAGCACAAGTCACGTGCAATAGGTACGCAAACTCCCAGCCATTTTCTTTGTCAAGAGAAGACGCATCAGGATGCGTATTGGAAGTCTGTGGGTCCTTCTGGATCCTTCGGTTGTCTCTCTCACAAAAAAAACAAATCTCTCTCATTCTCGGCCTCGCTCGACTCGCTCGCTCGCACCTCCTGCTCACTGACAAACCCTGCACAAAAGTCAACATCATCACCCGAAAAAGGGGAGACACCATAATGCTCTCCCTTCTTCTCTCCTTCCGAGTGATCCCTCTTCCTCCGAGTTTCACTCGACGGGCAAACACACATGTGCTGCATAGTAATAATAAAAAGGTAGAAAAATCGACCTACGAATCTATAATTAAATAGGTTAAACTAGGGTTTTGCCCAGTACTACAGATCAAGGTTCAAAAAATCCAACTACGGGGTTCGAACAACCCCATTTCTAATCCAAGAATTTTTTCGACCTCATCCAATGGCCTCAAACTATAGGCCGGGTTAGCATCTAGTGCAGTATGTGTGAGAATGTATGCACTATGTGTGCTATAACTTATGTGACTTACAAATTTGAACCAAATTTGAATAAGTTTGAAATATTTGAAATGGGGCATTTGGCTTAAACGTTTGAAACCCAAAACGACTTCTCTTCATGCTAGACTTCATAAGACCGAGTTTAGGGTTAGGGGGTAGATACATGATTTGTCTAGTTTGAATATGTCTAAAGCTTGTTTATCAACTTGAATGCTTACTATATGACATAAGAAGACCGGCCATGTGCTTTTGTTTTTCATTTTTCTATTTTTTAAGAATTTTATTCACATTTGATTCTGGTCAAATCCTAGGTTCAACCAAGATTTAAACAAGTTTCAAGCATGAAAATGAAAACGTAAGCCAAGATCCTTCTTAATTAGTCACTCTAAAATATATGAAGCTTTTGGGACGTACTTGAAATTTCCATGTTTGAAACCCAAAACCAATTCTCTTCATGATTCACTTCATAAGACAGAGTTTAGGGTTAGGGGTAGATATACACATGATTTTTCTGGTTTGAATATGTCTAGACCTTGTTTATCAACTTGAGTGTTTACTATATGACATAATTAATTAAGAAGGCTATGTGCTTTGGTTTTTCATTCTTTAGATTTTTTGTCTAAATTTTTATGCCCATTTGAATCTTGGTCAAATCCTAGGTTTGACCAAGATTTAAATAAGTTTAAAACATGAAAATGAAAAGGTAAGCATTGATCCTTCTTAGTCGCTCTAAAATGAAGCTGAATTTTGGGAGGTTTTTGAAATTTCCATGTTTGAAACCCAAAACCACTTCTCTTCATGCTTGACTTCATAAGACGAAGTTTAGGGTCGATAGGGGGTAGATACATGATTTGTCTTGTTTGAATATTTCTAGACCTTGTTTATCAACTTGAATGCTTACTATATGACATAAGAGGACTATGTGCATTGGTATTTCATTTTTTGATTTTTATGCCCATTTGAGAATCTTGGTAAAATCCTAGGTTTGTTGAGCAAGATTTAAACAAGTTTAACATGTGAAAATGATAAGGTAATTAAGTCTGGATCTTTCTCTTAGTAACTCTAAAATGAAGCTTTTGGGAGGTTCTTGAATTTACCATGTTTGAATCCCAAAACCACCGTACTTCTGTTCATGCTTGACTTCATAAGACAGAGTTTAGGGTTAGGGGTAGATACATGATTTTTCTGGTTTGAATATGTCTAGACCATGTTTATCAATTTGAATGCTTACTATATGACATAAGAAGGCTATGTGCTTTGGTTTTTCATTCTTTCGATTTTTTTCTGAATTTTTATGCCCATTTGAATCTTGGTCAAATCCTAGGTTCGACCAATATTTAAACAAGTTTAAAACATGACAATGAAAAGGTAATTAATCATGGATCCTTCTTAATTAACCAGTCAGTCTAATTAAAATGAAGCTTTTTGGGAGGTTTTTGAAATTTCCATGTTTGAAACCCAAAACCACACTTCTCTGCTTCATGCTTGACTTCATATATAATTAAGACAAAGTTTAGGGTTAGGGGGTACATGATTTGTCTCGTTTGAATATGTCTAGACCTTGTTTATGAACTTGAATGCTTACTATATGACATAAGAAGACTATGTGCTTTGGTTTTTTATTTTATTTATTTTATTATTTTATGCCCATTTGAATATTGGTCAAATCCTAGGTTTGACCAAGATTTAAACAAGTTTAAAACATGAAAATGAAAAGGTAAGCCTGGATCCTTCTTAACTAGTCACTCTAAAATGAAGCTTTAATTTTGGGAGGTTTTTGAAATTTCCATGTTTGAAACAAAAAACCACTTCTCTTCATGCTTGACTTCATAAGACAGAGTTTATGGTTTTAGATGGGTAGATACATGATTTGTCTTATTTGAATATGTGTAGCTAGACCTTGTTTATCAACTTTTGAATGCTTACTATATATATGTATGTGACATAAGAAGACTATGTGCTTTCGTTTTTCATTTTTCCGATTTTTTTAAATTTTATGCCCATTTAAATCTTGGTCAAATCCTAGGTTTGACCAAGATTTAAACAAGTTTAAAATATGAAAATGAAAAGGTAAGCATGGATCCTTCTTAGTCACTCTAAAATGAAGCTTTTGATAGGTTTTTGAAATTTCCATATTTGAAACCCAAAACCACTTCTCTTCATGCTTGACTACATAAGACAAAGTTTAGGGTTAGGGGGTAGATACATGATTTTTCTTGTTTGAATATGTCTAGACCCTTGTTTATCAACTTTAATGCTTACTATATGACATAAGAAAACTATGTGCTTTGGTTTTTCATTTTTCTGATTTTTTTTTGGAATTTTGATGCACATTTGAACCTTGGTCAAATCCTAGGTTTAACCAAGATTTAAACAAGTATATATAGAACATGAAAATGAAAAGGGAAGCCTGTATCCTTCTTAGTCACCCTAAAATGAAGTTTTTGGGAGGTTTTTGAAATTTCCATGTTTGAAACCCAAAACCACTTATCTTCATGCTTGACTTCGTCATAAGACAGAGTTTAGGGGTTAGGGGGTTGATACATGATTTGTCTAGCTAGTTTGAATATGTCCAGACCTTGTTTATCAACTTGAATGCTTACGATATGACATAAGAACACTATGTGCTTTTGTTTTTCATTTTTCTATTTTTTTTGTGCCCATTTGTATCTTGGTCAAATCCTAGGTTTGACCAAGATTTAAACAAGTTTAAGACATGAAAATGAAAAGGGAAGCATGTATCCTTCTTAGTCACTCTAAAATGAAGTTTTTGGGAGGTTTTTGAAATTTCCATGTTTGAAACCCAAAACCACTTCTCTTCATGCTTGACTTCTTAAGACATAGTTTAGGGGTTAGCGGGTAGATACATGATTTGTATGGTTTGAATATGTCTAGACCTTGTTTATCAACTTTAATGCTTACTATATGACATAAGAAGACTATGTGCTTTGGTTTTTCATTTTTCTGTTTTTTTTGAATTTTCTGCCAATTTTGTTTGACCAAGATTTAGACAAGTTTTACACGTGAAAACGAATAAGTAAGCCTAGATCCTTCTTAGTCACTCCAAAATGTACCAATTGATAGGTGCGTTAACTTTGCTTCATGGAAAAAATAATGTCATGTAAATGAGTTAACTTGGATTTCCTACCCTTGAATCCATAGGAAACTTTGTTCTAATGCACTATAATAATCAACCGAGCTTTTACACCAGCAGGTCTATCACTTACGTGTGGTGCCCATGCGTGAGGTCCCACACTTCAGTGAGCACAAGTCACGTGCAATAGGTACGCAAACTCCCAGCCATTTTCTTTGTCAAGAGAAGACGCATCAGGATGCGTATTGGAAGTCTGTGGGTCCTTCTGGATCCTTCGGTTGTCCCTCTCACAAAAAAAACAAATCTCTCTCATTCTCGGCCTCGCTTGACTCGCTCGCTCGCTCGCACCTCCTGCTCACTGACAAACCCTGCACAAAAGTCAACATCATCACCCGAAAAAGAGGAGACACCATAATGCTCTCGCTTCTTCTCTCCTTCCGAGTGATCCCTCTTCCTCCGAGTTTCACTCGACGGGAAAACACACATGTGCTGCATAGTAATAATAAAAAGGTAGAAAAATCGACCTACGAATCTATAATTAAATAGGTTAAACTAGGGTTTTGCCCAGTACTACAGATCAAGGTTCTAAAAATCCAACTACGGGGTTCGAACAACCCCATTTCTAATCCAAGAATTTTTTCGACCTCATCCAATGGCCTCAAACTATAGGCCGGGTTAGCATCTAGTGCAGTATGTGTGAGAATGTATGCACTATGTGTGCTATAACTTGTGTGTCTTTCAAATTTGAACCAAATTTGAATAAGTTTGAAATATTTGAAATGGGGCTTTTGGCTTAAACGTTTGAAACCCAAAATGACTTCTCCTCATGCTAGACTTCATAAGACCGAGTTTAGGATTAGGGGGTAGATACATGATTTGTCTGGTTTGAATATGTCTAGACCTTGTTTATGAACTTGAATGCTTACTATATGACATAAGAAGACTATGTGCTTTTGTTTTTTATTTTATTTATTTTTTTATTTTATGCCCATTTGAATATTGGTCAAATCCTAGGTTCGACCAAGATTTAAACAAGTTTAAAACATGAAAATGAAAAGGTAAGCCTGGATCCTTCTTAACTAGTCACTCTAAATGAAGCTTTAATTTTGGGAGGTTTTTGAAATTTCCATGTTTGAAACCCAAAACCACTTCTCTTCATGCTTGACTTCATAAGACAGAGTTTATGGTTTTAGAGGTGTAGATACATGATTTGTCTTATTTGAATATGTCTAGCTAGACCTTGTTTATCAACTTTTGAATGCTTACTATATATATGTATGTGACATAAGAAGACTATGTGCTTTTGTTTTTCATTTTTCCGTTTTTTTTTAATTTTATGCCCATTTAAATCTTGGTCAAATCCTAGGTTTGACCAAGATTTAAACAAGTTTAAAATATGAAAATGAAAAGGTAAGCATGGATCCTTCTTAGTCACTCTAAAATGAAGCTTTTGATAGGTTTTTTAAATTTCCATATTTGAAACCCAAAACCACTTCTCTTCATGCTTGACTACATAAGACAAAGTTTAGGGTTAGGGGGTAGATACATGATTTTTCTTGTTTGAATATGTCTAGACCCTTGTTTATCAACTTTAATGCTTACTATATGACATAAGAAAACTATGTGCTTTGGTTTTTCCTTTTTCTGATTTTTTTTGGAATTCTGATGCACATTTGAATCTTGGTCAAATCCTAGGTTTGACCCAGATTTAAACAAGTATAGAACATGAAAATGAAAAGGGAAGCCTGTATCCTTCTTAGTCGCCCTAAAATGAAGTTTTTGGGAGGTTTGTGAAATTTCCATGTTTGAAACCCAAAACCACTTATCTTCATGCTTGACTTCGTCATAAGACAGAGTTTAGGGGTTAGGGGGTAGATACATGATTTGTATAGCTAGTTTGAATATATCCAGACCTTGTTTATCAACTTTAATGCTTACTATATGACATATAAGAAGACTATGTGCGCTTTGGCTTTTCATTTTTCTGTTTTTTTTATTTTATGCCCACTTGAATCTTGGTCAAATCCTAGATTTTACCAAGATTTAAACAAGATTAAAACATGAAAATGGAATGGTAAGCCTGGATCCTTTTTAGTCGCTCTAAAGGGATGTTCTTGAAATTTCCATGTTTGAAACCCAAAACGACTTTTCTTCATGCTAGACTTCATAAGATCGACATGGAGTAGATACATGATTTGTCTGGTTTGGATATATCTAGACCTTGTTTATCAACTTGAATGCTTACGATATGACATAAGAACACTATGTGCTTTTGTTTTTCATTTTTTTATTTTTTTGTGCCCATTTGTATCTTGGTCAAATCCTAGGTTTGACCAAGATTTAAACAAGTTTAAAACATGAAAATGAAAAGGGAAGCATGTATCCTTCTTAGTCAATCTAAAATGAAGTTTTTGGGAGGTTTTTGAAATTTCCATGTTTGAAACCCAAAACCACTTATCTTCATGCTTGACTTCGTCATAAGACAGAGTTTAGGGGTTAGGGGGTAGATACATGATTTGTCTAGCTAGTTTGAATATGTTCAGACCTTGTTTATCAACTTGAATGCTTACGATATGACATAAGAACACTATGTGCTTTTGTTTTTCATTTTTCTATTTTTTTTGCCCATTTGTATCTTGGTCAAATCCTTGGTTTGACCAAGATTTAAACAAGTTTAAAACATGAAAATGAAAAGGGAAGCATGTATCCTTCTTAGTCACTCTAAAATGAAGTTTTTGGGAGGTTTTTGAAATTTCCATTTTTGAAACCCAAAACCACTTCTCTTCATGCTTGACTTCTTAAGACATAGTTTAGGGGTTAGCGGGTAGATACATGATTTGTATGGTTTGAATATGTCTAGACCTTGTTTATCAACTTTAATGCTTACTATATGACATAAGAAGACTATGTGGTTTGGTTTTTCATTTTTCTGTTTTTTTTTGAATTTTCTGCCAATTTTGTTTGACCAAGATTTAGACAAGTTTTACACGTGAAAACGAATAAGTAAGCCTGGATCCTTCTTAGTCACTCCAAAATGTACCAATTGATAGGTGCGTTAACTTTGCTTCATGGAAAAAATAATGTCATGTAAATGAGTTAACTTGGATTTCCTACCCTTGAATCCATAGGAAACTTTGTTCTAATGCACTATAATAATCAACCGAGCTTTTACACCAGCAGGTCTGTCACTTACGTGTGGTGCCCATGCGTGAGGTCCCACACTTCAGTGAGCACAAGTCACGTGCAATAGGTACGCAAACTCCCAGCCATTTTCTTTGTCAAGAGAAGACGCATCAGGATGCGTATTGGAAGTCTGTGGGTCCTTCTGGATCCTTCGGTTGTCCCTCTCACAAAAAAAACAAATCTCTCTCATTCTCGGCCTCGCTCGACTCGCTCGCTCGCTCGCACCTCCTGCTCACTGACAAACCCTGCACAAAAGTCAATATTATCACCCGAAAAAGGGGAGACACCATAATGCTCTCCCTTCTTCTCTCCTTCCGAGTGATCCCTCTTCCTCCGAGTTTCACTCGACGGGCAAACACACATGTGCTGCATAGTAATAATAAAAAGGTAGAAAAATCGACCTACGAATCTATAATTAAATAGGTTAAACTAGGGTTTTGCCCAGTACTACAGATCAAGGTTCAAAAAATCCAACTACGGGGTTCGAACAACCCCATTTCTAATCCAAGAATTTTTTCGACCTCATCCAATGGCCTCAAACTATAGGCCGGGTTAGCATCTAGTGCAGTATGTGTGAGAATGTATGCACTATGTGTGCTATAACTTATGTGTTTTTCAAATTTGAACCAAATTTGAATAAGTTTGAAATATTTGAAATGGGGCATTTGGCTTAAACGTTTGAAACCCAAAACGACTTCTCTTCATGCTAGACTTCATAAGACCGAGTTTAGGGTTAGGGGGTAGATACATGATTTGTCTGGTTTGAATATGTCTAAACCTTGTTTATCAACTTGAATGCTTACTATATGACATAAGAAGACCGGCCATGTGCTTTTGTTTTTCATTTTTATATTTTTTTAAGAATTGTATGCACATTTGATTCTGGTCAAATCCTAGGTTCAACCAAGATTTAAACAAGTTTCAAGCATGAAAATGAAAACGTAAGCCAAGATCCTTCTTAATTAGTCACTCTAAAATATATGAAGCTTTTGGGACGTACTTGAAATTTCCATGTTTGAAACCCAAAACCAATTCTCTTCATGATTGAATTCATAAGACAGAGTTTAGGGTTAGGGGTAGATATACACATGATTTTTCTGGTTTGAATATGTCTAGACCTTGTTTATCAACTTGAGTGTTTACTATATGACATAATTAATTAAGAAGGCTATGTGCTTTGGTTTTTCATTCTTTAGATTTTTTGTCTGAATTTTTATGCCCATTTGAATCTTGGTCAAATCCTAGGTTTGACCAAGATTTAAATAAGTTTAAAACATGAAAATGAAAAGGTAAGCATCGATCCTTCTTAGTCGCTCTAAAATGAAGCTGAATTTTGGGAGGTTTTTGAAATTTCCATGTTTGAAACCCAAAACCACTTCTCTTCATGATTGACTTCATAAGACGAAGTTTAGGGTCGATAGGGGGTAGATACATGATTTGTCTTGTTTGAATATGTCTAGACCTTGTTTATCAACTTGAATGCTTACTATATGACATAAGAGGACTATGTGCATTGGTATTAAAAAAATTTATTTTTATGCCCATTTGAGAATCTTGGTAAAATCCTAGGTTTGTTGAGCAAGATTTAAACAAGTTTAACATGTGAAAATGATAAGGTAATTAAGTCTCGATCTTTCTCTTAGTAACTCTAAAATGAAGCTTTTGGGAGGTTCTTGAATTTACCATGTTTGAAACCCAAAACCACTGTCAACACCCGGATTTTTAAGTCCGGATGCCTATTATGTCATACATCGCAATCCCAGGAATATTGTTGTTGCGAGGCATAATAGTTAAGTATCACAGTCATCATTCATTACAACTCATAAAGTCTTACAAATTGGAATCACATGATCCATATTACACAAATAGTTGATCTAATGATCAACGAACTGATCAACGAACAAACACAAGTTCATAGCGGAAGCGTAAGATACAAGGACTCTATAGTCCACAGGCCAACGCTTGACGTTAGCAGACTCCTAGTTGTTGTAGACTTCCTGCTGACCGTCCTCCTCGTACTGCTGCTCCTCTTCATAGTCTGGCCATTTGAATAGCCAGGGACACAGCCGTGAGTACTTTATGTACTCGCAAACTAATACTAGTGTAAGTGCAAACATTTCTAGTAGTGGGGTACTAAGCTCTAGTTTATTTGCGTAAAGCCAAATTTGTGTTCACAGGTATTTGCTAAAGACTTATTCAAGTGCTAACTAACTCAAGTGGGAACATTAGTGTCATTCCCACAACTCTGTTGTGTTTTCAATATATTCAAGTCACCATTCACCATTCATATCATCAACATGATCAAATTCCAATACTGGAAACTGTATGGCCTTTCCAACCGTCCGTAACCGTGGACACGGCTATTCGAATAGATTTACACTCTGCAGAGGTTGCACACTTGTGCCACAACATTTGATTTCATCCGTCGGGATTTCCCCGAATCATCGTAACACAGTACGCGGATCATCAACCATAACCTTTCATTTACTAACACTAGTATGAGCACCTCTCCCCATGAGCTTGGCCTCCCAGTGAAGACCAACTGTCAACCTGGGAACTGCACAGGGCTTGGCCGTACAGTTCACTTCACATCATTTCTCAACAACGGAGGCAGCCTCAGCATAACCCCTATGATGTGTGTTCAGAGGGAACTCATACTAAGATACATAAACTTCTAGTTAAGCCCTACCCATAATCAGGTATTGTGGGGGTACTAAATAATTGGAAAGGTATCGCATCCAAACCAATACTAGTTTTTAATCAAAAATCACCATCTTCTCTTGGTCATATTCACCTTCAAGAGTCATTTCAACATTTCACCACACATGTTCCCATCTAGAGTAGTCATGTTTAATTTAGCACTAGCATCTAAGGATGAGGGGTGCTAAGTAATTTGCTTTGCTCCTAGGCTAACTTTGATACTCTTGTACTAATCTAACATTAACCTTATGGAATTATGAAACAATAGTACAAAATAACAGTAAGTAAAACTTAAAATAAAACTGGGAATTAGGCTCATAATATAAAGTAACTGGGTGGTGCTTGGCTCAGGATGAGCTAACACTTTGCAAGAGTATTATCTTGCCTTGGTTGGGAAACTGGTCAAAGTGGTCTTCTTCTCCTTGACAGTAGTCCTCCTCCTCCTCCTGGTACTCCTCGGTACTAGCGTCTAAAATACGAATACGGGGTACACAATCATCACACCAAACTAATTTACTAAACTATGCATACACATGATTCACACAAATTAAACTAGCATCACATATCACTATTATGTTGGCGGAGGGGTTTTTCTTATTAATTAGGAAAATAATTTCCTCTCATACTAGTCTTAATGTTACTTTGAGTTATTCAGAGAAATAATTTCCTCTCATTATCTTTTTAAGATTTAATTTCTCTTATGTATAATATGTGACCTAGGTTGACCCAAGTCAACCTCTTCACACTTATCATTTTGAGAAAATGATTTAAAGGGGGTGTAGCACCCCATACAATTTAATTCTAACATGGTAATGATTTAATATCCTCAACAAACCATATGAGATTTTTATGACCAGAGTCTTCACCTCATATTGGATTGTTCATGACAAGATTTAAATGGAAGAAAAGCTCCCATATGATTTACTAATATTTTTGGACAATAGTGTTGACTAGAAATAGTCCTATAGTCATTTAATTTAACTAGGCAATGATCATACACAGTAAGCATGGCATATTTTTGTAGAAACAATTAGTATAAATGACATGTGATTTATTGGAGGTGGAAGTAACTGAAAAGCATTTATGGTTGATTTTTAAGAATTATTATAAGGCAGAAAAGTCCCTGCCTTGTTTATTTTGTCATTTTAATTCTACAAAAGATCTAGGGTTCTATCCAGTGGCATTGTGTAGACAATTTCATAAGGTTTCCAAAAATATAAAGTTTGTAAAATTTGGCCCAGTAGAATTGTCACCATTGAATTTAAAAGTTTGCATCAGATTAAGATATTTTTCTAATTTCCAAATTTGAATTCAAACGGTGGGCTTCGCGCGGGAAAGAACTTGGGCTGCGGAGAGAAAAAGGAGTTGGGCCGGCCCAAGTCTGCGTCCAGCGCAGCGGGCCGCCTGACGGGTGGGGGCCACGCGTCAGCGGGAGTTGGCCAGCGAAACGGTAGGGCGAATGTGAGCCGTGCGATTAGGACAAGATCGCACGGTCCAGACGCGTCGTCGTCGACGGCGAGAACGGGACTCACCGGCGGTGGCAGTAGGGGGTCGGAGGGCGCCTGGGAGCTCCGGCGGTCGCCGGCGGGGTGCGCCGCGACGTTGTCGAGGACGAGGATCACCCTGGTAGCAGCGGCGTTTCCTGGGGCGGCCTCCTTCTCCGGCAATCGTCGGCTACCGTGGGCGGCGGCGAGCTAGAAATTGGCGGCCTCCGGCGACGATCTGGTGGAATTGGAGTGGCGAGGAGAAGCTAGGAGAGGAGAGAAGACGATCGGTGTGCTCAATTTGGTGGGAGAAGCCCTCCTTTTATAGGAGCGGGAGGTGGCTGTGGCGCCCGGCTAGGGTCGTCGTCGTCGCCGTCGTTCCATGGCGGCGAAGGGGCAAGGCATGGGCGCGTACGGTGGCTGGTGTCATGGGGAAGCTGACGCGCGTGATCGTGGCGCTGCAGGGGGTCTGTGGCGCTGGCGCGCTTGATGGCAAGGCTCGGGCCATGGCGGGCTGCCGTGGATGCTCGCGTCACCGGTGGCGTTCCCGCGGGCCCTTGAGCGTGTCCAGGAGGGGCAGTGTGGTGTCACGCGTCAGCCGGCGCTGATAGCAAGGGCGGAGGTGGCGCAGAGGCTCCGGTCCACTGGCGCTCTGGCGCGTCCAGGGTGTGCGCCATGCGCGCTCTGGCGCGGCATGGACGTTCCTGGGCGTCACTGGGCGCGTCGATCCTGGCGTCTGCACGCGGTGGTTTGACCACGGGAGGGCACGAGGCGGCTCAGTGAGGTGAGGGGGAGAGCAGAGACATGGTGGTGCATGCTAGACTCGACTAGGTGAAGAGATGGCATGGTGATGGCATTGCCATGCCACGGCATGGCAAGCTTAGGTCAAAGTCGAGCAACAGAGGGGGTGGCAAGTGGTGAGGTGATGCACTGAGGTGAGAGGGGAGTGCCAGGGTTGCAGGGGTGCTCAGGTTGGACCAAGTCCAATGTAGAATTTCAGTATGGGCTCAGTTTTTACTTCTGCCTGCAAGGTGTTTGACATAATGCCCGCAAGAAAATTATTTTCGAATTTTGCAAATCTTTTTGGTGGGTTGTAATAATATATTAAATGTAGCATTTTGGTGTTGGTGGTGGTAAAAATGGAATTGAGATGCAAAATCTCATCTTGCATATGATCTTACATATGTGACAAAGTTCCAACTTTGCTTGCTTCCCATTTGAAATTGGTGATGAATTTGGGGTGGTGGCTTTGGGCAAAGTTGTAGTGCTTGATGTTGTCTTGGATGAGGTGAAAAGAGTTGACCAAGTGTAGAAGTGAAAAGTGAAAGTACAGGGGCTCAAAGTGAGTACCAGACTATAAATGTCACATATGACCATATCACATGTGAGCTCATATTTGTTTCAATTTTGATTTAAATTGTGTTTGATTGTTTTCAAAGTTGTTAATATATGTTTAGTAACCAATTACACTCAATGGGGCAAACCAAATTGGCCTAGATCAAAGATTTGTAAAAATGGCCTAAGCCTCATGTGTGTGTGAGATTGATTTTTATTATTTCTCTTCCCTTTTCTTTTTATTTGATTTTGGATGATCAAGTGATCATTGCTAGGGTTTTAGAGTGAGAGAGAACACATAAGCAAACATCATGGCAATTGCACACTCAAAATAATTAATAAAGTGATCTACATGCATAAACCTATATGATGAGAAAAAGTTTTTGTTAACTCAAATTTTTGGGATCTTGAAACTCTCTCTTGTTCATTTGATTGAAATTTGGGATGTTACAAACCCTTCCCCCTTACAAAAGATCTCGTCCCGAGATCGAGAGAAAACTAGGTACTAAAGAGATCGGGGTATTCTTTCTTCATGTCTTCTTCGCGTTCCCAAGTGGCTTCGTCTTCAGTGTGATTGCTCCACTGAATCTTTAAGAACTTGATACTCCTGGTGCGGGTGGTTCTGTAGGCTTCCTCCAGGATGCGAATAGGTACTTCGCGGTAGGTCAAGTCTGTGTTGATATCCACTGAACGATGATCTATATTCTTGAATACTTCAGTCTTCTCCGGTACTTCAAGGCACTTCCGGAGCAGTGAGATGTGAAACACATTGTGCACGGCTGCCATTTCTTCAGGTAGTTCCAGTTGATAAGACACTTCGCCTCGGCGACTCAGAACTTTGAAGGGCCCGACATATCGGGGTGCGAGTTTTCCTTTCAGCTGGAATCTCTGCATTCCCTTGAGGGGTGACACCTTGAGGTAGACAAAATCTCCAATCTCAAAGGTCATCTCTCGGCGTCTTTTGTCAGCGTAGCTCTTCTGTCGGGATTGTGCAGTCTTGAGGTACTCGCGGATCTTGTGCACCTTCTCCTCGGCTTCTCGAAGAACATCTGGTCCAAAGACTTGGCTTTCTCCGACTTCTGACCAGTTCAGAGGGGTACGGCATTTTCTTCCGTACAGGGCTTCAAAGGGGGCCATCTGTAAGCTGGCTTGATAACTGTTGTTGTACGAGAATTCTGCATAGGGCAAGCAGTCTTCCCACTTGGATCCATATTCCAGTACACAGGCTCTCAACATATCTTCTAGTATCTGATTGACTCTCTCGGTCTGTCCGTCAGTCTGCGGGTGATAAGCTGTGCTGAAGTTCAGACGGGTTCCTAGCCCTTCATGCACTTTCTGCCAGAATCTTGAGGTGAATTGTGATCCTCTATCTGACACAATTGACTTCGGGGTTCCGTGCAGGGCTACTATCCTTGAGATGTATAACTCAGCTAACTTTGGGCCTTGGTAGGTGGTCTTGACAGGGATGAAGTGTGCAACCTTGGTCAACCTATCAATGACAACCCAAATGGAGTCATTTCCTCTGCTAGATTTGGGCAATCCTGTGATAAAGTCCATACCGACAGAATCCCATTTCCACTCAGGAATCTGTAAAGGTTGCAACAGTCCTGCGGGTCGTTGATGTTCTGCCTTGACTCGCTGACATATATCACACTTGGCGATATAACTTCCTATCTCTCGCTTCATTCCGTGCCACCAGAATTGTTCCTTCAGGTCTTGGTACATCTTGGTTCCTCCGGGGTGAATGGAATACAGGGTGTCGTGAGCTTCCTTCAGTATGACTTGCTTCAATTCTGAATCTGACGGTACACCCAGGCGACCGTTGTACCAAAGTACTCCTTCTTCATCGATGGTGAATCCTGGTGCCTTTCCTGCAGCTATCTGACTCTTGATTCCGTCAATGCTGGCATTTCCCTTCTGGGCTTCTTTGATCTGTCCAATCAAAGTGGGTTGCAGTTCTATGCTGGCTAGGTATCCTTCACTAACTAGCTCCATTCTGAAATGCTCAAACTCTTGGTGTAGGCTAGGCTGTTCCTTTGCTATCATGGAGTTTAACTGACAAGGCAGTCTACTCAGGGCATCTGCTACTACATTGGCCTTGCCGGGGTGATAGTGGATCTCCATATCATAATCCTTGATTAGCTCTAACCATCTGCGTTGCCTCATGTTCAGCTCTTTCTGGGTGAAGATATACTTCAGGCTCTTGTGATCCGAATAGATCTCGCATCGATTACCCATGAGGTAATGACGCCAAACTTTCAGGGCTAACACTACGGCTGCGAGTTCGAGGTCATGTGTTGGGTAGTTCTGCTCATGCTGTTTCAGTTGCCGGGACAGGTATGATATCACCTTGCCTTCTTGCATCAACACACATCCAAGACCAATCTTGGACGCATCACAGTAGACATCAAATGGCTTGGTGATATCCGGCATGATCAATATTGGGGCTGTGGTCAATCTGCTCTTGAGCTGTTGGAAACTTTCTTCACATTTGGCAGTCCATTCAAACTTCTTGTCCTTCTTCAGCAGTTGAGTCATGGGTCGTGCTATGCTGGAAAATCCTTCAACGAATCTGCGGTAATATCCCGCTAATCCGAGAAATGCGCGGACCTCGGTCTGAGTGGTTGGGGCTTTCCATTCTGTGACAGTCTTGATCTTGGCGGGATCTACAGCAATTCCTCCTGCGGACAATATATGTCCCAGGAATCCTACCTCCTTCAACCAAAACTCACACTTACTGAACTTGGCATATAACTTGTGCTGCCTCAGGGTTTCTAGGATTATTTCCAAGTGTTGTTCATGTTCCTCTTCAGTTTTGGAGTAGATAAGAATGTCATCGATGAAAACAACGACAAACTTATCCAAAAAGTTCATGAAGACCTTGTTCATGAGGTTCATGAAATAGGCGGGGGCATTGGTTAATCCAAATGACATGACATTGTACTCATACAGTCCATATCTGGTGGTGAAGGCAGTCTTTGGGATATCCGTTGCACGGATCTTCAGTTGATGGTAGCCAGTCCTAAGGTCAATCTTGGAGAATACTGTGGCACCGGCTAGCTGGTCAAACAGATCTTCTATCTTTGGCAAGGGGTATTTGTTTTTGATGGTGACATCGTTAAGTTTACGATAATCCGTACATAACCGATTGGCACCATCTTTCTTATCCACAAATAAAACTGGTGATCTCCAAGGCGACGAACTTGGTCGAATTAGACCTTTGTGCAACATATCATCCAGTTGCTTCTTCAGCTCTCTTAGTTCTGCCGGGTTCATGCTATAGGCTCTCTGGGCTATAGGTCCTGTTCCAGGAATTAACTCGATGATAAACTCGATATCCCGATCCGGGGGCATACCGGGTAGATCATCTGGAAACACATCAGCGTATCGACAAACGACCCTGATCTGATCCAGAGTTGGTTTGGCTACTCCTTGGTTGCAAGTGAAATTTCTGGGGAGTTTTTCAGACACATGTTCTATTGTTATTCCGGTGCTACTAGTCATGGTGATGGCCTTCTTGGCGCAGTCTATCAATCCATGATGTTTCGCCATCCAATCCATTCCTAGTACTACTTCCAATCCTTTTGTTCCCAGAACAATTAAGTTTGCAAAAAACATTATTTCTTGAATTCTGATGGGTACTTCTTTGCAAAATTTTCTAGCTTTAGTTGTTGATCCAGGTATTTGAACTATCATGACATGTTTCAAGCTGATTGGTTGAATCTTACTAGTGTTCACAAAGTCTTCAGTAACAAATGAATGTGATGCTCCGGAATCAAACAACACTCTTGCTGGTATTGAGTTAACAGAGAACATACCCAGCACCACATCTGGGGCTTCCTGGGCTTCCTCGGCGTTCATGTGGTAGAGGCGACCTCCGCGGTTGTGCGGGTTGTTGAAGCGAACTTCTTGCCGGTGGAGACACGGCGTTGCTGCTGAGCAGGTGCAGCGGTGTTGCCGGCGAGCTTGGCCAGCCTTTTGGGGCACTCATTGGAGAAGTGTCCCACAACTCCACATTCATAGCAGGTGATTGTGGTCTTGTCCTTGGTTCCAACCGGAATAGCATTGCTTCCGGTCCTTGGTGCGGTGTTGGTGTTGTTGTTGTTGGTGTTGGGGGCTCGCGGCGGAGCGCGGTTGAAGTTGCTGTTGTGGTGCACATAGGAATTGGGGTTGTTGCTGTTGTGGTGGGGGCCTCCTGGCCTTGGGTTTCCTCCGCTCCGGTTCTGAAAACCGGGGCGCGACACTTGGTTCTGGGGCTTGTTGTTTCTGGGGGCGAAACCACTGCTTGAGCTAGGGCGGTATCTCGGGGCATTGCTGGGCCCACTCTGATTCATCATGCGGCGCTTGCGGTTTTCATTGGCTTGGTGCAATTTGCCTTCCATTTGGATGGAAGAATCCACTAAGGCTTCAAGGTCAGCAAAGGGAATGTTGACCAGTACTGTCTGCATCTCGTCGTGCAGGCCATTCAGGAATCTCTCCTTCCTTTTCTCATTGGTGTCCGTTTCATCGGGGGCGTACCTTGACAGGGTGAGGAACCTGTCGCGGTATTCTACCACCGACATCCGGCCTTGCTTCAGTTCCCGGAATTCATCCCTTATCTTCTTGATCAAACCTGGTGGTACATGGTACTTGCTAAACTTGAGCTTAAAGTCAGCCCAAGTCATCATCTGTCCGGCATTTAATACACGGGCGCTAGTCCACCAAGCTCTTGCTGGTCCTGCTAGGTAGTGCGTAGCAAACAGCACTTTCTCATTCTCATCCACTCCAGCTACTTCCAAGTTATTCTCCATGGTTTGCAGCCAATCATCTGCATCTAAGGGTTCTTCAGTCTTGCTGAAAACAGGTGGGTTGGTGTTTTGGAAATTCTTAAGTTTGGATCCTGGATGGTCATGGTGTCCATGGCCCTGCTGGTTGTTGGCTAACTGTTGCAGTGCTGCGAGGCTGGCTTGACGTTCAGCTCGGTCTGTCTCCCTGTCTGCCATCAGGGTCTGCAGCAGTTGCATCATCGCATCTGAGTTCGCGTTGCGGTGAGCCATCTGAACAGATAGATAGATCATGAGATAAGAGGGAATTTTCTATGGCTTATTTTGGGAAACTTTTTGAACTTAAAGGCTTTTGATGATGCACATAACACACAAACATTCATTCATTCATAACAAACATCACAGATTACAAGCTAACACACTAAGGGTTTTAAGAACCCTTCTTCTCCAAGCTACGATACATGGTGCGGGATACAACTCACACCTATGATAGTGAAGCTAGTGCAACTACTACTCGTCATCTTCATCCACATCAATGGGAATGATCCCATCTTCCGCGGCTTCCAGAAACTCGTAGTCCTCCTCATCAGTGAACTCATCATCCTCAAAGTCGTTGTCATCACTCAGGAAGTCATCGCCTCCCTGAATGTCATCTCCTTCCTCCTCCATCTCCTGGATCTGGTCCTGCTGGGTACGGACAGTCACCTCCAAGGTGCGGATCTTCTCGCGAAGGCGGCGGATAGTGGCATCCTTCTTGGCGCGCTGCAGGCGGAGTATCTTGCGGTCCTTGGCGAGCATCTGGATAGCTTCGGCATGGTGAGCCACAGTCATCTGGGCACGGTGGTTGTGAACCCGCGTCCGTTCCAGGTCCTTCCGGGTCTCATGAAGCATGAAGTCCAAATGCTGCACATGGATCATGAGCACCGGGTGCGAAGAGGGTGCCATGGGTTCTCCCATGGTGTCGTGCCTGGCGAAGTAGGCGAAGCGGCTTCCCCGGAGTGCGGCGATGTGCTGTCCGCACACCCGAGCAAGTCCCTCCTGAAGAGCGTGAGCAAGCCCGTCCGGCCAGTTGCATGCCTTGAAGGAGAAAAGGATCCTCTCCGAGATGGGAGGCTCCGAACTTCCCTTCAAGTCAGCGGTGATCATCCACTGCTGTTCCCCGGTGGGGGTGTCGTGGATCCGGACTCCATGGAACTGGGGAGGTGGACGTTCGAGCCTCTCGGACACAAGGTACAAGTCGCGCTCGAACACCAGACTTCCTCCGTTCTCCAGGTCGTAGGTCTCCGTCTGGACGTAGGGCTCCATCTGAAAGTGAAATGGATGAGTAAGTTAGAGATGTGACTAAGTGTGGCAATATTTTAGATGTATTCAAAAAAAAAGAGCATGGTCATCATTTTTGAAAAGATCCGGTAGAAAAGAGAATGAGTAAGTTTTTCCCAAGTATTCACTCAATTTGTTTTAGAAACTAAATTTTTCGGAACGTCCATTCTAAACTAGGGTCTCCTAAGGTCAAACAATGGCTCTGATACCAACTTGTCAACACCCGGATTTTTAAGTCCGGATGCCTATTATGTCATACATCGCAATCCCAGGAATATTGTTGTTGCGAGGCATAATAGTTAAGTATCACAGTCATCATTCATTACAACTCATAAAGTCTTACAAATTGGAATCACATGATCCATATTACACAAATAGTTGATCTAATGATCAACGAACTGATCAACGAACAAACACAAGTTCATAGCGGAAGCGTAAGATACAAGGACTCTATAGTCCACAGGCCAACGCTTGACGTTAGCAGACTCCTAGTTGTTGTAGACTTCCTGCTGACCGTCCTCCTCGTACTGCTGCTCCTCTTCATAGTCTGGCCATTTGAATAGCCAGGGACACAGCCGTGAGTACTTTATGTACTCGCAAACTAATACTAGTGTAAGTGCAAACATTTCTAGTAGTGGGGTACTAAGCTCTAGTTTATTTGCGTAAAGCCAAATTTGTGTTCACAGGTATTTGCTAAAGACTTATTCAAGTGCTAACTAACTCAAGTGGGAACATTAGTGTCATTCCCACAACTCTGTTGTGTTTTCAATATATTCAAGTCACCATTCACCATTCATATCATCAACATGATCAAATTCCAATACTGGAAACTGTATGGCCTTTCCAATCATGCCGTAACCGTGGACACGGCTATTCGAATAGATTTACACTCTGCAGAGGTTGCACACTTGTGCCACAACATTTGATTTCATCCGTCGGGATTTCCCCGAATCATCGTAACACAGTACGCGGATCATCAACCATAACCTTTCATTTACTAACCCTAGTATGAGCACCTCTCCCCATGAGCTTGGCCTCCCAGTGAAGACCAACTGTCAACCTGGGAACCGCACAGGCTTGGCCGTCTGATTCACTTCACATCATTTCTCAACAACGGAGGCAGCCTCAGCATAACCCCTATGATGTGTGTTCAGAGGGAACTCATACTAAGATACATAAACTTCTAGTTAAGCCCTACCCATAATCAGGTATTGTGGGGGTACTAAATAATTGGAAAGGTATCGCATCCAAACCAATACTAGTTTTTAATCAAAAATCACCATCTTCTCTTGGTCATATTCACCTTCAAGAGTCATTTCAACATTTCACCACACATGTTCCCATCTAGAGTAGTCATGTTTAATTTAGCACTAGCATCTAAGGATGAGGGGTGCTAAGTAATTTGCTTTGCTCCTAGGCTAACTTTGATACTCTTGTACTAATCTAACATTAACCTTATGGAATTATGAAACAATAGTACAAAATAACAGTAAGTAAAACTTAAAATAAAACTGGGAATTAGGCTCATAATATAAAGTAACTGGGTGGTGCTTGGCTCAGGATGAGCTAACACTTTGCAAGAGTATTATCTTGCCTTGGTTGGGAAACTGGTCAAAGTGGTCTTCTTCTCCTTGACAGTAGTCCTCCTCCTCCTCCTGGTACTCCTCGGTACTAGCGTCTAAAATACGAATACGGGGTACACAATCATCACACCAAACTAATTTACTAAACTATGCATACACATGATTCACACAAATTAAACTAGCATCACATATCACTATTATGTTGGCGGAGGGGTTTTTCTTATTAATTAGGAAAATAATTTCCTCTCATACTAGTCTTAATGTTACTTTGAGTTATTCAGAGAAATAATTTCCTCTCATTATCTTTTTAAGATTTAATTTCTCTTATGTATAATATGTGACCTAGGTTGACCCAAGTCAACCTCTTCACACTTATCATTTTGAGAAAATGATTTAAAGGGGGTGTAGCACCCCATACAATTTAATTCTAACATGGTAATGATTTAATATCCTCAACAAACCATATGAGATTTTTATGACCAGAGTCTTCACCTCATATTGGATTGTTCATGACAAGATTTAAATGGAAGAAAAGCTCCCATATGATTTACTAATATTTTTGGACAATAGTGTTGACTAGAAATAGTCCTATAGTCATTTAATTTAACTAGGCAATGATCATACACAGTAAGCATGGCATATTTTTGTAGAAACAATTAGTATAAATGACATGTGATTTATTGGAGGTGGAAGTAACTGAAAAGCATTTATGGTTGATTTTTAAGAATTATTATAAGGCAGAAAAGTCCCTGCCTTGTTTATTTTGTCATTTTAATTCTACAAAAGATCTAGGGTTCTATCCAGTGGCATTGTGTAGACAATTTCATAAGGTTTCCAAAAATATAAAGTTTGTAAAATTTGGCCCAGTAGAATTGTCACCATTGAATTTCAAAGTTTGCATCAGATTAAGATATTTTTCTAATTTCCAAATTTGAATTCAAACGGTGGGCTTCGCGCGGGAAAGAACTTGGGCTGCGGAGAGAAAAAGGAGTTGGGCCGGCCCAAGTCTGCGTCCAGCGCAGCGGGCCGCCTGACGGGTGGGGGCCACGCGTCAGCGGGAGTTGGCCAGCGAAACGGTAGGGCGAATGTGAGCCGTGCGATTAGGACAAGATCGCACGGTCCCGGACGCGCGTCGTCGTCGGCGGCGAGAACGGGACTCACCGGCGGTGGCAGTAGGGGGTCGGAGGGCGCCTGGGAGCTCCGGCGGTCGCCGGCGGGGTGCGCCGCGACGTTGTCGAGGACGAGGATCACCCTGGTAGCAGCGGCGTTTCCTGGGGCGGCCTCCTTCTCCGGCAATCGTCGGCTACCGTGGGCGGCGGCGAGCTAGAAATTGGCGGCCTCCGGCGACGATCTGGTGGAATTGGAGTGGCGAGGAGAAGCTAGGAGAGGAGAGAAGACGATCGGTGTGCTCAATTTGGTGGGAGAAGCCCTCCTTTTATAGGAGCGGGAGGTGGCTGTGGCGCCCGGCTAGGGTCGTCGTCGTCGCCGTCGTTCCATGGCGGCGAAGGGGCAAGGCATGGGCGCGTACGGTGGCTGGTGTCATGGGGAAGCTGACGCGCGTGATCGTGGCGCTGCAGGGGGTCTGTGGCGCTGGCGCGCTTGATGGCAAGGCTCGGGCCATGGCGGGCTGCCGTGGATGCTCGCGTCACCGGTGGCGTTCCCGCGGGCCCTTGAGCGTGTCCAGGAGGGGCAGTGTGGTGTCACGCGTCAGCCGGCGCTGATAGCAAGGGCGGAGGTGGCGCAGAGGCTCCGGTCCACTGGCGCTCTGGCGCGTCCAGGGTGTGCGCCATGCGCGCTCTGGCGCGGCATGGACATTCCTGGGCGTCACTGGGCGCGTCGATCCTGGCGTCTGCACGCGGTGGTTTGACCACGGGAGGGCACGAGGCGGCTCAGTGAGGTGAGGGGGAGAGCAGAGACATGGTGGTGCATGCTAGACTCGACTAGGTGAAGAGATGGCATGGTGATGGCATTGCCATGCCACGGCATGGCAAGCTTAGGTCAAAGTCGAGCAACAGAGGGGGTGGCAAGTGGTGAGGTGATGCACTGAGGTGAGAGGGGAGTGCCAGGGTTGCAGGGGTGCTCAGGTTGGACCAAGTCCAATGTAGAATTTCAGTATGGGCTCAGTTTTTACTTCTGCCTGCAAGGTGTTTGACATAATGCCCGCAAGAAAATTATTTTCGAATTTTGCAAATCTTTTTGGTGGGTTGTAATAATATATTAAATGTAGCATTTTGGTGTTGGTGGTGGTCAAAATGGAATTGAGATGCAAAATCTCATCTTGCATATGATCTTACATATGTGACAAAGTTCCAACTTTGCTTGCTTCCCATTTGAAATTGGTGATGAATTTGGGGTGGTGGCTTTGGGCAAAGTTGTAGTGCTTGATGTTGTCTTGGATGAGGTGAAAAGAGTTGACCAAGTGTAGAAGTGAAAAGTGAAAGTACAGGGGCTCAAAGTGAGTACCAGACTATAAATGTCACATATGACCATATCACATGTGAGCTCATATTTGTTTCAATTTTGATTTAAATTGTGTTTGATTGTTTTCAAAGTTGTTAATATATGTTTAGTAACCAATTACACTCAATGGGGCAAACCAAATTGGCCTAGATCAAAGATTTGTAAAAATGGCCTAAGCCTCATGTGTGTGTGAGATTGATTTTTATTATTTCTCTTCCCTTTTCTTTTTATTTGATTTTGGATGATCAAGTGATCATTGCTAGGGTTTTAGAGTGAGAGAGAACACATAAGCAAACATCATGGCAATTGCACACTCAAAATAATTAATAAAGTGATCTACATGCATAAACCTATATGATGAGAAAAAGTTTTTGTTAACTCAAATTTTTGGGATCTTGAAACTCTCTCTTGTTCATTTGATTGAAATTTGGGATGTTACAACCACCATACTTCTGTTCATGCTTGACTTCATAAGACAGAGTTTAGGGTTAGGGGTAGATACATGATTTTTCTGGTTTGAATATGTCTAGACCATGTTTATCAATTTGAATGCTTACTATATGACATAAGAAGGCTATGTCCTTTGGTTTTTCATTCTTTCAATTTTTTTCTGAATTTTTATGCCCATTTGAATCTTGGTCAAATCCTAGGTTCGACCAAGATTTAAACAAGTTTAAAACATGACAATGAAAAGGTAATTAATCATGGATCCTTCTTAATTAACCAGTCAGTCTAATTAAAATGAAGCTTTTTGGGAGGTTTTTGAAATTTCCATGTTTGAAACCCAAAACCACACTTCTCTGCTTCATGCTTGACTTCATATATAATTAAGACAAAGTTTAGGGTTAGGGGGTACATGATTTGTCTCGTTAGAATATGTCTAGACCTTGTTTATGAACTTGAATGCTTACTATATGACATAAGAAGACTATGTGCTTAGGTTTTTTATTTTATTTATTTTATTATTTTATGCCCATTTGAATATTGGTCAAATCCTAGGTTTGACCTAGATTTAAACAAGTTTAAAACATGAAAATGAAAAGGTAAGCCTGGATCCTTCTTAACTAGTCACTCTAAAATGAAGCTTTAATTTTGGGAGGTTTTTGAAATTTCCATGTTTGAAACCAAAAACCACTTCTCTTCATGCTTGACTTCATAAGACAGAGTTTATGGTTTTAGATGGGTAGATACATGATTTGTCTTATTTGAATATGTCTAGCTGGACCTTGTTTATCAACTTTTGAATGCTTACTATATATATGTATGTGACATAAGAAGACTATGTGCTTTTGTTTTTCATTTTTCCGATTTTGTTTTAATTTTATGCCCATTTAAATCTTGGTCAAATCCTAGGTTTGACCAAGATTTAAACAAGTTTAAAATATGAAAATGAAAAGGCAAGCATGGATCCTTCTTAGTCACTCTAAAATGAAGCTTTTGATAGGTTTTTGAAATTTCCATATTTGAAACCCAAAACCACTTCTCTTCATGCTTGACTACATAAGACAAAGTTTAGGGTTAGGGCGTAGATACATGATTTTTCTTGTTTGAATATGTCTAGACCCTTGTTTATCAACTTTAATGCTTACTATATGACATAAGAAAACTATGTGCTTTGGTTTTTCATTTTTCTGATTTTTTTTGGAATTTTGATGCACATTTGAATCTAGGTCAAATCCTAGGCCGGTTTGACCAAGATTTAAACAAGTATATATAGAACATGAAAATGAAAAGAGAAGTCTGTATCCTTCTTAGTCACCCTAAAATGAAGTTTTTGGGAGGTTTTTGAAATTTCCATGTTTGAAACCCAAAACCACTTATCTTCATGCTTGACTTCTTAAGACATAGTTTAGGGGTTAGCGGGTAGATACATGATTTGTATGGTTTGAATATGTCTAGACCTTGTTTATCAACTTTAATGCTTACTATATGACATAAGAAGACTATGTGCTTTGGTTTTTCATTTTTCTGTTTTTTTTTTGAATTTTCTGCCAATTTTGTTTGACCAAGATTTAGACAAGTTTTACACGTGAAAACGAATAAGTAAGCCTGGATCCTTCTTAGTCACTCCAAAATGTACCAATTGATAGGTGCGTTAACTTTGCTTCATGGAAAAAATAATGTCATGTAAATGAGTTAACTTGGATTTCCTACCCTTGAATCCATAGGAAACTTTGTTCTAATGCACTATAATAATCAACCGAGCTTTTACACCAGCAGGTCTGTCACTTACGTGTGGTGCCCATGCGTGAGGTCCTACACTTCAGTGAGCACAAGTCACGTGCAATAGGTACGCAAACTCCCAGCCATTTTCTTTGTCAAGAGAAGACGCATCAGGATGCGTATTGGAAGTCTGTGGGTCCTTCTGGATCCTTCGGTTGTCCCTCTCACAAAAAAAAACAAATATCTCTCATTCTCGGCCTCGCTCGACTCGCTCGCTCGCTCGCTCGCACCTCCTGCTCACTGACAAACCCTGCACAAAAGTCAACATCATCACCCGAAAAAGGGGAGACACCATAATGCTCTCCCTTCTTCTCTCTCCTTCCGAGTGATCCCTCTTCCTCCGAGTTTCACTCGACGGGCAAACACACATGTGCTGCATAGTAATAATAAAAAGGTAGAAAAATCGACCTACGAATCTATAATTAAATAGGTTAAACTAGGGTTTTGCCCAGTACTACAGATCAAGGTTCAAAAAATCCAACTACGGGGTTCGAACAACCCCATTTCTAATCCAAGAATTTTTTCGACCTCATCCAATGGCCTCAAAATATAGGCCGGGTTAGCATCTAGTGCAGTATGTGTGAGAATTTATGCACTATGTGTGCTATAACTTATGTGTCTTTCAAATTTGAACCAAATTTGAATAAGTTTGAAATATTTGAAATGGGGCATTTGGCTTAAACGTTTGAAACCCAAAACGACTTCTCTTCATGCTAGACTTCATAAGACCGAGTTTAGGGTTAGGGGGTAGATACATGATTTGTCTGGTTTGAATATTTCTAAACCTTGTTTATCAACTTGAATGCTTACTATATGACATAAGAAGACCGGCCATGTGCTTTTGTTTTTCATTTTTCTATTTTTTTAAAAATTTTATGCACATTTGATTCTGGTCAAATCCTAGGTTCAACCAAGATTTAAACAAGTTTCAAGCATGAAAATGAAAACGTAAGCCAAGATCCTTCTTAATTAGTCACTCTAAAATATATGAAGCTTTTGGGACGTACTTGAAATTTCCATGTTTGAAACCCAAAACCAATTCTCTTCATGATTGACTTCATAAGACAGAGTTTAGTGTTAGGGGTAGATATACACATGATTTTTCTGGTTTGAATATGTCTAGACCTTGTTTATCAACTTGAGTGTTTACTATATGACATAATTAATTACGAAGGCTATGTGCTTTGGTTTTTCATTCTTTAGATTTTTTGTCTGAATTTTTATGCCCATTTGAATCTTGGTCAAATCCTAGGTTTGACCAAGATTTAAATAATTTTAAAACATGAAAATGAAAAGGTAAGCATCGATCCTTCTTAGTCGCTCTAAAATGAAGCTGAATTTTGGGAGGTTTTTGAAATTTCCATGTTTGAAACACAAAACCACTTCTCTTCATGCTTGACTTTATAAGACGAAGTTTAGGGTCGATAGGGGGTAGATACATGATTTGTCTTGTTTGAATATGTCTAGACCTTGTTTATCAACTTGAATGCTTACTATATGACATAAGAGGACTATGTGCATTGGTATTTCATTTTTTGATTTTTATGCCCATTTGAGAATCTTGGTAAAATCCTAGGTTTGTTGAGCAAGATTTAAACAAGTTTAACATGTGAAAATGATAAGGTAATTAAGTCTGGATCTTTCTCTTAGTAACTCTAAAATGAAGCTTTTGGGAGGTTCTTGAATTTACCATGTTTGAAACCCAAAACCACCGTACTTCTGTTCATGCTTGACTTCATAAGACAGAGTTTAGGGTTAGGGGTAGATACATGATTTTTCTGGTTTGAATATGTCTAGACCATGTTTATCAATTTGAATGCTTACTATATGACATAAGATGGCTATGTGCTTTGGTTTTTCATTCTTTCGATTTTTTTCTGAATTTTTATGCCCATTTGAATCTTGGTCAAATCCTAGGTTCGACCAAGATTTAAACAAGTTTAAAACATGACAATGAAAAGGTAATTAATCATGGATCCTTCTTAATTAACCAGTCAGTCTAATTAAAATGAAGCTTTTTGGGAGGTTTTTGAAATTTCCATGTTTGAAACCCAAAACCACACTTCTCTGCTTCATGCTTGACTTCATATCTAATTAAGACAAAGTTTAGGGTTAGGGGGTACATGATTTGTCTTGTTTGAATATGTCTAGACCTTGTTTATGAACTTGAATGCTTACTATATGACATAAGAAGAGTATGTGCTTTTGTTTTTTATTTTATTTATTTTTTTATTTAATGCCCATTTGAATATTGGTCAAATCCTAGGTTTGACCTAGATTTAAACAAGTTTAAAACATGAAAATGAAAAGGTAAGCCTGGATCCTTCTTAACTAGTCACTCTAAAATGAAGCTTTAATTTTGGGAGGTTTTTGAAATTTCCATGTTTGAAACCAAAAACCACTTCTCTTCATGCTTGACTTCATAAGACAGAGTTTATGGTTTTATATGGGTAGATACATGATTTGTCTTATTTGAATATGTCTAGCTAGACCTTGTTTATCAACTTTTGAATGCTTACTATATATATATGTATGTGACATAAGAAGACTATGTGCTTTTATTTTTCATTTTTCCGATTTTTTTTTAATTTTATGCCCATTTAAATCTTGGTCAAATCCTAGGTTTGTCCAAGATTTACACAAGTTTAAAATATGAAAATGAAAAGGTAAGCATGGATCCTTCTTAGTCACTCTAAAATGAAGCTTTTGATAGGTTTTTGAAATTTCCATATTTGAAACCCAAAACCACTTCTCTTCATGCTTGACTTCTTAAGACATAGTTTAGGGGTTAGCGGGTAGATACATGATTTGTATGGTTTGAATATGTCTAGACCTTTTTTATCAACTTTAATGCTTACTATATGACATAAGAAGACTATGTGCTTTGGTTTTTTATTTTTCTGTTTTTTTTTGAATTTTCTGCCAATTTTGTTTGACCAAGATTTAGACAAGTTTTACACGTGAAAACGAATAAGTAAGCCTGGATCCTTCTTAGGCACTCCAAAATGTACCAATTGATAGGTGCGTTAACTTTGCTTCATGGAAAAAATAATGTCATGTAAATGAGTTAACTTGGATTTCCTACCCTTGAATCCATAGGAAACTTTGTTCTAATGCACTATAATAATCAACCGAGTTTTTAAACCAACAGGTCTGTCACTTACGTGTGGTGCCCATGCATGAGGTGCCACACTTCAGTGAGCACAAGTCACGTGCAATAGGTACGCAAACTCCCAGCCATTTTCTTTGTCAAGAGAAGACGCATCAGGATGCGTATTGGAAGTCTGTGGGTCCTTCTGGATCCTTCGGTTGTCCCTTTCACAAAAAAAACAAATCTCTCCCATTCTCGGCCTCGCTCGACTCGCTCGCTCGCTTGCTTGCTCGCTCGCACCTCCTGCTCACTGACAAACCCTGCACAAAAGTCAACATCATCACCCGAAAAAGGGGAGACACCATAATGCTCTCCCTTCTTCTCTCCTTCCGAGTGATCCCTCTTCCTCCGAGTTTCACTCGACGGGCAAACACACATGTGCTGCATAGTAATAATAAAAAGGTAGAAAAATCGACCTACGAATATATAATTAAATAGGTTAAACTAGGGTTTTTCCCAGTACTACAGATCAAGGTTCAAAAAATCCAACTACGGGGTTCGAACAACCCCATTTCTAATCCAAGAATTTTTTCGACCTCATCCAATGGCCTCAAACTATAGGCTGGGTTAGCATCTAGTGCAGTATGTGTGAGAATGTATGCACTATGTGTGCTATAACTTATGTGTCTTTCAAATTTGAACCAAATTTGAATAAGTTTGAAATATTTGAAATGGGGCATTTGGCTTAAACGTTTGAAACCCAAAACGACTTCTCTTCATGCTAGACTTCATAAGACCGAGTTTAGGGTTAGGGGGTAGATACATGATTTGTCTAGTTTGAATATGTCTAAACCTTGTTTATCAACTTGAATGCTTACTATATGACATAAGAAGACCGGCCATGTGCTTTTGTTTTTCATTTTTCTATTTTTTTAAGAATTTTATGCACATTTGATTCTGGTCAAATCCTAGGTTCAACCAAGATTTAAACAAGTTTCAAGCATGAAAATGAAAACGTAAGCCAAGATCCTTCTTAATTAGTCACTCTAAAATATATGAAGCTTTTGGGACGTACTTGAAATTTCCATGTTTGAAACCCAAAACCAATTCTCATCATGATTGACTTCATAAGACAGAGTTTAGGGTTAGGGGTAGATATACACATGATTTTTCTGGTTTGAATATGTCTAGACCTTGTTTATCTACTTGAGTGTTTACTATATGACATAATTAATTAAGAAGGCTATGTGCTTTGGTTTTTCATTCTTTAGATTTTTTGTCTGAATTTTTATGCCCATTTGAATCTTGGTCAAATCCTAGGTTTGACCAAGATTTAAATAAGTTTAAAACATGAAAATGAAAAGGTAAGCATCGATCCTTCTTAGTCGCTCTAAAATGAAGCTGAATTTTGGGAGGTTTTTGAAATTTCCATGTTTGAAACCCAAAACCACTTCTCTTCATGCTTGACTTCATAAGATGAAGTTTAGGGTCGATAGGGGGTAGATACATGATTTGTCTTGTTTGAATTTGAATGCTTACTATATGACATAAGAAGGCTATGTGCTTTGGTTTTTCATTCTTTCGATTTTTTCTGAATTTTTATGCCCATTTGAATCTTGGTCAAATCCTAGGTTCGACCAAGATTTAAACAAGTTTAAAACATGACAATGAAAAGGTAATTAATCATGGATCCTTCTTAATTAACCAGTCAGTCTAATTAAAATGAAGCTTTTTGGGAGGTTTTTGAAATTTCCATGTTTGAAACCCAAAACCACACTTCTCTGCTTCATGCTTGACTTCATATATAATTAAGACAAAGTTTAGGGTTAGGGGGTACATGATTTGTCTGGTTTGAATATGTCTAGACCTTGTTTATCAACTTGAATGCTTACTATATATATGTATGTGACATAAGAAGACTATGTGCTTTTGTTTTTCATTTTTCCGATTTTTTTTTAATTTTATGCCCATTTAAATCTTGGTCAAATACTAGGTTTGACCAAGATTTAAACAAGTTTAAAATATGAAAATGAAAAGGTAAGTACGGATCCTTCTTAGTCACTCTAAAATGAAGCTTTTGATAGGTTTTTGAAATTTCCATATTTGAAACCCAAAACCACTTCTCTTCATGCTTGACTACATAAGACAAAGTTTAGGGTTAGGGGGTAGATACATGATTTTTCTTGTTTGAATATGTCTAGACCCTTGTTTATCAACTTTAATGCTTACTATATGACAAAACAAAACTATGTGCTTTGGTTTTTCATTTTTCTGATTTTTTTTGGAATTCTGATGCACATTTGAATCTTGGTCAAATCCTAGGTTTGACCAAGATTTAAACAAGTATATATAGAATATGAAAATGAAAAGGGAAGCCTGTATCCTTCTTAGTCACCCTAAAATGAAGTTTTTGGGAGGTTTTTGAAATTTCCATGTTTGAAACCCAAAACCACTTATCTTCATGCTTGACTTCGTCATAAGACAGAGTTTAGGGGTTAGGGGGTAGATACATGATTTGTCTAGCTAGTTTGAATATGTCCAGACCTTGTTTATCAACTTTAATGCTTACTATATGACATATAAGAAGACTATGTGCGCTTTGGTTTTTCATTTTTCTGTTTTTTTATTTTATGCCCATTTGAATCTTGGTCAAATCCTAGATTTGACCAAGATTTAAACAAGATTAAAACATGAAAATGGAAAGGTAAGCCTGGTTTAGGGTTAGGGGTAGATATACACATGATTTTTCTGGTTTGAATATGTCTAGACCTTGTTTATCAACTTGAGTGTTTACTATATGACATATTTAAGAAGGCTATGTGCTTTGGTTTTTCATTCTTCATATTTTTTGTCTGAATTTTTATGCCCATTTGAACCTTGGTCAAATCCTAGGTCTGACCAAGATTTAAATAAGTTTAAAACATGAAAATGAAAAGGTAAGCATCGATCCTTCTTAGTCGCTCTAAAATGAAGCTTAATTTTGGGAGGTTTTTGAAATTTCCATGTTTTAAACCCACAACCACTTCTCTTCATGCTTGACTTCATAAGACGAAGTTTAGGGTCGATAGGGGGTAGATACATGATTTGTCTGGTTTGAATATGTCTAGACCTTGTTTATCAAATCCTAGGTTTGACCAAGATTTAAACAAGTTTAAAACATGAAAATGAAAAGGGAAGCATGTATCCTTCTTAGTCAGTCTAAAATGAATTTTTTGGGCGGTTTTTGAAATTTCCATGTTTGAAACCCAAAACCACTTCTCTTCATGCTTGACTTCATAAGACATAGTTTAGGGGTTAGGGGGTAGATACATGATTTGTATGGTTTGAATATGTCTAGCTAGACCATGTTTATCAACTTTAATGCTTACTATATGACATAAGAAGACTATGTGCTTTGGTTTTTCATTTTTCTGATTTTTTTTGGAATTTTGATGCACATTTGAATCTTGGTCAAATCCTAGGTTTGACCAAGATTTAAACAAGTATATATAAAACATGAAAATGAAAAGGGAAGCCTGTATCCTTCTTAGTCACCCTAAAATGAAGTTTTTGGGAGGTTTTTGAAATTTCCATGTTTGAAACCCAAAACCACTTATCTTCATGCTTGAGCAAGATTTGACAAAGATTTAAACAAGTTTAAATCATGAAAATGGAAAGGTAAGCCTAGATCCTTCTTAGTCGCTCTAAAATGAAGCTTTTGGGATGTTCTTGAAATTTCCATGTTTGAAACCCGGCCAAAACGACTTTTCTTCATGCTAGACTTCATAAGATCGACACGGGGTACATACATGATTTGTCTGGTTTGGATATATCTAGACCTTGTTTATCAACTTGAATGCTTACGATATGACATAAGAACACTATGTGCTTTTTGTTTTTCATTTTTTTGTGCCCATTTGTATCTTGGTCAAATCCTAGGTTTGACCAAGATTTAAACAAGTTTAAAACATGAAAATGAAAAGGGAAACATGTATCCTTCTTAGTCACTCTAAAATGAAGTTTTTGGGAGGTTTTTGAAATTTCCATGTTTGAAACCTAAAACCACTTCTCTTCATGCTTGACTTCATAAGACAGAGTTTAGGGTTAGAGGGGTAGATACATGATTTGTCTTATTTGAATATGTTTAGCTAGACCTTGTTTATCAACTTTTGAATGCTTACTATATATATATGTGACATAAGAAGACTATGTGCTTTTGTTTTTCATTTTTCCGATTTTTTTAATTTTATGCCCATTTAAATCTTGGTCAAATCCTAGGTTTGACAATGATTTAAACAAGTTTCAAATATGAAAATGAAAAGGTAAGCATGGATCTTTCTTAGTCACTCTAAAATGAAGCTTTTGATAGGTTTTTGAAATTTCCATATTTGAAACCCAAAACCACTTCTCTTCATGCTTGACTACATAAGACAAAGTTTAGGGTTAGGGGGTAGATACATGATTTTTCTTGTTTGAATATGTCTAGACCCTTGTTTATCAACTTTAATGCTTACTATATGACATAAGAAAACTATGTGCTTTGGTTTTACATTTTTCTAATTTTTTTGGAATTTTGATGCACATTTGAATCTTGGTCAAATCCTAGGTTTGACCAAGATTTAAACAAGTATAGAACATGAAAATGAAAAGGGAAGCCTGTATCCTTCTTAGTCACCCTAAAATGAAGTTTTTGGGAGGTTTTTGAAATTTCCATGTTTGAAACCCAAAACCACTGATCTTCATGCTTGACTTCTTCATAAGACAGAGTTTAGGGGTTAGGGGGTAGATACATGATTTGTCTAGTTTGAATATGTCTAGACCTTGTTTACCAACTTTAATGCTTACTATATGACATATAAGAAGACTATGTGCGCTTTGGTTTTTCATTTTTCTATTTTTTTATTTTATGCCCATTTGAATCTTGGTCAAATCCTAGATTTGACCAAGATTTGAACAAGTTTAAAACATGAAAATGGAAAGGTAAGCCTGGATCCTTCTTAGTCGCTCTAAAATGAAGCTTTTGGGATGTTTTTGAAATTTCCATGTTTGAAACCCAAAACCAATTCTCTTCATGCATGCTTGACTTCATAAGACAGAGTTTAGGGTTAGGGGGTTAGATACATGATTTGTCTAGTTTGAATATGTCTAGACTTTGTATATCAACTTGAATATATTATTGTACCATGTCTCCACACAGCCCAAAATGCACATATTTTCAAAAGTTTTCATGCATGAGTACTTGTAACTAGTAAAAATAGAAAGTAAAAATAGGAACCCCATGTATGAAGGATACTAAAAAGAACTCTTTCACATTTTTTTGGTATAGATTATGAGTTTGCTTGGCTCCATACACAAGTGAGTACATGTCATGCAAAAATTAACACGAAATTTAGTTATCATGACCCATTTTTGGCAGGCATTGTGCATATCGCCTTGAGAAACATCTTTGCGAGCTAGAGTATTAAACGTTTATTCACATATAATGGATTTTTTTACTTTATTAGTGCACACAATGACAGAATCGGCCAAATGTGTATGATTTTTGTGAAGGTGCTAGAAAAACAAGATGCACTACGATGAAGCATGAAAGGAGGCAAGGGGAGGGATAGTGAAGAGGTGGGAGATACCGAGAGATGAACCGCAAGGTAATTAAAAAATTGGGGCCAAAACGATTCCAACTTCCTAGGCATTGACCAACTTTGCCCCTCTTAACCCAACGTGGCAGTGAACCCGTATAAGCAAAAACTTCCTCTTACTCCACTTCTTCGAAATGGTAAGAGAACCTCTCCAGCTTAAGTGACCAAACTTCCTAGGCATTGACCAACTTTGCCCCTCTTAACCCAACGTGGCAGTGAACCCGTATAAGCAACAACTTCCTCTTACTCCGCTTCTCCGAAATGGTAAGAGAACCTCTCCAGCTTAAGTGACCAATCGACATAGCTATGGCCTTCTGACTTGGCTCTGGTCGCCGCGCGCGTAGTCCTACCACCGACGAGGAAGCGGAGCATCAGCGCCGCCTTCGCTTCGTCCATCGCGCACCAAGGCATAACCCGCCCGCTCTGCACTGGCCGGTTGTTCAGCCCGCGGCGGCGGCGCTGGCCGTGGAGCCCCTCGCCAGCCGCTTCCCGTGCGGGCCGATGGATGCAGAGGCAGGGATCTCCCACGCAACCCCGCATGCGACGCCCGCTCGCCCCTGGCCGGATTTTCCGCCCGCGCATGCCGCATGGTTTTCTTTGCCAGCAGGTGAGATCCCCTTCCCGGCCGGCGCGAACGATGCGGAGGCAGGGAGCTCCCGTGGCCAGCCGCCTAATCCGACCGCACTTCAGGCGGTGCCGGCCGTGGAGCCAGGCCGTTCTTTCGAAGCGCATCACGGCGACGCCCTTTGCAGGAGCAACACCGCCAAGGAGCTCGTATATAACGTGATGTTCCCGGCACTCTATAGATGCCGGGATGCTCTGCAAGCTTTCGTGCAGGCTAAGAATGCGGCGGCGGCAAATCCCAGGGACGCAACATTGCAGTGGCGCGCCGATGAGGCTAAGGTGGCACACGCTTTCCACCAGGCGTGCCTCGACAGGCTTAACATCCAGCACGGCTTCGTGCAACCGCCAAACGCCGCTCCAGCTAAGATCCAAAAATACTCCGGTGAGCATATCACTCCGGAGTAGAACAATCCAATTTCTAGTACTGTAGGAGTACTTTATTAGTGCACAAACCTGGCGAAATGAAAGGTGTGTTCTTTGTGTGTGATCGAAATCTAAAAATTTGAAGGTTCTAGCAAAAACATTTCTTCACAAATATTCGATGTGTTTGCTTGGCCTTATCTATATATCCGGTGAGCATATATGGATGCCAAATCCTTTACAAACTTAGGACTCCTTTGATTCATAGGAATATGAAGAGTGTAGGAATAGGAAAGGTGTAGGATTGGAATGTCATGCTAAGTTGAATCCTATAGGAATATGGTGTGTCTTTGATTGTAGCAAAGGAATTTTTCCATGAGGTATGAGCTAATGCTTTTTTCCTATAGGATTTGTACTACAAGATTCCTATAGGAATAATTCCTATAGGATATGTTCCTATGAATCAAATGACTTGTATAGATATTTTCCTATTGGATCCAATTCCTACATAATTCCTATATCAATCCTACTAGACCATGACGGCGCGCGTTGCTGCGCCCGTCAATTTCTACAATATGATTATATGAATATTCAAAAGACAAATTTGCAAAAAACTACATATACTGAAACATATGAATAGATTAAATTCACACAACTCTTTCCATATATAGTACTTCTTCATAGTGAAACGCTCAGGTAAGCAACATATTGAGCGAAGATATTTAAACTGTCGTCAAGCAAATGTATGGGTATAGCATAGTTATGTCTTGATGGTCTTGCACCCTCTTATTTTTGAAAAAAAAAGTCTTGATGGTTCGTGATGATTTGGTGCTTTCTCTGAATACGAATGCAACCTACATTTTTTCCATAAGATACCCACATGGATCAATTAGATAGGATGCAATACAATAAACTGGCAGGCATCTTAGTTGAATATCTTCTCTGAAAGAAACTATTTGCAGGTGGTCAGCTATTCTGGTTCCACACTATGCATGGGTGCATGCCAGCTCTAATCTGAATGGGGCTATTGACTCTGTTACCATGGATTGCAACTGCAAACTGAGAAATTGGAGATATTGTTACGGTGCCACAAACTCTCAGCCATGCTGACTACATGACAGCTCACGGTGAAGGCACGGAAGGGGTGCCTACACGTAGTTCTTGAGATTCTCCGAGTCTGAACGTGAACATAGAATGCCAAAAATGTGATTAGGATGACAGACAAACAGGAACAGAGAAAGTAAATCTGACAATATAAAAGTTGTACTACTTCTTGACACAATCATCAGCATAAAATTGGATACTCCATGTACAAAGTAGGCTATATGTTCATGTGCAAAGGAACTCACCAGGCATCCATCCACGCTAATTGTCAGTTCGAAACCCCCTAACAAATTAACCATACGACACTCCAAAATTCGTCTCAACAAATTGAGCACACAACCTGTACCAGATGGAGATAGGAAACAATCAATTGCAGCCCGAGATGGATATTAATTTGTGGATGGAGGAGGTGAATTTAGCAGGAAAGATGAGAACACACAAACAACCTAGTTGAAACTTCACCGGTAGGAAGGGTCACGGAGCAAAACAAAGAATATATAGGCGCATGATGTGAAGAGGTGAAAGCAAGTAGTAACGTACCTTCATCGGCGGACATTAGCTCCCATTAATGGCTTCTAGGAACTGATCCTTTAGGGTGTGTTCGGTTTTTGGATGAAGTGGAATGGAATGGAACCATTCCATTCCATTCCATTCCACTTCATCCTTGCGTTCGGTTGATCTGGAAAGGAGGGAATATAACCACATGGAGTTAATCTAAAATTTAATTAATTATAAAATTTAATTAATTAGAGCCTAATTAATCCAAACATTATTAATTAGAGCCTAATTAGAGCCTAATCATGGAGGCGGAGCGAGCTGGGGGAGCGCAGCGCCCGGGCGGCGGCGACCTCGGGTGCGGGTGGCGCATGGAGTTGGAGCTGGAGGTGGCCGGGTGGCGGAGTCGGGCCGCGCCGGCGCGCTCTGGGCCGGAGCTGGTGGCGGCCAGGCGGGAGCAAGGAGAGAGAGGCTCGGGGCCGGAGCTGGTGTCAGGCCGCCGTCGCGCCGTGCCTGGACGAGGCCGCCATCCCCACGCCTGGACGAGGCCACCGTCCCCGCTCCGTCGCCTGCCCGCGCCCGGCGACCTCCGCGGCCGTGGCTGGTCGTATCCGCGCCGCCGCGCCTCGGGCCGTGGCTGGGGCGGACTCCGGTCATCGCCGCGGCGTGCTCTGGTCGTCGCCGCCGGCGCTCGCCTGGGGTTGCCGCCGGCGCTCGCCTGGGGGACTCAGAATCGGGGCCATCGTGTGTGGTTAGCGAGAGGTGAGGGTGGTTAGCGAGAGGACAGCGACCCGTTCCACCTCGTCCGGCCGATTCAGCCGGACGGGTGCATTCCAAATATTGAGCGAATATTCACTTTTGGGGAATGAGTTGTTCCGTTCCACAGCAAAAACGAACGCGAGAATCCTTCGTCGGAATGGAAGGTGACATTCCGTTCCACATGATTCTCGAACCGAACAGACCCTTAGTGCTTCAGAGACGGATCAGCTTCAATCGTGAAAGCCCCTACGTATATCCTTGCCGCATCATCCCGCCTCGCCTCACGTCCCTCGTATCGACGGGCATGGCCCGTATCGGCTTGGATAACGATCGGAGACCTGGGCCGCATAGGTTCGGACGGTCTTCTCCTACCCTTCTCTCGATCTCCTTGACAGAAGTACAGAACGATAATAGCGCTGGGTAGGAAAGAAGAGAAGACGGAACCGGCAAGGCCCATATGATGATTCCGCGGCCCGTCTAATAAGGAATGTGCTAACTCGGTTTGTGGCGTAGCGGCCCTAAAACGATTGGACGAAGTAAACTATGAGTTACGACCGTTCGGCACTGGCTGGTTGATCAGGATCGTTCGCTGGATATATCCGACGGCTCACAGCATCCAATCGCTCTGATGGCTCCTAGCTCGTTCCATTATACTGTTAACTAATGAATCAAAGGAGCCCTTATATTTTTTAAGAGATCGATGTGCATGCATCTATCTCGCCATGGTAAATTAATGAAACAAGTTGCATATTTGCCAGAATTCCAAACTTCGTGAGCAGTATAGAGATCGAGACCTTAATTAATTTTTATGGGTAGGATGCATGCATGCATGGCCATTTTCTAGGGTTTTAAAGGATACTAGAGCTTTTCTAGGTTAATTTGCAACTATATGTATATTTGTTTTCTAGTTCTGGGCTGATCATTAAACTCAACATTGAGTTGTAGATTATGTGAAATTAGTACATGCCATAAAATATAGTAATTTTTTATGTACCCTACGAGGCAGTACGTGTGGTGTACCCTTAATTATTAATTGGTAGACATGTACCGTTGGCATGTTTGAAGAAAATTTGAATTTGGAAGAAGTTTTTTAAGTAAAATTAACGCAAGCACAAAATCATGTGTGATGGTGAAATTTCTAGAACAAATTAATACAAACCTACTAATATGAGTTTGTTTGGCTTTCTGCCCACAAGTGAGTATTGTGCGCATGTACTTTGATGCAAAATCCCGCCATACAAAACATTTTAGTTATCATATGACCTCTAGTTTGGAAGAGATCATATTTTAAGCAACTTCACAAACAAGAGATTCTAACAATTATATGCATGCATGAAAGAATGATTTCCCTTTTTTATTACTGTACAAAAATGGCTAGATGTGTGTTATTTGTGAAGGAGGGCTACCAAATTTTAACAGTTGCACATTATTGTCATAATTCCACCTTTTGGAAGTAGAGTAGGGTAGACATGCTTTCCGCTTGGTAGGATGTGTTAGTGCCATCAATTTTCTAGATATAGGTTCAAGGATTTGTTCATCTTAATCTGCAACTATATATGGATTTTTAAGCTTTTGCCTAGTAATTAAACTCATAATTGAAATAATATAGGTTATTTAACTACATACATGCCATAAATTCTGACAGGAAATACTTGGACGTGCCTTGCGAGGGTGGTAACAAACAAGAACACAATGACCAAACTTCAAATGCCAATCCACCCACCAAGCTATACGATTGGCATGTACAATCGATCGACTCCTTCTAATCAAATTTGAATACAATAGAAGAAGTTTAAAAAAAATTCAAAATGAGATCAACTTGTGCATTGAGTCATCCTTTGTTATTTATTTGCTTGTAAAAATAGAAACATAGGCATATGAATGTATTCGAAACTCTTCACTTTTCAACGGGGAAGGGACCCGAAGGTCCCAGAAAAACAAAAAAAATTACAATAGTAGTACTCCTTTGAGAAGGCAGTAGAAGAAGGATCCTCGAAGAGCCAAATGCTTTTATTATCCACAGCTGTTCGGCTCTTTTCCTGCTCGTGTAAGCTATCGCGCAATGATTATACTAATGGTCGGATGATAGTACAACCATCTTCGCAAACTTCTGCGCCCTTCGTCATGTCAGCATCGTATCCCAGTGTGCAAGCAGTCTGCTCGAATGAAATACTCCTAAGTACGTACGGTATTCCCTCCAAAGACACACCACACGGTATTCCCTCCAAAGACGCACCGTCGCCCCGATCTGCTCGAATGAAATACTCCAAAATACTTCTGCGCCCTTCGTCATGTCAGCATCGTATCCCAGTGTGCAAGCAGTCTCCTATGAAATGGAGACGACATTTTGTTGAAAAGTGTCGGTGCATGCTATATACCACACTAGTATGAGAGTTTTTACAGCATTATTCCGATTTCCACAGAATGCATTAAATTTGGACGCGATGCCACACTGACAAGAGTGGTTTAAACAAGGCCATTATTTTTATTATGTTATATTACTACAATACTCCAAGGTAGCACTAGTAGCCTTCGGTTGTACTCTGCCGGTCGCGCTGCCTCATTCAACCAGACTTTATTCTTCTTCTCATATATATAAACAAAATACTGTCTGCCGAGGTTCGATGACCGCACCGTCGCCCCTCTCCGCGCCGCCGTCTTGGGCCGCGCCACCATTCTCCCCGCCGAGTTCTCCCCCGTCCCCGACGCACCACCGTCAAGCACCACCGGACCGATCTTCGCAGGTATGTACATCTCCAACCTCCGGCGAGTACAGAGGTTCATCGGTCATTGTGTTCGATATAACCTTAATTTGGGGATTGCAATGTGAGTAACTTACTGGGTTTTCTAGGAAATGAAAACGGCGTCGCTCGATGCCTACACTGCGTCGGCGGATACATGGAAAGCGGAGACGGATGCTCTGCATGCATCGGCGGAGACATGTAAAGCGGATGCGGATGCGGAGGCAAAGGCGAAGGCGGTGGCTAGGACGGGCCCGGGCGCTGTGGCGCTGGCAAATGCTCGTATCGAAGCTGCATTTTGTTGGAAAGTCTTGGCGCGTGCTTCGAGAGTTTTGGCGGCGCAGCCGGGAGAACCGTCGGAGGCTTCGAAGCTAGCTGCTTTGAACGCGTCGAGAGCTTGGATGGTGACTTCATCTAAGGCGGCGCTTGTTGCATATGATCGTGACTCGTCAACCCCTTTGTAAGTTCTACCTTCCCCAACTGCAATGAGGTTAGATCTGGTGGATTGGGTTTTTTGCCCAAGCCAGACGTGATGATGCATTGAGATGTTTTTGTATTTTTGATGATGCATTCTGCTTCTTTTGTAATTTGGGTGATTCATTATGCTTTTTAGGTAGTAATTTTTCTGATGCACTCACCTCTTCAGGATTTTTTCATGGTTTTTTTTGTTTTTGTTTTTTTTCTGTCAACCTAGCTAATGCTCTCTGCTGTTTAGCCAAAAGTTGGATGATGCATTGTACTGTTGATGGCGTGTAACTCACACGTTCGTTGGGAACCCCAAGAGGAAGGTATGATGCGCACAGTAGCAAGTTTTCCCTCAGAAAGAAACCAAGGTTTAATCGAACCAGGAGGAGCCAAGAAGCACGTTGAAGGTTGATGGTCGCGAAATGTGATGCGGCGCAACACCAGGGATTCCGGCGCCAACGCGGAACCTGCACAACACAACCCAAGTACTTTGTCCCAACGAAACAGTGAGGTTGTCAATCTCACCGGCTTGCTGTAACAAAGGATTAAACGTATCGAGTGGAAGATGTTTGCAAAGAAAACAGTAAAACACAATTGCAGTAGATTGTATGCTATATAAAGAATAGGACCGGGGTCCACAGTTCACTAGAGGTGTCTCTCCCATAAGATAAAGCATGCTGGGTGAACAAATTACAGTCGGGCAATTGACAAATAGAGAAAGGCATAACAATGCATATACATGACATGGTAAATATAGTGAGATTTAATCCGGGCATTACGACAAAGTACATAGACCGCCATCCAACTGCATCTATGCCTAAAAAGTCCACCTTCAGGTTATCGTCCGAACCCCCTCCAGTATTAAGTTGCAAAGCAACAGACAATTGCATTAAGTATGGTGCGTAATGTAATCAACAACTACATCCTTAGACATAGCATCAATGTTTTATCCCTAGTGGCAACAGCACATCACAACCTTAGAACCTACTGTCACGATCCCAGATTCAATGAAGGCATGAACCCACTATCGAGCATAAATACCCCCTCTTGGAGTTAAGAGCAAAAACTTGGCCAGAGCCTCTACTAATAACGGAGAGCATGCAAGATCATAAACAACACATAAACAATAGATTGATAATCACCATAATCATAGTACTCTCTATCCATCGGATCCCGACAAACTCAACATATAGAATTACAGATAGATGATCTTGATCATGTTAGGCAGCTCACAAGATCCAACAATGAAGCACAACAAGGAGAAGACGACCATCTAGCTACTGCTATGGACCCATGGTCCAGGGGTGAACTACTCACTCATCACTCCGGAGGCGACCATGGCGGTGTAGAGTCCTCCGGGAGATGAATCCCCTCTCCGGCAGGGTGCCGGAGGCGATCTCCAGAATCCCCCGAGATGGGATTCGCGGCGGCGGCGTCTCAGTAAGGTTTTCCGTATCGTGGCTCTCGGTACTGGGGGTTTCGCGACGGAAGCTTTAAGTAGGCGGAGGGTCAACGCGGGGGGCCACACGAGGGGCCCAGGGGGCAGGTCGGCGCGGCCAGGGCCTGGGCCGCGCCGGCCTCCCTCCTGGCCGCCTCGTGGCCCCACTTCGTTAGGTCTTCGGTCTTCTGGAAGCTTCGTGCAAAAATAGGACCCTGGGCGAAAGTTTCGTCCAATTCCGAGAATATTTCTTTACTAGGATTTCTGAAACCAAAAACAGCAGAAAACAGCAACTGGCTCTTCGGCATCTTGTTAATAGGTTAGTTCCAGAAAATGCATAAATACGACATATAATGTGCATAAAACATGTAGGTATCATCAATAAAGTAGCATGGAACATAAGAAATTATCGATAGGTTGGAGACGTATCAGCATCCCCAAGCTTAGTTCTGCTCGTCCCGAGCAGGTAAAACGATAACAAAGATAATTTCTGAAGTGACATGCCATCAAAATCTTGATCATACTATTTGTAAACATATGTAATGAATGCAGCGATCAAAGCAAAGGTAATGACATGAGTAAACAACTGAATCATAAAGCAAAGACTTTTCATGAATAGTACTTCAAGACAAGCATCAATAAGTCTTGCATAAGAGTTAACTCATAAAGCAATAAATCAAAGTAAAGGTATTGAAGCAACACATAAGAAGATTAAGTTTCAGCGGTTGCTTTCAACTTATACATGTATATCTCATGGATATGGTCAACATAAAGTAATATAACAAGTGCAATATGCAAGTATGTAGGAATCAATGCACAGTTCTCACAAGTGTTTGCTTCTTAAGGTGGAAGGAGATAGGTAAACTGACTCAACAATAAAAGTAAAAGAATGGTCCTTCAAAGAGGAAAGCATCGATTGCTGTATTTGTGCTAGAGCTTTTATTTTGAAAACATGAAGCAATTTTGTCAACGGTAGTAATAAAGCATATGAGTTATGAAAATTATATCTTACAAGTTGCAAGCCTCACGCATAGTATACTAATAGTGCCCGCACCACGTCCTACTTAACTTGGACTACCGGGTCTTCGCATGCCATGTTTCAACCAAGTGTCACAAAGGGGTACCTCCATGCCGCCTGTACAAAGGTCTAAGGAGAAAGCTCGCATTTCGGATTTCTCGCTTTTGATTATTCTCAACTTAGACATCTATACCGGGACAACATGGACAACAGATAATGGACTCCTCTTAAATGCATAAGCATGTAGCAAAGTTATTATTCTCATATGAGATTGAGGAGATATGTCCAAAACTGAAACTTCCACCATGGTTCATGGCTTTAGTTAGCGGCCCAATGTTCTTCTCTAACAATTTTGCATGCTCCAACCACTAAAATGATAGACCTTCAGACAAGACGGACATGCATAGCAACTCACATGATATTCAACAATAGTTGATGGCGTTCCCCAGAAGCATGGTTATCGCACAACAGGCAACTTAATAAAATATAAAGTGCATAAGTACATATTCAATACTACGATAGTTTTTAAGGCTATTTTGTCCCATGAGCTATATATTGCAAAGGTGAATGATGGAATTTTAAAGGTAGCACTCAAGCAATTTACTTTGGAATGGCGGAGAAATACCATGTAGTAGGTAGGTATGGTGGACACAAATGGCATAGTAGTTGGCTCAAGGATTTTGGATGCATGAGAAGTATTCCCTCTCGATACAAGGTTTAGGCTAGCAAGGTTATTTGAAGCAAACTCAAGGATGAACAAGTGCAGCAAAACTCACATAAAAGACATATTGTAAACATTATAAGACTCTACACTGTCTTCCTTGTTGTTCAAAACTCAATACTAGATATTATCTAGACCTTAGAGAAACCAAATATGCAAATCAAATTTTAGCAAGCTCTATGTATTTCTTCATTAATGGGTGCAAAGCACATGATGCAAGAGCTTAAACATGAGCACAACAATTGCAAAGTATCACATTATCCAAGACATTTTAGAGTTACTACATGTAGCATTTTCCAATTCCAACCATATAACAATTTAACGAAGAAGAAACTTCGCCTTGAACATTATGAGTAAAGCCTAAGGACACATGTGTCCATATGCAACAGCGGAGCGTGTCTCTCTCCCACAAAGTGAATGCTAGGATCCATCTTATTCAAACAAAAACAAAAACGAAAACAAACCGACGCTCCAAGTAAAGAACACAAGATGTGACTGAATAAAAATATAGTTTCAGGGGAGGAACCTGATGATGTTGTCGATGAAGAAGGGGATGCCTTGGGCATCCCCAAGCTTAGACGCTTGAGTCTTCTTAAAATATGCAGGGGTGAACCACGGGGGCATCCCCAAGCTTAGAGCTTTCACTCCTCTTGATCATAGTATATCATTCTCCTCTCTTGACCCTTGAAAACTTCCTTCACACCAAACTTCAAGCAAACTCATTAGAGGGTTAGTGCACAATTAATAATTCACTCATTCAGAGGTGACACAATCATTATTTTCACTTCTGGACATTGCATAATGCTACTGGACATTAGTGGATCAAAGAAATAAATCCAACATAGCAAAAGAGGCAATGCGAAATAAAAGGCAGAATCTGTCAAAAACAGAACAGTCCGTAAAGACGAATTTAGAAATGGCACCAGACTTGCTCAAATGGAAAAACTCAAAACTAATGAAAGTTGCGTACATATCTGAGGATCACGCTCGTAAATTGGCAGATTTTTTCGAATTTTCTACAGAGAATTGTGCCCAGATTCGTGACAGACAGCAATGCTGTTTCTGCGCAGCGATCCCAAATATAACATCAACTTTGACATAGAAACTTTACTTGGCACAAAAACTTGATAAGGAGAGGTTGCTACAGTAGTAAACAACTTCCAAGACTCAACAAAACAAAAAATTGCTGTAGGTAAAAACATGGGTTGTCTCCCATAAGCGCTTTTCTTTAACGCCTTTCAGCTAGGCGCAGAAAGTGCAAATCAAGTAACATCGAGAGTGGAAGCATCAACATTATTATTTTTCATGCAAACACAACTTGTTGCAGAGGGTGCTTTAGGTGCTCCATTATCTAAATTTTCTATGGTGGTGCTAGGGGTTTTAGAAATTTTAGGCCTATAATAATTCTTTTGTTTAGGCACTTTAGAGGCATACATGAATTTTTGCTCTTTACCCACATAGGCTTTCTCATTATACTTGAGAGAAGAAAAGGTTGAACCCAAGGTTCCCATAGCTTTTTCAAGTTCATCAATCCTATTGGTTTGATTATCATGGATAACACAAGTTCCTAGGACACTAATTCTTTCATCAATTCCTCCTAGGGATTTATCAAGTTCATCAGTTTTATCCAATAACATTTCTAATTTAGTTTCAATACTTGGAAAATTTTTCTCTATGGTTTCCAATTTTTTCATAACATCTTCAAGAGAGATTTCAATTTTAACTTCATTAACAGGTGGTATTCCAACTAGACTCTCAATGATGCAACTAGCTTCTAAAGCGGGAGTACCTAGGAAATTACCTCCCGAAAGAGTATCAAGAACATATCTATTCCAACTAGATAAACCAACATAAAAGTTCCTAAGAAGGATAGTGGTGGAGTGTTTCTTAATGCACCTATGATGAGCATTACTAATTCTATACCAAGCATCTTTAAAACTTTCTCCACCTTGTTGCTTAAAAGAACGAACTTCAACTTCAGGATTACTCATGATAACAGCAATAAAGTAAACTAGGCAAATAAAGTAAAGATAAGTAACTAATTTTTTTGTGTTTTTGATATAGAGAGCAAGACAGTAAATAAAGTAAAACTAGCAACTAATTTTTTTTTGTGTTTTGATTTAGTGCAGCAAACAAAGTAGTAAATAAAATAAAGCAAGACAAAAACAAAGTAAAGAGATTGAGAAGTGGAGACTCCCCTTGCAGCGTGTCTTGATCTCCCCGGCAACGGCGCCAGAAAAAGAGCTTGATGGCGTGTAACTCACACGTTCGTTGGGAACCCCAAGAGGAAGGTATGATGCGCACAGTAGCAAGTTTTCCCTCAGAAAGAAACCAAGGTTTAATCGAACCAGGAGGAGCCAAGAAGCACGTTGAAGGTTGATGGTCGCGAAATGTGATGCGGCGCAACACCAGGGATTCCGGCGCCAACGCGGAACCTGCACAACACAACCCAAGTACTTTGTCCCAACGAAACAGTGAGGTTGTCAATCTCACCGGCTTGCTGTAACAAAGGATTAAACGTATCGAGTGGAAGATGTTTGCAAAGAAAACAGTAAAACACAATTGCAGTAGATTGTATGCTATATAAAGAATAGGACCGGGGTCCACAGTTCACTAGAGGTGTCTCTCCCATAAGATAAAGCATGCTGGGTGAACAAATTACAGTCGGGCAATTGACAAATAGAGAAAGGCATAACAATGCATATACATGACATGGTAAATATAGTGAGATTTAATCCGGGCATTACGACAAAGTACATAGACCGCCATCCAACTGCATCTATGCCTAAAAAGTCCACCTTCAGGTTATCGTCCGAACCCCCTCCAGTATTAAGTTGCAAAGCAACAGACAATTGCATTAAGTATGGTGCGTAATGTAATCAACAACTACATCCTTAGACATAGCATCAATGTTTTATCCCTAGTGGCAACAGCACATCACAACCTTAGAACCTTCTGTCACGATCCCAGATTCAATGAAGGCATGAACCCACTATCGAGCATAAATACCCCCTCTTGGAGTTAAGAGCAAAAACTTGGCCAGAGCCTCTACTAATAACGGAGAGCATGCAAGATCATAAACAACACATAAACAATAGATTGATAATCACCATAATCATAGTACTCTCTATCCATCGGATCTCGACAAACTCAACATATAGAATTACAGATAGATGATCTTGATCATGTTAGGCAGCTCACAAGATCCAACAATGAAGCACAACAAGGAGAAGACGACCATCTAGCTACTGCTATGGACCCATGGTCCAGGGGTGAACTACTCACTCATCACTCCGGAGGCGACCATGGCGGTGTAGAGTCCTCCGGGAGATGAATCCCCTCTCCGGCAGGGTGCCGGAGGCGATCTCCAGAATCCCCCGAGATGGGATTCGCGGCGGCGGCGTCTCTGTAAGGTTTTCCGTATCGTGGCTCTCGGTACTGGGGGTTTCGAGCTTTAAGTAGGCGGAGGGTCAACGCGGGGGGCCACACGAGGGGCCCAGGGGGCAGGTCGGCGCGGCCAGGGCCTGGGCCGCGCCGGCCTCCCTCCTGGCCGCCTCGTGGCCCCACTTCGTTAGGTCTTCGGTCTTCTGGAAGCTTCGTGCAAAAATAGGACCCTGGGCGAAAGTTTCGTCCAATTCCGAGAATATTTCTTTACTAGGATTTCTGAAACCAAAAACAGCAGAAAACAGCAACTGGCTCTTCGGCATCTTGTTAATAGGTTAGTTCCAGAAAATGCATAAATACGACATATAATGTGCATAAAACATGTAGGTATCATCAATAAAGTAGCATGGAACATAAGAAATTATCGATACGTTGGAGACGTATCAACTGTTTACATATATTTTACTCTGATGATGCATTTTGCTCTTTTAGCCTTTTAGGTAATTTTTCTGATTCCTTGAGCAGTGTGGGAAATTTCGATGAAGAATTTTGCTGTCAACTTAGATGATGTATTGTGTTGTTTACATTTTATTACCTATATCAAAGCTAACCCCATCTGATGTTACCACAGTGTTTTGGGTCCTGTAGAGGTCTCTTTTTCCTCCAATCGTGTTGACACGTTAGCAATCATTACTGTATATGCGAGATTGCCTTCCGTTGGTGCGTCCTATTTTTGTGGTGGTTTTTTTTTTGCAAATTAAGGGCTTCATTGATTATGCAACAGGATTACAATTGCATTGTCCTGTTTACATTATTTTGATTTTGCTGATGCATTGTGCTGTTCACATTATTTTGATTTTGCTGATGCATTGTCCTGTTTACATTATTTTGATTTTGCTGATGCATTGTGCTGTTTACACTATTTTGATTTCTTTGATGCACCGTGCGATTTAGGAAACTTTGATGATGAATTAGATGATGCATTTTGCTGCTTAGTCAAATTAGATGTTGCATTTTGTTTTAAAAAATAGATGATGCGATGTCTTTGTTTACATAATTTTGACGATGCATCGTGCGATTTGCATAATCCTACCAGCTTCAGTCGAAGGACACCCACAACAATCAACGATCTGCCTGGAGATGTAGTCTCTCAGATTCTTGTCAGGCTTCCTCCCCATCCAACCTGCTTACTAGCTGCATCAGGCACCAAGAAAGCATGGAGGCAATGTATGGGAAGCAATTATTTCAGAAAGCTAACTGTGTCACACAACGGAGGAAACCCGTTGCTAGGGTTTTTCACCAACAACTCCGAGGACAATCGATTCATCACAGAGCATGATCTTCACCCGGCCATCTTGAAGATGCTGGCAATCCCGTCTCAAGTGAACGGTCCCAAAATCTATGTCCTGGGATGCCGCGATGGTATGGTGCTACTCCATTCTAATGTATCCAGTGGGTATATATCAGTCTGGAATCCAATTAGGCAAGTTCTCACAGCGATACCAGAACCACCATTGTGGCGCAATCACACAATTGAAAGCAGCGGCTCAATTCTCTGTTCGAGAAACAACTCTGAACCGTTTACACATTGTGGCAAGTTCTCGGTTGTTTGGATAACAACTAAACGTTACGATGCACAGGCTCATATCTACTCACCAGATTCAAAAGAATGGGAGTTTCTAGCTCGATCAACTCCGATGCTGTCAGAGATTGACCGTAGACCGGCAACTCTCATAGGGGGTATTTTGTACTGGCCAACGAAGTCTAGATATATCATTGAGCTTGACCATGCAAAGAAGGCTACGAAATATATTCGGTGCCCTCATGAGACGCATGATATATTCATGCTTAACATTCACATCTTCAAGGGACATAATGGAGATGTTGCCCTTGCTGTTATAAGAGACTTCACCCTACAAACATGGGCCAGTACAAGATCATCAACAGGCGATCACGAGTCATGGACATGTCATATAAATTTTGAATTGGATACTTTTTTTGGCCTTGACACATCATTTCCATACAATTGGAAACATGCAGTAAGGTTACTCTGCGTATTTGAGGACAAAAATGAGCTGGTTGTACGGGAAAAGGAGGGAGTATTCCAATTAGATATGAGCAACTGGCAGTGGAGAAAGTACAATTCTGCTAGACGTTGGTGCACTTTACATCCCTACTCAGTTAGACCGGGTTAGTCATTCATATGTAACCTTTGCATTCATTTACATATGACTTTTGCTGATCAATTTGTTCATTTCCTGACAGTAACCGACCTGATCCAGAGTGCAACATCAAGGACACAAAAAAGAACGCGCTGTCAGGAACCCATCTAATTCAAAGTTCAACATCCATAAGAGAAAAGGAAGTCGCATATGAAGGATCAAGGCTTGTTTGGGCAAGAAGTGATAGCCTAGCTTTTGTTTGGTCTGATGTCTTTTAGTTTTCGTTCTGGTGGAAATGTCGCTGCACCATTTGTTTGTACTGCAGCTCCATAGTGCTAGCTGCTAGTACGTTGGCGATGTCCGACGTCTGCTTGTTTTGGGGGCATAAATATGCCACGAAACCATCTTCAGACAAAGTTTAGTCACTTATGTATGGACGGGGGTAGTATTATTTATGTTGTGCTCCCAAACAAGCAGACATCGGACAGCGCCTGTTTAAAGTTCATATGTGTAATCTTATTCCCTTTGGAAGTTAAGCATTAAACTCTACTAGTACAACCGTGGTGGTCTTGTGATGTAGTACTCTTTTGATGCATTTGTGATGTAGTAGTACTCCCTCCGTTCTCTTTTAGTTGACTCAGATTTAGTACAACTTTGTACTAAATTTGAGTCAATTAAAAAAGAATGGAGGGAGTACTTTTTTTTGAACTGGTATAGTACTATCTAACAAGAGTACTCCCTCCGATTCACATTCATTTTACACCAAGAAATATGGATCGGAGCGAGGGAGTAAATTAAACATGGCATCTCGTGCATGAAGCTTGACAGATCGATCGAGTGGCTAGAATGGCAATACAATGCTCCTCATTAGGCAAATGCATGCCATGTACGATAGTATACATCCAGTAAAGAAGTCTATACTGACATAAAAAAGACTACATTGGGGATGAGAGTCAATTGGGGAATCTACAATACATAAAATCTTGCTCGTAGCTGATTTTGGCTAAGAGGGTTTTACTCACATTACACGTGCCACTTTCCTTGTCTGCAAAAAAAGTTCCAATAAAGGAAGAGGAAAGAAGAGGACATTGTGGGCGAGATTGAACACCTTTTTATGTGTTAAGGCGAGGCCTTGTTTAGTGAGGATTTCGACTTAGGCCTAACAGCTCAAGACACCCAGAAATAAATTTCCTTACGCGCACCACTGTCAAAGAAAAATAACAAAATTAGCACGCAAGAATAAGAACGAAGTGAATTTAAGTAACTTGGTTAGCTTTTCAAGTAATATATTCAGAGAAAGAGCACACATGTCCGGCTAGAAATAATCGTAAGAGAAGAACAATAAATCTAAGGCATCCCACTTCATATGCAGAAGGGACGCGACAACGCATGGATTCATACCTTGAGTCGACTCTGGCTCGTAGAAGGGCGGTCGCGCCTCGAGGATGCCGGCGACGTCTCCACCTCGATCTCACATGTGATCGCTTCTCGGTGGGCGGTGCGCCACGCCATGTAGAAGATCTATCAAAAGAGGAGAGCCCGATGACGCTACCGACGCCTCAACCTTGATAGCACCGGCTTGTTGCTCCGCACCGAGATGCGCCACGTGCAAGATTTAGCGGATGCGCCAATTTTAAAGATATGTCATGATCGTTGTAACAAATTTCAACATGATGATGATTTGTTCCTGCACTCGGCCTTGAACATAAGTACTAGTACAGTCTCACAATTTTTTTATCATTATACTTTGCGAGATTTAGCGGATGCGCCAAATTCAGAGATAGATCATGATCATGGTAACACAATTTTCAATGTAATGATGATTTGATGTTGCACTAGACCTTGAACATAAGTACTAGTACGGTCTCACAATTTTGTATCATTATACTTTGCAAGTTTTAGTGGATGAGCCCATTTTCAGAGGATCATGGTAACAAATTTTCAACGTGATGATGATTTGATGTTGCACTCGAACTTGAACAAGTACTACTACTGTCTTACAATTTCTTTATCATTATACTTTGCAAGATTTAGCAGATGCGCCAAATTCAGAGATAGATCATGATCATGGTAACAAATTTTCAACGTGATGATGATTTGATGTTGCACTCGAACTTGAACAGAAGTACTAGTACAGTCTCACAATTTTTTTATCATTATACTTTGCGAGATTTAGCGGATGCGCCAATTTCAGAGATAGATCTTGATCATGGTAACACAATTTTCAATGTAATGATGATTTGATGTTGCACTAGACCTTGAACATAAGTACTAGTACGGTCTCACAATTTTGTATCATTATACTTTGCAAGTTGTAGCGGATGAGCCCATTTTCAGAGGATCATGGTAACAAATTTTCAACGTGATGATGATTTGATGTTGCACTCGAACTTGAACAGAAGTACTAGTATGGTCTCACAATTTTTATTATCATTATACTTTGAAAGATATAGCGGATGCGCCAATTTCAGAGATAGATCATGATCATGGTAACAAATTTTCAACGTGATGATGATTTGATGTTACACTCCGCCTAGAAGAGAAGTACTAGTACGGTCTCACAATTTTTTTTATCATTATACTTTGCAAGATCTAGCGGATACGCTAATTGCAAAGATAGATCATGATCATGGAAGTGACCGATATTCAAGGTGATGATGATTCGATTTTGCACTCGGCCTTGAACAGAGGTACTAGTACGGTCTCACAATTTTTTTATCATTATACTTGGACCTTAGCCAAATTCAAAATCTCATAGCGGCAAAACTTCCCGCCTACAAAATACAAAAAAATCACACGCTTTCAAATTCCCATTCTACCCCTGTGGAGATGACAGCAAAGTCGGTTGGTGGGGGGGTCTGCCCGTCATTTTTTGGATCACCACCTCCCTAGCCCCGGAAACCCTCCCAAAAAAAATTCATTTCCCTCAGTCTCTCCTCTGAGACCACCCACCGGAACTTCTCAAGTCCCTCTCTCTACCACCTCCACGACCACCGCACCGGAACATCCCCGCCGGACTTCCCTGGCCTACCCGAGGCCTCGCGATCCTCGTCATCCGGCTGCCTGCCGGAGCCGCTTCATCGACGCCGTCATCAACCGGACCGGATCATCCCCGCCGAACCTCGAAACCATATGCTCATCCAGCAGTCTACCGCAGTCGCTTCAGCTGCGGTATCGTCCACCACATCGGATCTTGCTCACCGACACCGATGTGCATGAACCGAATCTGCTTCACCGGCGCCGTGCATGATCTAAACTCTTCTACTGTCGCTTTTCTATTGCTTGCCTGCAAGTTCTTGTTTAATCTTGGGGGAACCTGTTTGTGCTAACGACGCGCCGTTACGTCTTTGCAGATGAGATGAGTAACCATGAAGTTTAATGGCCGTCTCTCCAACCCCAAGGAGCACATGTAGCGTACTTCATCACCGGATCTATCAACCCCAGGAAGATCTCGTGACTCCCACAGAGTGCTTCTCCTAATGTAAGTCCCTTGTTTTAGCGCCATGTTCTGGGTTCAGATGCTTGTTTGTCTGAAGCTCTTTTAGTTCATTCCTAGCTATGACCGTAACACCTTGCTATTTTCTAGTTCATTGCTAACTTTAAGCGATTGAACATTTTGGTTTGCATTCCCTGCTCTGTAGATGTAGCCATCATAACTTCTATCTTGCTCAGTCGTTGTTACAAAAATTATAGGTATTATAGTAACATCCTGCTATTATTTAGTTCATGGCCAATTTTAAGTAATTGCACATGTTGGTTCGCATTCCCTGCTCTATAGCTTGTGGCATCGTAACTTCTATATTTGGTTTACATTCCCTGCTCTGTAGATCTAGCCATCATAACTTTATCTTGCTTAGTCGTTGTTACAAAAATTATGGCCTGCTACTATGTTGTTTGTGCCAATTTTTTACTCCATGAACATGTTGGCTTGCATTCCCTGTACTACAGGTGATGCCATTGTTTTGTATCTAGTTCATTGTAAGCTAACAAAGTAAGGACTTAGTTTGGCATGCTATCACTCTGCTATCTAGCATGTAGTACAAATAAACTTGTCATACTACTAGATAATAATTTTGCGTGCCATCTTGTTCTTCAAAAGCTGCATTATTGACTTGTTTCTCTGACTTGGCATGACGCTCACATATGGAAAGCTGAACATATTGGTTTGCATTCCCTCTTATACAAGTTCACAGGTGATCCCACTATATTCTGTATCTGGTCCATCCTAAGCTCCAGCATTAACTATCCTCTATGTGTTGCTCATTACAAGTTTATATCCCGAAACATCTTGATTTGCATCCCCTTCACTATAAGTTCAGGAGTATTATTTAGTTCACGGCCAAAATGAAGTAATTGCACTTGGCACATGTTGGTTCACATTCCCTCCTCTTTAGCTTTTGCCATCGTAACTTCTATTTTTGGTTTACATTCCCTGCTCTGTAGATGTAGCCATCATAACTTCATCTTGCTCAATCGTTGTTACAAAATTTATAGCTTTGCTACTATGTTGTTCATGCCAATTTTGTACTCCACTGAACATGTTGGTTTGCATGGGACTCGACAAAGAGTAAGTCTATTTGTTTCATTCTAACATGCTCTGTTATATTGGCTGTTGGTATGCGGCATGCACTCTTTGTTTGCTTATTGTGCGCATTACAATGATCTTGTTATAACGACGAAATGATGAGTTCCAAATTCTTTGGCAAACAATATTGTAGTGTCTTTGCCTTTCCATTGTTGCTGTCTTAACTTGTAATGTCTTTGTTTCAGATATAGGTGTTGCATGGACAACTTAAAAGATTGCCGGATCGCTTCATTGTATTGCTAGGTTTAATTACCATTCAATTTCTCTGGGTTCTGTAATATTTTTTCAATGCCTTGCAGCTGATGTAATATTTAGTTAGTTTTTATAGTTCTTTCGCGCATTTTTTCTTTGCTGCTTGTGGTAAGTGAGGCTATCCGACAGAAATCAATGCTGCCTAAATATTCTCAGTATCTAAATCACGAATTCCCATCCCTTAAACGGCCCAATGAAGCGAAATCACATATGTGCCTGCCCGCAAAATCCTAAAGCGCCTATTATGCCGGCATATAAACAGCAACTAAACGGTCTGGCCCACTTACTTATTGGGCCAGCCCATTTGATTTACGGTGGACCCCACACTCTAATTGGGCTGGCCCACTTGATTTAAGGTGGACCCCACCCACTACTGGGCCGGCCCACTAATTAGTTGGGCCAGCCCAATTGCTTTTGTGGTGGACCCCACGTACTAAATGGGCCGGCCCTTTAAGAGGAAAGTGGGACCCACCTGTGCTTTTGGCCCGACCCACTATCTTGTTGGGCCAGCCCACTTGCTAGATGGTGGACCCCACATACTAATTGGGCCGGCCCTTTAACAGGAAAGTGGGACCCACCTGTGTTTTGGCCCGGCCCACTATCTTGTTGGGCCGGCCCACTTGCTAGATGGTGGACCCCACATACTAAATGGGCCGGCCCTTTAACAGGAAAGTGGGACCCACCTGTGTTTTTGGCCCGGCCCACTATCTTGTTGGGCCAGCCCGTTTGATCTATTTTGGACCCCACGTACGAAATGGGCCGGCCCTTTAACAGGAAAGTGGGACCCATCTGTGGTTTTGGCCCGGCCCACTTTCTTGTTGGGCCAGCCTGTTTGATCTATTGTGGACCCCACGTACTAAATGGGCCGGCCCGATAGCAGGTAAGTGGGACCCACATGTTAATTGGGCCGGCCCAATAACTTCTTGGGCCGGCCCAGTTGTTTTAAGGTGCACCCCACTAGTTAAATTGGCCGGCCCATAACAGGAAAGTGGGTCCCACATGTCTTGTGGGCCGGCCTTTTTGCCTGTTGACCGGTCAGACGAGTGCATTCGGTCCGGCCCACATGCTTAGTGGGCCGGCCCATTAAAGTTTTGAGCAGTCAACCTTAGAGGTTAGGCTCGGCCCACGTAACTAATGGACCAGCCGAGCTATATAGTTGACCGGTCAAACTAAGTCAGCTGGCCCGGCCCGCAAACTTAATGGGCCGGCCCGCTTAAGACGTGGCAGGCCTCGTGTGGGCCTACCATCTACCACGGGGTTTCAGCCGGTTAATGCCGTTAACTGCCAGTTAACGGCGTCTGCCACGTGTCAGTTTGCATGACGTCAGCTGTCAATGGGCTCCCGGAAACACTTGGGCAACGGTCCGATTTTCTGTGGCGGAAGGGCGCCCAAGCGCGACGGACCGAAAAAATCGTCGTAGACTTTGCCTGACGCAGTTTCCACAACAGAACCCATATCGTCGGGTTAGGCCCGTAGGCGACGAAAAATACCCCTTAGCGGACGATTTTGAGACGTTGTCTATCAGAACTTTTCTTGTAGTGTACTGTGCTTGATAATACTGGTTCATTAGGTTCTTTTCTAGATGCTACAATTGCTAGGTCTAGACAAATTGAAAATACTGAAACTCATAATGAAAATACTGTTACACCTGTTAATTCACCTGAGATTGATGATCTTGATGAAGATTATGTGGAACTTGATGATGATTTTATTGATAAATGCAATGCTACTACTAGTACAAGTAACCTTAAAAAGCTTATTGCACAACATGCTATTAGATATAAACTGCTCCTGATCCTAAATTTGCCACATCTCCTATAAACATTAAGGATAAAGATTATGACTTTTCTCTTGATTTATCTCATATATCTATTGTTGAGAAAACACCTTTTTGTGGTACTGAAAAAGAGAGTGCTGTAGAGCACATGAATGAGCTTTCTACTTTAAGTAACTTGTTTTCTGATGATGTTAAGATGCGTACTTATTTTGTTGCTAAGATTTTCCCATTCTCATTAAAGGATGATGCTAAGATTTGGTATAATAATTTGCCTCCTGATTCTATTGATAGTCCAAGTTGTTTGCTTGATGTTTTCTTTCGGAAATACTTTCCCGCTAGTGCTCAACATATTGCTCTGCAGAGAATTTATAGCTTTGATCAAGAAGATGGAGAGAAATTGCCTGAAGCTTGGGCGAGATTTTGCTCTCTTATAAGAGCTCGGCCTGGACATGATTTGGAAAAGCATGATTTACTTGATATATTTTATAGTGGACTAACCATTGAGTCTAGGGCAAACCTGGATAGTTGTGCTGATTGTGTTTTCAGGAAGAGAACTTCGGACGAAGCTGAAGAATTATTGGTTAAAATAAGCAAAAATCATGATGATTGGTCTACACCTGAACCAACTCCGACACCTATATTGAGGAAGAGGGGTATGATTGAATTAAATGATGAAGATATGAGGGAAGCCAAGAAATCTCTTATGGAGAAAGGTATTAAATCTGAAGATGTGAAGAATTTGCCTCCAATAGAAGACCTATGTGAGATAATTCCCCCTTCATCCACAATCGAGGTACATTCTCTTCAACGCTTTGATAGAGGAGATATTCCATATTCAAAACCTCCTGATCAATGTTTAGATGAATTTGATAATTATATTGTTAAGCAAAATAATTTTAATATGAGAGTAGAGAATCATCTAATGGAAAATTCTCAAGCTATTGGTAAATTGCATGATATTGTGGAGAGAACCTCCAATGATGTTAAGATGCTTGTTAAACATTTTAATATGATTGATGCGCGTAGATGTACACGTCCGTTGGGAACCCCAAGAGGAAGGTGTGATGCGCACAGCAGCAAGTTTTCCCTCAGAAAGAAACCAAGGTTATCGAACCAGTAGGAGCCAAGAAGCACGTGAAGGTTGTTGGTGGAGGAGTGTAGTGCGGCGCAACACCAGTGAAACCGGCGCCAACGTGGAACCTGCACAACACAATCAAAGTACTTTGCCCCAACGTAACAGTGAGGTTGTCAATCTCACCGGCTTGCTGAAAACAAAGGATTAAACGTATCGAGTGGAAGATGGTGTTTGTTTGCAAAGAACAGTAAAAACAGTAGAATGTATTCAGATGTAAAAGAATGGACCGGGGTCCACAGTTCACTAGAGGTGTCTCTCCAATAAGATAACTAACATGCTGGGTGAACAAATTACAGGCGGGCAATTGACAAATAAAGATTAAATACATATCAACGATGATTACTATGTGATTTAATCAGGGCATTACGACAAAGTACATAGACCTCTATCCAGCATGCATCTATGCCTAAATAATCCACCTTCAGGTTATCATCCGAACCCCTTCCGGTATTAAGTTGTAAACAACAGATAATTGCATTAAGTATGGTGCGTAATGTAATCAACACAAATATCCTTAGACAAAGCATCAATGTTTTATCCCTAGTAGCAACAGCACATCCACAACCTTAGAACTTTCTATCACTGTCCCAGATTAAATGGAGGCATGAACCCACTATTGAGCATAAATACTCCCTCTTGGAGTTACAAGTATCAACTTGGCCGAGGCCTCTACTAGCAACGGAGAGCATGCAAGAACATAAACAACACATATATGATAGATTGATAATCAACTTAACATAATATTCTATATTCATCGGATCCCGCCAAACACAACATGTAGCATTACAAATAGATGATCTTGATCATGTTAGGCAGCTCACAAGATCTAAACAATGATAGCACAAGCGGAGAAGACAACCATCTAGCTACTGCTATGGACCCATAGTCAAAGGATGAACTACTCACGCATCAATCCGGAGGCGGGCATGATGATGTAGAGCCCCTCCGGTGATGATTCCCCTCTCCGGCAGGGTGCCGGAGGCGATCTCTGAATCCCCGAGAAGGGATTCGCGACGGCGGCGTCTGCGGAAGGTTTTCCGTATCGTGGCTCTCGGTACGGGGGTTTCGCGACGAAGGCTATTTGTAGGCGGAAGGGTAGGTCAGGGGGCGTCACGAGGGGCCCACACACTAGGCCGGCGCGGCCAGGGCTTGGGCCGCGCCGCCCTGGTGTGTGGCCACCTTGTGGCCCCACTTCGTCTCCCTTTCGGTCTTCTGGAAGCTTCGTGCAAAAATAGCACCCTGGGCGTTGATTTCGTCCAATTCCGAGAATATTTCCTTACTAGGATTTCTGAAACCAAAAACAGTAGAGAAACAAAGAATCGGCACTTCGGCATCTTGTTAATAGGTTAGTGCCGGAAAATGTATAATAATGCTGTAAAGTATGTATAAAACATTCAAGTATTGTAATAAAAGTAGCATGGAACATAAGAAATTATAGATACGTTTGCGACGTATCAAGCATCCCCAAGCTTAGTTCCTACTCGTCCTCGAGTAGGTAAACGATAACACAAATAATTTCTGAAGTGACATGCTACCAACATAATCTTGATCAACATTATTGTAAAGCATATGAGATAAATGGAGTGATCTGAACAAAAGATTGCTAACAAAGATAATGACTAAGCAAATGAATCATATAGCAAAACTTTTCATGAATAGTACTTTCAAGACAAGTATCAATAAGAGTTTCATAAGAGCTAACTCATAAGCAATATATTCAAAGTAGAATGCATTGAAGCAACACAAAGGATGATTAAGTTTCAGCAAATGCTTTCAACTTGTAACATGTATATCTCATGGATATTTGTCAACATAGAGTAATATAACAGGTGCAATAAGTAAACATGTAAGAATCAATGCACACAGTTAACACAAGTGTTTGCTTCTAAGATAGAAAGGAATGGGTAAACTGACTCAACATAAACTGACTCGCAGAGGGAAGACGACCATCTAGCTACTGCTATGGACCCATGGTCCAGGGGTGAACTACTCACTCATCACTCCGGAGGCGACCATGGCGGTGTAGAGTCCTCCGGGAGATGAATCCCCTCTCCGGCAGGGTGCCGGAGGCGATCTCCAGAATCCCCCGAGATGGGATTCGCGGCGGCGGCGTCTCTGTAAGGTTTTCCGTATCGTGGCTCTCGGTACTGGGGGTTTCGCGACGGAAGCTTTAAGTAGGCGGAGGGTCAACGCGGGGGGCCACACGAGGGGCCCAGGGGGCAGGTCGGCGCGGCCAGGGCCTGGGCCGCGCCGGCCTCCCTCCTGGCCGCCTCGTGGCCCCACTTCGTTAGGTCTTCGGTCTTCTGGAAGCTTCGTGCAAAAATAGGACCCTGGGCGAAAGTTTCGTCCAATTCCGAGAATATTTCTTTACTAGGATTTCTGAAACCAAAACAGCAGAAACAAAGAATCGGCTCTTCGGCATCTTGTTAATAGGTTAGTTCCAGAAAATGCATAAATACGACATATAATGTGCATAAAACATGTAGGTATCATCAATAAAGTAGCATGGAACATAAGAAATTATCGATACGTTGGAGACGTATCAACTGTTTACATATATTTTACTCTGATGATGCATTTTGCTCTTTTAGCCTTTTAGGTAATTTTTCTGATTCCTTGAGCAGTGTGGGAAATTTCGATGAAGAATTTTGCTGTCAACTTAGATGATGTATTGTGTTGTTTACATTTTATTACCTATATCAAAGCTAACCCCATCTGATGTTACCACAGTGTTTTGGGTCCTGTAGAGGTCTCTTTTTCCTCCAATCGTGTTGACACGTTAGCAATCATTACTGTATATGCGAGATTGCCTTCCGTTGGTGCGTCCTATTTTTGTGGTGGTTTTTTTTTTGCAAATTAAGGGCTTCATTGATTATGCAACAGGATTACAATTGCATTGTCCTGTTTACATTATTTTGATTTTGCTGATGCATTGTGCTGTTCACATTATTTTGATTTTGCTGATGCATTGTCCTGTTTACATTATTTTGATTTTGCTGATGCATTGTGCTGTTTACACTATTTTGATTTTGCTGATGCACCGTGCAGTTTAGGAAACTTTGATGATGAATTAGATGATGCATTTTGCTGCTTAGTCAAATTAGATGTTGCATTTTGTTTTAAAAAATAGATGATGCAGTGTGCTGTTTACATAATTTTGACGATGCATCGTGCGATTTGCATAATCCTACCAGCTTCAGTCGAAGGACACCCACAACAATCAACGATCTGCTGGAGATGTAGTCTCTCGATTCTTGTCAGCTTCCTCCCCATCCAACCTGCTTACTAGCTGCATCGAGCACCAAGAAAGCATGGAGGCAATGTATGGGAAGCAATTATTTCAGAAAGCTAATCGTGTCACACAACGGAGGAAACCCGTTGCTAGGGTTTTTCACCAACAACTCCGAGGACAATCGATTCATCACAGAGCATGATCTTCACCCGGCCATCTTGAAGATGCTGGCAATCCCGTCTCAAGTGAACGGTCCCAAAATCTATGTCCTGGGATGCCGCGATGGTATGGTGCTACTCCATTCTAATGTATCCAGTGGGTATATATCAGTCTGGAATCCAATTAGGCAAGTTCTCACAGCGATACCAGAACCACCATTGTGGCGCAATCACACAATTGAAAGCAGCGGCTCAATTCTGCGTTCGAGAAACAACTACGAACCGTTTACACATTGTGGCAAGTTCTCGGTTGTTTGGATAACAACTAAACGTTACGATGCACAGGCTCATATCTACTCACCAGATTCAAAAGAATGGGAGTTTCTAGCTCGATCAACTCGATCTTTGTCGAGATTGACCGTAGACCGGCAACTCTCATAGGGGGTATTTTGTACTGGCCAACGAAGTCTAGATATATCATTGAGCTTGACCATGCAAAGAAGGCTCTGAAATATATTCAGTGCCCTCATGAGACGCATGATATATTCATGCTTAACATTCACATCTTCAAGGGACATAATGGAGATGTTGCCCTTCTTTGTTATAAGAGACTTCACCCTACAAACATGGGCGTACAAGATCGTCAACGAGGCGATCACGAGTCATGGACATGTCATATAAATTTTGAATTGGATACTTTTATGTGCCTTGACACATCATTTCCATACAATTGGAAACATGCAGTAAGGTTACTCTGCGTATTTGAGGACAAAAATGAGCTGGTTGTACGGGAAAAGGAGGGAGTATTCCAATTAGATATGAGCAACTGGCAGTGGAGAAAGTACAATTCTGCTAGACGTTGGTGCACTTTACATCCCTACTCAGTTAGACCGGGTTAGTCATTCATATGTAACCTTTGCATTCATTTACATATGACTTTTGCTGATCAATTTGTTCATTTCCTGACAGTAACCGACCTGATCCAGAGTGCAACATCAAGGACACAAAAAAGAACGCGCTGTCAGGAACCCATCTAATTCAAAGTTCAACATCCATAAGAGAAAAGGAAGTCGCATATGAAGGAGCAAGGCTTGTTTGGGCAAGAAGTGATAGCCCAGCTTTTGTTTGGTCTGATGTCTTTTAGTTTTCGTTCTGGTGGAAATGTCGCTGCACCATTTGTTTGTACTGCAGCTCCATAGTGCTAGCTGCTAGTACGTTGGCGATGTCCGACGTCTGCTTGTTTTGGGGGCATAAATATGCCACGAAACCATCTTCAGACAAAGTTTAGTCACTTATGTATGGACGGGGGTAGTATTATTTATGTTGTGCTCCCAAACAAGCAGACATCGGACAGCGCCTGTTTAAAGTTCATATGTGTAATCTTATTCCCTTTGGAAGTTAAGCATTAAACTCTACTAGTACAACCGTGGTGGTCTTGTGATGTAGTACTCTTTTGATGCATTTGTGATGTAGTAGTACTCCCTCCGTTCTCTTTTAGTTGACTCAGATTTAGTACAACTTTGTACTAAATTTGAGTCAATTAAAAAAGAATGGAGGGAGTACTTTTTTTTGAACTGGTATAGTACTATCTAACAAGAGTACTCCCTCCGATTCACATTCATTTTACACCAAGAAATATGGATCGGAGCGAGGGAGTAAATTAAACATGGCATCTCGTGCATGAAGCTTGACAGATCGATCAGGCTGGCTAGAATGGCAATACAATGCTCCTCATTAGGCAAATGCATGCCATGTACGATAGTATACATCCAGTAAAGAAGTCTATACTGACATAAAAAAGACTACATTGGGGATGAGAGTCAATTGGGGAATCTACAATACATAAAATCTTGCTCGTAGCTGATTTTGGCTAAGAGGGTTTTACTCACATTACACGTGCCACTTTCCTTGTCTGCAAAAAAAGTTCCAATAAAGGAAGAGGAAAGAAGAGGACATTGTGGGCGAGATTGAACACCTTTTTATGTGTTAAGCTGAGGCCTTGTTTAGCTGAGGATTTCGACTTAGGCCTAACAGCTCAAAGACACCCAGAAATAAATTTCCTTGCGCGCACCACTGTCAGCAAAAATAACAAAATTAGCACGCAAGAATAAGAACGAAGTGAATTTAAGTAACTTGGTTAGCTTTTCAAGTAATATATTCAGAGAAAGAGCACACATGTCCGGCTAGAAATAATCGTAAGAGAAGAACAATAAATCTAAGGCATCCCACTTCATATGCAGAAGGGACGCGACAACGCATGGATTCATACCTTGAGTCGACTCTGGCTCGTAGAAGGGCGGTCGCGCCTCGAGGATGCCGGCGACGTCTCCACCTCGATCTCACATGTGACTGCTTCTCGGTGGGCGGTGCGCCACGCCATGTAGAAGATCTATCAAAAGAGGAGAGCCCGATGACGCTACCGACGCCTCAACCTTGATAGCACCGGCTTGTTGCTCCGCACCGAGATGCGCCACGTGCAAGATTTAGCGGATGCGCCAATTTTAAAGATATGTCATGATCGTTGTAACAAATTTCAACATGATGATGATTTGTTCCTGCACTCGGCCTTGAACATAAGTACTAGTACAGTCTCACAATTTTTTTATCATTATACTTTGCGAGATTTAGCGGATGCGCCAAATTCAGAGATAGATCATGATCATGGTAACACAATTTTCAATGTAATGATGATTTGATGTTGCACTAGACCTTGAACATAAGTACTAGTACGGTCTCACAATTTTGTATCATTATACTTTGCAAGTTTTAGTGGATGAGCCCATTTTCAGAGGATCATGGTAACAAATTTTCAACGTGATGATGATTTGATGTTGCACTCGACCTTGAACAGAAGTACTACTACTGTCTTACAATTTCTTTATCATTATACTTTGCAAGATTTAGCAGATGCGCCAAATTCAGAGATAGATCATGATCATGGTAACAAATTTTCAACGTGATGATGATTTGATGTTGCACTCGAACTTGAACAGAAGTACTAGTACAGTCTCACAATTTTTTTATCATTATACTTTGCGAGATTTAGCGGATGCGCCAATTTCAGAGATAGATCTTGATCATGGTAACACAATTTTCAATGTAATGATGATTTGATGTTGCACTAGACCTTGAACATAAGTACTAGTACGGTCTCACAATTTTGTATCATTATACTTTGCAAGTTGTAGCGGATGAGCCCATTTTCAGAGGATCATGGTAACAAATTTTCAACGTGATGATGATTTGATGTTGCACTCGAACTTGAACAGAAGTACTAGTATGGTCTCACAATTTTTATTATCATTATACTTTGAAAGATATAGCGGATGCGCCAATTTCAGAGATAGATCATGATCATGGTAACAAATTTTCAACGTGATGATGATTTGATGTTACACTCCGCCTAGAAGAGAAGTACTAGTACGGTCTCACAATTTTTTTTATCATTATACTTTGCAAGATCTAGCGGATACGCTAATTGCAAAGATAGATCATGATCATGGAAGTGACCGATATTCAAGGTGATGATGATTCGATTTTGCACTCGGCCTTGAACAGAGGTACTAGTACGGTCTCACAATTTTTTTATCATTATACTTGGACCTTAGCCAAATTCAAAATCTCATAGCGGCAAAACTTCCCGCCTACAAAATACAAAAAAATCACACGCTTTCAAATTCCCATTCTACCCCTGTGGAGATGACAGCAAAGTCGGTTGGTGGGGGGGTCTGGCCGTCATTTTTTGGATCACCACCTCCCTAGCCCCGGAAACCCTCCCAAAAAAATTCATTTCCCTCAGTCTCTCCTCTGAGACCACCCACCGGAACTTCTCAAGTCCCTCTCTCTACCACCTCCACGACCACCGCACCGGAACATCCCCGCCGGACTTCCCTGGCCTACCCGAGGCCTCGCGATCCTCGTCATCCGGCTGCCTGCCGGAGCCGCTTCATCGACGCCGTCATCAACCGGACCGGATCATCCCCGCCGAACCTCGAAACCATATGCTCATCCAGCAGTCTACCGCAGTCGCTTCAGCTGCGGTATCGTCCACCACATCGGATCTTGCTCACCGACACCGATGTGCATGAACCGAATCTGCTTCACCGGCGCCGTGCATGATCTAAACTCTTCTACTGTCGCTTTTCTATTGCTTGCCTGCAAGTTCTTGTTTAATCTTGGGGGAACCTGTTTGTGCTAACGACGCGCCGTTACGTCTTTGCAGATGAGATGAGTAACCATGAAGTTTAATGGCCGTCTCTCCAACCCCAAGGAGCACATGTAGCGTACTTCATCACCGGATCTATCAACCCCAGGAAGATCTGCTGTGACTCCCACAGAGTGCTTCTCCTAATGTAAGTCCCTTGTTTTAGCGCCATGTTCTGGGTTCAGATGCTTGTTTGTCTGAAGCTCTTTTAGTTCATTCCTAGCTATGACCGTAACACCTTGCTATTTTCTAGTTCATTGCTAACTTTAAGCGATTGAACATTTTGGTTTGCATTCCCTGCTCTGTAGATGTAGCCATCATAACTTCTATCTTGCTCAGTCGTTGTTACAAAAATTATAGGTATTATAGTAACATCCTGCTATTATTTAGTTCATGGCCAATTTTAAGTAATTGCACATGTTGGTTCGCATTCCCTGCTCTATAGCTTGTGGCATCGTAACTTCTATATTTGGTTTACATTCCCTGCTCTGTAGATCTAGCCATCATAACTTTATCTTGCTTAGTCGTTGTTACAAAAATTATGGCCTGCTACTATGTTGTTTGTGCCAATTTTTTACTCCATGAACATGTTGGCTTGCATTCCCTGTACTACAGGTGATGCCATTGTTTTGTATCTAGTTCATTGTAAGCTAACAAAGTAAGGACTTAGTTTGGCATGCTATCACTCTGCTATCTAGCATGTAGTACAAATAAACTTGTCATACTACTAGATAATAATTTTGCGTGCCATCTTGTTCTTCAAAAGCTGCATTATTGACTTGTTTCTCTGACTTGGCATGACGCTCACATATGGAAAGCTGAACATATTGGTTTGCATTCCCTCTTATACAAGTTCACGGGTGATCCCACTATATTCTCGTATCCGGTCCATCCTAAGCTCCAGCATTAACTATCCTCTATGTGTTGCTCATTACAAGTTTATATCCCGAAACATCTTGATTTGCATCCCCTTCACTATAAGTTCAGGAGTATTATTTAGTTCACGGCCAAAATGAAGTAATTGCACTTGGCACATGTTGGTTCACATTCCCTCCTCTTTAGCTTTTGCCATCTTAACTTCTATTTTTGGTTTACATTCCTGCTCTGTAGATGTAGCCATCATAACTTCATCTTGCTCGGTCGTTGTTACAAAATTTATAGCTTTGCTACTATGTTGTTCATGCCAATTTTGTACTCCCCGAACATGTTGGTTTGCATGGGACTCGGCGGTAGTAAGTCTATTTGTTTCATTCTAACATGCTCTGTTATATTGGCTGTTGGTATGCGGCATGCACTCTTTGTTTGCTTATTGTGCGCATTACAATGATCTTGTTATAACGACGAAATGATGAGTTCCAAATTCTTTGGCAAACAATATTGTAGTGTCTTTGCCTTTCCATTGTTGCTGTCTTAACTTGTAATGTCTTTGTTTCAGATATAGGTGCTGCATGGACAACTTAAAAGATTGCCGGATCGCTTCATTGTATTGCTAGGTTTAATTACCATTCAATTTCTCTGGGTTCTGTAATATTTTTTCAATGCCTTGCAGCTGATGTAATATTTAGTTAGTTTTTATAGTTCTTTCGCGCATTTTTTCTTTGCTGCTTGTGGTAAGTGAGGCTATCCGACAGAAATCAATGCTGCCTAAATATTCTCAGTATCTAAATCACGAATTCCCATCCCTTAAACGGCCCAATGAAGCGAAATCACATATGTGCACCCGCAAAATCCTAAAGCGCCTATTATGCCGGCATATAAACAGCAACTAAACGGTCTGGCCCACTTACTTATTGGGCCAGCCCATTTGATTTACGGTGGACCCCACACTCTAATTGGGCTGGCCCACTTGATTTAAGGTGGACCCCACCCACTGCGGGCCGCCCACTAATTAGTTGGGCCAGCCCAATTGATTTGTGGTGGACCCCACGTACTAAATGGGCCGGCCCTTTAAGAGGAAAGTGGGACCCACCTGTGCTTTTGGCCCGACCCACTATCTTGTTGGGCCAGCCCACTTGCTAGATGGTGGACCCCACATACTAATTGGGCCGGCCCTTTAACAGGAAAGTGGGACCCACCTGTGTTTTGGCCCGGCCCACTATCTTGTTGGGTCGGCCCACTTGCTAGATGGTGGACCCCACATACTAAATGGGCCGGCCCTTTAACAGGAAAGTGGGACCCACCTGTGTTTTTGGCCCGGCCCACTATCTTGTTGGGCCAGCCCGTTTGATCTATTTTGGACCCCACGTACGAAATGGGCCGGCCCTTTAACAGGAAAGTGGGACCCATCTGTGGTTTTGGCCCGGCCCACTTTCTTGTTGGGCCAGCCTGTTTGATCTATTGTGGACCCCACGTACTAAATGGGCCGGCCCGATAGCAGGTAAGTGGGACCCACATGTTAATTGGGCCGGCCCAATAACTTCTTGGGCCGGCCCAGTTGTTTTAAGGTGCACCCCACTAGTTAAATTGGCCGGCCCGATAACAGGAAAGTGGGTCCCACATGTCTTGTGGGCCGGCCTTTTTGCCTGTTGACCGGTCAGACGAGTGCATTCGGTCCGGCCCACATGCTTAGTGGGCCGGCCCATTAAAGTTTTGAGCAGTCAACCTTAGAGGTTAGGCTCGGCCCACGTAACTAATGGACCAGCCGAGCTATATAGTTGACCGGTCAAACTAAGTCAGCTGGCCCGGCCCGCAAACTTAATGGGCCGGCCCGCTTAAGACGTGGCAGGCCTCGTGTGGGCCTACCATCTACCACGGGGTTTCAGCCGGTTAATGCCGTTAGCGCCCGATTAACGGCGTACGCCACGTGTCAGTTTGCATGACGTCAGCTGTCAATGGGCTCCCGGAAACACTTGGGCAACGGTCCGATTTTCTGTGGCGGAAGGGCGCCCAAGCGCGACGGACCGAAAAAATCGTCGTAGACTTTGCCTGACGCAGTTTCCACAACAGAACCCATATCGTCGGGTTAGGCCCGTAGGCGACGAAAAATACCCCTTAGCGGACGATTTTGAGACGTTGTCTATCAGAACTTTTCTTGTAGTGTACTGTGCTTGATAATACTGGTTCATTAGGTTCTTTTCTAGATGCTACAATTGCTAGGTCTAGACAAATTGAAAATACTGAAACTCATAATGAAAATACTGTTACACCTGTTAATTCACCTGAGATTGATGATCTTGATGAAGATTATGTGGAACTTGATGATGATTTTATTGATAAATGCAATGCTACTACTAGTACAAGTAACCTTAAAAAGCTTATTGCACAACATGCTGTTAGATATAAACTGCTCCTGATCCTAAATTTGCCACATCTCCTATAAACATTAAGGATAAAGATTATGACTTTTCTCTTGATTTATCTCATATATCTATTGTTGAGAAAACACCTTTTTGTGGTACTGAAAAAGAGAGTGCTGTAGAGCACATGAATGAGCTTTCTACTTTAAGTAACTTGTTTTCTGATGATGTTAAGATGCGTACTTATTTTGTTGCTAAGATTTTCCCATTCTCATTAAAGGATGATGCTAAGATTTGGTATAATAATTTGCCTCCTGATTCTATTGATAGTCCAAGTTGTTTGCTTGATGTTTTCTTTCGGAAATACTTTCCCGCTAGTGCTCAACATATTGCTCTGCAGAGAATTTATAGCTTTGATCAAGAAGATGGAGAGAAATTGTCTGAAGCTTGGGCGAGATTTTGCTCTCTTATAAGAGCTCGGCCTGGACATGATTTGGAAAAGCATGATTTACTTGATATATTTTATAGTGGACTAACCATTGAGTCTAGGGCATACCTGGATAGTTGTGCTGATTGTGTTTTCAGGAAGAGAATTCCGGACGAAGCTGAAGAATTATTGGTTAAAATAAGCAAAAATCATGATGATTGGTCTACACCTGAACCAACTCCGACACCTATATTGAGGAAGAGGGGTATGATTGAATTAAATGATGAAGATATGAGGGAAGCCAAGAAATCTCTTATGGAGAAAGGTATTAAATCTGAAGATGTGAAGAATTTGCCTCCAATAGAAGACCTATGTGAGATAATTCCCCCTTCATCCACAATCGAGGTACATTCTCTTCAACGCTTTGATAGAGGAGATATTCCATATTCAAAACCTCCTGATCAATGTTTAGATGAATTTGATAATTATATTGTTAAGCAAAATAATTTTAATATGAGAGTAGAGAATCATCTAATGGAAAATTCTCAAGCTATTGGTAAATTGCATGATATTGTGGAGAGAACCTCCAATGATGTTAAGATGCTTGTTAAACATTTTAATATGATTGATGCGCGTAGATGTACACGTCCGTTGGGAACCCCAAGAGGAAGGTGTGATGCGCACAGCAGCAAGTTTTCCCTCAGAAAGAAACCAAGGTTATCGAACCAGTAGGAGCCAAGAAGCACGTGAAGGTTGTTGGTGGAGGAGTGTAGTGCGGCGCAACACCAGTGAAACCGGCGCCAACGTGGAACCTGCACAACACAATCAAAGTACTTTGCCCCAACGTAACAGTGAGGTTGTCAATCTCACCGGCTTGCTGAAAACAAAGGATTAAACGTATCGAGTGGAAGATGGTGTTTGTTTGCAAAGAACAGTAAAAACAGTAGAATGTATTCAGATGTAAAAGAATGGACCGGGGTCCACAGTTCACTAGAGGTGTCTCTCCAATAAGATAACTAACATGCTGGGTGAACAAATTACAGGCGGGCAATTGACAAATAAAGATTAAATACATATCAACGATGATTACTATGTGATTTAATCAGGGCATTACGACAAAGTACATAGACCTCTATCCAGCATGCATCTATGCCTAAATAATCCACCTTCAGGTTATCATCAGAACCCCTTCCGGTATTAAGTTGTAAACAACAGATAATTGCATTAAGTATGGTGCGTAATGTAATCAACACAAATATCCTTAGACAAAGCATCAATGTTTTATCCCTAGTAGCAACAGCACATCCACAACCTTAGAACTTTCTATCACTGTCCCAGATTAAATGGAGGCATGAACCCACTATTGAGCATAAATACTCCCTCTTGGAGTTACAAGTATCAACTTGGCCAGAGCCTCTACTAGCAACGGAGAGCATGCAAGAACATAAACAACACATATATGATAGATTGATAATCAACTTAACATAATATTCTATATTCATCGGATCCCGCCAAACACAACATGTAGCATTACAAATAGATGATCTTGATCATGTTAGGCAGCTCACAAGATCTAAACAATGATAGCACAAGCGGAGAAGACAACCATCTAGCTACTGCTATGGACCCATAGTCAAAGGATGAACTACTCACGCATCAATCCGGAGGCGGGCATGATGATGTAGAGCCCCTCCGGTGATGATTCCCCTCTCCGGCAGGGTGCCGGAGGCGATCTCCTGAATCCCCCGAGAAGGGATTCGCGACGGCGGCGTCTTTGGAAGGTTTTCCGTATCGTGGCTCTCGGTACAGGGGGTTTCGCGACGAAGGCTATTTGTAGGCGGAAGGGTAGGTCAGGGGGCGTCACGAGGGGCCCACACACTAGGCCGGCGCGGCCAGGGCTTGGGCTGCGCCGCCCTGGTGTGTGGCCACCTTGTGGCCCCACTTCGTCTCCCTTTCGGTCTTCTGGAAGCTTCGTGCAAAAATAGCACCCTGGGCGTTGATTTCGTCCAATTCCGAGAATATTTCCTTACTAGGATTTCTGAAACCAAAAACAGTAGAAACAGCAACTGGCACTTCGGCATCTTGTTAATAGGTTAGTGCCGGAAAATGTATAATAATGCTGTAAAGTATGTATAAAACATTCAAGTATTGTAATAAAAGTAGCATGGAACATAAGAAATTATAGATACGTTTGCGACGTATCAAGCATCCCCAAGCTTAGTTCCTACTCGTCCTCGAGTAGGTAAACGATAACACAAATAATTTCTGAAGTGACATGCTACCAACATAATCTTGATCAACATTATTGTAAAGCATATGAGATAAATGGAGTGATCTGAACAAAAGATTGCTAACAAAGATAATGACTAAGCAAATGAATCATATAGCAAAACTTTTCATGAATAGTACTTTCAAGACAAGTATCAATAAGAGTTTCATAAGAGCTAACTCATAAGCAATATATTCAAAGTAGAATGCATTGAAGCAACACAAAGGATGATTAAGTTTCAGCAAATGCTTTCAACTTGTAACATGTATATCTCATGGATATTTGTCAACATAGAGTAATATAACAGGTGCAATAAGTAAACATGTAAGAATCAATGCACACAGTTAACACAAGTGTTTGCTTCTAAGATAGAAAGGAATGGGTAAACTGACTCAACATAAACTGACTCGCAGAGGGAAGCATTGATTACTATTTTTGTGCTAGAGCTTTTGTTTTGAAAACATAGAAACAATTTTGTCAACGGTAGTAATAATTCATATGTGCTATGCATAATACTTCCTACAAGTTGCATGTCTCATGCATAGAGTACTAATAGTGCTCGCACCTTGTCCTACTTAGCTCGGAAGACACGGATTATCATCACATGACATATGTTTCAACCAAGTGTCACAAAGGGGTACCTCTATGCCGCCTGTACAAGTGTCTAAGGAGAAAGCACGCATTGGATTTCTCGCTTTTGATTATTCTCAACTTAGACATCCATACCGGGACAACATAGACAACAGATAATGGACTCCTCTTTTAATGCTTAAGCATTCAACAACAGTTAATATTCTCATAAGAGATTGAGGTTGTATGTCCAAACTGAAACTTCCACCATGATACATGGCTTTAGTTAGCGGCCCAATGTTCTTCTCTAACATATGCACACTCAAACCATTTGATCATGAAATCGCACTTACTTCAGACAAGACGAACATGCATAGCATCTCACATGATATCCAACAAAGATAAAGAGTTGATGGCGTCCCCAGAAACATGGTTACCGCTCAACAAGCAACTTATAAGAATTAAGACACATAACTACATATTCATCACCACAATAGTTTTTAAGCTATTTGTCCCATGAGCTATATATTGTAAAGGTAAAGGAATGAAATTTTAAAGGTAGCACTCAAGTAATTTACTTTGGAATGGCAGAAAAATACCACATAGTAGGTAGATATGGTGGACACAAATGGCATGGGTTTTTGGCTCAAGGTGTTTGGATGCACGAGAAGCATTTCCTCTCAGTACAAGGTTTGGGCTAGCAAGGTTGTTTGAAGCAAACACAAGTATGAACAGGTACATCAAAACTCACACAAGAACATATTGCAAGTATTATAAGGCTCTACACTGTCTTCCTTGTTGTTCAAACACTTTACCCGAAAATATCTAGACTTAGAGAGAACAATCATGCAAACCAAATTAAACAAGCTCTACGGTAGTTCTTCATTAATAGATTAAACTACATGATGCAAGAGATTAAACATGATCTATGAGAGCTCAAACAATTGCCAAATTTCCAAACCATATGCAGCATTTTCCAATTCCAACCAAATAGCAATTTAACAAAGCAATTTAGACTTCGCCATGAACATTAAAGTACAATTAAGAACACAAGTGTTCCATATGAAAAAGCGGAGCGTAATATCTCCAATATAAGAATGGTGGGATCCAACTTTATTCAAAACAAAACAAAAATAAAAACAAACCAACGCTCCAAGTAAAGAACATAAAATGTGATGGAATAAAAATATAGTTTCACTAGAAGTGACCTGATAATGTTGTCGATGAAGAAGGGGATGCCTTGGGCATCCCCAAGCTTAGATGCTTGAGTCTTCTTAAAATATGCAGGGATGAACCACCGGGGCATCCCCAAGCTTAGACCTTTCACTCTTCTTGATCATAGTATATCATCATCTTCTCTTGACCCTTGAAAACTTCCTTCACACAAACTTCAAGCAAACTCATTAGAGGGTTAGTGCATAACCAAACATTCACATATTAAGAGGTGACACAATCATTCTAAACACTTCTGGACATTGCACAAAGCTTCTGAAAGTTAATGGAACAAAGAAACTCATTCAACATAGCAAAAGCGGCAATGCGAAATAAAAGACAGAATCTGTCAAAAACAGAACAGTCCGTAAAGATGAATCTGGCAGGGGCACTTAACTTGCTCAAATGGAAAAACTCAAAACTAATGAAAGTTGCGTACATATATGAGGATTACGCTCGTAAATTTGCAGATATTTTTGATTTTTTTACAGAGACTTCTGCGAGAATTCGTGACAGACAGCAATGCTGTTTCTGCGCAGCGATCCAAATCTATCATCACCTTAAACATAAAAACTTTACTTGGCACAAAAACATGATAAGGAGAGGTTTCTACAGTAGTAAACAACTTCCAAGACTCAACAATATAGTAAATAAAATGAAGCATGGGTTATCTCTCAAGAAGTGCTTTTCTTTAACGCCTTTCAGCTAGGCGCAGAAAGTGCAAATCAAGTAACATCAAGAGAAGAAGCATCAACATTATTACCAGGGGTGTCAGGGGTTTCCTCAACAATACATGTTATCTTATCTATGTAAGTTTCAGAGGCCCCCTTTTCATTACTCTTAGGCTTGCTATTCTCATCAAATAAATTTTCGGGAACAATCCAATCATAATTCTTTTCTAGTGCCTCGAACATTCCTACAAGCTTGCAGGGTATTGATGTCTTAATATCCCCTCCATCATTAACATTATTAGTGTACTTTATCCTATCAATGTCCATCTTTTTAAGGGTACTAGCAAAGTTGGTGTAAGAACCAAGCATTTTATATTTAGTAAAGACTTTTCTAGCCTCTCTTGCTACACCACCAAATTCTTTGAGAAAAGTTTCTAAGACAAAATCTTTCTTTTCTCCTTCCTCCATATCAGAGAGTGTAAGGAACATATGCTGAATTATAGGATTAAGATTAACAAATTTAATTTCCAACATGTGTACTAGAGAAGCAACAGCAATTTCATAAGTAGGAGCAAGTTCTACCAAGTGTCTATCTTCAAAATCTTCAGCTATACTAACATGAGTGAAAAAATCTTCTATATTATCTCTTCCAATTATAGACCCTCGGCCTACCGGTATGTCTTTTAGAGTGTACTTAGGAGGAAACATGATGAAATAAGCAAAAAGTAAACTAGGCAAATAAAGTAAAGACAAGTAACTAATTTTTTTGTGTTTTTGATATAGAGCAAGTAAACAAGACAATAAGTAAAGTAACTAATTTTTTTGTGTTTTTAATATAAAGCAAACAAGACAGTAAATAAAGTAAAGCTAGCAACTAATTATTTTGTGTTTTGATATAATGCAACAAACAAAGTACTAAATAAAATAAAGCAAGACAAAAACAAAGTAAAGAGATTGGAAGTGGAGACTCCCCTTGCAGCGTGTCTTGATCTCCCCGGCAACGGCGCCAGAAAAAGAGCTTGATGCGCGTAGATGTACACGTCCGTTGGGAACCCCAAGAGGAAGGTGTGATGCGCACAGCAGCAAGTTTTCCCTCAGAAAGAAACCAAGGTTATCGAACCAGTAGGAGCCAAGAAGCACGTGAAGGTTGTTGGTGGAGGAGTGTAGTGCGGCGCAACACCAGTGAAACCGGCGCCAACGTGGAACCTGCACAACACAATCAAAGTACTTTGCCCCAACGTAACAGTGAGGTTGTCAATCTCACCAGCTTGCTGAAAACAAAGGATTAAACGTATCGAGTGGAAGATGATGTTTGTTTGCAAAGAACAGTAAAAACAGTAGAATGTATTCAGATGTAAAAGAATGGATCGGGGTCCACAGTTCACTAGAGGTGTCTCTCCAATAAGATAACTAACATGCTGGGTGAACAAATTACAGGCGGGCAATTGACAAATAAAGATTCAATACATATCAACGATGATTACTATGTGATTTAATCAGGGCATTACGACAAAGTACATAGACCGCTATCCAGCATGCATCTATGCCTAAATAATCCACCTTCAGGTTATCATCCGAACCCCTTCCGGTATTAAGTTGTAAACAACAGATAATTGCATTAAGTATGGTGCGTAATGTAATCAACACAAATATCCTTAGACAAAGCATCAATGTTTAATCCCTAGTAGCAACAGCACATCCACAACCTTAGAACTTTCTGTCACTGTCCCAGATTAAATGGAGGCATGAACCCACTATCAAGCATAAATACTCCCTCTTGGAGTTACAAGTATCAACTTGGCCAGAGCCTCTACTAGCAACGGAGAGCATGCAAGAACATAAACAACACATATATGATAGATTGATAATCAACTTAACATAATATTCTATATTCATCGGATCCCGCCAAACACAACATGTAGCATTACAAATAGATGATCTTGATCATGTTACGCAGCTCACAAGATCTAAACAATGATAGCACAAGCGGAGAAGACAACCATCTAGCTACTGATATGGACCCATAGTCCAAGGATGAACTACTCACGCATCAATCCGGAGGCGGGCATGATGATGTAGAGCCCCTCCGGTGATGATTCCCCTCTCCTGCAGGGTAGGTCAGGGGGCGTCACGAGGGGCCCACACACTAGGCCGGCGCGGCCAGGGCTTGGGCCACGCCGCCCTGGTGTGTGGCCACCTCGTGGCCCCACTTCGTCTCCCTTTCGGTCTTCTGGAAGCTTCGTGCAAAAATAGGACCCTGGGCGTTGATTTCGTCCAATTCCGAGAATATTTCCTTACTAGGATTTCTGAAACCAAAAACAGCAGAAACAGCAACTGGCACTTCGGCATCTTGTTAATAGGTTAGTGCCGGAAAATGTATAATAATGCTGTAAAGTATGTATAAAACATTCAAGTATTGTAATAAAAGTAGCATGGAACATAAGAAATTATAGATACGTTTGCGACGTATCAATGATTCAAACTCAAATTGATCAACTTACTAAAGTGCAAAATGACTTGTTAAAAAATACTCATGAATTGAAACATGCTTATGAAGTAACAACTAGAGGTGGTGTTTCTACCCAGGATCCTCTATATCCTGAAGGGCACCCCAAAAGAATTGAACAAGATTCTCAACGAACTGAAGAAATTAGTAGTCCTTCTAAGAAAAAGAAGAAGAAACATAAAGCTGTTGTAGAATCCTCTGAACCTGTTAATGATCCTAATAGTATTTCTATTTCTCATGCTGAAACTGAAAGTGGTAATGAACATGATGAAGATAATGATAAGAATGATGCTCTCGATAAAGAAGAAATTGAAAAAGAACCTGAAAAGCATGCTAAAAATAAAAAGTTTACTAAAGAAGACTTTATTACAAAGAAACATGGTAATGAAAGAGAACCTTGGGTTCAAAAGCCAATGCCTTTTCCTGCTAAGAAACTAAAATCAAAGGAGGAGGAACATTATAATAAATTTTGTGATTGGATGAAACCTTTATTTTTGCAAATCCCTTTGACTGATGCTATTAAATTGCCTCCTTATTCAAAGTATATGAAAGATATTGTCTCTAACAAAAGGAAAATTCCCAATGAGGAGATTTCCACTATGCTCGCTAATTACTCCTTCAATGGTAAGGTTCCAAAGAAGCTGGGAGACCCAGGTATACCGACTATTCCTTGTTCCATCAAGAATAATTATGTTAGAACTGCTCTATGTGATTTGGGAGCAGGAGTTAGTGTAATGCCTTTTTCTATTTACAAGAGACTTGATTTAGATAAGTTGATACCAACTGATATATCTTTGCAAATGGCTGATAAATCTACTGCTATTCCTATTGGTGTATGTGAAAATGTGATGTCTACGGGTGCTTCTATTCTTGTAGACAGTGTTGGGCTTCCAAGAGCAGAGGTTTGTAGAACAGCAGCAAGTTTCCCTTAAGTGGATTACCCAAGGTTTATCGAACTCAGGGAGGAAGAGATCAAAGATATCCCTCTCAAGCAACCCTGCAACCACAAAGCAAGAAGTCTCTTGTGTCCCCAACACACCTAATAGGTGCACTAGTTCGGCGAAGAGATAGTGAAATACAAGTGGTATGAATGAATATGAGCAGTAGTACGGCGCGTAAAAATAGCTTTGGCGTGCAGTTGATGGTAGTAATATTGCAGAAGTAAACATGCAAAGAGTAACGCAGCAGTAGTAACGCAAAGAAACAAGATAAACAAGCAGCGATAGCAGTATTTAGGAACAAGGCCTAGGGATTAGACTTTCACTAGTGGACACTCTCAACATTGATCACATAACATAATAGATAAATGCATACTCTACACTCTCTTGTTGGATGATGAACACATTGCGTAGGATTACACGAACCCTCAATGCCGGAGTTAACAAGCTCCACAATTCAATGTTCATATTTAAATAACCTTAGAGTGTAAGATAGATCAATACGACTAAACCAAGTACTAACGTAGCATGCACACTGTCACCTTCATGCTTATGTAGGAGGAATAATACACATCAATACTATCATAGCAATAGTTAACTTCGCAATCTGCAAGAGATCATGATCATAGCATAAACCAAGTACTAACACGAGTGCACACACTGTCACCATTACACCGTGTAGGAGGAATAAAACTACTTTAATAACTTCACTAGAGTAGCACATAGATAAATTGTGATACAAAACACATTGCAATCATAAAGAGATATAAATAAGCACTTCACTATGCCATTCATAACAGTGAATAAGTATTCTGTGAAATATAGCCTAAGAGACCCACACGGTGCACACACTGTCACCTTTACACACGTGGGACAAGGAGTCTCCGGAGATCACATAAGTAAAACTCACTTGACTAGCACAATGACATCTAGATTACAAGCATCATCATATGAATCTCAATCATGTAAGGCAGCTCATGAGATTATTGTATTTAAGTACATAGAGAGAGATGAACCACATAGCTACCGGTACAGCCCCGAGCCTCTATGGAGAACTACTCCCTCCTCATGGGAGCAGCAGCGGTGATGAAGATGGCGGTGGAGATGGCAGCGGTGTCGATGGAGAAACCTTCCGGGGGCACTTCCCCGTCCGGCAGGGTGCCGGAACAGAGACTCCTGTCCCCCAGATCTTGGCTTCGCGATGGCGGCGGCTCTGGAAGGTTTTGCGTACCGTGGCTTATTCCGTAAGGGTTTTCGACGCAGGGGCTTTATATAGGCGAAAGGGCAGCGTCAGAAGGTCGAAGGGGCGACGACACCATAGGGCCGCGCGGCCAGGGGGTGGGCCGCGCCGGCCTATCATCTGGGGCCTGTGTGGCCCCCCTCTGGCGACTCTCGGGTGTTCTGGATGCTTCCGGGCAAAATAGGAACCTGGGCGTTGATTTCGTCCAATTCCGAGAATATTTCGTTACTAGGATTTCTGAAACCAAAAACAGCAGAAAACAGGAACTGGCACTTCGGCATCTTGTTAATAGGTTAGTTCCAGAAAATGCACGAATATGACGTAAAGTGTGCATAAAACATGTAGATATCATCAATAATGTGGCATGGAACATAAGAAATTATCGATACGTCGGAGATGTATCAGCATCCCCAAGCTTAGTTCTGCTCGTCCCGAGCAGGTAAAACGATAACAAAGATAATTTCTGAAGTGACATGCCGTCATAAACTTGATCATATTGTAAACATATGTAATGAATGCAGCGATCAAAACAATGGTAATGACATGAGTAAACAAATGAATCATAAAGCAAAGACTTTTCATGAATAGTACTTCAAGACAAGCATCAATAAGTCTTGCATAAGAGTTAACTCATAAAGCAATAAATCAAAGTAAAGGTATTGAAGCAACACAAAGGAAGATTAAGTTTCAGCGGTTGCTTTCAACTTATAACATGTATATCTCATGGATAGCTGTCAATGCAAAGTAATATAATAAGTGCAATATGCAAGTATGTAGGAATCAATGCACAGTTCACACAAGTGTTTGCTTCTTGAGGTGGAGAGAAATAGGTGAACTGACTCAACATAAAAGTAAAAGAAAGGTCCTTCAAAGAGGAAAGCATCGATTGCTATATTTGTGCTAGAGCTTTTATTTTGAAAACATAAAGAGAGCATAAAAGTAAAGTTTTGAGAGGTGTTTGTTGTTGTCAACGAATGGTAGTGGGTACTCTAACTCCCTTGCCAGACAAACCTTCAAAGAGCGGCTCCCATTTTATTTATTTTTGGGTGGCACTCCTTCCAACCTTTGCTTTCACAAACCATGGCTAACCGAATCCTCGGGTGCCTGCCAACAATCTCATACCATGAAGGAGTGCCTTTTTATTTTAGTTTTATTTAGATGACACTCCTCCCCACCTTTGCTTTCTCAAGCCATGGCTAACCGAATCCTCGGGTGCCGTCCAACAATCACATACCATGGAGGAGTGTCTATTTTTGTTAATTAATTTGGGACTGGGAATCCCATTGCCGGCTCTTTTTGCAAAATTATTGGATAAGCGGATGAAGCCACTAGTCCATTGGTGAAAGTTGCCCAACAAGATTGAAAGATAAACACCACATACTTCCTCATGAGCTATAAAACATTGACACAAATAAGAGGTAATAACTTTTGAATTGTTTAAAGATAGCACTCAAGCAATTTACTTTGGAATGGCGGAGAAATACCATGTAGTAGGTAGGTATGGTGGACACAAATGGCATAGTGGTTGGCTCAAGGATTTTGGATGCATGAGAAGTATTCCCTCTCGATACAAGGTTTAGGCTAGCAAGGTTATTTGAAACAAACACAAGGATGAACCGGTGCAGCAAAACTCACATAAAAGACATATTGTAAACATTATAAGACTCTACACCGTCTTCCTTGTTGTTCAAACTCTTTACTAGAAATTATCTAGACCTTAGAGAGACCAATTATGCAAACCAAATTTTAGCAAGCTCTATGTATTTCTTCATTAATGATGAGGTCTAAGACCCCGATTGTGGCCCGATCTCGCGAATGACCCAAGAATCAAAGGGGGAAAGAGGGGGAGAGGCGGAAGAACACGAAGAACGCGAAGAACACACGAAGATCCACGCACACCAACCCGATACAATCGATGCTTACCCTCACGGCTCGATGGACCGTGCCAATAGAATCCGCCCGGAAGAGACTCGAGGTAGAATTCCGAGAGGAGAGACCGGTGGGGAGGACGAATCAAGGAGTGGGAGAGAGAGTGGATACACTAGAATCTCTCACTACCAAATTCATACATCCACAAGGGTGGCCTTGATTACAGAGGGATGATACCCAAGGGAGACTAAGCTCAAAGTTAGGTTTGAGTTCTAAACAAGTCTAAGGGGTAAAAGGGGTGTCCATGGTGCTTATATAGCGGTACAAGGCGACACGGGCCGAAAAGGTACAAAGGAAAACGTTTCGGGCCGAAAAGGCGTCTTTAGTCGTGCAGGCCGGTCAGGAGGCCGGTTGGACCGGACCTGGGACCGGGCGGTCCGGTCGGTGACCGGATCCTGGACCGGGCAGTAACCGGGCGAGGTTCTGGGGCCCCGGGATGGCGTCCGGATGGCACCGGCTGCGGGTCCGGTTGGGGACCGGGTGGCCCGGTCAGGCGGCCGGTCAGCCGGATTCTGGACTGGGTGGCCCGGTCCGGAGGTCGGTCAGACCGGATTCTGGACTGGCCGCTCATCTTCTCTTCCTTGCGTTCTTCGGACGACTTCGGGTCCAGCTCCATATACATCTTCCCGATCAGCTGCTCCTCTCCTTCCCTTGACCATGACGTATCGTCCTCTCCGTGGTCTTGATGCTCCACGTACCTAATAACACAAAGTGTTTCGGCATGAGGTAGCATTCCATCCAATGGGGTATCGAGATCGAGGGTAGTGAGGAGCGAGTTCACCTTGTCATGTAGAGCTTTAGCTCGAGCCCTTGTCATTGGTCCACTTGGGGGACTTGTTGGCCTTGATGTAGTGTCGTTGGTGAGTGGGGCTAGATCATCTCCCCCCCCCCTTGGGAGAGAGTCGTCCTCGACTCTTGTTCCTCCTCATCTCCATGATGTGGGGAGAGGTCCGAGATGTTGAAAGTGTTGCTCACCAAGTACTTGGATGTCGGTATGTCGATGACGTAGGCGTTGTTGTTGATGCGCTTGAGTACCTTGAAAGGCCCATCTCCTCTTGGCTTGAGCTTGGAGTTGCGTTCTTGAGGGAACCTTTCTTTCCTTAGGTGAACCCAAACAAGGTCTCCTTCTTCAAACACTCGTTCTTTCTTCTTGGCGTTGAGGCGGTTAGCTTGGCGAAGGACATGGTCTTGTATGGCTGCTCTTGTTTCTTCATGTAGTTTCTTCATGGCGGTGGTGCGCTCGTCGAAGTCCATGTTGGTCCTTTGATGAAGAGGGAGTGGAAGGATGTCGAGTGCCGTTGGTGGTTCGAATCCATAGACGATCATGAAGGGACTCCGTAATGTTGTGGAGTGTTTGGCTCTATTGTAGGCGAACTCCGCGTGGGGGAGGCAATCTTCCCATGACTTCAAGTTTTTCTTCACAAGTGTGCGGAGGAGTGTGGAGAGGCTTCGATTGACCACTTCGGTTTGTCCATCGGTTTGAGGGTGCAAGGACGATGAGAACAAGAGCTTGACTCCAAACTTTGCCATTAGCGACTTCCATAGATAACTCATGAACTTGACGTCTCGATCTGACACAATGCTTGCCGGTATTCCGTGTAGGTGAACCACTTCCCTGAAAAACAATGAAGCAATGTGTGAAGCATCATCGCTCTTATGACATGGTATGAAATGAGCCATTTTTGAGAACCTATCCACTACCACAAAGATTGAATCATGCCCATGCTTTGTTCTTGGCAAGCCTAACACAAAGTCCATGCTTATATCCGACCAAGGTGCATATGGAATGGGTAAAGGTATGTAAAGACCATGGGGGTTGGATGTTGACTTAGCTTGTAAGCACGTGGTGCAACGGTTGCAAAGGCGCTCCACGTCTCGCTTCATGCGTGGCCAATAATAGTGTGTGGATAGCATCGAAAGAGTCTTGTCGCGTCCAAAATGACCCATGAGGCCACCTCCATGTGACTCTTGCAAAAGCAACTTACGAAGAGAAGACTCGGGTATGCAAACTTTGTTAGCTTTAAACAAGTAGCCATCATGCAAATAGAAATCATCAAAACCTCGGTCAACGGAACACTTGGCAAAGATTGGTCCAAAGAAAGAGTCGGATGTGTAAAGCTCTTTGATCTCCTCAAGACCCAAAATGTGAAACTCCAAGCGGGTGAGTAGAAGAGTAATCTTGCGGGAAAGTGCATCCGCAACCACATTTTCCTTTCCCTTTTTGTATTTGATTACATAAGGGAAGGACTCTATGAACTCAACCCACTTAGCATGTCTCTTGTTCAAATTGTGTTGACTTTTCAAATACTTCAAGGACTCATGATCCGAGTGGATAACAAACTCTTTTGGCCAAAGGTAATGTTGCCAAACTTCAAGAACACGAACCAAAGCATAAAGTTCCTTGTCATATATAGGATAGTTGAGGCGTGCGCCGTCCAACTTCTCGCTATAGTATGCCACGGGTTTTCCATTTTGCATGAGAACACCACCGATTCCAAGGCCACTCGCGTCGCATTCTATCTCAAATGTTTTTGCAAAATCGGGAAGAGCAAGTAGTGGTGCCTCGGTGAGTCTCTTTTTCAATTCATCAAAAGCTTTTTGTTGTGCTTTGCTCCAAACAAACGGAACATTCTTTTTTTTAAGCTCGTTTAAAGGGCAAGCAATGGTGCTGAAATCTGTCACAAAGCGGCGGTAAAATCCGGCAAGTCCATGGAAGCTTCGAACTTGACCAACATTTGTGGGAGTGGGCCAATTGTGGATGGCCTCAACCTTGGAAGAATCAACTTCAATCCCGTTGGCGGAAACCACAAAACCAAGAAAAACCAATTTGTTTTGAGCGAAATGGCATTTTGGAAGGTTGGCAAAGAGCTTCTCGTGGCGCAATATGCACAAGACTTCTCTCACATGTTGAACATGGTCCTCGAGATTTTTGCTATAGATGAGAATGTCATCAAAGTAAACAACCACGCTCTTGCTAATGAGAGGTCGCAAAATGTGATTCATAAGACGCATGAAAGTCGAAGGAGCATTGGAAAGACCAAATGGCATGACAAGCCATTCATATAGACCAAGCTTGGTCTTGAATGCCGTCTTCCATTCATCACCAATTGCCATGCGAATTTGGTGGTAGCCACTACGCAAATCAATCTTAGAGAAAATGGTGGCACCACTCAATTCATCAAGCATGTGATCTAAACGCGGAATGGGATGGCGATAACGGACGGTAATGGCATTGATGGGGCGACAATCCATACACATCCGTTGCGTCTCATCCGGTTTAGGCACAAGAATCACGGGAACGGCACAAGGGCTAAGGCTTTCTCGAACGTACCCTTTAGCGAGGAGGTCTTGTATTTGGCGTTGAATCTCCTTGGTGTCTTCGGGGTTGGTGCGGTATGCGGCACGGTTTGGAAGGGGAGCGCCGGGTATGAGGTCGATGCGGTGCTCGATGCCCCGAAGCGGTGGTAGTCCATGAGGTAGCTCGTCGGGGAAGACGTCTTGGAACTCCTTCAAAAGAGACAACAAAGACGAAGGAATGTTGGTTAAGTCGTTAGTCTCCGACGAGAGGCCCTTGCAAATGAGCACGTAGTGTATGGTGGTGGATGGGTTGTCTTTCACTTCTCTCCACTCGCTTTTTGTGGCTAGGAGGACACTCTTTCTCTCACTCATATGTGGGTGTTGGCGCTCACTCTCTTTTTGGTGGGTAGCTCCCTCTCCCCTCAACTCACTATGGTGGGTGTTGTGTTGTGCCCTCGCTAAAGCCTTCGCATTGTCGGCGATGATTTGGCTAGGAGTCATTGGGCGAAGCTCGAACTTCTTGTCCTTGACCTTGAAGGTGTATGCATTGGAGTAACCATCATGTATGGCCTTCTTGTCAAATTGCCATGGGCGGCCAAGCAACATGTGGCACACGGTCATAGGCACCACGTCACACTCGACGGTGTCTTCATAGGGTCCTATCTTGAAGTTGACGGTGACGGTGTGTTGAATCTTGACATTGCCCTTGTCGCTCAACCATTGGACATGGTATGGATGAGGATGTTTGCGAAGCGTGAGGTTGAGATTCTCACATAGCTCGGTGCTTGCCAAGTTGTGGCAACTCCCACCGTCGATGATGACCTTGATTGACTTGCCACCAATGCCGGCCCGAGTTTGGAAGATGTTGCATCTTTGGTCTTCCATAGCTTGGGGTTGAGTGGTGAGCACTCGAGTGACCACAAGTGAAGGGCTTGGGTCGTGGGTGCATAAGAGAGGGTCTTCTCCACTTTCTTCATCATACTCTTCCTCATTAGCAACGGCGGCTTGCACTAGGGCTTCATATTCGCCCTCACTTAGGGTCTCTATGTCACCATTCTCCATAGTGATCATAACCTTGGTGTTCTTGCACTCAAAGGATTTGTGGCCTTGAGTACCACACTTGAAGCAAGTGACATTGGAGGGTCCCGTAGAGGCCTTGGAGGAGGCGGTGGAGGATACCGTTTGCTTCATGCGACTTTGGATAGAAGGTTGCTTGGAAGGTGTAGAGGATGCGGTTGGCTTGACACTTGTTGTAGGAGTTGATGTAGTAAGCTTGGAGGCGAAGTATTGCTTGGACTTGGAGTACTTGATGTCCTCATTCACTTGACGCTCGGCCTTGGAAGCTTGGTGAACCAACTCGACCATGTTGGAGTATTGTTGGAACTCCACAATCCTCTTGATAGGGTAGTTGAGGCCATTGAAGAACCTAGCGATGGTTTGGTTCTCGGACTCTTGGATGTTTGCTCGCATCATGGTTAACTCCATTTCCTTGAAGAACTCCTCAACGGTCTTGGTGCCTTGCTTCAACTTTTGGAGCTTGTTGAAGAGATCGGTCTTGTAGTGTGTAGGAACAAAGCGAGCTTGCATTTCCTCCTTCATGTCTTCCCAAGTATCAATTGGAGGATCACCCTTTTCTTCCCTAAGAGTGACAACTTGTTCCCACCAAGTGTTGGCATAATCTTCAAACTCGAGGGAGGCCATGGCTACTTTCTTGGCACCGGAGTAGTTGTGGATGCGGAAGATCTTGTCAACCTTGAGTGCCCATGAGGGGTAGGCCTCGGTGTCGTCTTCACCCTTGAACTTGGGCATGTTGAACTTGAGTTTCCCATACATGTTCTCTTCATCTTCCAAGTTACGGCGGCGAGGACGGATGCCTTCATCTCTTGCGACTTGAGGTGGTAGAGGAGGTCTTCCACGACCAACCATAGCATTGGGTTGGCGGTTGAGGTGAACACTAGCTTCACTTGGCTCATGTTGAGGATGTTGTTGCGGATCTTGGCGAGGTTGTTGGCGTTGCCCAATGATGGCCCTCTCATCTTGATCATGTTGTGGTTGTCCTCGGCCCCTTTGGTCATGGCGAGGATGATTCCGGAGATCACGCCTTGGTGGATCTTGATGACCTTGGTCTTGAGCATCCACATGGGCTTGACGATGAGGTGCCGGGTCCATGTTGTGGAGGACGTTGTCTTGGGGTTGGTCGTCATGCCCATGGTGGGCATGGCGAGCCGCTTGATGACGATCTTGGTGAAGAGCTTGTTCTTGTTGCGGACGTTCATGAGGACGAGCATGGCGATGGAACTCTCCGCGCCTTGAATCTGATCGAGAGTCATCTTGACGAGCATGCGGGCGCCGAGGTCGATGATGATCTCCATGCCTTGAGTCGGAGCTTGAGGAGGAATGGCGATCATGGGAGTAGTCACCGTGTGGCGAGGTCGACGACGATGAGGAAGTAGAGCGATGTCGATGTCGACGTCCCAAGTTGTTGATGGCGCGCTCGAGGCTATCCATGCGCCGCTCCATGTTTGCATCATTGGCCGTCACTTGGTCATGCAAGTTGTCCGTAGCTTCACGAAGAAGATTCATATCTTGGTTCACTTGGCCGAAGTTGTGAGCCACTTCTTCATATTGTTGGTCGATGCGTGTCTCGAACAAGTTGAGTTGGTCCTTGAACTCTTGGCGTTGCACCCATAGGTTGTGTTGGGTGGCCAACCTTTCGGAGGGGTGTAGGACCTCATCCTCCTTTGCTTGGTCTCCGTGCCTATCCATGATCACAAGACAAGAACTATGTTGTGGATGTTAGTGGAAGGAGACTACCTCGCACTCTTACCGTGGTAAGATAGTATTGAGGCAATCAACCAAGCCGAAAGTAAGACCAATTGTATCGGGACACACACAAAGGCACTCACAAAAGCTAGCAAATATGGTGTTAGGAGTGGATGGTGGAAAGCCAAAAGACGAAATCCAAAATCGAGTATGTTGTTAAGAGTGGGTAAGGTCCAAAAATCAAGTGTCAAAGTGGAGATCACTATAAACACGGAAAAATGTGGAACTCACACACGAGATGAACGGGGTTAGTGCAACCAAGGAACGAGCGGAAAAATGAAAAACCCCTAAGCAAGGGTGCTCAGTGTCACACTAACGCAAGAAGAGATCGAAGCTAGGTTGCATAGAGTAGAAACACCAAGATTCGCACGAGGTCTCTCTTCTCTATCTCTCTTGCTTGCTTAAAAGCTTTTCACTCTTTTTGTATCGGTGGCACTTTGCACTTTGCTTTTCTCTTTTTTTTTCACTAGCACACTATGCTCTTACTCTTTTGCTGGCCACTCACGAGCTCCACTTATGAGCTTTACTCACACAACGCACACCCTCACGGTCGGGACCTCGTGCGATGTTTCACAACACTCGAAAAGCTTCGCTCGTGGGATAGATCGCAAAAAGAAGAGGGCTACAAGGGTTACTGCAAGTTATACCTGCGATGGTGGAGATGATGGTGGTGGTGGTGGTCGGCGGTGGTGTTAGTCGATGTCGAAGACGAGGAGCCGGTCGGTGGTCCGGTTGAGCCGGAGCTGGCGCCGGCATGTTCGGTCTGGCGGCCGGTCGGACCGGTCTCTGAGCCGGCTGTCCGGTTTGCGGCCAGTTGGCCGGGTTCTGCGCCGGACGGTCCGGTCTGGGGGCCGGTTGACCGGGTTCGAAACCGGGTTGCACGATTTGGAGCTTTCTCTCTCCTGTTCTTCCCCAAACCAAAACCAAATCGACCAAAACGAAGGGAAACGGTGGAATTGGAGGCTAAAAGTTGGGGAAATAGTAGATCAAGCACAACAACACCAGATCCACAGAGCAAAACCACTCAAAACTCAACCAAATCACAGATCCGTCCAAAGGCAATTTAGGGCTATTTTTTGGAAAATTTTCTAGAAACGAAATTGGGTGGGTGGAGGGTCAAATCCGCGGAAACCAAAGGCTGCTGATACCATATGATGAGGTCTAAGACCCCGATTGTGGCCCGATCTCGCGAATGACCCAAGAATCAAAGGGGGAAAGAGGGGGAGAGGCGGAAGAACACGAAGAACGCGAAGAACACACGAAGATCCATGCACACCAACCCGATACAATCGATGCTTACCCTCACGGCTCGATGGACCGTGCCAATAGAATCCGCCCGGAAGAGACTCGAGGTAGAATTCCGAGAGGAGAGACCGGTGGGGAGGACGAATCAAGGAGTGGGAGAGAGAGTGGATACACTAGAATCTCTCACTACCAAATTCATACATCCACAAGGGTGGCCTTGATTACAGAGGGATGATACCCAAGGGAGACTAAGCTCAAAGTTAGGTTTGAGTTCTAAACAAGTCTAAGGGGTAAAAGGGGTGTCCAGGGTGCTTATATAGCGGTACAAGGCGACACGGGCCGAAAAGGTACAAAGGAAAACGTTTCGGGCCGAAAAGGCGTCTTTAGTCGTGCAGGCCGGTCAGGAGGCCGGTTGGACCGGACCTGGGACCGGGCGGTCCGGTCGGTGACCGGATCCTGGACCGGGCAGTAACCGGGCGAGGTTCTGGGGCCCCGGGATGGCGTCCGGATGGCACCGGCTGCGGGTCCGGTTGGGGACCGGGTGGCCCGGTCAGGCGGCCGGTCAGCCGGATTCTAGACTGGGTGGCCCGGTCCGGAGGCCGGTCAGACCGGATTCTGGACTGGCCGCTCATCTTCTCTTCCTTGCGTTCTTCGGACGACTTCGGGTCCAGCTCCATGTACATCTTCCCGATCAGCTGCTCCTCTCCTTCCCTTGACCATGACGTATCGTCCTCTCCGTGGTCTTGATGCTCCACGTACCTAATAACACAAAGTGTTTCGGCATGAGGTAGCATTCCATCCAATGGGGTATCGAGATCGAGGGTAGTGAGGAGCGAGTTCACCTTGTCATGTAGAGCTTTAGCTCGAGCCCTTGTCATTGGTCCACTTGGGGGACTTGTTGGCCTTGATGTAGTGTCGTTGGTGAGCGGGGCTACATCAATTAATGGGTGCAAAGTATATGATGCAAGAGCTTAAACATGAGCACAACAATTGCCAAGTATCACATTATCCAAGACATTTTACCAATTACTACATGTAGCATTTTTCCAATTCCAACCATATAACAATATAACGAAGAGGAAACTTCGCCATGAATATTATGAGCTAAGAACACATGTGTTCATACGAACCAGCGGAGCGTGTCTCTCTCCCACACAAGGATGAACTTATTCAGAGAACTAAGATAACAAAACAAAAATAAAAGCACACACAGACGCTCCAAGTAAAGTACATAAGATGTGACCGAATAAAAATATAGTTTCAAGAGAAGGAACCTGATACTTTGTCGATGAAGAAGGGGATGCCTTGGGCATCCCCAAGCTTAGATGCTTTAGTCTTCTTGAAATATGCAGGGGTGAACCACGGGGGCATCCCCAAGCTTAGAGCTTTCACTCCTCTTGATCATAGTATATCATACTCCTCTCTTGACCCTTGAAAACTTCCTTCACACCAAACTTCAAGCAAACTCATTAGAGGGTTAGTGCACAATTAATAATTCACATGTTCAGAGGTAACACAATCATTCTTTACACTTCTGGACATTGCACAAAACTTCTGAAAGTTAATGGAACAAAGAAACTCATTCAACTTAACAAAAGCGGCAATGCGAAATAAAAGGCAGAATCTGTCAAAAACAGAACAGTCCGTAAAGACGAATTTTAAAATGGCACCAGACTTGCTCAAATGGAAAAACTCAAAACTAATGAAAGTTGCGTACATATCTGAGGATCACGCTCGTAAATTGGCAGATTTTTTCGAATTTTCTACAGAGACTTGTGCCAGAATTCGTGACAGACAGCAATGCTGTTTCTGCGCAGCGATCCCAAATATAACATCAACTTTAACATAGAAACTTTACTTGGCACAAAAACATGATAAGGAGAGGTTGCTACAGTAGTAACAACTTCCAAGACACAAATATAAAATAAAGTACTGTAGTAAAAAAACACATGGGTTATCTCCCAAGAAGTTCTTTCTTTATAGCCATTAAGATGGGCTCAGCAGTTTTAATGATGCACTCGCAAGAAATAGAAGTTGAAGCAAAAGAGAGCATCAAGAGGCAAATTCAAAACACATTTAAGTCTAACATGCTTCCTATGCATAGGAATCTTGTAAATAAACAGGTTCATGAAGAGCAAAGTAACAAGCATAGGAAGATAAAACAAGTGTAGCTTCAAAAATTTCAGCACATAGAGAGGTGTTTTAGTAACATGAAAATTTTTACAACCATATTTTCCTCTCTCATAATAACTTTCAGTAGCAACATGAGCAAACTCAACAATATAACTATCACATAAAACATTCTTATCATGAGTCTCATGCATAAAATAATTACTACTCCCAACATAAGCATAGTCATTCTTATTAATTGTAGTGGGAGCAAATTCAACAAAGTAGCTATCAAATATAGGAGGTATATTGTAATCATAATCAAATTTATCCTCCATAACAGGTGGTAACAAAAGACTACTATCATTATAATCATCATAAATGGGAGGCAAAGTATCATCAAAGTAAATTTTCTCCTCAATGCTTGGGGGACTAAAAATATCATGCTCATCAAAACCAGCTTCCCCAAGCTTAGAATTTTCCATATCATTAACAACAATGGTGTTCAAAGCATTCATATTAATATGTTCCATGGGTTTTTTAATTTTCGCATCAAACCATCCATGTCTTAAATCAGGAAATAGAATAAAAAGGTCATTGTTGTCCATTATGCCTAACTAGTGTAAACAAGAAACCAAATGTCGCAATTGCAGAGTCTAAAGGAAATAGCTTCGAGTACTTACAACGGCGCCGGAGAATAGCTTAGTAGCCGAGATCTGGAGTGTGAGTACCTTTTACCTTTCCTCCCCGGCAACGGCGCCAGAAAAGTGCTTGATGTCTACTGGTGCTTCTATTCTTGTAGACAGTGTTGGGCCTCCAAGAGCAGAGGTTTGTAGAACAGCAGCAAGTTTCCCTTAAGTGGATTACCCAAGGTTTATCGAACTCAGGGAGGAAGAGGTCAAAGATATCCCTCTCAAGCAACCCTGCAACCACAAAGCAAGAAGTCTCTTGTGTCCCCAACACACCTAATAGGTGCACTAGTTCGGCGAAGAGATAGTGAAATACAAGTGGTATGAATGAATATGAGCAGTAGTACGGCGCCAGAAAATAGCTCGCTGGCGTGCAGTTGATGGTAGTAATATTGCAGGAAGTAAACATGCAGTAGTAACGCAGCAGTAGTAACGCAAAGAAACAAGAAACAAGCAGCGATAGCAGTATTTAGGAACAAGGCCTAGGGATTAGACTTTCACTAGTGGACACTCTCAACATTGATCACATAACATAATAGATAAATGCATACTCTACACTCTCTTGTTGGATGATGAACACATTGCGTAGGATTACACGAACCCTCAATGCCAGAGTTAACAAGCTCCACAATTCAATGTTCATATTTAAATAACCTTAGAGTGTAAGATAGATCAATACGACTAAACCAAGTACTAACGTAGCATGCACACTGTCACCTTCATGCTTATGTAGGAGGAATAATACACATCAATACTATCATAGCAATAGTTAACTTCGCAATCTGCAAGAGATCATGATCATAGCATAAACCAAGTACTAACACGAGTGCACACACTGTCACCATTACACCGTGTAGGAGGAATAAAACTACTTTAATAACTTCACTAGAGTAGCATATAGATAAATTGTGATACAAAACACATTGCCATCATAAAGAGATATAAATAAGCACTTCACTATGCCATTCATAACAGTGAATAAGTATTCTGTGAAATACAGCCTAAGAGACCCACACGGTGCACACACTGTCACCTTTACACACGTGGGACAAGGAGTCTCCGGAGATCACATAAGTAAAACTCACTTGACTAGCACAATGACATCTAGATTACAAGCATCATCATATGAATCTCAATCATGTAAGGCAACTCATGAGATTATTGTATTGAAGTACATAGAGAGAGATGAACCACATAGCTACCGGTACAGCCCCGAGCCTCGATGGAGAACTACTCCCTCCTCATGGGAGCAGCAGCGGTGATGAAGATGGCGGTGGAGATGGCAGCGGTGTCGATGGAGAAGCCTTCCGGGGGCACTTCCCCGTCCGGCAGGGTGCCGGAACAGAGACTCCTGTCCCCCAGATCTTGGCTTCGCGATGGCGGCGGCTCTGGAAGGTTTTGCGTACCATGGCTTATTCCGTAAGGGTTTTCGACGCAGGGGCTTTATATAGGCGAAAGGGCAGCGTCAGAAGGTCGAAGGGGCGACGACACCATAGGGCCGTGCGGCCAGGGGGTGGGCCGCGCCGGCCTATCATCTGGGGCCTGTGTGGCCCCCCTCTGGCGACTCTCGGGTGTTCTGGATGCTTCCGGGCAAAATAGTGTAGCACCCTACCTTTTATATAAAGGCAAGATACCTGTGTATAGTGCTATTCCCGGGATCACTGATAGCACACACATTTCAAATGAAGTAATCATAGCAATAGTATCAAATTTACTACAACGTAGATCCACAGGAGATAAATAAGGTCTTACAACTTGCATAGTCACTTGGACTAGCTCAAATATAAATACTCAAAGCAAACACAGCGGAAATAAACTTCAATGAGCCTCCATCATCTTCATGCGCCACAGGCAGACATGTTGGAATGTAGACTCGAGATCCTACTAGTACTCATCTTCAGAATAACCTGCACGTTTGAATATGCAGCCCCACGAATGGAGGTCAGTACAATGACGTACTGGCAAATGACACTTATATGGTGGCAGTTTTGGGCATGACTATCTACATGATATTTGGCAAGTGGAGTTTAGGCAAATTTGCATAAAGCCAATTTTATCCTACATTTTATTTAAAACAAAACATTTGAAAATCTTTGAATGACATTATGAAATCACACCATGGTTAAATCCTCCATGGGTTTTAGAATCACATGGTTACATCTCCCATGAGTTTTCAAAGATTAATTCCAGTTTTAAATACATTCAGAAAAGATGATGAGATTCCTCCGTACATTCCTTGCCTAGAAGCTCAAATTGTCCGTAACCGGGGACACGGCTAAGATCTTAGGTTTTTAACTCTCGAGAGGTTGCGCTCTTTACCCACAATTAACAACCAATCCTTTTTGCCGAAATTCTTCATCTTCATTAAGGCCAGGACGAGGTCACTACGAAGCCTTTCTTTAGCAGCCCCTCTACCTACCGGATCCGCCCGTACCCTGAAACTCCACCCGCTGGCGGTACCCTAGGCGAGGTTTCCCACTAAGTACTTAGCTAAGACAGAGCCCATAATGTATTGTGGTTGCACTAGAAGCTATCTAAAAACAAGGACGACATAATAATCTCTCTAATCCTGGGTGGCAACCCCTATTCAACCGCGCACTCTCAGCCACCCACCCGTCCACTGGTCCATCCCCAGGGATCGGAGCCCTGAGCAGCCGCCCACCACTCAAACAATCCACCCAGGTGATTCATTAAGGGTTGTTAATTTTCACTTTTCAAACCATCACAATCGAAATAATGAAACAACATTTGGCATTTGATGTTGCAGAGCAAAAATAAAGTATCCTATCAATAGGTTCAGGAGTAGCTACACACTACTAGGGTTTACTAAGCATAGCATAATACTTTTCTTTTGAAAACAAAATCCTACCATGCATACTAGTTGAAAAACACTAATGCATAATCAAAATAAGTAGGAATTGAGCGTCACTTGCCTTGATCAAAGCAACCGACACAATCACAGCAATCACAAGCACCACCTTGACCTCCTCCACAATCTATTCAAACAATCACACAAATAAACAACCATTCAATATGAACAATCATAGACATGTATGCATGCATGCTATGCAACAATTTAACTTCACAAGAGGGGTGGTGTGTAAGTGTCGCATTATGTGTTCTCTGATATGTGCAATGTTAATGAATTATTCTGGACATTTAATTTGATTTAGAAAAACCATTAATTGAGTATCTACTTAACACATACAATCTTGTTAATTAGCTACTGTAAGCATTATGTGTTGTAAAAACATGAATTTGACCTCCATGGATAGGTTACAGTAATACAAAAACAGAGCAATTGGAATTACTCGAAAATCTTTTACAGAATTTGAATTAGGATTGAATTACTGATTTGAATATATTTTATTAAAGCAAGTTTGTGCACGTATCAAAGTTGTACAACTCTTATTCCATGTTGTAGTACATTATCTGAGGATTCCAGAAAGTACAAAATCATAAAATTTGGGCCAGTAGATTATTTTATACAATTTTTATAGTGTAATCTGGTCTATTTCCCTATTTGAATTTTGATGCGAAATCTAACACAGTACATATACCATATTATTGCATAAATGTGTATTACAGATTGTAAGCTTTCCGAAAATATAAAATTCGTAAAATTTGGCCCAGTGAATGATTTTATATCAATTTTACAAAATCGAGATGCAATCTGAGATTTGAATTTCGAATTTAAAACAGATTTGACCAATCTGACCGGCGGCGCTGACTGGGACGCCACGCGGCGCGACGCGATTGGTCCGTACCGGTTCGGTACTGGATCTAATCTGGGCCATGGGATCTAGATCTAACGGCGCGAGAAAAAGAAAATAAAAAAAATAAAAACAAAAGGGGCAGCTTACCTGGCCGGCGGGACGGGCGGCGGGGAAGCTCGGTAGGTGGTGGGGGCGGTGGTTACGGCGGGATCTGGCGGCAGCGGAGATGGCCACGGGGTGCGGCGCGACGCGGCGAGGGCGTGGGTGGCGACGGCGCGGCGAATGGCGGGCTAGGGTGGCGGCGGATCTCGGCTGGAGGCGGCGCGGCGGCTGCGGCTCCGGCGAGCAATCGGCGGCGCTTTGCGGCACTAGGGGCGGCGCGATCCGGGGGAAAAGGAGGCGGGGGTCCGGGGCAGTATTTATAGGGGTCCAGGCGTGTGCCCCACGACACAGACGTCGAGGTGGGGCCAGCCCGATTAGGGTTTCGGGCGGGGCGGTGAGAGAGTCCGGATCGGTCACGAGCTAGGAGACGACTGACGTGTGGGCCCCGCTGACAGGCGGGTCCCACCTGTCGGTGACCGAACAGAGAAAAAAAAGGGCAGGGGAGAGGCGGTGCGGTGCGGGCTGTGTTTCCAGGCCGCTTTGGGCCGACGCGGTCGGGCTGGCCCATCTTGGCCGGTCCGATCCGTTTCTTCTTCTTTTTTTTTTTTTTACTGTTTTACTCATAACTTTTGATTTAGGATACTGAATAGGGTCAAACCAATTTCTAAAATTTTGTAAAAATCAGGGCTTTATTTTAGACAACAGAGAACAAGGGTTTGACTTAAAATAACATGGTAGATAAATAAGATCCTTGCATTTAGGGCTTGTAACTATGGTTGTGTCCTATTTGTGCTTAACATTTTATGTGTAGATGAACAAATGCAAATATGCCATGAATGCATGCAACTTTTTTTTTTGAAAAAAAACCTGGGATGTTACGGACTACCCCCCTTAAGATGAAGCACGTCCTCGGGCTTCGAAAAGGCTAGCAAATAGGTGTGGGTGATATTCTCGAAGATTTTCTTCATCTTCCCAAGCTGCCTCTTCCTCACTATGGTGACTCCACTGAACAGAACTATATAGTATTGGAGCGGGTATTCCTTTACCCTGAGTATCTGATCTAGGCTAACCCCCTTAAGATGTTTAGCCTAATATCACCAATATGCAATTGGGATGTGAATCGAACCATTGATATGAATGAATGCGATGCGCCACTATCAATTAAAACTAATGTTGTAACGAGTTGAGTGGAGACATACCCATCACAGTGTTAGGTTCATTCACCACTTCCTCCACATACAGGTGGTTCGCTTGTCCCTTCTGGAATGGATTGGGTTTGGTGGCATCAACAGTCTTATTCTCCGGACAGTCATTGGCAAAGTGTCCGGTCTTCTTACACTTGAAGCAGGTGATATGGGACAAGTCCCTTGAATTGTGGCGGTGCTGGCCATTATTTCCATTGTGGTGTTCGTTACCCCCATTGTGACGACCATTGTTTCCATTGTGATTACCATTGGAATGGTCTCCCTTGAATCCTTCATTGTGCCTATGACCATTGTAGTTGTCGCCATTTCCTTTACCGAGATGACCATTATGCTTGTGTGAGTTGTGACTCCCACTTCCTTCAGAAGAATGGTGCTTCTTGTGGAACGGCTCGGTGTGGTTCTTGCTGAACTTCCTCTTGCGGTTCTCTTCCTTGTTGATGTTATTGTCCAGGGTGATGGCTTGATCAAGCAGGGATTGATAGTTGGGTGCATAAGCTACAGACAACGGAATCTTCAGTTCACCCTTAAGTCCATTGAGGAACTTCTCCTTCCTCTTAACATCAGTATCAATGTCTTCTGGGGCATACCTTGCCAAGGCACAGAAGTCATCCATGTATTCCTTCAGAGTCCTTCCACCCTGCCTCAGACTACGGAATTCATCTCTCTTGAGATTCATAATGCCCGAGGAGATGTGGGCAGTACGAAATCCCTCCTTGAAGGTTTCCCAGTCTAAGTCATCTAGAGGATGGGTAAGTTGATAAGTCTCCCACCACATTGCAGCAGGTCCTTCCAGCAGATGAGCGGTGAACCTAATCTTCTCAGCCTCGGTGCACTCACAGGTGACTAAGTCCTTGCTGACAGAACGTAGCCAGTCATCAGCTACAATTGGTTCAGTGGCACTGGAGAACTTAGCTGGTCGGAGTCTCAGAAATCTGGCGAGTCTATCCACTAGGGGTGGTGGTGGTGGTGGCGGTGGTGGTGGTGGATTGTTGTTGTTGTTCTGGGTGGTTTGGATGAATTGGGTCATCATCTGCATGAGTTGTGCCTGAGCTGTCATCATCTGTTGCAGTGCTTCCTGAGTTGGATCACGTCTTGGCGGCATCTGGGGTTGTTTTAGCATAGATGAGAAACAAGATAGACAGATCTAGGGAACAAAAGTTTCCTACCCATGCACAAACAAGTCACACAACCAAACAAAAACACTGAAAACTAGAAATTCCGAACTTTATTTAACTTATCAAGTTTTCGAAAATACGACTAAGATATACGGTACTGCCTTACATCAAATAGTAGGACAATACAAATGAGTATAACCTATTACATAAGTTTTTAACTGGTGGTCGAACTAAGGCTTCTTGGTTATCTTCAGCTAGAACCACTATACAGCAACATTCTTTTCCTCAGGGTTGCAATCTGACTGTCCTTGGCTTTATTGAGCTCTTCATACATACCGAGTTTAAGGGATAAGTCAACCATGTCACTTCGAAGTCGACCTACGGTAGTATTCAGGTTAGCGGTCTCCTCCTTTTCTTCTTTGAGGTCCTTCTGGGTGTTGTGCAGCCTATACTTGAGTCTTTTTCCAAGTTCATTTATAGCTGCCCAGGCAACACATCTTGCGGAATCGAAGAAGGACGTGTGGAGTTCAGGGTTGGTGAACATCCAATGTTCCATCTTCTTGGGGTCGTCTTCTTCGTCCTTGTATAGGTGAAGTTGCACCCACCAATACTCTTGTCCGTCATCCATCACAGGAAATCCCTTGTACACTGCTTCTCCTTTGAGTCTCATGCTCTCCATGATATTCTTTAATGCCTTTGGAAACTCAGTATCACATTTCAGGGTCATGGTCATCACTGGTCCTTTCTTGATGGATTCAATGAGGCTGGTCATCTAAGAAAAGAAGGAAAACATTTTTAGAATGATTAAAGATTAGAGTATGAGAAATATTATAGAAGAGACAAGATAAGGTAATGTACTTGTATTTCCTAGGGTCTTCCTATTTCTAATCCAAACCTAGGGTCTCGATTCTACAGGCAACACTATGCTCTGATACCATTCTGTAGCACCCTACCTTTTATATAAAGGCAAGATACCTGTGTATAGTGCTATTCCCGGGATCACTGATAGCACACACATTTCAAATGAAGTAATCATAGCAATAGTATCAAATTTACTACAACGTAGATCCACAGGAGATAAATAAGGTCTTACAACTTGCATAGTCACTTGGACTAGCTCAAATATAAATACTCAAAGCAAACACAGCGGAAATAAACTTCAATGAGCCTCCATCATCTTCATGCGCCACAGGCAGACATGTTGGAATGTAGACTCGAGATCCTACTAGTACTCATCTTCAGAATAACCTGCACGTTTGAATATGCAGCCCCACGAATGGAGGTCAGTACAATGACGTACTGGCAAATGACACTTATATGGTGGCAGTTTTGGGCATGACTATCTACATGATATTTGGCAAGTGGAGTTTAGGCAAATTTGCATAAAGCCAATTTTATCCTACATTTTATTTAAAACAAAACATTTGAAAATCTTTGAATGACATTATGAAATCACACCATGGTTAAATCCTCCATGGGTTTTAGAATCACATGGTTACATCTCCCATGAGTTTTCAAAGATTAATTCCAGTTTTAAATACATTCAGAAAAGATGATGAGATTCCTCCGTACATTCCTTGCCTAGAAGCTCAAATTGTCCGTAACCGGGGACACGGCTAAGATCTTAGGTTTTTAACTCTCGAGAGGTTGCGCTCTTTACCCACAATTAACAACCAAGCCTTTTTGCCGAAATTCTTCATCTTCATTAAGGCCAGGACGAGGTCACTACGAAGCCTTTCTTTAGCAGCCCCTCTACCTACCGGATCCGCCCGTACCCTGAAACTCCACCCGCTGGCGGTACCCTAGGCGAGGTTTCCCACTAAGTACTTAGCTAAGACAGAGCCCATAATGTATTGTGGTTGCACTGGAAGCTATCTAAAAACAAGGACGACATAATAATCTCTCTAATCCTGGGTGGCAACCCCTATTCAACCGCGCACTCTCAGGCACCCACCCGTCCACTGGTCCATCCCCAGGGATCGGAGCCCTGAGCAGCCGCCCACCACTCAAACAATCCACCCAGGTGATTCATTAAGGGTTGTTAATTTTCACTTTTCAAACCATCACAATCGAAATAATGAAACAGCATTTGGCATTTGATGTTGCAGAGCAAAAATAAAGTATCCTATCAATAGGTTCAGGAGTAGCTACACACTACTAGGGTTTACTAAGCATAGCATAATACTTTTCTTTTGAAAACAAAATCCTACCATGCATACTAGTTGAAAAACACTAATGCATAATCAAAATAAGTAGGAATTGAGCGTCACTTGCCTTGATCAAAGCAACCCACACAATCACAGCAATCACAAGCACCACCTTGACCTCCTCCACAATCTATTCAAACAATCACACAAATAAACAACCATTCAATATGAACAATCATAGACATGTATGCATGCATGCTATGCAACAATTTAACTTCACAAGAGGGGTGGTGTGTAAGTGTCGCATTATGTGTTCTCTGATATGTGCAATGTTAATGAATTATTCTGGACATTTAATTTGATTTAGAAAAACCATTAATTGAGTATCTACTTAACACATACAATCTTGTTAATTAGCTACTGTAAGCATTATGTGTTGTAAAAACATGAATTTGACCTCCATGGATAGGTTACAGTAATACAAAAACAGAGCAATTGGAATTACTCGAAAATCTTTTACAGAATTTGAATTAGGATTGAATTACTGATTTGAATATATTTTATTAAATCAAGTTTGTGCACGTATCAAAGTTGTACAACTCTTATTCCATGTTGTAGTACATGATCTGAGGATTCCAGAAAGTACAAAATCATAAAATTTAGGCCAGTAGATTATTTTATACAATTTTTATAGTGTAATCTGGTCTATTTCCCTATTTGAATTTTGATGCGAAATCTAACACAGTACATATACCATATTATTGCATAAATGTGTATTACAGATTGTAAGCTTTCCGAAAATATAAAATTCGTAAAATTTGGCCCAGTGAATGATTTTATATCAATTTTATAAAATCGAGATGCAATCTGAGATTTGAATTTCGAATTTAAAACAGATTTGACCAATCTGACCGGCGGCGCTGACTGGGACGCCACGCGGCGCGACGCGATTGGTCCGTACCGGTTCGGTACTGGATCTAATCTGGGCCATGGGATCTAGATCTAACGGCGCGAGAAAAAGAAAATAAAAAAAAAATAAAAACAAAAGGGGCAGCTTACCTGGCCGGCGGGACGGGCGGCGGGGAAGCTCGGTAGGTGGCGGGGGCGGTGGTTACGGCGGGATCTGGCGGCAGCGGAGATGGCCACGGGGTGCGGCGCGACGCGGCGAGGGCGTGGGTGGCGACGGCGCGGCGAATGGCGGGCTAGGGTGGCGGCGGAGCTCGGCTGGAGGCGGCGCGGCGGCTGCGGCTCCGACGAGCAATCGGCGGCGCTTTGCGGCACTAGGGGCGGCGCGATCCGGGGGAAAAGGAGGCGGGGGTCCGGGGCAGTATTTATAGGGGTCCAGGCGTGTGCCCCACGACACGGACGTCGAGGTGGGGCCGGCCCGATTAGGGTTTCGGGCGGGGAGGTGAGAGAGTCCGGATCGGTCACGAGCTAGGAGACGACTGACGTGTGGGCCCCGCTGACAGGCGGGTCCCACCTGTCGGTGACCGAACAGAGAAAAAAAAGGGCAGGGGAGAGGCGGTGCGGTGCGGGCTGTGTTTCCAGGCCGCTTTGGGCCGACGCGGTCGGGCTGGCCCATCTTGGCCGGTCCGATCCGTTTCTTCTTCTTCTTTTTTTTTTTTTTTTTACTGTTTTACTCATAACTTTTGATTTAGGATACTGAATAGGGTCAAACCAATTTCTAAAATTTTGTAAAAATCAGGGCTTTATTTTAGACAACAGAGAACAAGGGTTTGACTTAAAATAACATGGTAGATAAATAAGATCCTTGCATTTAGGGCTTGTAACTATGGTTGTGTCCTATTTGTGCTTAACATTTTATGTGTAGATGAACAAATGCAAATATGCCTTGAATGCATGCAACTTTTTTTTTTGAAAAAAAACCTGGGATGTTACAAATAGGAACCTGGGCGTTGATTTCGTCCAATTCCGAGAATATTTCGTTACTAGGATTTCTGAAACCAAAAACAGCAGAAAACAGGAACTGGCACTTCGGCATCTTGTTAATAGGTTAGTTCCAGAAAATGCACGAATATGACATAAAGTGTGCATAAAACATGTAGATATCATCAATAATGTGGCATGGAACATAAGAAATTATCGATACGTCGGAGACGTATCAAAATGTTCCTGTTCAAGTTACTCAACATTGCTTGATATTAACTGATTTTGTTGTGTTGGAAACGTCTGAAGATGATAATATGTCTATTATTCTTGGAAGACCCTTTCTTAATACTGCAGGGGATGTTATTGATTGCAATAAAGGCAAGGTTACTTTCAATGTTGATGACAAGGAACATACTGTCTATTTTCCAAAGAGGATTGATCAAGTATATGGAGTTAATACAATTTGTAATGTGAAAACTATCAAGGTGGGATCCATTGATTGTCCTATATATGAGCCTAAAGAAGAATATCAAACTCTTGTGATTGGATCTATATCAATTCAATATAAGGTAACATGATTCATTTGAGGTTTATTTCTTCTTATGTCATATAAAATTTATTTGGTAGCAAGACTTGATCAACCTTGTTAACAAGTATATTTTAATGCATAAGAGAGCTAAACAACATTTCTTTCTTTCTTTCTCCCTCCATTTGTTTTACTTGCTATAGCACTTTTTGTTTTGCAATATGCTTTAGTTGTTTAAGATTTTGGAAATTATTTTCCTGCGCAGTAATAATTACTTTAACACCCAGAAATGTGCATTTTTCGAAGTTCTCAAAAATTTACAAAAATTATACTGGTAGTCTTATTTTTCGAAGGGGAACCTGGGGGCACCTGGGGATGACTGATACGTCCAATTTGCATCACTATTTTGTATCATAATTTGCTGTTATTCATTGATATATTTCATATTGGGACACAATACTTATGTTATTTCATCTATTTTGCATGTTTCATCATTATTGGAGGATCAAGCACCGGAGCCAGGATTCTGCTGGAAAAAGCACCGTCAGAACGCGATATTTCGGAAGATCAACTGTGGAAGGAAATTACACGTAAATTCCTATTTTCCAGATGACGGAGGGAGCCAGAAGGGGGAGAAGAGGGGAGCCAAGGTGGGCCCAGACCACAGGCCGGCGCGGCCCATGGCCTGGCCGCGCCACCCTGTGGTGTGGGGGCCCCACAGCCCCTTTCGCCTCCTTTTCTTCGCGTACTCCTTCGTCCCGAAAACCTAAGCCAGAGGGAGAACCTCACGGAGAGTTACAGCCGCCTCTGCGGGGCGGAGAACACCAGAGAGAAAAGAGCTCTCCGGCGGGCAGGGATCCGCCGGGGAAATTCCCTCCCGGAGGGGGAAATCGACGCCATCGCCATCGTCATCGAGCTGGACATCATCTTCATCATCATCATCATCATCTCCACCATCTACACCGCCATCACCACCGCTGCACCTCGTCACCGCTGTAACAATTTGGGTTGGATCTTGATTGTTTGATAGGGGAAACTCTCCCGGCATTATTCTCTACTTGTTATTGATGCTATTGAGTGAAACCATTGAACCAAAGTTTATGTTCAGATTGTTATTCATCATCATATCACCTCTGATTGTATTCCATATGATGTCTCGTGAGTAGTTCGTTTAGTTCTTGAGGACATGGGTGAAGTCTAAATGCTAGTAGTGAATTATGGTTGAGTAATATTCAATGTTATGATATTTAAGTTGTGGTGTCATTCTTCTAGTGGTGTCGTGTGAACGTCGACTACACGATACTTCACCATTTATGGGCCTAGGGGAGTGCATCTTGTATTCGGTTGCTAATTGCGGGGTTGCCAGAGTGACAGAAACCTGAGCCCCCGTTAGTATATCGATGCAAGAGGGATCGCAGGATCTCAGAGTTTAAGGCTGTGGTTAGATTTATCTTAATTACTTTCTTGTAGTTGCGGATGCTTGCAAGGGGTATAATCACAAGTATGTATTAGCCCTAGGAAGGGCGGTGCATTAGCATAGGTTCACCCACACAACACTTATCAAAACAATGAAGATTATTTAGCCACATGAAGCGAAAGCACTAGACTAAAATCCCCGTGTGTCCTCAAGAACGTTTGGTCATTATAAGTAAACAAACCGGCTTGTCCTTTGTGCTAAAAAGGATTGGGCCACTCGCTGCAATTATTTCTCTCGCATTTTACTTACTCGTACTTTATTCATCTGTTACATCAAAACTCCTTGAATACTTGTTTGTGAGCATTTACAGTGAATCCTTCATCGAAACTGCTGCCAACACCTTCTGCTCCTCGTTGGGATCGACATTCTTACTTATCGAAGATACTACGATACACCCCCTATACTTGTGGGTCATCAAGACTATTTTCTGGCGCCGTTGCCGGGGAGTGAAGCGCTATTGGTAAGTGGAATTGGTAAGGAAAACCTTTACTGTTTGTGCTGATTTTATTTCTGCCTGCTGCTATAAGTCATTATGGAGAGATCTTCTCTTCAATTTCTATTTGGGAAATCTACTACTACTGCAACGGTAGTGGATGAAGCGCCAGGTGAGGAAGTAGTACCATATAAAATACCTATGAAAATTATTGAACGTGTTATGGATAACCGCTATGAAGGGGATGGAACTGTCCATCCTGGTGATCATTTATTGTTTTTGCATGAATTATGCGGGTTATTCAAATGTGCAGGTATTTCTATGAATGAAGTTAGAAAGAAACTATTCACTATATCGCTGTCTGGTAAAGCGGCGTACTGGTATAAATTGCTGAAGAATGGTGATTCTATTGATTGGGAGGACATTGTGCCTTTATTTTATTCCAAATTTTATCCTCCAAGTGAAATTCACAAAGATCGGAACCGCATATATAATTTCTGGCCTCATGATGGAGAGAGTATTGCCCAAGCTTGGGGGAGATTGAAGTCTTCAATGCTCAAATGCCCCATTCATGAGCTTCCTGGTAATGTTATTATTGATAATTTCTATGCAAGACTTTCTTTTCAAGACAAGACCTTGCTGGATACTTCTTGTTCTGGATCATTTACACGCAACAAAGAAGAGTTTAAAAGGGACCTTCTTGATCGGATCCAAGAAAATACTGAAGGATGGGAGAACGACAAAGATAGAGAATCAGGTATAATTTATGATTATAAATGCATTGAAGCTTTTATGGATACTGATAAATTTCGTAATATGAGTGCTACATATGGTCTTGATTCCCAAGTTGTTGCGAATCTTTATAAAGCTTTTGCCTCTCATTATGAATTGCCTAAGAAGAATTTTGATAAGTATCATGAACCGTATAAAGATAACGTAGATTCATCTCTAAACAAATGTGTAGTGATTGAAACTGTTGATAATGTTATTCCTGAAGCTTATATTGAAAAAACTCCTTTCCCTGCTAAAATGAAGGAGTACTCTGTTATATCTAGTGCGGTTAATAAAAGTGAAAAGAAACCTAAAGAACATGAAGAACAAATTAAAATTGAACCTGCTGTTGCAATAGTTAAAGATCTTGTGACTGAAAATGTGGAGGATGGTCATATTATTTTCTGTGAAGATGCTTCTAATATTGTTTCACATCCTAATAAACCCCAACAAGTTAGTGTTCCTATGCTATCTGTTAAAATTGGTGATCATTGCTATTATGGTTTATGTGATATTGGTGCAAGTGTTAGTGCTATTCCTGATGAGCTTTACACGGAGATTATGCACGAAATTGGTTCTTGTGAACTTGAAGATATTGATGTGGTTATTCATCTGGCTAATAGAGAAACTATTTCTCCAATTGGTATTGTTCGAGATGTGGAAGTTTTATGTGGTAAGATTAAATATCCTGCTGACTTTTTGGTACTTGGTTCTGCTGCTAGTGATCATTGTCCTATCATTTTTGGTAGACCTTTTCTAAATACTTGTGGAGCTATTATAGATTGTAAGAAAGAGAAAATTTTGACTAGATTTGCTAGTGAACCTTATGAATTTAACTTTTCTAAATTTACCAAAACTCCTTATAAAGCTGACTTGCCTAGTAATGATTTTAAAATGGAGCAGTGTGCATCTATTGTTCTTGTTCCTAATAATCCTTTGCAGCAACATTTGGAGAATAGTGAAAGTGAAGCTTTTAGGAAAGAAAGAGATGAGCTTGAGGAAATTTTTCTTCGCCAACCTATTCTCAAGCATGATTTACCGGTGGAAGATTTGGGTACAACACCGCCACCAAAGGAAGATCCTGCTTTTGATTTAAAGCCTTTACCTGATAATCTTAAATATGCTCATATTGATGATAAGAAAATATATCCTATTATTATTAGTTCTAAGCTTTCAGAGATTGAGGAAGAAAGGTTATTGGAAATATTGAAGAAACACCGAGGAGCTATTGGCTATACTCTTGATGATTTGAAAGGGATTTCTCCTTCTATTTGCCAACATGCTATCAATATGGAAGATGATGCAAAGCCTGTTGTTGAACATCAACGTCGTCTAATTCCAAAGATGAAAGAGGTGGTAAGGAACGAGGTATTAAAACTTCTTGAAGCTGGTATTATATATCCTATTGCTGATAGTAGATGGGTTAGTCCTGTGCATTGTGTTCCTAAGAAAGGAGGAATGACTGTTGTGCCTAATGATAATGATGAGCTTATTCCTCAAAGAATAGTTGTAGGTTATAGAATGTGCATTGATTTTCGAAAAGTTAATAAAGTTACTAAGAAAGATCATTACCCTTTACCCTTTATTGATCAAATGCTAGAAAGGTTATCTAAAAATACTCATTTTTGGTTTCTTGATGGTTATTCTGGGTTTTCACAAATTGCTGTTAAAGCTAAAGATCAAGAGAAAACCACGTTTACTTGTCCTTATGGAACTTATGCTTATAGGCGTATGCCTTTTGGTTTATGTAATGCTCCTGCTACTTTTCAAAGATGCATGTCTGCTAGTTTTCATGGTTTTTGCGAAAGTATTGTAGAGGTGTTCATGGATGATTTTTCTGTCTATGGGAATTCTTTTGATAATTGCTTGCGAAACCTCGATAAAGTTTTGCAGAGATGTGAAGAAGCTAACCTTGTTCTTAATTGGGAGAAATGTCACTTTATGGTTAATGAAGGAATTGTATTGGGACATAAAATTTCCGAGAGAGGTATTGAAGTTGATAGAGCTAAAGTTGAAGCAATTGAGAAGATGCCATATCCGAGGGATGTTAAAGGTATTCGTAGTGTTCTTGGTCATGCTGGGTTTTATAGGAGATTTATTAAAGATTTCTCTAAAATTTCAAAGCCTCTTACTAATCTTCTTCAAAAAGATGTACCTTTTGTTTTTGATGATGATTGTAAGGAAGCTTTTGAAACTCTAAAGAAAGCCTTAACAACTGCTCCTGTAGTCGAACCTCCTGATTGGAATTTGCCTTTTGAAATTATGTGCGATGCTAGTGATTTTGCTGTAGGTGCTGTTCTTGGACAGCGGGTAGATAAAAAATTAAATGTTATTCATTATGCTAGTAAGACTCTTGATGCTGCTCAAAGAAATTATGCTACAACTGAAAAGGAATTGTTAGCTGTAGTCTTTGCCTGTGACAAGTTTAGGCCTTATATTGTTGATTCAAAAGTCACCATTCATACTGATCATGCTGCAATTAGATACCTTATGACAAAGAAAGATGCTAAGCCAAGGCTTATTAGGTGGGTACTTCTTTTGCAAGAATTTGATTTACATATTATAGATAGGAAAGGTGCTGATAATCCTGTTGCTGATAATTTGTCTAAATTGGAAAATATTGCTTATGATCCTGTTCCTGTTAATGATAGTTTTCCAAATGAACAATTGGCTGTAATAAAGGTGAGCTCACGAGAGAGCCCTTGGTATGCTGATTATGCTAACTTTATTGTTTCGAAGTATTTGCCTCCAACCTTTTCAGCTCAGCAAAGGAGGAATTCTTTTATGACTTGAGGCATTATTTTTGGGATGACCCACACTTATATAAAGAAGGAGTGGATGGTATTATGCGAAGATGTGTTCCTGAATATGAACAACAGGAGATATTGAGTAAATGTCATGGTAGTGTTTATGGAGGACATCACGCTGGAGATAGAACCGCGCAAAAGGTTCTACAATCAGGTTTTTATTGGCCAACACTTTTCAAAGATGCAAGGAAGTTTATCTTATCCTGTGATGAATGTCAAAGAGTTGGTAATATCTCTAGACGCAATGAAATGCCTATGAATTATACTCTTGTTATTGAACCATTCGATTGTTGGGGATTCGACTTCATGGGTCCTTTCCCTTCTTCAGAAGGTAACACTCATATACTTGTCGCTGTTGATTATGTTACTAAATGGGTAGAAGCTATACCTATAAAGAGTGCTGATGGTGAGACCTCTATAAAAATGCTTGTAGATGTTATATTTCCTAGATTTGGAATACCTAGATATATTATGACTGATGGAGGTTCTCATTTTATTCATGGAGGTTTTAGAAAAACTCTTGCTAAGTATGGTATTAATCATAGAATTGCTTCCGCTTATCACCCTCAAACTAGTGGTCAAGTAGAATTATCAAATAGAGAGATTAAAGCTATCTTGGGAAAGACTGTTAATAAATCTAGAAAGAATTGGGCTAGTAAATTGAAAGAAGCACTATGGGCTTATAGAACTGCTTATAAAAATCCTATGGGAATGTCACCTTATAAAATGGTTTATGGAAAAGCTTGTCATTTACCTTTAGAACTAGAGCACAAAGCTTATTGGGCTGTTAGAGAACTAAATAAAGATCCGAAACTAGCCGGTAATAAGAGGTTGCTGCAATTAAGTTCTCTAGATGAATGGAGAAGTGAAGCTTATGAAAATGCTAAACTCTTTAAAGAAAAAGTTAAGAAATGGCATGATAGAAGGATTATCAAAAGAGAGTTTAATATTGGGGATAAAGTCCTATTGTATCGGTCTCGTCTCAGATTCTTTGCAGGGAAATTACTCTCGAAATGGGAAGGACCATATGTTGTTGAGGAGGTGTATCGTTCAGGAGCAATTAAAATTAGCTCTCTCCAAGGCAATGCCACACAAGTGGTGAATGGACAAAGACTCAAGCATTATATCTCGGGTGATTCTTATAATGTTGATGTTGATATTATTCAAGTGGAAACACCGGAGGCTTTCATCAAAGGACAAATTGACAGTCCGCCAGAACTCGACTTTGAATAGGTAACAGTACAGGTAATAAAAAGTCCGCGTTTACCTTTCCGAACAATACTTTTGCTATTTTTGGAAAATATAAAAAATTACGGAATCGAATCGGAGTGGAAAAGACGCGCGAGGGCCCGTCACCATAGGCCGGCGCGGGCCCCACCCTGGCCGCGCCGACCTATGGGGACAGCCCCTCGTCGCCCCTTTTCTACTCGTTTTCGGCCTGGAACCTTCCTTTTGTCGTAAAAATATTTGCTATATAATCCCCCGGACCCCTGGAGGTCCGTATATCGTTTTCTCGTCGTGTTTTGTTTCGAGCTGTTTTCTGCCAGATTTGTTTTGATCTAGAGGCACCATGGTCTCCAACAACAAGGACAAGGGGCCTTGGAAGGAAGAGATGGATGAAAGGATCAATAAGGAGAAGAAGAAGATAGCATCAGCAAAAGGAGATTGGGAAACTACGAAGAGTAAGCCAATCTTGGTGGGATCGGTTAACACTGGGCGTTCCTTTTCTCATAACTTGCAGGGAGCTCTTCCGCCTGCTCTGGACCTCGACTCTTTCCCTTGTGTGGAGGAAGCAATACGGGTTGCTGATGAGTTTTGTGATCAATATCGTGCTCTCAAAAGGGAAGTGGAGATACTTCAGGAGACTAACCAGCGACTTCGCAGAATGCTGGAATATTACTCAAATCCCAGCACAAGGCCGTCACCGCCACACTCGGATAACAATGAGTCTCTTCAGGTTTTGGTGCAGAATTACAAAATTGAGAAGCTGAAGCTGAAGGAGATCCTTATGAAGCGCGAGAAGAAGCCATCACCATCATCACCGAAGGAGTAATTCATCATCGGTATTGGCATCCCCTTGGTTTGTTCCAAGCTTGGGGGAGTGCCGCGGTATCACATTATCACTACCTTTATCATTTACTATCAAGTAGTGTCATATCATGAGTAGGGAAGTTATCATATGGAATAGTATGCAATGTGGAAGTATCTCTCTTAGTTGGTTATTTATGTATCCGTTGGTGTGAGTTATCGTTATGGAATATTAATGAGAAGTCTTATCATTTACTTTTTTCACACCTTATTTTAGTTTGCAATCTCCATTATATGATTACTCTTGACATAAGTATTGATATCACTTTGGGAGCATCAAGTAAATCTATTTGGTTTTGGCAAACTTAGCATTGGTCAATAGCAACAACACCCTGATGTTTAATAGAAGAGAGAAATACACTTAGATATATTACTCTATTATCTCTATGCTAATGAGTTTAGTATTCTGAAGTTAAAATTGCTTGTGCTTATGAGAAAGATGCATGATTGTTCTATCATGTGTATATTTGTTTGTTTCCCTCAACCTTTATGCTTGCTATCAAACCTTGCTAGCCAAAGACCTGTATCGAGAGGAGATGCTTCTCATACATCCATAACCTTAGACCAAACCTATGCCATTTGTGTCCACCATACCTACCTACTACATGGTATTTTCTGCCATTCCAAGTAAATACTTCATGTGCTACCTTTAAATTATTCAAACTATTACTCCTTATTTGTGTCAATGTTTTATAGCTCATGAGGAAGTATGTGGTGTTTTATCTTTCAATCTTGTTGGGCGGACTTTCACCAATGGACTAGTGGCACATCCGCTTATCCAATAATTTTGCAATAAGAGCTGGCAATGGGGTTCCCAGCCCCAATTAATAACTTTCATTAATAATTCTCTTCACATGTTTTGCTCTGATTTATCGGTAAGCAACTTAATTTTGCAATAGACACTCCTCCATGGTATGTGAATGTTGGAAGGCACCAGAGGATTCGGTTAGCCATGGATTGAGAAAGCCAAGGTTGGGGGGAGTGTCATCCTTAATAAAACTAAAATACATGTGTAAACAAAAGAGAAGGGGGATGATCTACCTTGCTGGTAGAAATGCCGTCCCTCATGGGAGCCGCTCTTGGAAGGTTCGTTTGGCAAGGGGGTTAGAGTGCCCGCTACCGTTCGTTGACAACAACAAACACCGCTCAAAATCTTACTTTTATGCTCTTTATATGATTTCAAAACTTGAAAAGCTCTAGCACATGATTTAATCCCTGCTTCCCTCTGCGAAGGGCCTATCTTTTACTTTTATGTTGAGTCAGTAAACCTATTTCTCTCTATCTCAAGCAAGCAATTGAGTTGTTGTGAACCAATCATTTATGCTATGATTCAGTTGATCATGTCTTTTATACTTTCTTGTTTAGTACCAATTTTATCTGAATGAATATGACTTTGAAGTTATCAATGATTATGAGGAGATTGTTATGCTTGAATATGAAAGCCAGCTATAAAATTCTTATATGAAAGCTTTGCTTAGAAGTACAATCCGTTAGTAGTTCTCTGACCAAGAACAAAGTTTGCCATCACCAACTATGATTTCTCATGCTTGTGTGAATGAATATGATGCTATGATTCAAGCGAAGTTGTTTGCCATCACCAACTAAAATTTCTCATTGTGATTTCTCTTTACTTATTTCAAGATGAGTTATATGAGGAAGTTGTTTACTAGAATGTCTTGTGTGAATGAATATGATGCTTCTTGTCTGTATTTTATCTATCGACTCTTCACTCCATAAACATGTGGTCTTGTTTATCGAGCTCAGTTTCGCTTGGGGACAAGCGAGGTCTAAGCTTGGGGGGAGTTGATACGTCCAATTTGCATCACTATTGTGTATCATAATTTGCTGTTATTCATTGATATATTTCATATTGGGACACAATACTTATGTTATTTCATCTATTTTGCATGTTTCATCATTATTGGAGGATCAAGCACCGGAGCCAGGATTCTGCTGGAAAAAGCACCGTCAGAACGCGATATTTCGGAAGATCAACTGTGGAAGGAAATTACACGTAAATTCCTATTTTTCCAGATGACGGAGGGAGCCAGAAGGGGGAGAAGAGGGGAGCCAAGGTGGGCCCAGACCACAGGCCGGCGCGGCCCATGGCCTGGCCGCGCCACCCTGTGGTGTGGGGCCCCCACAGCCCCTTTCGCCTCCTTTTCTTCGCGTACTCCTTCGTCCCGAAAACCTAAGCCAGAGGGAGAACCTCACGGAGAGTTACAGCCGCCTCTGCGGGGCGGAGAACACCAGAGAGAAAAGAGCTCTCCGGCGGGCAGGGATCCGCCGGGGAAATTCCCTCCCGGAGGGGGAAATCGATGCCATCGCCATCGTCATCGAGCTGGACATCATCTTCATCATCATCATCATCATCTCCACCATCTACACCGCCATCACCACCGCTGCACCTCGTCACCGCTGTAACAATTTGGGTTGGATCTTGATTGTTTGATAGGGGAAACTCTCCCGGCATTATTCTCTACTTGTTATTGATGCTATTGAGTGAAACCATTGAACCAAAGTTTATGTTCAGATTGTTATTCATCATCATATCACCTCTGATTGTATTCCATATGATGTCTCGTGAGTAGTTCGTTTAGTTCTTGAGGACATGGGTGAAGTCTAAATGCTAGTAGTGAATTATGGTTGAGTAATATTCAATGTTATGATATTTAAGTTGTGGTGTCATTCTTCTAGTGGTGTCGTGTGAACGTCGACTACACGATACTTCACCATTTATGGGCCTAGGGGAGTGCATCTTGTATTCGGTTGCTAATTGCGGGGTTGCCGGAGTGACAGAAACCTGAGCCCCCGTTAGTATATCGATGCAAGAGGGATCGCAGGATCTCAGAGTTTAAGGCTGTGGTTAGATTTATCTTAATTACTTTCTTGTAGTTGCGGATGCTTGCAAGGGGTATAATCACAAGTATGTATTAGCCCTAGGAAGGGCGGTGCATTAGCATAGGTTCACCCACACAACACTTATCAAAACAATGAAGATTATTTAGCCACATGAAGCGAAAGCACTAGACTAAAATCCCCGTGTGTCCTCAAGAACGTTTGGTCATTATAAGTAAACAAACCGGCTTGTCCTTTGTGCTAAAAAGGATTGGGCCACTCGCTGCAATTATTTCTCTCGCATTTTACTTACTCGTACTTTATTCATCTGTTACATCAAAACTCCTTGAATACTTGTTTGTGAGCATTTGCAGTGAATCCTTCATCGAAACTGCTGCCAACACCTTCTGCTCCTCGTTGGGATCGACATTCTTACTTATCGAAGATACTACGATACACCCCCTATACTTGTGGGTCATCAATGACCAGTGGGGCACCCCAGGATGGCACCCCACAGGCCGGCGCGGCCAGCAAGGGGGGCGCGCCACCCTGGTGTGTGGGCCCCTCCTTGCCCCACTTCATCATCTCTTTCACCCATTCTCTTCTCTCCCCCGAAAAAACTCGTACTCACTTTCTCTCACTCGCGTTTCTGCTCAAGAACTCGAGATTTCTCGATCTCTTTGCTCAGCCCAGATTTCTGTCTGAAATTTGGCACATTTGCTCTCCGGTATGTGACTCCTTTGATTATCCAATGAGAATTTTGTTTGGTTGAGTATATTTTTAATATTTTGCTGCTGTAGGTAACATGTTTAGTGAGCTTGCATGCTTGTTATAAGTGATAGAAACTAGTTTTAATTCATGTTTAGTACTCTAGCAAGTTCCTATAGTAGTTTTCCTCAATTATATACCTTGAAATCAAATTTTATAATGATTGTTGAAAAATTTCAGAAAATGGAAGGAAGTAGGCACCAACTAAATCAACAAGAATTGGAGGTGCAACAAGTCATGAGAGTTCACCGCGAAGAGGGAGTATACCCCTCTTATTACCCATGTACTGATTTTATGCGGAATGCAGGAATCCTGCAAGATGTTCAAACACTGATTTCCAATGCAGGGTTGGAAAGTTTTACTGTTGGTGAACCTTACCAATATGTGAAACTAACAATGTCGGTGGTGTAGGATTTCGAATTTCATCGGTCCCAAACTAACCCCATGGTCCGATACAAGATTTATAACAAAACTGTCAACTTGCCATTTACTGATTTTTGTGCAGCAATTAGAGTGCCACAATGCGGATCCTGCGAGAAGGTCAGGGGAACGCCGCGGGAGCTCTCGAGTCTTTATACAATGATTTGTCAAGGGAGAAGCTTCTCCGATGATGGTGGTAAGTGATACGTCGCAAACGTATCTATAATTTCTTATGTTCCATGCTACTTTTATTACAATACTTGAATGTTTTATACATACTTTACAGCATTATTATACATTTTCCGGCACTAACCTATTAACAAGATGCCGAAGTGCCAGTTGCTGTTTTCTGCTGTTTTTGGTTTCAGAAATCCTAGTAAGGAAATATTCTCGGAATTGGACGAAATCAACGCCCAGGGGCCTATTTTTACACGAAGCTTCCAGAAGACCGAAAGGGAGACGAAGTGGGGCCACGAGGTGGGGACACACCAGGGCGGCGCGGCCCAAGCCCTGGCCGCGCCGGCCTGGTGTGTGGCCCCTCGTGACGCCCTTTGACCTACCCTTCCGCCTACTTAAAGCCTCCGTCGAGAAACCCCCTGTACCGAGAGCCACGATACGGAAAACCTTCCAGAGACGCCGCCGTCGCGAATCCCATCTCGGGGGATTCAGGAGATCGCCTCCGGCACCCTGCCGGAGAGGGGAATCATCACCGGAGGGGCTCTACATCATCATGCCCGCCTCCGGATTGATGCGTGAGTAGTTCATCCTTGGACTATGGGTCCATAGCAGTAGCTAGATGGTTGTCTTCTCCGCTTGTGCTTTCATTGTTATAGATCTTGTGAGCTGCCTAACATGATCAAGATCATCTATTTGTAATGCTACATGTTGTGTTTGGCGAGATCCGATGAATATAGAATATTATGTTAAGTTGATTATCAATCTATCATATATGTGTTGTTTATGTTCTTGCATGCTCTCCGTTGCTAGTAGAGGCTCTGGCCAAGTTGATACTTGTAACTCCAAGAGGGAGTAATTATGCTCGATAGTGGGTTCATGCCTCCATTTAATCTGGGACAGTGACAGAAAGTTCTAAGGTTGTGGATGTGCTGTTGCTACTAGGGATAAAACATTGATGCTTTATCTAAGGATATTTGTGTTGATTACATTACGCGCCATACTTAATGCAATTATCTGTTGTTCGCAACTTAATACCGGAAGGGGTTCGGATGATAACCTGAAGGTGGATTATTTAGGCATAGATGCATGCTGGATAGCGGTCTATGTACTTTGTCGTAATGCCCTGATTAAATCACATAGTAATCATCGTTGATATGTATTGAATCTTTATTTGTCAATTGCTCGCCTGTAATTTGTTCACCCAGCATGCTAGTTATCTTGTTGGAGAGACACCTCTAGTGAACTGTGGACCCCGGTCCATTCTTTTACATCTGAATACATTCTACTGTTTTTACTATTCTTTGCAAACAAACACCATCTTCCACTCGATACGCTTAATCCTTTGTTTTCAGCAAGCCGGTGAGATTGACAACCTCACTGTTACGTTGGGGCAAAGTACTTTGATTGTGTTGTGCAGGTTCCACGTTGGCGCCGGTTTCACTGGTGTTGCGCCGCACTACATTCCTCCACCAACAACCTTCACGTGCTTCTTGGCTCCTACTGGTTCGATAACCTTGGTTCCTTTCTGAGGGAAAACTTGCTGCTGTGCGCATCACACCTTCCTCTTGGGGTTCCCAACGGACGTGTACATCTACGCGCATCAAGCTATTTTTTCTGGCGCCGTTGCCAGGGAGATCAAGACACGCTGCAAGGGGAGTCTCCACTTCCAATCTCTTTACTTTGTTTTTGTCTTGCTTTATTTTATTACTACTTTGTTTGCTGCACTTAAACAAAACACAAAAAAATTAGTTGCTAGCTTTACTTTATTTACTATCTTGTTCTCTATATCAAAACACAAAAAAATTAGTTACTTGTCTTTACTTTATTTGCTTAGTTTATTTTACTACTGTTACAATGAGTAATCCTTAAGTCGAAGTTCGCTCTTTTAAGCAACAAGGTGGAGAAAGTTTTAAATATGCTTGGTACAGAATTAGTAATGCTCATCATAGGTGCATTAAGAAACACTCCACTACTATCCTTCTTAGTAACTTTTATATTGGTTTATCTAGTTGGAATAGGTATGTTCTTGATACTCTTTCGGGAGGTAATTTCCTAGGTACTCCTGCTTTAGAAGCTAGCTGCATCATTGAGAGTCTAGTTGGAATACCACCTGTTAATGAAGTTAAAATTGAAATCTCTCTTGAGGATGTTATGAAAAAATTGGAAACCATAGGGAAAAATTTCCCAAGTGTTGAAACTAAATTGGGAATGCTACTTGATAAAACTAATGAACTTGATAAATCCTTAGGAGGAATTGATGAAAGAATTAGTGTCCTAGGAACTTGTGTTGTCCATGATAATCAAACCAATAGGATTGATGAACTTGAAAAAGCTATGGAAACCTTGGGTTCAACTTTTTCTTCTCTTAAGTATAAGGAGAAAGCTTATGTGGGTAAAGAGCAAAAATTCATGTATGCCTCTAAGGTGCCTAAACAAAAAAATTATTATAGGACTAAAATTTATAAAACCCCTAGCACCACCATAGAAAATTTAGATAATGGAGCACCTAAAGTACCCTCTGCAACAAGTTGTGTTTGCAAGAAAAATAATGATGTTGATGCTTCATCTCTTGATGTTACTTGATTTGCACTTTCTGCGCCTAGCTGAAAGGCGTTAAAGAAAAGCACTTCTTGGGAGATAACCCAAGTTTCATTTTATTTACTGTATTGTTGAGTCTTGGAAGTTGTTTACTACTGTAGCAACCTCTCCTTATCATGTTTTTGTGCCAAGTAAAGTTTTTATGTTAAAGTTGATGTTATATTTGGGATCGCTGCGCAGAAACAGCATTGCTGTCTGTCACGAATTCTCGCAGAAGTCTCTGTAAAAAAATCGAAAAAATCTGCAAATTTACGAGCATGATCCTCAGATATGTACGCAAATTTCATTAGTTTTGAGTTTTTCCATTTGAGCAAGTTAAGTGCCCCTTCCAGATGCATCTTTATGGACTGTTCTGTTTTTGATAGATTCTGTCTTTTATTTCGCTTTGCCACTTTTGCTATGTTGAATGAGTTTCTTTGTTCCATTAACTTTCAGAAGCTTTGTGCAATGTCCAGAAGTGTTAACAATGATTGTGTCACCTCTGAATATGTGAATTTTTGGTTATGCACTAACCCTCTAATGAGTTTGCTTGGAGTTTGTGTGAAGGAAGTTTTCAAGGGTCAAGAGAAGAGGATGATATACTATGATCAAGAAGAGTGAAAGGTCTAAGCTTGGGGATGCCCCGGTGGTTCATCCCTGCATATTTTAAGAAGACTCAAGCATCTAAGCTTGGGGATGCCCAAGGCATCCCCTTCTTCATCGACAACATTATCAGGTCACTTCTAGTGAAACTATATTTTTATTCCGTCACATTCTTATGTTCTTTACTTGGAGCGTCGGTTTGTTTTTATTTTTGTTTTGGTTGAATAAAGTTGGATCCTGCCATTCTTATATTGGAGATATTACTCTCCGCTTTTTCATATGGAACACTTGTGTTCTTAATTGTGCTTTAATGTTCATGGCGAAAGCTTATTGCTTCGTTAAATTGCTATTTGGTTGGAATTGGAAAATGCTGCATATGGTTTGGTAACTTGGCAATTGTTTGAGCTCTCATAAGATCATGTTTAAGCTCTTGCATCATGTAGTTTAATCTATTAATGAAGAACTACCGTAGAGCTTGTTTAATTTGGTTTGCATGATTGTTCTCTCTAAGTCTAGATATTTTCGGGTAAAGTGTTTGAACAACAAGGAAGACAGTGTAGAGCCTTATAATGCTTGCAATATGTTCTTGTGTGAGTTTTGTTGTACCTGTTCATACTTGTGTTTGCTTCAAACAACCTTGCTAGCCCAAACCTTGTACTGAGAGGAAATGCTTCTCGTGCATCCAAACACCTTGAGCCAAACTCCATGCCATTTGTGTCCACCATATCTACCTACTATGTGGTATTTTTCTGCTATTCCAAAGTAAATTACTTGAGTGCTACCTTTAAAATTTCATTCCTCTACCTTTACAATATATAGCTCATGGGACAAATAGCTTAAAAACTATTATGGTGATGAATATGTAGTTATGTGTCTTAATTCTTATAAGTTGCTTGTTGAGCGGTAACCATGTTTTCTGGGGACGCCATCAACTTTATCTTTGTTGGATATCATGTGAGATGATATGCATGTTCGTCTTGTCTGAAGTAAGTGGACTTCACGATCAAATGGTTTGAGTATGCATATGTTAGAGAAGAACATTGGGCCGCTAACTAAAGCCATGTATCAAGGTGGAAGTTTCAGTTTGGACATACAACCTCAATCTCTTATGAGAATATTAACTGTTGTTGAATGCTTAAGCATTAAAAAGAGGAGTCCATTATCTGTTGTCTATGTTGTCCCGGTATGGATGTCTAAGTTGAGAATAATCAAAAGCGAGAAATCCAATGCGTGCTTTCTCCTTAGACACTTGTACATGCGGCATAGAGGTACCCCTTTGTGACACTTGGTTGAAACATATGTTATGCGATGAGAATCCGTGTTTCCGAGCTAAGTAGGACAAGGTGCGAGCACTATTAGTACTCTATGCATGAGACATGCAACTTGTAGGAAGTATTATGCATAGCACATATGAATTATTACTACCGTTGACAAAATTGTTTCTATGTTTTCAAAATAAAAGCTCTAGCACAAAAATAGTAATCCATGCTTCCCTCTGTGAAGGGCCATTCTTTTACTTTATTGTTGAGTCAGTTTACCCACTTCTTTCTATCTTAGAAGCAAACACTTGTGTTAACTGTGTGCATTGATTCTTACATGTTTACTTATTGCACCTGTTATATTACTCTATGTTGACAAATATCCATGAGATATACATGTTACAAGTTGAAAGCAATTGCTGAAACTTAATCATCCTTTGTGTTGCTTCAATGCATTCTACTTTGAATATATTGCTTATGAGTTAGCTCTTATGCAAGTCTTATTGATACTTGTCTTGAAAGTACTATTCATGAAAAGTTTTGCTATATGATTCATTTGCTTAGTCATTATCTTTGTTAGCAATCTTTTGTTCAGATCACTCCATTCATCTCATATGCTTTACAATAATTTTTATCAAGATTATGTTGGTAGCATGTCACTTCAGAAATTATTTGTGTTATCGTTTACCTACTCGAGGACGAGTAGGAACTAAGCTTGGGGATGCTTGATACGTCGCAAACGTATCTATAATTTCTTATGTTCCATGCTACTTTTATTACAATACTTGAATGTTTTATACATACTTTACATCATTATTATACATTTTCCGGCACTAACCTATTAACAAGATGCCGAAGTGCCAGTTGCTGTTTTCTGCTGTTTTTGGTTTCAGAAATCCTAGTAAGGAAATATTCTCGGAATTGGACGAAATCAACGCCGGGGGCCTATTTTTACACGAAGCTTCCAGAAGACCGAAAGGGAGACGAAGTGGGGCCACGAGGTGGGGACACACCAGGGCGGCGCGGCCCAAGCCCTGGCCGCGCCGGCCTGGTGTGTGCCCCCCTCGTGACGCCCTTTGACCTACCCTTCCGCCTACTTAAAGCCTCCGTCGCGAAACCCCCTGTATCGAGAGCCACGATACGGAAAACCTTCCAGAGACGCCGCCGTCGCGAATCCCATCTCGGGGGATTCAGGAGATCGCCTCCGGCACCCTGCCGGAGAGGGGAATCATCACCGGAGGGGCTCTACATCATCATGCCCGCCTCCGGATTGATGCGTGACTAGTTCATCCTTGGACTATGGGTCCATAGCAGTAGCTAGATGGTTGTCTTCTCCGCTTGTGCTTTCATTGTTATAGATCTTGTGAGCTGCCTAACATGATCAAGATCATCTATTTATAATGCTACATGTTGTGTTTGGCGAGATCCGATGAATATAGAATATTATGTTAAGTTGATTATCAATCTATCATATATGTGTTGTTTATGTTCTTGCATGCTCTCCGTTGCTAGTAGAGGCTCTGGCCAAGTTGATACTTGTAACTCCAAGAGGGAGTAATTATGCTCGATAGTGGGTTCATGCCTCCATTTAATCTGGGACAGTGACAGAAAGTTCTAAGGTTGTGGATGTGTTGTTGCTACTAGGGATAAAACATTGATGCTTTATCTAAGGATATTTGTGTTGATTACATTACGCGCCATACTTAATGCAATTATCTGTTGTTCGCAACTTAATACCGGAAGGGGTTCGGATGATAACTTGAAGGTGGATTATTTAGGCATAGATGCATGCTGGATAGCGGTCTATGTACTTTGTCGTAATGCCCTGATTAAATCACATAGTAATCATCGTTGATATGTATTGAATCTTTATTTGTCAATTGCTCGCCTGTAATTTGTTCACCCAGCATGCTTGTTATCTTATTGGAGAGACACCTCTAGTGAACTGTGGACCCCGGTTCATTCTTTTACATCTGAATACATTCTACTGTTTTTATTGTTCTTTGGAAACAAACACCATCTTCCACTCGATACGCTTAATCCTTTGTTTTCAGCAAGCCGGTGAGATTGACAACCTCACTGTTACGTTGGGGCAAAGTACTTTGATTGTGTTGTGCAGGTTCCATGTTGGTGCCGGTTTCACTGGTGTTGCGCCGCACTACATTCCTCCACCAACAACCTTCACGTTCTTCTTGGCTCCTACTGGTTCGATATCCTTGGTTTCTTTCTAAGGAAAAACTTGGTGCTGTGCGCATCACACCTTCCTCTTGGGGTTCCCAACGGACGTGTACATCTACGCGCATCAGTAAGATCAGTAGCATTCAACTCCCAGCTATCCGCTACTTTGCTTATTTCGTTACAAAGTGTGTTCTTGCTAGAAAGAATGCAAGTAAGTTGTCTGTCCAAGATATGGCTTTCTTAGTTGCTGCTTTGCAACAGGATAGGACTTATAATTTGGGTGCTTTAATAGCTTGTAGACTTGCTACTAACTGTGAGAAGGGAGGAATTTGTGGAGGTCTTATCGCCTCTCGCTTATTAGCTATGCATGGTGTAGAACCTCACCACCTAGATATCACTACAAGAAAAGTTCTGATAGACAACGTCCCAAAATCGTCCACTAAGGGGTATTTTTCGTCGCCTATGGGCCTAACCCGACGATATGGGTTCTGTTGTCGAAACTGCGTCAGGCAAAGTCCTACGACGTTTTTTTCGGTCTGTCGCGTTTGGGCGTCCTTCCGCCACGGAAAATCGGACCGTGGCGCAAGTGTTTTCGGGAGCCCGTTGACTGCTGACGTCATGCAAACTGACACGTGGCAGACGCCGTTAACTAGCAGTTAACGGCGTTAACCGGCTGAAACCCCGTGGTAGATGGTAGGCCCACACGAGGCCTGCCACGTGTTAAGCGGGCCGGGCCAGATGACATAGTTTGACCGGTCAACTATATAGCTGGGCTGGTCCATTAGTTACGTGGGCCGGGCCTAACCTCTAAGGTTGACTGGTCAAAACTTAAATGGGCCGGCCCATTTAACATGTGGGGTCCACCTTACAGCAACTGGGCCGGCCCAAGAAGCAAGTGGGCCGGGCCAAAAACACAGGTGGGTCCCACTTTCCTGTTAAAGGGCCGGCCCATTTAGTGTGTGGGGTCCACCTTATAGCAAGTGGGCCAGCCCAACAAGCTAGTGGGCCGGGCCAAAAACACAGGTGGGTCCCACTTTCCAGTTAAAGGGTCGGCCCATTTAGTATGTGGGGTCCACCATATAGCAAGTGGGCCGGGCCAAAAACACAGGTGGGTCCCACTTTCCTGTTAAAGGGCCAGCCCATTTAGTATGTGGGGTCCACCATATAGCAAGTGGGCTGGCCCACCAAGATAGTGGGCCGGGCCAAAAACACAGGTGGGTCCCACATTCCTGTTAATGGGCCGGGCCATTTGGTATGTAGGGTCCACCATATAGCAAGTGGGCCGACCCAACAAGATAGTGGGCCGGGCCAAAAACACAGGTGGGTCCCACCTTCCTGTTAAAGGGCCGGCCCATTTACCATGTGGGACCACCGTATAGCAAGTAGGCTGGCCCAACAAGATAGTGGGCCGGGCCAAAAGCACAGGTGGGCCCCACTTTCCTGTTAACGGGCCGACCCAATTAGTATGTGGGGTCCACCATGTAGCAAGTGGGCCGGCCCAACAAGATAGTGGGCCGGGCCAAAAACACATGTGGGTCCCACTTTCCTCTTAAAGGGCCGGCCCAACAAGATAGTGGGCCGGGTCAAAAACACAGGTGGGTCCCACTTTCCTCTTAAAGGGCCGGCCCATTTAGAATGTGGGGTCCACCACAAAAGCAATTGGGCTGGCCCAACTAAGTAGTGGGTGGGGTCCACATTAAAGCAAGTGGGCCAGACCAATTAGAGTGTGGGGTCCACCGTAAATCAAATGGGCTGGCCCAATAAGTAAGTGGGCCAGCCCGTTTAGTTGTTGTTTATATGCCGGCATAATAGGCGCTTTAGGAATTTGCGGGCAGGCACATATGTGATTTCGCTTAATTGGACCGTTTAAGGGATGGGAATTCGTGATTTAGATAATGAGAATATTTACGCAGCATTGATTTCTGTCGGATAGCCTCACTTACCACAAGCACCAAAGAAAAAATGCGCGAAAGAACTATAAAAACTAACTAAATATTACATCAGCTGCAAGGCATTGAAAAAATATTACAGAACCCAGAGAAATTGAATGGTAATTAAACCTAGCAATACAATGAAGCGATCCGGCAATCTTTTAAGTTGTCCATGCAGCACCTATATCTGAAACAAAGACATTACAAGTTAAGACAGCAATAATGGAAAGGCAAAGACACTACAATATTGTTTGCCAAAGAATTTGGAACTCATAATTTCGTCGTTATAACAAGATCATTGTAATGCGCACAATAAGCAAACAAAGAGTGCATGGCGCATACCAACAGCCAATATAACAGAGCATGTTAGAATGAAACAGCAGACTTACTACTGTCGAGTCCCATGCAAACCAACATGTTCAGGGAGTACAAAATTGGCATGAACAACATAGTAGCAAGCTATAAATTTTGTAACAACGACTGAGCAAGATGAAGTTATGATGGCTACATCTACAGAGCAGGGAATGTAAACCAAAAATAGAAGTTACGATGGCAAAAGCTAAAGAGGAGGGAATGTGAACCAACATGTGCCAAGTGCAATTACTTCATTTTGGCCGTGAACTAAATAATACTCCTGAACTTATAGTGAAGGGGATGCAAATCAAGATGTTTTGGGATATAAACTTGTAATGAGCAACACATAGAGGATAGTTAATGCTGGAGCTTAGGATGGACCAGATACAGAATATAGTGGGATCACCTGTGAACTTGTATAAGAGGGAATGCAAACCAATATGTTCAGCTTTCCATATGTGAGCGTCATGCCAAGTCAGAGAAACAAGTCAATAATGCAGCTTTTGAAGAACAAGATGGCACGCAAAATTATTATCTAGTAGTATGACAAGTTTATTTGTACTACAGGCTAGATAGCAGAGTGATAGCATGCCAAACTAAGTCCTTACTTTGTTAGCTTACAATGAACTAGATACAAAACAATGGCATCACCTGTAGTACAGGGAATGCAAGCCAACATGTTCATGGAGTAAAAAATTGGCACAAACAACATAGTAGCAGGCCATAATTTTTGTAACAACGACTGAGCAAGATAAAGTTATGATGGCTAGATCTACAGAGCAGGGAATGTAAACCAAATATAGAAGTTACGATGCCAAAAGCTATAGAGCAGGGAATGCGAACCAACATGTGCAATTACTTAAAATTGGCCATGAACTAAATAATAGCAGGATGTTACTATAATACCTATAATTTTTGTAACAACGACTGAGCAAGATAGAAGTTATGATGGCTACATCTACAGAGCAGGGAATGCAAACCAAAATGTTCAATCGCTTAAAGTTAGCAATGAAGTAGAAAATAGCAAGGTGTTACGGTCATAGCTAGGAATGAACTAAAAGAGCTTCAGACAAACAAGCATCTGAACCAAGAACATGGCGCTAAAACAAGGGACTTACATTAGGAGAAGCACTCTGTGGGAGTCACAGCAGATCTTCCTGGGGTTGATAGATCTGGTGATGAAGTACACTACATGTGCTACTTGGGGTTGGAGAGACGGCCATTACACTTCATGGTTACTCATGTCATCTGCAAAGACGTAAGGGCGCGTCGTTAGCACAAACAGGTTCCCGCAGATTAAACAAGAACTTGCAGGCAAGCAATAGAAAAGCGACAGTAGAAGAGTTTAGATCATGCAAGGCGCCGGTGAAGCAGATCCGGTTCATGCACAGCGGTGTCGGTGAGCAAGATCCGATGCGGTGGACGATACCGCAGCTGAAGCGACTGCGGTAGACTGCTGGATGAGCATATGGTTTCGAGGTTCGGCGGGGATGATCCGGTCCGGTTGATGACGGCGTCGATGAAGCGGCTCCGGCAGGCAGCCGGATGACGAGGATCGCGAGGCCTCGGGTAGGCCAGGGAAGTCCGGCGGGGATGTTCCGGTGCGGTGGTCGTGGAGGTGGTAGAGAGAGGGACTTGAGAAGTTCCGGTGGGTGGTCTCAGATGAGAGACTGAGGGAAATGAATTTTTTTGGGAGGGTTTCCGGGGCTAGGGAGGTGGTGATCCAGAAAATGACGGGCAGACCCCCCCCACCAACCGACTTTGCTGTCATCTCCACAAGGGTAGAATGGGAATTTGAAAGCGTGTGAATTTTTTGTATTTTGTGGGCGGGAAGTTTTGCCGCTATGATATTTTGAATTGGGCTAAGGTCCAAGTATAATGATAAAAAATTGTGAGACCGTACTAGTACCTCTGTTCAAGGCCGAGTGCAAAATCAAATCATCATCACCTTGAATATCGGTTACTATCATCGTGTTCTATCTTCTTATCCCATTCAAAAACACGTCTGAAATATTTCTAGATTGGCGGGAGATTTTGCCGCCCGACTGAGATTTGATTTTGAATATGGCTATGGTCAAGTAATATAATATAATACTAATATAAAGACGGTACACCTGGTTAAGTACTAATTGCTCTGCTCCGGCAGTTAAGGCCAGCAGCCACATCAAGCCATCATCATTACAAACAAAATCAGTCAAATCTAGAAGCTAGTATAGGATAAATTCACAGCAGCATAATAAATCCAGAAAACTAAGTATAATAGTACATAAACTGCATACAAGAGCCAAAAGCAGCCAATAACAATGTTAATGTTCACGACAAACTAATCTGAAAATAATACAAGACACCATGTATGGCCAACATGAAGATTAGGATACCCCAGGATGAACGAATATGTTCTTCATTCAGCATATATTTCTTCGTCACTCCATTGAAGGAAATTTTCATTGAACTCCTTCCGTCTGCAGTGTGCAGCCAATACATCCTCCAAACGGTATGGCCTTTGTTCATTTCTCATACCGTAGTTTCCTAATCTATTCACATGTATTGGCCACTCATCCCAGGCCTTTATATCATCAAAGTACTCTCTGATATAACCAAAATCTGTGTAGTAGATGCAGCCAGGTCGAAGTGTCGGGTGCACTCTGGTGTCGACGGAGATACACCGGATATAATGGACGAAGAAGGCACGACTGCCAATGTTATTGACGGCATGGAGAGAGCGGCTCTCAGTGTCCACACGGTACACCAATGGTTGACCTTCCTCCAAATGCTTGTTGTCCAACAACACAAGCAGCAGAGCACCATCCGACTTCACAAGGTAGAACTTGTTATTTCCAAGCTCTGGAAATGAAAATAGTGTATCCATTTTGACAGTGCTCGCACGCTGCTCCAACTGGACATTGTTGGTGCACACTAATTTTCCGAACTCAAAATTGTTCACAGCTATTGCATACAATTCACCATTGAACGGGGTAATGCAACGCAGACAATGGTGCTCGATCGAAAATCTTCCTTCTCCCCAATCTTCATCTATACCCTTAGTTGGAGTGCTCTCATCGACCCAAGCAATTTCCGCCGGGTAATCTTTGGAAACGAAGACCATAGTCGGGGACTTCATCACAGCGACTGACTTCAGAATAACGTTTGGCATATGCGCCTCAAACATAGTATTCAATGTCTTTGTGAGTGGGTTCAGAAGCCGTATCTTGTGCGGCTGGTTCTTCTGGGCAAGCACGATGACGCCACGGCAAAAGCCGACAAAGTAGTATCTAAAATATATTGATGAAGATAACATTCAGCACTAAGATGTTTACGATTGAAAATAAAAATAGATTAACTCTATAGATATGGAGGAATTTGAACCTTGCATGAACTTCCGTTAGATCGATGGTGACGTAGCGGGATGTGCGGAGGTGGAGGAAGGTGAAATCAGCAGCGCGTGGAAGGCCGTGGTCTAGCATGATCCATTCGTGCAGGTGCACGTCGGGCTCAGGTAAACCTGAGCGCCAATTTCTACAGACTTGCCTCATAGCAGAGTAGGTGTCAGCGTACTGCTCGTTCGCCAGTAAGCATTCGCCGATCTTGTGAAGTGGTCCATCAGCCGAGAGAGAGGCCCAGTTCACGGAGGCGACGGCCGCCGGCGCATTCTTCTTGGCCATCGCCGGCAGGGAGCGCGCGTGGGCGGTTTGTGTTTTTTCCTTCGATTTGGAGAAGTTGATGGGACGTGAGAGGCGTGGTTGCGTGCGTGAGTGAGAATGAGACTGTGTGCAGAGGGAGGGAGAGAGGGGGCTCTGGCAACGTGACGGTTGGTCTCGGCAGTTTCTCAAAAAAGCTAGACGTTTGGTCTCAACACGCGCACCGCCTAACCGCTGTGCACCGCGACACGCGTCCGTGGTACTGCACGTCTGCACCATTACGTGTACTCAGTTAGCCTTACACTGGAAAAATATCTGCACTCAGTTTTCCCCTCGAGTATTAATACTGGCTAGTGCAATATACTCAGTTTTACCCTCAAGTGGCTGATCAACAGAGAGTCAACAAATGGGATTAAGCTATCTAATTGAGTAATTTCATGCGCAAAAAAAAATCATAGTGCCTCCTACTTATGGAGTCTTGTTAAGAAGAGGAGGTCTAATACGTGGAAAACAGAATAGCACACCACAGGTCCGAAATGATGGAAAGGGCTAGGCAATCCACTTATTATAGAACTCAACAAAAACCACATGGAACTATATTAAACTTATGCAGTAGCCAACGCAACCAAAAGTCAGAAGTGCAGGCTGAATCCCAAAGGCACAACACAATAAGGAAACTTGCAACCTTATATAAAAGGGGCTATGCAACCCACTTATACACACATTAACAGCCATCCTCGTGTGTGACAAGAGAAATTCAACACTGGATTCGGAGGTAGGCACATGAAGCTTTACAAGGGCCAATGGGGCACCAACAATTTAAGGATGAATTGAACCACACCGTCAACAATTCAAACTCGAGACCTTGGCTCTAATACCATTTAAGTTCGAACGGATTGAAAAGGCTAGGCAACCAATTTCTAAAACATCCACAGGAACAACTACCAAGTTGATCCCAGCCGTAGATAAATGCATCCACCAACAAAATAGGAACAGTGCCTCAGTCTCAGGAAACATTTCACAATACCAAGGTACTCACATGTCAATGTCAGTGTTTTCATCTCCAATTATCTATGGCATTTTATTAGTCTTTGACAGATTATAACAAACTTGATTGGCCTCCTGCAGTAGGGCATCACATGCTTCTGATCTCGATCTCAACATGTCAACTTGGTTTCTTAACACATCTGCTGCAGCTCGTTCTATTTGGATTTGTTCCTCCAGAACTTGTGCAGAGAAAGACTTGGACTTGGATTGCAAAAACCCAGCATTTCGCAGGAAAGTGTTTTTGGTGATATCTTTATTTTTAAGTACCATGGTAAATGTCTCCATACATTCTTCTAGAGTTTTTTCCATACCATCTTTCCCGGGTTTTGCCATCTCCAATTTCATATTTGCCTGAAAAGTTTTGAGTCGTGTAAAACTAAAAGTTATTACAGAGAAACATGCAGACGGTAGATTTAATGTGTATGAACTACTTGTAATCCTACAAGTTGGTATGCCTGATTACACATCAAATGCATTTTCACAAAAACGCCTACAAGATCATATTGACATGCCCATTATTGCTCCTACAAATTGGCAAGTGTGTAGTTAAAAAATTTAAATCATAAAGAAGACTTACAATAACACTTTCTGCAAGTTCTCCTATCACATTATGTTTGTTCTTCTGGCATGCCTCGAACTGCTCTGCCAGAGTCATCTCTTTGTCTGGTTGCATGTTGTTTGCATGATCTACTTTCTGCATTTTTGTACAATCATATGGAGATCAAATAACGTGGTTGAAATGGAGGATGGAAATATAACATGCACACGGAGTTCTACACAATTTACGAGTAACATATGTAGCAGTACAGACCAGCGGGGCATTACTTTTTGCCAGAGATGCCCAACCAAGTGACGAGATCCTGTACGGCTTGGTAAACGTTGTTTCAAGCGGTTAGCCTGGTTCCTTTTAGACAACGTCTACAAAAGGAGACTAGTGAGACACTGGCGCAAAATAAGTATTCGGAATTTAATCTGGTTTCACGGTCCTCATAAGCCATACCACATTCTTTGGATCAGACCAATGCTTGACAAGATCTCCCCACTGCTCGTCAGTCATACAGGGTGCAGGAGACTTTGTTCGAACATTGGCAGTAATCTGGCCAGTGAAGTATGTCGCCTTAAGCTTATAGCGGTGCTGGCGCAACAATTCTTTGAATATGGAAGCGATGACAAACTTTACATCCTCATTATCCTCATCGAATTCAAACCTTAACTGCTCACAACGGTGGAATGATTGGTGAGTTATATAGCATAGAAACAACAGTAAGCTACAAGAAATGGGACAGATCAATGTGGAATAATTTATCATTACCAGGAGAAGCATGACTTACGTGTAAATTATGCACTAAACTCTCGAACTGTGAAGGGGTGTCAACGTGCTGCTTCCACAATGGGAAGGTAGGAAGTTCATTCCTGATAAAATGGCCAACCTGTGATACAAGATATGAAGATTCATGCGGATGAAGTGGCCTTCTGCCACCTACAATAGATGTGATGCGAAATCTTGAACCCATTCCGGAAATCTTAGCTGCAAGTTTTTTCCTACCGTTGGCCCCCTCGTTTTTATTGATCTTGGCGAACCTACCAAGTTAAGCATTACATCAAGCTATCATGGTATATAGATACATAAGGGAGCATTAAACTACAAGTCTTGAAAAAAGTATTACCTTTTTTGGCGTGGGTCTCATCATCGGGAGAGGAGTTGTCTTTCGCAGGACTAAGGGTCGGAGGGAGATCATCACCAGTTTGCTGGTGTTGTGGCAGCACTGTTTGGCCATTTGAAGTTGTATCATCTGGGACTAGCATCATGTGTCCTTGGCCATTATTACCTACCACCACTCCTGATGGTGCCAATTCTTGGCTAGAATTTGCTGTGGAAACTGGTTCTGTTGGCAATTGTTGCTGAGAAACAGTATTGGCAACTGGTGGTTGTGGAATGTGTGGGCTGGTACATGCTCGGGCTACTTCTGTCTGATTTGATGGTTTGTGGTTTTTACGAGACCTTTTACTGTTATCATTCTTGGCCTGTTCGCCACCTCGTGTCAGTCTCTTGTTAGACCTTGTAATAGGAGGAGCAGCACAAGCATCAGGCTTAACTCTTTTTTTATTACGCACTGTCACCCATCCTCCGGTATCAGCCTGAGGTTCCTGTTGAGTGTTCTTCCTCCTATTCGTTCTTGAAAAGTTCTTGCCCGAATCTGCAGATGCCTGTCACATATAAATGATATTTCAATGTACAATATTATATGATGATGATATGCAGATGGAATGGAAAAACAGTAAGGCAACATATGCCAAAACATATATGAGGCGTTAACTAAGCAGGAAAAATTGTAGTAATGAGATTGAACATGGCATGGGTAACATATTTGGTAGGACTGGGATACAACAAATGGAAGTTGGGACATATAATTCGATGACAGGACAGAGAAAACTCACCTTGTTGTGTTGCAGACAATAGTCGACCAGGGCATCTTCCTGAGTCAGCTCGCCATCACAATCAGCAGGATCAAATTCTGAATCAGAGGAATGTTCCGTATCCTTTGTGAGGGAGGTGGGTGGCGTTTTTGCACTAGACCTTGTAGAAGGATGTAGTGTTAGGCCCAACAAGGCTGCAACTCGGCTATTATGCAGAATAGTTTGCCTCCGTTGCTCTTCGTACTCATTCTCGAGTGGAAGACCTAACATGCATTGGCGAGAAATGCAGATGAGATTTATCATGGAACTGTGCATATAAGAACAAATTAATAGTAGCAGTGAGACTGCTCAAAAGGTGTAATGACAAACAAACTATGGCTCAAAAATAATTGATGTTCATATTGTCAAGCTTCATGCACTAGCCAACGCAACCGGAAGTCCGGACTGATGGAAAGGGCAAACAAATTATGGCTCAAAAATAATTTATGTTGGGCAACAAAGGGCAGCAGCAACAATTTTTAGGATAAGTATGATGTCAAGCTTCATGCAGTAGCCAACGCAACCAAAAGTACGAACTGATGGAAAGGGCTAAGCAATCCACATATAGACTCAAACACATATAAGTGTCATTTTCATGCCAATGGTTAACCATATGGAATGGCGTGTGCTTAATATAATTGCCTAGGGTCTTCCAAGTTCCAACAGATCGATCTATTGGATGAACTTGCTAGAGCATGCAATTCGAAATGGTATCAGACCTACAAGGTCCTGAGTTCAAATCCTAGCAAGTAGCAACGCAGTATTCAAAATAAATATTTGCAGCCTTCCTAAAAAAATATCTAATGATACATGCCTAAGGCTCGGTCTATTGAATGAGTGGTTTTATCACTTAGCACCACAAGTTGGGGATTTTTAATCACAAAACACCAACATTTGGGGAAATTATTTCACATAACACATTATTTGTCATTAGTCGGCTTGACAAGAGCATGACCCTACAACGTGACACCAATTTACAGTACGTGAGCATGTTTGCTACAAACAAATGAATTTTGGTGTGAAATTTTGTAGACACTCTGTGGAAAGGAGAATATGAGTCACACTTGTTACATATGATACACACAAATGAATTACCATATGACAAATATCCACAAGAAATTATAACCACACAAGAACATGAGATTTGGGTAATATATTCAGTACCAGCATAATGTTTTGATAATGTTTACCAATACAACTACCATGGACATAAGATTTTATTTTGAACTGTCTGGACATAAGATTTAACAACTAGTGTTGACAAACAGCTTTGTATTTGCGTTTAACAGCAAATACCACAAAATAAAGTCTAATTGTCTTTCTCCTGCGGTCACTCTTAAACTGACGGTGGCCGGAGGTCACTAATGGGCTATGAAACAGAGATCATGTATTCTGCGAAACAATTACCCCAAATGTTAGTGTTTTGTGATACAAATTTCTAGGGTTGTGGTTCTGTGATAAAAAAAATCCTGAACTTCTGGTGTTAAGTGATAAAACCTCATTGGATGAACTGGCTAGAGCATGCAATTCCACATGGCGCACACAGAGTTGCAAATAGAAAAAAATACAGGCAGTTTAATACTATCAATAAATTGCTCTCCTAGCTTGACTGCTATCATAACCTTTGTAATACGTACTACCACCATCCCGAAGTTTTTATCAAAAATCATTAACATGCAAAATACAAATTTAATATCATTAAATAGATAACAAATATATTTTCGTATGGTATCTACAAAATATTATATTTCTTGATAGATTGTTCTGAAAGTTTGGTCAAACTTTACTTGGTTTGACTTTTATAAATAAGCCTTCAGGTTTGGGGTGGAGGTAGTAATGTAGTATACTTCAAACCCCAAAAAAGTACCGCACAGAAGTGATATTTGGAAAAGAAATGCGTAACGAAAGCGGACATAAGCTCTGCCTCTCCATCAGCAGATGTAAGGTTACGATCAGCAGAGTTCCGAGATAAAAAAAATACAGGCAGTTTAATACTATCAACAAATTGCTCTGCTAGCTTGACTGCTAGCATAACCTTTGTAAAATGCATACTTCAAACCCCCAAAACATATCACACAGAAGTGATTCTCGGAAAAGAAATGCATAACGAAAGCGGACATAACCTCGATCTTCCTCTCGATCAGCAGATGTAAGGTTAAGATCTCATATAGCTACGCGGCAAACAACTATCTACACTGATCTAATATCAACAAGAATGCATTGCAAGAAAGCAACGAAAACTAGTGTAAGAAATCAAATGCATATAACAAAAGCGGACATGTAAAGTATTCATCAACCTTCGTCTGAGGCCCGGGCGGATTTACTCTTTGGTTGGGGGTGGTCGACTTTGGGGCCGCGTTTTTTGCCCATCTCGCTCTCCGGTGAGGTGGACTACAGAGTCGGGGAAGCAGATCCGGAGGAGATATGGCGCGGTGAACGTCGGCCTCGAGGAAGCTAATCCGGCTTGCTAGGCAGCAAGGGAGCCGGTAAAACATGGTCGGTCACTACGGTGGCCGGTGAGAAGGCAGTGATGGTGAGGAGGGGCGGTGGGGCACGGCCGTCGTCGTGGGAGTGTGCCTGGTAGAAGCATGAGAAAGATGTGGTGTTCGAATTGTGCTCTACAGGGAAATATCCTCTGTGGACCGATGTTTATAGGCCGACGGGCAAACCGCAGGTTTTGGGGTAGCTTGAAAATGGGACGCACCAACAATTTCGGCGCGTGTTTTGCGGCAGAGATGAAAGTCACCCATAAGAAACTTTCCTCATGGATGCTTGTTGCTTGGTCGTGTGGACAACATATATAGTGGGAGATGCCCATAGCTAGCTAGGCCATTCATATCAAACTCGAGTGATTATCACTAAGTTTACAATGAATATATTTCATGACACTTGATATTGGCCGGATAGTAGAAAATATATTTCATGACTATCGATCCCATATTAGTTAATTTATATTATTTCAATTGCTAAAATATTTTCATATTCTTTTAGAGTTCTAAAAAACACACTACACAATGACAATGGATATCACTACCTTCTAGGTCCCGGTCATCAGATTTAGAGTAAAGTAGCTTAGCGACAGATTTAGACCTTTGTGCAACAAATACATGAGTTGGTGATATGTGCAAAAGAACAGGTTAAGTGAGTGTTTTGTGCAACAATGACAACAATAAGTGGAGTTTCGATCGTGCAAAGGATAAAAGGTGGAAGAGGGATCACACGGAAGGAGAAAGAGAAAGGGAGAGCAGTGCCTCACGGGGCTGCTGTTATTTATGGTGAAAAGAAATGCTTCACTTTTTTCGGTGAGTGATGTTGACTGGCACACAGGGTTTCAGTTATGTAGACCTGCAGTGCAGGCTACGCGCCCGTCTAATATTCATTTTTTTTCAGCGACAAAAGGGAGAGAGAGAGAGAGTCTTGACGATGCGTCTTTACTTAACAAAGAAGATTGCTGGGAGTTTGCCTACCTACCGCACGTGACTTGTGCTCACTGATGTGTGGGACCTACACGCATGGGACCACACGTAAGTGACCGACCTACTTTATTCTAGGGGTGCCCCTCAAGCTAATACATAGTCTGCAACATGAAACTATATTCGCTTATAAAATCTGAACTTTGAAATCCAATTTAATTTAAGTCTATTATTGGTCATATCAACTATCAAGTCTAAAATTACATTCTGAAACTTGTTCAACGGTTTCTCATGAATTATTATGGTAGTTTTTTAAAATCAAATGCTAATTGATTTGAGATAAAAAAAACATATATTATTGCACAACAATGGGATATTAAAATATCTATTTGTAAATAAAAATAAGAAGTCAATGTTGTGGTAAGTTAGGAGGTTCAAAGGGTAAACCAAATATAACGTTTTGTTCAATCTCATAGTTCATATTACCAAGTTTGATTATCCCTGGACAACATTGTTTGTTATAGTGTTCCCTAATTGGGCATGGTGGTGCATCTTGCCATTTCTAACAATGTTGATGACTAGACTTTTCAAGTTTTCGGTATAAAAAATCGTTTTTCATTTTCTAGATGATAAAATATGTTTTTTTGTGCATGGGGTAGAAAAGATATGGGTCAAAATGGCGCATCTACATTTTTTAAATAAATTACGCCATATTTTAATGACAATTCCCAAATTTACGGTTTTTAGTGCTTTCTAGCTAGTTTCGCACATTTAAATGACTTTATGCTGATTTATTGAAAGTAATTCAAATTTGAATTGTAGATGTGTTATAACTTGGTCCTACAAGTCCCCATAAATAATTTTTATATACATATTACTTACTATATATAGAAACCAGTGATAGTACTGAAATATTCAACCCCTTTGCAGGATAATCATGTAAACCATTTTGACCTGGTTTTGAAATAAATAAATGAAACTGAAGAAAACCTGAAAAATGAAACCCTTCTGCATGGAGTGTGCTTGTATGTGTTAGTTGACAGGGAAAATAAGAAACATGTGATAGGGTAGTGAAAAACAAAATGTATTCACAAAGCGGACTATCGTGTATGAAGATTCATGGTTTGCAAGCCAAATGATATAGTTATGGCCATATTTGTGGCACAGTTTGTTACAATGTGCCCAAATTGGGCATGGTGGTGCATCTTGCCATTCCCAACAATGTTAATGACTAGACTTTTCAACTTTTCGGTATAAAAAATATTTTTTTCATTTTCTAGATGACAAAATATGTTTATTTTGTGAATGGTGTACATAAGATACGGGTCAAACTGGCAACTCTACATTTTTTTAGATAAATTACGCCATATTTTAGTGCCAATTCCCAACTTTTACGGTTTTAGTACTTTCAAGATAGTTTCGCACATTTAAACGACTTTATGCTGATTTATTGAAAGTAATTCCAATGTGAAATGTGGGGGTGTTATAACTTCGTCAAAGAAATCCCCCAAAAACATAGTTTAGGGTTGGGGGTAGATACGGAGTACATGATTTGTATGTTTTGAATATGTCTAGACCTTGTTTATCAACTTGAATGTTTAATTACTATATATATGACGTAAGAAGGCTATGTGCTTTGGGTTTTCATTTTTTTGATTTTTTCTGAATTTTTATGCTCATTTGAATCTTGGTCAAATCCTAGGTTTGACTAGGTTTTAATCTAACTTAAAACATGAAAATGAAAAGGTAAGCCTGGATCCTTCCTAGTCACTCTAAAATTAAGCTTTTGGGAAGTTTTAGAAATTTCCATGTTTGAAACCCGAAACCACTTCTCTTCATGCTTGACTTCATAAGACAAAGTTAAGGGTTAGGGGTAGATACATGCCTTTTCTGTTTTGAATATGTCTAGACCTTGTTCATCAACTTGAATGCTTACTATATATATATATATATGACATAAGAAGGCTATATATGTGCTTTGGTTTTTGGTTTTTGTTTTTTCTGAATGTTTATATATGCCCATTTGAATCTTGGTCAAATCCTAGGTTTGACCAAGATTTAAACAAGTTTAAAACATGAAAGTGAAAAGGTAAGCATGGATCCTTCTTAGTCATTCTAAAATGAAGCTTTTGGGGGGTTCTTGAAATCTCAATGTTTGAAACCCAAAACCACTTCTCTTCATGGTTGACTTCATAAGACAGATGAGTTTAGGGTTATGGGGTAGATACATGATTTTTCGGGTTTGAATATGTCTAGACATGCTTGTTTATCAACTTGAATGCTTACTATATGACCTAAGAAGACTATGCATGTGCATTGGTTTTTCATTTTTTTGTTCTTTCTGAATGTTTATGCCCATTTGAATCTTGGCCAAATCCTAGGGTTTGACCAAGATTTAAACAAGTTTAAAACATGAAAATGAAAAGGTAATCATGGATCCTTCTTAGTCACTCTAAGATGAAGTTTTTGGGAGGTTTTCGAAATTTCCATGTTTGAAACCCAAAACCACTTCTCTTCATGTTTGACCTCATAAGACAGAGTTTAGGGTTAGGGCCAGGGGTAGATACATGATTTTCTAGTTTGAATATGTCTAGACCATGTTTATCAAATTTAATCTTGGCCAAATCCTAGGTTTGACCAAGATTTAAACAAGTTTAAAACATGAAAATGAAAAGTTAAGCCTGGATCCTTCTTAGTCACTCTAAAATGAAGCTTTTGGGAGGTTTTTGAAACTTCCATGTTTGAAACCCAAAACCATTTCTCATCATGCTTGACTTCATTAGATATAGTTTAGGGTTAGGTCTAGATACACGATTTGTCTGGTTTGAATATGTCTAGACCTTGTTTATCAACTTCAATTCTTACTATATGACATAAGAAGACTATATGTGCTTTGGTTTTTGATTTTTTGATTTTTTCTGAATGTTTATGCCCATTTGAATCTTGGTCAAATCCTAGGTTTGACCAAGATTTAAACAAGTCTATAACATGAAAATGAAAAGGTAAGCCTGGATCCTTCTTAGTCACTCTAAAATGAAGCTTTTGGGAGGTTTTTGAAATTTCCATGTTTGAAACCCAAAACCATTTCTCATCATGCTTGACTTCATTAGATATAGTTTAGGGTTAGGTGTAGATACACGATTTGTCTGGTTTGAATATGTCTAGACCTTGTTTATCAACTTCAATTCTTACTATATGACATAAGAAGACTATATGTGCTTTGGTTTTTGATTTTTTGATTTTTTCTGAATGTTTATGCCCATTTGAATCTTGGTCAAATCCTAGGTTTGACCAAGATTTAAACAAGTCTATAACATGAAAATGAAAAGGTAAGCCTGGATCCTTCTTAGTCATTCTAAAATGAAGCTTTTGGGGGGTTCTTGAAATCTCAATGTTTGAAACCCAAAACCACTTCTCTTCATGGTTGACTTCATAAGACATGCAGAGTTTAGGGTTAGGGGTAGATACATGATTTGTCGGGTTTGAATATGTCTAGACATGCTTGTTTATCAACTTGAATGCTTACTATATGACATAAGAAGGCTATGTGCTTTGGTTTTTCATTTTTTCCGGTTTTTTGAATTTTTTGCCCATTTGAAGATTTTGGGAGGTTCTTGAAATTTTCATGTTTGAAACCAATACGACTTCTCTTCATGCTAGACTTCATAAGATCGACCGAGTTTATGGTTAGGGGGTAGATACATGATTTGTCTGGTTTGAACATGTCTAAACCTTGTTTATCAACTTGAAAGCTTACTATATGACATAAGAAGACTATGTGCTTTTGTTTTTCATTCTTCTATTTTTTTTATTTTATGCCCATTTGAATCTTGGTCAAATCCTATGTTTGACCTAGATTTAAACAAGTATAAAATATGAAAATGAAAAGGTAAGCATGGATCCTTCTTAGTCACTCTAAAATGAAGCGGCTTTTGGGATGTTCTTCAAATTTTCATGTTTGAAACCCAAAACCACTTATCTTCATGATTGACTTCATAAGACAGAGTTTAAGGTTAGGGGCAGATATATACATGATTTTCTAGTTTGAATATGTCTAGACCTTGTTTATCAACTTGAATGCTTACTATATGACATAAGAATGCTATGTGCTTTGGTTTATCAATCTTTTGGTTTTTTCCTGAATTTTTATGCCCATTTGAATTTTGGTCAAATCCTAGGTTTCACAAAGATTTAAACAAGTTTAAAATCTGAAAATTAAAAGGTAAGCATGGATCCTTCTTAGTCACTCTAAAATGAAGCTTTTGGGAGGTTTTTGAAATTTCCATGTTTGAAACCCAAACCACTTCTCTTCATGCTTAATTGACTTCATAAGACAGAGTTTAGAGTGTTAGGGGTAGATACATGATTTGTCTAGTTTGAATATGTCTAGACCCTTGTTTATCAACTTGAATTCTTACTATATGACATAAGAAGGCTATGTGCTTTGGTTTTTCATTTTTCTGTTTTTTTTTTGAATTTTATGCCCATTTGAATCTTGGTCAAATACTAGCTAGGTTTGACCAAGATTTAAACAAGCTTAAAACATGAAAATGAAAAGGTAAGCCTGGATCCTTCTTAGTCACTCTAAAATGAAGCTTTTGGGAGGTTTTTGAAATTTCCATGTTTGAAACCCAAAACCATTTCTCATCATGCTTGAATTCATTAGATATAGTTTAGGGTTAGGTGTAGATACACGATTTGTCTGGTTTGAATATGTCTAGACCTTGTTTATCAACTTCAATTCTTACTATATGACATAAGAAGACTATATGTGCTTTGGTTTTTGATTTTTTGATTTTTTCTGAATGTTTATGCCCATTTGAATCTTGATCAAATCCTAGTTTTGACCAGGATTTAAATAAGTTTAAAACATGAAAATGAAAAGGTAAGCCTGGATCCTTCTTAGTCACTCTAAAATGAAGCTTTTGGGAGGTTTTTGAAATTTCCATGTTTGAAACCCAAAACCATTTCTCATCATGCTTGACTTCATTAGATATAGTTTAGGGTTAGGTGTAGATACACGATTTGTCTGGTTTGAATATGTCTAGACCTTGTTTATCAACTTCAATTCTTACTATATGACATAAGAAGACTATATGTGCTTTGGTTTTTGATTTTTTGATTTTTTCTGAATGTTTATGCCCATTTGAATCTTGGTCAAATCCTAGGTTTGACCAAGATTTAAACAAGTCTATAACATGAAAATGAAAAGGTAAGCCTGGATCCTTCTTAGTCATTCTAAAATGAAGCTTTTGGGGGGTTCTTGAAATCTCAATGTTTGAAACCCAAAACCACTTCTCTTCATGGTTGACTTCATAAGACATGCAGAGTTTAGGGTTAGGGGTATATACATGATTTGTCGGGTTTGAATATGTCTAGACATGCTTGTTTATCAACTTGAATGCTTACTATATGACATAAGAAGGCTATGTGTTTTGGTTTTTCATTTTTCCGGTTTTTTGAATTTTATGCCCATTTGAAGATTTTGGGAGGTTCTTGAAATTTTCATGTTTGAAACCAATACGACTTCTCTTCATGCTAGACTTCATAAGATCGACCGAGTTTATGGTTAGGGGGTAGATACATGATCTGTCTGGTTTGAACATGTCTAAACCTTGTTTATCAACTTGAAAGCTTACTATATGACATAAGAAGACTATGTGCTTTTGTTTTTCATTCTTCTATTTTTTTATTTTATGCCCATTTGAATCTTGGTCAAATCCTATGTTTGACCTGGATTTAAACAACTATAAAATATGAAAACGAAAAGGTAAGCATGGATCCTTCTTAGTCACTCTAAAATGAAGCGGCTTTTGGGATGTTCTTGAAATTTTCATGTTTGAAACCCAAAACCACTTCTCTTCATGATTGACTTCATAAGACAGAGTTTAAGGTTAGGGGCAGATATATACATGATTTTCTAGTTTGAATATGTCTAGACCTTGTTTATCAACTTGAATGCTTACTATATGACATAAGAATGCTATGTGCTTTGGTTTATCAATCTTTAGGTTTTTTCCTGAATTTTTATGCCCATTTGAATCTTGGTCAAATCCTAGGTTTCACAAAGATTTAAACAAGTTTAAAATCTGAAAATTAAAAGGTAAGCATGGATCCTTCTTAGTCACTCTAAAATGAAGCTTTTGGGAGGTTTTTGAAATTTCCATGTTTGAAACGCAAAACCACTTCTCTTCATGCTTAATTGACTTCATAAGACAGAGTTTAGAGTGTTAGGGGTAGATACATGATTTGTCTAGTTTGAATATGTCTAGACCTTGTTTATCAACTTGAATTCTTACTATATGACATAAGAAGGCTATATGCTTTGGTTTTTCATTTTTTTGATTTTTTTGAATTTTATGCCCATTTGAATCTGCTTGGTCAAATACTAGCTAGGTTTGACAAAGATTTAAACAAGTTTAAAACATGAACATGAAAAGGTAAGCCTCGATCCTTCTTAGTCACTCTAAAATGAAGCTTTTGGGAGATTTTTGAAATTTGCATGTTTGAAACCCAAAACCACTTCTCTTCATGCCTTACTTCATAAGACGGAGTTTAGGGTCGTTAGGGAGTAGATACATGATTTGCCTGGTTTGAATATGTCTAGACCTTGTTTATCATCTTGAATGCTTACTATATGACAGAAGAAGACTATGTGCATTGGTATTTCATTTTTTTTTGAATTTTCATGCTCATTTCAATCTTGGTGAAATCCTAGGTTTGAGCAAGATTTAAACAAATTTAACACGTGAAAACGAATAAGCATGGATCCTTCTTAGTCACTCCAAAATGTACCAATTGATAGATGTGTTAACTTTGCTTCATGGAAAAATTAATGTCATGTAAATGAGTTAACTTGGATTTCCTACCGTTGAATCCATAGGAAACTTTGTTCTAATGCACTATAATAATCAACCGAGTTTTTACACCAACAGGTCTGTCACTTACGTGTGGTGCCCATGCGTGAGGTCCCACACTTCAGTGAGCACAAGTCAAGTGTAGTAGGTACGCAAACTCCAAGCCATCTTCTTTGTCAAGAGAAGACGCATCAGGATGCGTTTTGGAAGTCTATGCGTCCTTCTGGATCCTTCGGTTGTCCCTCTCACAAAAAAAAACAAATCTCTCTCATTCTCGGCCTCGCTCGACTCGCTCGCTCGCTCGCTCGCTCGTACCTCCTGCTCACTGACAAACCCTGCACAAAAGTCAACATCATCACCCGAAAAAGGGGAGACACCATAATTCTCTCCCTTCTTCTCTCCTTCCGAGTGATCCCTCTTCCTCCGAGTTTCACTCGACGGGCAAACACACATGTGCTGCATAGTAATAATAAAAAAAAAGTAGAAAAATCAACCTACGAATCTATAATTAAATACGTTAAACTAGGGTTTTTCCCAGTACTACAGATCAAGTTCATAAAAAATCCAACTACGGGGTTCGAACAACCCCATTTCTAATCCAAGAATTTTTTCGACCTCATCCAAATGGCCTCAAACTATAGGGTTAATTAGCATCTAGTGCAATATGTGTGAACATGTATGCACTATGTGTGCTATAACTTGTATGTCTTTCAAATTTGAACCAAATTTGAATAAGTTTGAAATATATGAAATGGGGCTTTTGGCTTAAACGTTTGAAACCCAAAACGACTTCTCTTCATGCTAGGCATCATAAGACCGAGTTTAGGGTTAGGGGGTAGATACATGATTTGTCTGTTTTGAATATGTCTATACCTTGTTTATCTACTTGAATATGCTTACTATAGATATATATTACGTAAGAAGACTATGTGCTTTGGTTTTTAATTTTTTTATTTTTCCAGAATTTTTATGCCCATTTGAATCTTGGTCAAATCCTAGGCTTGACCAATATTTAAACAAGCTTAAAACATGAAAATGAAAAGGTAAGCTTGGATCCTTCTTTGTCACTCTAAGATGAAGTTTTTGGGAGGTTTTCAAAATTTCCATGTCTGAAACCCAAAAACACTTCTCTTCATGCTTGACTTCATAATTAAGATAGAGTTAATCGTTAGGGGGTAGATACACGTTTTTTCTATTATGAATATGTCTAGACCAGCCATGTTCATCAAGTTGAATGCTTACTCTATATGACATAAGAAGGCTATGTGCTTTGGTTTTTCATTTTTTTTATTTTTTGTAATTTTTATGCCCATTTGAGTCGTGGTGAAATCATAGGTTTGACCAAGATCTAAACTAGTTTAAAACATGAAAATGAAAAGGTAAACCTGGATCCTTCTTAGTCACTCCAAAATGAAGCTTTGGGGGGGGGGTGGGTTCTTGAAATTTCCATGTTTAATTTGAAACCCAAAACCATTTCTCTTCATGCTTGACTTCATAAGACAAAGCTAGTTTAGGGCTTTAGGGGGTATATACATGATTTGTCTAGTTTGAATATGTCTAGACCTTGTTTATCAACTTCAATTCTTACTATATGACATAAGAAGACTATATGTGCTTTGGTTTTTGATTTTTTGATTTTTTTTGAATGTTTATGCCCATTTGAATCTTTGTCAAATCCTAGGTTTGACCAAGATTTAAACAAGTCTATAACATGAAAATGAAAAGGTAAGCCTGGATCCTTCCTAGCTAGTCATTCTAAAATGAAGCTTTTGGGGGGTTCTTGAAATCTCAATGTTTGAAACCCAAAACCACTTCTCTTCATGGTTGACTTCATAAGACATGCGGAATTTAGGGTTAGGGGGTAGATACATGATTTGTCGGGTTTGAATATGTCTAGACATGCTTGTTTATCAACTTGAATGCTTACTATATGACATACGAAGGCTATGTGCTTTGGTTTTTCATTTTTCTGGTTTTTTGAATGTTATGCCCATTTGAAGATTTTGGGTGGTTCTTGAAATTTTCATGTTTGAAACCAATACGACTTCTCTTCATGCTCGACTTCATAAGATCGACCGAGTTTATGGTTAGGGGCTAGATACATGATTTGTCTGGTTTGAACATGTCTAAACCTTGTTTATCAACTTGAAAGCTTACTATATGACATAAGAAGACTATGTGCTTTTGTTTTTCATTTTTCTATTTTTTTTTATTTTATGCCCATTTGAATCTTGGTCAAATCCTATGTTTGACCTGGATTTAAACAAGTATAAAATATGAAAACGAAAAGGTAAGCCTGGATCCTTCTTAGTCACTCTAAAATGAAGCGACTTTTGGGATGTTCTTGAAATTTTCATGTTTGAAACCCAAAACCACTTCTCTTCATGATTGCTTCATAAGACAGAGTTTAAGGTTAGGAACAGATATATACATGATTTTCTAGTTTGAATATGTCTATACCTTGTTAATCAACTTGAATGCTTACTCTATGACATAAGAATGCTATGTGCTTTGGTTTATCATTCTTTTGGTTCTTTCCTAAATTTTTATGCCCATTTGAATCTTGGTCAAATCCTAGGTTTCACAAAGATTTAAACAAGTTTAAAATCTGAAAATTAAAAGGTAAGCATGGATCCTTCTTAGTCACTCTAAAATGAAGCTTTTGGGAGGTTTTTGAAATTTCCATGTTTGAAACCCAAAAACCACTTCTCTTCATGCTTGACTTCATAAGACAGAGTTTAGAGTGTTAGGGGTAGATACATGATTTGTCTAGTTTGAATATGTCTAGACCTTGTTTATCAACTTGAATGCTTACTATATGACATAAGAAGGCTATGTGCTTTGGTTTTTCATTTTTCTGGTTTTTTGAATTTTATGCCCATTTGAAGATTTTGGGTGGTTCTTGAAATTTTCATGTTTGAAACCAATACGACTTCTCTTCATGCTAGACTTCATAAGATTGACCGAGTTTATGGTTAGGGGCTAGATACATGATTTGTCTGGTTTGAACATGTCTAAACCTTGTTTATCAACTTGAAAGCTTACTATATGACATACGAAGACTATGTGCTTTTGTTTTTCATTCTTCTATTTTTTTATTTTATGCCCATTTGAATCTTGGTCCAATCCTATGTTTGACCTGGATTTAAACAAGTATATAATATGAAAACGAAAAAGGTAAGTCTGGATCCTTCTTAGTCACTCTAAAATGAAGCGACTTTTGGGATGTTCTTGAAATTTTCATGTTTGAAACCCAAACCACTTCTCTTCATGATTGACTTCATATATAAGACAGAGTTTAAGGTTAGGGACAGATATATACATGATTTTCTAGTTTGAATATGTCTAGACCTTGTTAATCAACTTGAATGCTTACTGTATGACATAAGAATGCTATGTGCTTTGGTTTATCATTCTTTTGGCTTTTTCCTGAATTTTTATGCCCATTTGAATCTTGGTCAAATCCTAGGTTTCACAAAGATTTAAACAAGTTTAAAATCTGAAAATTAAAAGGTAAGCATGGATCCTTCTTAGTCACTCTAAAATGAAGCTTTTGGGAGGTTTTTGAAATTTCCATGTTTGAAACCCAAAACCACTTCTCTTCATGCTTGACTTCATAAGACAGAGTTTAGAGTGTTAGGGGTAGATACATGATTTTTCTAGTTTGAATATGTCTAGACCTTGTTTATCAACTTGAATTCTTACTATATGACATAAGAAGGCTATGTGCTTTGGTTTTTCATTTTTCTGTTTTTTTTTTAATTTTATGCCCATTTGAATCTTGGTCAAATACTAGCTAGGTTTAAAACATGAAATTTAGCCCCCAAAAATTGTACATATATGGATTCACATTGAGATAATTCATGAAACTTTGGAAATGGCCATCTCGTGTCATGTTTCCCCACAAATGAGAATTGGATTAATTGGTGGCAGACAAGTAAACACACATTTATGTGCGACAACCCAAAATGCACATATTTTGCAAAGTTTTCATGCGTGCATGAAAAGTTGCAAATATATACATAAAATGGGCCATGATTCAAAAGTTTGACATGGTTCTTGTGTAGTAGTAGTACCAAAGCTCACACGTGGGAAGAAATTAAGATGGTCGAATTCCAACATGTTGCCACACTTTTTTGAAGGGATCTTTTTTAAAACATTGGTATGGCATGTCTGCTATTTTCCCTAGCTATATAGAAAAATGATGAACAATCCATGATTTCCGATTGCCGTTTTTGAACCACCTTTGGCTTGATTTCAAATTTAGGTCAAAATCATGGGGGGGGGGGGTAGGGGACAAGAGTGTGTTTCTTTTGGATGAAGCGCTCGTATTTGCAAGTTTTTTGGGGTCCCACAAATTTAGGGTAGCATCACGCCCACCCCATCCCTTCACGCGCGGAAAAAGTGTTAGGCGAGTAGTAAAATGGCATGACCAACAAGTTTCAAGTAAAATTTCGAATATATAACCAAAATGTACCAAGTGTTAGATGAGTTAACTTGGCTTCATGGAAAAAATAATGTCATGTAAATAAGTTAACTTGGCTTTCCTACCCTTGAATCCATACGAAACTTTGTACGGAGTTCTAATACAGTATAATGATCACCCGAATTATTACACCAACATGTCTGTCACTTACGTGTGGTTCCCATGCGTGAGGTCCCACACTTCAGTGAGCACAAGTCACGGACAATTTTTTGCAAATGTTGCAAAGGATAAAAGGTGGAAGCGGCATCACACGGAAGAAGAAGAGGAAGGGAGAGCAGTCACGGCCTCGAAATGCTTCAACCTATCCGGGAAGTGATGTTGACTGGCACGCAAGGTTTTTCAGTGCTGCAAACCTGCAGTGCAGCGATTTTGACAGAAATAACCCTTTTGGCAAAGAAAAGCACGGACTGACCCTCTGAGCAATCTATTTCACTGGACTAACCTTTTTGTGTGGCTTTCTGTGTTTTTCTTCGCCAAAAGGATTACTTTTGTCAAAATCGCCCCCCTGCAGTGCAGGCTACGCGCCCGTCTAATATTCTTTTTTTTTCAATGACAAAAGGGGGGAGAGAGAGAGAGTCTTGACGACGTGTCTTCACTTGACAAAGAAGATTGTTGGAAGTTTGCCTACCTACCGCATATGATTTGTGCTCACTAAAGTGTGGGACCTTGATACGTCTCCAACGTATCGATAATTTCTTATGTTCCATGCTACTTTATTGATGATACCTACATGTTTTATGCACATTATATGTCATATTTATGCATTTTCTGGAACTAACCTATTAACAAGATGCCGAAGAGCCGATTCTTTGTTTTCTGCTGTTTTTGGTTTCAGAAATCCTAGTAAGGAAATATTCTCGGAATTGGACGAAATCTTCGCCCAGGGTCCTATTTTTGCACGGAGCTTCCAGAAGACCGAAGAGGGAAGGAAGTGGGGCCACGAGGCGCCGACACCATAGGGCGGCGCGGCCCAGGCCCTGGCCGCGCCGACCTATGGTGTGGGGCCCTCGTGTGGCCCCCCACGTTGCCCTTTCACCTACTTAAAGCCTCCGTCGCGAAAACCCCAGTACCGAGAGCCACGATACGGAAAACCTTCCAGAGACGCCGCCGCCGCGAATCCCATCTCGGGGGATTCAGGAGATCGCCTCCGGCACCCTGCCGGAGAGGGGATTCATCTCCCGGAGGACTCTTCATCGCCATGATCGCCTCCGGAGTGATGAGTGAGTAGTTCACCCCTGGACCATGGGTCCATAGCAGTAGCTAGATGGTCGTCTTCTCCTTGTTGTGCTTCATTGTTGGATCTTGTGAGCTGCCTAACATGATCAAGATCATCTATATGTAATTCTATATGTTGTGTTTGTCGGGATCCGATGGATAGAGAATACTATGTTATGGTGATTATCAATCTATTGTTTATGTGTTGTTTATGATCTTGCATGCTCTCCGTTATTAGTAGAGGCTCTGGCCAAGTTTGTACTTTTAACTCCAAGAGGGAGTATTTATGCTCGATAGTGGGTTCATGCCTTCATTGACACAGGACGATGTGAGAAAGTTCTAAGGTTGTGATGTCTTGTTGCCACTAGGGATAAAACATTGATTCTATGTCTAAGGATGTAGTTGTCGATTACATTACGCACCATACTTAATGCAATTGTCTGTTGCTTAGCAACTTAATACTGAATGGGGTTCGGATGATAACCTGAAGGTGGACTTTTTAGGCATAGATGCAGTTGGATGGCGGTCTATGTACTTTGTCGTAATGCCCGGATTAAATCTCACTATATTTATCATATCATGTATATGCATTGTTGTGCCCTTCTCTATTTGTCAATTGCCCGACTGTAATTTGTTCACCCAACATGCTTTTATCTTATGGGAGAGACACCTCTAGTGAACTGTGGACCCCGGTCCTATTCTTTACATAGCATACAATCTACTGCAATTGTGTTTTACTATTTTCTTGCAAACAATCACCTTCCACTCGATACGTTTAATCCTTTGTTACAGCAAGCCGGTGAGATTGACAACCTCACTGTTTCGTTGGGGCAAAGTACTTTGGTTTTGTTGTGCAGATTCCACGTTGGCGCCGGAATCCCTGTTGTTGCGCCGCATCACATTTCGCCACCATCAACCTTCAACGTGCTTCTTGGCTCCTCCTGGTTCGATAAACCTTGGTTTCTTTCTGAGGGAAAACTTGCCACTGTGCGCATCATACCTTCCTCTTGGGGTTCCCAACGGACGTGTACATTTACGCGCATCAAGCACTTTTTCTGGCGCCGTTGCCGGGGAGATCAAGACACGCTGCAAGGGGAGTCTCCACTTCTCAATCTCTTTACTTTGTTTTTGTCCTGCTTTATTTTATTTACTACTTTGTTTGCTGCACCTAAACAAAACACAAAAAAATTAGTTGCTAGTTTTACTTTATTTACTGTCTTGCTCTCTATATCGAAAACACAAAAAAATTAGTTACTTGCATTTACTTTATCTAGTTTACTTTACTACCATGTCTAGCTCTACACTTGTTACTTGTCAACACCCGGGTTTTTCAATCCGGATGCCCTATTATATCATACATCGCAATCCCAGGAAGATTGTTTTTGCGAGACATAATAGTAAGTCGTTCAGAGTCATCATTTATTACAACACATAAGGTCTTACAACAAGGGATCACCTGATCCAATATTACACAAATAGATTGTTCAACATCACAAATAAGTAGCGGAAGCGTAGTAGTAGTGGACTATATGTTCCACAGGCAACGCTTGACGTTAGAAGACGATCCTAGTTATCGTAGACATCCTGCTGTCCGTCATCCTGATACTGTTGCTCCTCTTCGAAGTCTGGCATTTGAATAGCCAGGGCAAAGCCATGAGTACTTTTAAAGTACTTGCAAACTAATACTATGGTAAAACATATTAAGTGTAGTAAAGGAGTACTAAGCTCTAGGTTTATTTGCATAAAGCCAAGTTTTCCTTTGATAAACATTTAATAAAATCCTCATTATTTAATAGACTAACTCAAGTGGGAACATTAGTGTCATTCCCACAATTCATTTGGGATCCAAATCAGTTCAGCTATCACCATCACCATTTCAACATAAATTCTGATAACGGAAATAGTATGGCCTTTCCAACCGTCCGTAACCGCGGACACGGCTATTCGAATAGGTTTAACACTCTGCAGAGGTTGTACTCTTGTGCCACAACTTTTGATTACATCCGTCGAGGATAACCCCGAATCATCGTAACTCAGTACGCGGATCATCAACCATAACCTTTCACTTATATGTCCTAGTATAGGCACCTCTCCCCATGAGCTTGGCCCCCCGGTGAGAACCAACTGTTAACCCGGGAACTGCACAGGGCTTGGGTCGTACATTCACCTCATATTCACATCATTTCTCATATACGGAGGCAGCCTCGGCGTAACCCCTATGAGGTTTGTTTAGAGGGAACCCATACTAAAATACACAAGTTTCTAGTTAAGCCCTACCCATAATCAGGTATTGTGGGGGTACTTGTATAATTGGAAAGGTATCGCATTCAAACCCATATCAGGTTTATATCAAAAATCACTATCTTCTCTTGGTCATATTCACCTTCAAAGTCAGTCCATGGAATGAACCATCATTCCAAGGTTTCAAATTCATATCAAATCACTTGTTCCCATCTAGAGTAGTCAAATTTTTAATTGATTAGCAATAGCAACTATATGAGGGGTGCTATCTAGCTTTGAGTGGTGTTCATTTACTCCAAGTATTGTTCTATTCTAGACCAAGTGAATCATAAATCAAAAAGTACTTTGAAACAAATAAGCCAAAGTAAAATTAAGTAAAAACATGGGATAGGTAATACATAAAAGTAAAGTGTGATGGTGCCTTTGCTCTTGTAGAGCTAAGCATTTGTATTTAGCAAGGGTTAGCTTGCCTTGAGCTGAGTAGTGATCAAAGTTCTCTTCCTCTTCTTGGGAGTAGGCTTCCTCCTCTTGATACTCCTCGTTACTAGCGTCTATATACGAATACGAGGTATAAATACTAAACCAAACTCACATACTAAACTAGAAACACTCAAAGAGTTCACACTCTAGTCCTATTATCAATCAAACATGGCATGGTGAGTTATTAGAGGAATTCTTATTTAGGAGCAAATAATTTCCTATCATTATTCCTATTTCTTAAATTTTGATATGTAGATCCTTAGAGAAATTCATTTCTTCTCTTTACTTCATATTAAGATTTAATCTCTTCATATAATAATCAGGTATGAAATATAGGTTGACCCAAGTCAACATTTCATATCTATTATATGTGAGTATAATTTAATTTAAGTGCTACACTACACATGTTATACTACTATTTTAGATGCATTAAAATCTCTAAGTAATAATTATCAGGGGTTCATTAGCCTAGGTCATTCCCCCTGGTTATATCACTTAGGATCAAGATTTAAATGAGAGAGTAGCTCTCATAGGATTTATTAAATTTGAATTCCAAGTTGAATTATTCTAGAATTGACTACATAGCTATATTATTTGATCTAGTCCATGATCATACAAATAACATGTCCATATTATTTCATAATCAATTAGAGGACATCATTTGTGATTTATTAGAATTGGAATCAACTTAAAATCATTTATAGATTATTTTTAATGATTATTTAAAGTTAGAAAAGGCCCTGCCTTGTTATTTTTGTCATTTAAAATTTACTACGAATTTGGATATGAGGCCAGTGGCATTATTTAGATAATTTCATGAGCTTTCTAAATATATAAAATTGGTTAAATTTGGTGTAGTAGATCTCAAGATATTTAAATTTGAAGTTAGCAGCAGTATTTGAATTTGAACTAAATGGATTATTCCGATTTGAATTTTTGGGCCACGCGGGAAAAGCTAACGGGCCGAAACAGCACTGCGCGGCCCAGCACGCATCTGGTGCGAGTGGGCTGCCTGACGAGGTGGGGACCACCTGTCGGCGGCTCTTAACGCGCGAAACGTTACGATTAAAATTGGCCGTAGGATCTGAGAGGCGATCGACGGCTTGTGAGCGTCGTCGTCCCCGGCGGGATTCCGGCGAGCTCACGGCGCCAGTAGGGGGTCGGAGAACATACCAGGCCGTTGCAGGACTCTGGCAGGGTGCGCGGAGAAGCGGTCGTCGACGAGGAAGCTACTGGTGCAGCGGTGGCGCTCGGGGAGGCTCCAATCGAAGCAGAGCTTCCGCGGGCTCCGGCGGACCTCAGCTTCAAATTTGAGCAGCTCCGGCGACTAAGGGTGAAATTGATTGGGGCGTGTTGTTCAGTGAGGGGAGGGGAGTGAAATGTGTGAAGAGATCGTGGGCTGAGGAGCTCTATTTATAGATGGACATGGTGGCCGTGAGGTGCTGCAAGGGCGCGGCCATGGCGCGGCTCCTGTGGCGAGCGAAAGGGCAAGGCGAGGACGGCATCTTGTAGGCGTCGTCCTGGCGATGCTCAACGGCTAGCTGGCGCAGAGATAGGGCTACGGAAATGCTCGAGTTCTTGCGGTGATCATTACGGTACCCGCGGTACGTCGACGGCGAGGACGATGGTGACCATGCTTCTGCGCGTGTTCGAGTATGTCTAGTGTGTAGAGGGCTTGGAGTAGATGCTCGACGCGGCGCTAGGGATGCAGGGCGAGGACGGCAGTGATCGAGTGGGCGACGTACTGGCGCGGCCAGTTGATGTCTACGTTCCCCCTCCTTTCCTGTAGACAGTGTTGGGCCTCCAAGTGCAGAGGTTTGTAGAACAGCAGCAAGTTTTCCCTTAAGTGGATCACCCAAGGTTTATCGAACTCAGGGAGGAAGAGGTCAAAGATATCCCTCTCATGCAACCCTGCAACCACAAAGCAAGAAGTCTCTTGTGTCCCCAACACACCAAATAGGTGCACTAGTTCGGCGAAGAGATAGTGAAATACAGGTGGTATGAATATATATGAGCAGTAGCAACGGTGCCAGAAAATAGCTTGCTGGCGTGTAGTTGATGGTGGTAGTATTGCAGCAGTAGTAACGCAGTAAAACAGTAAACAAGCAGTAGTAACTCAGCAGTATTTAGGGACAAGGCCTAGGGATTACACTTTCACTAGTGGACACTCTCAACATTGATCACATAACAGAATAGATAAATGCATACTCTACACTTTTGTTGGATGATGAACACATTGCGTAGGATTACACGAACCCTCAATGCCGGAGTTAACAAGCTCCACAATAATGCTCATGTTTAAGTAACCTTAAGTGTAAGATAGATCAAAAGACTAAACCAAGTACTAGCATAGCATGCACACTGTCACCTTCATGCATATGTAGGAGGAATAGATCACATCAATATTATCATAGCAATAGTTAACTTCGCAATCTACAAGAGATCATGATCATAGCATAAACCAAGTACTAACACGGTGCACGCACTGTCACCTTTGCACACATGCAGGAGGAATAAAACTACTTTAATAACACATCACTAGAGTAGCACATAGATAAATTGTGATACAAACACATTGCAATCATCAAGAGATATAAATAAGCACTTCACTACGCTCTTCAACAGTGAATAAGTACTTCGTGAAATATAGCCTAAGAGACCCACACGGTGCACACACTGTCACCTTTACACACGTGGGACAAGGAGTCTCCGGAGATCACATAAGTAAAACCCACTTGACTAGCATAATGACATCTAGATTACAAGCATCATCATATGAATCTCAATCATGTAAGGCAGCTCATGAGATTATTGTATTGAACTACATAGGAGAGAGATGAACCACATACTACCGGTACAGCCCCGAGCCTCGATGGAGAACTACTCCCTCCTCATGGGAGCAGCAGCGGTGATGAAGATGGCGGTGGAGATGGCAGCGGTGTCGATGGAGAAGCCTTCCGGGGGCACTTCCCCGCTCCGGCAGGGTGCCGGAACAGAGACTCCTGTCCCCCAGATCTTGGCTTCGCGATGACGGCGGCTCTGGAACTTTTCTCGTATCGTGGCTTTCTCCGTAAGGGTTTTCGATGCAGGGGCTTTATATAGGCGAAGAGGCGGCGCAGGAGGGTCAACGAGGCGACGAGACCATAGGGTGGCGCGGCCAGGGCCTGGGCCGCGCCACCATGTCATCTGGGCCCACCAGGGCCCCCCTCTGGCGGCTCTCGGGTGTTCTGGATGCTTCCGGGCAAAATAGGAACCTGGGCGTTGATTTCGTCCAATTCCGAGAATATTTCGTTACTAGGATTTCTGAAACCAAAAACAGCAGAAAACAGGAACTGGCACTTCGGCATCTTGTTAATAGGTTAGTTCCATAAAATGCGTAAATACGACATAAAATGTGCATAAAACATGTAGGTATCATCAATAAAGTGGCATGGAACATAAGAAATTGTCGATACGTTGGAGACGTATCAGCATCCCCAAGCTTAGTTCTGCTCGTCCCGAGCAGGTAAAACGATAACAAAGATAATTTCTGAAGTGACATGCCATCATAACCTTGATCATACTATTGTAAGCATATGAGATAAATGCAGAGATTCGAAGCAATGATAAATGACATGAGTAAACAAATGAATCATAAAGCAATGACTTTTCATGAATAACACTTTCAAGACAGGCATCAATAAGTCTTGCATAAGAGTTAACTCATAAAGCAATAATTTAAAGTAAAGACGTTGAAACAACACAAAGGAAGATTAAGTTTCAGCGGTTGCTTTCAACTTATAACATGTATATCTCATGGATAGTTGTCAATGCAAAGTAATATAATAAGTGCAATATGCAAGTATGTAGGAATCAATGCACAGTTCACAAGTGTTTGCTTCTTGAGGTGGAGAGAAATAGGTGAACTGACTCAACATAAAAGTAAAAGAAAGGTCCTTCAAAGAGGAAAGCATCGATTGCTATATTTGTGCCAGAGCTTTGGTTTTGAAAACATAAAGAGAGCATAAAAGTAAAATTTTGAGAGGTGTTTGTTGTTGTCAACGAATGGTAGCGGGTACTCTAACCCCCTTGCCAGACAAACCTTCAAAGAGCGGCTCCCATTTTATTTTATTTTTGGGTGGCACTCCTTCCAACCTTTCTTTCACAAACCATGGCTAACCGAATCCTCGGGTGCCTGCCAACAATCTCATACCATGAAGGAGTGCCTTTTTATTTTAATTTTATTATGATGACACTCCTCCCCACCTTTGCTTTCTCAAGCCATGGCTAACCGAATCCTTCGGGTGCCGTCCAACAATCACATACCATGGAGGAGTGTCTATTTTTGTTAATTAATTTGGGACTGGGAATCCCATTGCCAACTCTTTCTGCAAAATTATTGGATAAGCGGATGAAGCCACTAGTCCATTGGTGAAAGTTGCCCAACAAGATTGAAAGATAAACACCACATACTTCCTCATGAGCTATAAAACATTGACACAAATAAGAGGTAATAACTTTTGAATTGTTTAAAGGTAGCACTCAAGCAATTTACTTTGGAATGGCGGAGAAATACCATGTAGTAGGTAGGTATGGTGGACATAAATGGCATAGTGGTTGGCTCAAGGATTTGGATGCATGAGAAGTATTCCCTCTCGATACAAGGTTTAGGCTAGCAAGGTTATTTGAAGCAAACTCAAGGATGAACCGGTGCAGCAAAACTCACATAAAAGTCATATTGTAAACATTATAACACTCTACACCGTCTTCCTTGTTGTTCAAAACTCAATACTATATATTATCTAGACCTTAGAGAGACCAATTATGCAAACCAAATTTTAGCAAGCTCTATGTATTTCTTCATTAATGGGTGCAAAGTATATGATGCAAGAGCTTAAACATGAGCACAACAATTGCCAAGTATCACATTATCCAAGACATTTTAGAATTACTACATGTAGCATTTTCCAATTCCAACCATATAACAATTTAACGAAGAAGAAACTTCGCCATGAATATTATGAGCTAAGAACACATGTGTTCATACGAACCAGCGGAGCGTGTCTCTCTCCCACACAAGGATGAACTTATTCAGAGAACTAAGATAACAAAACAAAAACAAAAATAAAAGCACACAGACGCTCCAAGTAAAATACATAGGATGTGACTAAATAAAAATATAGTTTCACTAGAAGAAACCTGATAGGTTGTCGATGAAGAAGGGGATGCCTTGGGCATCCCCAAGCTTAGATGCTTGAGTCTTCTTAAAATATGCAGGGATGAACCACCGGGGCATCCCCAAGCTTAGACCTTTCACTCTTCTCGATCACATTATATCACCCTCTTCTATTGACCCTTGAAAACTTCCTTCACACCAAACTTCAAGCAAACTCGTTAGAGGGTTAGTGCATAATCAAAAATTCACATGTTCAGAGGTGACACAATCATTCTTAACACTTCTGGACATTGCACAAAACTTCTGAAAGTTAATGGAACAAAGAAACTCATTCAACTTAACAAAAGCGGCAATGCGAAATAAAAGGCAGAATCTGTCAAAAACAGAACAGTCCGTAAAGACGAATTTTAAGATGGCACCAGACTTGCTCAAATGGAAAAACTCAAAACTAATGAAAGTTGCGTACATATCTGAGGATCACGCTCGTAAATGGGCAGATTTTTTCGAATTTTCTACAGAGAACTGTGCCCAGATTCGTGACAGACAGCAATGCTGTTTCTGCGCAGCAATCCCAAATATAACATCAACTTTGACATAGAAACTTTACTTGGCACAAAAACATGATAAGGAGAGGTTGCTACAGTAGTAAACAACTTCCAAGACTCAAATATAAAACAAAATACTGTAGTAAAAAAAAAACACATGGGTTATCTCCCAAGAAGTTCTTTCTTTATAGCCATTAAGATGGGCTCAGCAGTTTTAATGATGCACTTGCAAGAAATAGAAGTTGAAGCAAAAGAGAGCATCAAGAGGCAAATTCAAAACACATTTAAGTCTAACATGCTTCCTATGCATAGGAATCTTGTAAATAAACAAGTTCATGAAGAGCAAAGTAACAAGCATAGGAAGATAAAACAAGTGTAGCTTCAAAAATTTCAGCACATAGAGAGGCATTTTAGTAACATGAAAATTTCTACAACCATATTTTCCTCTCTCATAATAACTTTCAGTAGCATCATGAGCAAACTCAACAATATAACTATCACTTAAAGCATTCTTATCATGAGTCTCATGCATAAAATAATTACTACTCCCAACATAAGCATAGTCATTCTTATTAATTGTAGTGGGAGCAAATTCAACAAAGTAGCTATCACATATAGGAGGTATATTGTAATCATAATCAAATTTTTCCTCCATAACAGGTGGTAACAAAAGACTACTATCATTATAATCATCATAAATGGGAGGCAAAGTATCATCAAAGTAAATTTTCTCCTCAATGCTTGGGGGACTAAAAATATCATGCTCATCAAAGCCAGCTTCCCCAAGCTTAGAATTTTCCATAGCATTAGCAACAATGGTGTTCAAAGCATTCATACCAATAACATTCTCATTATCATGCATATAAAGTTCCATGGGTTTTTTAATTCTCTCTTCAAACACATCATGTCCTAATTCAAGATAAAGTTCATAAAGATCTCTCATATTTTTGTTGTTTTCCATTATGCCTAACTAGTGTAAACAAGAAACCAAATGTCGCAATTGCAGAGTCTAAAGGAAATAGCTTCGAGTACTTACAATGGCGCCGGGAAAATAGCTTAGTAGCCGAGATCCGGAGTGTGAGTACCTTTTACCTTTCCTCCCCGGCAACGGCGCCAGAAAATAGCTTGATGTCTACGTTCCCCCTCCTTTCCTGTAGACAGTGTTGGGCCTCCAAGTGCAGAGGTTTGTAGAACAGCAGCAAGTTTTCCCTTAAGTGGATCACCCAAGGTTTATCGAACTCAGGGAGGAAGAGGTCAAAGATATCCCTCTCATGCAACCCTGCAACCACAAAGCAAGAAGTCTCTTGTGTCCCCAACACACCAAATAGGTGCACTAGTTCGGCGAAGAGATAGTGAAATACAGGTGGTATGAATATATATGAGCAGTAGCAACGGTGCCAGAAAATAGCTTGCTGGCGTGTAGTTGATGGTGGTAGTATTGCAGCAGTAGTAACGCAGTAAAACAGTAAACAAGCAGTAGTAACTCAGCAGTATTTAGGGACAAGGCCTAGGGATTACACTTTCACTAGTGGACACTCTCAACATTGATCACATAACAGAATAGATAAATGCATACTCTACACTTTTGTTGGATGATGAACACATTGCGTAGGATTACACGAACCCTCAATGCCGGAGTTAACAAGCTCCACAATAATGCTCATGTTTAAGTAACCTTAAGTGTAAGATAGATCAAAAGACTAAACCAAGTACTAGCATAGCATGCACACTGTCACCTTCATGCATATGTAGGAGGAATAGATCACATCAATATTATCATAGCAATAGTTAACTTCGCAATCTACAAGAGATCATGATCATAGCATAAACCAAGTACTAACACGGTGCACGCACTGTCACCTTTGCACACATGCAGGAGGAATAAAACTACTTTAATAACACATCACTAGAGTAGCACATAGATAAATTGTGATACAAACACATTGCAATCATCAAGAGATATAAATAAGCACTTCACTACGCTCTTCAACAGTGAATAAGTACTTCGTGAAATATAGCCTAAGAGACCCACACGGTGCACACACTGTCACCTTTACACACGTGGGACAAGGAGTCTCCGGAGATCACATAAGTAAAACCCACTTGACTAGCATAATGACATCTAGATTACAAGCATCATCATATGAATCTCAATCATGTAAGGCAGCTCATGAGATTATTGTATTGAACTACATAGGAGAGAGATGAACCACATACTACCGGTACAGCCCCGAGCCTCGATGGAGAACTACTCCCTCCTCATGGGAGCAGCAGCGGTGATGAAGATGGCGGTGGAGATGGCAGCGGTGTCGATGGAGAAGCCTTCCGGGGGCACTTCCCCGCTCCGGCAGGGTGCCGGAACAGAGACTCCTGTCCCCCAGATCTTGGCTTCGCGATGACGGCGGCTCTGGAACTTTTCTCGTATCGTGGCTTTCTCCGTAAGGGTTTTCGATGCAGGGGCTTTATATAGGCGAAGAGGCGGCGCAGGAGGGTCAACGAGGCGACGAGACCATAGGGTGGCGCGGCCAGGGCCTGGGCCGCGCCACCATGTCATCTGGGCCCACCAGGGCCCCCCTCTGGCGGCTCTCGGGTGTTCTGGATGCTTCCGGGCAAAATAGGAACCTGGGCGTTGATTTCGTCCAATTCCGAGAATATTTCGTTACTAGGATTTCTGAAACCAAAAACAGCAGAAAACAGGAACTGGCACTTCGGCATCTTGTTAATAGGTTAGTTCCATAAAATGCGTAAATACGACATAAAATGTGCATAAAACATGTAGGTATCATCAATAAAGTGGCATGGAACATAAGAAATTATCGATACGTTGGAGACGTATCACCAGTGCGCGCTCACCGCGTGCATGGGCGCGTGCTGGCACGGTTCTGGACCCGCGCGTGCTGGGCAATGCCGTGCCGTGGCGATCGAGTGGGCGGTACAGGCTGAGTCCTTGTGCTGCAGAGATGCTCGAGGACATGGAGAATCGATGAGGGAGAGGCCAGGGAGAGTTTTGGCCAAAGGTGGCCGGCATGGCCACGGCATGCTTTAGTTTAGGGTTTTCTTCTCCCCCTCTCTCACTTTAATCGATCAAGGAGGTACTGGGATGATGCAGGGGATCTAGAAGTAGCTAATGATCACAAGATCAAAGTGGTTTAGTGAAGAAACTGCTGGACAATTGAGTGTAACTCAATTCTGGATTCATGCCTGCCACCTGTTCGACACAATGGCCGCATGAAGAAAATTTTTAAATTTCGAAATTCTTTTTGGTACATCTCAATGATATAATTAATGTGAGGTATTGGTGGTGGTGGCACTCAATTTGGGTTTGATTTGCAAAATTTCAAATTTGAGGTGATCTTGTTTTTCTTCTCAGATCCCATTTTGGCAATTTAATTCTGGTCAACCTAGTCAACTCTAGCCATGGTGGTCAACATGAAAAGTACTCACCTTGACATGGTCTTGGATGACATGGCTTTGGTTGACAAAGTTTAGTTTAGGATTTGAGAAATACAGGGGGGTAAAGTGGTGAAGAAAATATTTTTAGCCTAAGTGACCATTATCATATGTATGATGAAATCTTGATTTCTTTTGATTTGATTTTTGATCCAATGATGCAATTGTGTTAGTTTATCATATTGAAGCATTTTAGAAGCAAGGGAGCAAGCAATTATGGCCTTGGTGAAGGATTTGCATTTTGGCATATGGTGTATGTGAGTGAATATGGGTTTTTTTCCCATTTTCTTTATTTCTCCTTAATTTAGGGTTTTGTGATCTTGATTAGGGTTCACATAGCAATAGATCAACATGCTAACACTCATCATGGCAATTGCACAAAAGAATTTTACTTAAATGCATGAATCTATATGTGGCACTCTATGCATAGAAAAAGTTTTTGTTTGTTGTAAATTTTGAGTAATTGAAACTCTCACTTGATTTATTATTGTTGAAAACTTGGGATGTTACAAACCCTTCCCCCTTACAAAAGATCTCGTCCCGAGATCTTACAGAAAACTAGGTACTAAAGAGATTGGGGTATTCAGTCTTCATAAAGTCTTCTCTTTCCCAAGTGGCTTCTTCTTCGGTGTGGTTACTCCATTGGATCTTCAGAAACTTGATACTTCGGGTACGGGTGGTTCTGAAAGCTTCTTCCAGGATGCGAATAGGTACTTCGCGGTATGTCAGGTCTGAGTTGATATCCACAGTTCGATGGTCGATGTTCTTGAACACCTCGGTCTTCTCAGGTACCTCTAAGCATTTCCGGAGTAACGAGATGTGAAACACATTGTGCACTGCTGACATTTCTTCTGGTAATTCCAGTTGATAGGACACTTCCCCTCGGCGGCTCAGGACTTTGAATGGTCCAACATATCGGGGTGCAAGCTTTCCTTTAAGCTGGAATCTCTGCATTCCTTTAAGGGGGGACACTTTGAGATACACAAAATCTCCGATCTCAAAGGTCATCTCTCGGCGTCTTTTGTCGGCGTAGCTCTTCTGTCTTGATTGAGCGGTCTTGAGGTACTCGCGGATCTTATGAACCTTCTCTTCAGCTTCCCGGAGAATATCTGGTCCAAAGACTTGACTCTCTCCGACTTCCGACCAATTCAGAGGGGTACGGCACTTCCTTCCGTACAGGGCTTCAAAGGGGGCCATTTGTAAACTGGCTTGATAGCTGTTGTTGTATGAGAATTCTGCGTACGGCAAGCAGTCTTCCCACTTGGATCCATATTCTAACACACATGCTCTCAGCATATCTTCCAGTATCTGGTTGACTCGTTCAGTCTGTCCATCCGTCTGAGGGTGATAGGCTGTGCTGAAGTTCAGCCTAGTTCCGAGTCCTTCATGTACCTTTTGCCAAAATCTGGAGGTGAATTGGGATCCTCTATCGGATACTATTGACTTCGGGGTTCCGTGCAGGCTGACTATTCGTGAGATGTACAACTCTGCAAGTCTTGGTCCTTGGTAGGTGGTTTTGACGGGAATGAAATGGGCAACTTTGGTCAATCTGTCGACCACTACCCAGATAGAATCATTTCCCTTACTTGATTTGGGCAATCCGGTGATGAAGTCCATTCCTACCGAATCCCACTTCCATTCGGGAATCTGCAGGGGCTGTAGCAGTCCTGCGGGTCGTTGATGTTCCGCCTTGACTCTCTGACAGATGTCACACTTGGCGATGTAACTCCCGATTTCTCGCTTCATCCCATGCCACCAGAACTGTTCCTTTAAGTCCTGGTACATCTTGGTACCTCCGGGGTGAATAGAATACAAGGTGTCATGGGCTTCCTTTAGAATCACTTGTTTCAACTCCGAATCTGACGGCACGCACAAGCGTCCGTTGTACCATAGCACTCCTTCTTCATCAATAGTGAATCCCGGTGCCTTTCCTGCTGCTATCTGGCTCTTAATCCCGTCAATGCTTGCATTGCTCTTCTGGGCTTCCTTGATTTGACTAATCAGGGTGGGTTGAAGTTCAATGCTGGCGAGAAATCCTTCACTCACTAGCTCCATTCTAAACTGTTCAAACTCTTGGTGAAGGCTAGGTTGCTCTTCGGCAATCATGGAGTTCAACTGACACGGCAGTCTACTCAAAGCATCTGCTACCACATTGGCTTTGCCTGGGTGATAGTGGATTTCCATATCATAATCTTTGATTAACTCTAACCATCTCCTTTGCCTCATGTTTAGTTCCTTCTGGGTGAAGATATACTTCAAACTCTTGTGATCCGAATAAATCTCGCATCGATTACCCATGAGGTAATGACGCCATACTTTCAAGGCTAACACGACTGCTGCTAGCTCTAAGTCATGGGTCGGATAATTCTGTTCATGCTGCTTCAGCTGCCTTGACAGGTACGAGATCACTTTGCCTTCTTGCATCAACACACATCCAAGACCAATCTTGGAGGCATCACAATACACATCAAATGGTTTGGTGATGTCCGGCATGATCAGTATTGGGGCTGAAGTCAGTCTGCTCTTGAGCTGTTGGAAGCTCTCTTCACACTTGTTCGTCCATTCGAACTTCTTGTCCTTTTTCAACAATTGGGTCATTGGTCTGGCTATGCTTGAGAATCCTTCAACGAATCGGCGGTAATATCCCGCCAATCCGAGAAATGCACGGACCTCAGTCTGGGTGGTTGGGGCTTTCCATTCTGCCACGGTCTTTATCTTTGAGGGGTCAACGGCAATTCCTCCTGCTGACAAGATGTGTCCCAGGAATCCTACTTCCTTCAACCAAAACTCACATTTGCTGAACTTGGCGTACAGCTGGTGTTCCCGAAGAGTATCTAAGACCATATCCAAGTGTTGCTCATGTTCTTCTTCGGTTTTGGAATAGATAAGGATGTCGTCGATGAAGACAACGACGAACTTATCCAGGAAGTTCATGAAGATCTTATTCATGAGATTCATGAAGTAAGCGGGGGCGTTGGTCAATCCAAATGACATGACATTGTACTCATACAATCCATATCTGGTGGTGAAGGCAGTTTTGGGGATGTCCGATGCACGGATCTTCAGCTGATGGTACCCTGTCCTAAGATCAATCTTAGAGAACACGGTGGCACCGGTCAACTGGTCAAACAGGTCTTCTATTTTGGGCAAAGGATACTTGTTTGTGATGGTGACGTCATTGAGCTTGCGGTAATCCGTACATAAACGGATCGTACCATCCTTCTTGTCCACAAACAAAACTGGTGATCTCCAGGGTGACGCACTTGGTCTAATCAAACCTTTGGCTAACATATCATCCAGTTGTTTCTTTAGTTCCACCAATTCTGCCGAGTTCATACTGTAAGCTCTCTGGGCTATAGGTCCTGTTCCGGGGATTAACTCGATGATAAACTCGATATCCCGATCCGGGGGCATACCGGGTAGGTCATCTGGAAACACATCAGAGTATCTACAGACGACTCTGATTTGATCCAGGGTGGGTTTGGTTAAACTCTGGTTGCAGGTAAATTTTCTGGGCAGTTTTTCTGAGATGTGCTCAACTAACACTCCGGTGCTACTAGTCATGGTGATGGCCTTCTTGGCACAATCAATCAATCCATGATGTTTGGACATCCAGTCCATACCCAGTACTACCTCCAAACCTTTTGTTCCCAGAACAATCAGATTGGCATAAAAGTCTATTTCATGAATTCTGATAGGAACATCTTTGCAAATTTTTCTAGCTTTAGTGGTTGATCCAGGTATTTGCACTACCATGACATGCTTCAAACTGATGGGTTGAATCTTACTAGTGCATGCAAATTCTTCCGTAACAAATGAATGCGATGCTCCAGAATCAAACAGCACTCTTGCAGGTATTGAGTTAACAGAGAACATACCCAGCACGACATCTGGGGCTTCCTGAGCTTCTTCCGCACTCATGTGAAAGAGGCGGCCGCCACGGTTGTTCGGGTTGTTGGGGGCGAACTTCTTGTTGTTGGCGACACGGCGTTGCTGCTGAGCAGGGCCAGTGGTGTTGGCGGCCATCTTGGCGAGTCTCTGGGGACACTCTTTGGAGTAGTGCCCCACCACGCCGCACTCATAGCAGTTGATGGTGGACTTGTCCTTGGGGGCGACGGGGATAGCGTTGCTCCCAGTCCTTGGAGCAGTGTTGGTGTTGGGGTTGGCAGGGCTCTTGTCGGAGCGCGGTTGAAGTTGTTGTTGTGGTGGACGAAGTTATTGTTGTTGTGGTGGTGTCCTCCCGTCCTGGGGTTTCCTCCGCTCCGGTTCTGATAACCGGGGCGCGACATCTGTGCCGGTGGCCTGTTGTCCCTGGGGGTGAATCCTCCGCTTGAGCTGGGGCGAAACTTGGAGGTGTTGCTGGGCCCACTCTGGTGCATCATGCGGCGCTTGCGGTTTTCATTGGCTTGGTTCAACTTGCCCTCCATCTGGATGGCGGAGTCAACAAGGGCTTCGAGGTCAGCAAAAGGGATGTTGACCAACACGGTCTGCATCTCATCGTGCAGTCCGTTCAGGAACCTCTCCTTCCTCTTCTCGGTGGTGTCAGTCTCATCCGGGGCGTACCTTGACAGAGTGAGGAATCTGTCGCGGTATTCTACCACGGTCAGACGGCCTTGCTTTAACTCGCGGAACTCATCCCGCATCTTCTTGATGAGATCCGGTGGCACATGGTACTTACTAAACTTGAGCTTGAAATCTGCCCAAGTCATTAGTTGCCCTGCATTCAATGCGCGAGCACTTGTCCACCAGGCACGTGCAGGTCCTGCCAGATAGTGAGTGGCAAACAGCACCTTGTCATCATCTTCCACTCCGGCAACCTCAAGATTGTTCTCCATTGTTTGGAGCCAATCATCAGCATCAAGGGGTTCCTCTGTCTTGCTAAACACCGGTGGGTTGGTGTTCTGAAAGTTCTTCAGCTTGGAGCCCGGGTGATCATGGTTCCCGTGACCCTGATTGTTCTGTGCAAGCTGTTGAAGTACAGCTAGGTTAGCTTGCCTTTCAGTTCTATCAACTTCTCGATCAGCCAACATCTGTTGCAGTATCTGTGTCAGCGCATCCGGATTGGCGTTGCGATTGGGAGGTGCCATCTGAACAGAGATATGGATCATAAGATGAGAGGGACAATTTCTATGGCTTGATTTGGGGAGTAAAATCACATTTATTTAAAACTTAATTCATAAGATGATAATATTACACACCACATAGTCATGAAGGTAGCACTTATTACAAGCTAACAATCCGGAGGGTTTGAAGAACCCTTTCAACAATCTACGATACATGGGGCGGATACAAAGGACCGATACATCTCATACTACGCGGTGCTCAGGGAGGGATGGAAGCTATCCATCGATGCGGAGCGGGAAGGTGGTGTCCATCCCGGCAGGCAGGTGCTGGTGGAAGTCCTGGTCTTCCTCTTCCTCCGGCTCGTAGTCGTTGTCGTTGCTGACATAGGAGTAGCCATCTCCTTGGATGTCTTCCCCCTCGCCTTCTCCTTCAAGGATCTGGAGCTGCTCCACCTGAGTGGAGATGGTCTCCTTCAGGACGGCGATCTTGGTCTTGAGGCGGTGGATGGTGGCGTCCCTCTTCGCGACTAGCTGGCGAAGAGTCCTGCGCTCCTTTGCGATGACCTTGATGGTATCCGCGTACTGGTTCAGCTGCTGCTGAGTGTGGTTGGCGGCGGAGCGGGAGTTACTCAGCGCAGACCGAGTCTCGTACAGCATGTAGTCGAGGTGATCCACATGGTGCCTCAGCACGGGGTGGTATGGCAGGCTGAGGGGCAGACCAACAGAGGAGTGCCTTGCGAAGTGCGCAAAGCGTTCCCCTTCGATGGCCAGCGAGTTCTGCCCGCACAGACGAGCGAGAGACTCCTGCAGAGCATGGGCGAGTCCATCCACCCAGGTGTTTTCGCGGAGCGAGAACTGGATCTGGCGGAACATGGGTGACTCCGGCTTCCCTGGAAGGTTAGCCATGATGAGCCACTGGAGCTGGCCGTTGGCTTGGTCCGAGATCTGGCCTCCGTAGAACACGGGAGGCGAGCGTCCGAGGAACTCGGTGAGAGCAAACAGATCCCTTTCAAAGATCAGATCCCCACCGTTCGCCAAGTCGTACACTTGGGTTTGGATGAAGGGCTCCGTCGGGATGATAGGCTCCATCTGTAGAGGGAGTGACAAGTAAGTTAATAATTGTAAGTGTTCAAAATTTTTAAGTAATAATCATGAAACGGGTTGTTTTGAAATAGATTTCCAAGGTAAGGGTATGAGTGTATTTTCTTAACTATTTTATTATAAACTAAGTTTGTTGGACGTCCATTCTAACTAGGGTCTCCTAAGGTCAAACCTGGCTCTGATACCAACTTGTCAACACCCGGGTTTTTCAATCCGGATGCCCTATTATATCATACATCGCAATCCCAGGAAGATTGTTTTTGCGAGACATAATAGTAAGTCGTTCAGAGTCATCATTTATTACAACACATAAGGTCTTACAACAAGGGATCACCTGATCCAATATTACACAAATAGATTGTTCAACATCACAAATAAGTAGCGGAAGCGTAGTAGTAGTGGACTATATGTTCCACAGGCAACGCTTGACGTTAGAAGACGATCCTAGTTATCGTAGACATCCTGCTGTCCGTCATCCTGATACTGTTGCTCCTCTTCGAAGTCTGGCATTTGAATAGCCAGGGCAAAGCCATGAGTACTTTTAAAGTACTCGCAAACTAATACTATGGTAAAACATATTAAGTGTAGTAAAGGAGTACTAAGCTCTAGGTTTATTTGCATAAAGCCAAGTTTTCCTTTGATAAACATTTAATAAAATCCTCATTATTTAATAGACTAACTCAAGTGGCAACATTAGTGTCATTCCCACAATTCATTTGGGATCCAAATCAGTTCAGCTATCACCATCACCATTTCAACATAAATTCTGATAACGGAAATAGTATGGCCTTTCCAACCGTCCGTAACCGCGGACACGGCTATTCGAATAGGTTTAACACTCTGCAGAGGTTGTACTCTTGTGCCACAACTTTTGATTACATCCGTCGAGGATAACCCCGAATCATCGTAACTCAGTACGCGGATCATCAACCATAACCTTTCACTTATATGTCCTAGTATAGGCACCTCTCCCCATGAGCTTGGCCCCCCGGTGAGAACCAACTGTTAACCCGGGAACTGCACAGGGCTTGGGTCGTACATTCACCTCATATTCACATCATTTCTCATATACGGAGGCAGCCTCGGCGTAACCCCTATGAGGTTTGTTTAGAGGGAACCCATACTAAAATACACAAGTTTCTAGTTAAGCCCTACCCATAATCAGGTATTGTGGGGGTACTTGTATAATTGGAAAGGTATCGCATTCAAACCCATATCAGATTTATATCAAAAATCACTATCTTCTCTTGGTCATATTCACCTTCAAAGTCAGTCCATGGAATGAACCATCATTCCAAGGTTTCAAATTCATATCAAATCACTTGTTCCCATCTAGAGTAGTCAAATTTTTAATTGATTAGCAATAGCAACTATATGAGGGGTGCTATCTAGCTTTGAGTGGTGTTCATTTACTCCAAGTATTGTTCTATTCTAGACCAAGTGAATCATAAATCAAAAAGTACTTTGAAACAAATAAGCCAAAGTAAAATTAAGTAAAAACATGGGATAGGTAATACATAAAAGTAAAGTGTGATGGTGCCTTTGCTCTTGTAGAGCTAAGCATTTGTATTTAGCAAGGGTTAGCTTGCCTTGAGCTGAGTAGTGATCAAAGTTCTCTTCCTCTTCTTGGGAGTAGGCTTCCTCCTCTTGATACTCCTCGTTACTAGCGTCTATATACGAATACGAGGTATAAATACTAAACCAAACTCACATACTAAACTAGAAACACTCAAAGAGTTCACACTCTAGTCCTATTATCAATCAAACATGGCATGGTGAGTTATTAGAGGAATTCTTATTTAGGAGCAAATAATTTCCTATCATTATTCCTATTTCTTAAATTTTGATATGTAGATCCTTAGAGAAATTCATTTCTTCTCTTTACTTCATATTAAGATTTAATCTCTTCATATAATAATCAGGTATGAAATATAGGTTGACCCAAGTCAACATTTCATATCTATTATATGTGAGTATAATTTAATTTAAGTGCTACACTACACATGTTATACTACTATTTTAGATGCATTAAAATCTCTAAGTAATAATTATCAGGGGTTCATTAGCCTAGGTCATTCCCCCTGGTTATATCACTTAGGATCAAGATTTAAATGAGAGAGTAGCTCTCATAGGATTTATTAAATTTGAATTCCAAGTTGAATTATTCTAGAATTGACTACATAGCTATATTATTTGATCTAGTCCATGATCATACAAATAACATGTCCATATTATTTCATAATCAATTAGAGGACATCATTTGTGATTTATTAGAATTGGAATCAACTTAAAATCATTTATAGATTATTTTTAATGATTATTTAAAGTTAGAAAAGGCCCTGCCTTGTTATTTTTGTCATTTAAAATTTACTACGAATTTGGATATGAGGCCAGTGGCATTATTTAGATAATTTCATGAGCTTTCTAAATATATAAAATTGGTTAAATTTGGTGTAGTAGATCTCAAGATATTTAAATTTGAAGTTAGCAGCAGTATTTGAATTTGAACTAAATGGATTATTCCGATTTGAATTTTTGGGCCACGCGGGAAAAGCTAACGGGCCGAAACAGCACTGCGCGGCCCAGCACGCATCTGGTGCGAGTGGGCTACCTGACGAGGTGGGGACCACCTGTCGGCGGCTCTTAACGCGCGAAACGTTACGATTAAAATTGGCCGTAGGATCTGAGAGGCGATCGACGGCTTGTGAGCGTCGTCGTCCCCGGCGGGATTCCGGCGAGCTCACGGCGCCAGTAGGGGGTCGGAGAACATACCAGGCCGTTGCAGGACTCTGGCAGGGTGCGCGGAGAAGCGGTCGTCGACGAGGAAGCTACTGGTGCAGCGGTGGCGCTCGGGGAGGCTCCAATCGAAGCAGAGCTTCCGCGGGCTCCGGCGGACCTCAGCTTCAAATTCGAGCAGCTCCGGCGACTAAGGGTGAAATTGATTGGGGCGTGTTGTTCAGTGAGGGGAGGGGAGTGAAATGTGTGAAGAGATCGTGGGCTGAGGAGCTCTATTTATAGATGGACATGGTGGCCGTGAGGTGCTGCAAGGGCGCGGCCATGGCGCGGCTCCTGTGGCGAGCGAAAGGGCAAGGCGAGGACGGCATCTTGTAGGCGTCGTCCTGGCGATGCTCAACGGCTAGCTGGCGCAGAGATAGGGCTACGGAAATGCTCGAGTTCTTGCGGTGATCATTACGGTACCCGCGGTACGTCGACGGCGAGGACGATGGTGACCATGCTTCTGCGCGTGTTCGAGTATGTCTAGTGTGTAGAGGGCTTGGAGTAGATGCTCGACGCGGCGCTAGGGATGCAGGGCGAGGACGGCAGTGATCGAGTGGGCGACGTACTGGCGCGGCCAGTGCGCGCTCACCGCGTGCATGGGCGCGTGCTGGCACGGTTCTGGACGCGCGCGTGCTGGGCAATGTCGTGCCGTGGCGATCGAGTGGGCGGTACAGGCTGAGTCCTTGTGCTGCAGAGATGCTCGAGGACATGGAGAATCGATGAGGGAGAGGCCAGGGAGAGTTTTGGCCAAAGGTGGCCGGCATGGCCACGGCATGCTTTAGTTTAGGGTTTTCTTCTCCCCCTCTCTCACTTTAATCGATCAAGGAGGTACTGGGATGATGCAGGGGATCTAGAAGTAGCTAATGATCACAAGATCAAAGTGGTTTAGTGAAGAAACTGCTGGACAATTGAGTGTAACTCAATTCTGGATTCATGCCTGCCACCTGTTCGACACAATGGCCGCATGAAGAAAAATTTTAAATTTTGAAATTCTTTTTGGTACATCTCAATGATATAATTAATGTGAGGTATTGGTGGTGGTGGCACTCAATTTGGGTTTGATTTGCAAAATTTCAAATTTGAGGTGATCTTGTTTTTCTTCTCAGATCCCATTTTGGCAATTTAATTCTAGTCAACCTAGTCAACTCTAGCCATGGTGGTCAACATGAAAAGTACTCACCTTGACATGGTCTTGGATGACATGGCTTTGGTTGACAAAGTTTAGTTTAGGATTTGAGAAATACAGGGGGGTAAAGTGGTGAAGAAAATATTTTTAGCCTAAGTGACCATTATCATATGTATGATGAAATCTTGATTTCTTTTGATTTGATTTTTGATCCAATGATGCAATTGTGTTAGTTTATCATATTGAAGCATTTTAGAAGCAAGGGAGCAAGCAATTATGGCCTTGGTGAAGGATTTGCATTTTGGCATATGGTGTATGTGAGTGAATATGGGTTTTTTTCCCATTTTCTTTATTTCTCCTTAATTTAGGGTTTTGTGATCTTGATTAGGGTTCACATAGCAATAGATCAACATGCTAACACTCATCATGGCAATTGCACAAAAGAATTTTACTTAAATGCATGAATCTATATGTGGCACTCTATGCATAGAAAAAGTTTTTGTTTGTTGTAAATTTTGAGTAATTGAAACTCTCACTTGATTTATTATTGTTGAAAACTTGGGATGTTACATTACTTCTTCACCTGAGGAATTAGTTTTTACTTTTAAACAAGGGGATGAGGAAAGTTTTAAAGATGCTTGGTCTAGAATTTTTACTTCTTATCTTAAAACTGAACCTCAAATGACTCTAAGTTTGCTCCTTAGTAATTTTTATTTTGGTCTTATGATTCGTTATAGATATGCTTTGGATGCTTTAGTAGGAGGAGATTTCCTTCATTGTAATGGGGATCAAGCTTTTAATGCCATAAAAAAATTGGTTGCATCACATGATTCAGCTAATAACTTTGATTCAGCCCTTATTAGCATTTATAATAGATTGAACAATCTCGAGATAAGTACATCTCGCTTGAATGACAATTATCACTGTGTTCGTAATCGTCTTGAACAAGTTTTAGTGAATTCTAAACCTTCATTATGGGATCCTACTGTTAAAATTGTTATTGGTGATCAAACTCTTCGTGCCAACTGTTATATTATGTCTGAATTTTGCCTTATGCCTGAGAGCATTTATAAATCTTTGGAACTATGGGGAGTTGATGAAGGAGGAGAAGAGATAACTCTCATTGATAATTCTGTTATAATTCCTAAGGGAATAGCCGCAGGTGTGCATACGACCATTCTTGGAAGAACAATATCCATTGATTATCTTGTTATTGAATGTGTAGGGACAGGAAAGGTCACACTCGGAAGATCCCTGCTAAAACTATTGGGAGCAGTCATAGATGTGGGAGAAGGCATCTTGGATTTCACCTCTATACCAGGGGGAAATCATACATTTCCTAAATCAAAGAGAAAGGAAAACAACAAGAAAGGTAAAGCCCGAGGTAAGGATGATGCACCACCATCCGATAATACTTGATTTGCACTTTCTGCGCCTAGCTGAAAGGCGTTAAAGAAAAGCGCTTATGGGAGACAACCCATGTTTTTACTACAGCAATTTTTTGTTTTGTTGAGTCTTGGAAGTTGTTTACTGCTGTAGCAACCTCTCCTTATCATGTTTTTGTGCCAAGTAAAGTTTCTATGTCAAAGTTGATGTTATATTTGGGATAGCTGTGCAGAAACAGCATTGCTGTCTGTCACGAATCTGGGCACAGGCATCTGTAGAAAATTCGAAAAAATCTGCCAATTTACGAGCGTGATCCTCAGATATGTACGCAACTTTCATTAGTTTTGAGTTTTTCCATTTGAGCAAGTCTGGTACCAGCTTTAAATTCGTCTTTACGGACTGTTCTGTTTTTGACAGATTCTGCCTTTTATTTCGCATTGCCTCTTTTGCTATGTTGGATTTATTTCTTTGATCCATTAATGTCCAGTAGCTTTATGCAATGTCCAGAAGTGTAAAGAATGTTTGTGTCACCTCTGAATGTGTGAATTATTAATTGTGCACTAACCCTCTAATGAGTTTGCTTGAAGTTAGGTGTGAAGGAAGTTTTCAAGGGTCAAGAGAGGAGTATGATATACTATGATCAAGAGGAGTGAAAGCTCTAAGCTTGGGGATGCCCCCGTGGTTCACCCCTGCATATTTTAAGAAGACTCAAGCGTCTAAGCTTGGGGATGCCCAAGGCATCCCCTTCTTCATCGACAACATCATCAGGTTCCTCCCCTGAAACTATATTTTTATTCAATCACATCTTGTGTTCTTTACTTGGAGCGTCGGTTTGTTTTTGTTTTTGTTTTTGTTTGAATAAAATGGATCCTAGCATTCACTTTGTGGGAGAGAGACACGCTCCACTGTTGCATATGGACAAATATGTCCTTAGGCTTTACTCATAATGTTCATGGCGAAGTTTCTTCTTCGTTAAATTGTTATATGGTTGGAATTGGAAAATTCTACATGTAGTAATTCTAAAATGTCTTGGATAATGTGATACTTGGCAATTGTTGTGCTCATGTTTAAGCTCTTGCATCATATGCTTTGCACCCATTAATGAAGAAATACATAGAGCTTGCTAAAATTTGATTTGCATATTTGGTCTCTCTAAGGTCTAGATAATATCTAGTATTGAGTTTTGAACAACAAGGAAGACGGTGTAGAGTCTTATAATGTTTACAATATGTCTTTTATGTGAGTTTTGCTGCACCGGTTCATCCTTGAGTTTGCTTCAAATAACCTTGCTAGCCTAAACCTTGTATCGAGAGGGAATACTTCTCATGCATCCAAAATCCTTGAGCCAACTACTATGCCATTTGTGTCCACCATACCTACCTACTACATGGTATTTCTCCGCCATTCCAAAGTAAATTGCTTGAGTGCTACCTTTAGAATTCCATCATTCACCTTTGCAATATATAGCTCATGGGACAAAATAGCCTTAAAAACTATCGTAGTATTGAATATGTACTTATGCACTTTATCTTTTATTAAGTTGCTTGTTGTGCGATAACCATGCTTCTGGGGAACGCCATCAACTATTGTTGAATATCATGTGAGTTGCTATGCATGTCCGTCTTGTATTAAGGATCTATCACCTTAGTGGTTGGAGCATGCAAAATTGTTAGAGAAGAACATTGGGCCGCTAACTAAAGCCATGAATCATGGTTGAAGTTTCAGTTTTGGACATATATCCTCAATCTCATATGAGAATAATAATTGTTGCTACATGCTTATGCATTTAAGAGGAGTCCATTATCTGTTGTCCATGTTGTCCCGGTATGGATGTCTAAGTTGAGAATAATCAAAAGCGAGAAATCCAAAATGCGAGCATTCTCCTTAGACCTTTGTACAGGCGGCATGGAGGTACCCCTTTGTGACACTTGGTTGAAACATGGCATGCAAAGATCCGGTAGTCCAAGCTAAGTAGGACGAGGTGCGGACACTATTAGTATACTATGCATGAGGCTTGCAACTTGTAAGATATAATTTACATAACTCATATGCTTTATTACTACCGTTGACAAAATTGTTTCATGTTTTCAAAATAAAAGCTCTAGCACAAATACAGCAATCGATGCTTTCCTCTTTGAAGGACCATTCTTTTACTTTTATTGTTGAGTCAGTTTACCTATCTCCCTCCACCTTAAGAAGCAAACACTTGTGTGAACTGTGCATTGATTCCTACATACTTGCATATTGCACTTGTTATATTACTTTATGTTGACAATATCCATGAGATATACATGTTATAAGTTGAAAGCAACCGCTGAAACTTAATCTTCCTTTGTGTTGCTTCAATACCTTTACTCTGATTTATTGCTTTATGAGTTAACTCTTATGCAAGACTTATTGATGCTTGTCTTGAAGTACTATTCATGAAAAGTCTTTGCTATATGATTCACTTGTTTACTCATGTCATTACTTTTGTTTTGATCGCTGCATTCATTACATATGTTTACAAATAGTATGATCAAGATTATGATGGCATGTCACTTCAGAAATTATCTTTGTTATCGTTTTACCTGCTCGGGACGAGCAGAACTAAGCTTGGGGATGCTGATACGTCTCCAACGTATCGATAATTTCTTATGTTCCATGCTACTTTATTGATGATACCTACATGTTTTATGCACATTATATGTCATATTTATGCATTTTCTGGAACTAACCTATTAACAAGATGCCGAAGAGCCAGTTGCTGTTTTCTGCTGTTTTTGGTTTCAGAAATCCTAGTAATGAAATATTCTCGGAATTGGACGAAATCTTCGCCCAGGGTCCTATTTTTGCACGGAGCTTCCAGAAGACCGAAGAGGGAAGGAAGTGGGGCCACGAGGCGCCGACACCATAGGGCAGCGCGGCCCAGGCCCTGGCCGCGCCGACCTATGGTGTGGGGCCCTCGTGTGGCCCCCCATGTTGCCCTTTCGCCTACTTAAAGCCTCCGTCGCGAAAACCCCAGTACCGAGAGCCACGATACGGAAAACCTTCCAGAGACGCCGCCGCCGCGAATCCCATCTCGGGGGATTCAGGAGATCGCCTCCGGCACCTGCCGGAGAGGGGATTCATCTCCCGGAGGACTCTTCATCGCCATGATCGCCTCCGGAGTGATGAGTGAGTAGTTCACCCCTGGACCATGGGTCCATAGCAGTAGCTAGATGGTCGTCTTCTCCTTGTTGTGCTTCATTGTTGGATCTTGTGAGCTGCCTAACATGATCAAGATCATCTATATGTAATTCTATATGTTGTGTTTGTCGGGATCCGATGGATAGAGAATACTATGTTATGGTGATTATCAATCTATTGTTTATGTGTTGTTTATGATCTTGCATGCTCTCCGTTATTAGTAGAGGCTCTGGCCAAGTTTGTACTTTTAACTCCAAGAGGGAGTATTTATGCTCGATAGTGGGTTCATGCCTTCATTGACACCTGGGACAGTGACAGAAAGTTCTAAGGTTGTGATGTGCTGTTGCCACTAGGGATAAAACATTGATTCTATGTCTAAGGATGTAGTTGTCGATTACATTACGCACCATACTTAATGCAATTGTCTGTTGCTTAGCAACTTAATACTGAATGGGGTTCGGATGATAACCTGAAGGTGGACTTTTTAGGCATAGATGCAGTTGGATGGCGGTCTATGTACTTTGTCGTAATGCCCGGATTAAATCTCACTATATTTATCATATCATGTACATGCATTGTTGTGCCCTTCTCTATTTGTCAATTGCCCGACTGTAATTTGTTCACCCAACATGCTTTTATCTTATGGGAGAGACACCTCTAGTGAACTGTGGACCCCGGTCCTATTCTTTACATAGCATACAATCTACTGCAATTGTGTTTTACTATTTTCTTGCAAACAATCACCTTCCACTCGATACGTTTAATCCTTTGTTACAGCAAGCCGGTGAGATTGACAACCTCACTATTTCGTTGGGGCAAAGTACTTTGGTTTTGTTGTGTAGATTCCACGTTGGCGCCGGAATCCCTGTTGTTGCGCCGCATCACATTTCGCCACCATCAACCTTCAACGTGCTTCTTGGCTCCTCCTGGTTCGATAAACCTTGGTTTCTTTCTGAGGGAAAACTTTCCACTGTGCGCATCATACCTTCCTCTTGGGGTTCCCAACGGACGTGTACATTTACGCGCATCAGACCTGCACGCATGGGACCCTGCAGCCCTCTGAGGGCAGTCCGTGTGAGACGCAAAATAGGGTTTTTAGTTTAGTAAGGCAAAAAAATTAAACCTTGGAGGGCCGAGGCGGGGCGGCCGTCCGCCATTTTATACCTTTTACGCCCCCCACACCTCGTTTCATTTGTCATGTCTACCAAGGAAGAGCTCGGAGGAGAAGATGCAGTCCTAGCTTCTCGACCCCCTGGCGCCCCACGCATAAATACTACTACCAGAAGTACACTGTCTCTAACAATCCTGCCTGCGAAGGGAGATCTCGGAGGAGACAATGCGGGCTCAGCGTCCCCGCCGTTGATTAGCCAGGACACAAGGGTTACTACGCCTCTTTTAATTACCTTCGTTTTGCTGGTAATACTCGGACTTATATCTGTTATCTTCCGCAGGAGAGGGTCGATATCGCCGGAGAAGATGATGTGAGGTAGATGATCAAGCTCGCAGGAGAAGATGATGTAAAGGAGATGGTCAAGCTCGGAGCAGAAGATGATGTAAAGGAGATAGTCAATGTCGGAGAAGATGATGTAAAGGAGTTAGTCAATCTCGGAGAAGATGTGGTGGCATTGGACCAACCGCGGTCGTTGGGCGAGATCCCGGAGATTCACTTACCTCGTTTGCACTGGTAATGATATGCCTGATCTGTAACATTTTGAACATTTTTCGTCGGCTTACACAGGAGCTATCTCGGCTTAGGGTCAACAAGGCCCCGGGAGCGGAACTTCCGCATCTCGGCGCGGAGAACTCCGAGTTACGCCATAAGCGCCCTGGGGAATCGCACGCGCAGGCGCAGCACATCCGTTCGCAGGATCTCTCATCCTTCGACGTCAGGTTCCAGCGAGAGGTCGTAGAAGAAGATAAGTTGCCGCCTTCCCGCCGTTCAAGAGGATGAAGGAACCGAAGACGGAGGTTAATATTACTAGCTGACTTTGGGTTGCTGGTTTTTGGGTGCCAGTCACTGACATGTAGACAGCACTTAAGTCTGTCCTACATGTTAGTGACCATATTCGTTAATCAGCCAATTTGTGCCCTTCGTTTGCCGGTAACGCTCGATATGTTTGTTGTTACCTTTGGCAGGATCACTCCCCTTGCTTATCTTGTCGGAGGATGAAGTTGGATCTTGCCAGCATGCGGGAGGAGAACAGAGAGTTAGGGATCAAGATATTTCGGTACAGGCAGGCGGTGTCTTTCCTAGAAGTGGATGAGATCACGGCCTGTGCTCGTAGGAGTTGTGACGAGGCCATTCATCTAGGAGAACGGATCAAAGCTCAGCTTGTCTCTTTGATGGAAGTCGCAGAACGCGAGATTTTCAATGCTAGAGAGGCGCGGGAACGACTTCTGGTGGCTGAAGATCTCGCATAGCAGTTTAATCATGTGCGCTTATTAGCTGCCTACTACTTTTGTAATTATTCACAATTATGTATGTATCAATGGCTTGCCTTTTGTGTGACGGAGGAAATTGCACATACCACCACTTCTTGGTGTAGTTTTTGCACATAACACAATTTGAGATTCTTTTTACACAAATAACCAGATTTTGACGTAAACTTTTGCACAAAAAACAACCTTACTCCATGTTTTCTTTTGTCTTCTAAAGACAAGTAGGTGCTTCGAAAAATACCTCCGTTCCAATGCTTAAAGCTTTGTATATTTTTCTTGAAAAGTCAAACCAAGTAAAGTTCGACCAAACTCTTAGAAGAATCTATCAGCACATATAATATTTTGTAGACACCATATGAAAATATAATTTATTTTCTATCTGATAATATTGATTTTGTATCTTGCATATTAATGCTTTTGGTAAAAACTTAGTCAAACTTAACATAGTTTGACTTTCTAAAAATCAATATAATCCTTAAGCTTTGGGACGGTGGTTCTAGACGTGGTCTAGACGTGTTTCAACATATTGCCTTCGCATTTGCTAAACGCATGGAGTTTCTTACAATGTTTATTTTTCGAAATATTTTCGACTTTGTATTATTTTTATTCATTTCCCCCCTGGTTGTCATGTTTTCTGTCCGGCTTCCCCAGCCCATCCATCCGTAACCCACATGCGCGCGTGACACGAGTAGTGGGAGACATGGTGCCCAAAGGGATAGCTTTTATTAATGGTGGCGACGGTTCCCTAGGCCAATGCTGGCGATACGTCTCATCGTCGCTAGCTGTGCCTTCCCCATGCGGCCGTATTAATGCACACCACTGCTCCTTTGCGCCTCCGCGGCTGATCAAGTAAGTTTGATCATAAAAGATGATCACATAAGCTCGACGATTACCTATAACCTAAAAATTATCTTAATTTGTAAACGAAGACACAAAATAACTAGTTGTTTGATTAGGAAAGACAAAGGAAATTTCTATTGAGATTGAGTTCATTTCATAGTTGTTATAGACACATAACAATATTACCGAGAGATAGGATTGTAGATAAAGCAATCCATAGGTATTTTGGAGGGTTCTCAATCCTTTGAATCAAGCAAGCTCTATAGGAAAAATCCCTATGTGTAAAAATCCTACTCCGTACAAGATACCTTTAGAAATCCTTTGAACCAAACAAACTCGGATTCATATTAGTTGACTATAATATAGATATGTCTAGACACATTTTAGTTCTAGATTCATCCATATCATTTGACAAGTAATATGAATCGGAGTGAGTATATTAAATGGAGTAGTATATATTGTTCGAAAAAATTAAGTTATACTGTAATAAAGAAACCATTTCTGTGGTCAAACTGATTTGACGGGACAGTAACTCCACCAGGACGTAGTGGCGTGCTATCCTAGCCGAAGTTTTACTCGGCGCCTCGATCTGTTCTTGAAGAATAAAAAAAGTCATATCCACTCCTACTCTTCATGTCCATCGTTTCCATCCTTGGCTCTCCACTTCCATCATCGTTCTCCACTCGCCAACCGCTGCTAGCAAGTTTTTTCATCCTCTAGATCTCCCATTTGCATAGCTTTCTCTCCTCACCCCTCCGCAGAACCGCAGCACTCCTCCTTCCCGCTCGACTCTCCTACAAAACTCCAATCACACATACTTGCATCCGCCCTTTTAAATCCATCTCGTCTCCATGGTGGCATCGAACGACGACCAGCTGGATGGCGACTGGGGGAAGCTCCCCGCCGAGCTGTTCAATCTCATTGCCCAGAGTCTGGACGTTACAGTCGACGTCCGGCTGGCCGCATGCTCCAAAACGTTGTGCCGCCATGTCGCCGACAACATGAATCTACACCATTGGGATGGACCCTGCTTGCTGATGCCTGATTCTACCCATTGGCACTATGATGATAGTAGTGCCCACCACACGGTGTACCACGTTGTGCCCCTCGACCATCCTCGGCGCACAGCCATCCTGCCGTTCATGGACAATAGATCTGGGTTGGCATGAATGGCGAGTGGATCGCCGGCGTGGACAGTGGTGGGAACTGGTTCCTCGCGAACATCTACACGCACCAAGAAATCTCCCTACCATCGTCGGAAACTTGCAACATTTTTCGGGAGGAATGGATTGGCTTCCCCGACTTGCCTCCTGAAAGGTACATGACGTATGGGCGTGCCATGTTTTTGTTGAAGATTGTAATTTGCGAAGTGCCCACAAAAGCTGGACATTACTCAGATTACAAGCTCATCGCTCTATTCAATTCTGGACTCGCTTACCTGGCTAATGGTAGCCAGGAGTGGAGGTTATTCTCTCTTGCTAGTTGGGGTGTAGATTACAGTGACGCCATCGAGCACAACGGCTTCATTGTTGCGGTGGATGGGTGGACCGGCACCACATATTGCTGGGATCAATCACAGGCTGGTAATTCTTCAATCCATATGATATACTTCGCAATAAATTTTAATATCAAGCCCATTCATGATATATTGTAACTGAAATAACTAATTGCTCACTAAGACTTTTTTTCACCTTTCAAATGACTGTGCACCATTAAATTATCCTAACCTGACTGAACCATTGCTACAAACGAATTACAGTAGTATATGTTGTGCACTAATCTGTCAACCCAAACCAGATTATTGAAGTATATGAATGCATTCCTGAATTAGTTACTGCATGCTCTTGTCAGAATATGAATAAGGAGCTTAGCCCTGGCCTCTTCATCAATTGATGCATGCAAACTTTCAATTTATTTCAATATTCGATGTACTCAAAGCATTACAATCATGGATCAGATAAGGTTGAGACATGTATCTACCATCAATGAATATGAGTGTAATTAACATACATCTCAAATGGGAACAATTTTATTTCTTCGAGATTTTATACAAGTATAATGACTGCATCCTCCATTTGATCCTACAAATGTGAAGTTGCAGCTACTGGTATTATTGTCTTCCCGAGCCATTCAAACACTATTTTTTGTTGTCTCCGTTTACAATGCAGATGCACACCTTGCCCCGCCATTCGTGATCCCATCACCGATGAAGGAACCATCTGGCAGATGGTTTTTAGCTCGATCAGCCGATGGCAAGCGCTTGATGATCATCCATGAAGATCGGTATATACGTAGCAATGATCACCTTGAGCCTGCAGAAGTTCTGCATCATGGTAATGGCCTTATCCTGCGGGAGTGTCCTGCCCCTGTCATACATGTTTTTGAGAAAGATCTATCCCTGATTGGACCCAATTGGAGTCGAGTTGACAGCCTTGGCACACACTCTCTGTTCATTGGACTGAATTATCCATTGAACCTGAAGATAAATTATGGCAATGCTCCTGATGGAACATTGACTCCATTCATGAGGTCAAATTGTGTGTACATCGCGTACTATGCATTTCGGGAACCAGCATTTAGTTGTATTTGTCGTTGTAACCTGCAGCAAGGGGAAAATGAGCTCATGGGAGTTATCACCCTTCCAGAAGATGGTTGGGGATTTCCCCGACAGGCGACAATGTGGTTTAAGCCTAGTCTGAAAAATATCCGCATGTTGATGCAACCCTAAACTGAGCCATGAATCTTTCTGGAGCAAATAATCTTTTTTGTACGATATGTTTGAACAATTTAGTAACTTGTTCTGTATCTTAAGATGCTCTTCCTTTTTTCTGAATCATATATACCTGGACCCATTTCAGTGTGTCTGTTTACTCATTTTAGTGCGTATGTAAGCCCACATTGAAGTAATCTAATCTTATAATTTAAAACGGATGGTGATGAACTCTGTATTTCCATCCTTCGTAAACCGTGCATGTCTGTTTATTTTTAGTTTCATTTCAGCAACTGTTATTAGTATATGCACACCTTTTTTTTAATGTTGAGAGGAGTATAAGGGCATTACGATGCTATATACTATATGGCGCTAATAGAGAACAAATGAATGTCAAAAGATTGTAAAATCCTCCAGGTACTCTCCTTGCAGCGCTAATTGCTGATGACAGACTGACTTCCTGTTGGTTCCGGTGCTTTAGCTAGGACAGGTGAAAAGAGTTTCACGCCCCTGCTTTCTTTTGCGTCGATGATACGTCCAAAACGTATCTACTTTCCCGAACACTTTTGCTATTGTTTTGCCTCTAATTTGTGTATTTTGGATACAACTAACACGGACTAACGCTGTTTTCAGCAGAATTGCTCTGGTGTCTCGTTTTTGTGCAGAAATCCAACTTTCGGGAAAATCCTCGGAATTTCTTCAGATGGCCCTATTTTACCAAAATATTGACGGAGCCAGAAGGGCGAAGGAGGTGGAGGCCCGAGGGCCCCACACCATAAGGCAGCGCGGCCCAGGGGGGGCCCGCGCGGCCCTATGGTGTGGCCCCCTCGGCCAGCCTCCGACGCCCCCCTTTGGACTACTTATCGGGTTCGACCTAAAAACGCACGGAGAGAAGACGACATCGCCAGAAACCCTCCAGAGAGCCGCCACATCGCGAAACTCCGTCGCGGGAGCCAGAAGTCTCCGTTCTGGCACTCCGCCGGGACGGGGAATTGGAGGAGATCATCACCGCCATCACCGCCAACGCCTCTCCATCAACCAGCAATGTTTCCCCCATCCATGTGTGAGTAATTCCCCCGCTGTAGGCTGAAGGGGATGGTAGGGATTGGATGAGATTGGTCATGTAATAGTCATAAGATTGTTAGGGCATAGTGCCTAGTATCCGTAGATGTCACTTTTATGATATTGTTGCAACTTGTTATGCTTAATGCTTGTCACTAGGGCCCGAGTGCCATGATCTCAGATCTGAACATGTTATTGATTCATGAAGATATTCGTTGTTTATGATCTTACCTATAAGTTGTATACACATGTCGCTGTCCGGAACCAATGGCCCCGAAGTGACAAGAATCGGGACAACCGGAGGGGATGGTAGTGATGTGAGGATCACATGTGTTCACGGAGTGTTAATGCTTTGCTCCGGTACTCTATTAAAAGGAGTACCTTAATATCCAGTAGTTTCCCTAGAGGCCCGGCTGCCACCGGCTGGTAGGACAGAAGATGTTGTGCAAGTTTCTCATTGCGAGCACGTACGACTAAATATGGAACACATGCCTATTGATTGATTAGTACTTGGATACCATTTTATTATTATCTGCAAATGCCCCTGCTTTGATTGTTACATGAGTTTCTCTCATCCATGCAACGCCCGTTAAATCCGTCCCTGTGCCTACAGTATTTTAATCCTGCTGTTTACTATAATCACTACTGCTGTCTTTATTTCACCGCTGCTGTTATTTCGCTATTTCCACTGCCATAGAACTGTTACTACTGATAAACTCTTGCGAGCAAGTCTGTTTCCAGGTGCAGCTGAATTGACAACTCCGCTGTTAAGGCTTTCAAGTATTCTTTGTCTCCCCTTGTGTCGAATCAATAAATTGGGTAATACTTCCCTCGAAGACTGTTGCGATCCCCTATACTTGTGGGTCATCAAGACTATTTTAAAGGCGCCGTTGCCGGGGAGCATAGCTTTATTTGGAAGTTCACTTGGATTGATATTGTTCGCTGCAAATTCTCCATTATGGGTAAACCTCGCGATACTAAGATCGCCATATTACCATCCACTACAAGAAAAGGTACAACTCTGAGTACCTCTGCTGCTCTTGATTCACCATCTGTGATTGATAAACTTGTTTCACCGCCACATGCTACGCGTCTTTGGTACTTCTGCTGAATCTGAAAATTCTCATAATATTGATAATGTTTCTGCTGTGCTTGATGATAGTGGTTCATTGGGATCTTTTCTAGATGCTACAATTGCTAAGTCTAGACAAATTGAAAATACTGAAACTCCTAATGTTGCTACATCTGTTAATTCACCTGAGTCTGTTGAATATTCTAGTGATGATCTTGATGAAGATTATGTAGAGCTTGATGATGATTTTATTGAAAAATGCAATGCTACTACTGATGCAAGAAAAATTAAAAAGTTGCTTGCAGAACATGCTGTTAGATATAAACTATCTCCTGATCCTAAATTTGCCACATCTCCTATAAACATTAGGGATAAAGATTTTGATTTTTCTCTTGATCTATCTCATATAGCTATTGTTGAGAAAACACCCTTTTGTGGTACTGAAAAAGAAAGTGCTGTTGAACACATGACTGAGTTATCTACTCTTAGTGGCTTGTTTTCTGATGATATTAAGATGCGTACTTATTTTGTCGCTAAAATTTTTCCTTTCTCATTAAAGGATGATGCTAAAACTTGGTATAATAATTTGCCTCCTGGTTCTATTAAAAGTCCAAAAGAATTGCTTGATGTTTTCTTCCGTAAATACTTTCCTGCTAGTGCTCAACATGCTGCTTTACAGAGAATTTATAATTTTGACCAGGAAGATGGAGAGAAATTGCCTGAGGCTTGGGCTAGATTTTGTTCTCTTATTAGAGCTCAGCCTGACCATGATTTAGAAAAGCATGATTTACTTGATATATTTTATAGTGGACTAACTATTGAGTCTAGGGCATACCTGGATAGTTGTGCTGGTTGTGTTTTCAGGAAAAGAACTCCAGGGCGATTGAAGAATTATTGGCTAAAATAGGCCGGAATCATGATGATTGGTCTACACCTGAACCAACCCCGACACCGATAGTGAAGAAGAGGGGTATGATTAAATTAAATGATGAAGATATGAGGGAAGCCAAGAAGTCTCTTAAGGAGAAAGGTATTAAACCTGAAGATGTGAAGAATTTACCTCCTATTGAAGATATATGTGAGACAATTCCCACTTCATCCATGATTGAGGTACACTCGCTTCAACACTTTACTAGGGAAGATATTCCGTATTCAAAATCTCCTGCTCAATGCTTAGATGAATTTGATAATTATATTGTTAAGCAAGAAAACTTTAATATGCGAGTAGAGAATCATTTAATGGAAAATTCTCGAGCTATTAGTGAATTGCATGGTATTGTGGAGAGAACCTCCAATGATGTTAAGATACTTGTTAAACATTTTCAAATGGTTCAAACTCAAATTGATCAACTTACTAAAGTGCAAAATGACTTGTTGGGAAATAATTCTAAAGAAAAACATGCTTATGAAGTAACAACTAGAGGTGGTGTTTCTACCCAGGATCCTCTATATCCTGAAGGGCATCCCAAAAGAATTGAACAAGATTCTCAACTAATTAAAACTAGTGCTCCATCTAAGAAAAAGAAAAAGAAACATAAGAATGTTGTAGAATCCTCTGAACCTGTTAATGATCCTAATAGTATTTCTATTTCTGATGCTGAAACTGAAAGTGGTAATGAACATGAGGAAGATAATGATAAGAATGATACTCCTGATAAAGAAGAAATTGAAAAAGAACCTGAAAAGCATGCTAAAAATAAAAAGTACACTAAAGAAGACTTTATTACTGAGAAGCATGGTAATGAAAGAGAACCTTGGGTTCAAAAGCAAATGCCTTTTCCTGCTAAGAAACTAAAATCAAAGGAGGAGGAACATTATAATAAATTTTGTGATTGGATGAAACCTTTATTTTTGCAAATCCCTTTGACTGATGCTATTAAATTGCCTCCTTATTCAAAGTATATGAAAGATATTGTTACTAACAAAAGGAAAGTCCCCAATGAGGAGATTTCCACTATGCTCGCTAATTACTCCTTCAATGGTAAGATTCCAAAGAAGTTGGGCGACCCAGGTATACCGACTATTCCTTGTTCCATTAAGAATAATTATGTTAGAACTGCTCTATGTGATTTGGGAGCAGGTGTGAGTGTGATGCCTTTTTCTCTTTATAAGAGACTTGATTTAGATAAATTGATACCTACTGATATATCTTTGCAAATGGCTGATAAATCTACTTCTATTCCTGTTGGTTTATGTGAAAATGTTCCTGTTCAAGTTACTCAGCATTGCTTGATATTAACTGATTTCGTTGTGTTGGAAATGCCTGAAGATGATAATATGTCCATTATTCTTGGAAGACCCTTTCTTAATACTGCAGGGGCTGTTATTGATTGCAATAAAGGCATGGTTACTTTCAATGTTGATGATAAGGAACACACTGTCTATTTTCCCAAGAGGATTGATAAAGTATGTGGAGTCAATACAATTTTTAATGTGAAAACTATCAAAGTGGGATCCATTGATTGTCCTATATATGAGCCTAAAGAAGAATATCAAACTCTTGTGATTGGATCCATATCAATTCAATATAAGAAAATGGAAGGAGGTGTGCCCCAATTGAACCAAGAAGAATTGGAAGTCCAGCAAGTTACAAGAGTCAATCGTGAGGAGGGAGTATACTCCTCTTACTACCCATGCGTGGACTTTATGAGAAGTGCGGGGATTTTACAAGATGTGCAAACTCTAATCTCTCGTGCAGGGCTGAGTGGTTTTGTTGAAGGAGAGCCAAGACAATATGCAAAATTAACTATGTCTTTTGTGCAGGACTTCAAGTTCAATTGGTCGCGATCTGACCCCATGGTCCAGTATAAAATTTACAATAAAGCTGTCAACTTGCTATTTAGTGTTTTTTGTGCAGCAATTGGAGTACCGCAATGGGGATCCTGCGAGAAGATCAGGGGAACACCGCGGGAGCTCTCAGATCTTTATACAAGGATTTGTAATGGGAGGAGCTTCTCTAATGATGATGGTAAGATTAGTAGCATTCAACATCCAGCCATCCGCTACTTTGCCTATTTTATTACAAAGTGCATCCTTGCAAGAAGGACCGGAGGTAAATTATATGTCCCAGACTTGGCTTTCTTAGCTGCTGCTTTGCAACAGGATAGGACTTATAATTTGGGTGCTTTAATAGCTTGTAGACTTGCTACTAACCGTGAGAAAGGAGGAATTTGTGGAGGTCTTATCGCCTCTCGCTTATTAGCTATGCATGGTGTAGAACCTCACCATTTAGATATTCCGCTTTCTATAGAGAAGCTTGATGTGGCTTCCATGATTAGACATGAGTTTATTTCAGATGCATCTAGTTTGAACAACCTGCATTATAGGATAACTTTGTATAAGAAAAGTTGGAGTATAACTAAGAAAATTGAAAAACTAGTACGATTGCCTGCACCTGCTTTGTTTAACCTTGATGCCAGGAACGGGTGGTCGATCACAGAAAATGAGCTAAATGCATACATAGAAAGAGAAAGCCGTCGTGCGAGGGAAAATGTGGAGACCGAGGAGCATCCCGACTCTTCATCCGATGCAGCAAGCTCCTCATATCAACATCATGGTCACGTGGAGCCTCCACGATATTCTTCTGCACAGGGGCCCTATTACCACTCCATGTATGATCCACCGGCGTGGAACTCCGACCCTCGTTGGGAATGAACTCCACTTAGGCCAAAAGCCTAAGCTTGGGGGGAGGTATACCGGCATCACTCATTCTTTGCATATTATGGTTGCTGGATACTTGTACATACTTGTTTAGTCTCTAGAGTGGTTTTCTAATGAGAGGGAGATGATATTTGGGGGAGTGCTGTCCAAAAACAGATTCTGTGCTGTTACCAAAAAAATTCGTACGCACAGCCAGAACGTTATTTTGAGTTGCCAATTTTTGAGCATGTTCCCCAGGGTGTTATCTAACTTTCATTAGTTGAACACTTTTTGGTCTGAGCAATGGAAGATTTTTGTTAAATTCGATTTCTGTACTGCTGTCAGGATTTGGCAGATTTCTGTCATCCTGCTTTTCTGTGTTTCTGTTAGTTTGCATTCTTTTGTTTTCGCTTTGTTTCTTTCCTAAAACACAAAAAGACCAAAAATATTTCTGTAGTTTCTCTGCACCATTTGTTTATTTGGTTCCTTGCTCTTAGTTTACTTTATTTGCTATCATTAGTTTGCTATAAGAAAACCCAAAAAGATTTTGCTTTGTTTGCTTGTTTTCTTTCGTTCTTATTTCTAATTCGAAAACGCCAAAAATATTTGCTGTTCTTCTTTGGTTTGTAAAGTTCATCATGAGTTCAATGGTCTTCGGTGGCTGGAGCGTGGTTTTCATTTCATATTATCCAAGCTACACAAGTGAAAAGGCAATAATGACGATCTACGACAATCTGATTGTGGTGAGAGGCTGGTATGAACTCTATTTGCTTTCATTTTTGTACATATACTCATCCATATGAGCATGCTTAGTTGGTTCATGTGAGGTATATGTTATTTGAGAAAGTCTAGTAGCTCATGATCTCTCATGTTTAGTTTCAATTTATTAATATGAGTAGCATGTCATGGATGTTTGCTTGCATTGTTTTATTCATAAGTAAGTATGGCATTGTGGTATCCTCCTCTGAATAATTCATTTATATCGACTTGGCACATGCTCACGCATGCATATGACTGAACAAAAAGTCAATTAAGCCTCGATGATTTATATTGCTTCAGAGTTATTGTATCACTTTTATGCCTCCGTTAATTTATTTTGCCGCAAGCATAATTATGACAGTTACTGCTCTCTTGATTTGTCGCTCCCTAGTCTTTTGCTAGCCTTCACTTGTACTGAGCGGTGACGCCGCTCGTGCTTCCAAACACCTGAAAACCAAGTTGTTCCATAAGTGTCCACCATAAATACCTATGCATGGCATTTCAAACCATTCCAAGTAAATTCTCATGCGCTACCTTTAAAACTTTCAAAATGCTTCTAAATTTGTGTTAATGTTTCATAGCTCATGAGGAAGTACGTGGTGTTTAGCTTTCGACCTTGTCATTTACTTTTGACGGACTCTCATATGGACTAGTGGCACATCCGCTTATCCAATAATTTTGCAAAAAGAGCTGGCAATGGGATTCCCAGTCCCGAATTAATTAACTTAAATAGACACTCCTCCATGGTTTGTGGTTGTTGGACGGCACCCGAAGGATTCGGTTAGCCATGGCTTGTGTAAGCAAAGGTTGGGGGGAGTGTCATCATCATAATAAAACTTAAATAAAAAGGCACTCCTTCATGGTATGTGATTGATGGCAGGCACCCGAGGATTCGGTTAGCCATGGTTTGTGAAAGAAAGGTTGGAAGGAGTGCCAACCAAAAATAAATAAATGGGAGCCGCTCTTGTGAGTCCGGTTGATGAGGTAGTTAGTGTACCCATTACCATTCGTTGACAACAACAAACACCTCTCAAAATAATTTTACTTCTGCTTTACAAATGAAAAGCTCTAGCGCATGTTAATCCCTGCTTCCCTCTGCGAAGGGTCAATCTTTTACTTTTATGTTGTGTCTCCATTCTTTCTTTGAGCACTATCTTGAGAGCACAACTGTCATTCTTAGTATAATATGCTTGTCTCAAAATATGATTGATTGTGGTATAACTTTGATGCTTTTATCTTTGACAATCACTACTTCTAGTCTTTCTATGAACTCAAGAGGTGCCTCGGCATTTATGTTTTGCCGATCAAATACAGGCAAGCGAGATACCACTTTATCATATTCTCTTATGAACATTGCAATCCTGCTTATATACATGATTCATGGTGCTTATTATTAATTGTTGGTACTTCTCCATGATTGACATAGCTGTTGGATGATCTTATTTGCATGTATCTCATTATGAACTGCTTAAGTATTAGCCATAGCATGAGAATATATACATCATATGAGCAAATGTGTTCGTGAAAGTTCTTTTATCGCTCAGTTGTTAACTGAATTGCTTGAGGACAAGCAATAAGCTAAGCTTGGGGGGAGTTGATACGTCCAAAACGTATCTACTTTCCCGAACACTTTTGCTATTGTTTTGCCTCTAATTTGTGTATTTTGGATACAACTAACACGGACTAACGCTGTTTTCAGCAGAATTGCTCTGGTGTCTCGTTTTTGTGCAGAAATCCAACTTTCGGGAAAATCCTCGGAATTTCTTCAGATGGCCCTATTTTACCAAAATATTGACGGAGCCAGAAGGGCGAAGGAGGTGGAGGCCCGAGGGCCCCACACCATAAGGCGGCGCGGCCCAGGGGGGGCCCGCGCGGCCCTATGGTGTGGCCCCCTCGGCCAGCCTCCGACGCCCCCCTTTGGACTACTTATCGGGTTCGACCTAAAAACGCACGGAGAGAAGTCGACATCGCCAGAAACCCTCCAGAGAGCCGCCACATCGCGAAACTCCGTCGCGGGAGCCAGAAGTCTCCGATCTGGCACTCCGCCGGGACGGGGAATTGGAGGAGATCATCACCGCCATCACCGCCAACGCCTCTCCATCAACCAGCAATGTTTCCCCCATCCATGTGTGAGTAATTCCCCCGCTGTAGGCTGAAGGGGATGGTAGGGATTGGATGAGATTGGTCATGTAATAGTCATAAGATTGTTAGGGCATAGTGCCTAGTATCCGTAGATGTCACTTTTATGATATTGTTGCAACTTGTTATGCTTAATGCTTGTCACTAGGGCCCGAGTGCCATGATCTCAGATCTGAACATGTTACTGATTCATGAAGATATTCGTTGTTTATGATCTTACCTATAAGTTGTATACACATGTCGCTGTCCGGAACCAATGGCCCCGAAGTGACAAGAATCGGGACAACCGGAGGGGATGGTAGTGATGTGAGGATCACATGTGTTCACGGAGTGTTAATGCTTTGCTCCGGTACTCTATTAAAAGGAGTACCTTAATATCCAGTAGTTTCCCTAGAGGCCCGGCTGCCACCGGCTGGTAGGACAGAAGATGTTGTGCAAGTTTCTCATTGCGAGCACGTACGACTAAATATGGAACACATGCCTATTGATTGATTAGTACTTGGATACCATTTTATTATTATCTGCAAATGCCCCTGCTTTGATTGTTACATGAGTTTCTCTCATCCATGCAACGCCCGTTAAATCCGTCCCTGTGCCTACAGTATTTTAATCCTGCTGTTTACTATAATCACTACTGCTGTCTTTATTTCACCGCTGCTGTTATTTCGCTATTTCCACTGCCATAGAACTGTTACTACTGATAAACTCTTGCGAGCAAGTCTGTTTCCAGGTGCAGCTGAATTGACAACTCCGCTGTTAAGGCTTTCAAGTATTCTTTGTCTCCCCTTGTGTCGAATCAATAAATTGGGTAATACTTCCCTCGAAGACTGTTGCGATCCCCTATACTTGTGGGTCATCAGTCGACGCTAGGACTACCGCTGGGATTAGCCTCTCCAACCGCCAAACGACGAGGAAATAATCTCTAGCGCCCTTGCAGTAGCGCCTGTGTTGGACATGCCCTAATGTTTTCCAGCTAAAAGATGCAATCTTTTAAGCACTTGGGTACGGTATTTCCCCACCAGCCTGGATGCAGGCCGCCAAACGCGTCTTAACCAAGGTTTAAAATAGCGTGCTAAATGAATTAGCGGCAGCCACCTTCAAACGATATGGACGCTATATCGTGGTAATAGTGTGGTATATTTTAAATAGCATTTTCAAAATATTACTAAATATAGCCTAAAAATAAATAATTTTACTAGAACGAATAGATATATATAGTCCAAAAGTGACTGAATCATACATACATAACCACATATAGAAATAGATCTCAAGTATATTAGAAGGCTAACATCAACATTTCACAAGGCAACAACATAGTATAAATTATTTATTAAAAAATATTAGCATTAGCGATATTATCTTCTGATTTAGAAGTGGAACCAACAGATTGTAGTTCATCACCACGAAAAAGTGAAAGCAACTTGCCTGAAAAAAATAGCGCGCTAACGCTATGAAATTTTAGGGCGATATAGCATGCTGTTTCGCAAATAGCGCCACAGCGAGCAAAATTACTAAGCGTGGACCCTCTAGATATGCTATAGCGCGCTATTAGCTTCATTGAGGCCCTGGTTTGACAAAGCAGCCTGAGTACGTATCTAAAAAAAATATCAGCCTGAGGACGCATGCTTGTAAAAAAGAGAGAGCAGACTACAATTACTTCAGTCCCGAACCCTCTATCTCTCCCACCCACTTCACCTCTTTTACACTAATGAATGCCATGAACGGCTCGCCTCCTCCTTCCACCGGCAGCTGCTTCGCCGACACAGATGAACATCACCGATATTTCCTGAACTCAGCCGATTTGATCCACCGCATCCTCCAGCAGCTTGATGGACGTCCAGTCTCTTCTATCCAGATCGTGACTAGAGAAGGATCTACGAGTACATCCGTTTCTTACCCTTTGGCAGCGTCGGTTCCATCTCTCGCGGTACTTTCTTCTCCGCTGGAAGCACCATCTGGCTCGGCACTGATTTCCCTGGCGGCGGCACCAGCTTCTCCGGCTGCGTCGACCCCAACCCCCGCGGCACGGTCTTCTCCGGTGGCGGCACCACCAAAAGTGGCTGTAAGTTGTCCTGAACTCACTAGGATGCAGGTGTAAGTAGTCAATGATAGTTGGGATCTTAAACAAGTTCTTTTTTCTTTAAAATTTAATGACGGGAAACCGTAGTATTCTTCTGCAAATGTTTTTTTTAATGACGGGAAATAGTAGATGTTAAGTACTAGTTCTGGCAAAAAAAGATGTTTAGTAATAGTATCCATCACAGAGCAGGGTTTCGCAGTCTGAACATACAAATATATGCTCCATGTTACCTGTTTCAGAAAGTCTGAAAGCTTGCTCAGTACCTGTAAAATCAAATTGTCTTGCTGCTGCTAGATTTTGTACAAACTAATTAAAGAGATAGCTAGATGCATTTTCTCCATGTATGCTACGTTCTGATTTATATGCTGTTGATTGATATATACCGTGCTTAACTAGATGCAGAAGCAAACTCGCTCCAACGTCAATGAGCAACTACGTCTTAGGACTGTCGATTGTACATGTCCTCTGCACCACCCCGAGTTCAGAATTCAAAGAAATTCACTAGCCAAAAAGCCAAAGGTGACGGGCAGGCGTGATGCAGCAATTCAACGTTGTATATTAAAAGGGCGGGGGAAAGGCCGCCCTAAACGGGTTGGTCACTCGGCGGACCCTCCTCAGCCCTCGCGCTTCTATGTGCAACTGGACGGCAACGATGACATGTATATGTTGGTCATCCCCAGAGAATTCAAGCAATGTCTGAAAGGGATTCTTCCCACGCCTATCAAGCTCAAGACCAGTGTAGGCTGCGCCTGGTATGTGCACATCGATGAGTACCAGGGTGAACTGGTCTTGAAGGATGGTTGGTTCGGGTTTGCAGAGGCGCATGAACTGCAGCTTGATGACCTTCTCGTCTTCGAGGTGAAAGACACTTCCTTGATGAATGTGTTGATCTACGACAGTAACACCTCCACCCAGAGGATAATATTTTGTGCTGATCACCCTTAGTTGCATGCATGATCTGCAGTGTTTTTAGGAAGAGGGGATCAGAATAACCTCAATATTTTATTAAATTAACTAGATGCTGCTTTTGGACCTGGGTTACTCCCCTGCTGATGTTCAAGCTGAACTTGGTTTTTATATTAAGCTGAACTGGGGATCAGATACACTGTGATGAGACTTTGTTAATTAGCTAATATAGTATATGTTAGACTTGTTTTATTTTACTTTAATTTACTGTGATATGCTGCGGTGGTTTCAATGTGCGGTCTGATGATTTGTATTATATGTAGGTACACGGAGCTCAATATTTTGAAATATTCATAGATTTGTAAGTGTAAATGTGATATATCCCAGATGTAGTCAATGCTATCTTGTACGAACTTGTAAAATCTCAGGGAAAAATACATTTTATTTTAGAAAGTGTAAAAGTGACCAATTTTTTGATCTGATTGTAGCAAACACAAGTGCAGATGGTCAAACCCCAAAAACTTCTCATATTCATTGTTACATGGTCGAGATATAAAGGTATTTCACGCACTGGTTTAATACTCAACTGCTTACATCCATGTTTGTTTGCAGTTTTTTTTTTGACACCTCTTAATGCTCCCTCCGATCCATATTTTTTTTTAGATACACAGTACAAACACAGACGCTCTCATATAGATGTATCTAGACACATATTAGTTGTAGAGACATCCATTTTATCATCATGTAATGAGGATCAGATGGAGTATCGTTTTCATTTTACCAAAAGAAATGGATATATTACTGTATAGTATAACGTAGCCTGAAGCCCTGAGCTCTGAATGCAATTTCTGTGTGCACACTGAACGGATCATAACCCACTCGACATGTCTCACTGGTCTGTAGGTCCGGACCCCACCAGATACTGATAAAGCCCAGTGACCCGCCGGGTGAAGTTTTGTGTGTGGATTCCTGCGTACCTGGCTTCGTTCCTCCTAGACACGCGCATTTTTTTTTTGACCGGGGGACACGCGCATTTATTCCCTTGCTGATTGCTGATGTATCATTCTCAGTTTCTCACAGCCCTGTAACATCCCAAATTTTTTGCAAATTTTGGAATGTAAAAAAATGGATTGATTAAATTATTTATCTTTGTTGAAAGTTCATAAGGAATTAAAACCTTTTGAATTTGTGTTTAAAAAGTATTTTCTCAAAATAAAGATTTCGTGAACTTTTGTTTTCTTAAAATATTTTAAATCAAACCTGTATGTATTGTTGATTTGTTGAAATCATAATGGATTTTATTTGATAAAACAAAACCCAACGAAAATCCATTTATAAATAAGCCCTATAGCTTTTATGGAATATTTTGATTTTCATTATTCTATTTTCAAATAAAAAAATTATGAAAAAGTGTTCTGTTTAAAATTTTCTTTACAGTAATATTTTGTTCAATTTATTCTCAGTTTGTTTGAATCAGATTTAGACTTTTAAACAATTCAAGTAAAAAAAAGAAATATAAAAAAAACAATCAAAAGAAAGAAAAAGATGGCCGAGCCAACTAAACTAACCAAACAAACCCATCAGACCAGCCCACTAGACCGAGCGGAGCGTTTCGCTCGTCTTCCTCCACGTACGTGCATGAGCATGACCTTACAGCCATGGTTATGACTAGCTCTTCACTTTCCTCTCTCGTTAATTCCAGTGGACGTTTTCACTCACCATGAACACGAAATTTATTGGATATACACTGTAGTAACCGTTCAGGAAATCATGTCTCCATTTTAGTGTCTTAATCTTCCAAATCGAAACGGCGCACCGAATGCCAACCGGTGGCATAGCACTGCCGATATCTCTCCTCGGGCCATACTAATGCAAACCGAGATGTCTAACATGTGTTCCTAGTTCCTCTCCCTCACTTTCGTTCTTAAACTTTCATGAGAGAAGCTCTGTACACATCGTACGAACCATGCCAAGAACAGCCCCAAATACGAGTTCGTCGTTAGATCATCTCACCGTCAGTGATCATCTCGTCGATTCCATGCACCACGAGATTTCCCTCGTCAAGGCCTACCTCCAGGACATGGCGCTGCATCATTTAGTCGTTGTTTGACGCGTTGCCGTTGCCCCGCCGGCCATGGAGACGTCGTCGTCGATTTCGCCGGGTACAGATAGAATAAGGTCATGTCTTCTCTCTTTCATCTTCTCTTGACAGTGCACATCCGTTTAAACGTCCAATTGTGCAGCCGGCAACCTTCTACGACGAAACCCGAGACCACTACATGTACACCTACATCTGTACGAAGATGCCGCTGCAAGTACCGTCAAGAACCTGTACCAGATCTCTCAGCAGCGCAGCGACGCATGCCTCGACTCCGCAAGCCCCTTCCTCGATGTACGTCTATGCCGACTCCCGTACCTGCACTGCTATCTCTTACACCATCGACCACCTGCGCCACTACCGGTACGGTTATCGTCCCCTGCTAAGTTCCAGCTCATGTGCGTAGTTAGAATCAGAGCTGAGTTACCCGCAAAAAAAAAAGAATCAGAGCTGAGTTTAACCAGCAAGTGACCGTAGTACTTAAATGGAGTTGTCCCTGTTATTTCACTTGTTGGATCGGTACAACAATATAAGTCCGTCACGTGTGTATGCCAATTCCAGTTTTCGTATTTGTGCCTATTTCTGACACAAACATCTAAATATCATATCTTGAGTTAGGTTCATCCAAATTTTGCAAATTTGGTACCGTTGGGATCCTTAGAACTTGTAGAACAAACTCCCATCATTAGTTTCGGGTTTTTACTTGTACAAAATACTCAAATTTCAAATGAGGGATAGAGAGTACTTTGTCATAACCTATAATCTATAAACCCGATTCAATTGATTCTTTTTGCGTTATACTCATATCAGAATTATCTATCTAGTAGAACCACTTCCCAAAATAGTTAAACTCATTTTCAAGTATTCAAATTCAAGTATGATAAATTGAGTATTTTCTTTGTAGATTTAATTCCATATTTCTTTTGAGCATGATTCCTTTTATAAAAGTGAATCATATGACCACACATATCTATCAGTACCTCTTATACAAACCAACACGTTCCATGATCATATCTATCCAAATCATATTTTCTTTTTCTAGATTATTCAAATACAAATTGGGTCATTTGAGTAATTCTACATATCACTACGTCATAAATAAGCCAATGTGTTACTTATGCTATTACATGAGTGGTGTCACATTCTACATAATGGCATTTCAATTTCACCCTTTGAGAATTATGTGATTTTAATCACATGGACCATTCCAATTATCTGTGCACCACATCAATTCTTTCCAATGTATCATGGATGATCCATTTCTTTCTAAATGTTTGGATCTTCCCATTCATTCTCTATAAATCATACCTTGCAAGCCAAACCTCATGCCACAACTTAATACCATAGAGCGATGTTCGATTGTTGTCTTGTTTGATTATGTTGCTATGAATGGTGTGTTTATGTTGTGCTATTTTCATCTTATAGTTTGCGCGGAGAGCCACGTGTTTTGATTGAGAGAAAAGAGAATGATCTTCGACTACGAAAAGGCAAGTGACACACCAATTCATAAATGTCCCAATGTTTTACTATGCATGTAGTATTTATTTTATTTCAGTAGTATGCATGAGTAGGTTCTATGCTTTTCTTTGTCCTATTTAGGGTACCCCTGATTTTCATGTTAGAAGAAACAACGTAAGTGTAGAATGCTTAGTCGTGCTGAATAGATACGTGGGAGGGATCTCATGAATACATGTGTGTGTTGGAAAATTTATGTTTTTGTGTGGTGAAAAACAACTAAGTTAATGAACCACCTGGGCGGATTGGTAAGATCAGTCAGCGGAGTGCAGACATAGGTGGGGATTGCCGCCCAGGAACAAAGAGATTGGAGACGTTCAATGTTGAGAAGCTTCCAGTGCAGCCACATGGCAATATGGGCTCTGCCTTGACCAACTAAGTTGCGAGAACTCAGCCAGGCGAACAGAGGGTGGTAGTGTTGTAGGATGGAGCGCGTCCGTGCTGGTCTGAGGGATTGCTTCTGAAAAGTCTTGTCTCGTCTTTCTCTCCTCCATGCCACACCTAAGTAGTATGGATGAAGGAATAGCCGAGTCTTGTGGGGAAAGTGCACAAACCTCTCGAGAGTGTCAAAACTAAGTACTTAGCCGTGTCCCCGGTTACGGACAATTCTGAGCATCAAGACTTTGAAACTGATCGAGAATCTCCTCATCCCAATTTCCTAATTTAAAATTTGGTGGGTGAACAAAGGGTTTTGTGTGACAAAATATAATGAGATGATGAAAAACTATTTGCAAAAGATAGGGAAAATTTGGCTTTCTGCAAACGAGCATCAACTCCACCAGCCAAATATACATGTAGGTATTAGGCGCCATTTGTGTCCACCAAAGTGTCATCTTGCCAATACATTCAAAGTATTGACCAAATGTTTTTGGCTGTAACTTTACCTGTTGCAGATATTTTGATAGACGAGTGAGACACGCTGATTAGGGTTACGAGTCTATCCTCAACATGCTCGCCTGTGGCACATGAAGATGAAGGACTCCATGCTGTCTATGTTGTTCGTTGTAAACTCTGATGTTATACTAGCCTTGGGCTACGCCTTTTGTAAGTCATTATGTAATTACTGGATCATGCGATGTAATAAAGACCTTTGTATCTTGGTATTACATCTTGTACTGTGTGTGCTAGCGATTGATCCAGGGACTAGCACAGATACGCACAGAGATCGGCACCTTAAAAGGTGAGATCGCTACAGATGGTATCAGAGCATTGTGTTGACTGTAGGTTCGTGACCCTAGGTATGGATTAGTAATAAGAAGACCCTAGGATGAAAAATCTATTTGACCATCTTTCTATTAAAAATATGTTGACTTGTGAACTTCTTGTATTCTTACCTCCTTCATGTTCAAAAATGTTCCACTTAGATGACCTACCTCTTGTGAAAACCCTGAACAAAAGGCCTATGATAACCTTGTGCGTGAAATGACAGACTGATGCTTCACATGATATTCTTCGATTCCGCAAGAAGGGTGTCATAGAAGACCAAAGAAGAACTTGAAGAAGGACTTCGATGCAGACTGCACAACACATGAAGATACACCGAAGGAGTAGAATAGAAACTTGAAACGTCCAAAACAGAAATAGACCTGACCACCATTAGATCTCTTGTATTGAACCAACGATATCATAAGCGAGTATTGATCTTACCAAATTGTGGTATGACCACCTAGATTGTTTGTGTTTGATTAGTTGCTTGATGCTTGTTAGATGTTTGTTGTTTGATGAATTGTCTTGATCTATGTTTGGGTAGGAAAACTCCTTTAGATCCTTTCTATCTATTCTCGTTTATACCTAACCCAGCAAGTGTTTTCTCGACTAATCGTCATGAAGAACACCTTAGAAAAACCAACCTTGATGTTTCCTACAAGGTGAAGAAGCGTGGAGTGTGAGATACGCAAAACCCTAGTTAAGGATCGATAGAAAGTTTTTGAAAACAATTCAATAATGGGAATTGAAACATTGATTCAATTTTCCATGGAAGTTTTGTCAAACTTGTGAGGTTGACCGAGAGTTAGAATACGAGATATACCAAACTAAATACAAGGAAATGATTGGGTGCGACATGGATTGGCCCCCATGACGACTACTCATATTGTTTGCTCTTGTTATGAGGAATGGTAAATCTAGAGAGACATACCTATAAGAGAGGTGTCGCTGAGAAGCCAAAACCATAGGGTGAATAGATTTTATACCCTTATAGTAGGCAAGTGTTGCCAAACGTAGGACTACAGTGAGTTTGCAGATCCGCCACTAGTTGAAGAGTAGTGGAAGGTTGCCGAAGACACCAATAAGCAAAAGATGGGGAATGTCATGAAGTACTCTCACGTTGTTCTTCCGTTTGACCCAGAATGACCCCTCAGTGTAAAAAATTAGTTCGTGAGCTAGCCCATATGGATTATAAACCCAACCATAAGTAAAAGCCTACTCAAGTCACCTTGAAGAGATATGACATTCACTATATGTGAATAAACAACCGCCTATTGAATATTAACTCAGAAGCCACATATGTTTTCAAAAGATGACCTGGTGTCAGGTCATAATCTAGGATGTGCCAAGTCATACCTAACATGAGCTTAGCCTAAACCTAAGACCTAGACTACCTACAAAAGTTTCTTCTAAGGGTGGTAGCCCACCTAGACATATCCCAAACCAGGCATTCTTTCTAGCCATTCTCGAATCTCGAGGACGAGATTCCTTCTAAGGGTGGTAGTCTGTAACATCCCAATTTTTTGCAAATTTTGGAATGTAAAAAAATGGATTGATTAAATTATTTATCTTTGTTGAAAGTTCATAAGGAATTAAAACCTTTTGAATTTGTGTTTAAAAAGTATTTTCTCAAAATAAAGATTTCGTGAACTTTTGTTTTCTTAAAATATTTTAAATCAAACCTGTATGTATTGTTGATTTGTTGAAATCATAATGGATTTTATTTGATAAAACAAAACCCAACGAAAATCCATTTATAAATAAGCCCTATAGCTTTTATGGAATATTTTGATTTTCATTATTCTATTTTCAAATAAAAAAATTATGAAAAAGTGTTCTGTTTAAAATTTTCTTTACAGTAATATTTTGTTCAATTTATTCTCAGTTTGTTTGAATCAGATTTAGACTTTTAAACAATTCAAGTAAAAAAAAGAAATATAAAAAAAACAATCAAAAGAAAGAAAAAGATGGCCGAGCCAACTGAACTAACCAAACAAACCCATCAGACCAGCCCACTAGACCGAGCGGAGCGTTTCGCTCGTCTTCCTCCACGTACGTGCATGAGCATGACCTTACAGCCATGGTTATGACTAGCTCTTCACTTTCCTCTCTCGTTAATTCCAGTGGACGTTTTCACTCACCATGAACACGAAATTTATTGGATATACACTGTAGTAACCGTTCAGGAAATCATGTCTCCATTTTAGTGTCTTAATCTTCCAAATCGAAACGGCGCACCGAATGCCAACCGGTGGCATAGCACTGCCGATATCTCTCCTCGGGCCATACTAATGCAAACCGAGATGTCTAACATGTGTTCCTAGTTCCTCTCCCTCACTTTCGTTCTTAAACTTTCATGAGAGAAGCTCTGTACACATCGTACGAACCATGCCAAGAACAGCCCCAAATACGAGTTCGTCGTTAGATCATCTCACCGTCAGTGATCATCTCGTCGATTCCATGCACCACGAGATTTCCCTCGTCAAGGCCTACCTCCAGGACATGGCGCTGCATCATTTAGTCGTTGTTTGACGCGTTGCCGTTGCCCCGCCGGCCATGGAGACGTCGTCGTCGATTTCGCCGGGTACAGATAGAATAAGGTCATGTCTTCTCTCTTTCATCTTCTCTTGACAGTGCACATCCGTTTAAACGTCCAATTGTGCAGCCGGCAACCTTCTACGACGAAACCCGAGACCACTACATGTACACCTACATCTGTACGAAGATGCCGCTGCAAGTACCGTCAAGAACCTGTACCAGATCTCTCAGCAGCGCAGCGACGCATGCCTCGACTCCGCAAGCCCCTTCCTCGATGTACGTCTATGCCGACTCCCGTACCTGCACTGCTATCTCTTACACCATCGACCACCTGCGCCACTACCGGTACGGTTATCGTCCCCTGCTAAGTTCCAGCTCATGTGCGTAGTTAGAATCAGAGCTGAGTTTAACCAGCAAGTGACCGTAGTACTTAAATGGAGTTGTCCCTGTTATTTCACTTGTTGGATCGGTACAACAATATAAGTCCGTCACGTGTGTATGCCAATTCCAGTTTTCGTATTTGTGCCTATTTCTGACACAAACATCTAAATATCATATCTTGAGTTAGGTTCATCCAAATTTTGCAAATTTGGTACCGTTGGAATCCTTAGAACTTGTAGAACAAACTCCCATCATTAGTTTCGGGTTTTTACTTGTACAAAATACTCAAATTTCAAATGAGGGATAGAGAGTACTTTGTCATAACCTATAATCTATAAACCCGATTCAATTGATTCTTTTTGCGTTATACTCATATCAGAATTATCTATCTAGTAGAACCACTTCCCAAAATAGTTAAACTCATTTTCAAGTATTCAAATTCAAGTATGATAAATTGAGTATTTTCTTTGTAGATTTAATTCCATATTTCTTTTGAGCATGATTCCTTTTATAAAAGTGAATCATATGACCACACATATCTATCAGTACCTCTTATACAAACCAACACGTTCCATGATCATATCTATCCAAATCATATTTTCTTTTTCTAGATTATTCAAATACAAATTGGGTCATTTGAGTAATTCTACATATCACTACGTCATAAATAAGCCAATGTGTTACTTATGCTATTACATGAGTGGTGTCACATTCTACATAATGGCATTTCAATTTCACCCTTTGAGAATTATGTGATTTTAATCACATGGACCATTCCAATTATCTGTGCACCACATCAATTCTTTCCAATGTATCATGGATGATCCATTTCTTTCTAAATGTTTGGATCTTCCCATTCATTCTCTATAAATCATACCTTGCAAGCCAAACCTCATGCCACAACTTAATACCATAGAGCGATGTTCGATTGTTGTCTTGTTTGATTATGTTGCTATGAATGGTGTGTTTATGTTGTGCTATTTTCATCTTATAGTTTGCACGGAGAGCCACGTGTTTTGATTGAGAGAAAAGAGAATGATCTTCGACTACGAAAAGGCAAGTGACACACCAATTCATAAATGTCCCAATGTTTTACTATGCATGTAGTATTTATTTTATTTCAGTAGTATGCATGAGTAGGTTCTATGCTTTTCTTTGTCCTATTAAGGGTACCCCTGATTTTCATGTTAGAAGAAACAACGTAAGTGTAGAATGCTTAGTCGTGCTGAATAGATACGTGGGAGGGATCTCATGAATACATGTGTGTGTTGGAAAATTTATGTTTTTGTGTGGTGAAAAACAACTAAGTTAATGAACCACCTGGGCGGATTGGTAAGATTAGTCAGCGGAGTGCAGACATAGGTGGGGATTGCCGCCCAGGAACAAAGAGATTGGAGACGTTCAATGTTGAGAAGCTTCCAGTGCAGCCACATGGCAATATGGGCTCTGCCTTGACCAACTAAGTTGCGAGAACTCAGCCAAAGTAACGAGAGGGTGGTAGTGTTGTAGGATGGAGCGCGTCCGTGCTGGTCTGAGGGATTGCTTCTGAAAAGTCTTGTCTCGTCTTTCTCTCCTCCATGCCACACCTAAGTAGTATGGATGAAGGAATAGCCGAGTCTTGTGGGGAAAGTGCACAAACCTCTCGAGAGTGTCAAAACTAAGTACTTAGCCGTGTCCCCGGTTACGGACAATTCTGAGCATCAAGACTTTGAAACTGATCGAGAATCTCCTCATCCCAATTTCCTAATTTAAAATTTGGTGGGTGAACAAAGGGTTTTGTGTGACAAAATATAATGAGATGATGAAAAACTATTTGCAAAAGATAGGGAAAATTTGGCTTTCTGCAAACGAGCATCAACTCCACCAGCCAAATATACATGTAGGTATTAGGCGCCATTTGTGTCCACCAAAGTGTCATCTTGCCAATACATTCAAAGTATTGACCAAATGTTTTTGGCTGTAACTTTACCTGTTGCAGATATTTTGATAGACGAGTGAGACACGCTGATTAGGGTTGCGAGTCTATCCTCAACATGCTCGCCTGTGGCACATGAAGATGAAGGACTCCATGCTGTCTATGTTGTTCGTTGTAAACTCTGATGTTATACTAGCCTTGGGCTACGCCTTTTGTAAGTCATTATGTAATTATTGGATCATGCGATGTAATAAAGACCTTTGTATCTTGGTATTACATCTTGTACTGTGTGTGCTAGCGATTGATCCAGGGACTAGCACAGATACGCACAGAGATCGGCACCTTAAAAGGTGAGATCGCTACAAGCCCCCTCATGTTCAGAACTTCAGATCTCCCCAGATCCCTCGCCGTCCATCTCCCCTGAGTCCTCTCTCTACACCACCGGCGTCCACCACCGCTCGGACTACGCGGCTTGGACTCCGTCCTCTACGGATGCGGCGACGTTGCATCTAAAAACTCCACTAAGGCGGCGCGGCATCCCCAATTCTCTCGGTCCATGGCTGCAATGGCGGTATGTTTCCCCCGAATCACTAGCGTTGCCGGTCACATCTTTATTATATCTAAGCTGTATTGCCGGTTGCTTAGCATTGTTTGATATACAGTACTTCTCTCAGCCAGTGTATATATTAATCCTCTGGTAAAGACTCGGGTTACACATGCACGCATGCTAGCTATGTTGGGACTGGATCTAATGTGTGCAGTAATAATCGTTCAAATATGACATTGGTCAATCCACGGCCGATGATCACATATGAGGACACCGAGCATGCATGTCTGGCTTGTGGACTCTTTAGGCCGATGCTGATTTTTTTTTCTTTGCTTGGTCAATCTGTACTGGCGGATGATGAACTGCAGATGCATTACTCTGATGCTAGACATAGCCAGCAAGCATGCATGGCTCATGCTAGCTTGATTTCTATTCTCATAGCTACTATTTATATCGATTTGGCTTCTGCGATACAATGATACACTATGCTGAATAATTTGATGATACAAGGTTGTACATATCAGCCTAGCTAGATTCAGAAGCTTATTGTTCAGACTGTGTGTTTGATAAGAACAATGATCCGCTGAGTTTGCTAGGTGCCTTTGATTATGCATTTGCTTGGAATTACGGTCAGAAGCTAGAGGCATTATCTAATTGAGGCCTCTTTTTTGCAGTGTTCAAACAAGAAGCTCAAGCTTGGAGAGAGCTTATCATGGAAGGAGACATCTGTAGAGCCAGCCCCAGTGTGCAAGGTGTTTGGGCGCATCGATGAGGAGAATACCCCTGACAGCTTCTGCAAGGTACTATGTACATCGGAGTTAGAGGTGATTTCCATCCCCAGTCGTGTTCTACCCTGGTTTTACGGTGGGTGTCCAGAGTCCATCAACCTGAAGATGACCACTGCATGCACCTGGATTGTGGACCTGAAGCAACAAGATGGCAATGTTTTAATGGACGAAGGATGGCCAGAGTTTGTCAAAGCACATGACTTGAAGGTAGGATACCTCCTGACCTTCAAGAAGCTTGACACCAAATCATTGCAGGTGCTCATATTTGGTTACAATTGCTGTGAGAAGGTTATATGGTGTTCAGGTTATCACCCATCATTTGGGGCAACAATATGAATCACAATTTGTATTAAGTTGTCTTACAAATGTTCTGTAGAGAGAGCTGGTCTATAATAGTATAACGCTCTCTTTAATGATGCATTGTGGTGAACAGGATTGTACCATTACTGGATTGTGGTCACATGTGAGGGGGGATGTTGAAATGTATAATTGGATTGCCTAGCCCTTTCCATTAGTTCGGACTTTTGGTTGCGTTGGCTAGTGCATGAAGCTTGACAAACCTTATTTATGTGTACAGCTCTCTAGTTGTACTATTAATTATTATGTGCTTATGTTGGCTGGATTGTGATGAACATGAGATGTTCTGTTGTTTACGTAAAGAAAAAAACGTGATGTTTTTTTGAATCCTGCGCTGGATATGTTTTGCACAAACTAGTGAAGTGCCCGTTGACAAAACATATTATGCGCAAATAGGCAACCCTCGGCAACGATCATGGGTTCAAGTGTCCGGGATCCGGTGCCTTGACATAAGCAAGGCACGAGATGAACAAAGATACGGTGACTTGTAGATTTGGCCGTTGGATTGAAAATAGATAGCTAAGATCTAAATCTTTGTAGCATGTAGCATATGTACTGTTCATGGTTCTAAAGCACATGCAATCGTTGACGACGTCTTGTAGCACATGTCTGTACATTGGTTGGTAGCATGTGATTACTAGTTAATAGTCATCTGTCTAATTATTTTTTATCCAACGGTTGAAAGGGAGGGCAAGGCATGGTACGGAGTACTATTTATGTGTGCCTCGCCTTCATCAAGGCACTCGATCTCATTCCGGGTTCAAGTATTACCCCATGTAGCACCACTTTTTTTTTGGGTTAGCCAGACAACCTTCCCAATAAAAAAAAGTACTACCTTCCCTGCATGGGCCAATTGTTTGTACTTTTGGGCTGCCGCCGGCTATGTACATGGTGATTCTTTGTCAGCCTGCTTACTTCGCTGATAACAATCCAAAAACACTTAATGGGCCTCCGACTCATGCCATTGGGGCCCTTCCTAATTTAAACACGGAGATCCTATGATTGGCCCTCTAGAAACCGAGATTCTACATATAAAGTTATTTTTATTTCGTATCAATTATGATTATGATTCTTTTTAAATGCGCATAGCCAGTATGCGCATCTACATGGGCTCTATATTTTGATATATTCATATAGTCGATTTCAAAATTGTCATTAATTATATAAAGTTCCAAGATTTATTCTATTAGTGTGCAAGATCTTAGAGTGTATTTGTAGTTTAAAAAAAATGACAAACCTCTTCATCAGATTGTTGTTAACAAGTGCAGTGTTGTGAACCCAAAATATATTACATACTCCCTCGTAGATCAAATTTGATCTAATTAAGTTGAACTAAAACCCGGATCAACAATTAGTATGGATTAGATGCATGGAGTACGAAAAACAAATGAATAGGCAATATTTCAGTTTTTCCTTCAGTTGAGAATGCTAGAGCAGGACCCATTTGCCAGTAGCGTCCCTCAACATTTGAAGGTAAAAACAAACAGAAGGGATCGAAAAAAAAAGCATCCTACATATCTCGGGTTAAAATATATCGAGAAATCACATATTTCTTGTACATAGAGGCTGACATCGGGGACCCATTGGCCAGCAGTGGAAAAAAAATCAAAGAGAGGAAACAATTATCGTACAGAGAAGGCCGACATGTGGGACGCATTTTGCAGCAGCGTCCTCAACTTTAACAAAGGCGGCAGGGGATCGAAAGAAAAAGCAAAGTTGCCAGAAATCAGCGGTCAAAAATAAATCCAAGAAACGAAGTGTTTATTGTTCCTAGAGGCTGACATATGGGACCCACGAGCGAGCAGCGTCCTCAACGTTTCAAAGGCGGCAGGGGATCGAAAAAAGGCAAGTGACCATATATCAGGTGCCAAAAATAATCCAAGGAAAGAAATTTTATTGTACATAGAGGATGACATATGGGTCCCGTTTTGCAGGAGCCGTCTCACCGTTTCCAAGGCGGCACGGGATCGAAAAAAAAGAAAGGAAAGGTTTATCGTTCAGAGAGGCTGAGATGTGGGACCCATGGGCCAGCAGCGTCCTCTTAGTTTCAAAGGCGGCAGGGGATAAAAAAAGGCAAATAGCCAGTAATTAGGGTAAAAAAATCAAACAAAGGAAACTTTGACTGTTCATAGAGGCTGACATGTGGGACCCATGAGCCAGCAGCGGCGTCTCAACGTTTCGAGGCGGCATGAGATCGAAAGAAAAAGGCAAATAGCCGGAAATTATGGGTCAATAATAAATCAAACAAAGGAAAGGTTTATTGTTCATAGAGGTGACATGTGGGACCTCTCGAGCCGGCCCGGCGTCCTCAACGTTTCAATGGCGGCACGAGATCGAAAGAAAAAATAAGCCAAAAATCATTTGGTAAACAAAATCCAAGAAAAGAAACATTTACCGTTCTGAGAGGATGACATGCGGGACCCATGAGGCAGCAGCATCCTCAACGATTCCAAGGCGGCGAGGATCAAAAGAAAAAGGAAATATCCGAGAAATTAATTAGGGGTTCAAAATAAATCCATCAAAAGAAACTTTTATTGTTCTTAGAGGATGACATGTGGGACCGACGTGCCAATGACATCCTCATCGTTTCAAAGGGGGCAGGAGATCAAAAGAAAAAGGCAAATAGCCAGACATTAGGGGTCAAAAATAACTCCAAAAAAGGAAACTTTTATTGTTCGTAGAGGATGACATGAGGGACCCATGATTCAGCAGCTTACTCAACGTTTCAAAGGCGGCATGAGATCGAAAGAAAAACGCAAGTGACAAAATATCAGGAGCCAAAGATAATCCAAGAAAAAAAGAAACTTTATTGTACATAGAGGATGACATGCGGGTCCCATTTTGCAGCAGCGGTCTCAATGTTTCAAATCCGGCTTGAGAACATAAGAAAAAGAAAATAGCCAGAAATTAGGGGGTAAAAAAAAATCAAATAAAGTAAAGCTTAATCTTTCATACAGGCTGACATGTGGGACCTATGAGCTGCAGCTTACTCGGCGTTTCAAAGGTGGCGGGCCGAGGATCAAAAGAAAAAGGAAATAGCCAAAAATCAGATGGTGAAAAAAAATCCAAGAAAAGAAACTTTTATTGTACATAGAGGATGACATGCGGGTCCCATGAGCCAGCAGGTTCCTCAACGTTTCAAACGTGGCATGAGATCGAAAGAAAAAGGAAAGTGACCAAATATCAAGAGCCAAAAATAATCCAAGAAAAGAAACTTTATTGTACATAGAGGATGACATGCGGGTCCCATGAGCCAGCAGGTTCCTCAACGTTTCAAACGTGGCATGAGATCGAAAGAAAAAGGAAAGTGACCAAATATCAAGAGCCAAAAATAATCCAAGAAAAGAAACTTTATTGTACATAGAGGATGACATGCGGGTCCCATTTTGCAGCAGCGGTCTCAATGTTTCCAAGGCGGCACAAGACCAAAAGAAAAATGAAGTAGCCAGAAATCAGGGGGTGAAAAAAATCCAAGAAAAGAAAGATTTCAATTGGGCTGTATCTGGACATCTGGGCCTTCGAACTATCCTGCTGGGCCTTTTGTCTCGTACAATTTCAGCCCACTCCAAAACAGGAAAGTTCGGATTTTTCTAAAAAAAACAGGAAAGTCCTATGCTTCGCAAAAACAAAAAACAAGGACACTCAACATATAAGTTTGTTTATGTAAAAATAAAGATTTAATTTATCCGTTTGCAATAGCTCAGAGCGAAATACACTGCTTATTGTCTGCAAAATAATCAAGATATCACATGTTCCTTGTACGGGGAGGCTGACATCGGGGACCCATGAGCCAGCAGCGTCGTCAACGTTTCAAAGGCGGCAGGGGATCGAAAATAAAATAAAAAACCAAAAGTCAGTTGGTAACAAAATCCAAGAAAAGAAAACATTTATCGTTCTGAGAGGATGACATGCGGGACCCATGAGGCAGCAGCATCCTCAAACGTTTCCAAGGCGGCAGGGGATCAAAAGAAAAAATAAGGAAATAGCCAGGAATTATTTAGGGGTCAAAAATAAATCCACCAAAGGAAACTTTTATTGTTCATAGAGGATGACATGTGGGACCGACCTGCCAACAGCGTCCTCATCGTTTCAAAGGGGACAGGGGATCAAAAGAAAAAGGCAAATAGCCAGAAATTAGGGGTCAAAAATAACTCCAATAAAGGAAACTTTTATTGTTCGTAGAGGATGACATGCGGGACCCATGAGCCAGCAGCTTACTCAACGTTTCAAAGGCGGCATGAGATCTAAAGAAAAAGGCAAGTTACCAAATATCAGGAGCCAAAAATAATCCAAGAAAAGAAAGTTTTATAGTACATAGAGGATGACATGCGGGTCCCATTTAGCAGCAGCGGTATCACCGTTTGAGGCAGCAGGTGATCGAAAGAAAAAGTCAAGTGACCAAATATGAGGTGCCAAAAATAATCCAAAAAAGAAAGTTTTATAGTACATAGAGGATGACATGCGGGTCCCATTTAGCAGCAGCGGTATCACTGTTTGAGAGGCAGCAGGGGATCGAAAGAAAAAGTCAAGTTACCAAATATGAGGTGCCAAAAATAATCCAAGAAAAGAAATTTTTATAGTACATAGAGGATGACATGCGGGTCCCATTTAGCAGCAGCGGTATCACTGTTTGAGAGGCAGCAGGGGATCGAAAGAAAAAGTCAAGTGACCAAATATGAGGTGCCAAAAATAATCCAAGAAAAGAAATTTTTATAGTACATAGAGGATGACATGCGGGTCCCATTTAGCAGCAGCGGTATCAATGTTTGATAGGCTGCATGGGATCGAAAGAAAAAGTCAAGTGACCAAATATGAGCTGCCAAAAAAATATCCAAGAAAAGAAAGTTCTATAGTACATAGAGGATGACATGCAGGTCCCATTTAGCACAGCGGTATCAGCACATTTGAGAGGCGTGAGGATCGAAAGAAAAAGTCAAGTGACCAAATATGAGGTGCCAAAAAAATCCAAGAAAAGAAAGTTTTATAGTACATAGAGGATGACATGCGGGTCCCATTTAGCAGCAGCGATATCAACATTTGAGAGGCGACAGGGATCGAAAGAAAAAGTCAAGTGACCAAATATGAGGTGCCAAAAAAATCCAAGAAAAGAAAGTTTTATAGTACATAGAGGATGACATGCGGGTCCCATTTAGCAGCAGCGGTATCACCGTTTGAGAGGCGGCAGGGGATCGAAAGAAAAAGGCAAGTGACCAAATATGAGGTGCCAAAAATAATCCAGGAAAAGAAAGTTTTATAGTACATAGAGGATGACATGCGGGTCCCATTTAGCATCAGCGGTATCACCGTTTGAGAGGCGGCATGGGATCGAAAGAAAAAGGCAAGTGACCAAATATGAGGTGCCAAAAATAACTCCAAGAAAAGAAAGTTGATAGCTCATAGAGGATGACATGCGGGTCCCATTTAGCTGCAGCGGTCTCAACGTTTCCAAGGCGGCAAGGGATCACAAGAAAAAGGAAGTAGCCAGAAATCAGGGGGTAAAAAAAATCCAAGAAAAGAAGGAATTTTGGTTCATAGAGGATGACAAGCGGGACCCATGATCCTGCATCGTAAATGGCTCGATCGGAGAGCGTTGAACGAGATGGCGCGATCGAGAAAAAAAACAATGCTAGAGAGGCTGCCATGTGGGCCCTACATCCCTGGGCGGTGCGGATTTGCGTTGACTCGGCCGGCGAACCCGAGAATTCGCGATGCACCACGTCCCGGGCCACCATACGCGACGTTTTGGCCGCTTTCGTCGGGCTAGGTGGCCTCAAAAACGAGAAAAAAAAAAGTTTTGACATGAACCACAGAGGGACCAAAAATCGTCGGCCTTGGTGCACCACCAACCACGGCGCGACTTCAACTTCGTCGGCCATGGCAACTTTTCTTGTAGTGTATTCCGCTCTCCATGGAGAAACTTGATGTTGTTTCCATGATTAAACATGAGTTTATTTCAGATGCGTCTAACTTGAACAACCTGTATTATAGGATAACATTTTATAAAAAAAACTGGAGAATAACTAATAAAATTGAAAAACTAGTACGATTGCCTGCACCTGTTCTGCTTAACCTTGATTCCAGGAAAGGGTGGTCGGTCACAGAAAATGAGCTAAATGCATACATAGAAAGGGAAGGCCATCATGCAAGGGACGGCACGGAGGAGGCCGAGGACCACCTCGACTCTTCATCCGATGCAGCGAGCTCCTCATATCAACATTATGGTCATGTGGAGCCTCCACGACATTCTTCTGCGCAGGGGCCTTATTATCACTCCATGTACGATCCACCGGCGTGGAACCCCGACCCTCGTTGGGAATGAACTCCACTTAGGCCAAAAGCCTAAGCTTGGGGGGAGGTATACCGGCATCACTCATTCTTTGCATATTATGGTTGCTGGATACTTGTACATACTTGTTTAGTTTCTTATAGTGGTTTTCTAATGAGAGGGAGATGATATTTGGGGAAGTGTTGTCCAAAAACAGATTCTAGGCTGTTACCAAAAAAATTCGTACGCACAACCAGAATGTTATTTTGAGTTGAAAATTTTTGAGCATGTGCCCCAGGTTGTTATCTAACTTTCATTAGTTGAACACTTTTTTAGCTGAGCAACGGAAGATTTTTGTTAAATTCGATTTCTGTACTGCTGTTAGGTTTTGGAAGATTTCTGCCATCCTTCTTTTCTGTGTTTCTGTTAGTTTGCATTCTCTTGTTTTCGCTTTGTTTCTTTCCTAAAACACAAAAAGGCCAAAAATATTTCTGTTGTTTCTCTTCACCATTTGTTTATTTGGTTCTTTGCTCTTATTTCACTTTATTTGCTATCGTTGGTTTGCTATGAGAAAACCCAAAAAGATTTTGCTTTGTTTTCTTGTTTTCTTTTGTTCTTGTTTCTAACCCGAAAACACCAAAAATATTTATTGTTCTTCTTTGGTTTTGTAAAGTTTAGTAGGGAGTTCAGAGGTCTCCGGTGGTTGGAGCTTGGTTTCATTTCATATTATTATTCAAGCTGCACAAGTGAAAGGCAATAATGACGATCTACGGCAACTTGACTGTGGTGAGAGGCTGGTATGAACTCTATTTGTTTTCATTTTTGTACATATACTCATCCATGTGAGCATGCTTAGTTGGTTCATGTGAGGTATATGTCATTTAATGAAACTCTAGTAGTTCATGATCTCTCATGATTAGTTCCAATTTATTAATAATGAGTAGCATGTCATGGATATTTGCTTGCATTGTTTTATTCATAGATCGGTATGACATTGTGGTATCCTCCTCTGAATAATTCACTTGAATCGACTTGGCACATGCTCACGCATGCATATGACTAAACAAAAGTCAATTAAGCCTCGATGATTTACTTTGTTTCAGAGTTCTTGTATCACTTTTATGCCTCAGTTAATTTTATTTTGTCGCAAGCATGATTATGATAGTTAATGCTCTCTTGATTGTCGCTTCCCAGTCTATTGCTAGCCTCACTTGTACTGAGCGGGAACGCTGCTCGTGCTTCCCAACACCTGAAACCAAGTTGTTCCAAAGTGTCCATCATAAATACCTATGCATGGCATTTCAAACCATTCCAAGTAAATTCTCATGTGCTACCTTTAAACCTTCAAACTACTTCTCAATTTGTGTTCATGTTTTATAGCTCATGAGGAAATATGTAGTGTTTTATCTTTCAACCTTGTCATTTACTCCGGACAGACTTTCACTAATGGACTAGTGGCACATCCGCTTATCCAATAAATTTGCAAAAAGAGCTGGCAACGGGGTTCCCAGCCCCAATTAATCAACCTTCATTAATAATTCTCTTCACGTGTTTTGCTCTGATTCATCAGTAAGCAACTTAACCTGCAAATAGACACTTCCCCATGGTATGAGAATGTTGGAAGGCACCCGAGGATTCGGTTAGTCATGTCTTGTGTAAGCAAAGGTTGGGGGGAGTGTCATCCATAATGAAACTAAAATACATGTGTAAACAAAAGAGAAGAGGGATGATCTACCTTGCTGGTAGAGATAACGTCCTTCATGGGAGCCGCTCTTGAGAGTCTGGTTGGCGAGGTGGTTAGAGTACCCACTATCATTCGTTGACAACAACAAACACCTCTCAAAATAATTTTATTTCTGTCTTTAAAAAATGAAAAGCTCTAGCACATGTTAATCCCTGCTTCCCTCTGCGAAGGGTCAATCTTTTACTTTTATGTTGAGTCACCATCCTTCCTTTGAGCACTTTCTTGAGAGCATGACTGTCATTCTTAGTATAATATGCTTGTCCCAAAATATGATCAGCTGTGGTATAACTTTGATGCTTTTATCTTTGAAAAATTTACTTCTAGTCTTTCTATGAACTTCAGAGGTGCCTGGGCATTTATGTTTTGCTACAAATACAGGCAAGCGAGATACCACTTTATCATATCCTTCTATGAACATTGCAATCCTGCTTATTGAAGTGTTTCATGATGCTTGTTATTAGTCTGTTGGTATCTCTTTTATGATTGACACAGTTACTAGATGACTTTATTTGCATGTACCTTATTATGAATTGCTTAAGCACTTGCCATATCATGAGAATATTTACATCATATGAACAAATGTGTTCGTGAAAGTTCTTTTATCGCACTCAGTTGTTAAATGAATTGCTTGAGGACAAGCAATAAGCTAAGCTTGGGGGGAGTTGATACGTCCAAAACGTATCTACTTTCCCGAACACTTTTGCTATTGTTTTGCCTCTAATTTGTGTATTTTGGATGCAACTAACACGGACTAACGCTGTTTTCAGCAGAATTACTCTGGTGTCTCGTTTTTGTGCAGAAATCTAACTTTCAGGAAAATCCTCGGAATTTATGCGAAAGGTCCTATTTTTCCAGAATATTGATGGAGCCAGAAGGGCAAGCCAGGTGGGGGCCCAAGGCTCCCACACACTAGGCCGGCGCGGCCCAGGAGGGGGGCGCGCCGCCTTGTTGTGTGGGCACCTCGGCGGCCCCCCGACGCTCTCCTTTGGACTACATATGTCTTTCGACCTAAAAACGCCAGGGGGTTGGACCATATTTCTAGAGACCATCCAGTACGCCGCCGCCATCGTGAAACTCCGCCTCGGGACCAGAAACTCCGTTCTGGCACTCCGCCAGGACGGGGAATTGGAGGGGATCTTCACCGCCATCACCACCGACGCCTCTCCATCGACCAGCCATGTTTCCTCCATCCATGTGTGAGTAATTCCCCCGCTGTAGGCTGAAGGGGATGGTAGGGATTGGATGAGATTGATCATGTAATAGTCACAAGATTGTTAGAGCATGGTGCCTAGTATCCGTAGATGTTACTTTTATGATATTGTTGCAACTTGTTATGCTTAATGCTTGTCACTAGGGCCCGAGTGCCATGATCTCAGATCTGAACATGTTATTATTTCATCATGATATGCATTGTTTTATGATCTTACCTGCAAGTTGTATACACGCGTTGCTGTCCGGAACCCGAGGCCCCAAAGTGACAAGAATTGGGATAACCAGAGGGGAAGGCGGTGATGTGAGGATCACATGTGTTCACGGAGTGTTAATGCTTCGCTCCGGTACTCTATTAAAAGGAGTACCTTAATTTCCAGTAGTTTCCCTAGAGGCCCGGCTGCCACCGGCTGGTAGGACAAAAGATGTTGTGCAAGTTTCTCATTGCGAGCACGTACGACTATATATGGAACACATGCCTATTGATTGATTAGTACTTGGATACCGCTTTCTTATTACCTGCAAATGCCCTACCATGATTGTTACATGAATTCTCTCATCCATGCAACGCCCGTTCATCTGTCCCTGTGCCTACAGTATTTTAATCCTGCTGTTTACTATAATCACTACTGCTGTCTTTATTTCACCGCTGCTGTTATTTCACTATTCCTACTGCTATAAAACTGTTGCTACTGATAAACTCTTGCGAGCAAGTCTGTTTCCAGGTGCAGCTGAATTGACAACTCCGCTGTTAAGGCTTACAAGTATTCTTTGTCTCCCCTTGTGTCGAATCAATAAATTGGATAATACTTCCCTCGAAGACTGTTGCGATCCCCTATACTTGTGGGTCATCACCTTCCTCTTGGGGTTCCCAACGGACGTGTCGACTACACGCATCAGAGGTCAACATTTGTCGGGCCGTTGGACGCACCTCTAAGAGCATGTCTAACAGGCACCGTATTTTTTCGCCCCTTAAAACGCAACTAGAGGGCCCTGTATTTACTTTTCGCCGGCCGAAAACTCGGACGAGCTAGCAGAACCCGTATCCCCACCCCGTAAAACAGATTCTGTTTTACGGGGTGGGGATACGGGTTCTGCTAGCTCGTCCGAGTTTTCGGCCCCTCAAAACAGGGTTTTTTGACAAATTGGATATTAGAACCAACACAACATTCACATAAAATAAATGTTTTACGTCACACAATAATCGTCATAATTATTACAATAATGTTTTTCGGAAATGTCAACAAATGTTCTAATGGAAGAATTAAACAAATAACAAATGTTTCAGACATACAAGAATAGGAAATGAATGTTTCACACATACAACAACGGGAAATGAATGTAATAAATCATTGGCCATGCAATTGCCAATGGTGATCAATCAGATCTTGGGTGAGCTGGTGATGAGTCTCGACATTTTCAATGCCTCGATGAGCTGCAAGAAAAGCTTCAATCCGATCAGGGTTTCTCTCGGGCTGCACTCGGGTGCCAACATTGTCATATAAACATGGCAAGTTCAAACCTCTTTCATCTTCAATGATCATGTTGTGAAGAATCACACAACATGTCATGATATCAACAAGAGTTTCCTTGTCCCAAAACCTTGCAGGACCCCGGACAATTGCAAACTTTGCTTGCAAGACACCAAAAGCTCTCTCAATATCCTTGCGGCATGCCTCTTGATTTTTGGTGAAGCAAGCTTACTTTCTTGTCAAAGCCTTGTCCTTTTTCTCTTTTATGGACTTGACAAGGGTTGCATAGTTAGGGTAAATACCATCTGTGAGATAGTACCCCATGGTGTACTCATTATTCATAACTTTGTAGTTACAAGTTGGTGCTTCACCCCTAACTAGTCTTGCAAACAAAGGGGATCTATTCAAGACGTTGATGTCGTTGAGTGTCCCCGGCAGTCCAAAGAAAGCATGCCAAATCCATAAGTCTTGAGAGGCCACAACTTCAAGAACAATGGTAGCATCACGACTTTTGCCACAATACATTCCATGTCATGCTTTTGGACAATTTTTCCATGTCCAATGCATGCAATCCAAACTACCAAGCATCCCCGGCCACCCCCTCTTTTCATTGATCTCCATGAGCCTTTTTGTATCTTCCTCATTTGGAGCTCAGAGATACGTCTCTCCATACAACTTGATCACCATCTTGGCAAACATACGCACGCAATCCGTGGTTGTTTGCACACCAATGCGAAGGTACTCATCGGTATAATCTGCTGGTATACCGTATGCAATAACCCTCATGGCGGCAGATATTTTTTGATATGGGCTAAATCCCATGACTTGGGCAGTGTTTCTTCTTTGCTTGAAATAATCGCAATTTGCCTCGCAATCTTTGACGATTCTCTCGAACAAAGTCCTACGCATTCGGTACCGTCTACGAAAGAGGCGGGGAGGATAGGTCGGTACCTCGGCAAAATAATCTTGCATCAGCTGTTCGTGGCCGAGTGCGCGGTTCCGCGGAATGCACATACGCCCCATCACGGATCCCTTCCGCTGATCCAGCAGCTTGGCGTGGTCCTCCAGTTGCTTCATGCCGAAACAGGAGCAGCATCGTCTCCGTCTCGTCGTCGTTGAGCAACTCGTCGATGTCCGAATCATCGGAATCCGACGAGGACCAATCGGTCGACGTCGCGTCCAAATCCGCCATGTGCACATCCTCCGACGCCATCTACCACGGTATAGCATACATCAGGCCCGAACACGTCCATTTTACCGGCGAGAACGAAGAAGAACGCGGCGGAATACTCACCGGCGAAAACGGCGGAGAAGACCGCGGCGGGGGTGCGGCGGCGCGCGCGGAAGGACGCGGATCTTCGGCGGGGGTGCGGCGGAGGTGCGGCGGGCGTCGACGCAGCTCGGCGCGGCTCGGCGGGCGACGGAGGGGCGCGGATCTGACGGATTCCGGCGGCGGCGCGCGGGTGGCTGCGGCGGCGCGTGGGAGAAAAGGGGTGGGGGAACTGAAATGTCCGCGCGCGGTTTCGGAAACGGGATACTGGTTTGGCCCTCTATCCCCGCTCCCACCCCGCATAAGTAGGGGGCGAAGACCCGCCCCGTAATCGAAAACAGCAAAAATCGGAGCGGGGGCCGGTTTTACGGGGTCTGCTAGACGGTCAGGTAGAGCCGAAACCCGTATTCCGGCGGTTATTATACGGGTTTGGCCCTTTTAAGAGGTCTGTTAGACATGCTCTATCCCAAACAAATCGTGACCCATTATCTGTCCGCGGGCTGAGTCATTCGAATAAAACAGACCATTTAGATTCGCCCCAGTGAAGATACTCTTACTCTGAAGGTCAAGGTTGATGATCTTCAGCCCAACATAACTTTTTGGTCGACAAACCATGTCCAGGCTGCAAGAGAACGGCAAGATGTCTGACCTTCTTCAGCTCTCTTTGCCCACAAGCAGTGACGTCTTGCTCTATCACAATATTTAATTACTGTTTTCTGTATCTTTAGATAAAACATGTGGTAGGTTGTTAGGGATGACAACTTGAGTTGATAAGTTCTAGCCGACCTCCGTAACCTAAGAAGCGAGCACTTGCATTCAGCCTACGTTCAAGCTGAGTGAGATTCTCAATGATTGGTTTTGTGGTTCCGATCCAAGGGGCAAGCCTAGATATGCGAACAGAGAACCAATAACACAGCCAAAAGTGTTAGACTAGTTACAGTTGGTAGTACTATCATATAATAGTATCAATGCGTAGTATAGTATATATGTAAAATTCTTCACCATATTTATTAATTTGTAGAATCTCAATGCAAATCTATGTACACGATCTATTTGACATTAAATTTTCTAGTACTATATTCTATGATATGGTATCTATCTATGATACTACTATACTCTCTTATTTTTAATTGGACGGCCATATCCGTTTTTTTATGCATGATACTATCTGTGATACCTTATTGTGGATAGTCTTAGTCAAAACCTCTATTCTCTGTTGAGACGTTTATAGGCATGATGCAAGATTTTTCATAGTTTACTCGAAGACTCTGTCGTACAACTGAAGTCTTGCAGCAGTATTTTGAGAGCTCCCATGAGATGAAGGTCAGCATATTAGGTTCTTAATGAAGGTGACACTAAATATCCTCCAGATGTGCAAGTTGTGATCCTTGATCTCATTTTCATGAAGTGAATGTATGACAACATGTGAAGGTTACTTATAGGGCCACATTAAACTTTCAGTTTTGGGTACTAGATACATAAATCCGAAGGTCCTAAATACCTGCCTTTTTTTTTTTGAATGACAATACTTGCTTGTCAATGGATGTCCTATGAGAATTATAAAGTTTAAATGAAAATCACATAACCAAAAATGATGAAATTAGTAATGTAATGGTGAAACTAATTAGGATAAATGTACTTCTTGCTAGTGTGTACTATTCTATAATCACTTTCATCATCAATGCTGGTGCTACCAAGACACGCATGGCTTGTTTTGTTCACATAGATTGTTGCAGTGACTAAGGCCATATGCAATGGGAGGTGCTAAGGCAAGTGCTTACAAAAATAAACTAAGCTTTTTTCTTAAGCACCAGTGCTTATTTGTACAGGAGAGATGCATAATTAGGCATCTGTCTAATATAAATACGAATTTGCTAGTTCTCACCTAGTTGAGAACTAAGTTCGTGCTCACTCAAGCACTCAAACACTCAAGCCCTACACCATTTGATTTGCACCCTGATTCGTGTTAGCCATGTGTTGCAACATGAGTTGTACTGAGGTTTGATGACATCATATGACTGAGAACGAAGTAAGTTCTCAGTCGACTGAGAAATAGTCACACACATATAAATAACCAGCTCCAAAAAAAAGTCTAATATAAATAACCACCGGAGTTTAGGGGACAACCACTTTATTTTTCTAAGTACTTGTGTAAGCACCTCCATTACATATGCTCGCAAATTTGTATGTTGTATACTCTAATAACCTGGTGCTGATGTTTTTTCTGATAACTCAGGTTTGTTTGTACTCCCTGCGTCCTAAAAAGGATGCCTCAAGTTTTTAAAAATTCGTATGTATCTAGACTCAGATACATACAAATTTACTCAAAGTTAAGATTTTTTTTAGGACAGAGGAGTACATTCGATGCACTCCAATATAAAAATCGTAAGTAATATTCGATGCACTCTAATTTAAATAGTTTAGTAATATAAAATACAATATCGTTCTTCTATATCGTGCAGTCTTCTTTTAACCTGCTCACGCTCTTGCGTGGTTGCTAGTTGGGTGCCGGTTTGCGGTGCAGCACACCACACCAGGAGTTACCCTAGAAATTTGTAAAAGAGCCCTGCAAGAGCAAACAAATTGCACAGAAACACTCTTGGTCTGTTCTTCATTTACCCTCGGTAAAATATCCCCATCCCCTTCCTCTCGGAAAGACGAAGAACAGAGCGAGACTAGGGTTTCAGGGTTCTCCTCCATAGGACTCGGTCTGGAACTTGCCCTTCGAAATAGACCGGAGGCGGACCGGCGGAGCCCTCCCTCGCTGGTCGATCCACGGTGGGTGGCTACCGTTTCTTCTCAATCGGCACCTCTCCGTTGGTTGCTTCCTCATTCTCTGGTATGTATGGCTTCGATTTGCTTTTTTTGCGGGTCCATTTGATTAGATTTGGTTAATTGGGCGAGGAGGAGACCAGTATTGCCCAGCTAGGTTAACTCCATCTTCTTATACATGTAAGAAAATTCATCTTCATACATTACGTAGTTGTTCCCTTAATGTGCGAAATGAACAGAAATGCATGTTGCGAAGTAAGGTGGAGCAAGTACTGAATTTAGGATATAGTCAATGACGCTTCCTGTAGCTTCTTTATTATTTGATCAACAATCAGATGAACCCACCAATTATCAACTGATACTGAACAAATGTTCAGAAAGTTCATCATTGCATAAATTATTATATCTAATGCACTACTATTAGATTATTTTCATATGCTTAATATTGATCTCATTGTATTTTAGTCCAGGATTCTGGATACCCACCGAAACTCGAGGTTGCCCCGACTAGCGCCTGATGGAGGATCTCCCGGAGGCGCTGCTGGCGGAGATCGTCAGGAGGGTTACCAAGAGAAGCGACTTGAATTCTCTTTCCCTTGTCTCGAAGCGTCTCTTCGCAATCGAGGCTGAGCAGAAGGAATCTATCCGCGTTGGCTGCAGCCTTTGCCTTAAGACTGAAGAGTTAGTGTCACTCTTCTCCCGGTTCCCCAATCTGTGGAAAGTAGAGATCGATTACGCTGGCTGGACACCTTCCCACGGGGATCAGCTGGACAGCCATGACCTCTTTGTTATTTTATCGTGCTGCCCCTCTCTGACTGATCTCACACTGAACTTCTGTTCCAACATCGATGACACCGGTCTTGGTTATCTACGTTACTGCGAGAAGCTGGTTTCCCTCAGGCTGAACTCCGCAACAGAAATAACTTCTACTGGGCTTCTCTCCGTTGCGGTTGGTTGCAACAGTCTATCCTCTCTCCACCTTATCAACTGTGAGAAAATAGGCAGCACCAAGTCAGAGTGGCTAGAGTATCTAGGCTTGAATGGGTCGTTGGTAGAACTCGTAGTGAAGAACTGCTATGGAATCAGCCTTTCTGATCTCCTAAAGTTGGGTCCAGGTTGGATGAAGCTACGCAAGTTGGAATTTGAGATGAAGGGAGGAGTATGGGATGTTCATGAGGGATATTATCATATGGAAATGGATGGTTAGTCATGAAACTGACTACTGAAATTTCATGCTGCCATGGTTGTTGTTTGGCCTGTGAGCAAGAGATTTTAGGGAAGTTGTTGGGAGAGAAGGTTATGATTTCAAGGGTCTTCTAGTTGGCTATTTTCTAACAAAGTTATGCTGCAATATCTGTTACCAGGAGAGTTAATACAACTAATTATTGGAGCTTTCATCAATTGAAGCATAAATTTTGGACTACATGGTAGGCGACAGTACAGAAATGTTGGCCATGCAGTTGCTCTGGCTAGTACATGGCCTGAGAAGCAGGAGGGACATACAGACAGAAAATCACTTGCGGAGTACTTTATCCATTTGTTAATGCATACTACTTTTCTGGAACAAAGGTAAGATAGAATGGTTATTTGTTCTGATAAGGTGGAACTCAGGATCCCTTGCCAGAATAGTATATTTGAGGACTGTTGGTCGCTTCTTTGCTAGGTTGGCCTCGCAGATTGTTGCAGATGCAGAATAAATTCAAAAGAAAAAAACGATGGTAGAAGGCTACCATCTTCAAGTGGGATGGGGTGCACGGCCCTGAATTTTTTGGCAGGTGCTCAGAGTCTTCGTCATCCAGTTACACATTGGTAAAATGTAACTCAAGAGATCTCTCTGCATTGCGCAGTCGAATGAAACCTCCATCTCAGAAGGCAAAAATAGGAAGCTACTGAGTTGATGAATGACAAATTCTTGTGAATTTTAGCTGGAGTACAGAGTATAAGGAGATCAACCTGGGTGGATAAAATTCTCTTTACTGTAAACTAATGTAACTGCTATATTTGCGTACTAATTCACAGTTCATACTGGATAATCATCTTGACAGGAAATTTTAGAGATTTTGTTTTTGTTATTTGCCCATGATTTTTATGTCATTGAAACAAAGTTACACAGAAGAGAGGCTGATTTTATGATCTCCTGTTTACTTGCGCTGTCCCCTTTTAATTTTCTGTATCCATTCTCTTCCTTGATAGACAATCCATTAATTAAGTACATATTTTGCCAGATCCCAAATTTCGATCCCTGCTATTACGGCTTAAATCCTTGTACTCCATATGGCAGGCAAGCTGTCATTTTGCTCTGCTCAACATCCATATGGTCTATGCACAGAAGTTAGATTCTCTGAGCATTGAACAATGTCCTCGCATCTCTCTGGAAGATGTTCAGGGGGCTGCCAGATCAGTTCACTACTCTATCAAGTATGTGCCCCGCAGCCTTTGGGAGAAAAGAATGTGGGCTTCCAGATTTGTCCAGATCATAAAGTGGCTTCAAGTGGTTATTTCCGTTGGCTACACATTGTCAGTCCAGATTCACATATTGTCATCAAACCTGTTGTCTTCTGTATCATAATTTTCATCATCTTTCCATACTAGCTTCTACTTTCCCCTTTTTCTGCTATCATTCTGATTCTCTTTAATACTGGAGCGTTTAAGTGCGGACTTCGGATGGCATCTGATGAATGAAAGCCCCTAGCAGTGACATAATCTAGTTCCACTATGTTTACCCTTTGGGATTGCACGATGCTAGTTACAGGTCTATGTCCTGGCAGGCAAACGTCAGGTTTTGATGTCCTCAAAATAAATATGTCACACTGTTAGTCTTTGTCCCATGTTTATTAAGCAAATGTTATGATTATGAATGTGTTATGGCACACATATCTGCCTGTTTTTTTTGTGACCAATTTTGGTACGTGCTAATAGGTGAATGTACTTCCATATATGTACAAAAGTGACATGGTTCTTGGATTGGCTTTGCATGATCTGAAATATTAAAGTAAACCCCTTGGATTCTTCTATATGTTTTGTTTGGTTTATAACCTGAAGCTTTTGAACTTTTGTCGGTGTTATTGCTGTGGTGTGAATAGTGATGCTTATTTTGTTCGTTGGCATGCAATCGACATATTTTTGGACTTTTGGCTCGTCGGTATGTATAATTGAATGGTTCTTGTAGCCTTTGAATGAATAGCAAGTTGGACGATGATTGATGAGAAACTCCCATTGGATGTTCTTTGCAGTAAACCATGTGAGTGGTTTAATATATCCTCTTTAACTTTGATGTTTTCTAATCCAAGATCCCATCTATATAAAACCACATGTATGACCAGATGACCAGCTGCCTGTTCTCATACAGTAATTAATATATGGCATGATAACTATTCCTATACCAAATGTCTACGTTAAAACTTATTACCTCTGGTCCGAAATAGTAAAAGTTACCAAGTGAGTTCAGCACAGCTATTGCATTCTCATGGATTTATTTCAATAAGTACACCGTTTAAAAAAAGTTATCGACACTTCAATGCCATGACATTGTGTACGAGATTCTCTTGTAATGTGACATACATGCTTGTGAACTGTGGTATAACAAACATGCACTTTCAACATATGAATCTCCTGGTGTCTTCTACGTGACAGAAAGCTAGCGACAATGTCACGGACGATTTGCCATGGTGTTTGAAATGAAATAATGGTGACTAGCAGGAAGCTTCTATTCCTGGAATTGACTTCTCATCTCGATGTCCGCTTATAGTTACCAGTAGCTTCTTTCTTCTGCCAAAAAAAAAAAAAAAACTCCGAGAACACCGATGTCTAGCATATTTTTACTCCTGTTACTTTGGGTACGACCAACGAAAAAAATAGCGCGCTATTTTACGCTAATAGCGGCGCTATAGCGTATTTGGGAGTTGAACGCTACGCTATGCATTCTAGGCACGCTATGACGCTATGCGCGCTAAAGACGCGCTATTTGACGCTATTTGACGCTATTCGCTATTCCGCATAGCACGCTATTTTGCAGAGTAGTTTTTTTAGTAGCTCATTCCATATTTTGACCCACTTGCGTATCCTAAATCCCTGATCCAGGCAACCCTAGACTAAGAAACTCAGATCGCGCACTCCCCAACTCCTTGTCACCTGCTCTGCCCGGCAGGCGACGTGATGGCGCAGCTCCGCCCCCTTCTCCTCTGTCAATCGGTGATAAGCGGCCACTCCTAGCTTCACCTTCACACCTTCACCCCGTGCCTCCGTTTCCCTCCTTCAATACTTCTAGCTCGGGACAATGTGAATGTGAACTATGGTTTGTGATTTCCATACCATGTCATATCAAGTTATGGACTATGTGAACTATCTTTGGTTGATGTTTGGCTGCAAAATACCATATCCGAGATTTTATAGCTGCAGAGTGCTATATCTATTATTATATATATGCTAAAATCCTGAATTTTTATATTTTTTTGTTAAACGCTATTTTGAAAAATAGCACGCTATTAGCACGTTATAGCGTCTATAGCATTTTTCTGAAGCTCACGCTATTTGTGTTAGCGCGCTATTTTTTCAAAATGTGTCCTCTCCTTGTCTCACCAGATCTTTTTACTCTAGCTAGCAAGTGTCTCTAGTCAACAAATTCGAAAGCAACCAGTGTGCAAGAGACCCTCGATTGCTCAGTAAAAAGGAAGCAAGCGAATTAGAATCCCCTAGAGAATCTCCAACAATCCTCAACAATACGGCCGTGCCCAAAAATCTGTTTTTATTGGGCGTGGGAAGGCAAAAATCGTGATTCGACAGATGCCGAATCCTAGAACGAGCCCAATTTCTTTTTGGACATGCCTAAAGCCCTAAACAAGCCTAATTGAGCACTGCACATTTGCGACACGCAGTCGCTGCAATATCGAACCTACATGCACGCAGGCCAACTCTGAACTCTCCCACGCGTGACCACCTATCCCTCTTTGATTGCCGCCGGCAAAATCCCGGCCATGTTGGGTGGTTCCGACACTCCCACACCCCTTCTCCTCCGCATGCCGGAGCAGTTCCGCCGCCTCAAACAACCACCCAAGCCGTCGCCGCATCCAACCCCGCCATCATCCGCGACTAGATATCTGCACGACCACGGCACCGCGCCGCATAGGCAAACACGCAAGAGCTAGTCCCACCACCGGCGCCACTCCCGAGGGCAAGGATGGTGCGTTGTAGCTAGCTGCTGCCCTGTGCCCTATGGAAAACTTCAGCCGGCTGCATGCCGTATTTTAGGGCGTTTAAAATATTGCAGCCGGTTGCCGTGCTTAAAAACTGCTATTTTGGTAAGGCCTTTTACAATGAGGAGATTTTTTAAGGTCTTCCATAATGGGGGAGTTTGTTAGCATATTTTTTATAGGAGCAATTAAAACTTGAGAGATCACTACTCCATTTGCATTGTCTTTTAGCCGTTGTTTAGTAGAAATGATCCCATTTAATAATTTTAGCCTTATGCACCGTTTACGATTGAACTAGCTAATATTTTTATCTATAATTCTGTGCTAGGGTTGTATCTTAGCTTACTCCGATCCAACAAACATCTATTTTCCTTGATTCATATGCCACAATAGTGTTTAGCAGAATAAAGTTATGAGAGAATAGAATAGTTGAGCGAGTGTGGGTGACTTTAGGATAGAGGAATGGGGAGATTCCACTAATTTTGAGAAATGAGTGCGTTTCGGATCTGGAGGGAATATTCTCTTTTGAGGAACCACCTCGTTTCGTTCCATTTTCCAACTGAACACCTGAATGAGATCTAGGTGTGAAACCATCCCATTACATTTCACTTGGTGACACCAACCGAACACACCCCTAGAGAATATCCAACAATCCTCAACAATAGGACCGTGCCCAAAAAACTATTTTTATTGGGCGTGGGAAGGCAAAAATCGGGATTCAACAGATGCCCAATCCTAGAATGAGCCCAATTTCTTTTTGGAGATGCCTAAACAAGCCTAATTGTGGGCTGCATGTTTCCCGCACGCATTGTACACGGCAATATCGAACCTACATGCATGCAGGCCAACTCTGAACTCTCCCACGCGTGACCACCTATCCCTCCTCGATTGCGCCGGCAAAATCCCGGCCATGTCGGGTGGTTCCAACACTCCCCCACACCTCCCTTCTCATCCGCCCGCCGGCGCAATTCCGTCGCCTCAGACAAGCACCCAAGCCATCGCCGCATCCAACCCCGCCATCATCTGCGACCAGATATCTACACCGCCACGGCACCGCGCCGCACCGGCGAACGCGCAAGAGCTAGTCCCACCACCGGCGCCACCCCGAGGGCAAGGAAGCATGCCCAGACCGATGAGACGCGGGCGACATCTGCGGCTGCATGCCGTATTTTAGGGCGTCTAAAATATTGCAGTCGGATGCGTGCTTAAAAATTATATTTTGGTAAGGCCTTTTACATTGGGGAGTTTTTGTAAGGTCTTCCATAATGGAGAGTTTGTTAGCATATTTTTGAAGGGGCAATTAAAACTTGAGAGACCACTACTCCAATGCCTTGTCTTTTAGCTGTTGTTTCTTAGGAATGACCTCATTTAATAATTTTAGCCTTATGCATGTTTATGATTGGACTAGCTAATATTTTTGTCCATAATTCCGTGCGAGGGTTGTATCTTAGCTTAGAGCAAGTACAATAAGTCCTAGTCAGCTGGCTATAAGAATTAAAATAATATATTGTTGCCTAGTTGAGGAGAGAGAGGAGGTGAGAGAAGAGGAGTGGGCTCTTATACAAGAGCCAGCTCTAGCACGTGCTCCTAGGCACTATGTGAGAGTGAATGGTGGGCCATACACTAATAAAGTAGTACAATTTTATAGCTCACTATTATATATGTTGGCTCTAAGATGACTATAGATGACATGGCACTTGGCTTATAGCCAACAATTGGCTCTATTATTGAACTTGCTCTTACCCTGATAGAACAAACATCTATTTTTCTTGAATCACATGCCACATCAGCAAGGTATATCTAAAAATAAACGCCAAGTGTACACACCCTCTACAAAATGGCTGGCTCCGCGAGTGGATCTGGATGGATCATGACTGAAATTGAATCATCAGCTGCCCCTTCTCTCGTTTTGATGAGGTCAAATCAAAACACTGTGTAACGGTTACCTCCGCAGCCGCGCCCCAACGTATACCTTTCCTCGATCTGCTCTGCCCCCCGCCCAACACAAACAGCAGCAATTACACTTCCCCGCAGCCAGGCCCGCCCGCACCACCCATCCCCAATCCAGCGCAGCTCAGATCCCATCTCGCGGCGCCGCCATGGGAGCCGAGTCGACGGACCTCTCACCCCCGCCGCCGGAGCCCACGGCGTCCCCGGACCCGGAGATCCTCCCCCGAAAAGACGACCGGGTACGCTCATCCAGCCCCGTTTCTCCCCGTCCGGCTTCCCGACGTTCTTCTCACCCTCATTCTCATTCCGATTTCATTCCAGGACTGGAAGGCGGACATGATGTCGGCGCTGGGCGAGTCGGTCTCCTTCGGCCGCTTCCTCTCCGAGCCGCTCGACTGGGGCAAGTGGTCCGCCTTCCACCACAACCGCTACCTCGACGAGGCGGCGGGGCAGGCGCGCCCCGGGTCCGTCGCAAGGAAGAAGGCCTTCTTCGAGGACCGCTACGCACGGAAGCGCAAGAGCGAAGCCGACGCCGACGCCGACGCTGACGCTGACGATATCAACACGGACGCCCCCGCGTACGGCGGCGGCGGCGGCGCGTGCTGGTCGGCAGGCTCTTCGTGTATGACGGACGAGCCTCAGCCTGCCGGGGAGGAGATGGAGATGCGCGGCGTCGATTCGTGTACGGATTTCGGGGTCGTTGTCGGTGATGCGCCCGTTGATGACGACGAGGAGGAGCTCGAGGCCGTGACCGACGCTGCTGGTTTAGCTTGCGGCTTCGGTAACACGGATGAGCAGTCACACCATGTGCAAGCTGCTGAACCGAGAAAGGGGTTGCCGTTGGATGATGGCGGTATCGTGGCTGCTGTCGATTCCCTTGAGAAGCAACCGTTACAGGTTACAATTCAGTACTACCTTTTTATTCATTCATTCATTTCGAACAAGTACATATCATCTTTGATTAGAAGAGGTACTACCCAGAAACTAGAATCGGAATACTTTGCCATCTGGGCAAGCTCATGTGCTACCCAGCTAGCATCTCTGCTAATGTGCTACCTGCCATCTCCCCCACCATAAATACCATCCTGCGATAGCAAAAATCTCTGGTTGCATCCCCAACACTGAGGTGAAATGCGGCTGGGAGAATAACAAAAATCCATATACTGCCAGCCCAGCTCTGTCTACTTCGCTACATCAATATTAAGTCCCAAACACTTCCAAACACTCTTAGCTCGTGGATAAAAGAACACTAGGTGTTTAATATTCTCCGCTCTTGCTAGGCAAATATGGCACTGCCATCTTACTTTTATATGTTGATCTGCAAGCATTGCTCGACAGGGAATACTACAATGCATCGTTCTCCATAAGAAAATTTTAATTTTCGCAGGGATTCGGAGCGGCCTGATTTTATCCCCGATAGGATGAGGATTAGTCATGATGATTTAATCCTTGTCCAAACCTTGACACCCATTCAGCACAATTTGCTCATCTTACAGAAAAGACTCATGTTTTTTTGTTAAACACCATGCCACAAAGTCATCCATACCAAAATGTGTCAATGGGATAAAAAAATACTGCTGATCTACCGGCCAAAAGCTTTGCTGAATTAAGTCTTCATCCCGTTGATTAGTAGCCAGATCAATCAGATCACACACCTTTGATATCAAATTTTGGCCTCCCCTACTAATATAACCTTCCTGGATGCACAGATGGGAATCCATTCATCTGTCTAATGCGTCCCAATTTCAATGTTTTCAAACGAGTGTTTCATAACATGCTGTTGAATGTTACTCAAGAAATCTGTCAATAAAAAAATGTTACTAACGAACTGAAGCATGTGGGTTCTTTTGCAGGAGAGTTCCATTGTCAATCAGGGTATAACAGAATCTGTTAAGAATAAAAGGCTTCCGATAGCATCGCTATTTCAGAAGCGTATGGAATTCAGTTCTCCCCCATCGGAAAAGAAAACACCGTCTTCGTCAGTGAAACGGCGGTCGACACTTTGTTCAGCAAAGGAGAACAGCTCACCATCTCCTAGCACTGACAGTAACAAGCAGGAAGAAGCTTCAGTTGCTCACAAGAGGTCTACATTTGGTGCGTTGCATATGTCTACAAACTTCAGGAGACGTGAAATGGGCAATCCTGCTTCAAGATCAAGATATCTTGGCTCAACAATTGCTTCAAGGATTAGTCAGTTGGACTCTGCAAGCAGGCCGGTGAAAGATACTCATCCTAAAGTGAACCAATTTAGGCAAACAAAAAAGGTCTGGAATTGTCTCTGATGCATGTTGTGTATTTAACGTTATGGAGTTAACAGTTCCTATTCTCACTAATAAGTTGGTTTACTGGATATTTCAGGGATTTTTCAAAGGTATGCCAGAAATAGCTTCAAGAACATCTCCGCAGCTTGAACAGAGGTAGCACTCAATTCCAAAAGTTTTCACCTCACAAAGATGGAATTAAATGGAAACATTCTCTCTGAAATCTGATGAAATTACATTGAATGGCATGCTTTCATTTTCTCATGCTAATTCAGTTCATGACATACATTATTAAAATGCAAACAACTATCATTGAGTGTATCCTCTTCCATTATCCAGGTCTTCACATGTCAGTGTGGCGAGGGTCAAAGAAAAGTTGTTCGGTTCAACTTCGTCACCGGTGCATCCCAAAACAAATATAGCTAAAGAAAATATGGTAATCACTTGTGCATGAATGAGAAAGTGGCACTGGTTATGTCGACTCCCCTTCCTTTCCATTAAATTTTATTCAGGGAGTGTCGCACTAAGAAGATGTCTGTAGATAATACATATAAAAATTCAAGCCAGCAGTTATTTTCTTGTAAGAAATTTATTTTCATAACTGGTGACACTTAAAAGCAATTAATGAGCTACCAGATAACTATTCGATCATTCAGTAATCAATGTTTGTTTCCAAAAGAAGATAATACCAAAAGAAAAGGATTGCAGTACATTATATAACCATATGCATAATTGTTATGCAGGTAAACGCCAACAACGAATCTGAGTTGAAAGAAATGAGTCCGAGCAGTCGTTTCAAGGCCAGGCCACTGCCAAATTTCTATTGGAAAAATAAAGAACCGAAAGATTCAAGTCAGCAGGTATAGCATTGCATCAGAATCCTATTAGCTGGCAAGCCAGCCATAGCAATTACTGGCAGCATGTACGTTAAGTTAATAAACAAAATAGGGCTAAATTTTAATTTAGTTTATTTTTCAAAAGCATGTTTTGGAGATTTTGTCTCTTTACAGTCTGACACTAGATACCACTGTTGACTTCTGTAAATGTTGTATGGTCGGAACTTTGTCAGGTGTCTAAATGTACTAGTGTTCTTGAGATATGGATTATGAAACATGATCACAATGGATCCAGTCCCTTGTTAGTGGCTAACAAACGCTTCACCCTATTGACCCATATTCTTAGCCTCACGTGGCCAAATGACCAATGACTGTTACACCCTGGTTCCTGTAACTATGAATTAATATGATCCAGAACAATATAGAATTATATCTGGCTAAGAATGTGTCCAAGGGGACTAGTATTCTTGAGGATATGATCCATGATCGTAGTGGATCCAGGCCCATGTTAATGGCTAACAAACACTTCCTTTTGACCCATATTTTTAGCCACACATGGCAAAATGGCCAATGACTGTTACTTGACCCTGGTTCCTGGTAACTATGAGTAAATATGATGCAGGAACAATAAAGTAGCATAGGAGTAGCATCTATACCTTCTCATTTAAAAAATGGTGTCATGGGAGGCATCTATTATTTCTGTCAGTCCGGTATAGTGTTTCAGCTCCACCAAGTTTCTTGGGCTTTAAAAGCAAACGACATAAAAAGAAATATGGGAAGAGTAAAAAAGATGTTTCGTGCCTAGTTTATGGAACTTGAAACTGCCTCAAAACTGGTTGTTTGCGCCTCAGACCATTATGGGTGAGATTTGTGGAACAGGGCGCTGATCATTCAATCAGATGTTCATTGCAGTTTTGCACTGATTTCGGATGTTTACTGAATCTTCCGGGTACACCGGAACTGGTCTGTAAAAGCCCAAAGACATTTCAGAAATATTTATTCATTTGTTAGATAAGTGCCTTATTAATGCTAATTGTGACATACGATTGGAACTGTGTGTCTGGAAGGAGAATTTCACTTGTGTAATTGTGTTTGCCCACTCTAGTTTAAGGGGAAAGAGAGTCATATAATTATACTTACAAATGCTAGTAGATGACAAAAACAATGACACTTGCAAACAAAATAGAATCACCGTTTGTCAAGACTGTTTAGAGGGATTGCAACAGTAATTATGATGTAGCAAGAAAAATCACTATGCTGCTCATGCCTTTCATTCCTAGTCTACAATATGCTGTAAATTTTCTTAACCTGTTTTGTTACCAAAGTTATGGTATGTATTTCTTACAACAAGAGTCTAAATGCAGAGAGCCCAAGAGACTCCAGATCTGCCAAACAACGATCATCAACTGAATGATGCTAGTAAGCCACAAGTGAGCAGAGGAGCCCCGAAGGACAAACAAGTATGCTGTTTCCCACTTCGAAGGTTGTGTTAAGGCTTGTAGGACTTCTAGTAAATATACTAGCTTATTCTTTTAATTTAGTTATTTGGTGCTGTGTTATGTACATACTTAGGTTCTAATCGGTAGTTACCTATCATTCTCTATCCATCTGATGTTATACTCAGATTCCTTGTTGTAACCATTACTAGCATTTCTTGTTTGGAAGACAAAATGCATGAGTTGCAGAGCACTACTACATTTCCTATTGGACAAATTGGTAGTGAAGAAATTGGCTCTATCATAACATAGCTCCATTCCATATTAAATGCCGTCCAGGTTCGCAATATTTACACAGATGCACTAAGGCTTGTATTTATGCTTTTTCACTACGAAGGTTGTATTTGTGCTTTTTAACACCTTTTTCTCAACATGTATTAAGGCTTGAAGTAGGTCTTCGAGTTAGTCAATAAGAGCATCTCTTATAGGTGTATTGTAATATTTTCGTTAGTAAAAAGAATATTCCTTTCTTTTTTCCCCAATCTCTTCTTCCTCAACTGAACCAGAAGAAGTTGCCCGCCTTGACACCATCGGCCGGTGCCCGTCCCGCTGTTCGGCCATCCACCGCTTGCCTCTCGCCACCCATCGCCGCCAGGCCGCGCCGCCCGCCCATGCTGGTCCGTTGACCGGCCGTGGCACCCGCCCCCGCCTAGGCCAACCGCTGGCTGCCCGACTGTCTTCGCTGACGGGAAGCACCTCCAGCCATTATGGAGGAACATCTTTCCTTCAACGTTGAACGTCACCTCCGTGGACCACATGCCGGCCGCGCCACCGGACGCACGCAGGAGGATATGGGGCTTGCCGATCGACGATCGAGACGAACCTCTAGGCAGGCGCGACCTATCCCTGCTCATGCCCTGATGGTGACGCCGAACTCAAAACTCGAGAGGTCGATGGCCATGGGGTTGGACGACGATGGCGGCGATGGAGGTGGTGACATGGACGGTGGTGGCCATGGGGTTGGACGACGATGGTGGTGATGGAGGTGGTGATAGGGACGATGGTGGCTGCCTCTGGCCTCTCCCACCACCCCTTCCTCGACGACCTCGGCCTCGGCCACGCCCACGACTCGGAGGCCGTCTTAGATGCCCTACCCTCGAGCCTATGCTGCCAACCATTGCTACGGAGATGCCTGTGATGGTGGTAGGGAATGGAAGAAGTGAGGTTGTGGAAGAAAATGGTTGTCGTTGGCCTGCTTTAAAGGGGCGAAGGCATTGGGTGCCGGTGCGTAGACCGAAACAACGACTTTGATGAAAGGCAGACGGCTTTCGCAGTGGGCAGGTGGCGTGGCCAGAGCAGGAGCACGTCGGGCGGCGCGTGCAGAGCAGGAGTGTCAGAGCCTACTTCCATTGATGGCTAGAGGAAGAAGGCCGCTAGCATGCGGGCCCTCGGTCCACGCGGGCTGACACGGGAGGACACTCACGCTGTCCGCGTCGACGCATCGGTTCCCTAAATTTGGAGTGCCGATGGGTCGCGACGGACGGGTCGGTCCATTTGGGTCGCCTTGTTGGAGCGTGCGCGGCCGGTCCGTTTGTTCGCGCGGACGGATTCGGAAAGGCTAGGACTCATAGGCATCTCCAGCGGCCCGATGCAAACTGATGCTTTGCGTCCGCACGGTTGAAAAATGGGTCTGCACACAGGTCCAGTGACCCGGCGCAAAATGACTGGCATGTTCATGGGACGCAAACGCGGCCCAAACCGCATCGATATCCGGGCCACCGGTCACTAACTCAATTAAGCAAATTATATTTCATTAATTTTTTTTCGCCAAAAAGAACCATCTTTACAGGGATGGTTAGATGAGTTAACCTAATATACGATGGCCGTACCTATTCGCCGTCGCGCGGCCTACTATGGCTGGGGTTACTCGCAGTCGCGTGGCCTACTAGCCGCCAGCATGCCTTACGAGTCGGCGTCGTCGGAGTTCCGACGGTGAGCAGCCATGCGGGCGGCAAAGGCCTCTGAGCGGCTCGTGGAGGAGGCCGTCTCCTCCAGCTGCTGGCATGCCTGCCCCTGGGCCAGAGCGACGTCCCAACGGGCTCTGGCCGCCGCTGCCTCCGCTTTCGCTACCCTGACCGCCTCCTGGTTGGCCTGATAGCTGGCCATGTCCTTCAGCACCATGGCCTCGGCCTCGAACATGGCGCCTCCTGGTTAGCCTGGTAGCGGGCCATGTCCTTCACCACCATGGCCTCGGCCTCGAACACAGCCGAGGTAGCCTCCTCCATCTCCCGGTTCTCCCGGTTCACATGCGGTTGCTCCCGACTATCTATGTGTGATTGTGATTATTATTATGATGTGTGCAAGATAGACTATCTATGTGTGCGTAATACTTGTTGTCTTGAGGGGTCAAAATGGTGCTTCAACCTCTAGATCGAAAGCCAATGACAGAAGGGATTAGTAAAATAGAGAACCTGAGATCTATTTGGGGTGAGATCTATTTGGGGTCACGGCAACTTCACTAAGTGTAATGTTTTGGTCTGTTTAATTACTTAATTAATGACTGTTTAACACCCTTGGACTGCAGAGGTGTGGGTGGACCAAAAGTCTATATTCTTATAGAGAACTAGGATGTGTCACCCACAATATTTATCCTTATTGTAACATGACTCATTTTACTTTTGCATCTTCTAACATGAGAATATTGTGTTGAGTTTGGATAGGATTTTTTTGCTTGTTTATCTTCTCTTGCGCAGGCAACATAATCTTAAGGACCTCATAGATAAGAACTTGTTTATCAGTAAACCGGCGACCTCCTAGTGACAGTAGCAGCAATAAAGCGAAGCTAGTATTTCTCGTGGAATAACAAGGAACCATAGAGCTTAAGGCCTTCATTCAGTCGCACAGCCTTAATCACCGTGCTAGTCGGGCTGCTGAGCGAGGCAGTGTAGAATCATGAGTGTTGGATGAAAACTGCCGGTGGAGTCTAACTAACAATGGGTTGCTTGCCTACTTGCATGTTTTATATAAAGAATTACAATTCACCTATTTCATGTGGCACATTCACTATCATCATAAACTGAATCTCTCCACACTTAGCCTCTCATTGCATTCACCTCTTTTAGCATTTACTTTTGCACTAGTTTACTTCCAGTCCTAGTAGCAGTTGTTACCAATCATCTTATTTTTTTTCGAGAATTACGGGGGGGGGGAAAACCCCACCGCTTGTTATTATTACTCGAGGAGACTTGGCAGTCATACCATCCGTACAGAGAGTGAAAAACAGGGGGGTACAGGGGGATATAGAGGAGGAAATACAAAAAAATTACATAGTAGCGGACAGGAGGAAACTACGAAGGGTGTCCAGCCGCCCACGGTCATGAATCTTGTATCTCCATCTCCAAGTAGCGAGATCGTCGCCAGCTCTGCGGAGCACAATAGAAGCCGAGGATGTCTTCGCGTTGAAGACAAGATCGTTCCGAGCCTTCCAAATAGACCAAAGGATCGTCGCAACGCCGGCGTGCCATATGTGAGTAGGCGTCCCAGGGGGTGGTGGTAAGTCCCAAAAGGAGAACCTGTCGGCAGGGACCGTAACACCCAGCCGCACCCACACCTCGGCGGCAAGCGAACAGTCGAAGAAGAGGTGCCTTCCCGTCTCGGTCGAGGGGCAGGCCGCGCACACATCGGAGGGGGCGCAGTTCTTGTAGAAGAGGTTGGATCGAGTGCTGAGCCTGTCAATGTCGGCGAGGTACGAGAAAACCCGCACCTTGGCAGGCAGGAGGAGGCCCCAGGAGGTGCAGGCGGACACATCCTTGGCATGCCGGGGGGAGAGCATGCGGTAGGCCTCCCTGGAGCTGAACGGGGGAGCAGAGGGGGAGTCGATGCAGCGGAGATCCTGTCCATCACCAAGGGCGACGGAGCCCACAAGGGTCACGACGTCGCGAAGCTCCCGCTCGGCCGCACCACTCAGCCTGGGCTGGAGCGAGAAGCCAGACGAGATGACCGTGGCCACAGAGGCATGAGGCCTGGTGACGTGCGAGAAGAGCGCAGGGTATTGGTCGGCAAGCGGCATGCCAGGAAGCCACTTGTCGAGCCAGAAGGCCGTAGAGGTGCCACTCACCACAGAAACCCGGGTGATGGCGCGGTACAGCGGGAGACATTCCCGCACAATTTTGTCGATGAAGGAGGGAGATGAAGTCGCGTCGCCGAGATCCTGTCCAGAGTGCTGCCGGAACCAATCTTTCCAAGGTAGGGGGTCAGTTTGGTGGAGTTTATGGACAAAGTTAAGAAGAAGACACCTGTTCTGCCGGTGGAGGTCCTTAACGCCGAAGCCGCCCTCCTGTTTAGACAACAAAACTTTATCCCAAGCAATTAGACAACGAGCCCCCGAGCAAGTATCCTTGCCAGTCCAGAAGAAAGCGCGGCGCCTTTTATCTATACTTTCGAGCACACCCTGTGGAAGCAAATACGAGCACATATAGTAGGTTGCAAGATTATTTAGCACAGCATTACATAACACAAGGCGCCCGCCCGAGGAGAGGAGGAGAGCACGCCATCCAGAGAGACGACGATCAAAGGAGAGGATAAGGGGAGCGTAGGCAGAGATGGGAAGCTTAGTAGGAGAAAGAGGCAGGCCTAGGTAAGGCTGAGGGAAGGAGGAGATCGGGCACCCAAGAGTAGATGCGATGCATATTTCGTCGGTGGGGGGGACATGCATAGGGATGAAGCAAGATTTATGGAAGTTGATAGCTAACCCAGTTGCGTCAGCGAAATCATCCAGAACCTCCTTGAGACAGGACCCGGCTCCGGGAATCGCCTTACAAATAATGAGAGTATCGTCGGCATATTGCAGGACGGGGCACGGGGTAGTAGGGGAGAGGGGGTGAAAAAGCCTGTTGTCAGAAAAAGCTTTGCGGATGAGGCGTTGAAGGACATCCGCAACAATAATGAAGAGATACGGGGAGAGCGGGTCGCCCTGCCGGAGGCCGTTGCGGCATCGAATCCAATCGCCAGGCACCCCGTTAAGGAGCACAGCAGTGTGACCTGTAGATAGGATACGAGCCATCCACTCACACCATTTCTCCTCAAAACCTCGGGCCCTGAGGATTGCAAGGAGGCTGACCCAGTTAACGGAGTCAAAGGCTTTTTTGAAGTCGATTTTGAACACAATCGTGGGAGCCTTTCTCAGGTGGCAACACCTAATGATATCGGCAGCGTAGACAATGTTCTCCGAGATGCGACGACCAGAGAGGAAGCCCGTTTGGTCAGCGTCAACGAGAGAGTGGATGGCAGACTGGAGTCGAGTGGTGAGGACCTTAGTGATAGCTTTCACAATACAATTTTGCAAGGAGATTGGCCGGAACTGCGATGGGGTGTTGGCACCATCAGACTTGGGGAGGAGGACAAGGAAGGCACGGTTGATACGCGTTAAATCAATGGAGCCGTCGAAAAAGGAGTCAAATACTGCGAACACGTCTGCAGAAACCGTGTCCCAGAAGGTATGAAAGAAAGAAGGACCGAACCCATCCGGCCCAGGACTGGAGAGCTTGTTCATGGCGACGAAAGCCTGATGGATCTCTTCTCGAGAGAAGGGAGCACAAAGAGCGGGAGAGAGCGGGATGGCATTGGGGTACAACGACTCCAGACTGAAACGCCAGGTCGTTGGCGCAACCGTACCAAGCAGGCTAACATAGTAGCCCTTAAGCAAACTCGCTTTTTCGGCGTGGGTAGTGACCGAGATACCCTCCACCTCCAAGGCAGGGATAGAGTTGCGACGAAGCCGGCAAGTGGCAGAGGCGTGAAAAAACTTAGGTGTCAAATACCACATACTTTAGCAACCTACAAAATAGCTAATTCCAGCACCGTTTTAGGTGTGAACGTGGACGCATTGACATCATGGCTACGGGGTAGAGTGGATACCATCCCGCAAAGCTTCCAATGGACGAGGGAGATATTTGTCGCTATTAGTACTACAATAACCATGTTGTTGATCTAGGTTAAACAATTATGGTTTGCATAGGAAAACTAGCTCTTCAGTGACCATGTTGCTCTCATACAGGTGGTAGGGATCCACTATCGCGATGGTTGGGATAACTCTTGCTCTTTTCTAACCTGCCTTAGTGAGCAAAAATAGGCAGACGAAGTTTTAGTGTAGTCTATTCATGTGAAACATAGACAATACGCCTTCAATTCTTAGGTAGAACACGTCCGCAGGGTGTTTATCGATAAAGCCCATGCCCTCATGAACCTTGGCGACGAAAAACGGGTAGGGTATGTTGGAGATGCCATTTGATGCTAAAAATAAGATTTTTTATGAGACATGTTTTGTCTTTTATATCAATCATAAAAATATCGGTTCTTTGGGAAACAAACTCAAATAGATTGTCGAGATATACGTACTAAATATTTTGTTGAAATCTTTTGACAATTAAAAGTATGTTTTTTGGTGGAGAGAGCTTATGCACCTGGGAGCCGAATTAAATTTCCGCATCTTCCTCTTTACTAATATTTAAACTAAAAAAGAGGTAAAAATAATAAAGAGGAATTAGTTACTGCAATCACATTCTAGGTTAGCAAATAAGATACCAAATCTAAAAACAAATAAAATTGAAGATAGACCGGGAATGGCCAAATGGAGATAGGTTCGGCTCTTTTCCGTGCTAAGCGTGCAAACTAAACATGCATTCCGTAAAGTTGCGCAAAAGGGAGTTAATTGGCGGGCAGTTGCATGGTCAAAAGCTAGCAGCATAGACCTAGACTTTCATGTTCTTGATCGTTCCACATGTCAAGCATTTGTAAAGGTTAACCAGATAATCACCTTATGGAGTCATTCCTCGAATCAAAAGCTAACAAGCTTTTTATAGTTGCAAGTTTCTTTCTGACTGCTCGTGAACGTGCACAGAAGCACGTACCAAACCGTGACTTACACATCAAAGTTGGGTACTGAGTACTGACTGCTTAGTTACTTTCTGATGACACCCGCCGCTAATTAAGATGATAGTACAATGTTTCGTAGTACTGGATACTCTTGGGAATTTCTGGCGGTGTAGCCAACCGGAGCTCATCTCAGCCCAACGACTCGAGGGACCCACGAGCAAATTTGATGCTTTCTTGACTAGCTGGCTCCTGCATTGCAGACTAATTCTTTTCTATTGTTTTTGTGACTTCCAGCGCAGGTATTTGAAATCAGGACAATGCTGTTTTTCCCATATTGCGTGCTTACATTGTTTATGGTGTTCAAATTGAATCGTAGCTAAATTAGCAGTTCCAGTGTACTGTTTATTGTCAACTTTAGACACTTTGTAGCTAAATTAGCAGTTTTATTAATCTTTGCATCAATGTGTATGCTGTTCAACTTTGATCTTTGCATGTTGCCATATTCAAATAATGTGCGCCTACTGACGATCAGTCATTTGATTGCTTGTTTCGATGCTCATCCATACTAGTAGCTAACTGCTAACTGAGGATTAAACAAATGATTGCTGGTCTACACACAGAGGTGGTGCACATTAACGCCGTCGCATGGGAAAGCTAGAGCGGCAACCCGTGGAGAAACTACATCGGTGACATGACGTCTCGCCTGCCTCGGCCTAGAAAACCGTCGCCGCCATTCATAAGTTAGGCTGACTAGCCGAAGTGCCAATGAGAGAGCTGGCCCGCCTGTAGCTATCCGACGTGGTGTCGTCAACACCTTGTGTCCGGCGCTCTCAAGAGCCCCATAAGAGGCATACCATATGCTAAACCCTAGCCCAAAACTAGCAAGGACATGAAAGTATGTCATCAGATCCATCATTAGTTTAACATCTAGTACACAATGTAACACAAAATATAATGTGTAATATTTTTAATTGAATACACCATTTTTAATATAGAGCTTAGTGTCCAAAACACCAGTCTTGAGACCGCGGCAACCTCTGAAATTCCTTGCATTTTTGCACACATATAAATATATTCGATATAGCACTATATATATAGTTATAAAAGAACACCGAATAGGAAAGGCGTTAGATCCACAACATACGATCCTTTTGTTGCAAAAATATCATCTGTTACTCAAAAAGAGAAAAAAGAAACTTTTGCACTTTTTATTAATACTCTTATGTCCTCTTTAGTAGAGATTGACTCCTGTCTCTCAATTTAACTGTTTTTAGAAAGTTAGTTTACTTATTGAATCTCATACATTATTTTGCCAAGAGGAATAAAAGAATTGTATCATTCTTCTTTCAGTGTTGTTTAACTGAAAAAGGGAATAGTTACTGTAATTACATTCTAGTTAGCGAATAAGATACTCCAAAACTAGAAAAACAAAGAACCTTTTCTTTTATGCATAAAAAACGAAGATATACAAAAAATGGCGAAATGGAGATGATGTTTAGCTCTTCTCCGTGCTAAGCATGCAAACTAAACATTCCATAAAGTTGCGCACAAAGGAGTTCAATGGTGCGCGGGCACGTCGCATGGTCACAAGCTAGCAGCATAGAGCTGGACTATCATGCGCTAGATTCATGTAGAGCTTTTTCTAAAGGTTAATTATTCGGATAATCACCAAATAGATTCATTCCCTGAATCAAAAGTTATAAGGCTTTCCTATACTTACAAGTTTCTTTCTGAGTGCTCGTGAACGTGCACAGACGCACCTAACAGACCGTGACTTGCACATCAAAGTTGGGTACTGACTGCTTAGCTTATTTGTAATACCGACCGCTAAGATGATAGAACAATAGTTCCCAGAGTACTGCTACTAACGTTCAAGGTGGAACTCTTTGGGAGAGCTCGTCTCGCCCAACGACCCCAGGAACCCACGAGAAAATTTGATGCTTTCTTGACTAGCTAGCTACCTCCTGCACAGCATACTAATTCTTTTCAGTTGTTTTTCTGACTTCTAGCGCAGGTATTCGAAATCATCAGGACAATGCTGTTTTTCCCATGTTGCGTGCTTGCATTGTTTATGCTGTTCAAATTGACTTTGTAGCTAAATTAGCAGTTCCAGTACACTAGTGTACTGTATATTGTCAAACTCAGACACTTTGTAGCTAAATTAGCAGTTTCATCAATCTTTGCATCAATGTGTATGCCCGTTGCCGTATTCAAATAACGTGCGCCTATTGACGATTAGGCATTGATAATTTGATATACTATCAACATATATCTCACTTTTGATTGCTTGTTTGAGTGCTCATCCGTACAAACTGCTAACTAAGTCAAACGAATGGCCAGTCAAAAAGCATATCGATCGCGGCCTACAAACTGGATTAATCATACAAAGCTGCTGCCTAACCATGCACACACGACCGCGCGCCGCGCTTATCTACTTCCGTACCCAACCTAATTTATCAAACACTTTCACGCGCGACCACTGCGCCGGTCATGTCTACTATAAGTACGGCACCTCCAGCCGCACCATGTCCCCGTGCAACCAATCAAGGAGACACTGCATATTGCAACAGAATCAGGCTAGGGCTTGTGCGATGGGGAGAGGGAGTAAGTCGGCCTTTGCGTCCTTGTTTGGGCTTAGGAGTAAGAGGACGCAGGAGCAGGAAGAGGAGGATGCTGCGGCGAGGCGGCAGCAACAGCAGGAGGAGAGGTACCGCCGGGGCACGAGGGTGCGGCCAAGCGACGACGACTACTACTACGGCCGCCACTGGTATGCCGACCGCGACATCAACCGCAAGGCCTCCGACTTCATCGACAGGGTGCACCGTGGGATGCTCACCAACGACGAGCAAGACCAAAACGAGTAGGCAATGTTAAGGTGAATCTGCATGCATCCGTGCGTGCAGATGAATGCATGATTGGTCTTGCTGCTAGCTAGATCATCATGCGGTGCATCTGGTGATACATGATGTGTGTCTGTGTGTGTGTTCAATTGTGTGATTAGTCGGTTTGTTGGTGATGCTTCAGCGTTTTATTATCCCTTATATATGTACACAATGCTTCTTTATGCAATGATTGGTGATGTCAAGGAATATCTGAATTCTATATTCTTGTCGTGGAAAATATTTTGGTCCCAAAATTCAACATCTGATTTCTATTCAAATGAAATATTTTTCCATAGAGAGATATCTACTACTCCATCCGATCCATAATAAGCGTTCGGGATCTTAGTTCAAATTAGCTCAAGTTCAAATTAAAATCCCCAACAATTATTATGGATCGGAGGGAGAACTAAATTTTCATATTATTATCGATAGGAACATCAAGTTGGATTAAATATATTGTACATGGAGGCTGCCGAGAATGAACCACTCTCAGTCAGCACGAAATACATCGGACCCTTGCGTCAGTACTGAATCTAGACGTTGTAACAAGTCATTTCATGATGCTTGTCTAGACCTAATAAGACTTCTGAACGACATATTCGGTGAGAAAGTTTCCAACACCTCAGCAATAGAATTGCTCTTGTGCCACACAATATTGTATGGGGAATAAGTTTCTTCCTATGTCTGCCATTGGCAATACTATGGAAGTATCTTGTATTTGAATCAATGAAAATAATTGCGCTCTCAAAATCACAAACCATAGTTCACATTCACATTGTCCTGAACTAGAAAGATTGAAGGAGGGGAACGGAGGTACAGGGTGAAGGCGTGAAGGTGAAGCTAGGCGTGGCTGCTTACCACCAATTTACAAAGGAGAAGGGGGGCGAAGCTGCGTCGTCACGTCTTCGCCTGCCGGGCAGAGCAGGTGACAAGGAGTTGGGGAGTGTGCGATCTAAGTTTCTTAGTATAGGGTTGTCTTGATTAGGGATTTAGGATACACAAGTGGGTCAAAATATGAAATGAGCTACTAAAAAACTACTCTGCAAAATAGTGTGCTATGCGAAATAGCGAATAGCGCCAAATAGCGTGAAATAGCGCTTCTTTAGCGCGCGTAGCGTCATAGCGTGCCTAGAATGCATAGCGTAGCGTTTAACTCGCAAATACGCTATAGCGTTGCTATTAGCGTGAAATAGCGCGCTATTTTTTTCGTTGATTTGAATCCCTTTAATAATAAAATTAGGCTTTAGACCGTTGATACCATTTAAGATCCTCCTCTCAGAGAAGTTTAGCTATATACGCATTTGATTGGCTTTTTTTTAGCTCAATCTCATGTGTGGTGAGCTATCGAACTTCTAGTAAAGCCTCGAGGTCATCTATAATAGACCGAAGTTATTGCTTTTCCTTCTTAAGTAACCCTGTTGTATGATGAGCCCAACCAAACAGGTGTTTGCGTAAAACACATATTTTATTATTCCACCTTTGTATCGGAGTATCACCCACAACAGGAGTTTCCCAAACCTTCTTGACCATGGCCTGAAAACCTTCCCGCTGTAAACAACTAAGTTCAAATTTGAACTAGCGAGTAGACGGCGGTCTAGGTAGTCCAGTGGTCAGCAAGATGGAAGCATGGTCCGACAGACCTACAATATGTTCCAGAGCACGTAGTGACACTATAGGGTATTTTTTACAGTTTGTGTCCATCAGTACCCGATCTAGCTTTTTGTATGTAGGTTCCGAAAAACTGTTTGCCCAAGTAAACTGTCTTGCGACCATTAAAACCTCTTTTAAGTCCAAGGTGTCAATGGCCACATTTAACAGAAAGACTAATGATTGTCAAACATGCTTTGTTGTGGAGTTTGTGGCATGAAAGGACAAAAGGAATCACGGTGACCACTTTCTCACAATGGTTGAGTTTCAGTTTACTGACGGTGATTGTGGTTGCTTTGTTGACGAATATTGGGAAGCACGTCTCAAGGCCAAGCCGAGCACCACTATTTGACAGACCATGTATTGGCAGCCTCCACCTACAGACTTTGCCAAAATCAATGTGGATGCAGCGTTTAACACTTTGACCATGTCAGGCGGTTGGGGATGTATTTGCCGACATGAAAATGATGTTGTCAGGTTTGCTTCGGCTGGCAGAATTGCTACTGCCTCTGATGCGCTACATGCTGAAACTCTTGCTCTGGTTAGAGCTGTTGAGATTGCTGACGACCTGGGAGTGCGCCGTGTTGTTTTTGAAACTGATTGCCTGGTGTTGAAGCAAGTTTTGGTGTCTACGGCGTATGATTACTCACCGCTAGGTATCCTTTTCAGTGAACTGAAATACAAGCTCTGCCTCCGTTTTATTGATGCTCGAATTATGCATGTTCAGAGAGATTGTAACAAACCAGCACATGTGCTGGGGTCTTTGGGTGTCGGTGTAGTCGATAACGAACATTCTATGTGGATGTCGAACTACCCGAATATTGTAACCCGTGAGGTGACCAGCAATCTTGTCGTGCCTTAATGGAATAGAAGTGTTTCATGCCAAAAAAAGAACACAAGAAGCACCGGATGAAAAATGTTGACAAGAAAAAAAAACCATGCACATGATGATGTAAACAATAACAGGTAGATGAGATCCATCTTCAAAACTACATCAACAATATCACAGTTTCTGAACATTTCCGATAATATAACGGCAAATAATGTCGGCCAAATCTGGAGTATGTCAAATACAGTATAATTATTAGCGTTATACTAAACTGCAAAGTTACCAGATAGTTCTACAACTCCACACTTACATAGTAGTGCCACACTGCCATTGCAAATTCAGATCTCATCATACTAATACTCCAACTGATGTCACTTGTCCACTCAATGTCAACACCCAGCCAGTCCACAGCTCCTCTGTCGCAACAAGAGAACCATGGTTAGCATTTCGATCATGGAAACCAGTTGTTCAACGTTGGTAGGATGCAGATTAAGTAAGACTATTAAAGTATGGATATCTGCTGCAATAAAGCTTCTATTTTATATGATGAAATATGATTGAATGGAGCAGAAAACTGTTCAGCTCCGTTAATATTAGCACCAGGATGGATTGTGTTCTGAGCTAATATCATCGATCATGCATACCAGCAAATCTCAAATAATATGCCCCGTTCTTTTGAGCTACAAGTGAATACTCCTACCGTCCCAAGTTTTACACACCCTTTTCCACCGTCCACCGCATTCATCATCCAAAATATGGATGCTCAGACCTATGGCACTAGTAAAAGAAATGAGAAGTAAAAAAATGAAGGGACAGGGACTAGTGATGTTAACTCAAAGCTTGCAGCGGAGAGGGGTGAACCTACTGAAGATAAGCATAAAACTCAAGAAGGTATGAATCAAGATGGTGATGATAGAGTGGACTTGTCAGGAATTGATGGGGAAGAGGATGATTTGGTAGGCTCGCAATCATCAGTTAGCCTAGGCACAAAAGTGAACAACATACAAAATGGTAGACCAGTGAACACAAGTAAGATGGCAGTGGTTACAGAGGCTGATGGGGTGATTGATCAGAGATACAGTGACAGGCTGGCGTCTCAGAACAATGAGGACATTCCCATCATGGAGAGGGCAAAAAAACAGGGCTGCGGCAAAGAACTCGATTGCACCAAGGTGAAGGACAGCGCAAAGGATCGACTACGATGGCTCGCAAAGCTGGTGGAGCAAATCGCAACCGAGGTGTTCAGCAAACAGGAGGAGCTGGGTGTCATAGACCCCAAGACTGGCAATGTAGAAAAAAGTAGACAAGAAGACATTTTGACAAACAGAAAGACGAAGAACTGAAGTCGTCGAAGCCTGAAGCCTGGGAGAAAATACTTCAAGCGTGAGGGTCTGTAGCTCCAGGATCTGTTGCCCACCTATGCACCCCTTTTCTCTTCTGTATTCTCATCGTCTGGCTTAGGCTGTTTAGTTCCTTATTTGAAACAAACTCTCCATTGCATGGCGGGTTGGTGGCATTTCTGAGGTCTGTAGCAAACAACTTCTGGTTTCTCTTAATGGAAATCGGGGGAAACCCTTTAGTTCAATTTTTTTTTATCTCCCTCAACTCCCAAGGATTCCTACCCTACTTCATCATAAGCGTTTCCCATAATACAACTTGAAAATCACTCCTATATATTTGGCCACTCCTGTTAATGTCAACCAGTATGACATTTTTGTGTTCTTAACCAAGGAAACATAAATCCTATACCAAGTATCTTCACTGGGTCAAAAGCAAAACAATAGTTATAGTCTGACTTACTGACTACTCATAGAAATTTCAAACTAATATCAACTAAAAATAGAGAAGGGGAGATCAGAAAACAAAAAAATCACCTGTTAGGTTGCTTCATTTCACATCCCATCTACTTGGCCGCTTCCTTTTAGGAAGGTCTCGTCCTGAAGTTGGGACATGCACCTGCTGTTGTCGACTTGCAAGAAACTCTTCATAGTCTGAGTCACTCTCAGACTCACTGATCCATCCATAGCAGGGAAGCCTTGTGCGACCGCTTCCTGTAGCTGGCGGATGTGGCAATGCAGCTTTGGGAGCAGGTGGGTCAATGATCATGGGGACCAGTTGCTCTGTTTGCTCAACTGCAAACACAGTTTCAGATGGCACCTCATTGTGAACCTTCACAATTGGCATGTCGCTTTCTGGCGGTGCCCCCATCATTGCTCCTTCTTGTTGCTGCATTACAAACCAAGCGCATGTAAGAATTGGACAATATGCATGAGCTTTGTTGCTGGAGGGAATAACGAACATAAACTTATCATTAATAACCAAGGTCTTGCTTTAGAGAAAAATCAAAATTGTCACAAGTAACAGCAGTTTGTGCACGCTAAATTGTTTTATGTAATTACAGATGGATACCATGTCGCAGTTGCATTACAAAACTAAGTGAGAAAATACTACATAGTGCAATGCTAATTCATCAGTCAACTATATCACCTTGAAATCTCAAAAAAAATTTTAACTATATCACCTTGAAAGGAAACAGAGAAGACATCAACTGATATACTTATTTCTGCTACCATCATTGTCATTTTTATGAATAAACACACTTTTACGTGAAAAAGTGTAATTTTTTTAACACAAGACCAGCGAAGCAGATAAGCAGTGACAAGGAATCTTCAAAAGATCGAGGAAATTAAGAGAATGGCTGAACAAATCTAGTTGAAAAAAAGAGTGAAACGTCAACCATAAATATGTAACAACAAAATACCATTCTATAACATAAACATCTACTTAGCTTTCGAGATGCCATATTACCATGTTATTGTAGGTGCTTCGTATATACCACCTAAAACTATAGCAAGCACTAAAATAGCATTCTAAGACCAAGAACAAAGATCTTTGTTACATCATACCAACTAAGTGTGCAAATACGCAATCACCTGGTAGATGTAGGGGGGCATAATTTGAAGGTACTTTATATGAGGAACATGTTGGACAGTTGGAAAGCGGGCTGGTAAATTAGTAGCAAAGGCACACACTCCAAATCCAAATAAAAGCAGAGAGATTGATCTAATCTAGCAAGTATTATTGAGTAAGATTTTGTATTTTTTATATTTTGGCTTGGGCTGGCAGTAGGATTATTGCCTTATTGCCAACTAAAGCAACACATCCCTGCATATACTGAATGGCACACGCTGAACAATTACACGAACACGGATAAGCAGGGGAGGGAGCTGACCTGAGCCTCCACCTGCTGCTCCTCCTGCAGCAACTGCAGCTGCAGCTTCTCTTCCTGCTCCTGCTTCTCGAAGAGGGCTTCCTGCACTACGAGGTACCCGCTTTCCTCCAGGAACGGCCACCCTTTGTCCCCATACACATTCTAAACAGATGAGGGCAAATTAGTATGAGAATGACACCACAATATACAATAACAAGAAGGGAATCGGCCCGCGGGGGAATAAAAAGGGCAAAACGAAGCAGAAATAAAAGGGAGAAAGAAAAGAGGCGAACCTTGATGAGGTTATTGACGACTTTGCGGACGTCGGCCTTGTTGTAGCCCATCTGCGCAAAGTGGTCGATCGCGGCATCCATCCGCCCCTGCCCAGTCTTCTTCTGGCCCCCGACCATTGCTGAGCCCCGCTTGAGAGCGGCCGCGTCGCTCGTGCAGGAGAGGTGAACGGATGGCGGCTGTCGGAGTTGAGAAGGGAGTTGGCGTTCGCCGGTAGCGAGCTAGGGCTTTTGGTCTTGGTATAGCCGCCGCCGGAGTAAATGACAAAAAACTACCATAATTGTGCCATAAACACAATTGTCACATGACTACCATGTTTGGAGCACGGTCGCGACGCGGAGCACTGATTAAACGGATCAAGCGTGCTAACCATGTTTCTGGCAGCCCTGGCCCACCGTCAGAGCTGACGTGGCTAGCAGTCGACGGACGGCCGTTAGGGCGCGCGTTAGGGCAACTTCTGGTTGACTTTCCCCCAAATCGAACAGAAATGGAAGACGGAGGAGGCGGCGGCGACTGGTTCGGCGACCCAGGCGTGCACGGCGAATCTCCGGCGTATGATGGCATAGAGGGCTTTGTCCTACCCTCGCCGGTGCTGGAGCACGCGTCACTGGTGCTGCAGCTGACGCCACCAAGCCCACCGCGTCCAGAGTCGGAGAAGTGGTGGACATCTGAGGGCATGACGTCTCAGAATGACCCCATGAGCCATTACCTCTACAATGGTAGCGGGTAAGAGTTCTTTGCCCTCTGTAGACTACCTCTATGTTGGATTTTGCCCTCTGTAGAGTAATCCCCTGTTCCATTTTGCCCTAGTGTTATTTCTGGCAATAATGTTGGTAGGATGACGATGTAGATTGACTAGAATGTTAATTTGGATTATAGGGAGAAGGCAGAGATGTGGGAGCTCTATTTTCAATTTGATGGAGCAAAATTTGTTCACAAAACTTTACATAGGACAGACATAAGGTTTCTGAAATTGTTGTCCATCATGGAGGAAGAGGGATATGGTCTGTGTGATTCCTTATATTATGTTAAAAATGAAGGAGTAGGACTGAGTGGATTAGAGCTAGTGGACAACAATTATAAGGTTGATGAAATGCTAGTGAAGTATGCAAGTACAAAGAAACTGGTGCTCACTGTGATGAAGGACAATAGGAAAAGAGCAATTGTTTTATCACCATTGAAGAGAAAGCATGCAAGCACAATTGACCTTGATCCAGAGGAACAAGAGACAATTACACACCCTTTTATGAGCCAAGACAGTTCCTTTTGTGATGGTTGGCAGTCACAAATGGATGATCACAACTTTCCTCAGATGCACACACAGGAGAGTGTTAACTATGAGAAGGGTAAACATGTACTGGATATAGAGACATGTATGGAAGAAGAAGAAGAAGAGGAATCTGAAGATGAGGATGATAGTTGGCTATATCCAGGAAGATTTGACCCAGTAGCTGCAGAGAAGGCAAGAAGCACTACAAGAAAAGTTCTGATAGACAACGTCTCAAAATCGTCCGCAAAGGGGTATTTTTCGTCGCCTATGGGCCTAACCCGACGATATGGGTTCCGTTGTGGAAACTGCGTCAGGCAAAGTCCAACGACGATTTTTTCGGTCCGTCGCGCTTGGGCGCCCTTCCGCCACGGAAAATCGGACCGTTGCGGAAGTGTTTTCGGGAGCCCGTTGACTGCTGACGTCATGCAAACTGACACGTGGCAGACGCCGTTAACTGCCAGTTAACGGCGTTAACCGGCTGAAACCCCGTGGTAGATGGTAGGCCCACACGAGGCCTGCCACGTCTTAAGCGGGCCGGGCCAGATGACATAGTTTGACCGGTCAACTATATAGCTGGGCCGGTCCATTAGTTACGTGGGCCGGGCCTAACCTCTAATGTTGACTGGTCAAAAGTTAAATGGGCCGGCCCATTTAACATGTGGGGTCCACCTTACAGCAACTGGGCCGGCCCAAGAAGCAAGTGGGTCGGGCCAAAAACACAGGTGGGTCCCACTTGCCTGTTAAAAGGCCGGCCCATTTAGTGTGTGGGGTCCACCGTATAGCAAGTGGGCCGGCCCAACAAGCTAGTGGGCCGGGCCAAAAACACAGGTGGGTCCCACTTTCCTGTTAAAGGGCCGGCCCATTTAGTGTGTGGGGTCCACCATATATCAAGTGGGCCGGCCCAACAAGATAGTGGGCCGGGCCAAAAACACAGGTGGGACCCATCTTCCTGTTAAAGGGCCGCCCATTTAGTATGTGGGGTCCACAATATAGCAAGTGGGTGGCCCACCAAGATAGTGGGCGGGCCAAAAACACATGTGGCTCCCACATGCCGTTAATGGGCCGGCCCATTTGGTATGTGGGGTCCACCATGTAGAAAGTGGGCCGGCCCAACGAGATAGTGGGCCGGGCCAAAACACAGGTGGGTCCCACCATCCTATTAAAGGGCCGGCCCATTTGGTGTGTGGGGTCCACCATATAGAATGTGGGCCGGCCCATTTGGTATGTGGGGTCCACCATCTAGAAAGTGGGCCGGCCCAACAAGATAGTGGGCCGGGTCAAAACACAGGTGGGTCCCACCTTCCTATTAAAGGGCCGGCCCATTTACCATGTGGGACCACCATAGAGCAAGTGGGCCGGCCCAATAAGCATGTGGAGCCCACTATCGTGTAACCGGGCCGGCCTACTAAAGAAGTGGGCCGGCCCAAAATGAAAGTGGGTCCCACACTACTGTAAGTGGGCCGGCCCAATCTGTTGTAGGGCCCTACTTGTTTGACTAGTCAACTTGCATTAAATTTCATGAGCCTAAAATCTGATTTCAATGATACACACAATTACATACACAAATAAAACAAATAGGAAAATTACAAGGCAATTAATGTGCCCAAATAAAAAAATTACATAGAATCATTGAGGACTTCTATTAGCATCATCAATAACAGGTTGACATTTGGCAATCGCCTTGATTGAATCTTGTGTACTCTTTGTCAACATATCGACTACTGAGATCTTAAAGCGGCAATACCATGTCTTTTATAAAGTCTGACCTTGAGATATTCTTGTCTGATGAAAGAAATGGTCTAGGTTGACGGCTATGAGAAGATGCATCAGAAGAAAGATCAGAACTTTTTGTGGGCCTCACAGTTAATGAAGATTGCTTCATCACAACTGCATTCTGATAATAATGCAAAAAGAGTTAAACGATGAACTATGCAAACATTTATTATGCAATGTAGATATAAGATAATAACAAGTTGCATAAATAAGACATGTATGGAACTTGTACTAAGCACAAACTTACATCATAATGTTGCACGGTGGTCGCTACAGATCCTTTTTGGCGACTATCTTCTACTGATGACTGCTTCATTAAAACAGCCTTCTGGTAACATTGTAAACATAGTTACAACAATTAACTATTCAAACATGTATTACGCAATGTAGAGATCAGATAACAGCATGTAGCAGAAATAAGCACAAGATAAGATAAGATGCATGTACTAAGCACATACTGGCTCACTGCAGGTCCTTCTCTTGCGTGCACTAGTCGTGGTCAACATGCCTATCATTTTAGGTTCAGCCATCAAGTGAAATGCTAATCCTCCTGCTCCATTGTCCTTAATCTGTGTTTAGATATCACATTTAAGACCAAGTCAATTGGTTTCAAATAACAAAAAACTTGAGCTGCCAAATGAATAAGCCAATAGTTACCAGATATCAAATTAAAACCAACTAGATGTTGCTTTGCATGAGATACGAATTTCGAGACATTGATTTAGAGTAGGGTAATGCCAAGGTTTTACACATAAAGTAAAGCGGCATTAAGAATGACCAAATGTCGAGTTCAAATCACCCTCGAAGTTTCTCCAAGACAAGCATATCAAATAGGCAGAAACATAGTAAAGCATGAATGGCATTGCTATGGCAGGGTTCCAAGTGTTAATCTCTTGCATAAGGAACAATGCATATAGGTTATAGATAATAACGGAAGTAAACTGCCAAAATTACCAACCACGAACTCAGATTCCAACCTTACCTAGCGTCCCCGCTGTTAATGTTGGATGTTCTAATAAGTGGTTCGCATGATCAATCCCAAGGAAAAATAACATTGACAAGTCAGTCTACGATAATACAAAGACCAGACATGCACGCAAAGCAATAACTATATAAGCTAAAGACGAGGTATAAGAGCAAGCGATTGGAAATGCACATAGCATGATTATAAAAGCAAGTGTGAGAATAGCAGACACGAGAAAACAGCTAGCGGTGAGCTAATGACGTGGTATAAGAACAAGCAGATTGGAAATGCCCATAGCACGACTATAAAAGCGGTGCGACAATAGCATGCGGTACAAAAACAAGTTGGCAGCAAATGAATGGGTACAAGGCTATAAATATGTGGATGCACACAGTGTCGATAGAATGAACAGGATGGTAGCGACCGGATAATGCTTTTGTCTTGTACAACATTTAAACAAACTTCATGCGAAGCAACACATCAAGAAAGTTAACGGCATATGAGATCTGCAAATAACTACACAAAACATGGCTAAAGAAACACCGCGATCTAACGGGCCAGCGTACTAACCAAGCTGCGGCGGGGTGGACGGGGGCGGCAACTTGCATTCCAGCGGCGGCGAACGCGGGAGACGATGAATCGACCATGTTTCAGTAGAAGCGGGCGTTAGTGAAGCAGATCTGGTTGGCTGGCAAGGTATTCGGTGAAGTTGATACAGCCGGCTGCGGCGCGGGAGTCGGTGGCGAGGGCGGCGGTGAAGCCGATCCGTCGGTCGAGAGGTCGGCGGTGAAGCAGATCCGTCGGTGGCGAGGTCGGCGGTGAAGCAGATCCGTCGGTGACGAGGGCGGCGGGGAGCGGATCTCGGTGGGTGGACAGCCAACACGATCAAGGCTACTGCTTGTGGAGGAGTATGCCGGCGGCGACGAGATCTAGTCTTGTAGAGAGTCAGAGCTTTGGCTTGTGAGAGTATTTTTGAGCTAATGGGGCGAATGGTTGGTGGGTGGGTGTGGGCCTGTGGGGAGGGTTCGGGATCTAGGCAAGATATTTCATTGTTACCGAATGAGCCCTCCATGGTCGGTGGGTTGTAGCTTCCGGACCAGGGTTAAAAGGGTAAAACTGGTCACGGGATTTTCGAATGGATGCGGCGGGATGATTTGGCGCGTGGCCGAAATTTTCAGTTTCAAGCTACAGTACGAGCAGAACGACAAAAATAATGTTCTTCCCCAGGGAGCTCTCATTTCTTCCTCTTCTCTTTCTCTCTCGAGTCTCTCCCACTCCCCGGCTCCTCTCCCCCTTCTCTCCCGGCGGCCTCGCCGGCCGGAGACGAGGCCGACTTCTCTCTGTATATTGTACACCCTCCGAACTAAATTAATTGATTCAACTTTCCTTAGACGTGTATGTATCTAGAGTAAAAACATGTGTGGATACATCCATATTTAGATAAGCAAAGTTGAGTCAGCTAATTTGGATCCGAGGGAGTTAGTGTTGTTGTAAGCTTAGATCCAGTGTTTCCCATGAGCAGAATGGCGCAATGGAGTCGGGGATCTCGTCATCGGCTTCGAGATCGGCCTATGGTGAATACGGCGGATCTTGCCGGCCAAACCCCGATCTGGTGCCATCAATGTGATGGCGCTAACGGTGAGGCTTGCTTTGGTCAGTGCTTCAGATCTGGCCAATGGGGAAGTCAAGCTGCTAAAGTTCACAAGCTCGGGGCATACGACGGCGTCATCCGTCTTGCCCGTGCACATCTTGGACTTTCAGCGACCCTTCTCAGAGCCAATATGCCGTTCTTTGAGGCCCTTCTTCTCCTTCGTCCTGGCGACTACCGGCGACACCGTCCCAAGTGGTGCGTCCCCGGCGACGGAGTTGCTGGAAAGGATGCGGAGCAGAGATCTGATGTGCGGTCCAGAAGGACTCGATTGATTTTCTTCTATATGTTTTGGGGTCCTTTTTGTAAAGTTGCAGGTTCTATTAGTTATTGTCTAGTACTTTTGGTCCTCTATGTAATTTTTTGGACTAGTTTCCATTGGCACTGATAAACTTGAATTTTGACAAGTTCACGAGGAAAAAAATTCCTTTGCACATATGGCCTATCATGTATAAACATTCTTGAGATTTAAACTATATGTAATGTGCCATGCATTAACCCTAAACCATATATATGTAACTAACCCTAGCTGATCAAACCCTACTTAATTAAAACAAATAACCCTAAACTATACGCATGCACTTTATGCGCAAGGCGCGGGTGCCTCTAATAATGTGTGTGCGCACTCGATCGATGATCCCTAAACCTTATACAACCCTGAAACCCTAATCCCTAATCCCTAAACCCTAAACACTAAACCCTAGACCCTAAACCCTAACCCTAACCCTAAACCCTAATTAAACCCTATATATAGGCCAACGACACTTAATTGTGCATCAAGCAGGCCAGGGGTGCCTCGCGGTCCTCTAATTAAATTAAATGTGCCATGCATTAACCCTAAACCATATATATGTAACTAACCATAGCTAATCAACCCTACTTAATGAAAACACATAACCCTAAACTATACTAGCTAGCTGCTATAACCCGATCTAATAAAAACATGCTCTATATATAGCAGCTAGCTAGCAAACCGTAGATTAACACCAATTAATATATACATGGCCTATATCGATCATGTTGTATAACATATCCACGAGATTCATTAATTAATTATATAATTATCGTGATAAATTAATTAACTTTAATTTTGACAAGTTCTCTCGAATGAAAACACATTTGATTAAGTTGCCTCATAATATATATATATATAATTAGTGTGCATGCATGGCCTACCATGCATTCGTGCATATATTTTAATGTATATTTGAACATATTCTTGGGGATTTCAATCTCTCTCTCTCGATCATCTATATATCGTTGGTGGCCAAAAAACACACATATATATATATGCATGCAATTTATGCGTAAAGGCGCGGGTGCCTCTAATAATGTGTGTGCGCACTCGATCGATGATCCCTAAACCTTAAACAACCCTAAAACCCCTAAATCCCTAATCCCTAAACCCTAAACACCCTAAACACTAAACCCTAAACCCTAAACCCTAAACCTAACCCTAAACCCTAGCTAATCCTAAACCCCAATTAAACCCTATGTATATGCCAACGACACTTAATTGTGCATCGATCGAGCGGGTCATGGGTGCCTCGCGATCCTCTAATAAAATTAAATGTGCCATGCATTAACCATAAACCATATATATGTAACTAACCCTAGCTAATCAACCCTACTTAATTAAAACACATAACCCTAAACTATACTAGATATAACCCGATCTAATAAAAACATGCTCTATATATAGCAGCTAGCTAGCAAACCGTAGATTAACACCAATTAAAATATACATGGCCTATATCGATCATGTTGTATAACATATCCCTGAGATTCATTAATTAATTATATAATTATCGTGATAAATTAATTAACTTGAACTTTGACAAGTTCTCTCGAATGAAAACACATTTGATTAAGTTGCCTCATAATATATATATATATAATTAGTGTGCATGCATGGCCTACAATGCATTCGTGCATATATTTTAATGTATATTTGAACATATTCTTGGGGATTTCAATCTCTCTCTCTCTCTCTCGATCATCTATATATCGTTGGTGGCCCAAAAAACACACATATATATGCATGCAATTTATGCGTAAAGGCGCGGGTGCCTCTAATAATATAATGTGTGTGCGCACTCGATCGATGATCCCTAAACCTTAAACAACCCTAAAACCTTAAAATCCCTAATCCCTAAACCCTAAACACCCTAAACACTAAACCCTAAACCCTAGACCCTAAACATACCCTAACCCTAACCCTAACCCTAACCCTAAACCCTAGCTAATCCTAAACCCCAATTAAACCCTCTGTATAGGCCAACGACACTTAATTGTGCATCGATCGAGCGGGTCATGGGTGCCTCGATCGTGATCCTCTAATAAAATTAAATGTGTCGTGCATTAACCCTAAACCATATATATGTAACTAACCCTAGCTAATCAACCCTACTTAATTAAAACACATAACCCTAAACTATATATACTAGCTAGCTGCTATAACCCGATCTAATAAAAACATGCTCTATATATAGCAGCTAGCTAGCAAACCGTAGATTAACACCAATTAAAATATACATGGCCTATATCGATCATGTTGCATAACATATCCCTGAGATTCATTAATTAATTATATAATTATCGTCATAAATTAATTAACTTGAACTTTGACAAGTTCTCTCGAATGAAAACACATTTGATTAAGTTGCCTCGTAATATATATATAATTAGTGTGCATGCATGGCCTACAATGCATTCGTGCATATATTTTAATGTATATTTGAACATATTCTTGGGGATTTCAATCGATCTCTCTCTCGATCATCTATATATCGTTGGTGGCCCAAAAAACACACATATATATGCATGCAATTTATGCGTAACGGCGCGGGTGCCTCTAATAATGTGTGTGCGCACTCGATCGATGATCCCTAAACCTTAAACAACCCTAAAACCTTAAATCCCTAATCCCTAAACCCTAAACACTAAACCCTAAACCCTAGACCCTAAACGTACCCTAACCCTAACCCTAAACCCTAGCTAATCCTAAACCCCAATTAAACCCTATGTATAGGCCAACGACACTTAATTGTGCATCGATCGAGTGGGTCATGGGTGCCTCGTGATCCTCTAATAAAATTAAATGTGCCATGCATTAACCCTAAACCATATATATGTAACTAACCCTAGCTAATCAACCCTACTTAATTAACACACATAACCCTAAACTATACTAGCTAGCTATAACCCGATCTAATAAAAACATGCTCTATATATAGCAGCTAGCTAGCTAGCAAACCGTAGATTAACACCAATTAAAATATACATGGCCTATATCGATCATGTTGTATAACATATCCCTGAGAATCATTAATTAATTATATAATTATCGTGATAAATTAATTAACTTGAACTTTGACAAGTTCTCTCGAATGAAAACACATTTGATTAAGTTGCCTCATAATATATATATAATTAGTGTGCATGCATGGCCTACAATGCATTCGTGCATATATTTTAATGTATATTTGAACATATTCTTGGGGATTTCAATCGATCTCTCTCTCTCTCTCGATCATCTATATATCGTTGGTGGCCCAAAAAACACACATATATACGCATGCACTTGATGCGTAAAGGCGCGGGTGCCTCTAATAATGTGTGTGCGCACTCGATCGATGATCCCTAAACCTTAAACAACCCTAAAACCCTAATCCCTAATCCCCTAAACCCTAAACACCCTAAACACACTAAACCCTAGACCCTAAACACCCTAAACACTAAACCCTAAACCCTAGACCCTAAACACCGTAAACCCTAAACCATAAACCCTAAACCCTAAACCCTAAACCCTAAAACCATAAACCCTAAACACTAAACCCTAAACCCTATAAACACCCTAAACACTAATTAAAACCTAAACCCTAGACCCTAAACACTAAACCCTAAACCCTAGACCCTAAACACCGTAAACACTAAACCCTAAACACTAATTAAACCCTAAACCATAGACCCTAAACACTAGACCCTAAACCCTAGACCCTAAACACCCTAAACACTAAACCCTAGACCCTCTAAACACAGTAAACACTAAACCCTAAACCCTAGACCCTAGCGAAACACCCAAAACACTAAACCCTAAACCCAGCTAGCTAACCCTAAACCCTAATTAAACCCTATATATATAGGCCAACGACACTTAATTGTGCATCAAGCAGGCCAGGGGTGCCTCGCGGTCCTCTAGTTAAATTAAATGTGACATGCATTAACCCTAAACCATATATATATAACTAACCCCTAGCTAATCAAACCCTAGTTAATTAAAACACATAACCCTAAACTATACTAGCTATAACCCGATCTAATAAAAACATGCTCTATATATATAGCATGCAGCTAGCTAGCAAAAACGGTAGATTAAAACCAATTAATATATACATGGCCTATATATCGATCATATGTTGTATAACATCTCCCTGAGATTCATTAATTAATTATATAATTATCGATGATAAATTAATTAACTTGAATTTTGACAAGTTCTCTCGAATGAAAACACATTTGATTAAGTTTCCTCATAATATATATATAATTAGTGTGCATGCATGGCCTACCATATGCATGCATTAATTCGTGCATATATTTTAATATATATTTGAACATATTCTTGGGGGATTTCAATCTCTCTCTCTCGATCATCTATATGTCGTTGGTGGCCAAAAAACACACACATATACGCATGCACTTTATGCGCAAAGGCGCGTGTGCCTCTAATAATGTGTGTGTGCGCACTCGATCGATGATCCCTAAACCTTAAACAACCCTAAAACCCTAATCCCTAATCCCCTAAACCCTAAACACCCTAAACACACTAAACCCTAGACCCTAAAACACCCTAAACATGTACTAAACCCTAAACCCTAGACCCTAAACACCGTAAACCCTAAACCATAAACCCTAAACCCTAAACCCTAAACCCTAAAACCCTAAACCCTAAACCCTAAACCCTATAAACACCCTAAACACTAATTAAACCCTAAACCCTAGACCCTAAACACTAAACCCTAAACCCTAGACCCTAAACACCGTAAACACTAAACCCTAAACCCTAAACACCCTAAACACTAATTAAACCCTAAACCATAGACCCTAAACACTAGACCCTAAACCCTAGACCCTAAACACCCTAAACACTAAACCCTAGACCCTCTAAACACAGTAAACACTAAACACTAAACCCTAGACCCTAGCTAAACACCCAAAACACTAAACCCTAAACCCAGCTAGCTAACCCTAAACCCTAATTAAACCCTATATATATAGGCCAACGACACTTAATTGTGCATCAAGCAGGCTAGGTGCCTCGCGGTCCTCTAGTTAAATTAAATGTGACATGCATTAACCCTAAACCATATATATATAACTAACCCCTAGCTAATCAAACCCTAGTTAATTAAAACACATAACCCTAAACTATACTAGCTATAACCCGATCTAATAAAAACATGCTCTATATATAGCATGCAGCTAGCTAGCAAAAACGGTAGATTAAAACCAATTAATATATACATGGCCTATATATCGATCATATGTTGTATAACATCTCCCTGAGATTCATTAAATAATTATATAATTATCGATGATAAATTAATTAACTTGAATTTTGACAAGTTCTCTCGAATGAAAACACATTTGATTAAGTTTCCTCATAATATATATATAATTAGTGTGCATGCATGGCCTACCATGCATGCATTAATTCGTGCATATATTTTAATATATATTTGAACATATTCTTGGGGGATTTCAATCTCTCTCTCTCGATCATCTATATGTCGTTGGTGGCCAAAAAACACACACATATACGCATGCACTTTATGCGCAAAGCGCGTGTGCCTCTAATAATGTGTGTGTGCGCACTCGATCGATGATCCCTAAACCTTAAACCCTAAATAAACCCTAATCCCTAATCCCTAAACCCTAAACACCATAAACATTAAACCCTAAACCCTAACCTCCTAACCCTAAACCCTAAACCCTAATTAAACCCTATATATATAGGCCAACGACACTTAATTGTGCATCAAGCAGGCCAGGGGTGCCTCGCGGTCCTCTAATTAAATTAAATGTGCCATGCATATATATGTGTTTAATTTGGGGATTTCAATCGCTCTCTCGTATGTAGCTCTCTCTACCTCTATCTCTCTCTCTCTCTCTCTCTCTCTCTCTCTCTCGTTGGTGGCCAACAACACACACATGCACTTTGTGCGCAAAGGCATGCGCCTCTAATAATGTGTGCGCAGTCGATCGATCTAGTTTTGATTAATCATAGCACACAAATAAAGAAGTTGTATTTGAATCCACACAACCTATTAAAACACATAACCCCTAACATGGCCTAATTAATTAACCCTTCTCGATCTCTACCTAATTAGTGGAAATTGCACAAAATCAAAAGGGGTCCCTCACTAATTATGCATATCTCGCTAGATTGTGATAAACTTTTGCCACATATATATTTGGTGGATGGGTGCATCTTGGCATGTAAACAATTAGTGTTTGCAAATGGCGTTGTCAAAATTTATGTACAAATGATTTCTTTCCATCCAAAGTGCATAAAATGGGAGTTTTAATGAAGAAAGTACAAATAAAACAGCTCAACATGCTTCCACACCCCGATTTTCACACGAAGTAGAGCATATTTAAAGGATAATTCCAGAGTTTTACTATTTTTCAAGCAACTTTGCTAATTTTCCCCCACTCACATGACTTTATGTCGATTTAACGAAAATATGGCGAATTTAAACTACATGGGCGGGATAGTTTGAATTGTGCGCGCGGCAAAGGGAACCGCCTATTCCTCAACCTTGTGCACGGCAAATTACACACGCAACTCCATTAAACGCCACCTACCAACCTTAATTATCACCCCGGCGGCCCGGCCGCATGACCCCCCACCCACCCGTACACAACTTATCCCCGTCCGTGCGAAGAGCTTCCCCTCCCCGTCCCGTCCGTGCGAAGAAGAAGCTTCCCCTCCCCGTCGTTCTTCTCGAGACGCACCGGCGGTCAAGTTGATCCACGGTAGGGCTGCTATCTCTAGCTCAATCATGTATCGGGCAAGACAGCCTAACGATTTATATTTTCTTGATGCTGCTAAAAAAATTCGTCAGTATGCTCGAACTAATTGGCACTTTATAGTTTTCCGCTCGATTTGTCATCGATCAATTTGTTCATTTGCGTGGGCATATAGAGTCGATTCTGCACTCGATCCGTTAATTTGCTGAAATGCCATGGCAGAGTTTTGTACACGATCTGTTTGCTAAAATGTCGATGGGCATTTTTTGTTTTGTACTCGACATGATTGCTGAAATGCATAATCATGTAGTATAGTTTTGTACTCGATGGATATACATTTCCTACTTCGCCTTAAATTAATCACCAACCATTGTATCTCATAATTAAACAGATGGACAGAAATTGGAAACTTCATTGACACTTATTTTCCCCTTCATATATAAATGGTGTTCAACACTTTATGGTGTTTATTAGTTCTCATGTTGGTCAGTTCCTGGACGTGTATTGCACGCTGTGCAGATGTATGAATGGTGAGAAGAGGCCTCACCCTGTAGTGGCAGATCATTTACACATTTTTGGGATGGACCGCACATATGTTAGGCGGGTTTAGCATGGTGAACCATATAATGATCCTTTAGCAGGAGAAGCAGATCTTGCTCACACTGTATGTGTGCTGGCATATGTAGTTAAGTATTTATATTGATGCTGCCGCTGTTTCAATCCATAGTTTGCATTGCTGTGCAAGGTTACGTACTCAAATTTAACTTGTTGCAGATGGATGGACGGGAAGGAGAGAAAAAGCGCTTGCTTCAGGAAACGGGTTTCAGCTACGGGACATGTCTTTGTGCCGGATGAGAAGGTAAATATGTAAAACGGCATTTGTTCAGGTTGCATCCCTTAGATGTTTGTCTAATCGGTTGATGTACTAATTGCGAAGCATAGAGTTAAAGAGGTCTCTCGGTTTGATGGGAGATTTGAAGATGAATCTCAGTTTGATGCACTGTGGATGGTGCGATGACGAGCCTTTCATAGACGAAGGTCCTGCACCTGAGATTATCCAGTCTACAGAAGGAGGCCGTGGACCGAGTACACAGCTTTGCGTTGAAGTGGATGCACGCCCGGAGATCATCACGGGCGTCCGGGTAGTCTCAAGACCACCCAGCCCTGATGCACCTGTGGATGGTACTGATGACGAGCCTCTCATAGACGAAGGTCCTGCACCTGAGATTATCCAGCCTACAGAAGGAGGCCGTGGACCGAGTACACAGCTTTGCGTTGAAGAGGATGCACACCGGAGATCATCGGGGCGTCCCGGTAGTCTCGGGACCACCCAGCCACGATGCAAAATGTTGAGCTACTTTATGATTCGTACTCTTATGTTCTGGTGCTGTAGTATGTTATGATTTGTACGCCTTTGGCGCTAGATTAAGCATTCAGTGGATGATCGCGTTGCAAAATTCGACACCCACACAATCAGTTCATCGTACAAGTAGTAGCACAATTACTTCTACAGCGATTCCTGCCAGCGCATTAGTTGGTAGCATGAAACACTTTCAGGTACTCCCCTCTGATTCATATTAATGGACTCAATTCTGTCTAGATATGGATGTATCTAGATGCATTTGTTAACTAGACTAACAAACTTGAGTCAGTTAATATGAATCCGTGTAAACCGCCCAAGTCCTCGAGCAGCTAGTTTATTGACTCTGGACTCCAAGCCTCTCGCGGCAAGCCATCGACGAAGCTTTGACCAGATCTTGGCCCGCAATTTTTTGTGTGTGGCGAATAGCAAAGCTTTGACCAGTTCCTCTCGGGATACGACACGCCGGTGAGCTTGCACGGTTGCCATGAGCACTTTCCGGCGGAACTTCCTCTTCAGCGCCCTCAAGCCGCTGCTGCGAGACAGCACGCAGTGCCTCGAGGTGGACGGAATTCTGGATCTCAGGGCGGGTGGTCCGCATCGTCCGGGAACGATCTCCAGCGGGTTAACGAGGACATGCATGGCGGCCAGGGGATTTGTTTTTTGTTTTTTTTTTGGTTTGAGCTTGGGATTTGGGGTTTTTTCGGATAGGGGAGGAGGAACCGAGGAAGAGGAAGGAACAGCCGCGTGCTTGGCGCGTGGCGGTGTGCTTGAATTTCGAATTTTTGTGAAATGTTTCATTTCCCCGCTACAATTCGGGGGTTTCTTGACGCGCCAATGCGTCCCGCCGGGCAGCTTCAAGTAAATTTGGGGTGCCACACTATGGGCCCTAGTTTCAGTGAGACATGTAATGACTAGTCACATCAGTAAGTTCACTGTGTAATAAAATATGTTACCCCTCCCCTTTATGTAGCACCCCTTCTCTCCCGATCGAGTGCCGATTGCCGACGGATGCAAGCCGCTAGCTCGATCCCCTCCTTTCGCCTCCACCGTCCAGGCATCCAGCTTGGAGGGGCAAGCTGCATCTAGCCCAAGCGGATTAGGTAGGACTAGTAATGTTCTCTCCTTTCTCGAGATCGGTTCTTTTTCCTCTCCTCGATATCTTGCGCATCTCTTTCCTATTACGGGCAAAGGGGTGACGTTCGGGTCCCCCTCGAGCTGGCAGTGTTTGATGGGGGGGGGGGGCGGGGGCTACCTTTGCTTGGATTGGGGTGTTCTTCCTTTATTTGTCGACATTTGCAACCTTTGTAGTTTCTGCTGATCCTAACTGTATCTTTTGTCAGCTTGTACAGGAAAGGTAAGACCTCGGCGGTGGGGGCAATGTAGCGTAAGGCCACCACGCATGTGGGCAGTAGGCTGAGCCTCGAGCTGCGTGTCCAGCCCCGCGTAGGATGTACTCCGTTTGCTTATCCACTCTTTACCTTTTAAGTGTCTCTCTGGTCTCTGCATCCTCAATCTGTTCCTGTTCTGGAATATGCTTAAAGTAGCACATGTCTTCAGCTGTTTGTGCGTAAAGCCTCTGTGACACCATGCTCTATATTCTCTGTATCAGGTTGGTACCTCCAGGTTCCGTGCTGAGGCTATGGGGAACGAGAATAGCGCCCCACTGCTGCGGGAGCATGGCCCGATCTGCGGCACAAGAAGCGAAATGCCATCACGAGCTGGGCGGGGACCGCCCAGGGGTAATTTTTTAACCAACTTACCATGATGTAGTCTGAATCGATACTCCCTCAGATCCAAATTAATTGACTCAACTATCTGTAGATACGGATGTATCTAGATGTGTTTTAGCTCTAGATACCTCTTTGCCTCCATCCCAAAGCTTTGGGCTTATATTATTTTTAGAAAGTCAAACTATACCATGTTTGACTAAGCTTTTACCAAAAATCAGTAACATGCAAAATACAAAATTAATATCATTAAATAGATAATAAAATATATTTTCCTACGGTATCTACACAGTATTATATTTGTTGATAGAATGTTCTAAAATTTTGGTCAAACTTTGCTTGTTTTGATTTCTCAAAAATAAATAAGGCTTAAGCTTTTGGATGGTGGTAGTACATTCATATCTAGACAAAGCTGAGTTAACTAGTTTTTTTGTCTGTCCATAGCTAGTGTTCACGCTGCAAAAGGCTAAGAGCATCCACTATATGCATCAATCTATCTCATACAGTAATTCAATATCACTGCTGAGGTCTGCCTTTTGTTTTGCTATTCATATGCAGATCGAAACTTTAGGGCCTTTACTCAAAAGGAAGATCAAAACTGCGGCTGATCAGGCTGCCAGTATGTTGATGCCGCCCCCATCTTCTAAATGCCTCTACAAGCACAAGGCCACGCACCAGCTGGGTGGTGATCTTTTAATGAATATGGTATATTTTCTTAATCCACAAAACATGCCTTGATTTTTCTCTGTTTATTGTCGGTTTTTTCTATGCTTGCCAAAAGTTTACAACAACAACAACAACAACCAAGCCTTTCAGTCCCAAACAAGTTGGGGTAGGCTAGAGTTGAAACCCATAAGATCTCGAAGCCAAAAGTTTAGAAACACCAAATTCGTTTGCTTACAATCATCATACAGTAATGTTCATCTACTCCAGTTCCCTAACCCAACATAAAATGATGTTAATTTCGATTTTTAGATTAAAAGAGCACCATTAGGCGTACATTAATTACGACTTTGAGATTAAAATGTCATTTGCAATTGTTAATTACAATTTTGAGACAATTGGTTAGTTTAACCTCGATCTCTTCTTGCTCTCCATTTTTCCCAACCGAACAAAAATGTAACCATTCCATTCCTCTGAAATGGAACCATTCCATTCCATTCCACGCTGTTTGAACCGAACACACCCTTGCATTGTTGTGAACTGTTGTCCATACACGGCCATACCCTTCCACTTACATCTAGCACTATATGCATCGATCTGTCTCGAGTCATTCAATATCACTGCTGAGATCTGTTCCCATTCTTATGCAGGCTGAAATCGCTGCGCCTTTACTCAAGTGGATGCAAAATGGGGCTAATGAGGCTCTTTGTGAGGACGATGGTGCCGGCACCATCTTCCGAAAACCTCTACAAGCACGAGGCCATGGGCCAGTGGGTGGTGACCTTTTAATGAATCTGGTATATTTTCTTAATCCACATACATGATTTCATTATTATCTGTTTAATTACCGTTGGCTTTGTCTAATGCTTACCAAAAGTTCAGAAACACTGCGTTTGCTTACAATCATCATACACTAATTTTTCACTTTTGATCTGTCTCATCCAGTATATAAACTGTTGATTTCCATTGGCTTCTTTTGTAATCATTTGCATTGTTGTCAACTGTTCTCTATGCACAACCCTATTCTTCCACTTACACCCCGCACTATTTGCATCAGTCTATCTCATAGATTTATTAAATATCAATGATGAGTTCTGTTGCTATTCATATGCAGGATGAAACTTCTGTGCCTCTACTCAAATGGATAAAAAATGATCCCGATGAGGCTCTTGTGAAGACGATGGTGCTGCCACCATCTTCGAAAACCTCCTCAAGCACAAGGCCACGGGCCACTGGGTGGTACCCTTTTCAAGAAGGTATATTTTCTTAATCCTCATACATGATTTGATTTTTGTACATTTATTGCCGGCTTTGTCTAATGCTTACCAATAGTTCGAAACACACACACCTATTCTTCCACTTACATCCAGCACTATATGCATCAGTGTCTCATAGATTCATTTTATATATCACTGCGATGTCATTTGCTCTTCAATTTTTATATGCACTGAAACCGCTAAGCCTTCATTGGTCAAAAGGATTGCAAGCTGCTGCGATGAGGCATCTGCAGAGGCTGCCACCAAGTTCTTGTCGGCCCCACCTTACGGATGCTTATATAAGCTCAAGTCCAAGGATCAGCCGGGCCGTAACCATCCAAGGGTTCGGGTATATTTTCTTAAGCCACATATACATGCCATGATTTATGTCCGATATTATCAACAGCTCTGTCTAATGCTTTTTGGAATTCGGAAACACCAAATTAGCATGCTTATATTCATCATACACTAATTTTTCACTGTTCAGTTTGTAACATAGTGTTATGCACTTGCTTGTCAACATTTGCATTGCTCTGAACTATGCACTTTACACAACCTAATTCTTCCACTTACGTTCAGCGCTACGCACCAGTAGTACCTCCCATGTTTCCTTCACCATCCCGATGCCGAGCTTGCGGGAATATGGCGGGCCCATGTACATACCCCGCATATAACACCTCCTATGGCTCTATCTACCTTTCTAGTAGCTCCTTCACAGAGTTACAGGTATGTATTCTCGGTGGTTTAGCATGAATTGGCATATAGTAAAGTCTTGTTTTTAGTCTTCCTGCTTCTTACATTTGTATCAATTTTCACATGCAGACTGTACCTTGTGAACTTCGTCCAATGATTAACCAGATGTGTCCGCATGAAGGATCTTTCACTATGCATGGCAATGGCAAATTGATGAACACCTACACGGTCTATGAGGTGTATGTCTACAAGACGCAGGCCATCACATATTTGTATGGACATGATTGGAGAAAGTTTGCTTTTGACTACGGTGCGAAGAAGGGCGACGAGCCGAGGATCGAAACTCAAACGGGCAGATATACGTAGCGCTTACAGAGTTGGAGACACTTCCAAATATATAATATGTAACTTTTTTCTACTCATATCTTTTGATAACTGCATTCTGAGCAGTTGTTCTAAACCATTCCCTCTGTTCTAGCTTGCTGGGTTTAACATGATCAAAGCTGCAGATCCCCTGACGGAACAGGAGCGGATGTCACAAAGGGCAACCACACCAGCACCGGCACCGGCTTCCCACTCTCCTGCATCAGCACCGGTTCCTGTACCAGCTCCGTTTACTGCATCTACCCAGCAGTCCCCTACATCAGCATTGGTTCCTGTAGAGTCCCCATATACTACACATGCCCAGCGGGCTCCTGCATCGCACTTTGGTTCCTCTAGGCACCGTGCATCGCACCTGCCCCATGATCTCTGCATCCCGACCGGTTCCTCTAGAGGCACCGTTATCGCACCTGCCCGAGTCTCCTGCATCAGCACCAGCTCGTGTACCAGCCCAGGCTCATGCACCGCCCCAGCCGGATCACCGAGGTCTCAGCTCATTGCTGTGGCCACCCGTGTGGTGACCGGGACGCATCGAAGGCTATGTTCGTGAGTATATGACAAAGCATAACTGCTCTTATCTTGATGTCTTCTCTGCTCAAAGTCTCACATGGTTCAGTGCATTGGTGCCATTGACTAATTTTTGGTGGTATCTCTTGCTTTGAATCAGAAATTGCCTAAAAGTATCTCCAAGGATCTCAATGCTGGCCGAAGGGGCAAGATATCCCTCGTCATGGAGAGTGAAGGTCTCACCGTGGAGGGACGGTACTGTCGGTCCCACGAGATGGCCGCTTGGCTTTTACTTCGAGGAGGAATAAGTTGATTGATGGTGCCAAACTTCGCATTGGATCAAAGTTGAAGGTCAAGATCTTTCGATGCCACTGTGACATGCTGGTCATAAAGTTCGCGGTTGTCTAGTTCTGTTGTCCCATGAGCCCTTAGCAAATGCATTTGTAGTTATACTTATATAAGGTTATCTTATCTGAACTGCTAATTAATTGTATGGGTGGTAAAACTCTGGCAAGCTTTTGCTCTTAGCAAGTATGTATGTATGATCAGCTATTATGATAACTAATGTTTGTGTTCATCTTAATTTGCATTTCCCTTTTAGAAAATAACTTAATTTCTATTTTGGCTGACCTGTTAGAGAACTATCGATTGAACCCACAACATGATTCATATAGATTCATTACACCGAGCCACATGTCTTGACCTTGCGATACACTACTTCCATTAATTAGTGCAAGAAGGCTTACTCGAGCTGCTGAACCATGGCAGGATTCGAATCCACCTTATCTATCTAGAAATACAACCTTTGCGTAAAGAGGATTTGCGGTATGGGGAGGCTGACATTGGGGACCCATGAGCCAGCAGCGTCGTCAACGTTTTAAAGGTGGCAGGAGATCGAAAGAAAAAATAAGCCAAAAATCAGTTGGTAAACAAATTCAAGAAAAGAAACATTTACCTTTCTGAGAGTATGACATGCGGGACCCATGAGGCAGCAGCATCCTCAACTATTTCAAGGCGGCAGGGGATCAAAATAAAAAAGGAAATAGCCAGAAATTAATTAGGGTAAAAAATAAATCCATCAAAGGAAACTTTTATTGTTCATAGAGGATGACATGTGGGACCGACTTGCCATTGCGTCGTCATCGTTTCAAAGGGGGCAGGGGATCAAAAGAAAAAGACAAATAGCCAGAAATTAGGGGAAAAAAATAAATCCAACAAAGAAAACTTTTATTGTTCATAGAGGATGACATGCGGGACCCATGAGCCAGCAGCTTCCTCAACGTTTCAAAGTCGGCATGAGATTGAAAGAAAAAGTCAAGTGACATAATATCAGGAGCCAAAAATAATCCAAGAAAAGAAACTTTATTGTACATAGAGGATGACATGCGGGTCCCATTTTGTAGCAGCGGTCTCAACGCTTCCAAGGCGGCACAGGACCGAAAGAAAAATGAAGTAGCCAGAAATCAGGGTGTGAAAAAAATCCAAGAAAAGAAAGATTTTAATTGGGCTGTATCTGGACATCTGGGCCTTCGAACTATACTGCTGGGCCTTTTGACTCGTACAATTTCAGCCCACTCCAAAACAGGAAAGGTCGGATTTTTCTCAAAAAAAAAAAACAGGAAAGTCCTATGCTTCGCAAAAACAAAAAACAAGGAGATTCAACATATAAGTTTGTTTATGTAGATATAAAGATTTAATTTATCCGTTTGCAATAGCTCAGAGCGAAATACAACGTTTATTGTCTACAAAATAAAATATCACATGTTTCTTGTACGGGGAGGCTGACATCGGGGACCCATGAGCCAGCAGCGGAGTCAACGTTTCAAAGGCGGCAGGGGATCGAAAATAAAAAAAGAAGCCAAAAATCAGTTGGTAAAAAAATACAAGAAAACAAAACATTTATCGTTCTGAGAGGATGACATGCGGGACCCATGAGGCAGCAGCATCCTCAACGTTTCAAAGTCGGCATGAGATCGAAAGAAAAAGGCAAGTGACATAATATCAGGAGCCAAAAATAATCCAAGAAAAGAAACTTTATTGTACATAGAGGATGACATGCGGGTCCCATTTTGTAGCAGCGGTCTCAACGTTTCCAAGGCGGCACAGGACCAAAAGAAAAATGAGGCAGCAGCATTCTCAACAATTCCAAGGCGGCAGGGGATCAAAAGAAAAATAAAGGAAATAGCCAGAAATTAATTAGGGGTCAAAAATAAATCCACCAAAGGAAAGTTTTATTGTTCATAGAGGATGACATGTGGGACCGACCTGCCAACAGCGTCCTCATCGTTTCAACGGGGGCAGGGGATCAAAAGAAAAAGGCAAATAGCCAGAAATTAGGGGTAAAAAATAACTCCAAGAAAGGAAACTTTTATTGTTCGTAGAGGATGACATGCGGGACCCATGAGCCAGCAGCTTACTCAACGTTTCAAAGGCGGCATGAGATCGAAAGAAAAAGGCAAGTGACCAAATATCAGGAGCCAAAAATAATCCAAGATTTATTGTACATAGAGGATGACATGTGGGTCCCATTTTGCAGCAGCGGTCTCAATGTTTGTAATGCGGCTTGAGATCAAAAGAAAAAGAAAGTAGCTAGTAATTAGGGGGTGAAAAAAAATCTAAGAAAAGAAAGTTGATGGACATAGAGGATGACATGCGGGTCCCTTGAGCCAACAGCTTACTCAACGTTTCAAAGGGGGCAGGGGATCAAAAGAAAAAGGCAAGCCAAAAATCAGAGGGTGAAAAAAAATCCAACAAAGGAAACTTTTATAGCACATAGAGGATGACATGCGGGTCCCATGAGCCAAAGAGGTTCCTCAACGTTTCAAACGTGGCATGAGATCGAAAGAAAAAGGCAAGTGCCCAAATATGAGGAGCCAAAAATAATTCAAGAAAAGAAAGTTTTATAGTACATAGAGGATGACATGCGGGTCCCATTTAGCGACAGCGGTATCAACATTTGAGAGGCAGCAGGGGATCGAAAGAAAAAGGCAAGTGCCCAAATATGAGGAGCCAAAAAAAATCCAAGAAAAGAAAGTTTTATAGTACATAGAGGATGACATGCGGGTCCCATTTAGCAGCAGCGGTATCACTGTTTGAGAGGCAGCAGGGGATCGAAAGAAAAAGTCAAGTGACGAAATATGAGGTGCCAAAAAAAATCCAAGAAAAGAAAGTTTTATAGTACATAGAGGATGACATGCGGGTCCCATTTAGCAAGAGCGGTATCAACTGTTTGAGAGGCGGCAGGGATCGAAAGAAAAAGGTAAGTGACCAAATATGAGGTGCCAAAAATAATTCAAGAAAAGAAAGTTTTATAGTACATAGAGGATGACATGCGGGTCCCAGTTAGCAGCAGCGGTATCACCGTTTGAGAGGCGGCAGGGGATCGAAAGAAAAAGGCAAGTGACCAAATTTGAGGTGCCAAAAATAATCCAGAAAAGAAAGTTTTATAGTACATAGAGGATGACATGCGGGTCCCAGTTAGCAGCAGCGGTATCACCGTTTGAGAGGCGGCAGGGGATCGAAAGAAAAAGGCAAGTGACCAAATTTGAGGTGCCAAAAATAATCCAGGAAAAGAAAGTTTTATAGTACATAGAGGATGACATGCGGGTCCCAGTTAGCAGCAGCGGTATCACCGTTTGAGAGGCGGCAGGGGATCGAAAGAAAAAGGCAAGTGACCAAATTTGAGGTGCCAAAAATAATCCATGAAAAGAAAGTTTTATAGTACATAGAGGATGACATGCGGGTCCCAGTTAGCAACAGCGGTATCACCGTTTGAGAGGCGGCAGGGGATCGAAAGAAAAAGGCAAGTGACCAAATTTGAGGTGCCAAAAAAAACTCCAAGAAAAGAAAGTTGATTGCACATAGAGGATGACATGCGGGTCCCATTTAGCAGCAGCGGTCTCAACGTTTCCAAGGCGGCAAGGGATCAAAAGAAAAAGGAAGTAGCCAGAAATCAGGGGGTCAAAAAAAATCCAAGAATAGAAAGAATTTTGGTTCATAGAGGATGACATGCGGGACCCATGATCCTGCATCGTAAACGGCTCGTTGAACGAGATGGCGCGATGTAGAAAAAAAACAATGCCAGAGAGGCTGCCATCTGGGCCCTACATCCCTCGGCGGTGCGGATTTGCGTTGACTCGGCCGGCGAACCCGAGATTTCGAGATGCACCACGTCCCGGGCCACCATACGCCACGTTTTGGCCGCTTTCGTCGGGCTAGGTGGCCTCAAAAACGAGAAAAAAAAAGTTTTGACATGCACCACGGAGGGACCAAAATCGTCGGCCATGGTACACCAGCAACCACGGCGCGACTTCAACTTCGTCGGCCATGGCAACTTTTCTTGTAGTGAAGAGCTCAGGAAGAGGAAATGCACCAGAGAGTTGCTACTAAGAGGAAGAGGAATCTTGATCCAATGCTTCATTGTGAGGGGGAGAGTGATGTGGAGGATATTTATGACAATGCAACTCAGTGTGATGATATTTCAACAATTCCAGCAGTGAAGAGGCAAGTGAAGAGGCCTGGTCCAACATTGAGATCACATTCTCAAGTAGAGGCAGATGTTATTCCAGATTGGGTTCCTTCTGATGATGAGGGTGACAAAGGATTTCTGAAAGAAGAAGAGGATGATGGGTATGAGCCATTGCCTTTTGTGTTAGCAGGAGGGAGAAAGAGCAGAGGAAAGATGGCCAAGGAGAGGGTGTGGTATGATGATAGTAGACAGAATCCAGAGCAACAATTCATGGTGGGACTTTGCTTCAAAGATGTGTATCAATTCAGGCAAGCTTTGGCTAGACTCCACATTGTGCAGGTCAGGAATTTCCATTACCACAGGAATACACCTGACAGGATCATTGTGTGGTGCAAGGACAAGCAGAAGAAAAAGAATGAAGAGAATGTGAAGGAGGAGGAGAAAAAGTGGGACTGTCCATTTTATATGAAAGCTGCCAAGATAAAAAATGAGGCTACATTTTGCATAAAGAAAATGGAGTTGAAGCACACATGCCCAACAGATCCATCTAGCACTAGGGTTAATGCAAAGTGGCTTAGTGGTACATATGTTACTGAATACAAATCAAACATCAGCACTTCCATCAACACTATGCAAGACAAAGCACAGAAAGATTTTGGAGTGGATGTTCCCAAGAGGATGGCTTACAGGGCAAGGACCAAGGCAATTGAGATGGTGATGGGTGATCACAAGCAACAATATCACAGACTAAGGGATTATCTGCAGACTGTTATAGACAAAAACCCTGGTTCCAGGTGCATTGTGACCACTGTCACAGGTCCAACAGATGAGCAGGTTGAAGCAATGAAAAAAGGACAGATGGTGGACATATCTTACAGCCCTAGATTCCATGGATTGTTCTTCTGTGTCAATGCTGCTAGAGAAGGGTTTCTACAGGGCTGCAGACCATTTATTGGTTTGGATGGTTGCTTCATTAAGCTCACCTCTGGAGCTCAAATCCTTGCAGCTACTGGCAGAGATGGAAATAACAACATCTATCCAATTGCATGGGGATTGGTTGCCAAAGAAGATACAGAGAATTGGCAGTGGTTTCTTGAGCAGTTGAAGCATGCACTTGGTGGAGAACATGGACAGTTTGGGTACTACACTATGATGTCTGACAGGCAAAAGGGATTACTGAAAGCAGTGTCCACAATGTTCCCTAATTCACCACAGAGGTACTGCCTGAGGCATATATATGCCAATTTTCAGACAGCAGGCTTTAGAGGAGAGGACTTGAAGAAGTGCATGGATAATGCTGCATACTCATACACAAAAGATGGTTTTGATGAAGCAATGGAGGAGATGAAGAAGCAGAGTGAGGAAGCATGGAAATGGTTGAGCAAGATACCAGTGGAGGCATGGGCAAGGTTTGCAATGGACACCAATTGTCAAACAGATTTAGTGGTAAACAATCTGTCAGAGGTATTTAACAAATACATTCTTGATGTCAGAATCAAACCAATAGTGACAATGCTTGTAGGAATATATGACAAATGCATGGTCAGATGGGATGGAAAAAGAGATGGTGCAGAGTCAGCTGGATGGGAAATTACACCACATTATGCAGAACTGCTGGAGTTGATGAAGAAGTACTCAAGAAATTGCATCCCTAAGAGGGCAGATAAAGGACTATGGCAAGTGAAAAGTGGGAAAGTTACACATGAGGTCAACATTAGTTCTAGGACATGCTCTTGTAGGAAGTGGCAGCTCACTGGCTTGCCCTGCAACCATGCAGTGAGTGCCATTTATAAGGCTGCTATGTGTCCAGAAGATTTTGTGTCTCCTTTTTTCACAAAAGAAATGTACTTGAAGAGCTACAAGCCTGTATTCAATCCAATGCCAGCACAGCATGGTTGGACTAAGACAGATACAGTTGACATCATGCCACCTGCATTCAAAGATCACTTGAAGGGTAGAAGGGCAGAAAAAAGGAGGAAGGGCAAATTTGAGCCTCCCACACCTAAAGAGACATCAAGAATGTCCACAATTACTTGTAGCAACTGCAACTTACAGGGCCACAAGTACACTAGCTGCTCACAACCTTTGAGGCATGACCTAGCTATGAGGAAAAACAATCACAAGGTAATGCACTGTCAACAGCACATCATACTTATTTCTACATTGCAATGTCCTAATTTGAGCATGTTGATCTGCAGGCCAATAGAACAATGCCAACAGCAAATGCTTCTGGGACTAATGTACCTGCTTGTTCTTCTGGGACCAATGTACATCATGTAGCTCCAGGAAATGCTCCACCAAATGCTTCAAGATCTGCTCCAGGCACAGCTCCAAGGTATACTGCAAGGAATGCTCCAGGAAATGCTTCTTCATCTGCTCCAGGAAATGCTTGTTCATCTGCTCCAGGAAATGCTAGTTCATCTGCTCCAGGAAATGCTGGAAGATCTGCTCCAGGAAATGCCAGGGGTTTGTCTGGTTATTTCTATGCAGGAGCAAATGCTGGTCCAGGAAGAGATGCATCTGACCCTCCTCTCCAAGAAAGAAATTAGGTCCTTTGTACTGTTGGTCCTGCTAGATCATTTGGATGTGCATGTACCTGACATGGTTAAGACCATTTTGTGATGCCTGTAAACTAAAGGCCATGCCTGATGTGATGCTTATGACCTAAAGGCCATGCCTGTAGATGTTTAAGACCATTTTGTGATGCCTATGTTGTTTAAGACTATGATGTTTCAAACTTTTGCTTAATGCCAAATGTAAAATAGTCGGAAAGGTCTCGACAAAGTCGAAGCGTCAATGTCGAGACTTTTACAAATGTAAAATAACCCTAAAGGTCTCGACAAAGTCGAAGCGTCGATGTCGAGACCTTTCCAACTTTAAAATAACCCTAAAGGTCTCGACAATGCCGAAGCGTCGATGTCGAGACCTTTCCAAATTTAAAATAACCCTAAAGGTCTCGACAAAGTCGAAACCTCGATGTCGAGACCTTTCCAAATGTCAAATAACTCTAAAAAATTTCAACATTACAAAAGGAATTCATTTGAACATCAGGGATCAACTTAAACAGATTCAACACATATTGTTCAACATTACAAACCAACCACCATTTAGTTCACCATTTCAACACAGACATCATTTAGTTCACCATTACAACCCAGACATCATTTGTTCAACATTACAAACCAACACATATTGTTCAACATTACAAACCATAGGGAATTCAAGTCAAACATGAAAAATAAAATTAAACTGGTACACAAGCTAGCTACTCCTCACACATCTCCTTGATCTTCTTTAGCTTTGCCTGGTGGATTCCTTGAGCTTAAATAAATCCCCAATTATGTACTCAAGCTTTCTCTTCTCTTCTTTCAACTGATATCTCTCCTTCTCTGCCTTAATTCTCATGCATTTGTGCATATTGCTGCTTGATGCATCCAGTGCCTTCTTCTGCTCTAACTCTGCCCTAGCATCAATCAATCCTTGCTCAGCTTGGGCCTTCAAGGCAAGTATCACTTGCTTCTCCTCCACAATTTTCTTCATCTCTTCTTGAGCATTCCTCAGGTCAATGTGCATCTTCTCAATCTCATCTTTGAGCTTGAACCTCTTCTCCATGTTGTCCAGAGCATCATTAACCCTGCCTTGCTTCTCTTGTCCATACAAATCCCACAACTTTGCCAATGATTTCCGAAGTGCAGGTGGCCACTCACCATCTACCCACAGAAGAAAATCACAAGCTGGTTCTCCATGATGGCCTGCACACCCTAAAAACCTCCTCCCTCTCCAGCAACCATCAAATGCTACAAATCGAGCAGCTATAGCACCATGCTTGCAAGTCACAGTACAACCACCATCATCAGCTAAACCGCAGAAATCAGAGTCATAGGTAGTGTTCACACTCTAGCAGTTCGAAAAAACAAGGAAGAATCAGCCTAAATCGTCCTCAAAATCAAAATTCCCCCAATTCCTAACCCTACAATTTGCCCAAATTATGACAGCAAAAGGAGAGGACTCACATCAGCACCGAGGGAGCTCTGCTCTGAAGAGGAATCCTCGCCGTTACCCCACGAAACCATGTCCGTCTGTCCCTGCGGCGGCGGAGATCTACGTCGGCGGCGACTGCTTCCAGTGCGACGGAACAGAGAGAAAGGAGAGAGGAAGGAGACGACCCAGCCAACGCCTTAAAACAACAGCCCTAACGCGCTCCCTAACGGTCGTCCGTCGACTGCTAGCCACGTCAGCTCTGACGGTGGGCCAGGGCTGCCAGAAACATGGTTAGCATGCTCGATCCGTTCAATCAGTGCTCCGCGTCGCGACCGTGCCCCAAACATGGTAGTCATGTGACAATTGTGTCCCGTTTGGTAGTTCCGCGTCATCTATGGCACAATTGTGGTAGTTTTTTGTCATTTACTCCCGCCGCCGACGCTCACAACTCCCAGCTTCCGTGGCACATTTTGCACATAGATTTCTGCGCGAGAGGCGTGCGAAAAAGTAAAATTGGCAAAGCCGGGCCATTTTGCAAAATAGGCGGAACCATCGGGTCGCTCATTTCAAATCCAACGGTCAGTGTGTGTTGGTTTCCGTGTGTTCCCCTGAAAGTGTGAGTTAGAGCATCTCCAATTTGACGCTCTAAAAGTCGTTTCCAGCACGTTCAATCCGGATACAGCGCGCGACGCTAGCATGAGCTTCGCCGGAGGCTCTATTTTACAACGTAAGCAAAAAAATCAAAAATTGCCCTTCGCCAGAGGCTGTAAAATAGAGCTCCACAAACAAGTTTTTTCAACATACATACATCAAACAAGATTAAACATGCAACAATTAAATATGAACAAATCAACTAAAATTTACAACTCTAAACAGTCCACAAATAAGAGAGAGCAAGCTAGTCTATTTCATGCGCGGACGACGCAATCGATCTAGCTAGCAATGCACGTGTGGCCGCTGCAATTGATCTACTCCCTCCGGTCCTATTTAATTGACTCAGATTTAGTACAAAGTTATGCTAAATTTGAGTCAATTAAAAGAGACCAGATGGAGTAGCTAGCAACGCGCGGGGCCGCCGAAGCAAACGATTGAGCAACAAAGCGAGGCGGCCACAGCAAGCAAGCGGGAGGCGAAGCTTGAGCTGGCCGCGGCGGACGCCCAGGGAAGGCGCGCGAGAAGAGCCAGGGCGGAGCTCCGCGATGCGGGGGCCAGGCTAGGCCGACAGAGCTTGACGGAGATTCATGCGGAGGTCCACGGAGGGCCAGGTGAGGCCAAGCGCGGCCGCTGGATCTCCTCGTCTCGCAGCGCGGAGGACCGGGCAAGGCCAGGCGCGGCCGACGGACCTCTTCGTTCGTCGCAGACGATGTCAAGATATTTTAGAGTCGTTTTTCTTCACGCGGTGGAAAAGATCACGGTGCCAGCTTACAGCGCGCTAGCCGGCGTACCAGATATACAACTTTGGATAGCGCAAACTACCACGCGCACTAAAATATTTACAACGCGACCTAATTTGCAGCATCTGCTGAAGGACGCAAAAACTCGTTCGACGCTGTATATTGACGTTTTTTTTTTACCGTAGGACTAGTTTACAACGTCTGTTGGAGATGCTCTTACCTCAAATACTTTCTCGGTTCAGCCCGTGATGCAAACAAAAACAATAACAAGCAGGTCCGTCTTCGAAACTACTTCAATAATATTATATTTTCTAAACATTTACTACCGAGTACAATATAAGGCAAATAATAGCAGCTAAATCTGGAGTATGTCAAAGAGTCACAAGACCTAAGTGCTGAATCTATTTTGAAACCGGGGGAATACATGAGTATAGTAACATAACTACACTGGTAGAAAAACAGGCTTCCGGTGAGCCCCATAAGTCGCGAAGCTGTAGGAACCGCGACTAATGGTACCTTTAGTCGCGGTTCGGGAGGTGAACCGCGACCAAAGGCCTGGGCCCAGGGCGCTCGGTGGCCAGCCGGTGCACGTGGGGGGCTTTAGTCGCGGTTGGCCAGGCCAACCGCGACTAAAGGTGCCCGAAGGCCTTTAGTCGCGGTTGGCCAGGCCAACCGGGACTAAAGCCCCCCCCCCTATATATACCCATCCAGCAGCCAACACTTAGCCATTTGGTGCCATTTTCTTCACAAACTTCACAAGTGGGTGTTAGGTTTGCTTTTGGTTCCTCTTATGCACATAAGGTGTTTGATGAAATGCCCCAAGAGCATGAAACAAACATGATATGAAGTGTTGGAGCCACACTTGAGCTTTCTCATTTATTTTTTCCTCCTCGATCGCGGTTAGCAACTTGAACCTTTGATGTGTCGTTGATAAAATGTGCATGTGTGTGTAGTTCATTGTTTAATTTATATTGTTTGTAGCTAGTTAGTTTAACAAATGCATGATGGTTAATTATATATTTTATATTATAATAATGCAGATGAATCGACAATGGATGTACGGTAACCGACTCTCCGGCGAGTTCAGTACGGGTTTGAAAGATTTCCTCGTAGTGGCTAATGCGAACAAGCAGGGGGGTTTTGTTATCTGTACATGTGTTAAATGTAAGAATCAGAATGGTTACTCTTCCTCAAGAGATGTTCACATGCACCTGCTTCGGCACGGTTTCATGCCAAGCTATAATTGTTGAACCAAGCATGGAGAAAGAGGGGTTATAATGGAAGAAGATGAAGAAGGGGATGATTTCATCGATGAAAGCTATCTTGCTCATTTCGGTGATACTTTCATGGAGGATGCTGAAGGTGAAGGGGAAGGTGAAGGGGAAGGTGAAGAAGAGGCACGTGATGATCCTGTTGATGATCTTGGTCGGACCATTGCTGATGCACGGAGACGCTGCGAAACTGAAAAAGAGAGGGAGGATTTGGATCGCATGTTAGAGGATCACAGGAAGGCGCTGTACCCCGGATGCGATGATGGTCTGAAAAAGCTGGGCTGCACACTGGATTTGCTGAAATGGAAGGCACAGGCAGGTGTAGCTGACTCGGCATTTGAAAACTTGCTGAAAATGTTGAAGAATATGTTTCCAAAGAATAACGAGTTGCCCGCCGCACGTACGAAGCAAAGAAGGTTGTCTGCCCTCTAGGTTTAGAGGTTAGAAGATACATGCATGCATCAACGTTGCATCCTCTACCGCGGTGAATACGAGAATTTGAATGAATGCCCGGTATGCACTGCATTGCGTTATAAGATCAGAGGCGATGACCCTGGTGACGATGTTGAGGGCCAGAAACCCAGGAAGAGGGTTCCCGCCAAGGTGATGTGGTATGCTCCTATAATACCACGGTTGAAACGTCTGTTCAGGAACAAAGAGCATGCCAAGTTGTTGCGATGGCACAAAGAGGACCGTAAGTCGGACGGGGAGTTGAGACACCCCGCAGATGGAACGCAATGGAGAAAGATCGACGAGAGAGTTCAAAGATTTTGCAGTGACGCAAGGAACATAAGATTTGGTCTAAGTACGGATGGCATGAATCCTTTTGGCGAGCAGAGCTCCAGCCATAGCACCTGGCCCGTGACTCTATGCATCTACAACCTTCCTCCTTGGTTGTGCATGAAGCGGAAGTTCATTATGATGCCAGTGCTCATCCAAGGTCCGAAGCAACCCGGCAACGACATCGATGTGTACCTAAGGCCATTAGTTGATGAGCTTTTACAGCTGTGGGGCAGACCTGGTGTCCGTGTGTGGGATGAGCACAAAGAAGAGGAATTTGACCTACGAGCGTTGCTTTTCGTAACCATCAACGATTGGCCTGCTCTTAGTAACCTTTCGGGACTGTCAAATAAGGGATACAATGCATGCACGCACTTTGCTTACATGAGACCGAAAGTGTACATTTGCCAAATTGTAAGAAGAACGTGTACCTTGGGCATCGTCGATTTCTTCCGAAAGGTCATCCAAGAAAGAAAGGCAAGCATTACAACGGCAAGGCAGATCACCGGCCGAAGCCTGCGGAACACACTGGGTCTTTGAGGTATTTGATATGGTCAAGGATTTGAAAGTCATCTTTGGAAAGGGTCCTGGCGGACAATCAGTTCCGAAGGGAGCTGACGGGCACGTAGCCATGTGGAAAAAGAAATCTATATTCTGGGAGCTAGAATATTGGAAAGTCCTAGAAGTCCGCTCTGCAATCGACGTGATGCACGTTACGAAGAATATTTGCGTGAACATCCTAAGCTTCTTGGGCGTGTATGGGAAGTCAAATGATACAAAGGAAGCACGGCAGGACCAGCAAAGTTTGAAAGACCCTGATGACCGGCATCCGGAACGGTTTCAAGGTCGTGCCAGCTACGCTCTGACCAAAGAAGAGAAGGTCATCTTTTTTGAATGCCTGAGCAGTATGAAGGTCCCGTCAGGATTCTCGTCCAATATAAAAGGAATAATAAACATGGCGGAGAAAAAGTTCCAAAACCTGAAGTCTCACGACTGCCACGTGATTATGACGCAATTGCTTCCGATTGCTTTGAGGGGGCTCCTGCCGGAAAATGTTCGAGTAGCCATTGTGAAGCTATGTGCATTCCTCAATGCAATCTCTCGAGAAGGTAATCAATCCGGAAGTTCTACCACGGTTACTGAACGATGTGATCCAATGTCTTGTCGATTTCGAGTTGGTGTTCCCGCCATCCTTCTTCAATATTATGACGCACCTCCTGGTTCACCTAGTCGATGAGATTTCCATTCTCGGTCCTGTATTTCTACACAATATGTTCCCCTTCGAGAGGTTCATGGGAGTATTAAAGAAATATGTTCGTAACCGTGCTAGGCCAGAAGGAAGCATCGCCAAGGGCTATGGAAATGAGGAGGTAATTGTGTTTTGTGTTGACTTTGTTCCTGACCTTAAGCCGATTGGTCTTCCTCAATCGCGGCACGAGGGGAGACTAAGTGGAAAAGGCACGATCGGAAGGAAATCAACGATATGTATGGACGGCCATTCTCTAACTGAAGCACACCACACAGTTCTGACCAATTCCAGCTTGGTGGCTCCGTACTTTGAGAAACACAAGAATATTTTACGCTCGGACAACCCTGGGAAGCCTGAATCCTGGATTAGGAAGGCCCACATGGAGACTTTCGGCAGTTGGTTGAGAAAACATTTAATGAGTGACAATAAGGTTGTAGATCAGCTGTACATGTTGGCCAAGACACCATCTTCGACTATAACGACTTTCCAAGGGTACGAGATAAATGGGAATACATTTTACACGATCGCCCAAGATAAAAAGAGCACCAACCAAAACAGTGGTGTCCGCTTTGATGCAGCAACCGAGAATGGGCAAAAGGTCACATATTATGGTTACATAGAGGAGATATGGGAACTTGACTATGGACCCTCCTTTAGGGTCCCTTTGTTCCGGTGCAAATGGTTCAAGCTAACAGGAGGTGGGGTAAAGGTGGACCAGCAATACAGAATGACAATGGTGGATTTCAACAATCTTGGTTACCTTGACGAACCATTCGTCCTAGCGAAAGATGTCGCTCAGGTTTTCTATGTGAAGGACATGAGTAGCAAACCGAGGAAACGGAAAGATAAGAAAACGATCAGTACATCATGCGATGATCCAAAGCGCCACATTGTTCTTTCAGGGAAAAGAAACATCGCGGGAGTGGAGGACAAGACAGACATGTCAGAAGATTATAATATGTTTGCTGAAATTCCGCCCTTCAAAGTGAACACCGACCCAAGCATTAAGTTAAATGATGAGGATGCTCCATGGATACGGCACAATCGTAAGCAAGCAGGGACACAAGGGAAGAAATGATGTGTAATAATTTATTATTGTACCAAACTTTGTTGAATGAATCATGTGAATTATATTACCCCTGATGTGTTTGGTGTCCATTTTCGAATGATTCAATTGACTCGAGATAGCACTGATGATACATGAAATTTGGAGTGACTAAGTCATACTCCTGCATACAGGAAATTTGGAGTGATTTAGTCATACTCCTGCCTAGGCGTATAATATGCATACTCGTAGTCTTCATAGCCGCCGTCGTTGTACTGGTAGTCGTCGCCTTCTAAGGTTCCGGCGTCGTCGTCGCTGCTGTCGTCGCTGTCGTCGGGCGGCGCTCGTGGCTCGAACTGAGGGTAGCGCAGGCGGGGGATATCGTCGGCCGTGATGTAGTCCATGACGCTCTGCAGAGTCCGGCCGTACCACCATAGCCGACGGCCGGCCTCGTGGAAGTTTCCAGGAGGCAGACCGTCCTCCTCATACCTGGCGAGCGCCCTCTCACGCCGATTGATGAAGAAGGCGTCCCAAGTATGCTGGTTATCGGGATGCCAGCGGGGATTCATCCGCTGCTCCGGCGTGAGGTCGAGGTAGTAGTGGTTCGTGATGGCCGCCGGCGCGCGGTACCACGAGGGACGGGAGGGACCGACACGCCCGCCGGCGCTTAGGCTCCGGCGCGAGGACGCGGTAGCCCGGAGGGCAAGGGTAGTTCGAGGCGCAAAGCTCCTCCACCTGCTGGTAGGTTAGAGTGGGTGCGGTGGAAGCCATGAGAGAGTGATGAGAGATTGTAGAGATGTGATAATGCTGGCCAAGCCGGGCTACCTATATGTAGTGACAAATGGCGAGAAAAATGGGAGCGGGAAGACAGGAGGCGGGAAGAAAGAGGCGGGAAGAAAGTGGCGGGAAGAAAGAGGCGGGAAGAAAGTGGCGGGAAGAAAGTGGCAGGAAGAAAGTGGCGGGAAGAAAGTGGCGGGAAGAAAGTGGCGGGAAGAAAGTGGCGGGAAGAAAGAGGCGGGAAGAAAGTGGCGGGAAGAAAGTGGCGGGAAGTATTTTTTTGATTTTTTGATATATTATTTGTATTTTCAACAATTTGAATTGAATTAGTTTTATTTTTCTGAATTTTTTGGTATATTATTTGTATTTTTAAGATTTTGAATTGAATTAGTTTTATTTTTATGAATTTCTTGATATATTATTTGTATTTTTAAAATTTTGAATTGAATTAGTTTTATTTTTCTGAATTTTTTGATATATTATTTGTATTTTTAAAATTTTGAAATGAATTAGTTTTATTTTTCTGAATTTTTTGATATATTATTTGTATTTTAAAGGTTTTTAAATGAATTAGTTTTATTTTTATGAATTTTTTGATATATTATTTGTATTTTTAACATTTGGAAATGAATTAGTTTTATTTTTCTGAATTTTTTGATATATTATTTGTATTTTTAACATTTGGAAATGAATTAGTTTTATTTTTCTGAATTTTTTGATATATTATTTGTATTTTTCACATTTAGAAATGAAAATAGTTTTATTTTTAACATTTAGAAATAAATTCGGAAAAAGGCCTTTAGTCGCGGTTGGCCTGGCCAACCGCGACCAAAGGTCATTTTCCGCGGGAAATCAAAAACCGCCGAAAAATGACCTAGTCGCGGTTGGCCACACCAACCGCGACCAAAGGTCGATTTGTATAAATACGCGCGCTCGGTCCAGGGCGGTTTCACTTCATCTCCCTCCTCGAAGACGCCGATCGACAGACCGACGCCGTCAGGCTGCCGCGCCGAAGCTCACCGACGAATCGCCCGCGCTCGCCACCATCTCCTCCCTGCCGCCGACGAACCTCCTCCCCGGCCCGTCGCGCGCCGTCACTGCGTCGAACTCCTTCCGCCGCCGCGCGCCGTCGCCGATTTCCGCGCGCCCGGCCGAAACGCCCGTGTACTTGCCCTTCCTCGTTCGCCGGCGCCGCCGCGCGCTCTCATCGTCGCCTGCGTCTGCGCCGCCCCCGTACGTACTTCCTCGTTCGATCGACCGTCGCCGCGCGCCGCCGCGCCGCCGGTCCCGAGAGAGAGAGAGATCGGGAGAGGCAGAGAAGGATTAAGGGAGAGGAGAGAAGGAGAGAGAGGGCCGGCCGGTCGGCCGGATTTTTTTCTTTTTTTTGTGTTTTTTTGTTCTTTTTAATTTTAACTAGTTAATTAGTTTAACAAAAACGATAAATTAACAAAAAAAAGTAAAACTTGATAATTAACAAAAAAAAGTAAAACTTGATGTGACAGAAACATTCCAAGTGTTAAAAAACATATATATTTCCAAGTGTTAAGAAAATTTGACAAAAAAATTTACATGTACATCTCCAAAATATATGTGTGTTTCGTCAAGTTTCATGAAATAATGATATTTTTTGTAGTCTACATGAAAAAGAGAAAATCTATCTTGTGACAAGTGTTTATTTTAGCACCGAATTTTATACGCGCCCCCCCTTTCGCCACCGCATACACATCTAATACGCCGATCACCCTTTCGCCACCGCCACCGCCACCGCCGCGCCGATCACCCAGTCCGCATACACATCTAATACGCGTCCCCCCTTTCGCCACCGCCACCGCGCGCCCTCTCTCCTTTTGCCACCGCCACCGCCCCCCTTCTTCACTTAATTAATTAGTTTTTACTACATGTTTTCAGGACTGACATATGGCGGACGATAGAGCTGACCCGATTATGGACAACTATGATCCGGACGCTGAAGACCATATGTTCGGCATCATAAACGGCGATATTCAATATGTGCCGACCGGACAAGAAGAAGATGATATCTCTTCTTATCTGAACCTTGACGGTGAAGATGAAGGGCGCCGTCAGCAAGATGATGCCGAAGAAACGTCGGTAAACGACGATCTTCAATTGGAAGTAGCAACCACCTCCGGCGCCGAGGTATATATATACATTGAGCCTCTGGTGATACAAACTAACTGATTTGAATAAATATGTGTGTACTAACGCGCGCGACTCTCTTTCTTATTTTAGCCCTCGGCCGGATCGTCGAAAAAATCGAGTACGTCGTCAAAGCGTGGCGCAACCAAGACGATGAAACCAAACGAAACATGCACCATCGAGGTTGTCGAGGAAGCAACCGGCAGGCCGCTGGAGCCCAGCAAGAACGCCACCAAGTTTATCAGCCAATGCGGAGCCGTTGTTAGAGACAACGTCTCGATCACCGTCCAGGAGTGGAATGAGCCAAAGAAGGCACGTCTTGGTTTCACTTTTGTCGATAAGAGAACAAAAAAAGATTGCTTCAAGAAGCTTATAGAACATTTCGTTCTACCTCCGGAATACCGCAGATACGATGAGGCGGGTAACAAGATTCAGGAAAACAAGGAGAGGTGCAAGCTAGTCAAACAGTTCGCTCTTTCTAAGATGGCCGACGCATTCCGGAAATACAAGCAAAAACTAGGCCATGACTTTGTCAAGCAGGGCAAGACTCCGGTTTTCGAAGGACAATATGAGAAACTGCAACATGATTGGCCAGAATTTGTGAAGCAAAAGAAATCGGAGCAGTTCCTTGAAATGTCGAAAAAAAATAAGAAGAATGCGGCCAAGAAGGAGTACAATCATATTATGGGGCCAGGAGGGTATCGCTTTTGGCAGCCTAGGTGGGAGAAGATGGAGAACGAGCTGAGGGCGCGAGGAATCCGTCCAGGTACGGAGGGATGGGACCCAAGGGCCAAAAGCTGGTGGTACGGGCATGGGGGATCGCTGAACCCGGAGACAGGGGAGTGTGTTTATCAGGGCAAAATAATTAAACCCACCCAAAAGCTTATTGAGGCAATGAGGGATGCTCAAGAGGGGAGGATCAAGTTCAACAGAGAGAACGACGCCCTGACAAAAGCCCTCGGGAATCCTGAACACGGAGGACGTGTACGAGGCATGCCCGGGGACATTCCGTGGAAAGTAGGGTTTCCCCAGAACGATGACCCGTACGGTTACAGAAGCCGTAAGAGAAAGATGGATCGGGATGCAGATGTTGTGGCGAAGTTGGTAACGGAAATGGATGTGACGAAGAAAACCGTGAGTGTACTAGTAGCCGAAAGAGATGCAGCTCGGGCGCAGCATGAAGATCATCCAATGGATCTCGGAAGCCAGGAGCAGAGAAGAAGCAGCGTGGCTTCCACGGAGGCCCCACCGGCTGGTGCACCGACGATCGAAATTACTGCACCGGAGCCTCTGGTGGTCGAAATTACTGCACCGGAGCCTCCTCGCTATCCCGTGGACGATATAAAGGAGATGAAAGCATGTCATCTGTATTATCCTGTTGGGAACATGTCCATGAAGGTAGCCATCGGCAGTGCTTTACCACCTGGAGCACTCCACCACAACAACCCCATTCCAGATGGCTATGCTCGTGTCACGGTGGAGGACATAGTCCAAGGGTTTGAGGACCTGGACATTGACATTGCTACACCTGAAGGGGTGACAAGACTTGGAGATGTCAAGCGCCAGTTCATTCTATGGCAGAAGAAGTTTATCAAGTTTCCAGGCGAGGCGCCAAGGCAAACAAGTCCACCCCCCTCCGGTGGTGGCGGCGGCGGTGGTGGTGGTGGTTCACCTACACCTCCTTCACGTCAGCCGACGCCGTCCCCCAATTCACCTCCGGCGGGTAAGCAGACGCCGCCCCCCAGTCCTCGTCCGGCGGGTGATCAGACGCCGCCCCCCAATCCACCTCCGGCGAAGAAGCAGAGGCAGTCTTGGGTTATTAACCCGGAGCCTTATGTACCTGCAACCACAAAGATACCAGAGCCATCACTAAAGCCTCTCACCCCGAGGCCTTATGACCTTAGTGTGGAGCAAAATGCAGCGGTCGTGGCTGCTCAGCATGAGAAATGGCAGGCGGACTGCAAGAAGAAAAGAGAGCCCGAGCCCAAACAAGTATTTTCTGAGAAGGAAAAGAGCTGGGCTAAGTCATTTTTGAACACACCGTCCCAGGCCGCGAAGAATCGCACGACGACTATGAACGTGAACTTCGTAGTCAAGCACTCGCGGTCGGGGGGAAACAAGTTGCCCAGCTCGGGGAACAAAGTAAACAGTCGATCCCCCCGCTCATAGTGAAAGCCGCAGGTCCGGAGGACGATGCCCCTGATGTCATAGCAGCTGCGGCAGCACAGGTGTTGACTGTAGCGAGAGCCAAAGAACAAGCGGCAGACTTAGGTCTGACTCTTCGTGCAGCATTAGGCCTTGATGACGTGGCAATGAAGGACGTAGTATTTGCATATGTGAAGGATGGTCCTCTCGTCGAGCCTGCGCAGGAAGAGGATCTACCTCGACAAATGAAAGGTCTGCTAAATTGGTACAAGGGTTACATAAAACTTAAAAACGCCAGAGAATATATTTATGCGGAAGTTAGACCTGAGCATCACTTCAAACATTACTATATAACAATTCATCGGAGTGAATTGTTCCAGCTGTTCAATCTGCGCGAGCTCGACAAATCTATCATCAGCTGCTATGTTCTGTAAGTGATTTATTAATTTCTACCCCATCTCGTTCATTGCCTGCACTATAAATATATATATTGTCCTAACTATCTTGTTGTGTACGCTATTATGCAGAATGAAGAAGCGGGAAATGCGAATAAGGCGCACCCATGATGTTGGGTTCATTGACCCACAAATCGTTAATTCATATGTGTTAGAACACCACCCCAAAGACGTGGAGGGTGACCTGTGGATGTTTCTTACAAAACAGGAACTCAAAAGTGATATTCTATTTCCTTACCATTTTGGGTGAGTGTTTCTGTCTTGAGCACATTCTCTTTTGTTTACTCCATGCATGGTATGTGGCTAATCGATGAGTTATGCATGACTGTGCATGTATCGTGTCCGCAGGTTCCACTGGATTCTGCTAGTAATTCAAATTCAGAACTCCACAGTTCTCGTCCACGACTCTCTGAATATGGATACGAAGCTTTGGGCCGACATGAGAAAAATGATGCAAAAGTAACTACTTTCATTCGTTTGCGCTCTATATCGATCGGCCTATTTCATTCATCATTTCCTAATATCAAGTAACTAATTAATAACTCTCTTGTTCATTTAATTTTCCTTGCCTCGTAGGGTTTGGAGACGGTTCGTAGATCAAAAGGTCGGTGAATTCAAAAAAGAGCTACATTTTAAAAGGGCAAAGGCTGCGACCGGGGATATTCAGCCACCGGGGACCAATCTATGTGGATACTATGTTTGTGAGAGGATCCGGAGATACACCACTGAGCGGCAGCCGTCTGAGAACAACACCAGGAGGAATAACCTCCGGACGACGCTTACTCCAGAAGCTCGCTTCCGACCACTTCAAGAGGAACTAGCTGGATGGTTCGCCAGAGAAGTCATCGATCCTAGAGGAGAACACTATGTAGAGGACGTAGAACTTTATATGCACTAAATATGTATGGAAACTTGTTCAAAATTGTATATGGTCATCCGATATTGAATATATATTGTATATTCCTCTTGAATTCTTTTTGGTTCTAATTTCAAATTTGTTTGAAATTGTACATTCATATGCATGTATGTAGTACGGTAGAATATGTGAAACTCCTTCAAAATTAAAACCCAAAAGAAATAAAACAATACAAATTAAAAACAAACCAGATTTAGGGGGAGGGGGGCTAAACCCTAAACCCTGCGGAGGCCTTTAGTCGCGGTTGGCCAGAAGAACCGCGACTAAAGGTCCTCTGCCCTGGTGCACGCCTGCTGCCCACGTGGACGGGCCTTTAGTCGCGGTTCGTAAGGAACCGCGACTAAAGGGGGGGGCCTTTAGTCGTGCCTAATTGGTCGCGGTTGCGCAACCGCGACTAATGGCAGTTGCCAACCGCGACCAAAGGCCATTTTTCTACCAGTGCTAGGTGCAGATTTTGGAGCCGAGCGAGGCATGTCCTTCTGATGGTTTGGGGCTCACCGAAGTGTTGGCTTCGGTCGCGCTTAACTCCTCTAAGCAGAAGTTTGGTTGATGAAGAGCATCTATACGGCTGTTTCTCTCCTCGTGGCTCGTCATCTCCGCTTGATGTGTTGGTTGCCTCTAAGCGCCAGGGCATGGACATGATCGTGGCTGATGCGCTTGACCTTGAGAAGAGTGGTGATGTCGACGTGTCATTCTCTCTTCATCTCTCTCTCTCACGTGAGTTTGGCGGGCAAGTAGTTCCTATAGGTGATGGGGTTGCTAAGTCAGGAGTGTCGACATCTGTGCCCATAACTTTCGTTGCCAGTTAAATTTGCGATTTGCTCGCTACGCTGTTGCCTACCTTGGGTGTAAAGTTACATCCAAGGGAGATGATGCTAGCCCATGATCAATCCTTAGGAAGGAGAAATCTAACATGTGTAGAAGCAAGAAGAGGGATGCTACAGAAAAAGCATAATTGCTTGATGGTTGCTCCCTTTGCCCTAGCCTATCAATGTCGAAGCATTGTAGGTGTGTCATGTCTGGAGTGTTTCGTTTGTGTGGCTCTATGGTCTCATGTGTTGGCATGTGTGGGTGGGGCACTTTTGTTCGGATCTTCTATTAGGCTTGGCTATTGGTGACTGTGGGTGGCTCGTGTTTGGGTGGGCTTGGGCATGTTGTTGAAGGTTTTCGTTCGATTTTTTTCCCTAAAAATTTAGCACTTTCTTGTTAGTTAATGAATGAGGAAATTTTGTTTTGCCTCTGTTTCGAAAAAAAAACTAGCTGCAACACACCAGCTAATACTGAAGTCTTACTTAACCACATGGGATCCAAAGTCCACCATTACACACAAGTTCAGAAAGATGATGAGAAAGACAACAGGGTCAATGACAGGGACACAGAGTGACGATGCAGAGTCAGAGATAACTTCAACTACTCCAGCAGGCCGGTGGATTTAAGCTGAAAAAACACAGATGCCACTTCATGAACATCGCTATGTTTAAATTGTTTTGAGATGGTCCATGCTTGCACACTCCAGAGAGCAGTGAACTGATCGAGCTGCGCCATTGGCAACTTGCCGACAGACCCAAGCACATCCTTCAATGACCACAGACTAATTTCTGTGCACGTACCAGCTCGGTCAATCCAGCTTCAGTCACCCGACTACACAACCGTAGTGTGAGACTGCTCAAGCTAGCAAGGAGTGCGCACAATATGTAGTGCATCCCATAATCAGTTATCCGATTATTCTTGTTCAAAAAGAAGTTATCCGATTATTATCTGCAAGCTCAAGTGTTACCCGGACTGGTGCGGATGAAAATACAATCATCCCTTTCTCGCCAACGAATTTCGGCTCCATTAAGCACAAGAACACGAATCGGACGACTGAATGAGAATCTCAAGGCCCTCCACTGTGAAGCCTAGTATAGTATTTCTGGTTCGCGAAAGGGGCCAAGAGAGGGTCTTGTCAGCATTGTTGGTGCATTTGAATGTCTAGACACAGTTTGCATTCGTCCTTGGATGAGATGGATAATAAACAGAACTTGTGAAACTAGGACTTCCTGCAAGGGCGGCGCCGCCCCAGCTTTCGCTTACGACATTTTTTAAAAAAATGGTGGAACCTAGCTTCTGCATCAAGGCGACTTTTATTTAAACTTTATTTAACATAGATCTATCAAGATTATACATCATAAAATCTGAAACCACCACTTAACTCCTAGAAACCCGACAATAGGTGAAGTAACATGTTGCCAAGACATCTGCTGACGTGGGCATTACCCTTCGGGTAACCAATATTGCTCTACCCTATACGGTCCAGGTGGAGGCCCATGAAGGTACCCGAAGGGAAGAGACGGTGCGGCGGAAGATTACTTGAAGTACAAGACACGGAAGAAGCCGAACAATGAAAGATTAGAGATAGATCTATTGTAATCATACTCGTACTCGACTAGACCTCTCGGGACCTGGCCACCTATATAAAGGCCAGGAGAGGGGTTATCGAGGGACACAATCAATCTTAGCGATCTTAGCCAACAGAAGCTTAGAACTAGGTTACCCTAGCGATTAGCTATCTCGACGAGATCACAGCCGAACTATTCGGCACCCCATTGTAACACTGTTTTCATCATAATCAAGAACAGACAAGCATGACGTAAGGGTTTTACCTCATCGAGGGCCCCGAACCTGGGTAAATCGCTCCCCCCGTTTGTCTGTGTACCGATGTCTCGTATCAGCTTGCAGGATTCCATCAACCCTAAGTCCCAATCGGAGGACATTGTCGAGGAACACCCCCGACAATTGGCGCCGTCTGTGGGAAACCTGCAGGCACCAGATCAGTCATCGGCATATCTGATCATGTCATCGACATCTCCATCGACATCTTCATCGGCACCGCCATCACCAACTCTGGGAGGTCCGATCCAATTCGGCTCGTACGAGTTCACCCCGCATAGCGACTCTTCTCGCTCAAACTTCTCAGATCTGCAAGGGAACATGGAGATGACCATCGGCAGCGTCCACTACAACGTCAACGCAGAGGGAATTCTCCAGCTATTAGAATCGCCCACCTCTGGATCAACGAGCCCTAGTGCGTCGTCATCGCTCGATCTATTGGCTGGCCTGACAGAGTCGATGAGCTCGCCCGCGCCTTCGACTCCCCGTTCAGCGTCCTCAATGTCGGTGGGATCCGACGAACTTACGTCTTCAGAATTAACCTCCTACTACTGCTCGAACTGCGACGCCAGGCACGGTTTGGGATCAAGCGACACACCGTTCATCTGCAATGCCCAATACTCGTCGGGAGAAGACAGTGTCGGCAGCATAGCCCGGAGAACCACCCGAAGAACAGCACACCATCAGGTCTACGTCGCCAACAACACAGGAAATACAAGGCACGGAGGAGACGGAGACCGCACGCCCCGTTCCAGCAGGAGAGCGAGCTTCGAAAATAGCGCTAGCAATCGCGACAGCGACTATACCATCGCGGATGAGGAGTGGGCTGCGGCCAGGACAGCCGTACTTAACAACACCCCGCTCCCCGCAGGAACCTCGGTTGGAACCCTAAACGCATACCGCTCTATACTAGAGAAAAACCGGGAGCACCTGTCGAGAGAGCAAGCTACCCTCGAAAGACGTCTATCTGCGGCAGAACAATCCAGCGAGCGACGGAGAGCTTCACAAGGAAGCGCTTCCCGAAGCGCTCTTGGGGCGGGAAAACATCGATCAAGACTGTCCAGGCTCTCAGAAGACGACGCCAGAGAAATAACGTCGAATCTAACCAAGTCTTTCATGACCACGGATACCGCAGGCATGCCGCGGCCGAAGAACGTTGCGGGAGCAACGGCCAATCTCGCCGCATACCTCATCAACCAACACCCCGAAGGATCCATGGCACAAGCTCACCGTGGTGCCCTAGAAAGTCTCGCCATATTGGGAAACAATCTAGTCCCGCAAAAGGAGAAAACCACGGCGCAGGCCAGCGGTTCGAAACATCGGGCGAGAGATGCTCGGGATGAAATCACTCAGAGCCGAATAGATAAAGCAAGACGACGACGCGCCGCCAAGAAGGATGACGACAGTGACTCCTCAGACGAGGATCAAGAGTACGATGGTGAACTAAGGGGAGGCGATTGCTTGAGTTACAAAATCCGCGAGACGATGCCACCCAAAAAATTCAAGCCTACTCCTACCGATGCTGCCAAGTATGATGGGCAGCAGGAACCAAGATCTTGGATAGATGATTACCTGCAGACTGTGATTCTGCATAAAGGGAACCAAATAGCAGCAATGCAGTGCTTGCAGCTCTACTTGAAGGACTCAGCGCGAGCCTGGTTAAGGGGGCTGCCGAAAGGTTCCATCAAATCATGGGACGACCTGGTGGATGCCTTCGTTGCTAACTTCCAGGCAACATACAAAAGACCCGTCGGGATTGAGGAGCTACGCAGCTGCCAGCAGAAGCAGAAGGAGTCAATGCGTTCGTACATAGGGAGATTCACCAAACTCCTAAACGCTGCCGAAGATGTATCCGTAGACAGAGCAATCGACGCTTTTAGCGATGGCGTTCGACGTGAAAGTTATATAGAAGAACTCAGACGCAAAAAGACGAAAACCATTACCAAGCTGATGGAAATCGCCAACAGCTGGGCTGATGGCGAGGACAACGTGCGAAGACCGCGCCAGCGCAGTGATGACGAAGATGACGACCAGCCAAAGCATGACTCGGGCAGCCGAAAGGATCGGCACAAAAGGAGGAAAAACCGCAACTATGACGACAACAATCTGGTAGCCGCAGGATACTCCGACCGGCATGACGATCGGTATGACGACAGAAGAGACGATCGACATGATGGCAATCGGAACAACTCTGGAAACTGTGGCAATTATAAACCACGGCAGCAGAGGGCTCCCGAGCTACCCTATGCCGAGCAGATCAACGCCCCCTGTTACTTGCATTCGTATGTCGACTCCAAGGACGGCAAAACAAAGTCAAGTCACCTTCTCAGGGATTGTCGACAGTTTCTTGACATGCACAAACTCATCCAGCAGTCAGGACAGCAACCGTTACCACCTCCACCCCCACCTCCACCACAGCACCAGGTCCAGCAGGCCCAACCTCATCAACCCAACGAGGCGTTCCCACCACCACGAGGGCAGATGAGTATGATCCACAAGACAGGTGTCTCGAGAAGAGAGATGAAGAAGCTCACCCGAGAAATTAATCTGGCCGAAAGTATCATGGCAAACATCCCTGAGTATGTCGAGTGGTCTTCTCAGAACATTACATTCAGCCGAGCAGACCACCCGATGACTATACCAAAACCAGGACACGCTGCCTTAGTAGTTGAGGCACAGATAGGAGGATTCAAGATGAGCAAAGTCTTTATGGACGGTGCAAGCGGGTTAAACCTGATTTTCATCGACACAATCAATAGTATGGGGATCACCATGGGAATGCTGGAAGAAACAGACACCTGCTTTCACGGGATTCTGCCGACTGAACCAGGTTACTCTCTTGGAAGAATTTACCTGAACGTTGTCTTCGGCAGATCCGACAATTTCAGGAAGGAGAAGATCGAGTTTGAGGTAGTGAACTGGGAGTCACAGTATCATGCTATACTCGGGAGACCAGCCTACGCCAAGTTCATGGCCGTGCCGCACTATGCATATCTCAAGCTGAAGATGCCTGGCAACAAAGGGACAAACATCACAGTCCATGGAAGTTTTTCGCGCTCAGACAGTTGCGACCGCGATTTCCAGAGGATCGCTGCGAAGTTTGGGAGCAAGCAAGAAATTATTAAGCCTCCACCTAAGTTGTTGTTGCGTGAAATCAAGGAAGAAAAGGATGACATGGGAAGCAAAAAGAAGCCAACCGACCTTGCCCTTAAAGCTTCGACAGCAGAAGCCTCAGCAGCAGGAGCTTTGGCAGCAAAAGCTTCGGCAGTCAAAGGTTCGGCAGTTGATGACGCAGAAGGCATAGAAAACAGCAAGACGCTGGCAGTCACAGCTCAAACCCCTGGTGAAATCAACAACGCCGCGGCTACCCCTAACGTGGTGAAGAAGCCAGAAGAAGAGAAGAATCCCTTCCTTGCTTAAGCAGTTTATCAGCATTTATTTTGTTTTTCCTTTAGTATAAACAGGGCTTTCCCTTTCGCCCTCTAGCATTGTGCTTACCTTATCAATAAGAACTTAAGCTTCGATTCTTTGTTAAGCATTGCAGTGACTACAAACTTCTAAGCCCCATCACTATACAAACATAGTACAGGGCGGAAGATCGTGCTCCAGAAAGCCTCTACGAGCGCCAGAAAGACGTTCACCCTTCCCTCTGCTATAGATGCCTCTACGAGTGTCGTAAATAGCAAGAGTTTGGAAATACACATAAACAACAACCCATGTTCGATATTTCACTTATGGAAATATCAAGGAACAACGGGCTCATCGGCAGAATCACTACACCCGAAATATTTGGGAGTGCCTGTCGAAATTTAAAACGGTTGAAAGCAAAGTTGCGCATACAACAGGTTTAGCAAGACCTGCAACACGAGCTGATCACTCACATGATTTGCTAAAACAACCAATATACATACATTTAAAAACGAGCAACTAAGATTCGCTCAAAAATTGAAACTTGCCAACGGCAATAACATGGTAAAAGTACATATGCATGTATCTACCGAATGAAAAGGCGTCAGTACATAATCCAAACACTTGGATAAAGTAGTCAAACTATCTATTTACAAACAGTCATTAAAACCCTGAAATCATCCTTGCGGAGTTCCTTTTTCTTCAGGTACCTTTGAATCCTTCTCGAGTCTGTCGACAATTATGTTTGCAGGCAACAATACCTTCGGATACAGCGCCTCCAAGTCTCCAGTAACGTTGGCAATCGACTGTAAACCTGCCGAAGGATAACGGGCAAGTACAAGAGCAAGTGTAAACCTGGCTCCTGCAAAAACTTGCGCGCGCACCAAGTCCTGGATCTTCTTGGCATTACCAAACTCCGACATCAATGCAAGGAGCGTGGAGGGAACTGCGTTCAAAGGAAACATCGTCTTCCAAACCACCCTCATGGCTTTATAGCACTTGTCGAAGAAGTGGTGGCCCTGCTGAACTCGATCCTGAAATTGTGCGACAGCCGAAGCCTTCGAGTGTTCCCGCCAGAAAATTTCCTCGGCTGAGGATAGCTCGATCAAGGCATTCACACGCTCGTGAACCCGTTTGCTCTCTTCCGCACGGTTCAGAGCTATGACTGACAAGAAAAAAAAGAGGATCAGATGAAACGCTATCGACCAAAGGGTGAAGAGATTAAAAGGACTCACAGTTCAAGCTCTCGGTAGCTTTATGCAGCTCAGTAAGAGCGTACCGCTCCACGTTGGCTGCAGTCTCGCTCTTCTTATTGATAATCGCGGCCAAGGCATAAGTGCTGCGCAGGTCCTTCTCCATCTGGGCGATCCGATCCTTCATCCGTTGGATCCGATCACTTTCGGAAAGAACACCAGAGGAGTCGTCAACAAACGAGGGCACTGGGAAAACCTGCAGGCAACAGCGTCAAAGAGGATGATATGGTCAAATCAAGCATCCAACAAAACTCCCATTGGGAGAGGTATAAGCAATCCCTATCAGGAGAAGCACAAGTGAAGATATTATGATAAAAACATGCTGGCAACATTGCCGGCATAGTATTCATTACAAACTTAAAGTTCTCGCAGCAGAATAATGTTTCATACTAGCCCAAGGGTAAAATTGTTACAACAATCAAGGAGCCTGAGTCTGGGTCGACAAGCTAGGACCAACCGATGTTTTTCTTGAAACTAAATCGAGGAGCTGGCGAGCACAAGTACGGGCGGACGCCGTAAAGGCGCTTAAATCAATAGATCGCCCATCTTTTCCTTTCGGCAGCTCCTTAGTCATTTCTTCGATGTCAGCCTTAAAGCCGTAACCCATCATAAGTTGGAAGGCAAGAAGGGCGCCATAGGTACGCGAGGTACGCTTGAATACCTCAATGACCTCCTTGGTGTCGATTGCGAAAGCGTCAATCAGCTGCCCCAGAGTCTTCTCCAGCGTGGCCTTGGGGAATATCATCGAATGCATCCGCGACAGAGCACCCTTTCCCTTGTCAAGGAGCCCCCGGGTGAGTTGGTGAGCGGTGAGAACCGTCGACACACCGTTTGCCGGGGAATTTCTCGGAATTTTATCCAAGGCAGTAGCAGGGATGTCGGCGGCTTCTGCGAGTAGTCAAAGGAAATCGTTGACGAAGAAGTGGATCCATAAAAAAGTAATAATCTACAAGGGATATAGGAACTTACCAAGCAGGGCTAAGGCAGACTGACGGAGGAGTTCATCCTTTTCTACTGCCCGAGCCTCCTCCTCCCTCAGCCGCTCCCTCAGCTTGTTCAGCTCTTCTTTCAGGGAGTCGACCTCCTGGTGAGCTACGGCGGCCTTTTTGATGGCGCTTTCCAACTTTGAAGAGGAAGACTTAGCCTCCTCTTGCAGCCGAATTTTGTCCGCCTCCAGAGAGGTAAATTGAGAGGCGAAGGCCTCTAAAGAGGATATCACACCTCGCAGATCCTTGAAAAAAGGGAATGTTTGACAAAGATCGTTAAGCAAAGACACATTCCGAAAGATTCTTGCTAGATTCAACGAGGACTTACAGAAGGAGGAGCTGCGGCAGCAGCAGGAGCATCTTTCCCCTTGGAAAGAGAGGAGGCGGTCGATGCTTGCGCCACAGGAGCCGCCTTGAGAGCCGAAGCTTCGGAAGCTGCGGCGGCTGGCGAGACAGCGTCAGATCTGGCCCTCTTAGGCGGAGGCTCAATAAAAGCATCGTCGCTACAAGAGAGATTCGATCAATCAAGTCATGAGAAGAGTGTGAAAAAATCGAGAAAGTTGAAAATAGTAAGAAGAAGAAAAGCACTTACAAATCAAGGAGATCATCTTCGTCGGCAAAACCGCCGATTGATCTCTTCATAGGTGAAGCCCTGGTCTCCTCCGCAGCTGCATTAACAAAGGCACCGTGATCAGCGTCATCATTGCGCACTGATCCCTCTGTGTCGCAAGTATCACCAGCTGATTGGGGGAGATTGGCATGGGCAGGTCCAGAATCTATCGGGTCATCATGTTCTCTTGATGGGCTTGTATGCTCAGCAGTACGAGAGTCAACAGGTTCTGAAGAACCTCTTCCTTCGGAAGTTTCATTTGGCAAGTTATGTAAATCCTCGGAGGCTGCGAAGGTCTGTCGAAGGAAAAATAAATGAGAATAACAGTGATATATGTCGATAGCAGCATCGCAAGAATTTGAAGAGGGAAATTACCTCTGGTGGCGGATGATCAACATCAAAAGGAGTATACGGAGATGTCAGTGGGATCAAATCCTCTTGACTGAAGAAAGTGAGGCGACGGACCTCATCGAGCAGTTCTTTTTCCGACAATTCGGCAGCATTAATTCTAGTCTCATCCTGTGGACCTGAGTACAACCACATTGGGCGAACTCTAACCATGACTGGTTGGACTCTAGCCATGACGGGAGAGAGAGCATTCTTCCAGGAATTCTTAGGCTTGGCCTCAAGGACGTCGACGAAGCGAGGGAGTTGAGATCCGGGAGACAAGAAATCCTTGACATAGAACCACTTCAATCTCCATCCTTGCACGGACTCTCTCATCGGGAAATTGAAGTAATTGACATCCGAACGAGCTACAAATCCTACTCCTCCAGTGACAAAAGATCCATTGCTACTGCTATATCTCTTCACATAGAAGATCTTTTTCCACAAACCAAAATGGGGCTCAACGCCCAGATATGCTTCGCAGAGGGTAATAAACACAGCAACGTGAAGGATCGAGTTGGGAGTGAGTTGCCACAGTTGGATTTCGTAAGTTCGCAGGAGATGGAGGAGGAATCCGTGAACAGGAAGTGAAAGGCCTCGGTACAAGAACGATAAGAACATCACGGTAAAACCGGCAGGAGGGTTAGGTCGAGAAATCGCACCTGGAAAGATTACATTCCCCTCATCGGAGGAGATCAATCCCAGGCTTCGGGATCTCTTCTCGTCACGCTTGGTGACGGTCGAGGCTATCCAGTCGCCAGGCTTGGCTGCTGAGCTCGGTGGCGCCGGCGGCGCCGGAGCTGGGGGAGGAGCACTGGGGGCGCCCTCCTTCGAAAGAATCGAGGAAGTTTTAACGGCGGCACCACCGCTCGTGGAGCTGGCGGCGGCGCTAGGGTTCTTCTTCTTCACCATTGAGAGATCTGGGAGAAATCAGAAAACAGTGGTGGCGGCGCGAGCAGTTGTGAATAGGAGAAGAAACGAGAACGGCAAAGAAGAATGAAAGGGATTTTTTTATCTCCTGGGGAACTTAAGGAAGGTTTTCGTATTATTAATGGGCATTTTTTCCAGTGAATGATTGCGGAAATCGAGGAGGTGCCTCGTTAACCGTGTAACGAGGAGCAGGAATCGCTTGAAAACAGGGCCGGCAGGTCGTGTCTTATCAGTCAGAGTCAAGGGGACAGAAAAAACGTCATCAATGACGTCATGGAGAATGATTGCATATGAAGAGATAAGAAAGGATCGGGTGATCGACTTGAGCCTATGCGCGGATTGCGAGCATCCGCACCTAGGCTCGGGGGCTACTCCCATCGGGAGCGCTGACGCGCACCCGATAGAATGAGGACTCGAAGGAAATGTTTGAGTCGAGTCTGCACTCGGGCGTAAAACGCCCGTGCCCAGACTCGGGGGCTACTCCCATCGGGAGCGCTGGACGCGCACTCGACAGAACTTTTTTCGCACTCCAGGATCATGCCCGGGGACTTGATTCTGTGTAGGGTAACGTTGTTTTGCCATCGGCAGTTAACCAACAAACGTTGGGCACGTTATTCGTTATCCCTTGCATAAAAAATATATATATCGGATGGTCTACGAAGGCTTGCAGGAAAAACTTCGGCAGAAGAAGATGTTCGAGTGGTACAACTTGAGTCTACGCACGGATTGCAAGCATCCGTACCTAGACTCGGGGGCTACTCCCATCGGGAGCGCTGACGCGCACCCGATAGAAGACAAAAGGAAAGCAAGAGTAATCAAAGAGAAGGGCTTCGGAAGAAGATATGCTTCAGTCTCTACCCGAACTATGTTCAGCTAGACACTCGGGGGCTACTGACGTGGGCATTACCCTTCGGGTAACCAATATTGCTCTACCCTATACGGTCTAGGTGGAGGCCCATGAAGGTACCCGAAGGGAAGATGGGCCACTAGGACGGTGCGGCGGAAGATTACTTGAAGTACAAGACACGGAAGAAGCCGAACAATGAAAGATTAGAGATAGATCTATTGTAATCCTACTCGTACTCGACTAGACCTCTCGGGACCTGGCCACCTATATAAAGGCCAGGAGAGGGGCTATCGAGGGACACAATCAATCTTTGCCAACAGAAGCTTAGAACTAGGTTACCCTAGCGATTAGCTATCTCGACGAGATCACAGCCGAACTATTCGGCACCCCATTGTAACACTGTTTTCATCATAATCAAGAACAGACAAGCAGGACGTAAGGGTTTTACCTCATCGAGGGCCCCGAACCTGGGTAAATCGCTCCCCCGTTTGTCTGTGTACCGATGTCTCGTATCAGCTTGCAGGATTCCATCAACCCTAAGTCCCAATCGGAGGACATTGTCGAGGAACACCCCCGACATCTGCCCTAAAAACAAAAACAAACACCCCACCAACTAAAAACCGGGGGCATCCCGAGTCATCATATGGCGAAAACAGGAGCTCACAATCGATTTAGCAGACCCTTGGCGAGCGTCTTATGCCCTCTCTTCAGAAGCCGCCGCCATCATCGAGGCGCTGGTTCTATCTTCAGGGCAGAGATCCGCATAGCCCTTGCCAGCCTGTTGTCAATGCCGCCATGGATGATTTGTCGTGCATAGCACCTGACTCAGTGTAGCACCTATCAGCTAGGCATGACTTCACATCTCCTCCTCTACCTCTGTCATCGGGCCCTGCTCCACAAATGATGCTCCCAAGAGAGAAAACGACACCACAATGCCGCCATCGTACGTTCTAGAAGACCAGATCATAGGTTTACCCTCGGAGAAGCATGAGTAGGTCGACATTGAGCAATGCCTTCATCAAGGTAACAACGCAGAATGCCGCCATCGCCTGCCAATTGGCTCGATTTTCACCGGCAACTCTGTCTTCCTGACTCGCAGCCGGGACTAGATGAGGGATCTCACGATCCGACGACCCAGCTTCAGGCCGACCACCTTGGAGGAGATGGCCACCACCACCATGCCCGGAGCTGCTGCCCTGGGCTTCCTCGTGTCGCAAGAGAAGCCCAAGAGTGCCACTACCTCGGACGGAGCATCGACATGAGACCAGCATGCGAAGCCCGCCCAGGCCCATCTAGGCCCAGATCTGGGCCAAGCCGTCGCTGCCCGACAGTCCTGCCGCCACGGAGCAGCACAACCTGGCCGTTGTTGCTCCTCCTTCGTCGTCTTAGGGGAGACCTTGTTGGACGCCGCCGCGATGTCCTCCGATCAACGGCCAAGGTAGGGACGCCACTGCCATGCCACATGGGCTTTGCCCGACAACTCCTAGGGTGGCCGCGGGGGCGGGGAACGCAATGGCGGGGCAAGGGTTGGCGCTAGCGGCCGCACAGGCGAGGCACGGCGCCGCCGGACGAGGCAAGAGGGGTAGGGGTCAGGGGCGAGAGAGCTTACCACATATCTTATACTGTATCCGGTGACAAGTTCAGAATCGGATATCCTTGTCCATCAAAGTCCCTTAAACCGGTTATAGATTTTGAAAAACGGATTCCGAGCTTAAATTAGCTTATCTGTTTACACAACTATCCCTCCTGGAGGCCTATGGAAAAATACATCGGGTTCACCTAATTTGCTGGCAGGTGTTGACTCAAAAGCACCAGAAATCTTATCAATTTGTGATGCCTGGTTTGGACCAAAAATAGGTGTCGATATATAGATCAGAGCCGTACGTTGGTTGATCTGTGTTCGCTCGTGAAATGTGTAGACCCACCTCACTCGCCCTCTGCCTCTCACCTGCTAGCCTGGTACTTGTCACTTGCTGGCAGAAGGAAGAACGGAAGGGATAATGATATTTTAGGAGGTAGAGATAGATGGCCATGGCAGCAGCAGCCTCCGGTTGCTCGCCTCCACCTCCGCCTCCTCGCCTTTCTTCCTCCTCCACACGCAGCAGCAGCTCTCTCATACACACAACCTCTACCATCACTCGGCGTCCTCCTGCCAACGCGCGCTGTCGTCGCAGCCGCCCTGGTGCGCTGCCGGACACAGCGGTGCTTGTGGCCGGAGTAGCGGCAGTGGGGGTGGCTGCCACCGTCCTCCTGCGTGGCGACCAGAAGCAGCAGCAGGCAGCACCTACGGAGCAAGAGGCAGGAAAGAAGGCAGAAGAAGCGTGCGGCGCCTGCGGTGGTACGGGCCTGTGCCCCCGGTGCAAAGGGGAGGGGTTCGTGTTCAAGGAGGTGGCAGAGGAGACGGCGAGCAAGGCGAGGAGGGCGGCCAAGAACATGGCCACCAGGTACACCGCAGGGCTCCCCACCAAATGGACCTACTGCAACCGCTGCTCCTCCACCCGCTCCTGCACCGCCTGCGATGGCACCGGCACCACCGCCGCCGCCATGAAATAGTACAGTAGACTGACTCGATAGCCAGCCACCATCACTTCACTTGTTATGTATGTACACACTGGCATTTTCTATCTAATACATTGATTCTTATTATTATTGTGTCATGTATACAGAGGGAGTCCATTAACTTATTCATTGCTAGCTACTGTCACTCTACATCCCTCTCTCCAGGCCAGTACACGCAGGGCCTCCTCCCCTCAGACACAACAACAGCATGACATCTTACAAGGTACAACAACACTTCTACTCCCTCCGGTCCTTTTTAATTTACTCGAATTTAGTACAAAGTTGTACTAAATCTGAGTCAATTAAAAGAGAACGGAGGGAGTAGCTATCTACCCAACTCAGCCAATTCAGAACAACCACATGTTCCGGCAGGGGCGGCTACAGCCGTCTCCTCGCCTTCGCATCACTTCTATGACTCAACGCCGTTCATCATGAGATGGTGGGCATACCGCGCCATCTCTGCGCCACCACCTTCATTTCCCATCTCCAGCATCAGGCCCATGTTGCCATCATCCTTGTCACCTCCTACCATCCCAAGTGTTGGGGGCTTCTTCATCAGGGTTGGCTGCTCGTCGTCAGACCAGTAGCCACTTTCTCTCATGGCTAGGTCCTCATACTCCTCATCCGACTTTGTCGAGTGCTCGTCCACAGAACCAGCTTCCTCCATCTGCTTCGCGTTTTTTTTGTTCCAAGTACAGTCATCAAAGACAACAGAATGGATGATCAGTTTAAGTACAGTGACTTTCCTCCAGTTATTCATCTACGGTATAGAGAATTGAATTGACTTCAACTTGTTTGCACTACTAGCACTTAGGCACATGGAAAAATAACTTGAAACTTACGCCATCGACTTCATTCGACATACTTTAGTCATGGCAATACTTTGTATAGACATGGAGGATAAGATGATCAAGAAAAAGACGTTGTATACTACCTCTTGGATGTCCCTTTCTTCGTCAGTTAGATCCTCATTCGTCTCTGCATCACCAGCATCACTGCCTTCTTCCTCTTCTTCACTGTCAAACACTGAGTACTCATCCACAAGCTGTATGAGATGAGATTAAACCGTGTCAGCTCAAGCATAGCATCACTTATTAATTTTAACTTTCATACATAACTGCCAAACACATATCTGAATAGTTCATATGTGTACACATAAATGTCGTGGCAGTCATGATAAACATCGAATTTTATTATAGCACAACTCACTTTCTATGTGCATAACCAAATGTGGAAATATCATAATCAGAGAAAGGGTTAAGAGGCGGACCTCTTTAGAATTGTCATCTGACATCTTTGGTGAACTGCAACATGAGGATAAATACCTACTCCCTGTATCTGTGCCATCAGCCTTGGAGTCATCGGCACTCCCAGTATGACTGGTGCATCCGGTATCACTTGGCCATGCACTGATCCCAAAAGAGCCAAACTGAAGATTGACAGGCTCTGCCTTCCCAATTTGCAACGGGCCGTACATGGGGTTTCCCAGAGAATTTTCACTGCCTGTGCCATCATTTATGTTACCATTGCTGTCACTGGCAACCACAGGCCATGCCTTAGCAACTGAACCATCGGTGTTAAGCAGAGCCATCAGATTCCTAGAAGACCCTTGCCTTTGAATCAACTGAAACATGCCCTTGGAACTCAACGAGTTTGCAGCGCACTGGTTTCTGTACTCTTCATCTACTATAGCTGCAGTATTTGTATGGGGGTCATAGAACTGCTCCCCAGCCTCTCGCCGACGAAGGCAACTAAAGACCGTGGCGTGTATGGCTGCCACACTCCGATCTACATTGGTATTATTAATTCTTGGCACTAGATGTTTGTCGGCTCGGTTGCACAGGTACTCCTGGATAGCTCTAATGTTCTGGATGTATTTAATATATCTATTCTTTGCTGGATCAAGCGTCATGTACTTTGCACGGACTGCAAAACGTTCCATGTGCTTCTCCTCATTCGTGATATATACCATAAATGGTATAACGGAGGGATGTTTCTTCATTAGCCCCATCTATTAGACAAGAGAAATAGAAAGAATTTCACTGCATACTCTAGAAGAGATAAAATAATGTAATTATAAAAATATAAACAACACAAATGAAAAAAAAAACATTTTTCTTTTTGTGTAAGGAAAACAGCATGGTTCTCAATCATACGTACCACAAAATTCAGGCTTAAATGAACTCCTTCTACAATTAAAGATTCTTTGCGCTCCTCCCAGGTTGTAATTAATCTATCAAGGCTCCCGATGATCATCTCACTCTGCGCTTTGTATCCTTCTATGGCCATTTGCTTTTTGCTGGTCACTTCAGTTCTAGGAGGCAAGTCTGGAGATTTCTCATTACATTTCTCATCTGAAGTGCTACCATCTTCATCTCCATTAGCATTTGAATGAGAAATAACAGCGAGTTTCTTTAACTTGCGTTTCTCCTTAGCTTGGGAAACTGCAACAGGGTCTAGATAATCTCCTGCGTGGTAGGTTGACGCATAGAGCAGAGGGTTTTGTTTTTCGTCTACAAAACTCCGCATCATGTGCCGTATAGAGTCAGTAGAAACTACGGTGGTGATGCCCAACCTGTTACCCTGGGGAAAATATAAAGTCAGGGAAGTATCAGGGTAATTAACTTCTACCAAGCAATCCTAGTTTTGCATGGATATATGGAATATTACTGTATACTAATACGAGCAGATGTGTTCATCAAATTGTATCTACCGATGAAGGGTTTTCGTAACTAAGGAATAAAGATAAACGCTTACCAATAGGGATGATAGAGTAGATTTGCCACATCCACTTGTGCCACACAACAGCACTGTCACTGATTCTTTCCTCTCCTTAATCCTGATGTAAAGCATCGGGAACACAAAAAGAAAACGTCATTCATGAAATGAATTGCTCTACAAATACTAACTCAGGGCTATTATGATAAGCAGTATAGTTCTTCTGTTTGCCATAGCATTTGCACTTAAAGCTATTAAATTTCACAGGGACTGGTGGCAGATTTTAGTAGCATATCAACAATGTGAATTTAGGAAACAGCAAAATCGAATTATGGTATTACCTGCAGGCAAGAAGCAAGTCAGCCCTCTGATTTGGCCCGACATACTTGTACAAAGTGAGGGCATCACATACAACATTTAGGAACTCTTCTCTCGAAACAACGACAGTTGTCTGGATCTTGTACAACTCAAACGGTATGTTGGTCGTGTTTTCTGTATTCAAGAGCTTGGCAGTTTCCATGCCATCCTCGGCTGTGGATTCGCCCAGTTTTGACGCGTCTAAGAAATCGTTCCTCGTCACATCGAATACTCTCTTGCTGATCTGGTGACACAAACAAGTGACAAATGAGACATCTCGTCGGCATTGGTCTGATTTATGTAGTTTAGAAAGGCCTAATGAGGGTGTTATCAATTGCATCTTCGGATGGCAACAGAAACTGGGAGGCAAGTAAGAAACCAGATTGTAAGAAAATTGGAGTTCAGACAAGGCAAATTATAAAGGGGTGAAAGGGAACACAAACCAACTTGATGCAGATTTAAAGAATTATTAATGTAGTACGCAATATAACCGATTCCTCCAAAAATAAATATAGTAAATGGGCCAGGATTACAGAGTATGGCTTGGGCATGCCGCTGGTTGGATATTCCATAACTGAACCATGGTGATAGGGATACTACAGGTACTATCATGTTGAGTCTACAGGATCCAGTGTTTGGTACCATCAATTGGGGGATTAGTTGAACTCAGGAGTCAAATTACAAAAAGGAGAGCGAGTGAGAGCAGGCAGATTGGAAGCCATCAAGATTAAAGGGGTACATGGATGAGCGGACCTTGAAGGCGTGGCGCGGCTTGCATCCCATGAGCTGGAGCGTGCTCTGCAGGACGGGGCGGGTGTAGTGGAAGGTGCTCCTCCGGCCATGGCCGTGGTGGTCGGCGACGGCAATGTAGAGCAGCCTGGAGGCCGCCATGCCCTGCAACCAGGCAGTGAGTCAAGAGAGCGGCAAATCGAGGAGGAGGAGGGGAGGAGCAGTGGTGGACCTCGTGGGGAGGGGGTCTTGAGTCTGGGCATTGTCGCCGCATGGAGGGGAGAGGTGGCGGAGGGCGGTGCGGCGGGCGATGTCACGGCGGACACGCAGCGGCCGCCCATGCCCTCCACATGGCCATGGCCGCCACTCACCACGCGCTCTCTCCTGCTTCCTCACCTGGCCCTCTGAGCCCACCCGATGTCCGTGCGCGTGCGTAGTTTTTTTTTCTTCTTTTTTTACCAAGCAACCGACTTTGTTTCTTGCCGAACGATAGGCTGATGTCAGCCGGCTGTAAAATCCTTAGGCCGTTTTTCGGCTTAGTGTTTTTTTGTCACCAATTAAGTTGTGGAGATTTTGAAGCTTTTATGGCAATTTGTTGGGAGTCTTTAATTAAGTGGTGGAGATTTTCTCAAGCTTGTACGGGTTTGTTGACAACCCTCAAGGTTCAATTGTTCGATTGCGGACTTCTCTTTTCATGGGAAGGCTCGAGGACAATACGGTGAGGCCTTCATGACGTTTGGGGAGCCTTGTGCCTCCACACCACTTCAACGGAGAGTAGCACTCATAAGAGTGCGAACTTCGTGATACATCATCATCTCCTTTTGCCTGGATTATTTCTATGTCCGAGTTCTTTACTTATGCAATTTACATTGTGATAGCATTCGTGCTTGAAGTATATATCTTGATATTGCATAGTTGTTTGTTTTTCTTAGCATTAGTTATTGGTGCACATATGTGAACCATAGCATATATAGGTTTTTCGCTTGGCAAATTAAATGCTAGTTCTATTACACATTTATTCAAGACAATATCGTAAAAGTTTAAAATAGTTATTCATCCTCCTCTAGGCGACATCTCTGCCCTTTCAATAAGTCCAATGTGGCGCACAAGTGAAACATCACGTTTAGCCCTACTTAAAGCCTGAACCAGACCCATCTGAAACCTCATATCTCTCACTCAATTGGATTTGTGAGATTGCAGTGATGATCTAAGAGGCAAGGGCAAATGGCGTGACCACTAGGGAACAAAATAAAAGAAGTAAAGTTCTATGGCAGTCATCGATTCTTCTTTATACAAACAAATTGAGCAACAAAAGGTATGTACTCCTTTATTTCTTGCAAAATAAATCTTTAAGATAAAGAGACATAGCTTTATTACATAGATTCCTTGTTCGACAAAAGGTAAAAATGAGCCGTTGAGTTAATATCTGAGTGAGGAAAGGAAAACGTCCTTTAGCAGGGCTATGAGCTATCAATTTTTATCATGAGGATAAAATGAGTTACTTAGATACATCCGAGTCAGGAAAGGGAAATATCTTTTGTCACTCGTATATTGGCTTTCCTTCTCGATTAACCCGAATTGTGTAATCTTAAATCTTTCAAGTGAACCTTTTAGGTAGTATTGTTAAATTCTTTTTTTTTGTGATCACACAATCAGAGAGTAGGAGTATCTGAAGTAACATGGTCAATCGAGAGGTAGTAAGTATTGGGTGTATACGAATGTCTTATAACAAAGGTCATCCTACACTTTGCGAAAGTTGATAGAAGGATGCTATTTAATCAGTTTGGTTGCATCATTGCAGTCTGATTTAGTTATATGTTTGGAGAACACTGAGTGAAGAGGATCGACTAAGAAGACTTGGGCCATTCTAAGCTTACCATGTGTCGCCTAAAAGCTCCCCTATTCTCGATGTTGGCACAAGTCGTGTTGGAGTCCTTGGACTTAACACTAGGGAGGTCCTCGTACTAGCCTCGGGGTTTCTCTACTCTCTAGCCCTCCCCCTTGAGTTATATTCAAATGAGAGTGAATGGCTACATTCTCATGGGACTATTTATAGTCTTAGAGGCCTTAGCAAATGACCAAGGGCTCCCTTCTTTTGGTACATGGGGGTAGCTATGGTCATTTGTGATCCACTAGTCCATTACGGACTAGGAATGAGAGGTGGTATTTTGTCAACGATGGACTAGCCTACACATATCCTCACACCATCTTGGGTTTCTTTCACTTGGGCTTTGATGAGTGCAAAACACAACATGTTTTACATCACCTAAACGCCTAAGTAGTGTTAGGAATTTCGTATTTTATCGCTTTGGTGCGTATCCATTCTATTTGTTTCAAGTAATCTTGGAAATAAGGAGGTTTTGCAACCAATGCAAAAGGGACCAAATCTGAGCGAAATAATGATGATTTTGAGCAATAAAGACTTGCCAACAATGACCCACACCAAGCCAAGGCAAAAATTTGTGAAAAGACGAACACAGAAGCTTTAGAGACCCGTGGTGCGGTCAGGCCCGCCCGTACCGCATGACCATACCACCCGTCGTTGGAACCGTGTCATCAAATATATTCACCCCGTGAAGTCGAATCTGAGAAGCGAGATATAGAGCCACCAGAAAACACCGAAACCTGACCTCCTGGAGGGATCCGGAGGGGGAAATCGCCAAAGGGGATCTATCACCACCACAACTGGGATCATTGGAGGCTAAGGCGTCGACCATCATCATGATCATCATCACCACCACCACCATCAACATCATCATCACCATTGGGCATCTCGTTGTAATCCTTAAACTCGAGTGGGATTCGTGTTTGTATTCATTCGATCTTCCATTTTCCATCCATAGATTCATGATGATGTTATTTGCCTCCATGTGTGAGTAGACCCATTTGTTCTTAGGAGATGGAGAAACCCTAGCAAAATTATGAAATGAAATAAAGTTATGAAGTGTGCTGGTTCTTATCAACGATATGATGTTGTGTGTTGTAGACCATATAATATTTGCCTAAGGGACATTGGTAAACATCATCGCTGCATATGGTTCGCAGTACGTGGGCATACATGTGACAACAATGTGCCGCCTCTGTCAATCATGTGTATACGAGGATAACAAGGACTAGTACCTATTGCCATAACCATGGGGAGACCCTTAATTACTGAACATGCACGACATGCGATGGGATAAGGTAGTGGCCATGAGGGATGTGAAACAGTGCTTCTAGGAGCATTCATATAGGAACCTTACCACACACAGACATATCTAAAAGACAAAATCAATATTCCTAATCACCACATCTAGGGTAGTGGTTGATCCACAACTCCCGGAGAACGCTTTACCCCTACCGAGTTTCATTAATTTACCATTATTCGCATAATCTCATTTTTAGTTTACTTAATTTACTTTGTTCACAAACCCTTAAAACTATCATCTTTATTTTGCTTTGGATTTAAAGACAACTTTGAGGTACTTCTAAGTGAAGGTAACAAGAGGCAATAAAATTGCTAGTAATCAAGCTAAACCGTGGATTCGACACTCTTACTTTTGAAAACTAGCTACACATCATCCGCAACCTTGCAGACACCAGGCTTGATCGTTAATTTTTTCTTATTTGTTAAGCCTGCCCCGATCTATCACTTTTGTGAAAAACTATAGGGGAGAAACATGTTTTGTCGCCATACCTAGATTGTAAAGCCTCTCTAGTGTTTGCTATACCATTATTTTACCTTTTTGAAGAGTTGTGCATTATACCTCTTTGGTGAGATGTTCGTTTACATTTTGCAGCTTGCTCCTCTCAAAGAGACATACCATGACAACTACGGGCATGGAAGGCTATTTATAGGATTAGGGCCTTGGGAAATTACCAAGGGCTCTGCTCTTTTGGTAGGTGGGGGCACTAGTAGAAAACATGCCTTTCGTCAAGCCCCTTTAGTCCTGGCCGTAGTATGGGCCGGGACTAAAGGCCTGGCCACGTCGCCCTGAATCTGCCCAAGCGTACGACATCCATTGGTCCCGGTTCGTTAGGAACCATTTGTCCTGGTCTGGGATACAAACCGGGACTAAACAGTTATGCGGCCCGCTGCGTCCAGCTGGTCCCCATTTAGTCCCGGTTTGTATCTCAAACTGGGACAAATGGGCTGGCCCTATATATATGGCAGCCCCCTCTCCCCTCTCTCTTGTTTTTTTCCTGGTGGGTGGATGATACGTCTTCAACGTATCGATAATTTCTTATGTTCCATGCTACTTTATTGATGATACCTACATGTTTTATGCACATTATATGTCATATTTATGCATTTTCTGGAACTAACCTATTAACAAGATGCCGAAGAGTCAGTTGCTGTTTTCTGCTGTTTTTGGTTTCAGAAATCCTAGTAAAGAAATATTCTCGGAATTGGACGAAACTTTCGCCCAGGGTCCTATTTTTGCACGAAGCTTCCAGAAGACCGAAGAGATAACGAAGTGGGGCCACGAGGCAGCCAGGAGCTAGGGCGGCGCGGCCCAGGCCCTGGCCGCGCAGCCCTACCCCCTGGGCACCTCGTGTGGCCCCCCGCGTTGCCCTTCCGCCTACTTAAAGTCTCCGTCGTGAAACCCCCAGTACCGAGAGCCACGATACGGAAAACCTTCCAGAGACGCCGCCGCCGCGAATCCCATCTCGGGGGATTCAGGAGATCGCCTCCGGCACCCTGCCGAAGAGGGGATTCATCTCCCGGAGGACTCTTCATCGCCATGATCGCCTCCGGAGTGATGAGTGAGTAGTTCACCCCTGGACCATGGGTCCATAGCAGTAGCTAGATGGTCGTCTTCTCCTTGTTGTGCTTCATTGTTGGATCTTGTGAGCTGCCTAACATGATCAAGATCATCTATCTGTAATACTATATGTTGTGTTTGTCGGGATCCGATGGATAGAGAATACTATGTTATGGTGATTATCAATCTATTGTTTATGTGTTGTTTATGATCTTGCATGCTCTCCGTTATTAGTAGAGGCTCTGGCCAAGTTTTTGCTCTTAACTCCAAGAGGGAGTATTTATGCTCGATAGTGGGTTCATGCCTTCATTGACACAGGACGGTGTGAGAAAGTTCTAAGGTTGTGATGTGCTGTTGCCACTAGGGATAAAACATTGATTCTATGTCTAAGGATGTAGTTGTCGATTACATTACGCACCATACTTAATGCAATTGTCTGTTGCTTAGCAACTTAATACTGAATGGGGTTCGGATGATAACCTGAAGGTGGACTTTTTAGGCATAGATGCAGTTGGATGGCGGTCTATGTACTTTGTCGTAATGCCCAATTAAATCTCACTATATTTATCATATCATGTATATGCATTGTTATGCCTTTCTCTATTTGTCAATTGCCCGACTGTAATTTGTTTACCCAACATGCTTTTATCTTATGGGAGAGACACCTCTAGTGAACTGTGGACCCCGGTCCTATTCTTTACATAGCATACAATCTACTGCAATTGTGTTTTACTGTTTTCTTTGCAAACATCTTCCACTCGATACGTTTAATCCTTTGTTACAGCAACCCGGTGAGATTGACGACCTCACTGTTTCGTTGGGACAAAGTACTTGGGTTGTGTTGTGCAGGTTCCGCGTTGGCGCCGGAATCCCTGGTGTTGCGCCGCATCACATTTCGCGACCATCAACCTTCAACGTGCTTCTTGGCTCCTACTGGTTCGATTAAACCTTGGTTTCATACTGAGGGAAACTTGCTTCTATACGCATCATACCTTCCACTTGGGGTTCCCAATGGACGTGTGCATCTACGCGTATCAAGCTAAATTTCTGGCGCCGTTGCCGGGGAGATCAAGACACGCTGCAAGGGGAGTCTCCACTTCTCAATCTCTTTACTTTGTTTTTGTCTTGCTTTATTTTATTTACTACTTTGTTCGCTGCACTAAATCAAAATACAAAAAAATTAGTTGCTAGTTTTACTTTATTTACTGTCTTGCTCTCTATATCAAAAACACAAAAAAATTAGTTACTTGTCTTTGCCTAGTTTACTTTATTGCTACTAAAATGAGTAATCCTGAAGTTGAAGTTCGTTCTTTTAAGCAACAAGGTGGAGAAAGTTTTAAAGATGCTTGGTATAGAATTAGTAATGCTCATCATAGGTGCATTAAGAAACACTCCACCATTATCCTTCTTAGGAACTTTTATGTTGGTTTATCTAGTTGGAATAGGTATGTTCTTGATACTCTTTCGGGTGGAAATTTCCTAGGTACTCCCGCTTTAGAAGCTAGTTGCATCATTGAGAGTCTAGTTGGAATGCCACCTGTTAATGAAGTTAAAATTGAAATCTCTCTTGAGGATGTTATGAAAAAATTGGAAACCATAGAGAAAAAATTTCCAAGTATTGAAACTAAATTGGAAATGTTATTGGATAAAACTGATGAACTTGATAAATCCCTAGGAGGAATTGATGAAAGAATTAGTGTCCTAGGAACTTGTGTTGTCCATGATAATCAAACCAATAGGATTGATGAACTTGAAAAAGCTATGGGAACCTTGGGTTCAACCTTTTCTTCTCTCAAGTATAATGAGAAAGCTTATGTGGGTAAAGAGCAAAAATTCATGTACGCCTCTAAAGTGTCTAAACAAAAGAATTATTATAGGCCTAAAATTTCTAAAACCCCTAGCACCACCATAGAGAATTTAGATAATGGAGCACCTAAAGTACCCTCTGCAACAAGTTGTGTTTGTATGAAAAATAATGTTGATGCTTCTACTCTTGATGTTACTTGATTTACACTTTCTGCGCCTAGCTGAAAAGCGTTAAAGAAAAGCGCTTATGGGAGACAACCCATGTTTTTACCTACAGCAATTTTTTGTTTTGTTGAGTCTTGGAAGTTGTTTACTACTGTAGCAACCTCTCCTTATCATGTTTTTGTGCCAAGTAAAGTTTCTATGTCAAAGTTGATGTTATATTTGGGATCGCTGCGCAGAAACAGCACTGCTGTCTGTCACGAATCTGGGCACAGTTCTCTGTAGAAAATTCGAAAAAATCTGCCAATTTACGAGCGTGATCCTCAGATATGTACGCAACTTTCATTAGTTTTGAGTTTTTCCATTTGAGCAAGTCTGGTGCCAGCTTTAAATTCATCTTTACGGACTGTTCTGTTTTTGACAGATTCTGCCTTTTATTTCGCATTGCCTCTTTTGCTATTTTGCATTTATTTCTTTTATCCATTAATGTCCAGTAGCATTATGCAATGTCCAGAAGTGAAAATAATGATTGTGTCACCTCTGAATGTGTGAATTATTAATTGTGCACTAACCCTCTAATGAGTTTGCTTGAAGTTTGGTGTGAAGGAAGTTTTCAAGGGTCAAGAGAGGAGTATGATATACTATGATCAAGAGGAGTGAAAGCTCTAAGCTTGGGGATGCCCCCGTGGTTCACCCCTGCATATTCTAAGAAGACTCAAGCGTCTAAGCTTGGGGATGCCCAAGGCATCCCCTTCTTCATCGACAACATCATCAGGTTCCTCCCCTGAAACTATATTTTTATTCAATCACATCTTGTGTTCTTTACTTGGAGCGTCGGTTTGTTTTTGTTTTTGTTTTTGTTTGAATAAAATGGATCCTAGCATTCACTTTGTGGGAGAGAGACACGCTCCGCTGTTGCATATGGACACATGTGTCCTTAGGCTTTACTCATAATGTTCATGGCGAAGTTTCTTCTTCGTTAAATTGTTATATGGTTGGAATTGGAAAATGCTACATGTAGTAATTCTAAAATGTCTTGGATAATGTGATACTTTGCAATTATTGTGCTCATGTTTAAGCTCTTGCATCATATACTTTGCACCCATTAATGAAGAAATACATAGAGCTTGCTAAAATTTGATTTGCATATTTGGTCTCTCTAAGGTCTAGATAATATCTAGTATTGAGTTTTGAACAACAAGGAAGACGGTGTAGAGTCTTATAATGTTTACAATATGTCTTTTATGTGAGTTTTGCTGCACTTGTTCATCCTTGAGTTTGCTTCAAATAACCTTGCTAGCCTAAACCTTGTATCGAGAGGGAATACTTCTCATGCATCCAAAATCCTTGAGCCAACTACTATGCCATTTGTGTCCACCATACCTACCTACTACATGGTATTTCTCCGCCATTCCAAAGTAAATTGCTTGAGTGCTACCTTTAAAATTCCATCATTCACCTTTGCAATATATAGCTCATGGGACAAAATAGCCTTAAAAACTATCGTAGTATTGAATATGTACTTATGCACTTTATCTTTTATTAAGTTGTTTGTTGTGCGATAACCATGCTTCTGGGGAACGCCATCAACTATTGTTGAATATCATGTGAGTTGCTATGCATGTCCGTCTTGTCTGAAGGATCTATCATTTTAGTGGTTGGAGCATGCAAAATTGTTAGAGAAGAACATTGGGCCGCTAACTAAAGCCATGAATCATGGTTGAAGTTTCAGTTTTGGACATATATCCTCAATCTCATATGAGAATAATAATCATTGCTACATGCTTATGCATTTAAGAGGAGTCCATTATCTGTTGTTAATGTTGTCCCGGTATGGATGTCTAAGTTGAGAATAATCAAAAGCGAGAAATCCAAAATGCGAGCTTTCTCCTTAGACCTTTGTACAGGCGGCATGGAGGTACCCCTTTGTGACACTTGGTTGAAACATGGCATGCAAAAATCCGGTAGTCCAAGCTAAGTAGGACAAGGTGCGGGCACTATTAGTATACTATGCATGAGGCTTGCAACTTGTAAGATATAATTTTCATAACTCATATGCTTTATTACTACCGTTGACAAAATTGTTTCATGTTTTCAAAATAAAAGCTCTAGCACAAATACATCAATCGATGCTTTCCTCTTGAAGGACCTTTCTTTTATTTTTATTGTTGAGTCAGTTTACCTATCTCCCTCCACCTTAAGAAGCAAACACTTGTGTGAACTGTGCATTGATTCCTACATACTTGCATATTGCACTTGTTATACTACTTTATGTTGACAATATCCATGAGATATACATGTTATAAGTTGAAAGCAACCGCTGAAACTTCATCTTCCTTTGTGTTGCTTCAATACCTTTACTTTGATTTATTGCTTTATGAGTTAAATCTTATGCAAGACTTATTGATGCTTGTCTTGAAGTACTATTCATGAAAAGTCTTTGCTATATGATTCACTTGTTTACTCATGTCATTACCATTGTTTTGATCGCTGCATTCACTACATATGTTTACAAATAGTATGATCAAGATTATGATGGCATGTCACTTCAGAAATTATCTTTGTTATCGTTTTACCTGCTCGGGACGAGCAGAACTAGTGGAATGTGGGTTTGTGCTAGTCTTTTTTATTAGTATGCACTAGAGGTGTTTGTTGACATGTGTGTTAGAGCGATGCCACTTGAGTTCACAGAAGACAAACATGATATGAGGTGCCAGAGGCACACTTAAGCTTCCTCCTCTTAATTTACACTTGTCCTAAAAGGTTAGCAACCATTTTCTCGTTTAGACCGTGCGGTACTAATTTTAGGATCGTGATTGTGTTTGATATACAGTTGTATGATGCACATGAGCCATCCATGGATGTACAGTGACCGACACACACCCGCTTATAGAAAAGGCGTGCATTCTTTTCACGATGCAGCCGAGGCGAACAAGCATGGTGCTGGATTTATGTTTTGTCCATGTGTTGAATGTCGGAATGAGAAGGATCACACTTCCTCAAGAGTCATTCAGAGCCACCTGCTTCATTTCGGTTTCATGTCTGGCAATAATGTTAGACGAAGCATGGAGAAAGAGGGGTTATGATGGAAGAGAGGGATGAAGAAGAGAACGGTAATGACAATTATCGATCTATGTTCGTTGAGTACGCTGATACCGCAATGGAAGACAAAGAAGAAGAAGGTCAGGGTGAAGATCAGGCACCAGATGAGCCTGCTGATGACCTTGGTCGGGTCATTTCTGATGCACGCCGAGGCTACGATACAGAAAAGGAGCGGTTGTAGTTCGAGCGGATGTTACAGGACCACAATAAATTGTTGTACCCAACTTGTGAAGATGGCCAGAAGAAGCTGGGAAACACACTGGAATTGCTGAAGTCGAGGGAAGAGAGCGGTGTGGCTGACTCGACATTTGAAAAGTTGCTGCTAATAATGAAGAAGATGCTTCCAAGAAAGAACGAATTGCCGGCCAACACGTACGAAGAAAAGAAGCTTGTCTACCCTCTAGGATTAGACGTGTAGAAGATACATGCATGCTCTAATGACTACATCCTCTACCGTGGTGAGGAGTACGAGAATATGTATAAATGCCCGGTATGGACTGCATTGTGGTATAAGATCAGAAAAGATGACCCTGGTGATATTGAGGGCGAGCCACGCAGGAAGAGGGTTCCTGCCAAGGTGATGTGGTATGCTCCTATAATACCACGGTTGAAACGTTTGTTCAGAAACAAAGAGCATGCCATGTTGTTGTGATGGCACATGGAAGACCGTATGAAAGGATACAAGTTGAGGCACCCCACCGATGGTCGGTAGTGGAGAAAAATCGAGAGAGAGTTCCCGGACTTTGCAAGTGACGCAAGGAACTTATGGTTTGGTCTAAGTACAGATGGAATGAATCCTTTTGGGGAGCTGCAGTCACAACACCTGGCCCGTGACTCTATGTATCTACCACCTTCCTCCTTGGTCGTGCATGAAGCAGAAGTTCATTATGATGCTAGTGCTTATCCAACATCCGAAGCAACTCGGCAACGACATTGATGTGTACCTAAGGTCATTAGTTGAGGAACTTTTACGGTTGCGGGCCAAACCAGGTGTACGTGTGTCGGATGAGCACAAACAAAAGGAATTTGACCTAAGATCGTTGCTTTTCATCACCATCAATGATTGACTTGCTCTTAGTAACATTTCAGGAGAGTCAAACAAGGGATACAATGCATGCACACACTGTTTAGATCAGACAGAAAGTATATATCTAGAAAATGTAGGAAGAATGTGTACCCGTACAATCGTCGTTTTCTTCCGCAAAAGCATCCCTTAAATAAAAAGGTAATCATTTCAATGGCAAGGAAGAAACCCGGTCAAAGCCTAGCACCCGTACTGGTGCTGAAGTATTTGATATGGTCAAGGATTAAAAAGTAATCTTTGGAAAGGGTCCTGGCAGCCAACCTGTTCCTAACGGCGCTGATAAGCGCACGCCCATGTGGAAGAAGAAATCTATATTTTGGCAGCTGCCCTATTGGGAAGTCCATGAGGTCCGCTCCACAATCGACGTGATGCACCTGACGAAGAATCTTTGCGCGAATATTCTAGGCTTCCTGAGCTTGTATGGGAAGTCAAAAGATACACCGGGAGCACGGGAGGACCAGGAATGTCAGAAAGGACGAGACGGCAAGCATCCATGTCAGTTTCAAGGGCCTGCCAGCTATGTTCTTAGCAAGGAAGAGAATGAAATCTTTTTTGAAGTCCTTTTCAGTATCAAGGTCCCGACTGGCTTCTCGTCGAAAATAAAGGGAATAGTAAATATGAAAGAGAAAAAATTACAAAACCTAAAGTCTCATGGCTGCCACGTGCTTATGAGGCAATTGCTTCCGGTTACATTGAGGGGAATTCTACCGAAAAATGTTCGACTGGCCATTGTGAAGGTATGTGCATTCCCCAATGCAATTTCTCAGAAGGTAATCGATTGAGAAAGTCTATCAGCGTTACAGATTGATGTGGTCCAATGTATGGTCGGCTTTGAGTTGTTGTTCCCACCATCCTTCTTCAATATTATGACGCACCTCCTAGTTCACCTAGTCGAAGAGATTAGAATTCTCGGTCATGTGTTTCTACACAATATGTTCCCCTTCGAGAGGTTCATGGGAGTCTCAAAGAAATATGTTTGTAACTGTGCTAGGCCAGAAGGAAGCATCTCCAAGGGCTATGGAACAGAGGAGGTCATTGAGGTTTGTGTAGAGTTTCTCCTGACCTTAAGCGGATTGGTGTTCCTCAATCTCGGTATGACGGGAGGCTGACTGGAAAAGGCACACTAGGAAGGAAAGCAACGATATGTATGGACGAACATTCTTTCACTCAAGCACACTACGGGGCCCACCGTGGGGCCTGTGGCGTCTGGAGGCCGGAACCAGGAGGGTTCCGCCATGGGAAGTGATACGTCTCCAACGTATCTATAATTTCTTATGTTCCATGCTAGTTTTATGACAATACCAACATGTTTTAGTCATACTTTATAATGTTTTTATGCGTTTTCCGGAACTAACCTATTAACAAGATGCCGCAGTGCCAGTTCCTGTTTCTGCTGTTTTTGATTTCAGAAAAGTTAGTTTACGAATATTCTCGGAATTGGACGAAACAAAAGCCCAGGGTCTTATTTTCCACGGAGGGTTCCAGAACACCGAAGAGTAGACGGAGAGGGGCCACGAGGCGGCCACCCCATAGGGCGGCGCGGCCCCACCGCTGGCCGCCCCGCCATATGGTGTGGGCCCCTCGGGTGCCCCCCTGCGCTGCCCCTTCGCCTATTTATTCCCTCCGTCGCGAAAATGCTAGTACCGAGAGCCACGATACGGAAAAATTCCAGAGACACCGCCGCCGTCAACCCCATCTCAGGGGGTTCAGAAGATCGCCTCCGGCACCCTGCCGGAGAGGGGAATCATCACAGGAGGGCTCTACATCACCATGCCCACCTCCGGACTGATGCGTGAGTAGTTCATCCTTGGACTACGGGTCCATATAGTAGCTAGATGGTTGTCTTCTCCTCTTGTGCTATCATGTTTAGATCTTGCAAGCTGCCTATCATGATCAGGATCATCTATTTGTAATGCTACATGTTGTGTTTGTTGGGATCTGATGAATATTGAATACTATGTCAAGTTGATTATTGATCTATCATATATGTGTTATTTATGTTCTTGCATGCTCTCCGTTGCTAGTAGAGGCTCTGGCCAAGTTGATACTTGTGACTCCAAGAGGGAGTATTTATGCTAGATAGTGGGTTCATGTCTCCATTGAATCTGGGGGAGTGACAACAACCCCTAAGGTTGTGGATGTGCTGTTGCCACTAGGGATAAAACATCGATGCTTTGTCTAAGGATATTTGTGTTGATTACATTACGCGCAGTACTTAATGCAATTGTCTGTTGTTCGCAACTTAATACTGGGGGGGGTGCGGATGCTAACCTGAAGGTGGACTTTTTAGGCATAGATGCATGCTGGATGGCGGTCTATGTTCTTTGTCGTAATGCCCTAAGTAAATCTCATAGTAGTCATCATGATATGTATATGCATCTCTATTCTGTCAATTGCCCAACTGTAATTTGTTCACCCAACATGCTATTTATCTTATTGGAGAGACACCACTAGTGAACTGTGGACCCCGGTCCTTTTTCTTTTACATCTGAAATACAATCTACTGCAATCATTGTTCTCTGTTGTTTTCTGCAAGCAAACATAATTCTCCACACCATACGTTTAATCCTTTGTTTTCAGTAAGCCAGTGAGATTGAAAACCTCACTGTTAAGTTGGGGCAAAGTAGTTTGATTGTGTTGTGCAGGTTCCACGTTGGCGCCGGAATCACTGGTGTTGCGTCGCACTACACTCCTCCACCAACAACCTTCACGTGGCCTTCATTTCCTACTGATTCGATAAACCTGTTACCACCCGATTTTGGCCAAATCAGGAGGTGGGCCGTAAGTGAAGATGGGCTTTGAAGATTACACGTGGAGCATCTTTGAAGCGGCCTCGCGCGAAGAGTTTCGGCTTAACTGCCTATGTATCTGTAATATAGTAGATCGCATTGTAACTTAGATTAAGAGATAGAGTCTGGCCCGTGCACGGTTAGGTGCACGCCTCAATTAGAAAGTCCCTTGGACTATAAATATGTATCTAGGGTTATCGGAAAAGGAGGACAATCATCGTTCAACAAACACAAAATCAGGCGCATCGCCACCCCTTTCTTCGAGGGTTTCTTCCGGGTAAGCACCATGCTGCCTAGATCGCATCTCGCGATCTAGGCAGTATACGTTTATTCGTCTACCTTGTACTGCTCGTGCTGAAGCGTTGTTGATGGCGAGCGGTACTACTTATCTTTAGGTGTTTAGGGGCTTGCATTGATGCTTTCTCATGCATATCTGCGTGGCAATGCCGTCCCTCGACACCTAGCTGCCCTTACACCTTTACGGGTGTAAGGGCAGCATCTTGCTTGTTCATTACTTAGTAGATCCGATCCGTTATAGTTGCTCCTTGATCCGCAAGGATTAGTTTAATATCTGCATAGTTAGGCCTTATGCTGGGGTCGGACGATCCGGTAGTGCGTTAGGTGTTGTTTACCGTCCCTGCGAGGGATGTTCCGGGAATCAACGTTACGTTGGTTTTTAGGCCTCTTGTAGGGGTAGTTTGCATCATCTTCCGTAGCTGCTAGGCCCGATCACACGTAGGACGTTCCGGTTATGCGGTGAAAACCCTAAACTGTCGTAGATCGGTTTAGCTTTGTTTTGATCAAGCAGGATCCCCGTGTCATTGTAAATCCAACGTGAACCACGGGGCGATCGGCTCTTTGAGCCGATCCACAGGGCAACCTGAGAGCCGATAGGGCTCGTATTTAATGTTTACGTGTCTACCATGCAGGAACAATCGAAGCACTCTAACACCTTCCTGATCGGGTCTAGGTCAGGTGGCACGCCCTAGCAACCGCCAGGACGTGGCTAGAAGATTTGCGGGATGACGCGAGGTGCCAGGGTCCACTAAGCGGCCTTGGGAGCCTCCCGGCTCTTCGTGTTGCTTAACCATTGCCCGTCGGGGGGTTTTGGAGGGTAACACATTCTGGCACGCTCGGTGGGACATCTTCTGCAACATCCACGTCAACACCGACATCCGAGATGGCAGAGGAACAGATCACATACAAGGATCTCCCTGCGGAGCACAAGAAGACATACGATGAGCCGAAGGCCATCTGGGAAGCCGAGCTCATCGGCTCCTTTGAGACGACCCGTTCTCACAGCATCAGGCTCAAAGGAGACACGCGTCTGTCGCATGGCGTCAACACGGTAGATCTCAGCCACTCCATAAGGGAGCCAGGGTTCTCTTTTGATGTCAATATGGCAGGGTTTGTGATCCGCCATGGCAAAGATAAAGCAGAGAGCAGCCACTCTCGTGGCAAGGATAAAGAGGAGGCCGTTCCACGCGACCGGCCCCAAGATGATGATAGACGGTACCTAACCGAGGAGGAGGTGAGAAGCATACGGTATCAGCGCCCACTCTCTGTGCATCTCCTCAACAAATATGAGCAGCAGTGCGACCGACGTCGGTGCTACGACGAAGACGATGAAAAATATCGTCGGTCTGATGCAGAAAACAGGAGGTATCGTCAGCACGACGGGAACAACGACAGGTACGAACGTCACGCTAGAGGGAGGTCAAGGGAGCAAGACAACGTGGATAAGCACTGGAACTGTCCCTTCTTCAAACATTGCTGGGACTCAGGAATGAGCCGATTGCCAACAATCGAGAATTGCCCAGAATGCAAACAACAAAGGAGAAGGGCAAATGAAGATTCAGTGTTCGAGCGTCTAGGACCTCTCCCACCTCATAACAGACGAGCTGAGTCATCTCAAGAAGAAGACTTCGAGGAGTCAGATGGAGAAGAAGATAGGTATCACCGACCAAGGTGGTGCCCTGATGGACTCAGCCATTCTCAGAAGCGTAGAGTGCAGCGGCTGCGAAACCTGGAAGAAGCCGAGGCACAGTACCTGTACACGTTGAGAAGAGCACGGCCCGATCTGGCCGTGAAAATTCAGCAGACATTGGAGACGAAGGCGCGCCCGCCAAGGAAAGTATGGCGCCCAAAACAGGCGAAAGCCGATGCACAGGCATCGGCTGACGCCGATGTAGAGACGTCGGCTGGCACAAACACAGTGTTCAGGATCTCGTCAGAGATTTATGACCCAAGACGTGGTAAACGTGCCTCCGACGAGTCACGTCACCATAATAAGAGACCGAGAAGTTGTAAACCCTCATCAAGCATCACAATGGAAAAGGAGGCCGATTTTAGCGATCGGCCAGTATTACCCTCAACGTACGCTTTGCCTGTGTTCAACATTGACCTCGCAGGCGATGGAAAGCTGGGTTATGGGTTTACATCAGCTGACGAGCTAGAAAAGATCGATATTGGTCCTGGGGACAAGCCACGACCAACATTTATCAGCAAAAAGTTAGACCCGCATCTGAGGGGCCTGATGATAGCCCTATTAAAAGAGTACCCAGATTGTTTTGCCTGGGATTATACAGAGATGCCTGGGTTAGACAGGAGCATCATTGAGCACAGGCTCCCGCTGAAGAAAGGATTTCGGCCGTTCCAGCAGCGAGCACGACAGATGAAGGCCGAAGTCTTGGAGGAAGTCAAGAAGGAGATCAAGAAGATGCTGGACGCCGGGTTCATCAGGCCATGCAGGTACGCTGAATGGATTTATAATGTTGTACCTGTGGAGAAAAAGGACGGCCGATGGCGCGTAGCCATAGATTTTCGGAACCTTAACAGCGCCACTCCAAAGGACGAATATCCGATGCCAGTAGCAGAGACCCTGATCAATGCAGCTGCTGGTCATAAAATATTGAGTTTCATGGATGGCAATGCTGGCTACAACCAAATTTTCATGGCTCCAGAGGATATACACAAGACTGCATTCAGAGTGCCAGGCCCAGTGGGCTTGTTTGAATATGTGGTCATGACGTTTGGACTGAAGAACGCCGGCGCAACATACCAAAGAGCCATGAACTACATCTTCCATGATCTAATTGGCAAGTTGGTGGAGATTTACATCGACGACGTGGTGGTAAAGTCTGTTGCGACAGACGGACACTTAGAGGATTTGCGACAGGTCCTGGACCGAACTCGGAAGTTCGGACTGAGAATGAATCCAAAGAAGTGCGCCTTCGGTGTGACGGCCGGTCAGTTCCTAGGATTTTTGGTCCACGAGCGTGGGATTGAGATCGGCCTGAAGAGTCAAGAGGCAGTGCGAACGATGAAGCCGCCCACCACAAAGAAGGAGCTCCAATGTCTCATCGGCAAAATTAACTTCGTCAGAAGGTTTATCTCCAACCTGTCGGGGCGAATTGAGCCGTTCATGGGCTTGGTTAAAATCAAGTCTGATGAGGAGTTCTGCTGGGGGGCAGAACAACAACAAGCATTTGATGATATTAAGGAATACCTAACCAAGCCGCCTGTGTTAGTTCCGCCGCAGCAAGACAGGCCATTCTACACTTACTTATCAGTGGCTGACACCTCCATCGCATCAGTGGTGGTGCAGGTTTATGATGGCCTGGAAAAAGTGGTTTTCTACCTCAGCAGAAGGATGTTGGATGCAGAAACAAGGTACCCTGAAATTGAGAAGTTGTGCCTTTGTCTATTTTTTACCTGCACCAAGATCCAGCACATCCTGGTATCAGCCGAAATCATCGTCATATGCAAATCGGATGTCATCAAGCACATGTTGTTGGCTCCTGTATTAAAAGGCCGACTCGGCAAATGGATGTTTGCATTATCGGAGTTCGAGATCCGGTATCAACCGGCGAAGGCAGTCAAGGGACAGGCGTTAGCAGATCTGATTGCTGAACGAATAAACACGGACGTAGCAGCGCTATCTGTGCGTGCATGGGCCATGTTCTTTGATGGATCGGTTTGTGAGGATGGTTGCGGCATCGGCGTGCTACTCGTGTCACCTCGGGGGGCAACATACTCCTTCTCTATCAGGTTGGCTGACCTTTGCACCAATAATATGGCTGAGTACGAAGCGATCTGCAAGGGAATGGAGTTACTCCTGGAAGCTGGGGCTGAAGCAGTTGAGGTCTTCGGAGATTCCAAATTGGTGATTTCTCAGCTCACAGAAGAATACAAGTGCGAGAGCGAGTCACTCTTCCCATTATGGGTACAATGCCGTGAGTTGATATGGCCCAGTTCAGGTATATAAGCTTCAATTGGATCCCAAGGTCGCAAAATACTGAGGCAAATGACCTCGCACAAACGGCGTCGGGATACAAGGAGGTAGCAGGTGAAGCCGATTTTCAAGTGCAAGTCCTGGAGCCAGACGATTGGAGAGCCGATATCTTCAATTACTTGAAGGATCCGGCTCGGGGGGCACCTAAACGGATAAGATACAGAGCCATGAAGTATGTTCTGATTGGCGATGACTTGTTTTATAGAACATTGGAAGGATTACTTCTCAAATGTTTGGGACCAGCCGAGTCCAATCGGTTCTTGCATGAGGTGCATGAGGGTGCTTGTGGAACTCACCAGTCGGCCCATAAGATGAAGTGGCTGATTAGGCGCTCGGGATTTTATTGGCCTACCATGCTTGAAGATTACTTCCAGTATTATAAAGGGTGTCAAGCATGTCAGAAGTTTGGAAGCATTCAGATGGTACCCGCATCAGCAATGAATCCTATCATCAAACCTTGGCCATTCCGAGGATGGGGTATGGATATGATCGGAGAAATTCATCCTGCATCGAGCAAGGGCCATAGATGGGTTCTGGCCATCACGGATTACTTCACGAAATGGGTGGAGGCGGTCCCTATGAAGAAAGTAGCGTTGGAAGACGTTATCAAGTTCGTGTTGGAACATGTCATTCATAGATTCGGGATTCCCCAAACTATTACGACCGATGGAGGTTCGGTCTTCGTGTCGAAAGAGATGAAAAAGTTCTGTGATGACATGGGGATCAAGTTAATCCGATTGTCTCCATATTACGCTCAAGCAAACGGGCAGGCTGAAGCATACAATAAAAGCTTGATCAAGCTGATTAAGAGGAAAATCGACGAGCACCCTAAACGATGGCATGAGGTGTTGTCAGAGGCGCTGTGGGCTTACCGCATGTCGTGTCATGGAGCAATAAAAACCACCCCGTACCAGCTGGTCTATGGACAGGAAGCTGTGTTACCCTGGGAGGTTAAGGCAGGGTCAAGACGGGTCGCGTTTCAGAATGATTTGACTGCGGAAGAATATGCAGCCCTGATGAGTGACAGCATTGAGGATGCGACGGAACTCAGGTTGTGGTCACTTGAGAAAATCAAGGAGAACAAAGCCAAGGTGGCTCGGGCATATAATAAGAAAGTGAAGCCAAAAGAGTTCTAAGTTGATGATCTGGTATGGGAAGCCGTATTGCCGTTGGGGACGAGGGATAAAATGTATGGTAAATGGTCTCCGAATTGGCATGGCCCGTATAAAGTTGTCCAAGTTTTGAAGTGGAATGCGTACATGCTCGAGATGTTGGATGGCGTGAAGTTCCCAGTAGCCGTCAATGGCCAGCATCTCAAGAAGTATTTCCCAAGTATGTGGGATGATGGACAGTAAAGATATGGAGGCCGATACACAAATCGGCCGGTAAAAAAAAATGAAATGGGGGCCGATTGTATGAAATCGGCCGGTAAAAAAAATATAATAAGGAAAATATAGCCGATGCACGGTCATCGACTCTAGAGATTGAAGGATATTCTGAACATCTGAACGTGGTCTGTATCTGTTTGACCGTGGAAAAGGTGGCTGTTTCGCCTGGAATCGCGTTTGGAATGCAGGCCGATGCTTTGCCATCGGCTCTGTGAGCAATGACTTCGTTGAACAATCGGCCAAATTGACAAGAAAGCAGAGGTGATTGAGAGAAATTTTCTTCATTAATAAGAGAGGATCTTTACAATGAAGAGCCGATTGCTCAAGAAAGGAAGAACAAAAGAAGAGCCGATTGCTCAGGGACTACTAGTCCTACAGTGCTACTCCTCGCTGGCCTCATCATCGGTGCCGGAGCCGCCGTCGACGCTGCTCCCGGAGACTTCCTCGTCGCTGCTACCCATGTCTTCGGCAGGGGCCTCTTCTTCCTCGTCGTCGTCATCGTCTTCACTGTCCGCCCAAGCGCGGAAACGCTTTGTCGGCGGATACCCAGCGGAAGCGGAGGAATCATCTTCCTCCTCTTCTTCTTCTCCCTCCTCGTCGTCATCATCATTCTCGCTGTCCGCCCACATGCGGGGGCGCTTCATTGGCGGGTACCTGGCGGAGGAGGGGGCCTCTTCCTTCTTTACTTTTTCCTTCTCCTTGTCGGAGGAGATGGGGTTCGCCCTGGAGTGGAGGTCGTCTTCATTCTTTGGCGAAGATTGGAGGGAGAGGCCTGAGGAGGTAGAAGAAGAGGAAGACATTGCTACAGGGGAAGAGGGTTTTTTGGCGATGGTGGACAGAACAGAGCAAGGGGATGAAGAAGGGAATTGAAGGAGATGGCCAAATAGAAGGGGATACAGTGATTTAAATGCCTAAGCAGTTTTCGAGGACATGGTGCCAAAACGGTCAAATCGTGCAGAGAAGTTGGGAAGGCAAGACGTCATGATGAAGAATACTGCGACGGTTCTGCCACGACATGACCCTTCGAAGGAGACAGATGGTTTTGCAATGATCATTATCAAAACCAGGGGGGCATGTGTTACCACCCGATTTTGGCCAAATCAGGAGGTGGGCCGTAAGTGAAGATGGGCTTTGAAGATTACACGTGGAGCATCTTTGAAGCGGCCTCGCGCGAAGAGTTTCGGCTTAACTGCCTATGTATCTGTAATATAGTAGATCGCATTGTAACTTAGATTAAGAGATAGAGTCTGGCCCGTGCACGGTTAGGTGCACGCCTCAATTAGAAAGTCCCTTGGACTATAAATATGTATCTAGGGTTATCGGAAAAGGAGGACAATCATCGTTCAACAAACACAAAATCAGGCGCATCGCCACCCCTTTCTTCGAGGGTTTCTTCCGGGTAAGCACCATGCTGCCTAGATCGCATCTCGCGATCTAGGCAGTATACGTTTATTCGTCTACCTTGTACTGCTCGTGCTGAAGCGTTGTTGATGGCGAGCGGTACTACTTATCTTTAGGTGTTTAGGGGCTTGCATTGATGCTTTCTCGTGCATATCTGCGTGGCAATGCCGTCCCTCGACACCTAGCTGCCCTTACACCTTTGCGGGTGTAAGGGCAGCATCTTGCTTGTTCATTACTTAGTAGATCCGATCCGTTATAGTTGCTCCTTGCTCCGCAAGGATTAGTTTAATATCTGCATAGTTAGGCCTTATGCTGGGGTCGGACGATCCGGTAGTGCGTTAGGTGTTGTTTACCGTCCCTGCGAGGGATGTTCCGGGAATCAACGTTACGTTGGTTTTTAGGCCTCTTGTAGGGGTAGTTTGCATCATCTTCCGTAGCTGCTAGGCCCGATCACACGTAGGACGTTCCGGTTATGCGGTGAAAACCCTAAACTGTCGTAGATCGGTTTAGCTTTGTTTTGATCAAGCAGGATCCCCGTGTCATTGTAAATCCAACGTGAACCACGGGGCGATCGGCTCTTTGAGCCGATCCACAGGGCAACCCGAGAGCCGATAGGGCTCGTATTTAATGTTTATGTGTATACCATGCAGGAACAATCGAAGCACTCTAACACCTTCCTGATCGGGTCTAGGTCAGGTGGCACGCCCTAGCAACCGCCAGGACGTGGCTAGAAGATTTGCGGGACGACGCGAGGTGCCAGGGTCCACTAAGCGGCCTTGGGAGCCTCCCGGCTCTTCGTGTTGCTTAACCATTGCCCGTCGGGGGGTTTTGGAGGGTAACAAAACCTTGGTTTCTTACTGAGGGAAAACTAGCTGCTATACTCATCATACCTTCCTCTTGGAGTTCCCAACGGACGTGTGCTTTACCGTCACAAGGAAAGCTGCTTCCACGCCGCAGCAGGCTTATTTTCTGGCGCCGTTGCCGGGGAGATCAAGACACGCTGCAAGGGGAGTCTCTCACATCCATTCTCTTTACTTTGTTTATTGTCTTGCTTTATTTTATTTTCTGTCTTGCTTGCTTTCTTTATATCAAAAACACAAAAAAATTAGTTACTTTTTTTACTTTATTTAATTCGGTTTGCTTAGTTTATTTTTATTATTGCTAAAATGGGTACTCCTGAGAATACTAAGTTGTGTGATTTCACTAGCACAAATAATAATGATTTTATATGTACCCCTATTGCTCCACCTGCTACTACAGCAGAATTTTATGAAATTAAACCTGCTTTACTAAATCTTGTTATGAGAGAGCAATTTTCTGGTGTTAGTACTGATGATGCTGCTGCCCATCTTAATAATTTTGTTGAACTTTGTGAAATGCAAAAGTATAAGGATATATATGGGGATATTATAAAACTGAAATTGTTTCCTTTCTCCTTAAGAGGAAGAGCTAAAGATTGGTTGCTATCTTTGCCTAAAAATAGTATTGATTCATGGACTAAATGTAAAGATGCTTTTATTGGAAAATATTATCCTCCTGCTAAGATTATATCTTTGAGAAGTAGCATTATGAATTTTAAGCAATTGGATAATGAACATGTTGCCCAAGCATGGGAGAGAATGAAATCTTTGGTAAAGAATTGCCCTACCCATGGACTAACTACTTGGATGATCATCCAAACCTTTTATGCAGGATTGAATTTTTCTTCGAGGAAACTATTGGATTCAGCTGCTGGAGGTACTTTTATGTCCATCACTTTGGATGCTGCAACAAAGCTTCTTAATGATATGCTGATCAACTACTCTGAATGGCATACTGAAAGAACTCCTCAAGGTAAGAAGGTAAATTCTGTTGAAGAAACCTCTTCTTTGAGTGATAAGATTGATGTTATTATGTCTATGCTTGTTAATGGTAGATCTCATGTTGATCCTAATAATGTTCCTTTAGCTTCATTGGTTGCTCAAGAAGAGCATGTTGATGTGAATTTCATTAAAAATAATAATTTCAACAACAATGCTTATAGGAATAATTCTGGTAACAACAACTATAGGCCATATCCTTCTAATAGTGGTAATGGTTATGGTAATTCTTATGGTAATTCTTACAACAATAATAAGAGTGTACCCTATGATCTTGAAGTCATGCTTAAAGAATTTATTAGTACACAAACTACGTTTAACAAATCTGTTGAGGAAAAGTTTGGTAAAATTGATGTTCTTGCTTCTAGGGTTGATAGTCTTGCTCTTGATGTTGATCTTTTGAAACTTAAAGTTATGCCTGATGAAGTTAAAGATACTAAGTCATTTGCTAAAACAAATGCTATCCAAGTTCGAAATAATGACAATATTAGAATGATGGCTGAATTGCATGCTAGGTGGGAAAGAGAAGAAAAACTTGCTAAAGAGAATAATATAGCTAAAGTTTGGACTATTACCACCACTAGTAATGTTGATGCTTCACATGTTGCTAAACCTCCTACTATCAATGGTAAAATAATTGGTGTTGGCAATGTTTCTAATTCTACTGCAAAGTGTGCAAAACTGCCTGAAAGTGCTGAAACTGTTTGTGATAAAAGTGCTGAAATTTTTCAGAATGCTGTAGATCATAATGGTTTAGATTTTGATAATTGTCATATTTCTGAAGTTATTAAGTTCATACAAAAACTTGCTAGAAGTACTAATGCTATTGCTATAAATTTTGCCTTTACAAAACATATTACAAATGCTCTCATTAAAGCTAGGGAAGAGAAATTAAAACTTGAAGCTTCTATTCCTAGGAAGTTGGAAGATGGTTGGGAGCCCATCATTAAGATGAAAGTCAATGATTTTGATTGTAATGCTTTATGTGATCTTGGTGCAAGTATTTCTGTTATGCCTAAGAAACTTTATGATATGCTTGACTTGCCGCCTTTGGAAAATTGTTATTTGGATGTTAATCTTGCTGATAATTCTATAAAGAGACCTTTGGGGAGAATTGACAATGTTCACATTACGGTTAACAGTAACCTTGTCCCCGTTGGTTTTGTTGTTTTGGATATTGAATGCAATGCATCTTGTCCTATTGTTTTGGGAAGACCCTTTCTTCGAACTGTAGGTGCTGTTATTGATATGAAAGAAGGAAATATTAATTATCAATTCCCTCTTAAGAAAGGTATGAAACACTTCCCTAGAAAGAGAATCAAGATGCCTTTTGATTCTATTATTAGAACAAATTATAATTTTGATGCTTCATCTCTTGATGTTACTTGATTTGCACTTTCCGCGCCTAGCTGAAAGGCGTTAAAGAAAAAGCGCTTATGGGAGACAACCCATTGTTTTATTTCTGCAATTTTTGTTTTATATTTGAGTCAATGTGCTTGCTACTACTGTAGCATTACCTTTGTATCTTTATTTTCATGTATTGTTGTGCCAAGTAAAGTCTCTAATAGAAGGTTGATACTAGATTTGGATTTCTGCGCATAAACAGATTTCTTATCTGTCACGGATTCGCGTTTTTCTCTCTGTAGAAGAATCAAAAAAATCAGAGAAAATTCATGCGTGATCCTCATGTACGCAACTTTCATTAGTTTCGAGTTTTTCCATCTGAGCAAGTTAAGTGCCTCAAAAAAATTCGTCTTTACGGACTATTCTGTTTTGACAGATCCTGCCTTTTATTTCGCATTGCCTCTTTTACTATGTTTGAGTGGATTTCTTTGCTCCATTAAATTTCAGTAGCCTTGAGTAATGTCCAGATGTGTTGGTAATGATTGTGTCCTTGCTGAACATGTGAATTTTTATTATGCACTAACCCTCTAATGAGATTGCTTTGAGTTTGGTGTGGAGGAAGTTTTCAAGGATCAAGAGAGGAGGATGATATGATATGATCAAGAAGAGTGAAAAGTCTAAGCTTGGGGATGCCCCCGTGGTTCATCCCTGCATATTTCAAGAAGACTCAAGCGTCTAAGCTTGGGGATGCGCAAGGCATCCCCTTCTTCATCAACAAACTTATCAGGTCACCTCTAGTGAAACTATATTTTAATTCCGTCACATCTTATGTGCTTTACTTGGAGCGTCTGTTTGCTTTTATTTTCATTCATGTTTGAATAAATTCGGATCCCAGCAATCCTTGTGTTGGAGAGAGACACGCTCCGCTTTTTCATTTGAACACTAGTGTTCTTTGTTTTTAATATTCATGGCGAAAGCTGAAAGCCGCAGCACTTATACTTGTTGTTTGGTTGGAAACATAAAATGCTTCATATTGTCTAGAATAATTTGATACTTGGCAATTGTTTTGAGCTCTCAAGTAGATCATGTTTAAGCTCTTGCATCATGTAGTTTAAATCTATTAGTGGAGAACTACCGTAGAGCTTGTTGAAATTTGGTTTGCATGATTGGTCTCTCTAAGGTCTAGATATTTTCTAGTAAAAGTGTTTGAACAACAAGGAAGACAGTGTAGAGTCTTATAATGCTTGCAATATGTTCTTGTGTAAATTTTTGCTGTACCGGTTCATACTTGTGTTTGCTTCAAACAACCTTGGTAGCCAAAACCTTGTACTGAGAGGAAATACTTCTCGTGCATCAAAAAACCTTGAGCCAAAACCTATGCCATTTGTGTCCACCATAACTACCTATATGTGGTATTTTTCTGCAATTCCAAAGTAAATTGCTTGCGTGCTACCTTTAAAATTTCATTCCTTGTCTTTGCAATACATAGCTCATGGGAAAGTAGCCTAAAAAACTATTGTGGTAATGAATATGTTGCTATGTATCTTAGTTCTTATAAGTTGCTTGTTGAGCGGTAACTATGTTTCTGGGGACGCCATCAACCTATACCTTTGTTGAATATCATCTGAGTTGCTATGCATGTTCGTCTTGTCTGAAGTAAGGGAGATTTGCCATGAGTTGAATGGTTTGAGTATGCATGTTGTTAGAGAAGAACATTGGGCCGCCAACCAAAGCCATGTATCATGGTGGAAGTTTCAGCTTGGACATTAATCCTCAGAATCTCTTATGAGAATATTATTTGTTGAATGCTTTAAGCATTAAAAAGAGGAGTCGATTATCTGTTTTCTATGTTGTCCCGGTATGGATGTCCTCAAGTTGAGATCTATCAAAATCGAGAAATAAAATGCGATTTATCTCCTTGGACCTTTGTACAGGTGGCATAGAGGTACCCCTTTGTGACACTTGGTTGAAACATATGTAATGCAATGATAATCCAATGAAATCCGAGCTAATTAGGACAAGGTGCGAACACTATTAGTATTCGATGCATGAGGCTTGCAACTTATAGGAAGTTTTATGCATAACTCATATGAATTATTACTACCGTTGACACAATTGTTTCCATGTTTTCAAAATAAAAAAGCTCAAGCACATGAGCAATCCCTACTTCCCTCTGCAAAGGGCCTTTCTTTTACTTTATGTTGAGTCAGTTTACCTACTTCTTTCTATCTTAGAAGCAAACAATTGCTGAAACTTAATCTTCCTTTGTGTTGCTTCGAAACCTCTTACTTTGAATCTATTGCGTTATGAGTTAGCTCTTATGCAAGTCTTTTTGATGCTTGTCTTGAAAGTACTATTCATGAAAAGTTTTTGCTATATGATTCAGTTGTTTAGTCATGATCTTTTTGTTAGCAAACCATTGCTTTGAATCACTTCATTCATCTCATATGCTTTACAATATTGTTGATCAAGATTGTGTTGGTAGCATGTCACTTCAGAAATTATTGTTTTTATCGTTTACCTACTCGAGGGCGAGTAGGAACTAAGCTTGGGGATGCTTGATACGTCTCCAACGTATCTATAATTTCTTATGTTCCATGCTAGTTTTATGACAATACCAACATGTTTAAGTCATACTTTATAATGTTTTTATGCATTTTCCGGAACTAACCTATTAACAAGATGCCGCAGTGCGAGTTCCTGTTTTCTGTTGTTTTTGATTTCAGAAATGTTAGTTTACGAATATTCTCGGAATTGGACGAAACAAAAGCCCACGGTCTTATTTTCCACGGAGGGTTCCAGAACACCGAAGAGTAGACGGAGAGGGGCCACGAGGCGGCCACCCCATAGGGCGGCGCGGCCCCACCTCTGGCCACGCCGCCATATGGTGTGGGCCCCTCGGGTGCCCCCCTGCGCTGCCCCTCCGTCGCGAAAACCCTAGTACCAAGAGCCACGATACGGAAAAAGTTCCAGAGACGCCGCCACCGTCAACCCCATCTCGGGGGGTTCATAAGATCGCCTCCGGCACCCTGCCGGAGAGGGGAATCATCACCGGAGGGCTCTACATCACCATGCCCGCCTCCGGACTGATGCATGAGTAGTTCATCCTTGGACTACGGGTCCATAGCAGTAGCTAGATGGTTTTCTTCTCCTCTTGTGCTATCATGTTTAGATCTTGTGAGCTGCCTATCATGATCAGGATCATCTATTTGTAATGCTACATGTTGTGTTTGTTGGGATCCAATGAATATTGAATACTATGTCAAGTTGATTATTGATCTATCATATATGTGTTATTTATGTTCTTGCATGCTCTCCGTTGCTAGTAGAGGCTCTGGCCAAGTTGATACTTGTGACTCCAAGAGGGAGTATTTATGCTAGATAGTGGGTTCATGTCTCCATTGAATCTGGGGGAGTGACAGCAACCCCTAAGGTTGTGGATGTGCTGTTGCCACTAGGGATAAAACATCGATGCTTTGTCTAAGGATATTTGTGTTGATTACATTACGCGCAGTACTTAATGCAATTGTCTGTTGTTTGCAACTTAATACTGGAGGGGGTGCGGATGCTAACCTGAAGGTGGACTTTTTAGGCATAGATGCATGCTGGATGGAGGTCTATGTTCTTTGTCGTAATGCCCTAAGTAAATCTCATAGTAGTCATCATGATATGTATATGCATCTCTATTCTGTCAATTGCCCAACTGTAATTTGTTCAACCAACATGCTATTTATCTTATTGGAGAGACACCACTAGTGAACTGTGGACCCCGGTCCTTTTTCTTTTACATCTGAAATACAATCTACTGCAATCATTGTTCTCTGTTGTTTTCTGCAAGCAAACATAATTCTCCACACCATACGTTTAATCCTTTGTTTTCAGCAAGCCGGTGAGATTGACAACCTCACTGTTAAGTTGGGGCAAAGTAGTTTGATTGTGTTGTGCAGGTTCCACGTTGGCGCCGAAATCACTGGTGTTGCGCCGCACTACACTCCTCCACCAACAACCTTCACGTGGCCTTCATCTCCTACTGGTTCGATAAACCTTGGTTTCTTACTGAGGGAAAACTAGCTGCTGTACTCATCATACCTTCCTCTTGGGGTTCCCAACGGACGTGTGCTTTACCGTCACAAGGAAAGCCGCTTCCACGCCGCAGCAGGAAGCCACGACGATACCATCGCGGTGGGGCGTGTTCTGTATGTCGGGAACTTTCCAATCGTCCCTCCGGACGAGTGCTGGATTCCGGCTAAAACCGCTCCCACCAAGCTCTCCATCGTCCCAATCGGCAGCATCCACATCTTCATCGGCAAAACCGTCGATTCTGACGGAAACGCCCTGGTAAGTCATGCTGACGCGACCGCCGCTGAGCAGGACGCAGTCGCAAAGATCTGATCTGAGCCGCAGGAGCTTCCTAAGGAAGATTCCGCCTTAGATCTGGAAAATTCAAACCCCACCCAATCCGCCCCTGAGCAGGAAATCACGGTGGAATACCAATGCAGATCCGCTTGGGTCTCCCAGGTGTTAGAGAAGCAAAGGTGTCACTTCGTGCACTTCTTATCCCATACCGCAGGAGCCGCTCCTCCTCAGGACGGAGCTGGCCCCATGCAGGTTGAGGCACCCGGAAACAGCGACGCTCCGGATCAGCAGGAGGCTGTCGGAGACAGCGACGCTCCGAGACAAGAGGAAGCCGGAGACAAAGAAGAATCAATTCTCGGCAACCTAAGCCCAATTTCTGGCGACGCCTCCTCAATAAGCACATAAGAATACAACCGCCCGACGAAGGAGTTCGAGGATGGGGAAAAGGCTGACGACGCTTCCTCCATGAACACGGAAGAGTACGATCGCGCGCTGAAGGAGCTCGGAGGTGGTGAACAATCTGAAGTAGAATCCGCCCATCCTAAGCAGGTTCTAACCTTAGCAACGCTGGATCAGCAGGAAGCAGAAGATGAGCATACCCCCTCCGACCCAGGTCCATCCAATGCAGGATCTCCGCTATAGCGGGAACGGCCGCACAAGGAATACTTGACCTCGAAGGAGCTAGTTGAACAAGCAGGCATGAACGCTATGCTGCACACCGAAGTCCTCAACAAACCTATAACTCCTGACGAAGTCGCAGATCCAGAAGCTCTAGAAGCCACAAGGAAGGAGATGCTGGCCACCGCCAAGAAGTTTGCCAACACCGCAATGGCGATGCTGGATGAAAGGACAGAGGCGGAAACCATCATGAACAATTTCCTCAAAAGAGAGCGCGAGGCTGTGGAATCGCTGGAACAGGCCAAGAAACTCCGGAAGCATTGGGAGGCCAAGATGAGCGAGGCTCAGAAGGATGCTGATAGGATCAGGCGGGAGGCTATTACTCCTCGCAAAATCACCTTCGCAACTCCTAATGATCAACAGCCGCTCACAACCCCAAAGGACAACATGTAGAAGGCTTCGGACCTACTAGCCAAAAAGGACAAAGAGATCGATATCAACTACGTCCGTACGCTCGTTGCCTCAGCAATGAAGCAGCAGAGCAAGGCAGACACTTCGCGCAGGTTGGAATCCAACCCGGAACACTGTGTGTCCACCGCGCAGAAGGACGCCTCCGGCAAACAGCATCGTGATGATGAATCGCGCACCGGATCCACGGAGCGCCGGAGAAAGACCAAGGAACATCCAAACCCAATCCCGGTGCCTTCGGAATCCTCTCCGAAAGACCCAGCGAAGGGAACGGGTTCGATGTATGCTGGCAAATACAAGTACCAGAATCCGTCACCTCCGCCCTGGATCCCACGTCCTCCACCACCACCTCGCCGCCGTAGTCCAGCCGGAAGCACCAGGCCCCATGGGCCCGGTGGAATCAACATACGCGACAACGTACCGCCTCCGAGGAACAGGAACAGGGAGAGTACGCTGGAACCTCGTCGGAGTCGAAACGACGATCGTGAGCCCGAGCCTAGAAGGAGTCGGAACGAAGAGCGCGAGCCTGAGCCCCGCAGGAGCCGGAACGACGGAGGCGACCGTCACCAAGGAGAAGGTAGCCGCCGGAGCCGGAGTCAGCCGCGGGAAGAGCGCCGGGAATCCAAAGGTGGAAGCAAGAAATCTTACAGGCCCCCTCGCAGATCTCCCTCACCACCACCCAGTGGAGGAGGTGGAGGCGGAGGCGGAGGCCGGAGATCTCGCTCCCGCTCAAAAACCCCTGGCGGTGGCCCGTGCGATCCCCGGGAACGCCTCAACGAGTACAGAACCGACTACATCGGCCCAAAGTGCTTTGGCAGGATGATTCGAGAGGAACCAACGCCAAGAAGCTTGAACCTGAAGCTACCCGGAAACCTGAAGAATTATGATGGCAGTTAAAGGCCGGATACCTGGACAGAGGATTACTACAATGCAGTAACCTTTGCCGGAGGAACCCCCAACCTAGCCTGCCGCATGCTCCAGTTGTACCTTATTGGTCCAGCTCGTGTTTGGCTCAGCGACCTCGAGAAGAACTCTATCTTTTGCTGGTTTGACCTGAAGAACGCCTTCGAGGGTCACTTCAGGGGCACCTACAAAAGACCTACCACGACAAGCGATCTGCAGGCATGTATCGAGAAGAAGGGTGAAACATCAAGGAACTTCCTCACCCGATGGTTAGCAACCAGAAACGAGTGCGAGAACGTGGATAACCGCACAGCTATGCACGCCTTCATTGGTGGCTTGCAGAGGGGAGGACTGTTGCGGCATAAACTTACCTGTTTGGTCGATGCAAACAAACTGACATTGGATGAGATGATTACCATCGCCAGTGATCACACCGCCGCTGATGATGACGCAGGCGGAGATCTCGCAGCCACAGCCATACCCCTGCACCAACAAAAGAAAAACTGTGACAACGGCGGCGGCAGCAACAACAACAAGCGGAAGAACCCCTCCGAAGACCAAAAGGGCGGAGGATCCGACATGGTCGCCATGATGTTCCAATGCGGAGGTCCAGGAGGCGGAAGAGGCCACGGACGTAGTGGCAGAGCCGGCCGGGGCTAGCAGCACGCCGACGAAGTCACTGCTGCCGAAACTCGCGCTCCCCAGACGTACGAGGAATACATGGATATGTCGTGCCTGGCCCATTTAGATCCGGCTACGGGAAAATCCACTCACACCAACCGCAACTGCAAGTGGGTCAATGATCTGAAATTTGACCCGGAAGCAGGATATAAGCGAGCCCGGAAGCACCGCCCTCGCGGCAAAGGAGGCAAGGGCAAGAACAAAGACAAGGACGAGGAAAGTTCCGAAGCGATGGACGAGGATGATGCTTCGCCGGATCCCAAAGAGGGTGCCGCAGCTCAAAAATCCAACCCCTTCGTAAAAAAGAGTGTCGGAGCTTACCACACCTTCCTCGGAACACCAACGGTCTGTGCCAAGAAATCAGCCCTCCGGCTCTTGAACGCCACAGTTCCGGCTGTGCCGCAGTATGTCAAGTGGTCGGAGAAAGCTTGCACTTTTGACAGGTCGGATCATCCGGCCACCATCCCCAAAGAATGCTACGCCATGGTTGTAAGTCCCCGCATCAACGGGTATGACTTCTCCAAGTGCCTTATGGACGGTGGAGCCAGCCTGAACATCATGTACCTGGAGACCCTGGAGAGGATGAACCTTTCCAAGGAACAGCTCAAGCATAGCACCACAGAGTTTCATGGTGTGGTTCCGGGCTCAAAGCAGGTGTCAGTCGGAGCCAACATGGACCCCAAATAGGAAAGCGCGCTCGTCAAGTTCCTCCGAGCTAACATGGATATCTTCGCATGGCAACCTCTGACATGTCCGGAGTACCAAGGGAACTCGCCGAGCACTACTTCAACATAAATCCGGGTGCAAAGCCGGTGAAGCAAGCTATGCGACGCTTTGGAGATAAGAAGCGCCGCGCCATAGGAATGGAATTAGCAAAGTTACTAGAGGCAGGTTTTGTAGTAGAAGTTATCCATACTGATTGGGTCGCAAATCCCGTCCTTGTACCCAAAAAAAATTCTGAAATACTAAGAATGTGCATCGATTACTCCGGCTTGAATAAGCATTGTCCGAAGGATCCATTCCCCTTGCCGCGCATTGACCAAGTCATTGATTCGATGGCGGGGGTGGAACTTCTGTGTTTTCTTGACCCATATTCTGGGTATCATCAGATCCGGATGAAGAAGTCCGACCAAAAGGCGACCTCATTCATCACACGCTTTGGCACTTACTGCTATGTTACTATGCCTTTTGGCTTGAAAAACGCAGGTGCCACCTACCAACGTACGATGCAGCGATGCCTAAAGGACCAGATTGGCCGGAACGTGCATGCCTACGTCGACGACATCGCGGTCATGACCCGGAAAGGATCCGACTTGATCAGCAACCTCACGGAAACCTTTGAAAATCTCCGATGGTACAAGATGATGTTGAATCCGCTGAAGTGCGTCTTTGGCGTGCCAGCCGGAGAACTCCTTGGCTTCATTGTCTCCCATAGAGGCATTGAGGTTACCCCGGAAAAGATCAAGGCCATCTTGAGCATTAAGAGGCCAACTTGTCTCAAAGATGTCCAACGATTAACTGGTTGTATTGCATTAATCAGTAGATTTGTTAGCCGTCTTGGCGAAAAGGCACTACCTTTATACAAGCTGCTGAAGAAAACAGACAAATTCGTCTGGGACGACGCAGCAGACGAAGCACTTCAGGGGTTGAAGAACATACTCTCCTCCCCACCAATATTGGCAGCTCCAAATGAATCAGAGCCCATGCTCCTTTATTTGGCAGCCTCCAACAAGGTTTTCAGCTTAGTAATCGTGGTGGAGCGACAGGAAGAAGGTCATGAGTATGGAGTCCAAAGGCTAGTCTACTACGTTAGCGAAGTCTTAACGGAATCCAAACAAAGATACCCTCACTTTCAGAAGCTAGCCTACGGCGTGTTCCTAGGCAGCCGGAAGCTGAGACACTACTTCCAGGAGCACCCTATGACAATTGTGAGCAAGGCTCCATTGTCAACCATCATCAACAACTCCGACGCAACAGGTCATGTAGCAAAATGGGGCATTGAACTTTCTGCCTTTGACATCAACTACGAAGCCAGAACCGTGATCAAGTCTCAAGTTCTAGTGGATTTCATCGCGGATTGGACTGAAGCGCCGGAGGGCACACCTGTGCCGGAACCAGAAGCCTGGGTCATGCATTTTGACGGATCCAAGCAACATCAAGGCTCGGGGGCTGGACTCACACTGAAGTCACCTACTGGAGAAGAAATGCAGTACGTCCTGCAGATTCACTTCGAAGCTACCAATAATATGGCAGAATACGAGGCTCTACTACACGGTCTGCGCATCGCTAAGGAAATTGGGATCAAGCACATCATATGCTGCGGAGATTCCGACCTGGTGGCACAACAAGTAGCCGAAATCTGGAACACCATAAACTCCGTCATGGCGGCTTACAGGGACGAAGTTGACGAGATCGCCAAATGCTTCCTCGGATACGAAGTCAAGTATGTCAGGAGAGACGATAACATAGCGGTAGATATGCTGTCCAAGCTCGGATCCGGCAGAAAACAAATTCCGCCTGGCATTTTCCTGGAGCATCTACGGATACCCTCGGTGAAGGGCGCAAACCCGGAAAACCCGGATATGGAAGTATCTCCGGCTATGGAAGTGATGGCAATTATTCTGGCCTGGACACAGCCGTTCCTGGACTACCTCATTGATCGAAAGTTGCCGGAGGACGAGGTCCTCGCACGACAGATCATCAGACGAGCAAGATCCTACACAATTGTTGATGGACAGCTCTACAAACAAAGTGCAAACGGGGTATTTCTAAAATGCATCTCAAATCAAGATGGCATTGAAATCCTCAGAGAGATCCACGCAGGGGATTGCAGGCATCACGCCGCCCCCAGGTCCCTCGGTGCAAAATCTTTTCGACTAGGATTTTACTGGCTCACAGCTAAAGAAGATGCTGAGAAATTGGTGAAAACTTGTCGAGGTTGTCAGTACTACGCTACTCAACCAAACGCTCCAGCTCAAGAGCTGAAGACCATCCCTATCACCTGGCCGTTTGCGGTCTGGGGGCTCGATATGGTTGGGAAGTTAAAGAAATCATCTCCTGGCAGTCATGAATACCTTTTGGTCGCTATTGACAAGTTCAGTAAGTGGATCGAGGCAAAGCCAGTGAGAAAAGTCGACGGTGCTACGGCACTAAAATTTGTTTGCAGCCTCGTGACGAGATTCAGCATCCCACAAAGCATAATCATAGATAATGGCACAAATTTTGCACAGGGAGAACTCAAGGATTATTGCAATGACGTAGGGATCCGGCTTGATCTTGCATTTGTGGCTCATCCACAGTCCAATGGTTAGGTCGAGCGAGCCAATGGCCTTATACTAGCTGGAATCAAACCTCGCCTTAGAGAACCACTACGACGTGCAGCCGGAGCTTGGGCTGATGAGTTAGACTCTGTTCTGTGGAGTTTACGAACTACCCCTAACAGGTCAACCGGATTTACTCTGTTCTTCCCGGTATACGGATCCGAAGCTGTGCTCCCCACTGACATTATCCACGATTCACCGCGAGTTTCCGCCTACAACGATGAAACTGCTGACGAGGCTCGGCAGCTATCTGTGGACCTGATCGAAGAAGCTCGGAACCTAGCTGATCAACGTTCCACCATTTACCAGCAGAAGCTCCGATGCTATCACAGTCGTCGAGTTCGGAACCACTCGTTCATGGTCAGAGACTTGGTCCTCCGCCTTCGCCAGGTGAGAGATCATAAGTTGCAATCTCCATGGGAAGGACCCTTCGTCATCAACAAAGTGCTTGACAACAGATCATACTACCTTGTTGATTTCCGGGAACTAAAGGATAGACCTGCTAATTGGTACCGGAAACGCAAACAGGAGGATCCGAATTACATTTACGATGAAACAGATCGTCCCTGGAATATAGCACAGCTACGTCCTTTCCACACTTAGCATTTTTTGCATTACATGCCTTGTAATATCTATGATACATGATCAATGAAATAAAGCATATGGTTCACTCTTAGAGTCTTTTACCTCCTTTAATTTTTCATTTTTGGATCGTGTATGTTTTTCGACTAAAACCGCAGAGCTGGATCTTTCTGCCTAGGCTTGTATGAAAGTTGTGATTTCCAAAATCATCATTTAGGACGTGAGTTTAAGTTTTCTGGTGGAAAAGTTATTCGTTGCGAACTCATGGATTCCTGGTAGCGACTTCCGGCACCTAGGCTGGGGGCTTGTTTCCGCGGTTATTGACGGACTGCCATTGGGCTTCGTCGCCGCAGGCAAGTGATACGTCTCCGACGTATCGATAATTTCTTATGTTCCATGCTACATTATTGATGATATCTACATGTTTTATGCACATTATATGTCGTATTTACGCATTTTCCGGCACTAACCTATTAACAAGATGCCGAAGAGCCGATTCTTTGTTTCTGCTGTTTTTGGTTTCAGAAATCCTAGTAACGAAATATTCTCGGAATTGGACGAAATCAACGCCCAGGGTCCTATTTTTGCACGAAGCTTCCAGAAGACCGAAGGGGAAAGGAAGTGGGGCCACGAGGCGCCGCCACACTAGGGCGGCGCGGCCCAGGCCCTGGCCGCGCCGACCTAGCGTGTGGGGCCCTCGTGTGGCCCCCCGCGTTGCCCTTCCGCCTACTTAAAGCCTCCGTCGCGAAACCCCCAGTACCGAGAGCCACGATACGGAAAACCTTACTGAGACGCCGCCGCCACCAATCCCATCTCGGGGGATTCAGGAGATCGCCTCCGGCACCTTGCCGGAGAGGGGAATCATCTCCCGGAGGACTCTTCATCGCCATGATCGCCTCCGGAGTGATGAGTGAGTAGTTCACCCCTGGACTATGGGTCCATAACAGTAGCTAGATGGTCGTCTTCTCCTAATTGTGCTTCATTGTTGGATCTTGTGAGCTGCCTAACATGATCAAGATCATCTATCTGTAATACTATATGTTGTGTTTGTCGGGATCCGATGGATAGAGAATACTATGTTATGGTGATTATCAATCTATTACCTATGTGTTGTTTATGATCTTGCATGCTCTCCGTTATTAGTAGAGGCTCTGGCCAAGTTTTTGCTCTTAACTCCAAGAGGGAGTATTTATGCTCGATAGTGGGTTCATGCCTCCATTGATACCTGGGACAGTGACAGAAAGTTCTAAGGTTGTGGTTGTGCTGTTGCCACTAGGGATAAAACATTGATGCTATGTCTAAGGATGTAGTTGTTGATTACATTACGCACCATAATTAATGCAATTGTCTGTTGCTTGCAACTTAATACTGGATGGGGTTCGGATGATAACCTGAAGGTGGACTTTTTAGGCATAGATGCATGCTGGATAGCGGTCTATGTACTTTGTCGTAATGCCCTGATTAAATCTCACTATATTTATCATATCATGTATATGCATTGTTATGCCCTTTTCTATTTGTCAATTGCCCGACTGTAATTTGTTCACCCAACATGCTTTTATCTTATGGGAGAGACACCTCTAGTGAACTGTGGACCCCGGTCCTATTCTTTACATCGCATACAATCTACTGCAATACTTGTTTTACTGTTTTCTTCGCAAACAATCATCTTCCACACAATACGGTTAATCCTTTGTTACAGCAAGCCGGTGAGATTGACAACCTCACTGTTTCGTTGGGGCAAAGTACTTTGGTTGTGTTGTGCAGGTTCCACGTTGGCACCGGAATCCCTGGTGTTGCGCCGCATCACATTTCCCCACCATCAACCTTCAACGTGCTTCTTGGCTCCTCCTGGTTCGATAAACCTTGGTTTCTTTCTGAGGGAAAACTTGCTGCTGTGCGCATCATACCTTCCTCTTGGGGTTCCCAACGAACGTGTGAGTTACACGCCATCAAGCTCTTTTTCTGGCGCCGTTGCCGGGGAGATCAAGACACGTTGCAAGGGGAGTCTCCACTTCCCAATCTCTTTACTTTGTTTTTGTCTTGCTTTATTTTATTTACTACTTTGTTTGCTGCACCTAAACAAAACACAAAAAAATTAGTTGCTAGTTTTACTTTATTTACTGTCTTGCTCTCTATATCAAAAACACAAAAAAAAAATTAGTTACTTGCATTTAGTTTACTTTTGTTATCATGTCTAGCTCTGTACCTGTTACTTCTTCACCTGAGGAATTAGTTTTTACTTTTAAACAAGGGGATGAGGAAAGTTTTAAAGATGCTTGGTCGAGAATTTTTACTTCTTATCGTAAAGCTGAACCTCAAATGACGCTAAGTTTGCTCCTTAGTAATTTTTAATTCGGTCTTATGATTTGCTATAGATATGCCTTGGATGCTGTAGTGGGAGGAGATTTCCTTCATTGCAATGGGGATCAAGCTTTTAACGCCATAAAGAAGTTGGTTGCATCACATGATTCAGCTAATAACTTTGATTCAGCCCTTATTAGCATTTATAATAGATTAAACACTCTTGAGACAAGTGCATCTTGCTTGAATGAAAATTATAGATATGTTCATAACCGTCTTGATCAAGTTTTAGTGAACTCTGAACCTTCATTATGGGATCCTACTGTTAAAATTGTTATCGGTGACCAAACTCTTCATGCCAATTGTGATATTATGTCTGAATTTTGCTTAATGCCTAAGAGTATTCATGAATCTTTGCAACTTTGGGGATTCGTTGAAGGGGGAGAAGGAATAACTCTTATTGATAACTCTGTTATAATTCCTAAAGGAATAGCTGCGGGTGTGCATACAACCATTCTTGGTAGAACAATATCCATTTATTATCTTGTTATTGAATGTGCAGGAACAGGACAAATCACACTCGGAAGATCCCTGCTGAAACTATTGGGAGCAGTCATAGATATGGGAGAGGGCACCCTAAAGTTCACCTCTACACCCGGGGGAAGACATGTATTCCCTAAACCAAAGAGTAATAAAAAGAACAAGAAAGGTAAGGGTAAAGCCCAAGGTAATGTCGATGCTTCTACTCTTGATAATACTTGATTTGCACTTTCTGCGCCTAGCTGAAAGGCGTTAAAGAAAAGCGCTTATGGGAGACAACCCATGTTTTTACTACAGTACTTTGTTTTATATTTGAGTCTTGGAAGTTGTTTACTACTGTAGCAACCTCTCCTTATCATGTTTTTGTGCCAAGTAAAGTTTCTATGTTAAAGTTGATGTTATATTTGGGATCGCTGCGTAGAAACAGCATTGCTGTCTGTCACGAATTCTGGCACAAGTTTCTGTAGAAAATTCGAAAACATCTGCAAAATTACGAGCGTGATCCTCAGATATGTACACAACTTTCATTAGTTTTGAGTTTTTCCATTTGAGCAAGTCTAGCGCACCTTTCAGGTTTGTCTTTACGGATTGTTCTGTTTTTGACAGATTCTGCCTTTTATTTTGCATTGCCGTATTTGCTATGTTGGATGAATTTCTTTGATCCATTAATGTCCAGTAGCTTTGTGCAATGTCCAGAAGTGTTAATAATGATTGTGTCACCTCTGAACATGTGAATTATTAATTGTGCACTAACCCTCTAATGAGTTTGCTTGAAGTTTGGTGTGAAGGAAGTTTTCAAGGGTCAAGAGAGGAGTATGATATACTATGATCAAGAGGAGTGAAAGCTCTAAGCTTGGGGATGCCCCCGTGGTTCATCCCTGCATATTTTAAGAAGACTCAAGCGTCTAAGCTTGGGGATGCCCAAGGCATCCCCTTCTTCATCGACAACATCATCAGGTTCCTCCCCTGAAACTATATTTTTATTCAGTCACATCTTGTGTTCTTTACTTGGAGCGTTGGTTTGTTTGTTTTTGTTTTTCTTTGAATAAAATGGATCCTAGCATTCACTGTATGGGAGAGAGACACGCTCCGCTGTTGCATATGGACAAATATGTCCTTAGGCTTTACTCATAATATTCAAGGCGAAGGTTGAAACTTCTTCGTTAAATTGTTATATGGTTGGAATCGGAAATGCTACATGTAGTAATTCTAAAATGTCTTGGATAATGTGATACTTGGCAATTGTTGTGCTCATGTTTAAGCTCTTGCATCATATACTTTGCACCCATTAATGAAGAAATACATAGAGCTTGCTAAAATTTGGTTTGCATATTTGGTCTCTCTAAGGTCTAGATAATTTCTAGTATTGAGTTTTGAACATCAAGGAAGACGGTGTAGAGTCTTATAATGTTTACAATATGTCTTTTATGTAAGTTTTGCTGCACCGGTTCATCCTTGAGTTTGCTTCAAATAACCTTGCTAGCCTAAACCTTGTATCGAGAGGGAATACTTCTCATGCATCCAAAATCCTTGAGCCAACCACTATGCCATTTGTGTCCACCATACCTACCTACTACATGGTATTTCTCCGCCATTCCAAAGTAAATTGCTTGAGTGCTACCTTTAAAATTCCATCATTCGCCTTTGCAATATATAGCTCATGGGACAAAATAGCCTTTAAAACTATTGTGGTATTGAATATGTACTTATGCACTTTATCTCTTATTAAGTTGCTTGTTGTGCGATAACCATGTTTCTGGGGACGCCATCAACTATCCTTTGTTGAATATCATGTGAGTTGCTATGCATGTCCGTCTTGTCTGAAGTAAGAGAGATCTACCACCTTAATGGTTGGAGCATGCATATTGTTAGAGAAGAACATTGGGCCGCTAACTAAAGCCATGAATCATGCTGGAAGTTTCAGTTTTGGACATATATCCTCAATCTCATATGAGAATAATAACTGTTGCTACATGCTTATGCATTAAAGAGGAGTCCATTATCTGTTGTCCATGTTGTCCCGGTATGGATGTCTAAGTTGAGAAAAATCAAAAGCGAGAAATCCAAAATGCGAGCTTTCTCCTTAGACCTTTGTACAGGCGGCATGGAGGTACCCCTTTGTGACACTTGGTTGAAACATGTGTATTGTGATGATCCGGTAGTCCAAGCTAAGTAGGACAAGGTGCGGGCACTATTAGTATACTATGCATGAGGCTTGCAACTTGTAAGATATAATTTACATAACTCATATGCTTTATTACTACCGTTGACAAAATTGTTTCATGTTTTCAAAATAAAAGCTCTAGCACAAATATAGCAATCGATGCTTTCCTCTTTGAAGGATCTTTCTTTTACTTTTATTGTTGAGTCAGTTTACCTATCTCTCTCCACCTCAAGAAGCAAAAACTTGTGTGAACTGTGCATTGATTCCTACATACTTGCATATTGCACTTGTTATATTACTTTACATTGACACTATCCATGAGATATACATGTTATAAGTTGAAAGCAACCGCTGAAACTTAATCTTCATTTGTGTTGCTTCAATACCTTTACTTTGATTTATTGCTTTATGAGTTAACTCTTATGCAAGACTTATTGATGCTTGTTTTGAAGTACTATTCATGAAAAGTCTTTGCTTTATGATTCATTTGTTTACTCATGTCATTACCATTGTTTTGATCGCTGCATTCATCACATATGTTTACAATAGTATGATCAAGATTATGATGGCATGTCACTCCAGAAATTATTCTTGTTATCGTTTGCCTGCTCGGGACGAGCAGAACTAAGCTTTGGGATGCTGATATGTCTCCGACGTATCGATAATTTCTTATGTTCCATGCTACATTATTGATGATATCTACATGTTTTATGCACATTATATGTCGTATTTACGCATTTTCCGGCACTAACCTATTAACAAGATGCCGAAGAGCCAGTTCCTGTTTTCTGCTGTTTTTGGTTTCAGAAATCCTAGTAACGAAATATTCTCGGAATTGGACGAAATCAACGCCCAGGGTCCTATTTTTGCAGGAAGCTTCCAGAAGACCGAAGGGGAAAGGAAGTGGGGCCACGAGGCGCCGCCACACTAGGGCGGCGCGGCCCAGGCCCTGGCCGCGCCGACCTAGCGTGTGGGGCCCTCGTGTGGCCCCCCGCGTTGCCCTTCCGCCTACTTAAAGCCTCCGTCGCAAAACCCCCAGTACCGAGAGCCACGATACGGAAAACCTTACTGAGACGCCGCCGCCACCAATCCCATCTCGGGGGATTCAGGAGATCGCCTCCGGCACCCTGCCGGAGAGGGGAATCATCTCCCGGAGGACTCTTCATCGCCATGATCGCCTCCGGAGTGATGAGTGAGTAGTTCACCCCTGGACTATGGGTCCATAGCAGTAGCTAGATGGTCGTCTTCTCCTAATTGTGCTTCATTGTTGGATCTTGTGAGCTGCCTAACATGATCAAGATCATCTATCTGTAATACTATATGTTGTGTTTGTCGGGATCCGATGGATAGAGAATACTATGTTATGGTGATTATCAATCTATTACCTATGTGTTGTTTATGATCTTGCATGCTCTCCGTTATTAGTAGAGGCTCTGGCCAAGTTTTTGCTCTTAACTCCAAGAGGGAGTATTTATGCTCGATAGTGGGTTCATGCCTCCATTGATACAGGACGATGTGAGAAAGTTCTAAGGTTGTGGTTGTGCTTGTTGCCACTAGGGATAAAACATTGATGCTATGTCTAAGGATGTAGTTGTTGATTACATTACGCACCATACTTAATGCAATTGTCTTGTTTCTTGCAACTTAATACTTTGGATGGGGTTCGGATGATAACTTTGAAGGTGGACTTTTTAGGCATAGATGCATCTTTGGATAGCGGTCTATGTACTTTGTCGTAATGCCCTGATTAAATCTCACTATATTTATCATATCATGTATATGCATTGTTATGCCCTTTTCTATTTGTCAATTGCCCGACTGTAATTTGTTCACCCAACATGCTTTTATCTTATGGGAGAGACACCTCTAGTGAACTGTGGACCCCGGTCCTATTCTTTACATCGCATACAATCTACTGCAATACTTGTTTTATTGTTTTCTTCGCAAACAATCATCTTCCACACAATACGGTTAATCCTTTGTTACAGCAAGCCGGTGAGATTGACAACCTCACTGTTTCGTTGGGGCAAAGTACTTTGGTTGTGTTGTGCAGGTTCCACGTTGGCGCCGGAATCCCTGGTGTTGCGCCGCATCACATTTCGCCACCATCAACCTTCAACGTGCTTCTTGGCTCCTCCTGGTTCGATAAACCTTGGTTTCTTTCTGAGGGAAAACTTGCTGCTGTGCGCATCATACCTTCCTCTTGGGGTTCCCAACGAACGTGTGAGTTACACGCCATCAAGCTCTTTTTACGGCGCCGTTGCCGGGAGATCAAGACACGCTGCAAGGGGAGTCTCCACTTCCCAATCTCTTTACTTTGTTTTTGTCTTGCTTTATTTTATTTACTACTTTGTTTGCTGCACCTAAACAAAACACAAAAAAATTAGTTGCTAGTTTTACTTTATTTACTGTCTTGCTCTCTATATCAAAAACACAAAAAAAAAATTAGTTACTTGCATTTAGTTTACTTTTGTTATCATGTCTAGCTCTGTACCTGTTACTTCTTCACCTGAGGAATTAGTTTTTACTTTTAAACAAGGGGATGAGGAAAGTTTTAAAGATGCTTGGTCGAGAATTTTTACTTCTTATCGTAAAGCTGAACCTCAAATGACGCTAAGTTTGCTCCTTAGTAATTTTTAATTCGGTCTTATGATTCGCTATAGATATGCCTTGGATGCTGTAGTGGGAGGAGATTTCCTTCATTGCAATGGGGATCAAGCTTTTAACGCCATAAAGAAGTTGGTTGCATCACATGATTCAGCTAATAACTTTGATTCAGCCCTTATTAGCATTTATAATAGATTAAACACTCTTGAGACAAGTGCATCTTGCTTGAATGAAAATTATAGATATGTTCATAACCGTCTTGATCAAGTTTTAGTGAACTCTGAACCTTCATTATGGGATCCTACTGTTAAAATTGTTATCGGTGACCAAACTCTTCATGCCAATTGTGATATTATGTCTGAGTTTTGCTTAATGCCTAAGAGTATTCATGAATCTTTGCAACTTTGGGGATTCGTTGAAGGGGGAGAAGGAATAACTCTTATTGATAACTCTGTTATAATTCCTAAAGGAATAGCTGCGGGTGTGCATACAACCATTCTTGGTAGAACAATATCCATTGATTATCTTGTTATTGAATGTGCAGGAACAGGACAAATCACACTCGGAAGATCCCTGCTGAAACTATTGGGAGCAGTCATAGATATGGGAGAGGGCACCCTAAAGTTCACCTCTACACCCGGGGGAAGACATGTATTCCCTAAACCAAAGAGTAAGAAAAAGAACAAGAAAGGTAAGGGTAAAGCCCAAGGTAATGTCGATGCTTCTACTCTTGATAATACTTGATTTGCACTTTCTGCGCCTAGCTGAAAGGCGTTAAAGAAAAGCGCTTATGGGAGACAACCCATGTTTTTACTACAGTACTTTGTTTTATATTTGAGTCTTGGAAGTTGTTTACTACTGTAGCAACCTCTCCTTATCATGTTTTTGTGCCAAGTAAAGTTTCTATGTTAAAGTTGATGTTATATTTGGGATCGCTGCGCAGAAACAGCATTGCTGTCTGTCACGAATTCTGGCACAAGTTTCTGTAGATGCATCTGTTTGTTTACTCAACAGGGTTCACTCGGAGGAATGGTTTTCTTCTGAAGCTACATACGCGGAGCCATCACCGGAATCATCGCCGGAGCCTTCCTTTGAGTGGTTGGTGCTGGACCCGGAGCCTTCCTCAACATCTTCCTCTTCTTCATCCTCCGCGTCGGAAAAACCCTCGGGCAGATCATACTTGTTATACCAAAACGAGTGATTAACCCATCCGGAAAACAGCCGGTCATACCCTTGGGTTTCTGCGAGGGCGGCTTTGATGTTGGTGCCCTTGGGAACTCCGCGCGCAATGCTCGCAAAGCTCATGGTAGGGAAGTGCACTTTGCACATCGCCAGAGTGAGGGAAGCGACTCCACGGGATGAAGATTCTTGCCAGTCCTTGATGAGTTTCGGCACCATCCGCATCAGCTTGGTCATTCGGTCGATAAGTGCGGTTCCGGCTCTCTTCAGGGACAAGGACTTGGCGATTCCACGTCAGGCTTCGAAAATATCGTCAATGGCACCCCGCGCTTCGTCATATTCCTCCGTCCTTTTGAGGGTAGACTCTTTGGTCCATTCGAAGCCAAGAGCTGCTGCGAAATAGTATGATCAGTTTCTTCCGACATCGAGGCAGAATATGAGGAAGCCGGAGTCAAGACAAGAAGTCCTTACGGAAGATCATTTTGTCGATGGCCTCCGCCTCCGTCTCGTAAGCTTTATTCTTTGCCACCAAAGTCTTGACCCTCTGCTAACTCTTCTTGAGCTTATCATCAAGATCCGCCATGTCTTGAGCATGCTTCTCCTCGAGTTCCTTTTTCTTCTTGGTCTCCTCCTCGGATGATTCTTTGAGGAACTTCTGGAGGGATTCATGCTCGGCCTTCAGGACTTCGAGCTCGGCGGAAATCGCATCGATGGAGGGGCGCTTGGCAATTTCTTCTGCAAGGCGGAAAGTACAACCAAACAAAATAGTTATACACTATACTTGTTCAAATCAGGAGTGCGTTGAAAAGATTGGGGTCAATCCGGAATCCTAACCTTCATAATTCTTTACACGGGTCTCCAGGATTGATAGAACCTTCTGGCTATCCGCATAGCTCTTGTGCAGCCCCTCAATCTCTGCCTTTTGCTCCAACACAAGGAGGCGCAGCTCTTCATGCAGTTTCCGAGTGTTCTGAGAAGCAGGTACGAGTTAGCCGGAAATTCAAAATTCTGGGGGCTGGAGGAGAAGTTAAAATCCTTATGTTGGGAAAATTTTAAGTTTCCGCTAAGGTACACAGTAAAACCATCGGCTCTTACATATTACTCGGAAAAATGTCTAACCCAATGCTTGGGGGCTAGCGTTACCTGGCGCACGTGCTTGTGTTGGGAAAAGAAGACCTTGATCTCGCCCTCAAGCTTCGTCAGCACTTGTTCCTCCGTTTCCGGGCTCCCCACACTTCGCTCAGCAAATGTGACATTTCTGCGTGGCGTTGGGAGAGGGGAACTTTCTGGAGAATCGGAAACAAGTGTGGGTGCGTCTGGGACGTACCAGTTGCACCACTTAACGGCAATTTTTGTTTGGCATCATTAGCTGTAGCTTGAGCCGAAGTGACATCTGGTTGCTCAGGCGGAGGGTGAGATGAGGACGCGTCTTTGCTGGACTCGCCCTTGCCGGATCCGCCCTTGCCGGATTTAGCGGTTGGTTCCTCGGGAAGGTCATCAAGGTTGATGACGTCCTTCGGAATTGGAACAGCGGATGAAGAGAGCTTGGGCGGAGCCTCCACTTGCGGAGTGACGGGCATCGATGCCGGAGACGGTTTGGCCTTCTTCTTGGGGTTCTTGGCGGGTTTGCTTCCGGAACTTTTGCTACGTACAAGGAAGGCATAACACTTAGCATATGTTGGCTTACAGTAGTGAAAGAATTTTAGACGGAAATCAAGCACTTACGAAGATGACAGGAAAATTGGTCGATGTTGGGCTGGGACTGCTTGCTGGTGTCAATTTGTTTGAGGCGCTTCTTCTGCGCCTCAGCTTTCTGGGTAGCCGCGGAGCTTGGCGCTTCGCGGGCACGCTTGGCAGCTGGGCCGGAGGAAGCACCCCTCTTTCTCTTGGTAGGAGCCGGAGCCTCAGGGGCCTCCGCGTCGGACGCGACCTCCGGGTCAGTGTTGCCCGCGTGAGGGACCCGGGTTAGCGTTCCGAGATCCTTCTCCTCGAGGGCCTCAAGCTAGTCATGAGACAAACACTTAGACGAATTTTGCAAAGACAAAAAAGGAACCGATGGTTAAGACAAGAAACGTATCGCGGTCCCGGAGCCGTTGGTGTGAATGTCGATGTTACACACATGGATCCGGAGATCAAGCGGAACCTTGAGCATGACCCGGATCCGCTTGTCCAAGGCGTCGGCGGAAAGGTTGTCCTTGGAGGCGCACATGAGGTCGTCGCGCCCGTATACTGGAACATTAGGCGGTCCCGATGCTGTAGGGGCTGGATCCGCTTCGTGAACCAGGACATTGTAAGGTCCTTCCATCCGCCTTACCGCTCGAGTCAATTGAGTAGACTCGGATAGATTAGGACATTGTGTCCAGGCCGGAGTCTCACTGGCGGGGCCATCCTTGAAATCCGGCAGCACCCTCGGGGAAGCCGGATCGGAGACGTCCTTCAGGTAGAAGAAGTTTCCGGACCAGTATCACACAGACTCATGGCGGTCTGTGTGCGGGTAGACGCGGCCGGGACGGAGCTTGAATGTGATGCTTCCGCAGGTGGCCAGAGAGGAAGTTTGCGAAATTTTCTCCTTCTTGACGGAGAAATAGTACTGGAAGAGAGAAAGATCCGGGGTTACCCGGAGGTGGCCTTCACACATCGTCACGTGGTTGTTGATGGCCAGGATGCTGTTCGGCGAGATTTTGTGAGGTTGAAGCTCATACGCCTTCAGGATTTATGAGAAGAAGTCGCTGGGCGGGAATGAGAAGCCTCGCTCGATGAGCGCCTTGGTCACCACCCATTCTCCGGCTTCGGGAGCAGGAGTCAGGGAACCCGGAACAGTACGCCAGGATCCGGGCCTTAGAAATCATTCCGCCTCGAGGTTGCGAAGCTCCGTCTCGGTGGTGGTGCAAGGCCACCATTTTCCCTTGGCATCGCTGTCGCGCAAACAAGCCTTGGATTTCTTGGCGGCGGCTTATTCCACCTTCTTTTCCATCTGATTGGCTCCGACAGTTTCTTCCGGGATCGCTGATGTCCCCTCAATATTTTTGTCGGAGTCCTTTGAGTGCTCCAGCTGAACTGGGGCGAAGGGAGGAGGGGCGGAGGAGATCGGCGTTGCCATGATTGGCTCGGACGTTGACGGAGGCGGAGTTGAGGAAGACATCTATGAAGATGCGAGTTAACTAATTTCAGTCGGATCCGTTGTTAAACACCCTAGTCATCCCTACCAAGAACGGCGAGAAGATGAAGCTCGAAGGACTTACCGGAATGGTTTCCGCGGTGGTCGGAGTCGCCGGCGGTGAAGTTTTTGCTGCGGTGGCTTGCCGGACTTAAGAACAGGACGAACTCGATGAACAGCTCACGGCGGCGATTGGACTCTGGCGATCTTCCGACGAACTCCGGTGCGGCGGAAGAGGAGCTCGGAGGCGGCGTTGTGTTGAGAGGTGAAAAGGGGGGCGAATGGTTGATTAGGGGTGAATGGTGGGATATTTATAGGCTGAGGGAAGAGATTCGTCCTCCGCATCCTGTGGTCGGAACGCAAGCCACTACTAGGAAAAAGCTTATAGGTGGAGGCAAAACGTGCCGGCGCACCACCTAGGACGTGCGCCGGTGGAAGGTGTTGCCGGCGCACCAGGAAGTCGCCGCGCCGACGATGCAGGCATACTGCCGGCGCACCTCCGGAGAAGACGCGCCGGGGAAACTTCATGGCATGGGCTCGGCCGATTCGGGCCAGGCCCAGGAAACACTGCCGGCGCACCAGCCCAGGAGCGCGCCGGCGGTAATGTGCTGTTGCCGGCGCGCTCCTAGGCCGGTGCGCCGGCAGTGTTTCCTGGGCCTGGCCCGGAGCAACTATAGCCGGATGGGGTATATATTGCCGGCGCACCACGGCCCAGGTGCGCCGGCAATAACCTGGGAGTTATTTCAGCCACCAACCAGCACACTCACTCACACACTCACTACACTCCACTTATCCACACAACCCGAGCCTTCTCCCAACCCAGCTCATTTTTGCCTATTCCTATCCCCAATTTAGCTAATTTGACCAAATAAAATCATATTTTTTGAGCAAATCTTCCCTTCCTACATGCATCTCCCACATCCCCCTATGTAGATCTAGATCTACTATCCCGCGTTGACCGCTCAATCTAGATCTAGATCTAGAAAGTCGGCTTCCATATGCCATTGTCGCGGCGCGTCGTCTCGATCTCGTCGACAATTATATCAAACAAATAGGTGATTAATGAACAAATTGAGGAATGAAATCGACGTATGTTGGACATTTGAAGCAAAGCTCTCGTGTGTGGCATATATATATGTTGTGCTTGTGCTTGTGCTTGTGTGTGTGTTGGCGTTGAAAATGAGTTGCCAACGTTGCGCCGAAATGTTGATTCTTCAAGTTTCCGTTTCGGCACATTTCTGGCGCTCCTATGTCCTACCGTGTAGGAAGGTCATGCCGAAATTTTCCGTGAAAACTACCGACGGATGCATGGTTCTAATCAATTATGTAATCTTACCATGCAGGCGAGAATGGTTATCGAGATGAGTGAAAGCATCGTGATGAGATATCTGAAACACGCGATCATCGACATGTATGAAAATAAACGCACGGAGGTATTGTGTCCGTGCCGGAGATGCAAACGAGGGAAATGGTTTGACCCGTATTCAGGAAAATTGCAGGGGCACCTGCTCACTAATGGTTTCATGCATGGACACACTCAATGGATGAGCGATGATGGCGCGGAGGTCAATGGGGCGACGGCAGCAGGTGGTAATAATGGTCGGCAAGATCAAGGAGGGCATCATGACATTGATGACGATGAAGAGTTTGTCGCAGAAGACGATAACCTTGACGACGATAATAACCTTGACGATGACAATAACCTTGACGACGAAGAGGTGCCGCTAGCTTCAGTCGTGCGGGACCCTCATCTTCAAGATCTGCTTCTCGAAAAGACGAAAGGCGCCAAGCGGAAATCAAAGCTTGAGCAACTGGAGATAGACTCGAATACTCCGTTGTACGACTCAGGTCGCGGGTTTGGGGAGTCCCGCTTGAGAGTAGCGCTCGATGTGCTGCAGATGAAGGTGAAACACGGATGGACGGACTCAAGCGTCGATGACATTCTGGAATACGTGAAAGATCTCCTTCCTGCCGGGAACACGTGTCCTGGTAGTCTAGCCGAGGCCAAGAGAATCACGTGCCCTCTCGACTTACCCCACGAAAAGTATCACGCCTGCATCAACGACTGTATCATGTATTGCAAGGAGCACGTGGACAAGACCAAATGTCCTGTGTGTGACGCTGAACGGTACAAGAAAGGGAAGAAGAAAGCTCCTCGGAAAGTTGTGTGGTACTTCCTGCTCGCCCCCCGGCTGCAACGGTTCTACGCGGACCGCAAGGAAGCAAAGCTCATGCGCTGGCACGCTGACAGAAAGGAGGCAGTGTTGAATGATGAAGATCGGATTGAGCACCCAGTGCTGACACACCCTTCAGATGCAAGCCAGTGGAAAGCATTAGACAATGAATTCGGAAGTTTTGGGGCAGAACCCAGAAACATCAGGTTGGGTGCGAGCACGGACGGATTCAATCCGTTCGGAAACCAGAGCAGCACACATAGCACATGGCCCGTGTTTGTATGGATCTACAACCTCCCGCCCTGGCTGTGCATGAAGAGGAAGTACATACAGATGAGTATGCTAATTCAAGGGCCGACACAGCCAGGAAACGATATCAACATGTATCTCGAATTATTAAAAGAGGAGCTTGAAACGTTGTGGGCGGAGGAAGGGGTAGATACATGGGACGCCGTCGCGGAAGAATATTTCCCTTTGAGAGCCGCGTTGATCACGATGGTGCAGGACTACCTCGGATACGGTTATATTTCGTGCCAGGTGTGCCATGGACACAAGGCATGTGTCAGGTGCATGGAAGAGACGATGTTTTTGCAGCTTGGTAAGGATCCCGGCTCTTCGAAAACAGTTTACATGGGGCATCGAAGGTGGCTACAGAAGACTGACTCGTGGAGAAAGCGTGGAGATCTGTTCGATGGTACAAATGAACCTCGAGGACCTCCACGGAAGAAGAGCGGCGAAGAGATCGATACATTACTGAAAGGTTGGAAGGAGTGCCCTCCGCCGGGAAAGATACGTCAAAAGCCTGGAGAGAAGAAGAAGAAAAAGGCAACGGCGACGCCGCTCATTGGTGTATGGAAAAGGAGGTCCGTGTTTTGGGACTTGCCGTACTGGAAAATTCTCGATACACCTCACTGCCTTGATGTCATGCATATTACAAAGAACGTGTGCGAGAGCTTGCTTGGCACTCTTCTCAACATGCCGGACCGGACCAAAGATGGGCCGAAAGCAAGACACGACCTGAAAGTTTTGGGCATCAGGGAAGAGCTTCAGATCCCGGCGGCCCAAGACGGACAGTCGGAGGAGGAGGCGGACGGCGGTCAGAAGCGCAAAAGGATTAAGCAGCCAGACTATTACTGTCCCCCCTCCTGATTCACTTTTAGTCCGGCCGAGGTCGATCAATTTTTCAATTGCCTTCTAGGAGTCAGAGTGCCCTTCGGTTACTCCGGGCTAATAAGCAGATACATGGACCCCAAGAAACGAAACTTCAGCGGCATGAAGTCTCATGACTGTCACGTGATGATGACGCAGATTCTTCCGGTTGCAATCCGAGGTATAATGGATGACCATGTCCGTGCAACGCTGACTGGGCTCTGTAACTTCTTCGACGTCATAAATCGGAAGTCGATAAGCGTGAAGAAACTCGCAAGGCTCCAGGAAGAGATCGTGGCGATCCTATGTGAGCTTTAGATGTACTTCCCGCCTGCATTCTTTGACGTGATGGTCCATCTGTTGGTCCATATCATGGATGATATCGTCAGTCTAGGGCAGGCATTCTTACACAACATGATGCCGTTTGAAAGAATGAATGGGGTCATTAAAGGATACGTTCGTAACAGGTCACATCCGGATGGAAGCATCGTACAGGGCTAGCTCACCGAAGAGTGCATCTCTTTCTGCACGAATTATCTAGACATCGAGGACCCTGTTGGTTTGCCTCAAAACAAGCACCTCCGCAGGTTCGAGGGAGTAGGTCACAAAAATGGAAGGAAGGAACTGCACGTGCACATGTCTGGTCGGACTTCCGACTTTGACAGGGCCAACTTAGTAGCGCTACAACACATTGACTTGATCGATCCTTGGTTGAAAGAGCACAAAACCATGATAGAGAACAGTGGCAAGCCGATGATGACGGAAGCAGAAATATACAGAGAGCACAACTCCTCTTTCGCACGCTGGTTCAAAGACCACATTGATGCTAATCCCCCACCAATGGATTCTGACAAGGATAAACTAGTATTGGCCTTGTCACATGGCCCCGCGCCCAACCTCATGACTTACCAAGCGTACGATATCAACGGGTACACATTCTACACGGAAGAAAAAGACAAGAACAGTGCTTACCAGAACTCAGGGGTAACGATGGATTCCTGGACGGGTGACGTAAAGACTAGATACTACGCAAGAATCGAGGAAATCTGGGAGCTTAGCTACGCTGGGGAGAAAGTGCCGATGTTCCGTATCAGATGGGCTAAGAACGCCACAAAAGAAGACCGGTATTTCACCACCATGTTTCTACCCGAAGCCAACAAATCAAAGTCCACGAACTCCACCGCGCAGAATGAGCCATGGGTACTGGCAGAACACGTGCACCAATGCTTCTTCATAACTGACCCATCCAGGCCTAGCCGTGTTATCGTGAGGAGAGGCAAGAGGACCATCGTCGGAATAGATGGAGTCGCCAACGAGGAAGACTTCGAAGGACAAGTCGGAGACCCAATGATGGAAGAATCCGAGGACAAAGACACAACATACACCACAAGAAGAAGCAGGACCACGCTACCGAGGTCAGGTCGACCCTTCAAAAGAAGAAGTCACGACACGGGGCTAAATTATTCAACGACGAGCAAGAAAAGCAAGAAGAAAGTGAAACACTCTTCTCAATTGATGATGTAAAACTTTATTTGCAATCTATAACTCATATGTTGTGTAATTCATAACTACTCATATGGTCATGGCCAATATTTTATGTATGACTAATTAATATTGTGTTGGTCAACATGTATAACTAATATTTTTTGCAATGCATAACTCATATTTTTTTAATGCATAACTCATATTTTTTGTAATGCATAACTCATTTTGTATAGGATTTGGGGGAAAAGAAAAGAAACATAAAAGAAAGTGAAAACAAATAAAGAAATGAAGAAAAAGAAAATAAAAAAAGAAAAGTAAATGGCCAGCCAGGGGCTGGGGGGGGGGGGACAAGTCCCAGGTATAGTCGGACGCATCTTATTGCCGGCGCACCACCTATTTGGATCGCCGGGGGTATAATTGTCCCCGGCGAACCAAACAAGAGGTGCGCCGGCAATAAGATGGTCCGGCTATACCTGGGACTTAACCGCACACGCGACTCTTTCTCCTTCTTCCCCCATTCCCAAACCAACCCTAGCTACCGCGCCGCCACCCTGCACCCGCCCCCGTTCCGCGCTGCCGAGAGGAGGAGAACGCCGCCGGGAGGAGGAGAAGGGCGTCACGGCCGAGAGGAGGAGAACGCCGCCGCGCGGGCCACCAGCGCCGAGAGGAGCAGCCGCCGAGAGGAGCGCGCGTAGCAGGCCGGGGACGTCGGCGCCACCGTCCTCCACCGTCCCCTCCACCAGCCCCCACCACCTGCCCCGTGCGCCAGCCACGGTAAGCATCCTCTCCCCTTCCCTCTTCCCCTCCCTCTTCGATCCCCTCTCTACTCCCACGGTGTGCTGTTCTTGGTAGATGCTAGGTTGCCACGGAGTCCATCTCACATTCTGCTAAATACAATGGCATAGTGGTGTTATAGAAAACACTGCTGCCAAATCGAATGCAAAAGCGACATGAAGTTGTTGATCACTGAACCATAGACTCAAAAGTTTGCATGTTGTCAACGTTCTAGATAAATATAATTGCCTACATGAGAAAAAAGGAACTGGTAAAATGGAAAGCGTGTTTATTCAGCGGATATTAAGAAACAAAATATAAAATATATTCGAAATTGGTAATCACAAGTAGCTATGAGCTGAGAAGAATGGCAAATAACTCGAGCAAAGGACACACCATTATAAAACCTGTCCAGCACCTGCAAGTTTTGTTCATTAACATAACATCAGAGAGGAGCTTTTATATTCTATAAATGAGAATTTTTTTAAGGCAATAGGTTGAAACCAGACAAAGTTAACACACAAGATGATACATTGACAAAGCCATTGTAATGATATACCCGAAGGAAGATTTTTAATCACCTGACTACCTCAAGAAAGCATCTATGCTTTAATATCCTGGAAAGACGGTGTGCACATCAAAAATTAGAACAGGTCACTCAGGCCAAATGAGAAATGCAGACAGTAGCTAACTTAAATGTGAATCACGATGGAAAAAATAATCACCAAGTAATATTTCCTGAGGTTCTGCAGAGGGTCACACGTCTTGACCGGAGAAATCACCACAACTTTCCATTCACCAGTTTATGCTTGCTTGTTCTTCATTAAATGAAAATAAAAACTAGACACTAGGCAGTATGTTAGTTCTTCATTAAATGAAAATGAAAATGAAAATTCATTCTCTGGTTCAATTCATTCTCTGGACACTAGGCAGTATGCTTATGCTTGTTTGAGAATTTGAGATATGATGGTATGAGTTGATTACTGCAATTTGCTTATGCTTGTTTGTCCATTGTTTGAGAATTTGAGATATGCTAGTTCCTATGCTTGTTTGTAGATTGTAGATTGTAGATTACATGAGGTAGCTAGGCAGTATGTTAGTTCTTCATTAAATGAAAATGAAAATGAAAATTCATTCTCTGGTTCAATTCATTCTCTGGACACTAGGCAGTATGCTTATGCTTGTTTGAGAATTTGAGATATGATGGTATGAGTTGATTACTGCAATTTGCTTATGCTTGTTTGTCCATTGTTTGAGAATTTGAGATATGCTAGTTCCTATGCTTGTTTGTAGATTGTAGATTGTAAATTACATGAGGTAGCTAGGCAGTATGGTTTTCTTGGTTATGCTACTGCCAATTCATTTTTGAAAGGAAGGGCTACCAGATATTCTAACAATTTTTGAAGTGCAGTAGGTTTAGTAGTCATTTTTGAAAGGAAGGGCTAATGGAAAGTAAGCTATGGTTCATAAAATGCTACCAGATATTCTAACAATTTTTTCTCTGTTATGTTAAATAAATATGCATTCATATATTTGTTTTGTGTTCTTGAAACAGTAATGCATTCATACATTTAGTTAGCAGTAGTTAGTAGTATGCATAGATGATGTTGTATGCTTGTCAGTGTATTATTGATGAGCAGAATAAGTGGGTACAAGCTTTGTAGTTCCAGCAATTCTCTTCGAGTTGCATAAAACAATTCTCTGTACAAGCTCTGTAGCTCTGTAGTATGCATAGAAGGAAGTTGGAAGACGCAAATGAGAACACACTAGGCAGTATGACTTTTTTCTTTTAAATTCATTCTCTAGTTATGTAATTTGAGATGGGAATTGTTCATTTAAAAAAATTGTTGCTACTACTATTGTCTCTGGTTATATAACTTGAGTTATGTAGTTTGAGATGGGAGGTTGGAGAAAACTCCTAGATGTATCAGGAAATCAGGTTGAATTTTTTTAGCAAATATATGATGTGTTTTTGCAAATATATGATGTGCTGTTGCAAATATATATGGTGCTGTTGCAAATTTTGTCTCTGGTTATATTTTTCTCTGGTTGGAAATGTTGTTTCTGGTTGCAAATGTTGCAAATAAAAATGAAAATAGTTGTCTCTGGTTATATATGATGCATGTGCTGTTGCAAATGTTGTCTCTGGTTAAGTGATGGTTATGGTGAAATGCTACTGTAAGTGCTATTACTGATGGTTTATGGTGATGGTTATGGTGAAATGAAAATGATGGTTGCTATTACTGTAAGTGCTATTCTGTTACAGGGATTGAGTTGCTATTGAGTGCCGGAATGTCGATTCATTTCCGTTCCGGCAATTCTAGCACTCGGCATGACCAATTTTTAGCAGAGGTCATGCCGAATTTTTCCGTGAATTCTAACTCTTTTTCATCTTCTATTAGTGCAAGCCACCATGGCGTCTAAAGAACAATTAGAGGAGCACTGCAATAGGCACTTCTTTAGGACGGAGGAGGATGCCGAGGCCGCTGGTGTTGGCGGCGACGAGGACCATGAGATGGAGGATGACGCTGGGGGTAGTGGCGACGAGCCAAGCGGCAACGAGGCAAGCGACGCCGCCGGGGGTAGTACCTACGCACCAAGCGGCGACGAGGCAACCGGCGCCGCCGGGGGTGGCGGCGAGACAAGCGGCGACGATCCTAGCGGCGCTGCCGGGAGTAGTGGCACCGGGACAAGTAGTTCCAAGAGGCCGCGGAAGTCAAGGCGCCAAAACACGGTCGGCACCGGCAGAGACACAATCAAAGAGGTGGACCCCGCCAGTGGATTGCCGGTGCAGCCTAAGGATGTTGCCAAGGGGTACGGCAACCAACTGGCATGTATCCTCCGAGAGGTCGTCAATCTCAACGAGACGGACCTCCGAGCTGAGAGCAAAGCGCCTCTGCGAGCCCAGCTCATTGCGAGGTTGCACTCACGATACAAGTTCCTAGGCGACTACGCCTCCACTGATCAAACCAAGAACATTGTGAACTCACAAGCCCTCCTGAAGTTCACCAAACACCTCAGCAGCTACAAGTACATGGTGCGGAAGCTGATTGCTGAGGGCAAAGGTTTCGAAGAGGTCCACTCCGCCTTTCCGCATGTCTCACAGGCGGACTTTGATGCTTTTGTGGCCAATGAAGAGCTACAAGCAACCAAGATCGCAAGTTGTGGGGGAAGGAAATGCGGGAGCTTAACATCGGCAACCACAACCTTGGGAGCCGTGGGTACGAGGGAAAGGAGCCCTATTGGGCGAAGGAGGACGAGGCGTATGTAAATGCCGGCATTGAGAACCCCTGGCTCAAGTACAAGGACCCGCTTGAAAGAAGATTCATCAGGTCCCGGTACCATAAGAAGAAACTAACCGGGGAACTTGTCACGGACCCGAAGGTCGTAACCGACATAATTTGGTTCACGAACGACAAGAAGGTCCTGGCGTTGGAGAAAAAACTGGTAAGCAATTTACCGGTTTAATTAGATCAAGTATCGTTCATATAATAGTAGCAACATTTCTAAATGGTTCGTGTTTCTTCCGCAGGAAGAAGAACGACAAAAACTTTCTCAATGTGACGAAGGCTCCTCCTCCCAGGCGTCGACGGGCAGGGTAGCCTGGGACAAGCCTCCCGTACGGGCGCTAAACATCGTTAATGAGCATTCACCGACGAGAAGGCCGCATAGAGGCCGTGTGGCTGGCGCCGGTACAGGCTACAAGCATGGTCACTATGGCTTGTCGTCTGCGGCCGATAAAAATGCGCGCAGTGAGAGGAAGCAGCGGGAGGCGGAGGAAATGAGGGAGTCAATCCTAGCCCAAGTCCAAGCTGGTTTGGTACCGCAACTGGTACGACAACTCAAAGCTACGCTCGTACCTGAAGTCAAAGCTGAAGTCGGCGCTTCAGTCCAAGCAGATTTCAACGCTCTACACGCGTGGTATGAGGGTGGCAAACAACCCCCCCCCCCCCCCCCCCCGAAAATGCAAGTGGTTAGCTTCGACGGCAGCAACTCGATGGCGCCGCCGTCCGCCGGCAATGACAATGTTATAGTGGAGACTCCTTCGGCCGCCGGCAATGTCGCTGGTGCTAGGGATTCACCGTCCATGCCGGGTAGCAGCCCCTCCGTCACTTGCACGCCCGCCGCCGCATGTGCCGGCCCGTCGACATTAGCCGAGCTCAACGCCCTCACGGTATTTAACCCATGTGTACATCAAGTTAATATATTAGTTTCGTCATCCTTGCCCTCTCTCTAACGCCATACACATGTTCTCGCAGGCGCTCTCAACGCCATGCACCTTCCTGATGAGAGTAAACGGCGAACTCAAAGACGTCGCGAGGGGGTCCATCCTTCGGCCCCTGGATAAGAAGTGGCACACACGAGATATGGAGGATGACGTTTACCGGGTTGAAGTGGATCGGGCGTTACCGGGCTATGAGGATTTGTTTCCTCCTAATCAACCGCATGGTGCCGATGACGAAGACCCGTTGAATCTTGCCTCACTGAAGGGTTGGGTACTGCTATGGCCGAAGACCCTAATTAGGATCAACACCTACTCGGGGTCGACGGCAAGCAAAGACAAGCACCTTGCGGCGCCACAGGTCAGCGTCCCTCCACGACAGCCAGCGGCGCCGGTGGTCAGCGCCCACCACAACAGCCAGCTGCGCCGGTGGTCAGCGCCCCACCACAACAGCCAGCGGTGCCGGTGGTCAGCGCCCCACCACAACAGCCAACGGCGCCTGAGGCCGAGGAATACGAACGTGAAGACTTCCAATGGGATATTCCTACGTCTTCACAAGTTGTCCATGAGGATGCGCCGGCCCCGAAATATGGGTGCTCCAAGAAGCTGTTCGATTCTCAAGAAACGGCTGAGGAGGAAAATCCTGAGGAGGTCGCCGCCGCCGCCGTCAAGAAGATGCTGAGCCCAAACACACTCCGTGCTACGGTTACGGCGGTGGGAGATGGTCCAGTACTACAACCCAAGAAGAGGAAGAGGCCAGCTAAGAAGGACGCCAAAGACAAGGCGGCGGCCAAAGACAAGGACAAGGTGGCACTCCTTGACAAGTTGCCAAACAATTGGCGACCTCTGCATCACTTGGGTGAACCGATGCTGCCGGAGCATGTCCTCAAGTTACTCACCGGGGATATGGCGAGCTTGCATAACCAAGTCCAGTATTTGGAGAGGCAGCTTCTCAAATCAAAAAATCCTAGTTACCCTCTCTTTGTGGCGAAGGTGCCAACTGGCATGAACTTCGTCGAGAAGTACCCCGCGGACTTGTGCTTCATCCGGTTCAATGACATCTTCAGCATCTATCGCATGCAAATGCTCCACTTTAGTGTGGTTCGCCTAGTTGCTCTTAGCTTGTCTTCCCAGATCGTTAAGGAGGGGACGCCGACCATCGCGATAATGGACCCCTTCTATATGCGGGAGTGCATCATCTGCAACGCTGGGGATCGGGCGATTGCCACCCGGCAGGTCGAGGATTTCATGCTGGCGAACATTAAGAAGGGCGCCATTCTCATCCCTTACTTCCCCGAGTAAGTAATCACTCGCTAGTCCCCATCACCATTCTATCCTATATCTCCATTTGCATTTCCAAAGGTTAATCTCTGTGTTTTCCGCAGAGACATGTACTGCACCCTCATCGTCGTGCACCCGCAACACTCGCATGCAGTCTATCTCGACTCGGGTAGGGACAAGAAGAAAGACTACACCAACATCAGGGCCCTTCTCAATGATGCTCTCACCGGCTTCGCCAACAAGGCAGGCCCCCTCAAAGTAGAGAGGAAATCCCGAGGAGGCTTGGTCTTAACCCACACAACCAACTTCCCCTGCCTCAGGCAGTCGAATGAAGACAATGGGATGGACGCGTGGTACGCCATCCTTCAGATGCAGGAGTACATAAAGTACGCAGATGACATGTTGCTGCCAGAGAGTCTCAGAGAGAGGTTTGTAAACATGGCGGATGCCCCTGATAGAGAGATTAGAAAGAACTGGGGTCGCATCCAGCAGTTCATTTGCACGATAATCGTGCATGATGTCAACAATAGGTCTGGCGAGTTCTTCTACGGCTACGGTCTACCACCTAATGACGAGATAGAACTCCGCTTGGAGATGTCGCGTGATGAGAGGCCGTTCAACACGCTTGAGGGCTGCCGTCCATTCCCCCCTAGGCGTACAACCTGATCCTACGACGGGAACACTATTGCTAAAGCTTGAACGATATGTCTTTGAACTTCCGTATTGTAATACTTGCTACATATTCCCATAGAATCGACTTGTTGCTTTTATTTAGTTGTATGGATGTGAATGTGAACAGGTGTCTATAGTTTCATTTACTTTGCTATATATTTCAAGATTATGTCGTAGATACCTTAATAATTATTTGCATTTACTCGACCCCTACTTGCCTCGTATTTGGAGTTCGCCGATGATTAGAATGTTCGGTCACTAGTACACTCGGGGGTGGAGCCAGTGAGCCTTGGTGCGATGGCCACAAGTATCAATCTATTGTGCATCCTACCTAGCCTCACTGACTCCATCCCTGGATGTTAATATGTGTTTCGACCGACAAATTATGAGGCACGCTATTTAAGTCGTACTACCTGTCTTTTATTTGAGTTCGCACTTCTTAATTGCATTGGACGATGATTAAAATGTTTGGTCACTTGTACACTCCGGGGTGGGGCCAGTGAGGCTTGGTGTGATGGCCACAAATATCAATCTATTGTGCATCCTACCTAGCCTCGCTGACCCCATCCCTGTATGTTATTATTTATTTCGACCAACAAAGTATGAGGCACATGCTATTTAGTTCATACTACTTGTCTCTTATTTGAGTTCGCACTTGTTCATTGCGTTGGCCGATGATTAGAATGTTTGGTCACTTGTACACTCTGGGGTGGGGTGAGTGAACCTAGTGTGATGGCACAAATATCAATCTGTTGTGCATCCTACTTGGCTTCACTTACCCCATCCTGAATGTTACTATTTGTTTCGACCGACAAAGTATGAGGCACATGCTATTTAGTTCATATTACTTGTCTCTTATTTGAGTTGGCACTTGTTAATTGCATTGGTACTAACGTTTTATTTGTCTTGTGCATGGAGATGCCGACGACATATGTCTTGTACAAGGGGGGGTTCCTGGAGTCTACGACGACTGGGAGGACTGTCGGAGACAGGTGCACCGCTTCAGCGGCAACAGCTACAAGGGATACCCCACTAGGGTGGAGGCGGAAGGAAGATACGCCCGTTATCTAGCGGGAGAGATGAGGGACATGAGGAGGAACCGGATGAAGACCATGGCCTTCATGATGATGGTCATCGTGACCATGTTGGTCATGTTCTATGTGATTGTAGTTTAGGTTAGTAGCTACATTGGGAGGTGTATGACGACACTTGTGACGACTATGTACCGAGACTTCTAACTTTGTGAAACTTCGTCCTTCGGTGTTGCATATGCACATGTGTTGTATGAATCAACATTCCGGAACGAGACTTGCGTATTTGTGTATTGATACCGAAATGAGACTTGGCTCTCTATGTGCTTCTCATATTGCATGTTCTGCTGTATAAATATGAACTGTGTTGTAAATATATACTGCTGTCAAATATGTATTCTAATATGCTGGGAAAAGCTGAAAAAAGAATTTTCGAATATTATTGCCGGCGCACCTAAAAGACCTACTGCCGGCGCACGTGGTATGCGCCAGTGCTGCAAGCACTACTGCCGGCGCAGCTGCTGGTGCGCCGGTGGAACTTGCCATTTGCCGACGAATCTACCAAGGCGCGCCGGCAGTACATGACCTATCGCCGGCGCACCGCCTGGTGCGCCGGCAGTGGCCAGTTATCACTGGCCCGTTCGCAGCGGCGGGCTCGTGGTGCGCCGGCAATGGGACTTTTAGGTGCGCCGGCAATAGGCCTTTCCCTTGTAGTGAGCGTCGCGCCATTGGAGTGTTGACACGTGTCAAAAACCCTAAGCGGTAAAAATGGCTAAGGATAAGTTACCGCTCAAATCGCCCGAAAATAGCACCAAGATTGGCGGAACCGTTTGAACTTGTTGAGGTTCCGGGTGACGGTTTGAAAACTACCTACCATTATCTCAGCAGGGGAGTAACCCGGAGACGCATTGTAAAAGTGTGTCGATGGATGAAGTCCCGCGGGATAGAGGTTTTTTCCGGCTTGAAAGTTGGAAAAGATGAAGTTGGAGTTCTTCAAGTTTCCCCATGTGACAGAGAGGATTGTCGGAGACCATGATGCCTCAGCAAGGCGAAAACAAGAGGTGAATCTCGGAGAACTCTGGGGGCTACTGTTGTGGGTATACTTCATGGGTGTACCATCGACAGTGCCTGGATCCGGCAAGCCTGGGTGGCCCATAGACGGTGATGGTGGCATGAGGCCCATCGGGCGGCCCAATTGTCGTAGATCGAGAAGAATGAAGTCCAGCCCATGAACAAGGAGCCGGATCCACCAGACCGACGTTGGAAGTCAGATCCAGCCTAGCCCATCAGGGGTAGCCGGATCTGGTACGACATACAAGGGAAGGCGGATCCTTGACGTGCATGGCAAGATAATGTACCGTAGTTAGGAGACTTGTATTCCGGCTAGGACTCTCCATGTAAACACTAGATCCGTGCGCCTTTATAAGACGGATCCTGGGAGCCCTAGAGGCACAACCACAACTCATTGTAACAACGCGAAAGCGCCCAGATAATTCCAGACAAGCAGCAGTAGGCCCTGTTGTAAGGGTATTTTACCCTTATCCATTATTTTGGTAACAATGACACCGTGCTAGATTATTTGGCCTAATACATGTTTGTAAGGATAATCCCAGGTATTAGCCAAAGAGGCATAAATGGTGTATCAAAGGAACAAGAAGGCTAAAGGAGACCCCCCACTTCGACAACAATCAAAAAGGGGCCCGGTCGGACCAGCCCTGCGCCGGCCAGTTCCGGTCTGCCGCCCGGTCCACCGGGCGTAGGGCCGGGCGCCCCGGCGCCAACCGGCCCCTACGCTGATGCCATCCGGGAGGGCTACTGGAAGACACGGAGCTGCCCCGGTCACGGCCAGGTCAGCGGTCCGGTTTGGACCGGATACTTTCGGTCAGCCGCCCGGTCGGACCGGGTGCAGGACCGGGCGCCCCGGCGCCAACCGGGTCCTGCGCTGATGCCTTCCGGGAGGAGTACTGCGCGACACTTCATCGCTCCGGTCTCGGTCCGGTCTGCCGCCCGGTTTGGACCGGCCTGTCCGGTCCCTGGCCCGGTCGGACCGGGCCCTGCACCGGACGGTCCGGTCTCTGGTCCGGTTGACTAGGAATCTCGGGGAGAAAGCTGAGGTGGCAAGTTGACAACGGTCACATTTCAGGTAACACTATATATACCCCTTCTTCTACCTCTGAAGGGGTAGGCACTACACTACAAGCTGTTCTTGAGCTCTCTCTCTCATACTCCATTGTTAGAAACACCAAAAGCCTCAGATCTCCCTCCTCCTCCACCCAAACTCAAATCCCTCCGGGGAAACGATAGAGGGGGACCCGATCTACTATTCTACCAAGCCAAATCTCATTCCCCCTTGTATTCATCAAGAAGCTTCCTCTCTAGGGTTCCTTGGAAACCCTAGGTGGGCAAGAGTGGTCCGGAAGCATCCGGGCTGTGGATTTGCTCCTGACAAGATTGTGAAGGTTTGGAGGCTACCTCAAAGTCTACCACAAGTGAGTGAGCTATTCCTTCGTGGGATAGGCTCCGAAGAATAGGGTGAGCCTTCGTGGCACGGGGAATCCTTCGTGGGACCTCCACTCCTCCAAACGTGACGTACCTTCTTGCAAAGGAAGGGAACACGGGAATAAGCCATCGTCTCCGCGTGCTATCGGTTATCTCTAACCAAACTCTTTACTTGTGATTTAACTGCCTGTGAGAGCCTTCGTGCTCGAGTTAGTTGTATCCTCATATAGGTTGTTTCACTTAGTTTGCATTAGGCTCACCTTTATATTCCGCAAAGCCTAATATTGCAAATAAAGAAATAAAATATGTAGAAACCTATTCACCCCCCCTCTAGGTTTACCATCTCTGAACTTTCAATTGGTATCAGAGCCTGGACTCTTATTAAGGGCTTCACCGCCTTAAGAGTGAGATGGAAAAACTATTCGAGGGTCTATATGAAGACTCTAACCTTTCGGTTAGAGAAATGAAATAAAGATTTTTGGCATATGATGCCGAGAAGAAGAAAAAGGAGGATGAACTACGAAGCCAAATGGCATAGATGACTGCCATGCTTAAGAACTTGACTAGTGTGACTCCTAGTGGGGTTTCGGCCTCTCAAGAAAGTTTTCATGAAGTCAACCATGACTATCCCAAAAACACTTCACCCATGCCTCATATAAACCATAGTGGGAATGTTCCCCATTTTGATGGAACTCACTTTCCTTTTTGGAAATCTGCTATGGAATCTCATATTCGCAGCTGCAGTGTGGAGCTATGGGAGATCATTGTTGATGGATACCGGAAGCCACATGATCCCGCTCGGTTGACCTCCACCGAATTCTACAACCGTCAACTCAATGCCTCCGCACGTGACAAGATTAGGAGTGACATCAACCACAAGCTCCTTGATCAAGTCAATGACATTGACTCCGCTAAAGAGTTGTGGGATCAGATCGTAGTACTCCAAGAGGGAACCGATCTGATCCAATCAGCTCTTTATGAGTCCGCAAAGCAAGAAGCCACCATGTTCGTGATTAGAGAAGGAGAATCCGTGGCCGATGCCTATATATGCAAGGCTTGGTGCTCTTAAAGTGAGAGTCAAGGGACTTGGATGTGAGAAGTACAATGACGGCTTTGAGATGAATGAAGCATTCATAAAGTCTAAGGTCATTGCCATGATTGCAGTCAAGCAAGAAGACACCAACCTTGCACTCAACTTGCAAATCATTACCAAGAGTGCTGATATGAACTCCGATGATCTAGTCTCCTATGTGGCAGCCAATGAAAACATGGCCAAGACAGGAAAAAGGCTCATGGCGATGAACCGTGTTGATGAAGCCTCACACAACCATGAAGAATCACACAACCTTGCTCTCAAAGCTAGAGCTTACCATGGAAGAGAAGAAGACTATGAAATTGAAGAAGATGAAGAGATGACTTCAACTAGTGACATCACACAGACTTTGCTTTCTTTGCCAAGAAGTACAAGGCAAAGTTTCCAATGCTCCTCAATGAGAAGAAGAAGAAGAGAACCTGCTACAACTGTGATGAAGATGGCCACTTTGCAAATGAGTGCCCTTATGAGAAAAGGGTAGACAAGCCAAAGTTTGTGAAAGGGGTCAAGCCAAGATTGAATCCAAACCCTATCAACGATCGATATAAGAAGAACAAGGGAAGAGCCTTTGTTGGGGCCGAGTACATCTCCGATGAAGAAGAGGAAGATGAGGAGAAGGAGGCCGGAGTGGCCGGTTTGGCTTTCTCCAAGCCCGGGTCACTCTTCACATATGATTACTCCAAGGACTACTCCACGGAGAATGATGTCGGTTCTTCCTTCATGGCAAGAATGACTCAAGATGATTACTCCGATGATTCTCACCCCTCTACGATTGTTGGCTCTTGTCTAATGGCAAGAGAAACCAAGGTAATGGAATCCCACCTTCTCTAACTAGTGTTCTTGATGATGAATCTGAAAATAAAGAAGAATTAGCCATGCTTAAGGAACTTTACAAAGTTAGATGCACCCTTCGTGGTGAAGCTCTTGTCAAGTTTGATTTCTTGATGGACTCCCTCAAAGAAAAGGACGAGTCCATTGAGGAATTAGAATATCATTTGAATGATAAGAAACGGAGATTCAATCTCCTAAGACAAGAGCTAAAAACCGAAGGGATTTCTATTTTCGTGCCCTCAGGTCCTTAGTTGTACTCAGTTTTCCCCAGCTCCTTAGTTTTTCCTCAGTTTTCCCCAAGCCCTTGTTTGAAACCCGCAGAAGCAGCTCGGACGGCAGGATTCCCGTTTAGTTGACCGTTCTGTCACGTGTGGGGCCGCGTCGTGTGGGCCCGCGTCGCGTGGGGCTGGTAGAAAGGGTCCGCGTGGGACATGACGAGAAGCGTTTGGTTGCACGTGAGCAGGAGCTGGGTTCTGTCTCTCTCGGCCCCAAATTGGCATTATTAAGTGCACCTTTTTTCCCTCTTTCTCTCTGTCCTTTTCACCAAATTAGTATAAAATCTAGAGAAGCAAATCTAGTACTCCCTCTGGTCCATATGTATGTAGTTAAATCTAGAAGCAAATCTCTAGGATAATGTACGATAAATTCACAGTCATAGTAAATCAAGAAAACTAAGTACGGCCAACAAAATATAGTAGACTAGGGATAGATAATCCCTAGATAATATGGATAGATAATAAGCTGCATACACAGCAGCCAACATAGTAACAGGTTCTTCACAGCACCATCATACTAACATAACAACAAGGGATCCCTAGCTAACAACAAAGGGATCCCAACAATAAACTAGGAGGCAGCAGCAGCACACGTCCAGGACTCCGCCTACCCCATCTAGCTCTGCCTCCACTTGTTGCTCTTGCTCCCCTTGGGAGCCTTGGGCTTGAGCGGAGGCATGCGCCCGGCGGAGATCTCCACCCGCTGCAAGCTGCGGAGGTGCATGCCGAGCACTCTGTGCTTGGCGCGGAAGGAGTGGACATTCACCGTCGTGCCGACCTTGGGGAAGGTGGTGCTGATGTTCTCAGCATGCGTGACGAGGCAGTTGAAGTCCGTGGCGCCGAGTCTCCTGGTGCAGAAGGGGCACCTGTAGACTTCCTTGGCGAAGTAGGAGATGTACTGGCCGACCTGCAGCCTCCGCAGCACCTAGCGAGTCTTGACGTCCTCGTCCTCTTCGTCGCTGCCAGACATCTGATCCATATCAAACAGAAACTAGTGAATGAGTTGCAACGATGACTAACGTGCATGATAACAAAGTTAAGAAAAACAGAGTCAGCCTCAGTTAGAGTGGACATGATTATATATCTACAGGGAAGGTGTTAGCGAACTAAAGCTCATGCACAACAGATTTGTACACAGCAATGGTTCGCTGAACCCTCCCTGTAAAAATTTGTGCCCAACCATTCATCATAGGCAAAGAAACAGATTCTAGATCTGAACTTGAACACATTCGAGATTATTTGCAAAATTAAACGGTTGATATCTTTTGATTAGTGCATAAAATAACTGATTGAGATCCCATGATTACTTGCATAAATTAACTGATTGAGATCCAATATTACTTGCATAAATTAACCGAACAGCCGAACCCCAAATCTTAAACGAAATCAAGAAGTGATCAAAACAAAATGGAATAAAATCGGCGCAAATATTAGCCCAATACTCATCCATCTACAAATCCATCTACACCAGCAAAAATAGGGTTCAAAAAGGAATGGGGAACAAAAAAGGAAGCAAACCGTAGTTACCTCGTTTCATGGGTCCTCCAGGGAGGTGTCGTAGGGGTTCGGGGGCGGGACGTACGGCACGGGGTCGTAGGGGCCCCATCCCGCCGGGAACTGACTGCCACCGGCGGCAGCAGCCTCCGATGCACCGGCGACGGCGGCGGCGTCCGTAGAGGGGACGGCGCCGAAGATGGAGGCGTCGCGCTTCGAGCCTACCTCGACGATGGGATTGGCATTCTCCTTGTCCATCTCTCCGGCGGAGGAAGAGGAAGAGGGAGAGGGAGAGGGTTTTTTGCTTTAGAGAAGATGATGGGACGTGAGAGAGTTGGCGATGCGTGAGCGAGTGAGAGTGACAGAGAGAGTGCGAGGAGGCGTCTATAAAGGCGAGGGGTGGTTAATGCGACCCGCGTCCTACGCGTGCACAGGTGCACGTCTGCACGTCTTGGACTTCTGCAACGCGACACGCGTCCACGATTGCACGTCTCGACTTCTCCACCGCGACCCACGTCTACGCGTCAACAATTGCACGTGTCCTCGAGTCTAACCCTGGAAATTTAGATATACTCAGGTATACCCTCGAGTCTTATACTAGCATTTTTTGTGTGCTCAATTTTCCCCTCGAGTGCTAATACTAGCTAGTGCAATATACTCAGTTTTACCCTCAAGTGGCTGGTCAAAAAAGAGTCAACAAATGGGATTAACTAGTTAAATGAGTCATTTAATGTGCAAAAAATTGCCACTTCTCAAATCATAGATAAATCAAGTATTACCACAAATTGCCACTTCTCAAATCACCTAGTAGCTATGAAGGTGCATGGTTTTCCACAATAAGCCCTTCCTAAAACAGCTTCCCCCAAATCATACTTTGTCTAAATGAGACCACAATTCTCACACTTATGTATATTGGTATTGCAAATAGTTTGAGGTAGGCCAAGATGCGTTTCATTGTACAAAACACGCATTTCCCATTTTTTAAATCTCATATTTGAATCCCTTAGTCTATTTACTACTCAGGTGCCCTTGGTTTCTTGATAGTACTCAGTTTTGCCCTCTCTCTTCACAAATTCTCGCAGACGTGCAACATCACCCTGATTGGTCTAGCCCATGTCACGCGGATCGTGCCCGCCGACCGTTGATCGTATTATATAGGGAACGGGCAGGATAACCCCTCTCTCTCTCTCTGTTGGCGGTTAATTAGCTTCCACCCTCTAAGTATGCTGAAGGGCGGTTTTCTGTATTATTTTTCACGCGCTAAAAATTATAAACTCTTTTAGGCGTTATTTTTCACGCAAAAAATCATAAACCATCACCGATTTATTGTTGCCATTACTTTTCACGCAAAAAAAATGATAAACCATCACCGATTTGTTGTTGCCATTACTTTTCACGCAAAAAAATGATAAACCATCAACAATTTGTTGTAGCCATTACTTTTCAAGCAAAAAAAATGATAAACCATCACCGATTTGTTGTTGCCATTACTTTTCACGCAAAAAAATGATAAACCATCACCGATTTGTTGTTGCCATTACTTTTCACGCAAAAAAATGATAAACTATCAACAATTTGTTGTAGCCATTACTTTTCACGCAGAAAAAAAAGATAAACCATCACCGATTCCCTTTGTTGTAGCCATTACTTTTCACGCAAAAAATGATAAACCATCTATCTTTGTATAGAATGATAAACCTATCACGTATGATTTTTGAGGTCATTTAGAGAAGGCAGAAAAAACCTAATTTGTTACAAAAGCTGGTTTCAGTGAGACCTAACCAAGTTTGGCATACATGATGGCATACCTATAACAACAAGGAATATCTAAAAGGGAAAGTTTCAGAAAATTTGAAATTTAGGGTGAAAATGATGCCATACATGATGCTGTTTTTCGAGGTTTTGACCTGAAAATCAATTGGGTATTATAAAGGGAAATAAAAAGGTCGAAAAATGTAAAAACGAAACAATCTATCTATCTATGTATAGAAGATCAGCTGTATGAAATTTGAGGTTATTTAGAGAAGGTAGAAAAAATCACTTTGTTAGAAAAGCTGGTTTCAGCGAGACGAAACGGCATGCGCTTAAGCAAAGTGATTTTTTCGAACATCTCCAAATGACCCCAAATTTTCCATACATGATGCCATACGTGTAACAACAAGGAACCCTATCTAAAAAGTGTCAAAAAAGTTTTCCCAACCGTATAGCTCTATCAAAAAGAACCTCACCATGACGCTAGTATAATTTTTCCCTATAATTTTGGGATAGTTACAAACTTTCGTTACCTAACCTTCAACATGAAACTTGTTTCAAATTCATTTTGGCCTACAAGAAACAAATCCCAACTTGATTCGAGCACCACAGCCTCCAAACGATGCCGATGCCGATGCCGATATCGGCATGGTCAGAACGGCTATGCTCGCCACCACTGCTAGGTCAACGTCGGGATGCACCCTCAATCCCGTCCCCTCATTCGATCACTGACACACCAGAGATACCGCCGAGGCCAATGCCGAACGTACATGCTGATGCCAATGCCGAACATGCATGCACGCCGCTGTGGGCACGGCCACGCCGACCCGCTATGCTGGACGCCACAGACCGCCGCGAGGTCTTTCCGTTCGCCACCACACTCTCCTAGCACCCACCTATACACGCCAGAAAGGAGAGACGCTAGTTTTCTCTACATTGCTCGCGTTCGTGTCCGACACGGCCAGTCAAAGTTTTGAGGTGGTCGTCGATGTTGTCGACCATTTCTTCTCTTCTTTGCATGGTTAAACGCGTCTAGTTTATATCTATCTAATGCGTCTGGTCTCGCCTCATGCAGTTCTTTTTGGACGTCGATCTCATCTCGGCACCCCGCATTCCACCTCCTCCGTGCCATTGCTGTAGAGCTTCATTTAAAAATCTAATCCTACCAGTGTATTGCACCTTGTATCAGCGTCATGGCCCCACTTGTCATTCGATATACCGAAGCCCCAGTCGTTCGCGTTTTGGTCAGGGATACAGCGATGCTTACGGTTAAACAAAGATGGATGGTCTGACGTGTCTTTGCGGGCTCTACGTGGCCCCACTAGTCAGAAGATAACGGTCAACCGTCGGGCAACCGGCCGTTACATCACGTGTGATGGTTTCAGACAAAGGCTTGGGTAAAACTGAGGAAAAACTAAGGAGCTGGGGAAAACTGAGCACAACTAAGGACCCGAGGGCACGAAAATAGAAATCCCAAAACCAAAATGTGCATATCTCAAGGCCTTAAGCAAAAATTGAAACTTATGAACTAGATAAAGTTAAGGATCTTGAAACTGTTGAAAGGGCTCAATCATTGACCCAAGAGCTCAATGCCTCAAAGGAGGAGCTTGAAGTTGCTCATGCTTCTCTCACTAGGGATCTTGACCACCTTGAAAGAGCTAACAAGCTTGTTAAGGACGAGCTCAAGAAACTTGGAGTGAACCATGATCTACTCCAAGAAACCTACACGAAGGCTCTTGAATCAATGAATGATCCCATTATTGATAAAGATGTTGCTAGTTCCTCCACCTCCTTTACTAGTGAGCATGCTAAGCTTGTTGCGGAACATGTTCGTTTACAAGAGGAACTATCTTTGCATGTTGAGACCAATACATATCTTGAATCTTTAGTAACCAAATATGGTCTCAGCTATCATCCTAATGAATCGGCTTGTGAGCAAGCAACTATTCTTGAGAAAAATGTTAGGTTGAAGAAGGAACTTGCCAAGTTCACCACAACCAAGAACAAGATGGGATTGGATGACCTATTGAGTAAGCAAAGGTCAAACAATCAAAAGAATGGACTTGGGTATGTTCCCAAGCCCTACAAGAAGAACAACTACAAGAAGGAGAAACCCGCTCAAGAAAAGAACAAGAAGGTCACTAATGATGGCAAAGCCCCAAAGGGAAAAGCCACTAGTGGTGACCGCACGGGGCCAAACAATCACTATGCTTTATTTATTGATTATTATGGTGATGTTTATGCTAACTATGTTGGCCCTCGTAATGGCTATGCTTATAGAGAGTACTCAATTTGGGTACCAAAAGATATTGTTGCCATTGCAAAGGAACCCATTAATCGATGGGTTCCTAAATCCTCTACTTGATTTTGTAGGGGTATTCCTCCGGTGGTCCAAAATGGGTGTTTGATAGTGGATGCACCAATCATATGACCGGAGGAAGAGGTGTGCTTGATCAATTCATTGAGGATATCAACAAGAAGTCAAGCATCACCTTTGGTGACAACTCAAAGGGAAAGGTACTTGGGTATGGCAAGGTGGCAATCTCTAAGGACTTGTGCCTTGAGACGGTCATGCTTGTTGAACCCCTTGGCTATAACTTACTTTCTATATATCATCTTGCCGATGCCGGTTACAATTCATATTTTACTAATTATTGTGTGAAAGTCCTTAGGAGTGACAATCTCAAATTGGTCCTTGTTGGATATGTGGAGAACAACCTTTATGTGGTTGACCTCTCGAAAGAGAGCCCCTCTCCCTCCACATGTCTAATGGCGGCCAAACACTACTAGGAATAAGCTTATAGCCGGATTTATTACCGCCGGCGAACTCGGGCCAAAGTTGTCGGCGGTAAGATCTTTTAGGCCTTCCTCACGTTACCGCCGGTGAGTTGAAATTGGGTCGCCGGGGGTACTGCAGTTACCGCCGGCGAAATGGAATAGAAAATGCCGGCGGTAAGGTGGGCCGAGACCACCCGAACGGGCCTCCAATTACCGCCGGCGGTTGAACTCGGAAACGCCAGGGGTAGTATAATTACCGCCGGCGAAATAGAGTTGCAAGCGCCAAGGGTAATTTGGGCTGTTGTGGGCCATTTTGGGCCAAAATTAATGCCGGCGTCTAACCTTTCTTTTCGCCAGGGATAGATTGCCTATACTATACCAACCCTTCTCCCCGTTCCGGTCAATCCCCAGTTCCCCCATCTATCCTCTCCTCTCCTTTCCCTAGCTAGCGCGATCCCCTTTCTCCCTCCGTCCCCACGCCGGCGCCTCCTCCTCCCCGACGATCTCGCCGGCCACGACGTCGTAGTCCTCTACCACACCACCTTCCCTGCTCCCATAGACCCGCGCCGCCCCGTGCCTCCGCGAAACCCTAGCGGAGCTAGCTGCTGCTCTGGCGTCGAAGACCACCCGCCGGGTGCTGGCCCTCGCCAGGCTCCGCCGTCGGCTGGGGCAATGAGAGGCCTTCGTCCCAATCGGTGGAGGCGCCAGCGCGGCCGCGGCGCAGGAACCCAATGACGGGAACTTGGAGTCGGCTGAGCAGCTGGTGCTCGACCTCTACGACCACGACCTGCGCGAGAACGCCCTCCTCGAGCTATCTAAGGTTCGTCCTGCTCTTCTAGGGTTCTAGCCCTTTCTCTCGAGGAACGATTGTGTGGTTTTTTTCAATCTCTAAGAGGGATCACATATTTGTTTTACATTAGCATGAACAGCGCAACTGCAGGACTGCATGTTGAGTCAACGAGAATCTAACTTAATGTACTATAATCATTTCAGAAATGGGAGATATTTCAAGACCTGGCCCCTCTTCTATGGCACTCCTTTGACACAATCGCTGCCCTACTTCAGGTATGCATAATTCATATGTCCCCTATCTTTAGGATGTGCATGCTTGGACATTGAAGTAGAAATACTGGGAGCTTTTGGCCCTGATTTCTTACCTTATGATCTGTTTATGTTGTCAAACTGTTGAGATCAGTCACGGTTTGTTTTCAAGTCGACACTTGCTGTTCCGAATGCAATTTGTCAAAGGTTAAGCATGCCTTCCTCACTTGGTGTATTTGGGAATTTGGAAACACTCGCAGGAAATTGTGTCAATCTACCCTGCACTTTCACCCCCAACTTTGTCGCCAGATGCATCAAACCGAGTACTTGCACTTCTTCAGGTACAGTTTGGGAGGAAACTACATTCACGAAATTGCTTGAAGTTTGCTATGCCAGATCCATTTCATGTTTCTATTCTCTAGTTACTTATCAGTCGTAACAAAGTGACAGTTAGAACTGCTATATCAGCTCTCTGTTGTTTATGATCATCTTGTTGTATGCTTGTCTAAATAAGAGGTTAACGTGTTCAATACCAAGTGCAGATCTGTACATAGCAGTCCGAGAGTGAACTGCAGTAAATAGTTTCATATTTATTTAAACTTCACTGCAAGAGAGCGGACGTTGGAGATGCGGAGGGTATCGGCACACTCGCGTAAGTTACTTTGGTACATGAATCATCATAAGCCACTTTTGTTTATATGCATTCTGTTAATTTGAATGGACTGGAAATAGTGGCGTAGCCAAATGCTGATAATTTTCAAGTCTCAGTTTCATTTTATTTAGTAACATTATTAATGTTTGTCATCTTTTCACTATAAGTATGTATCAGCATATTTCAATATAAATATTTGTATCTGATTATGTGTACATTAAAGATCTGTGGAGATTCCTTTGCTACTTATTATAAGTAGGCCTCCATATTTTCATTCTAAGTTGTGTATTTACAAATCACAACTGGTAGTAGTATCGAAGGCTATCAACTGGTTGTGTATTCCTTTGCAAGTAGTCAGTCTAGCTATTTAGAATTTTGCAATTCATGTAATGAAAGCTATCAATATGGTTCTATTTATATTTTCACAAATTGGATAAACCAAATGAAAAGGCGTCAGTACATAATCCAAACACTTGGATAAAGTAGCCAAACTATTTATTTACAAACAGACATTAAAACCCTGAAATCATCCTTGTGGAGTTCCTCTTTCTTCAGGTACCCTTGAGTCCTTCTCGAGTCTGTCGACAATTATGTTGGCAGGCAACAATACCTTCGGATACAGCGCCTCTAAGTCTCCAGTAACATTGGCAATCTACAGTAAACCTGCCGAAGGATAACGGGCAAGTACAAGGGCAAGTGTAAACCTGGCTCCTGCAAACACTTGCGCGCGCACCAAGTCTCGGATCTTCTTGGCGTTACTGAACTCAGACATCAATGCAAGGAGCGTGGGGGGAACTGCGTTCAAAGGAAACATCGTCTTCCAAACCACCCTCATGGCCTTGTAGCACTTGTCAAAGAAGTGGTGGACCTGCTGAACTCGATCCTGAAATTGCGCGACAGCCGAAGCCTTCGAGTGCTCCCGCCAGAAAATCTCTTCGGCTGAGGATAGCTGGGTTAACGCATGCACACGCTCGTAAATCCGTTTGTTTTCTTCCGCACGGTTTAGAGATATGACTGGTAAAGGAATAAGCAACGGATCAAATAAGGCGTTGTCGTCTAAGTGGTGCAGGGATCAAGGAACTTACAGTTCAAACTGTCGTTAGCTTTATGCAGCTCCGTAAGAGCGTATCGCTCCACGTTGGCTGCAATTTCACTCTTCTTGTTGACAATAGCAGCTAAGGCGTAAGTGTCGCGCGGATCCTTCTCCATCTGGGCGATCCGATCTTTCATCCACTGGATCTGATCACTTTCGGGAAGAACGCCCAAGGAGTCGTCGACAAACGAAGGCACCGGGAAAACCTGTAGGAAAAAGCGTTAAAAAGGGTGACGGACATAGTCAAATTGAGCATCCAACGCAACTCCCATCGGGAGAAGTACAAGTAATTCCTATCAGGAAGAGTGCAAGTAAAAGGAGTTATGATAAAGGTGTGCCAGCAACATTGCCAGCACGAAGTTCATTACAAACATAAGGTCTTGCAATAGAATAATGTTTCACATCAGCCCAAGGTTAAAAATTGTTACAACAATCAAGGAGCCTGGGTCTGAGCAGATAGACTGGGGCCAGCCGATGACTTTTCTGACGAAACTAGTGCAAGGAGCTGGCGAGCACAAGTACGGGCAGACACGGTAAAAGCGCTCAAGTCAACAGATCGCCCATCTTTTTCTTTCGGCAGCTCCTTAGTCATTTCTTCAATATCACCCTTAAAGCCGTAACCCATCATAAGTTGGAAGGCAAGGAGGGCACCATAGGTACGCGAGGTACGCTTGAATACCTCAATGACTTCCTTGGTGTCGATTGCGAAGGCATCAATCAACTGCCCCAAAGTCTTCTCCTGCTTGACCTTGGGGAAAATCATCGAGTGCATCCGCGCCAAGGCACCCTTTCCCTTGTTAAGAAGCTCCCGGGTAAGCTGGTGGGAGGCTAGAGCCATCAACACACCGTTCGCCGGGGAGTTATTTGGAACACTGTCCAAGGCAGTGGCAGGGATACTGGCGGCCTCTGCAAGAAAGCGAATTGGAGAAAATCATTGATGGATTCATAAGAATAATAATCAACAAGAGATGTATGGAAGAGCTTACCAAGCAAAGCCAAGGCAGACTGACGAAGGAGATCATCCTTTTCTGCCGACCGAGCTTCCTCCTCCTTCAGCTTCTCTCTCAGCTTGTTCAGCTCCTCTTTCAGGGAGTCGACCTCCTGGCGAGCTATGGCAGCCTTTTTGATGGCGCCGTCTAACTTCGAAGAAGTAGATTTAGCCTCCTCTTGCAGCCGAACTTTGTCTGCCTCCAGAGAAGTAAATTGAGAGGCGAAGGCTTCTAGAGAGGATATCACGCCTCTCAGATCTTTAAAGAAGAGAAACGTTTTACCACAATCATTAGGCAAAACACGCCTCAGAAGATTCATGTTACATTCGAGAAGGACTTACAGAAGGAAGAGCTGTGGCGGCAGCAGGAGCATCTTTCCCTTTGGAAAGGGAGGAAGCAGTCGATGCTTGAACTGCGGGAGCTGTTCTAGGAACCGAAGATTCGGAAGCCACGGCAGCCGGAGAAGCAGCATCAGATCTGACCCTCTTATGCGGAGGTTCAGCGAAGACTTCGTCACTACGAGAAAGATTTTGATCAACCAAAGTTATAAAGAAAATGCGGGAAAACAAAGGAGCAGAGTATAGTAAAACACTTACATGTCAAGAAGATCATCTTCATCGGCAAAGCCGCCGATTGATCTCTTCTTGAGCGGAGCCCTGATTTCCTCCGCGGCTGCATTAACAAAGGCATCATGATCAGCGTCATCATCACGCACTGATCCCTCTGTGTTGCAAGTATCATCGGCTGATGGAAGGAGCCTGGTATTAACAGTTTCTGAATCTATCGGATCATCGTGATCATTTTTCAGGCTTATATGGTCGATAGTATGGAAATCGACAGGCTCTGAAGAGCCTCTTCCTTCGGGAACATCGGCTGGCAAGTTGTGCAAGTCCCTGGAAGCTACAAGAGTCTGTCGAAGGAAAGGCAGATGAGAACAGCAGTAATTATGACGACTAAGTAAATAATAGCATGATAAGAATTTGAGAAGGGAAGTTACCTCTGGCGGTGGATGTTCGGCATCAAGAGGAATATACGAAGACACCAATGGGATCAAATCTTCTTGGCTAAAGGAAGTGAGGCGACGGACTTCATCGAGCAGTTCCTTTTCCGACAATTCAGCAGCATTAATTCTGGTCTCATCTTTCGGGCCTGAGTACAACCACATTGGGCGAACTCTGGCCATGACTGGTTGGACTCGACGTTTCAGGAACACCGCTGCTATCTCTGTGCCGACCATGGTTTGGCCATCGGTTTCCTTGATCCGAAGAAATCTGTCAAATAATTCATCGGCTGCTACTTTTTCATCGGGAGATGGAATATTCTTCCAGGAATTCTTAGGCTTGGCTTCAAGGACATCGACAAAGCAAGGAAGCTGAGATTCGGGTGATGAGGTGTCCTTGAGGTAAAACCACTTCAATCTCCACCCTTGCACGGACTCCCTCATTGGAAAATTGAAGTAGTTCACATCTGAACGAGCTAAAAATCCCACTCCTCCGGTGACAAAAGATCCGTTGCTACTGCTGTATCTCTTCACATAGAAGATCTTTTTCCACAACCCAAAATGAGGCTCAACGCCCAGATATGCTTCGCAGAGGGTGATAAACACATCAACGTGGAGGATTGAGTTGGGAGTGAGTTGCCATAGTTGGATTTCGTAAGTTCGCAAGAGATGGAGAAGGAATTCGTGGACGGGAAGCGAAAGGCCTCGGTATAAGAACGACAGGAACATCACAGTAAAACCGGCGAGGGGATTAGGTCGAGAAATCGCACCTGGAAAGATCACATTCCCCTCATCGGAGGAGATCAATCCCAGGCTTCGGGATCTCTTCTCTTCACGCTTGGTGACGGTTGAAGCTGTTGATACGTCTCCAACGTATCGATAATTTCTTATGTTCCATGCTACTTTATTGATGATACCTACATGTTTTATGCACATTATATGTCATATTCATGCATTTTCTGGAACTAACCTATTAACAAGATGCCGAAGTGCCAGTTCCTGTTTTCTGCTGTTTTTGGTTTCAGAAATCCTAGTAACGAAATATTCTCGGAATTGGACGAAATCACCTCCCAGGTTCCTATTTTGCCCGGAAGCATCCAGAACACCCGAGAGCCGCCAGAGGGGGGGCCTGGTGGGCCCAGATGACATGGTGGCGCGGCCCAGGCCCTGGCCGCGCCACCCTATGGTGTGGGCGCCCCTTCGACCCCCCTGCGCCGCCTCTTCGCCTATATAAAGCCCCTGCATCGAAAACCCTGAGGGAGGAAGCCACGATACGAGAAAAGTTCCAGAGCCGCCGTCATCGCGAAGCCAAGATCTGGGGGACAGGAGTCTCTGTTCCGGCACCCTGCCGGAGCGGGGAAGTGCCCCCGGAAGGCTTCTCCATCGACACCGCTGCCATCTCCACCGCCATCTTCATCACCGCTGCTGCTCCCATGAGGAGGGAGTAGTTTTCCATCGAGGCTCGGGGCTGTACCGGTAGCTATGTGGTTCATCTCTCTCCTATGTAGTTCAATACAATAATCTCATGAGCTGCCTTACATGATTGAGATTCATATGATGATGCTTGTAATCTAGATGTCATTATGCAAGTCAAGTGGGTTTTACTTATGTGATCTCCGGAGACTCCTTGTCCCACGTGTGTAAAGGTGACAGTGTGTGCACCGTGTGGGTCTCTTAGGCTATATTTCACGAAGTACTTATTCACTGTTGAAGAGCGTAGTGAAGTGCTTATTTATATCTCTTTATGATTGCAATGTGCATCGTATCACAATTTATCTATGTGCTACTCTAGTGATGTGTTATTAAAGTAGTTTTATTCCTCCTGCATGCGTGCAAAGGTGACAGTGCGTGCACCGTGTTAGTACTTGGTTTATGCTATGATCATGATCTCTTGTAGATTGCGAAGTTAACTATTGCTATGATAATATTGATGTGATCTATTCCTCCTACATATGCATGAAGGTGACAGTGTGCATGCTATGCTAGTACTTGGTTTAGTCTTTTGATCTATCTTACACTAAAGGTTACTAAAATATGAGCATTATTGTGGAGCTTGTTAACTCCGGCATTGAGGGTTCGTGTAATCCTACGCAATGTGTTCATCATCCAACAAAAGTGTAGAGTATGCATTTATCTATTCTGTTATGTGATCAATGTTGAGAGTGTCCACTAGTGGAAGTGTAATCCCTAGGCCTTGTCCCTAAATACTGCTGAGTTACTACTGCTTGTTTCTTTGTTTCTTTGTGTTACTACTGCTGCAATACTACCACCATCAACTACACGCCAGACAAGCTATTTTTACGGCACCGTTGCTACTGCTTATATATATTCATACCACCTGTATTTCACTATCTCTTCGCCGAACTAGTGCACCTATTTGGTGTGTTGGGGACACAAGAGACTTCTTGCTTTGTGGTTGCAGGGTTGCATGAGAGGGATATCTTTGACCTCTTCCTCCCTGAGTTCGATAAACCTTGGGTGATCCACTTAAGGGAAAACTTGCTGCTGTTCTACAAACCTCTGCACTTGGAGGCCCAACACTGTCTACAGGAAAGGAGGGGGAACGTAGACATCAAGCTATTTTCTGGCGCCGTTGCCGGGGAGGAAAGGTAAAAGGTACTCACACTCCGGACCTCGGCTACTAAGCTATTTTCCGGCGCCGTTGTAAGTACTCGAAGCTATTTCCTTTAGACTCTGCAATTGCGACATTTGGTTTCTTGTTTACACTAGTTAGGCATAATGGAAAACAACAAAAATATGAGAGATCTTTATGAACTTTATCTTGAATTAGGACATGATGTGTTTGAAGAAAGAATTAAGAAACCCATGGAACTTTATATGCATGATAATGGGAATGTTATTAGTATGAATGCTTTGAACACCATTGTTGCTAATGCTATGGAAAATTCTAAGCTTGGGGAAGCTGGCTTTGATGAGCATGATATTTTTAGTCCCCCAAGCATTGAGGAGAAAATTTACTTTGATGATACTTTGCCTCCTATTTATGATGATTATAATGATAGTAGTCTTTTGTTACCACCTGTTATGGAGGATAAATTTGATTATGATTACAATATACCTCCTATATTTGATAGCTACTTTGTTGAATTTGCTCCCACTACAACTAATAAAATTGATTATGCTTATGTTGGGAGTAGTAATTATTTTATGCATGAGACTCATGATAAGAATGCTTTATGTGATAGTTATATTGTTGAGTTTGCTCATGTTGCTACTGAAAGTTATTATGAGAGAGGAAAATATGGTTGTAAAAATTTTCATGTTACTAAAACACCTCTCTATGTGCTGAAATTTTTGAAGCTACACTTGTTTTATCTTCCTATGCTTGTTACTTTGCTCTTCATGAACTTGTTTATTTACAAGATTCCTATGCATAGGAAGCATGTTAGACTTAAATGTGTTTTGAATTGCCTCTTGAAGCTCCCTTTTGCTTCAAATACTATTTCTTGCGGGTGCATCACCAAAACTGCTGAGCCCATCTTAATGGCTATAAAGAAAAGAACTTCTTGGGAGATAACCCATGTTTTATTTTGCTACAGTACTTGGTTTTATATTTGTGTTTTGGAAGTTGTTTACTACTGTAGCAACCTCTCCTTATCTTAGTTTTGTGTTTTGTTGTGCCAAGTAAAGTTTCTATGTTAAAGTTGATGTTATATTTGGGATCGCTGCGCAGAAACAGCATTGCTGTCTGTCACGAATCTGGGCACAGTTCTCTGTAGAAAATTCGAAAAAATCTGCCAATTTACGAGCGTGATCCCCAGATATGTACGCAACTTTCATTAGTTTTGAGTTTTTCCATTTGAGCAAGTCTGGTGCCATCTTAAAATTCGTCTTTACGGACTGTTCTGTTTTTGACAGATTCTGCCTTTTATTTCGCATTGCCGCTTTTGTTAAGTTGAATGAGTTTCTTTGTTCCATTAACTTTCAGAAGTTTTGTGCAATGTCCAGAAGTGTTAAGAATGATTGTGTTACCTCTGAACATGTGAATTTTGATTATGCACTAACCCTCTAATGAGTTTGCTTGAAGTTTGGTGTGACAGAAGTTTTCAAGGGTCAATAGAAGAGGGTGATATAATGTGATCGAGAAGAGTGAAAGGTCTAAGCTTGGGGATGCCCCGGTGGTTCATCCCTGCATATTTTAAGAAGACTCAAGCATCTAAGCTTGGGGATGCCCAAGGCATCCCCTTCTTCATCGACAACTTATCAGGTTTCTTCTAGTGAAACTATATTTTTATTCGGTCACATCTTATGTACTTTACTTGGAGCGTCTGTGTGCTTTTATTTTTGTTTTTGTTTTGTTATCTTAGTTCTCTGAATAAGTTCATCCTTGTGTGGGAGAGAGACACGCTCCGCTGGTTCGTATGAACACATGTGTTCTTAGCTCATAATATTCATGGCGAAGTTTCTTCTTCGTTAAATTGTTATATGGTTGGAATTGGAAAATGCTACATGTAGTAATTCTAAAATGTCTTGGGTAATGTGATACTTGGCAATTGTTGTGTTCATGTTTAAGCTCTTGCATCATATGCTTTGCACCCATTAATGAAGAAATACATAGAGCTTGCTAAAATTTGATTTGCATATTTGGTTTCTCTAAGGTCTAGATAATATCTAGTATTGAGTTTTGAACAACAAGGAAGACAGTGTAGAGTCTTATAATGTTTACAATATGTCTTTTATGTGAGTCTTGCTGCACTTGTTCATCCTTGAGTTTGCTTCAAATAACCTTGCTAGCCTAAACCTTGTATCGAGAGGGAATACTTCTCATGCATCCAAAATCCTTGAGCCAACTACTATGCCATTTGTGTCCACCATACCTACCTACTACATGGTATTTCTCCGCCATTCCAAAGTAAATTGCTTGAGTGCTACCTTTAAAATTCCATCATTCACCTTTGCAATATATAGCTCATGGGACAAAATAGCCTTAAAAACTATCGTAGTATTGAATATGTACTTATGCACTTTATATTTTATTAAGTTGCCTGTTGTGCGATAACCATGCTTCTGGGGAACGCCATCAACTATTGTTGAATATCATGTGAGTTGCTATGCATGTCCGTCTTGTCTGAAGGTCTATCATTTTAGTGGTTGGAGCATGCAAAATTGTTAGAGAAGAACATTGGGCCGCTAACTAAAGCCATGAATCATGGTGGAAGTTTCAGTTTTGGACATATATCCTCAATCTCATATGAGAATAATAACTTTGCTACATGCTTATGCATTTAAGAGGAGTCCATTATCTGTTGTCCATGTTGTCCCGGTATGGATGTCTAAGTTGAGAATAATCAAAAGCGAGAAATCCGAAATGCGAGCATTCTCCTTAGACCTTTGTACAGGCGGCATGGAGGTACCCCTTTGTGACACTTGGTTGAAACATGGCATGCAAAGATCCGGTAGTCCAAGCTAAGTAGGACAAGGTGCGGGCACTATTAGTATACTATGCATGAGGCTTGCAACTTGTAAGATATAATTTTCATAACTCATATGCTTTATTACTACCGTTGACAAAATTGTTTCATGTTTTCAAAATAAAAGCTCTAGCACAAATACAGCAATCGATGCTTTCCTCTTTGAAGGACCATTCTTTTACTTTTATTGTTGAGTCAGTTCACCTATCTCTCTCCACCTCAAGAAGCAAACACTTGTGAACTGTGCATTGATTCCTACATACTTGCATATTGCACTTATTATATTACTTTGCATTGACAACTATCCATGAGATATACATGTTACAAGTTGAAAGCAACCGCTGAAACTTAATCTTCCTATGTGTTGCTTCAACACCTTTACTTTGATTTATTGCTTTATGAGTTAACTCTTATGCAAGACTTATTGATGCTTGTCTTGAAGTACTATTCATGAAAAGTCTTTGCTTTATGATTCAGTTGTTTACTCATGTCATTACCTTTGCTTTGATCGCTGCATTCATTACATATGTTTACAAATAGTATGATCAAGATTATGATGGCATGTCACTTCAGAAATTATCTTTGTTATCGTTTTACCTGCTCGGGACGAGCAGAACTAAGCTTGGGGATGCTGATATGTCTCCAACGTATCGATAATTTCTTATGTTCCATGCTACTTTATTGATGATACCTACATGTTTTATGCACATTATATGTCATATTCATGCATTTTCTGGAACTAACCTATTAACAAGATGCCGAAGTGCCAGTTCCTGTTTTCTGCTGTTTTTGGTTTCAGAAATCCTAGTAACGAAATATTCTCGGAATTGGACGAAATCACCTCCCAGGTTCCTATTTTGCCCGGAAGCATCCAGAACACCCGAGAGCCGCCAGAGGGGGGGCCTGGTGGGCCCAGATGACATGGTGGCGCGGCCCAGGCTCTGGCCGCGCCACCCTATGGTGTGGGCGCCCCTTCGACCCCCCTGCGCCGCCTCTTCGCCTATATAAAGCCCCTGCATCGAAAACCCTGAGGGAGGAAGCCACGATACGAGAAAAGTTCCAGAGCCGCCGTCATCGCGAAGCCAAGATCTGGGGGACAGGAGTCTCTGTTCCGGCACCCTGCCGGAGCGGGGAAGTGCCCCCGGAAGGCTTCTCCATCGACACCGCTGCCATCTCCACCGCCATCTTCATCACCGCTGCTGCTCCCATGAGGAGGGAGTAGTTTTCCATCGAGGCTCGGGGCTGTACCGGTAGCTATGTGGTTCATCTCTCTCCTATGTAGTTCAATACAATAATCTCATGAGCTGCCTTACATGATTGAGATTCATATGATGATGCTTGTAATCTAGATGTCATTATGCAAGTCAAGTGGGTTTTACTTATGTGATCTCCGGAGACTCCTTGTCCCACGTGTGTAAAGGTGACAGTGTGTGCACCGTGTGGGTCTCTTAGGCTATATTTCACGAAGTACTTATTCACTGTTGAAGAGCGTAGTGAAGTGCTTATTTATATCTCTTTATGATTGCAATGTGCATCGTATCACAATTTATCTATGTGCTACTCTAGTGATGTGTTATTAAAGTAGTTTTATTCCTCCTGCATGCGTGCAAAGGTGACAGTGCGTGCACCGTGTTAGTACTTGGTTTATGCTATGATCATGATCTCTTGTAGATTGTGAAGTTAACTATTGCTATGATAATATTGATGTGATCTATTCCTCCTACATATGCATGAAGGTGACAGTGTGCATGCTATGCTAGTACTTGGTTTAGTCTTTTGATCTATCTTACACTAAAGGTTACTAAAATATGAGCATTATTGTGGAGCTTGTTAACTCCGGCATTGAGGGTTCGTGTAATCCTACGCAATGTGTTCATCATCCAACAAAAGTGTAGAGTATGCATTTATCTATTCTGTTATGTGATCAATGTTGAGAGTGTCCACTAGTGAAAGTGTAATCCCTAGGCCTTGTCCCTAAATACTGCTGAGTTACTACTGCTTGTTTCTTGTTTCTTTGTGTTACTACTGCTGCAATACTACCACCATCAACTACACGCCAGCAAGCTATTTTCTGGCACCGTTGCTACTGCTTATATATATTCATACCACCTGTATTTCACTATCTCTTCGCCGAACTAGTGCACCTATTTGGTGTGTTGGGGACACAAGAGACTTCTTGCTTTGTGGTTGCAGGGTTGCATGAGAGGGATATCTTTGACCTCTTCCTCCCTGAGTTCGATAAACCTTGGGTGATCCACTTAAGGGAAAACTTGCTGCTGTTCTACAAACCTCTGCACTTGGAGGCCCAACACTGTCTACAGGAAAGGAGGGGGAACGTAGACATCAGCTGTCCAATCTCCGGGCTTGGCTGCTGAGCTCGGTGGCGCCGGCGGTGCCGGAGCTGGGGGAGGAGCGCCTGGGGCGCCTTCCTTCGAAATAATCGAGGAAGATTTGGCGGCAGCACCACCGCTCGTGGAGCTGGCGGTGGCGCTAGGGTTCTTCTTCTTCACCATTGTAAGATCTGGGAAAAACCGGAAGACAGTGGTGGCAGCGCGAGCTGTTGTGAACGGGAGAAGAGGAGAAAATTAGGGATTTCTATCTCTTGGGAAATTTAAGGGAGGCCTCGTATTGTCAGTGGGCCTTTTCTCCAGTTAATAGTTGTGGAAACCGAGGAGGTGCCTCGCTAACCGTAAAGAGAGGAGCAGGAATTGCTCGAAAACAAGGCTGGCAGGTTGCGTCTTATCAGTCAAAATCAAAGGGGACAAAAAAACGTTATCCATGACGTCATGGGGAATGATTGCATACGAAGAGATAAGAAAGTATCGAGTGACCAACTTGAGCCTACGCACGGATTGCAAGCATCCGCACCTAGGCTCGGGGGCTACTCCTATCGGGAGCGCTGACGCGCACCCGATAGAAAAAAGACTCGAAGGAAAAATTTTGACTCAAGTCTGCACCCGGGCGTAAACGCCCGTTCCCAGACTCGGGGGTTACTCCCATCGGGAGCGCCGGATGCGCACCCGACAGAACTTTTTTCGCACTCCAGGATCATGCCCGGGGACTTGATTCTGTGTAGGGTAACGTTGTTTTGCCATCGGCAGTTAACCAACAAAAGTTGGGCACGTTATTCGTTATCCCTTGCATAAAGAAAATATATCGGATGATCTACAAAGACTTGCAGGAAAGGCTTAGGCAGAAGAAGATGTTCGAGTGGTACAACTTGAGTCTACGCACGGATTGCAAGCATCCGTACCTAGACTCGGGGGCTACTCCCATCGGGAGCGCTGGCGCGCACCCGATAGAAGACAAAAGGAAAGCAAGAATGATCATGGAGAAGGGCTTCGAAAGAAGATATGCTTCAGTCTCTACCCGAACTATGTTCGGCTAGACACTCGGGGGCTACTGACGTGGGCATTACCCTTCGGGTAACCAATATTGCTCTACCCTATACGGTCCAGATGGAGGCCCATGAAGGTACTCGAAGGCAAGATGGGCCACTAGGACGGTGCGGCGGAAGATTACTTGAAGTACAAGACACGGAAGAAGACGAACAAGAAAAGATTAGAGATAGATCTACTGTAAATCTACTCGTACTCGATTAGACCTCTCGGGACCTGGCCACCTATATAAAGGCTAGGAGAGGGGCTATCGAGGGACACAATCAATCTTAGCGATCTTAGCCAACAGAAGCTTAGAACTAGGTTACCCTAGCAATTAGCTAACTCGACGAGATCACAGCCGAACTATTCGGCACCCCATTGTAACCCGTTTTCATCATAATCAAGAACAGACAGGCAGGACGTAAGGGTTTTACCTCATCGAGGGCCCCGAACCTGGGTAAATCGCTCTCCCCGCTTGTCTGTGTACCGATGTCTCGTATCAACTTGCAGGATTCCATCAACCCTAAGCCCCTATCGGAGGTCATTGCCGAGGAGCACCCTCGACATCCCTCCTCTTTTCTTTGCCTTTTTGGTGTTCCGATGCCAAAGGGGGAGAAGAGAGTAGATTCCAGGATTACAGGGTCCTTGGTTGCACAAGCCATGCTTGACATTTTATTTGCTTCTTATTTGGCTTGTGCTTATTTGCTTGTTTTTTCATTCCAAGAACCATTTGCTACTTCAAATAATTCGTGTATGGACATGTACATATATGCTTAATCTCTATGTTTGGATGATTATGTGTGCTATGCTTATATATCTCTATATGCACATGTCCATACCATGCTTGTTTCCTAAAGATATTGGGGGAGCTTCTCATGTTCCACAAATGGTGCACTTTGCATTCAAATGCAAATTCTCCAAGTGCGCACATTATGGGGGAGCTGTCTCAGTATCTCATATGGAATCAAGGTTTAAAGCTTATCATAATATCTATATGTGACTCTAGCTCGGTTTGTCATCGTATACCAAAAAGGGGGAGATTGTAAGGGTATTTTACCCTTATCCATTATTTTGGTAACAATGACACCGTGCTAGAGTATTTGCCTAATACATGTTTGTAAGGATAATCCCAGGTATTAGCCAAAGAGGCATAAATGGTGTATCAAAGGAACAAGAAGGCTAAAGGAGACACCCCACTTCGACAACAATCAAAAAGGGGTCTACAACATCCTGCCGGTCAGAGGCCCGGTCAGACCGGCCCCTGCACCGGCCAGTTCCGGTCTGCCGCCCGGTCCCCCGGGCGCAGGGCCGGGCGCCCCGGCGCCAACCGGCCCCTGCGCTGATGCCATCCGGGAGGGCTACTGGAAGACACGGAGCTGCCCCGGTCACAGCCAGGTCGGCGGTCCGGTTTGGACCGGATACTTCCGGTCAGCCACCCGGTCGGACCGGGTGCAGGACCGGGCGCCCCGGCGCCAACCGGGTCCTGCGCTGATGCCTTCCGGGAGGAATACTGCGCGACACTTCATCGCTCTGGTCTCGGTACGGTCTGCCGCCCGGTTTGGACCGGCCGGTCCGGTCCCTGGCCCGGTCGGACCGGGCCCTGCACCGGACGGTCCGGTCTCTGGTCTAGTTGACCGGGAATCTGAGACGTCTCCAACATATCTATAATTTCTTATGTTCCGTGCTAGTTTTATGACAATACCTACATGTTTTGTTCACACTTTACAATCATTTTATGCATTTTCTGGGACTAACCTATTAACAAGATGCCACAGTGCCAGTTCCTATTTTCTGCTGTTTTTGATTTCATAAAAGTTAGTTTACAAATATTCTCGGAATTGTACGAAACAAAAGCCCACGGCCCTATTTTCCACGGAGTCTTCCAGAACACTGAAGAGGAGTCGAGGAAGGGCAGCAGGGGGCCCACACCATATGGCGGCGCGGGTGGCCCCCTGCCGCGCCCAGATGTGGGGAGGGAGCCCCCTGGCTCCCCCGACGCTGCCCTCTCGCCTATATATTCCTTCCGTCGCGAAAACCCTAAATACATCGGTCTTCCTCCATGAAAACTTACGTAGCCGCCGCCATCGCGAAGCCAAGTTCGGGGGACAGAAGTCTCTGTTCCGGCACGCCGCCGGGACGGGGAAGTGCCCCACGTAATCCATCTCCATCGACACCACCGCCATCTTCATCGCCGTTGCTGTCTCCCATGATGAGGAGGGAGTAGTTCTCCCCCGAGGCTGAGGGCTGTACCGGTAGCTATGTGGTTCATCTCTCTCTCCCATGGTGTGATCTTTATGTGATCATGAGCTTTGTAATCTAGTTGAATATGTAGATGTTACTCTTGTCTATTATGCACTTCAGAGGTTACTTTAATATGAACTCCGGAGTTACTCTTCACGGTGTGATGGTGACAGTGTGCGCATCGTGTGTGATTCCTTTATGAAGTTGTGGAGCTTGTTTACTCCGGCTTGAGGGTGCTCTTGTAGCCCTACATAATGAATGGTGTTTGTTATCCAACAAGAGAGTGCTTAAGAGTAGCATTTATTTATTCAATTATGTGATCATTGTTGAGAGTGTCCACTAGTGAAAGTATGGTCCCTAGGCCTTGTTTCTAAGCATTGAAACACCGTTTCCAACAAGTTCTTCTACATGTTCGCTTGCTGCCATTTTTATTTCAGATTGCAATCACTACTTATAATCCTCCATATTACTTGTATTTCACTATCTCTTCGCGGAACTAGTGCACCTATACATCTGATAAGTGTATTAGGTGTGTTGGGGACACAAGAGACTTCTTGTATCTTAATTGCAGGGTTGCTTGAGAGAGATATCTTTGACCTCTACCTCCCTGAGTTTGATAAACCTTGGGTGATTCACTTAAGGGAAACTTGCTGCTGTTCTACAAACCTCTGCTCTTGGAGGCCCAACACTGTCTACAGGAATAGAAGCGTGCGTAGACATCAAGCTATTTTCTGGTGCCGTTGCCGGGGAGATCAAGACACGCTGCAAGGGGGGTCTCTCACACCCAATCTCTTTACTTTGTTATTGTCTTGCTTTATTTTATCTTCTGTCTTGTTTGCTTTCTTTATATCAAAAACACACAAAAATTAGTTACTTGTTTTACTTTATTTAATTCGGTTTTGCTTAGTTATTTTTATTATTGCTAAAATGAGTAATCCTGAAGTTGAAGTTCGTTCGTTTAAGCAACAAGAGGGAGAGAGTTTTAAGGATGCTTGGTACAGAATTAGTGATACTCATCATAGGTGCACTAAGAAACACTCCACTATTATCCTCCTTAGGAACCTTTATGTTGGTATCTCTAGCTGGAATAGGTATGTTCTTGATACTCTTGCGAGGGTAATTTCCTAGGTACTCCTGCTTTAGAAGCTAGTTGCATCATTGAGAGTCTAGTTGGAATACCACCTGTTAATGAAGCTAAAATTGAAATCTCTCTTGAGGATGTCATGAAAAAGTTGGAAGCCATAGAGAAAAATCTTCCAAGTGTTGAGACTAAATTGGGAATATTACTTGATAATACTGATAAACTTGATAAATCTCTAGGAGGAATTAATGAAAGAATTGTTGTCTTAGAAACTTGTGCTATTCATGATAATCAAACCCATAGAATTGGTGAACTTGAAGAAGCTATGAGAACCTTTGGTTCAACTTTTTCTTCTCTTAAGTTTAAGGAGAAAGCTTATGTGGGAAAGGAGCAAAAATTCATGTATGTCCCTAAGATGCCAAAGCCAAAAAATCATTATGAGCTTAAAATTGATAAAACCCTTAGTACCACTACGGGAAATTTAGATAATGGAGCATCTAAGATACCTTTTGTGAAAAGTTATGCTCTTAAGATAAATAATAATGTTAATGCTTCATCTCTTGATATTACTTGATTTGCACTTTCTGCACCTAGCTGAAAGGCGTTAAAGAAAAGCGCTTATGGGAGACAACCCATTATTTTATTTCTGCAATTTTTCTTTTATTTGAGTCAAGGAGTTTGCTTACTTCTGTAACTACTCTTTTGTATCTTTATTTTATCATATTGTTGTGCCAAGTAAAGTCTCTAATAGAAAGTTGATGCTAGATTTGGATTTCTGCGCAGAAACAGATTTTTAGCTGTCACAAATTTGAGTTTTTCTCTCTGTAGAAGAATTTAAAAATTCTGAAAAAATTCACGCGTGATCCTCAGATATATACGCAACTTTCCTTAGTTTTGAGTTTTCTGATCTGAGCAAGTTAAGCGCCTCGAAAAAATTCGTCTTTACGGACTGTTCTGTTTTGACAGATTCTGCCTTTTATTTCGCATTGCCTCTTTTACTGTGTTTGAGTGGATTTATTTGCTCCATTAAATTTCAGTAACCTTGGGTAATGTCCAGAAGTGTTGGGAATGATTGTGTCCTTGCTGAACATGTGAATTTTTGATTATGCACTAACCCTCTAATGAGATTGCTTCGAGTTTGGCGTGAAGGAAGTTTTCAAGGATCAAGAGAGGAGGATGATATAATATGATCAAGAAGAGTAAAAAGTCTAAGCTTGGGGATGCCCCCATGGTTCATCCCTGCATATTTCGAGAAGACTCAAGCGTCTAAGCTTGGGGATGCCCAAGGCATCCCCTTCTTCATCAATAACTTATCAGGTCACCTCTAGTGAAACTATATTTTAATTCCGTCACATTCTATGTGCTTTACTTGGAGCGTCCGTGTGCTTTTATTCTCGTTTGTTATTTTAATTTTCTGAATAAATCGGATCCTAGCAATCCTTGTGTGGGAGAGAGACACGCTCCGCTTTTTCATTTGAACACTTGTGTTCTTCGTTTTATTTTTCATGTTCATGGCGAAAGCTGAAAGCCTCAGCATTGATTGTTATTTGGTTGGAAACAGAAAATGCTTCATGTGGTAGTTGGTATATTGTCTTGAATAATTTGATACGTGGCAATTATTTTGAGCTCTCAAGTAGATCATGTTTAAACTCTTGCATCATGTAGTTTAAACCTATTAGTGGAGAACTACCGTACAGCTTATTGAAATTTGGTTTGCATGATTGGTCTCTCTAAGGTCTAGATATTTTCTGGTAACAGTGTTTGAGCAACAAGGAAGACAGTGTAGAGTCTTATAATGCTTGCAATATGTTCTTATGTAAGTCTTGTTGTACCGGTTTATACTTGTGTTTGCTTCAAACAACCTTGCTAGCCAAAGCCTTGTACTGAGAGGGAATGCTTCTCGTGCATCCAAAACCTTGAGCCAAAACCTATGCCATTTGTCCACCATAACTACCTACTATGTGGTATTTTTCTGCCATTCCAAAGTAAATTGCTTGCGTGCTACCTTTAAAAAATTCATTCCTTGTTTTTGCAATACATAGCTCATGGGAAAGTAGCCTAAAAAACTATTATGGTAATGAATATGTCGCTTATGTATCTTAGTTCTTATAAGTTGCTTGTTGAGCGCTAACCATGTTATCCGGGGACGCCATCAACCTGTCACACTTTTGTTGAATATCATGTGAGTTTCTATGCATGTTCGTCTTGTCTGAAGTAAGGGAGATTTGCCATGAGTTTAAATGGTTTGAGTATGCATGTTGTTATAGAAGAACATTGGGCCGCCAACCAAAGCCATGTATCATGGTGGAAGTTTCAGCTTGGACATTAATCCTCAGAATCTCTTATGAGAATATTATTGTTGTTGAATGCTTAAAGCATAAAAGAGGAGCCCATTATCTGTTTTCTATGTTGTCCCGGTATGGATGTCCTCAAGTTGAGATCTATCAAAATCGAGAAATCAAATGCGATTTATCTCCTTGGACCTTTGTACAGGTGGCATAGAGGTACCCCTTTGTGACACTTGGTTGAAACATATGTAATGCGATGATAATCCAAGGAAATCCGAGCTAATTAGGACAAGGTGCGGGCACTATTAGTATTCGATGCATGAGGCTTGCAACTTATAGGAAGTTTTATACATAACCCATATGAATTATTACTACCGTTGACACAATTGTTTCCATGTTTTCAAAATAAAAAGCTCTAGCACATGAGTAATCCCTGCTTCCCTGTGCGAAGGGCCTTTCTTTTACTTTATGTTGAGTCAGTTTACCTACTTCTTTCTATCTTAGAAGCAAATACTTGTGTCAACTGTGTGCATTGATTCTTACATGCTTACTTATTGCACTTAATATATTACTTTGTGTTGACAATTATCCATGATATATGCATGTTAAAAGTTGAAAGCAATTGCTGAAACTTAAATCTTCCTTTGTGTTGCTTCAAAACCTCTTATTAAGAATCTATTGCTTTATGAGTTAACTCTTATGCAAGACTTTTTGATGCTTGTCTTGAAAGTACTATTCATGAAAAAAATTTGCTATATGATTCAGTTGTTTAGTCATTATCTTTTTGTTAGAGAACTATAGACCATTGCTTTGAGTCACTTCATTCATCTCATATGCTTTATAATAGTATGATCAAGATTATGTTGTTAGCATGTCACTTCAGAAATTATTCTTTTTATCGTTTACCTACTCGAGGGCAAGTAGGAACTAAGCTTGGGGATGCTTGATACGTCTCCAACGTATCTATAATTTTTTATGTTCCATGCTAGTTTTATGACAATACCTACATGTTTTGTTCACACTTTACAATGTTTTTATGCATTTTCTGGGACTAACCTATTAACAAGATGCCACAGTGCCAGTCCCTGTTTTCTGCTGTTTTGATTTCATAAAAGTTAGTTTACAAATATTCTCGGAATTGGACGAAACAAAAGCCCACGGCCCTATTTTCCACGGAGTCTTCCAGAACACCGAAGAGGAGTCGACGAAGGGCAGCAGGGGCCCACACCATATGGCGGCGCGGGTGCCCCCCTGGCCGCGCCCAGATGTGGGGAGAGAGCCCCCTGGCTCCCCCGACGCTGCCCTCTCGCCTATATAGTCATTCCGTCGCGAAAACCCTAAATACATCGGTCTTCCTCCACGAATAGTTACGTAGCCGCCGCCATCGCGAAGCCAAGTGGGGGGGGGGGGCAGAAGTCTCTATTCTGGCACGCCGCCAGGACGGGGAAGTGCCCCCGGAATCCATCTCCATCGACACCACCGCCATATTCATCGCCGTTGCTGTCTCCAATGATGAGGAGGGAGTAGTTCTCCCCCGAGGCTGAGGGCTCTACCGGTAGCTATGTGGTTCATCTCTCTCTCCCATGGTGTGATCTTTATGTGATCATGAGCTTTGTAATCTAGTTGAATATGTAGATGTTACTCTTGTCTATTATGCACTTTAGAGGTTACTTTAATATGAACTCCGGAGTTACTCTCCACGGTGTGATGGTGATAGTGTGCGCATCGTGTGTGATTCCTTTATGAAGTTGTGGAGCTTGTTTACTCCGGCTTGAGGGTGCTCTTGTAGCCCTACACAATGAATCGTGTTTGTTATCCAACAAGAGAGTGTTTAAGAGTAGCATTTATTTATTCAATTATGTGATCATTGTTGAGAGTGTCCACTAGTGAAAGTATGGTCCCTAGGCCTTGTTTCTAAGCATTGAAACACCGTTTCCAACAAGTTCTGCTACATGTTCGCTTGCTGCCATTTTTATTTCAGATTGCAATTACTACTTATAATCCTCCATATTACTTGTATTTCACTATCTCTTCGCCGAACTAGTGCACCTATACATCTGACAAGTGTATTAGGTGTGTTGGGGACACAAGAGACTTCTTGTATCTTAATTGCAGGGTTGCTTGAGAGGGATATCTTTGACCTCTACCTCCCTGAGTTCGATAAACCTTGGGTGATTCACTTAAGGGAAACTTGCTGCTGTTCTACAAACCTCTGCTCTTGGAGGCCCAACACTGTCTACAGGAATAGAAGCGTGCGTAGACATCAGAATCTCGGGGAGAAAGCTGAGGTGGCAAGTTGACAACGGTCACATTTCAAGTGACACTATATATACCCCTTCTTCTACCTCTGAAGGGGTAGGCACTACACTACAAGCTGTTCTTGAGCTCTCTCTCTCTGTCATACTCCATTGTTAGAAACACCAAAAGCCTCAGATCTCCCTCCTCCTCCACCCAAACTCAAATCCCTCTGGGGAAACGATAGAGGAGGACCCGATCTACTGTTCTACCAAGCCAAATCTCATTCCCCCTTGTATTCATCAAGAAGCTTGCTCTCTAGGGTTCCTTGGAAACCCTAGGTGGGCAAGAGTGGTCCGGAAGCATCCGGGCTGTGGATTTGCTCCTGACAAGATTGTGAAGGTTTGGAGGCTACCTCAAAGTCTACCACAAGTGAGTGAGCTATTCCTTCGTGGGATAGGCTCCGGAGAATAGGGTGAGCCTTCGTGGCGCAGGGAATCCTTCGTGGGACCTCCACCCCTCCAATCGTGGCGTACCTTCTTGCAAAGGAAGGGAACACGGGAATAAACCCTCGTCTCCCCGTGCTATCGGTTATCTCTAACCGAACTCTTTACTTGTGATTTAACTGCCTGTGAGAGCCTTCGTGCTCGAGTTAGTTGTATCCTCATATAGGTTGTTTCACCTAGTTTGCATTAGGCTCACCTTTATATTCCGCAAAGCCTAATATTGCAAAGAAAGAAATAAAATCTGTAGAAACCTATTCACCCCCCTCTAGGTTTACCATCTCTAAACTTTCACCTGTCTCCGAGTAGGTGTTCCGAAGCTGGGTAAATCGCGTACCACCGTCCCGAGGACTCTCCGCCCAATGGCCCCTACTTCTTCTCCCCTTCGTGAGGATCCCTCCTACGAGGTACCGTCGAATAGGCAACGACATCGTTCTACGCAATTCCATCGTGGTGGCTCCGTATATCGAGATACACAATAATATTCTACGCTCCGAAAACCCGGGGAAGGCTGACTCCTGGATTAAAGGGGAACACGCGAAGACTTTCGGCAGTTGGTTGCACACACATCTCATGAATAACACCACCGTTGGAGATCAGTTGTACTGGTTGGCCAGGTCACCATCTCGTACCCTTGGAAAGTACATATAGTCGAAGATGGTGACCTGGCCAACCAGTACAGCTGATCTCCAACTTTGGTGTTATTCATGAGATGTGTCTGCAACCAACTGCCGAAAGTCTTCTCGTGTTCCCCTTTAATCCAGGAGTTAGCCTTCCCCGGGTTTTCAGAGTGTAGAATATTCTTGCGTCTCTTGATATACAGAGCCACCACGATGTAATTGTGTAGAACTATGTAGTGTGCTTGAGTGAAATAATGCACGTCCATACATACCATTGCTTTCCTTCGTAGTGTGCCTTTTCGAGTCAGCCTCCCCTCATACCGAGATTCGGGAACACCAATCGGCTTAAGGTCAGGAAGAAAGTCTACACAAAACTCAATGACCTCCTCTGTTCCATAGCCCTTGGAGATGCTTCCTTATAGCCTAGCCCGGTTACGAACATATTTCTATAAGACTCCCATGAACCTCTCGAAGGGGAACATATTGTGTAGAAACACAGGACCAAGAATTCTAATCTCTTCGACTAGGTGAACTAGGAGGTGTGTCATAATATTGAAGAAGGATGGTGACAACAACAAGTCGAAGCTGACCAGACATTGGACCACATCATTCTATAACCCTCATAGACTTTCTCGATCGATTACCTTCTGAGAAATTGCATTGAGTAATGCACATACCTTCACAAGGGTCAGTCAAACATTTTCCGGTAGAAGCCCCCTCAATGTAACCGGAAGCATATGCGTCATAAGCACGTGGCAGTCATGAGACTTTAGGTTTTGGAATTTTTCTTCTTTCATATTTACTATTCCCTTTATATTCGAAGAGAAGCCAGTCGGGACCTTGATACTAAAAAGAACTTCAAAAAAGATTTCCTTCTCTTCTTTGGTAAGAACATAGCTGGCAGGCCCTTGAAACTGCCCTGGATGCTTGTCGCCTCATCCTTTATGATGTTCCTGGTCCTCCCGTGCTTCCGGTGTATCTTTTGACTTCTCATACAAGTCCAGGAAGCCTAAAATATTCACGCAAAGATTTTTCGTCAGGTGCATCACGTCGATTGCGGAGCGGACCTCATGGACTTCCCAGTAGTGTAGCTCCCAAAATATAGATTTCTTCTTCCACATGGGTGCACGCTTACCAGCGCCGTTAGGAATAGGTTGGCTGCCAGGACCCTTTCCAAAGATTACTTTTAAATCTTTGACCATACCAAATACTTCAGCACCAATACGGGTGGCAGGCTTCGACCGGGTTTCTGCCTTGCCATCGAAATGCTTGCCTTTTTCTTTAAGGGATGCTTTTGCGGAAGAAAACGACGATTGTAGGGGTACACATTCTTCCTACATTTTTCCAGATATATACTTTCTGTCTGATCCAAACAGTGCATGCATGCATTGTATCCCTTGGTTAACTGTCCTGAAATGTTACTAAGAGCAGGCCAGTCATTTATGGTTACGAAAAGCAACGCTCGTAGGTCAAATTCCTCTTGTTTGTGCTCATCCCACGCACGTACACCTGGTTTAGCCCACAGCTGTAAAATTTCATCAACTAATGGCCTTAGGTACACATCAATGTCGTTTCCAGGTTGCTTCGGGCCTTGGATGAGCACTGACATCATAATGAACTTCCGTTTCATGCACAACCAAGGATGAAGGTTGTAGATATATAGAGTCACGGGCCAGGTGATGTGACTGCAGCTCTGCTCCCCAAAAGGATTCATTCCATCTGTACTTAGACCAAATCATAAGTTCCTTACATCATCTGCAAAGTCCGGGAACCCTCTCTCGATTTTTCTCCACTGCCGACCAACAGCGGGGTGCCTCAACTTCTCGTCTATCTTACGGTCTTCCATGTGCCATCGCAACAACTTGGCATGCTCAACCGTGGTATTATAGGAGCATACCACATCACCTTCGCAGGAACCCTCTTTCTGCGTGGCCCGCCCTCAGAGTCATCTTTTCTGATTTTATACCACAATGCAGTGCATACGGGGCATTTATCCATATTCTCGTACTCCTTACCGTGGTAGAGGTTGCAGTCATTAGGGCATGCATGTATCTTTTGCACGTATAATCCTAGAGGGCAGATAAGCTTCTTTGCTTCGTACATGATGGCGGGCAATTCGTTCTTTCTTGGAAGCATCTTCTTTATTATTAGCAGCAACTTTTCAAATGCCGAGTCAGCCACACCGCTCTCTGCCTTTCACTTCAGCAATTCTAGTGTGTTGCGTAGCTTCTTCTGGCCATCTTCACAAGTTGGCTACAATAATTTATTGTGGTCCTGTAACATCTGCTCGAACGGCAACCGCTCCTTTTCTTTATCGCAGCCTCGCCGTGCATCAGAAATGACCCGACCAAAATCATCAGCAGACTCATCTGGTTCCTGTTCTTGACCCTGACCTTCTTCTTCATTATCTTCCATTGCCGTATCAGCGTACTCAGGGAACATAGATCGGTAGTCATCATCGTTCTCTTCTTCATCGTCGTCTTCCCTCATAACCCCTCTTTCTCCGTGCTTCGTCCAAACATTATAGCCAGACATGAAACCGGAATGAAGCAGGTGGCTCTGAATGACTCTTGAGGAAGTGTGATCCTTCACATTCCGACAATCAACACGTGGACAATACATAAAGCCATCACCATGCTTGTTCGCCTCGGCCGCATCGCGAAAAGAATGCACGCCTTTTCTGTAAGCGGGTGTGCGTCGGTCACCGTACATCCATGGATGGCTCATCTGCATCAAACAATTGTATATCAAACACAATCACGATCCTAAAATTAGTACCGCACGGTATAAACGAGAAAATAGTTGCTAAACTTGTAGGATAGGTGGAAATTAAGAGGAGGAAGCTTAAGTGTGGCTCGGGCACCTCATATCATGCTTGTCTTCTGTGAACTCGAGTGGCGTCGCTCTAAGACACATTTCAACAAACACCTCTAGTGCATACTAGCAAAAAAAATACAAGCACAGATCCACACTCCTCCAGCAGCAAAAAAAAAAACAAGAGAGTGGGGAGGGGGGCTGCCATATATATAGGGTTCGCCCATTTGTCACGGTTTGAGATACAAACCGGGACTAAAGGGGAAGCACCTGGCCGCAGGACCATTTAGTCCCGGTTTATATCTCAAATCTTAACAAATGGGTCCTAACGAACCGGGACCAATGGGTGGCGTACGCTTGGACATTTTCGGGACGACGTGGCCAGGCCTTTGGTCCCGGCCCAGGACACGGTCGGGACAAAAGGTGTCTGACCATGTTTTCTACTAGTGCTCCTCCCAGTTGGATCTCCATCTTAACCATCTTTTTTACCTTCTAATCTGACCAACTGCAGGCCATGCATGAGTTTTTCCTGCCCCAAGTACTTTGGCCCGTAACATCATTTTTCAGCTACAATATATGACGGTTTGCAGCTACAATGGGAACGTTGATTACCACAACTGCGACTATAGCTATCATCATCTGAACCATTATCGATTTTATTCGAAATGAATTGCTCCTGACACACCGTAGCATATAATATGTAAAACATTTGTTCGGAAGTGCTAGGGACTTCCATGTACGCACCGTGTTGCCACGAAGTGGAACATGCTTCTGGGTACGCTTACATACACCTCTTGCTGTCAGCGGAGGATACATGACGGGGGCTGGTCAGAGATGGTAAGGTTGGTGCGCGGGCAGGGAACCTGAACTTCAAAGGAAACAAGACATGAATTTATATTTTCTATCGGATAAAGTGTTGCTTGGACATGAATTTACCTCTTTATTGAGCCTCCAACTACATCTCCACAATTGAGAAGGCGCCCAACTTTGTCGTGGTACACTCCATATTCAGCAAATCATCTCTTGAGTTCTGTCATTTCCAATTGACTTTATCTAGATAGCACAAATGCTCGCATGACGGCTAAAAAATAAATAAATGCCAGTATTTAAAAAAAATTAAGATGTCAGAAAGATGAATGGTAACAGCCCACTCCCATCTTTTTCTCTAAATATTCTAAAACACAGTTTGATAGAACCGGTCAAAATGACTGCACTCAGCTAGTCATATATGAATTAATTTAGAAATCCGGACAAAGCACCTTGAAATTTCCTCATATAGAAGAGTTCTACATAATTTTTCATGGAAAACCTTGGTAGAATGACACCGTTTAGATATAGGCAGTGTCATTGACCTTGTAGGATTCTTCACGTGAAGATGATAATAGTTAGATCTATGGGCAAGAAAATAAACATCACATGTGACCAGTGGTGTACCAAGAATGGATATTTACAAACTCTCATTTTCCCAATGAAATTATGTCATCTAACTGATTCACCTACTCATGTCTAAGCTGATATTAATTGTATTAGCCTGGCCTGTGGTGAACAATATGAAAAGTTGAAGCAGCATCCAACCTCGTGCCCTCATGCTGAAGCTGCTCCAATATTTAGCGTTTGCATGCACACAATTTATATCACACTTGAAGCAGGCAATCAGCTATGAGAAAACTGAACACGGAGTTCAGAAATTCCATCGTTGGTCCTGGCCAGATCGGACCCTTCATCGGGCATCATGGTCTTGGTCTCATGGCCTCGTTTTTCCAAGATCACTGAATTCTTCCATTGAGATTCAGTACCTTTCAACTAAACTATGATACAGTGATAACTTTCTGTGTCTGAACTCTGAAAACAGCCAAGAATATATTCGTTCCTGAAGGAGTCTTGTATCCACTGGGCTCCTGGTGGAGATAGAAAGGCAGGATGCGGAGACTCATAGGTCCCATCACTGGTTACTCTCATCTCGCTTTACATTCACCTCTGCGCGGTCTTGCCATCAAGCTCGAAGTCGCCGGCAAGAACCGTCGTGATACACCCACACCCTCTAGGAGTCCCTCCGACAGGGTCACGTACAGCCCCCCACGCATCCCGGTCCAGCACGTCGCCTGCGGAGGAAGTGGCGCCTCAGCAGCAGACGGCGAGCCGGTTACAGCACCCGGACTCTGCCGCTCGTCGCCGAGCCCCTCTCCGTTGCAGGTCTCCTACATCCGCTAGCATTGAGTTTTCCTCTGGGCCAAGGCCGTCCCCAGCACTCAGCCGGCGCGATCGCCCGAAGTCCTGTGTAGGCCAAGACGTGTGGACGGACGAAAAAATCTGGGGCCTCGACTTGTTTTATAGGTGCCTTTGTCTTGATCAACAGGCAACAGAGTTTTCCGCTCAAAAAAAGGCAACAGAGTTCAGGCCGAGTTCATGTCCAGCCAGGTCGATCGATCGTGCGAGCACGGGGTGCGATCGGTCTCTTCAGGCAGGGTGCGACGTACCGTACCGATTGCAATTTAATAGTAGAGACATACAGCACCGAAAGATCGCCAAATCCAGAGCTAGCACGCACGCGAGCGACACCGCAATTAAACAGCGTCGACAAACCAACAACCGCACCCCTAACTCTAACCAGATGCCCCATCCACCTTCTGTCGCGATGAGTAGTCCCAAGGCTGTCATGGCGGTGGCAGCGCTTCTGCTGCTGCTGGTATCCCTATCGGCAGGGGCGAACACGACGGACTCATCTGAGTGGGAGTGGGAGAAGATCCAGGAGTTGCACCGGCAGGTCTTGGCGGACTGGAAGGCAGGCCACGGAAAGAACAAGAGGAGCGAGGTAGAGACTCGGCGGGTGTTCGCGGAGTGGAAGGCGGTGCACGGCAAGAAGTACACCTCCGCCCGCGAGGAGGAGCGCCGTTACGCCGCCTTCAAGGACTTCCTCCGCCAGATTGATCTGCACGAGGCCGCCTTCGGCGCCAACTCAGTCTTCACCATCAACGGGCCGTTCAGCGACCTCACCGATGAGGAGTCAAGGGCCTTGACCGAGAGCTATCTATTCGATCCATACCAGGAGAGAGAAGATCAATATGTTATTAATTAGTTGATAGATGAAAACTGCATACGGATTTATGCTTGCAATTTATTATAGGAATTTCTATTTTTCAGACCTTGGTTCCTTAATTGTAGTTTTTCTCAGATTCTAATTTTTTTCTTTCACTTTTGCTCAACCTCTTGTGTGAAACTCTCACACTACTAAAAAAAATCTTACCAATGGTACGCCACTTTTATCCACGAGCGTCCCACCACTGGTAATTCAAATGCCTAGTGTGCCACTGCTAACATATAGGTGTCCCACCATATCTGGGCATGGGCATGCCACCCCAAACGGCCCAGCCCGACCCAAAATTCATGGGCCAGGCAAGGTCTAGTCTAGCCATCTGGTTGGGCCTTGGCCTGGAAATTCAGCCCGAAGAGCATCTCGTGCCAGGCTTGGGCTTCAGTTTTGACCCGAAATTTCGCCCGGCCCGACCTTTACTTCTCCATCTCAACTTCTTGCATCCCTTCTCATATTTAGCCCAACAAAGGACCAGCGGGGGTGGAAAGGTGGTGCCCTAATGCTCCAGGCCCCAGACCCCCACCCTTCTCTCCCTCCCCACTTCTCCCAGTCCCCAGGCGCGCACCCGAACCCTCCCTCCCCGTTCGACGCGCCCGAACCCTCCCTGCCCTTCTCTTCCGCTTTGTGTCGCCTCACCGCCAGCCTTCCCCAACCACAACTTCCCCGAACGCCGCACCTCCATCCTCCACACTAAGGGCTTCCGCACGTCCATCCTCGTCGGTTCTACTTCGTCGATCTTCGTCGTTCATTGGATCTTCTCCGCCGTCGTCGATCGTTGTCAAGGCAGGGAGGTGCTTTTTTTTTGTTGTTGTTGTAGACCGTGTCTGTAGTCAGATGGAGTTGCATCTCTGCTGACTGCTGACTGATGGAGTTTTGATGTTGTTTGATGTGAAAACAATGTAGTTTTGATGTTCTTTGCTATCATTTTTTGTAAACTATGCTATTTTGTTGTATTCCTAGTAAGTGATATTGTAAAAGATCAATACGGTGCTGCTATGCGACTAAAATAGCCATAATTTTGCTGTTGAAAATAGGTATGAAAGTATCATCTTTAGGCTGGGCTCGGGCCGTCGTCTTTTGCGCCCGGCCAGACCCAGGCCTAGGAAACAATTAATTTCGTCGGGCATGGGTCTGGCCTTCGGGCATCGAGATTTTTGTTGGTTCAGCCTGAAGCCCGGCCCGACCCGAGATATGGCCCGGTATATGTGTCACTAGTATCTTCTGGAGGCGTGCCACTGATAATTCTAGCAGCGTGCCACTGGTATCTTATAGAGGTGTGCCACTTGTAGGCTTTAGGGTGTGCCACTGGTACTGGTTTCCTGGTGCGCCACTGATACGACTGAGGGTGCACCACTGGTAATAGAGGAAGGTGCGCCACTAGTATACAAACACGTGCGCCACTGGTAATAATTTGAATATTTAACTTTTATTTGGTTTTTTGGTATTTGCACAGGTTACATAATAAAAACATAGCATACACAGTTTACAACACAGTATAAATAGACAAAATTGATTGTATATATAGGTAATAAGATAGTCTCAATGATCATTGTTCAACACATTAGACTTCGAATTTTCAATAGCAAACAAAGTTCAAATATTAGACAAGTTTAAGGTCTCAAGATCGAATAGCAAAGTTGCCGTCACATTACAAAGTCGATCATCTAAACTACCATCACATAGGAGAGAGTCACAGTCACTAGTGGAGATGGGGCCTTCGGTCCCGGACCGTAACAGGCCCTAGTCCCGGTTGGCCAACCGGAACTATCCAGGCGGGAGCCTTTAGTCCCGGCCCAGTTACCAGCCGGGATAAATGGCCCTCCACGTGGCCGCGATACAGGGTTTGGGCTAGAGAACCTTTAGTCCTGACTCGTAGTCCCAACTGGGACTAACTATTATTTTCAATAATTATGTTTTTTATTTTTCTAATTTCTTTTTTTCCTAATTGTTTGACTTGTTATTACTCTCTCACTTGGACCATTTTTAATACACATTACACTTAATATGTAGTCAAATTGTAGACTTGGTCATCATTTCTCGGTCGGTCACCCATCCTCAGCGCGCTTAACTCATCGGTTCTTTGCTGCTGTGCTCCCGTGAATGTGATTGTACCTTGTTGTAAATACTACCATATCAATCCTATTAACTCTTATACCATTGTGTCATATTTCTATATTTTATGAAACCAAAAACAATCTGTAAACCGCAATCTTATTAAATATGAGGAATTTGAATATGAAATAATTATTTTTTATTCATTATTATTATATCAAATAATATATGCATTATTCATATAATATGGCCAAATAATTAATATCTTTAAATCTGTAAACCGTAATTGGACAAATAATATATGCTTTATTATTAGAAAAATGTGAGGAATTTGAATATGAAATAATTATGTTTTTATTCATTTATCATTATTATTGTCAAATAATTTATGCATTATTCATATAATATGGCCAAATAATTACTATCTTTAAATCTATAAACCGCAATTGGACAAATAATATATGCTTTATTATTAGAAAAATATGAGGAATTTGAATATGAAATAATTATGTTTTTATACATTTATTATTATTATTATCAAATAATATATGCATTATTCATATAATATGGCTATCTTTAAATACGTAAACCGTATTTGAACAAATAATCTGATGGTGGAGCGCCGGGTGCAACCGTCGGTCCTGGGCGCTGGCAGATACTAGACCGATCACGGAGGAGGAGGGATGGTTGGTGCAACTAAGGGCTGCTGCATCCAGGGCATTTGTGATGGGGTTCGTTGCATAGAAAACAAAAAATTTCCTACCGCAAAGCGAATAAAACCAACAGATCTAATCTATGGAACACCCAAGATCCAATCTACTAGATCTAAGCAACGAGATAGAGATGAGACTAACCCTCGAAGATTCCAAAGCCTACGAGATTAATCTCGTTGTTGGTGTAGACGATCGTCCCCGGTGCTGCAATCCGGCAGCACTTCCGTACTCGGTCGCGCGTACGGTGTCGATGAAGCTCCTTCCTCTCCCCGTTCCAGCGGGCAGCGGAGGTGTGGTAGATCTCCACGGAATCCCAGCAGCACGACGGCGTGGTGGTGGTAGTGGAGAAGAATTCCTGCAGGGCTTCGCCTAAGCCGGAGCAGGAGAAACTGGGAGGGAGGAGAGGTGGCACTTTAGGGTTTCGTACGGAGCAGCAATGGCCGGCCAAACTACCCCACTATATATAGTCGGAAGGTAGGGTTAGGGATTCGCGAAACCGATCTAGGGCCGGCGCCTGGTGGGCCCACACCACACCCTGGCGTGGCCAAGGGGGGGCCCGCGCCGCCGTGTGGTGTGGCCCACTCCTGGCCTTTCTCCGTCTCCCCTTTGGACTCCGTCTGCACGACAGAAAAATAAGAACTTCTGTTTTTATTTCGTCCAATTCCGAGAATGTTTCCAGAACAACTTTTCTTGAAATACAAAACAGCAGAATTCTTCCAGAACAATTCCGGCTCTCCTCGTGATGTCTTGGATCCCATCCGAGACTCCGAACAACATTCGGTCTCCATCTCATATTCCGAATCTACTTATGCGACATCGAACCTTAAGCGCGTCACCCTACGGTTCGTGAACTATGCAGACATGGTCGAGACTCCTCTCCGAGCAATAACCAATAGCGGGATCTGGAGATCCATAATGGCTCTCACATATTCAACGATGACTTAGTGATCGATTGAACCATTTACATATGATGTCAATTCTCTTTGTCTCGCGATATTTTACTTGTCCGAGGTTTGATCATCGGTATCTCCATACCTTGTTCAACCTCGTTACCGACAAGTACTCTTTACTCGTACCGTGGTATGTGATCTCTTATGAACTATTCATATGCTTGCAAGCTAATCAGATGACATTCCACCGAGAGGGCCCAGAGTATATCTATCCGTCATCAGGATGGACAAATCCCACTGTTGATCCATATGCCTCAACTCACACTTTCCAAATACTTAATCCCACCTTTATTGTCAGCCATTTACGCAATGACGTTTGATGTAATCAAAGTACCCTTTCGGTGTAAGTGATTTACATGATCTCATGGTCGAAGGATTATGACAACTATGTATTGAAAGCTTATAGCAAATTGAACTTAATGACTTGATCTTATGCTACGCTCATTTTGGGTGTGTGTCCATTATATCATTCAACTAATGACATAACCTTGTTATTAATAACATCCAATGTTCATGATCACGAAACCATGATCATCTATTAATCAACAAGCTAGTTATACAAGAGGCTTACTAGGGACTCCTTGTTGTTTACATAACACACATGTATCAATGTTTCGGTTAATACAATTATAGCATGGTATATAAACATTTATCATAAACACAAAGATATTATAATAACCACTTTATTATTGCCTCTTGGGCATATCTCCATCAGTCTCCCACTTGCACTAGAGTCAATAATCTAGATTACATTGTAAGGTACCTAACACCCATGGCATTCTGGTGTTGGTCATGCTTTGCCCTTGGGAGAGCTTTAGTCAACGGATCTGCAACATTTAGATCCGTGTGTACTTTGCAAATCTCTACTTCACCATCTTCGATGTACTCGCGAATCGAATGAAAACGCAGCTTGATATGCTTCAGCTTCTTGTGTGACCTTGGTTCCTTTGCATTGGCGATGGCACCCGTGTTGTCACAATAAATGACTAGCGGGTCCAATGCACTAGGAACCACACCAAGCTCAACAATGAACCTCTTCATCCATACCGCTTCCGATGAAGCCTCTGAAGCCGCTATATATTCAGATTCTGTTGAAGATTTCGCCACCGTGCATTGCTTGGAACTGCTCCAGCTTACTGCCGCACCATTCAATATAAACACGTACCCAGACTGAGACTTAGAGTCATCAGGGTCGGTGTTCCAACTTGCATCGGTGTAACTGGTTACAACGAGCTCTTGGTCACCGCCATAACAAAGAAACATATCCTTAGTCCTTTTCAAGTACTTCAGGATATTCTTGACCGTTGTCCAGTGTTCCATCCCTGGATCACTTTGATATCTGCTGGTCAAACTAACAGCATGTGCGATATCCGGTCTAGTACACAGCATGGCGTACATGATAGAGCCTACTGCCGAAGCATAGGGGATCTTGCTCATCCTTTCTCTTTCATCTGCCGTAGCCGGACCTTGAGTCTTACTCAAGACCTTACCTGGCAACATAGGCAAGAACCCTTTCTTGCTTTCATCCATTCTAAACTTCTTTAGAATCTTGTCCAGATATGTACTTTGTGAAAGGCCTATTAGGCGTCTTGATCTATCTCTATAAATCTTGATGCCTAAAATGTATGCTGCTTCACCGAGGTCTTTCATTGAAAAAGACTTATTCAAATAACCTTTAACGCTGCTTAATAGTTCTATATCATTCCCAATCAATAATATGTCATCTACATATAATATCAGGAACGCTACAGAGCTCCCACTCACTTTCTTGTAAATACATGCCTCACCATGAGTCCGTATAAAACCAAAGTCTTTGATCACTCTATCAAAGCGTAGGTTCCAACTCCGGGATGCTTGCTTCAGTCCATAAATGGAACGCTGAAGTTTGCATACCTTGTCAGCATTTTTAGGATCGACAAAACCTTTGGGCTGTACCATATACAACTCTTCCTCAATGTCACCATTAAGGAACGCCGTTTTGACATCCATCTGCCAAATCTCATAATCGAAAAATGCAGCTATTGCTAACAAAATCCTCACAGACTTTAGCTTCGCTACAGGTGAGAAAGTCTCATCGTAGTCAACTCCTTGAATTTGTCGGAAACCCTTTGCGACAAGTCGAGCTTTATAGACAGTAATATTACCATCAGCATCTGTTTTTCTCTTGAAGATCCATTTATTCTCGACAGCCTTGCGGCTATCTGGTAAGTCTACCAAAGTCCATACTTTGTTATTATACATGGATCCCATTTCGGATTTCATGGCTTCTTGCCATTTGTTGGAATCTGGGCTCATCATCGCTTCTTCATACGTCGCAGGGTCCTCATCATTGTCGTCCACAATCATGACATTTAGACAGGGATCATACCAATCAGGAGTGGTACGTTCCCTCGTCGATCTGCGAGGTTCAGTAGCTTCCTCGTTCGAAGTTTCATGATCATCATCATTTGCTTCCTCTCCTATCGGTGTAGGCTGCACAGGAACTTCTTCCGGCACTGCGCTACTCTGATCTATGAGAGAAGGTTCATCAACCTCGTCGAGTTCTACTTTTCTTCCAGTCACTTCTTTAGTGAGAAACTCCTTCTCAAGAAAGGATCCGTTCTTGGCAACAAAGATTTTGCCTTCGGACCTGTGATAGAAAGTATACCCAATTGTTTCTTTAGGGTATCCTATGAAGACGCATTTCTCCGCTTTGGGTTCTAGCTTGTCAGGTTGTAACTTCTTTACATAAGCATCGCAACCCCAAACTTTAAGGAACGACAGCTTAGGTTTCTTCCCAAACCATAATTCATACGGTGTCGTTTCAACGGATTTAGATGGTGCCCTATTTAAAGTGAATGCGGCTGTCTCTAAAGCATAGCCCCAAAATGATAATGGCAAATCGGTAAGAGACATCATAGAACGAACCATATCTAAGAGAGTTCGATTACGACGTTCGGACACACCATTGCGCTGTGGTGTTCCCGGCGGTGTCAACTGTGAAAGTATTCCGCATTTCTTTAAATGCATGCCAAACTCATAACTCAGATATTCGCCTCCGCGATCAGAACGCAGAAACTTAATCTTCTTGTTACGTTGATTTTCTACTTCACTTTGGAATTCCTTGAACTTCTCAAAAGTTTTGGACTTGTGTTTCATAAAGTAAATATACCCATATCTACTCAGATCATCCGTGAAGGTTAGAACATAACGATAACCACCGCGCGATGCTACACTCATTGGTCCGCACACATCGGTATGTATGATTTCCAATAAGTCTGTAGCTCGCTCCATTGTGCCAGAAAATGGAGTCTTAGTCATTTTTCCCATTAGACATGCTTCGCATCTGTCAAGCGACTCAAAGTCAAGTGACTCAAGAAGTCCATCGGAATGGAGTTTCTTCATGCGCTTCACTCCAATATGACCAAGACGACAGTGCCACATATAAGTAGAATTATCATTCAATTTAATTCGCTTAGCATCAATGTTATGAACATGTGTATCACTACTATCGAGATTTAACAAGAATAAACCATTCATCTCAGGTGCATGGCCATAAAAGACATTACTCATATAAATCGAACAACCATTATTCTCAGACTTAAACGAATAACCGTCTTGCATCAAACAAGATCCAGATATAATGTTCATGCTCAACGTAGGTACCAAATAACAATTATTAAGGTTTAAAACTAATCCCGAAGGTAGATGTAGAGGGAGCGTGCCGACGGCGATCACATCGACCTTGGATCCATTTCCAACGCGCATCGTCACCTCGTCCCTCGCCAGGCTTCGTTTATTCCGCAGGTCCTGTTTCGAGTTACAAATGTGAGCAACCGAACCAGTATCAAATACCCAGGCACTGCTACGAGAACCAGTAAGATAGACATCTATAACATGTATATCAAATATACCTTTCTTTTTGGCGTGGCCGCTCTTCAGATCGGCCAAGTATTTGGTGCAGTTCCGCTTCCAGTGCCCCTTCCCCTGGCAGTAGTAGCACACAGTCTCAGGCTTCGGACCAGCCTTAGGCTTCTCAGGAGGCGCTGCAACTTTCTTGCCGCCCTTCTTGAAGTTGCCCTTGTTAGGCTTGCCCTGCTTCTTGAAACTGGTGGTCTTGTTGACCATCAACACTTGGTTCTCCTTCTTTATTTCTACTTCAGCAGACTTCAGCATGGAGAAGAGTTCAGGTAACTCTTTGTTCATGTTCTGCATGTTGTAGTTCATCACGAAGTTCTTGTAACTTGGTGGCAGTGATTGGAGGACACGATGAATACCCAGCTTGTTAGGGATCACAATCCCCAAGTCACTGAGCTTCTTCGCATGTCCGGACATGGCGAACATGTGCTCACTGACGGAGCTGCCCTCTTCCATCATGTAGTTAAAGAACTGTTTCGAGGCCTCATAGCTCTCCACGGCCGCATGAGTTTCAAAGATAAGTTTGAGCTCACACATCATATCACAAGGGTCGTGGTGCTCAAAACGCTTTTGGAGCTCTGCCTCTAAACTGCACAGGATGGCACACTGAACTTCGGAGTACCGAGTTACCCGAGTCTCATAAACATTCTTTATGTCCTCGGATACTGCAGGAGGTGGTGGGGAACCTAGCGGTGCTTCGAGCACATATTGCAGGCTTACGCCAGCGAGGAAAATCCTCACATGACGGAACCAGTCAGTGAAGTTGCTACCATTTCCCTTAAGCTTTTCTTTCTCTAGGAACTGGTTAAAATTGATGGAGGGGGGCGCCATGATCTACAACATATTTGCAAAGAGTTTAGACTAAGTTTATGATAAAAATGAGTTCAATTTTAATTCTTAAATTAACTAGGTGAACTCCCACTCAAAACAACATCCCTCGCATTGTCTTAGTGATTACACGAACCAAATCCACTACACCAAGTCCGATCTTCACGAGAAAAGATGTAGCTTCAAAGGCGAACACTCAAAGTGTTCATCATATCATTCATATGACTCATGCTCTACCTTTCGGTATTCCGTGTTCCGAGACCATGTCTGTACATGCTAGGCTCGTCAAGGCAACCTTAGTATCTGCGTGTGCAAATCTGGCTTGCACCCGTTGTATGCACATGTAGAGTCTATCACACCCGATCATCACGAGATGCTTCGAAACGACAAGTCTTAGCAACGGTGCATACTTAGGATGAACACTTTATTATCTTGATATTTAGTGAGAGGGATCATCTTATAATGCTACCGTCGCGAACTAAGCAAAATAAGATGCATAAAAGGATTAACATCACATGCAATTCATAATGTGTGATATGATATGGCCTTTTCTTCTTGTGCTTTTGATCTCCATCTCCAAAGCACGGACATGATCTCCATCATCACCAGCATGGCGTCAAGGTCAGTGGCGCCGCTTCATGGTTGTCCATCACTTATAGCTACTATAACAACTACTTGAAATAAAGCTATTACATGATGAATAGACACGCAGGTCTTTAACAAAAATTAAAGACAACCATTAGGCTCCTGCCGGTTGCCATAATACAATAATGAACATCTCATACATCAAATATAATCATCATCACATCATGGCCATATCACATCACCAAACCCTGCAAAAACAAGTTAGACGCCTCTAATTTGGTTTGCATCTTTTACGTGGTTTAGGGTTTTCGAGTAAGATCCAATCTACCTACGAACATGAACCACAACGGTGATACTAATGTTGACAATAGAAGTGCAAATTACAATCTTCACTATGGTGGGAGAGACAGACACCCGCAAAGCCACTTATGCAATACAAGTTGCATGTCAAGCGTGGAGCAAGTCTCATGAAACGCGGTCATGTAAAGTTAGCCCGGGCCGCTTCATCCCACCATCCCGCAAGAAGCAAAGTACACAAACTAAAGCAACAAAAGCATCACCGCCCACAAACCATTGTGTTCTACTCGTGCAACAGATCTATGCATAGACGTGGCTCTGATACCACTGATGAGGTTCGTTGCATAGAAAACAAAAATTTTCCTACCGCAAAGCGAATAAAACCAACAGATCTAATCTATGGAACACCCAAGATCCAATCTACTAGATCTAAGCAACGAGATAGAGATGAGACTAACCCTCGAAGATTCCAAAGCCTACGAGATTAATCTCGTTGTTGGTGTAGACGATCGTCCCCGGTGCTGCAATCCGGCAACACTTCCGTACTCGGTCGCGCGTACGGTGTCGATGAAGCTCCTTCCTCTCCCCGTTCCAGCGGGCAGCGGAGGTGTGGTAGATCTCCACGGAATCTCAGCAGCACGACGGCGTGGTGGTGGTAGTGGAGAAGAATTCCTGCAGGGCTTCGCCTAAGCCGGAGCAGGAGAAACTGGGAGGGAGGAGAGGTGGCACTTTAGGGTTTCGTACGGAGCAGCAATGGCCGGCCAAACTACCCCACTATATATAGTCGGAAGGTAGGGTTAGGGTTTCGCGAAACCGATCTAGGGCCGTGATACGTCTCCAACGTATCGATAATTTCTTATGTTCCATGCCACTTTATTGATGATACCTACATGTTTTATGCACATTATATGTCATATTTATGCATTTTTTGGAACTAACCTATTAACAAGATGCCGAAGAGCCAGTTGCTGTTTTCTGCTGTTTTTGGTTTCAGAAATCCTAGTAAGGAAATATTCTCGGAATTGGACGAAATCTTCGCCCAGGGTCCTATTTTTGCACGGAGCTTCCAGAAGACCGAAGAGGGAAGGAAGTGGGGCCACGAGGCGCCGACACCATAGGGCGGCGCGGCCCAGGCCCTGGCCGCGCCGACCTAGGGTGTGGGGCCCTCGTGTGGCCCCCCGCGTTGCCCTTCCGCCTACTTAAAGCCTCCGTCGCGAAAACCCCAGTACCGAGAGCCACGATACGGAAAACCTTCCAGAGACGCCGCCGCCGCGAATCCCATCTCGGGGGATTCAGGAGATCGCCTCCGGCACCCTGCCGGAGAGGGGATTCATCTCCCGGAGGACTCTTCATCGCCATGATCGCCTCCGGAGTGATGAGTGAGTAGTTCACCCCTGGACCATGGGTCCATAGCAGTAGCTAGATGGTCGTCTTCTCCTTGTTGTGCTTCATTGTTGGATCTTGTGAGCTGCCTAACATGATCAAGATCATCTATCTATAATTCTATATGTTGTGTTTGTCGGGATCCGATGGATAGAGAATACTATGTTATGGTGATTATCAATCTATTGTTTATGTGTTGTTTATGATCTTGCATGCTCTCCGTTATTAGTAGAGGCTCTGGCCTAGTTTTTGCTCTTAACTCCAAGAGGGAGTATTTATGCTCGATAGTGGGTTCATGCCTTCATTGACACCTGGGACAGTGACAGAAAGTTCTAAGGTTGTGATGTGCTGTTGCCACTAGGGATAAAACATTGATTCTATGTCTAAGGATGTAGTTGTCGATTACATTACGCACCATACTTAATGCAATTGTCTGTTGCTTAGCAACTTAATACTGAATGGGGTTCGGATGATAACCTGAAGGTGGACTTTTTAGGCATAGATGCAGTTGGATGGCGGTCTATGTACTTTGTCGTAATGCCCAATTAAATCTCACTATATTTATCATATCATGTATATGCATTGTTATGCCCTTCTCTATTTGTCAATTGCCCGACTGTAATTTGTTTACCCAACATGCTTTTATCTTATGGGAGAGACACCTCTAGTGAACTGTGGACCCCGGTCCTATTCTTTACATAGCATACAATCTACTGCAATACTTGTGTTTTACTGTTTTCTTGCAAACAATCATCTTCCACTCGATACGTTTAATCCTTTGTTACAGCAAGCCGGTGAGATTGACAACCTCACTGTTTCGTTGGGGCAAAGTACTTCGGTTTTGTTGTGCAGATTCCACGTTGGCGCCGGAATCCCTGTTGTTGCGCTGCATCACATTTCGCCACCATCAACCTTCAACGTGCTTCTTGGCTCCTCCTGGTTCGATTAAACCTTGGTTTCTTTCTGAGGGAAAACTTGCTACTGTGCGCATCATACCTTCCTCTTGGGGTTCCCAATGAACGTGTGAGTTACACGCCATCAAGCTCTTTTTCTGGCGCCGTTGCCGGGGAGATCAAGACACGCTGCAAGGGGAGTCTCCACTTCTCAATCTCTTTACTTTGTTTTTGTCTTGCTTTATTTTATTTACTACTTTGTTTGCTGCACTAAATCAAAATACAAAAAAATTAGTTGCTAGTTTTACTTTATTTATTGTCTTGCTCTCTATATCAAAAACACAAAAAAATTAGTTACTTGTCTTTACTTTATTCGCCTAGTTTACTTTTTGCTTATTGCATCATGTTTCCTTTTAATTTTACCACAAAAGACATACCGGTAGGACGTGGGTCCATAGTTGGGAGAAATAATATAGAAGAATTTTTCAATCATGTTAGTATTACTGAAGATTTTGAAGATAGACACCTGGTAGAACTTGCACCTACCTATGAAATTGCTGTTGCTTCTTTAGTACACATGCTGGAAATTAAATTTGTTAATCTCAATCCTATAATCCAACACATGTTTCTCACACTTGGTGATATGGAGGAAGGAGAGAAGAAAGACTTTGTTTTAGAAACCCTTCTTAAAGAATTTGGTGGTGTAGCAAGAGAGGCTAGAAAAGTCTTTGCTAAATATAAAATGCTTGGTTCTTACACCAATTTTGTTAGTCTCCTTGAAAAGATGGACATGGATAGAGTTAAGTATACTAATAATGTTAACGATGGTAGGGAAATTAAAGCAACAATACCATGTAAACTCCGAGGAATGCATGAAGCTTTAGAAAATAACTATGGTTGGCTTGTTCCTGAAAATTTGTTTGATGAGAATAGCAAGCCTAAGAATAATGAAAAAGGAGCCTCTGAAACTTACATAGACGAGATAACATGCATTGTTGAGAAAACTCCCAATACTCCTGGTTATGATGTTGATGCTTCTACTCTCGATGTTACTTGATTTGCACTTTCTGCGCCTAGCTGAAAGGCGTTAAAGAAAAGCGCTTATGGGAGACAACCCATGTTTTTACTACAGCAATTTTTTGTTTTGTTGAGTCTTGGAAGTTGTTTACTACTGTAGCAACCTCTTCTTATCATGTTTTTGTGCCAAGTAAAGTTTCTATGTCAAAGTTGATGTTATATTTGGGATCGCTGCGCAGAAACAGCATTGCTGTCTGTCACGAATCTGGGCACAGTTCTCTGTAGAAAATTCGAAAAAATCTGCCAATTTACGAGCGTGATCCTCAGATATGTACGCAACTTTCATTAGTTTTGAGTTTTTCCATTTGAGCAAGTCTGGTGCCAGCTTTAAATTCGTCTTTACGGACTGTTCTGTTTTTGACAGATTCTGCCTTTTATTTCGCATTGCCTCTTTTGCTATGTTGGATTCATTTCTTTGATCCATTAATGTCCAGTAGCTTTATGCAATGTCCAGAAGTGTAAAGAATGTTTGTGTCACCTCTGAATGTGTGAATTATTAATTGTGCACTAACCCTCTAATGAGTTTGCTTGAAGTTTGGTGTGAAGGAAGTTTTCAAGGGTCAAGAGAGGAGAATGATATACTATGATCAAGAGGAGTGAAAGCTCTAAGCTTGGGGATGCCCCCGTGGTTCACCCCTGCATATTTTAAGAAGACTCAAGCGTCTAAGCTTGGGGATGCCCAAGGCATCCCCTTCTTCATCGACAACATCATCAGGTTCCTCCCCTGAAACTATATTTTTATTCAGTCACATCTTGTGTTCTTTACTTGGAGCGTCGGTTTGTTTTTGTTTTTGTTTGAATAAAATGGATCCTAGCATTCACTTTGTGGGAGAGAGACACGCTCCGCTGTTGCATATGGACAAATATGTCCTTAGGCTTTACTCATAATGTTCATGGCGAAGTTTCTTCTTTGTTAAATTGTTATATGGTTGGAATTGGAAAATGCTACATGTAGTAATTCTAAAATGTATTGGATAATGTGATACTTGGCAATTGTTGTGCTCATGTTTAAGCTCTTGCATCATATGCTTTGCACCCATTAATGAAGAAATACATAGAGCTTGCTAAAATTTGATTTGCATATTTGGTCTCTCTAAGGTCTAGATAATATCTAGTATTGAGTTTTGAACAACAAGGAAGACGGTGTAGAGTCTTATAATGTTTACAATATGTCTTTTATGTGAGTTTTGCTGCACCGGTACATCCTTGAGTTTGCTTCAAATAACCTTGCTAGCCTAAACCTTGTATCGAGAGGGAATACTTCTCATGCATCCAAAATCCTTGAGCCAACTACTATGCCATTTGTGTCCACCATATCTACCTACTACATGGTATTTCTCCGCCATTCCAAAGTAAATTGCTTGAGTGCTACCTTTAAAATTCCATCATTCACCTTTGCAATATATAGCTCATGGGACAAAATAGCCTTAAAAACTATCGTAGTATTGAATATGTACTTATGCACTTTATATTTTATTAAGTTGCTTGTTGTGCGATATCCATGCTTCTGGGGAACGCCATCAACTATTGTTGAATATCATGTGAGTTGCTATGCATGTCCGTCTTGTCTGAAGGATCTATCATTTTAGTGGTTGGAGCATGCAAAATTGTTAGAGAAGAACATTGGGCAGCTAACTAAAGCCATGAATCATGGTTGAAGTTTCAGTTTTGGACATATATCCTCAATCTCATATGAGAATAATAATTGTTGCTACATGCTTATGCATTTAAGAGGAGTCCATTATCTGTTGTCCATGTTGTCCCGGTATGGATGTCTAAGTTGAGAATAATCAAAAGCGAGAAATCCAAAATGCGAGCTTTCTCCTTAGACCTTTGTACAGGCGGCATGGAGGTACCCCTTTGTGACACTTGGTTGAAACATGGCATGCAAAGATCCGGTAGTCCAAGCTAAGTAGGACGAGGTGCGGACACTATTAGTATACTATGCATGAGGCTTGCAACTTGTAAGATATAATTTACATAACTCATATGCTTTATTACTACCGTTGACAAAATTGTTTCATGTTTTCAAAATAAAAAGCTCTAGCACAAATACAGCAATCGATGCTTTCCTCTTTGAAGGACCATTCTTTTACTTTTATTGTTGAGTCAGTTTACCTATCTCCTTCCACCTAAGAAGCAAACACTTGTGTGAACTGTGCATTGATTCCTACATACTTGCATATTGCACTTGCTATATTACTCTATGTTGACAATATCCATGAGATATACATGTTATAAGTTGAAAGCAACCGCTGAAACTTAATCTTCCTTTGTGTTGTTTCAACACCTTTACTTTGATTTATTGCTTTATGAGTTAACTCTTATGCAAGACTTATTGATGCTTGTCTTGAAGTACTATTCATGAAAAGTCTTTGTCATATGATTCACTTGTTTACTCATGTCATTACCTTTGTTTTGATCGCTGCATTCATTACATATGTTTACAAATAGTATGATCAAGATTATGATGGCATGTCACTTCAGAAATTATCTTTGTTATCGTTTTACCTGCTCGGGACGAGCAGAACTAAGCTTGGGGATGCTGATACGTCTCCAACGTATCGATAATTTCTTATGTTCCATGCCACTTTATTGATGATACCTACATGTTTTATGCACATTATATGTCATATTTATGCATTTTCTGGAACTAACCTATTAACAAGATGCCGAAGAGCCGATTCTTTGTTTCTGCTGTTTTTGGTTTCAGAAATCCTAGTAAGGAAATATTCTCGGAATTGGACAAAATCTTCGCCCAGGGTCCTATTTTTGCACGGAGCTTCCAGAAGACCGAAGAGGGAAGGAAGTGGGGCCACGAGGCGCCGACACCATAGGGCGGCGCGGCCCAGGCCCTGGCCGCGCCGACCTAGGGTGTGGGGCCCTCGTGTGCCCCCCCGCGTTGCCCTTCCGCCTACTTAAAGCCTCCGTCGCGAAAACCCCAGTACCGAGAGCCACGATACGGAAAACCTTCCAGAGACGCCGCCGCCGCGAATCCCATCTCGGGGGATTCAGGAGATCGCCTCCGGCACCCTGCCGGAGAGGGATTCATCTCCCGGAGGACTCTTCATCGCCATGATCGCCTCCGGAGTGATGAGTGAGTAGTTCACCCCTGGACCATGGGTCCATAGCAGTAGCTAGATGGTCGTCTTCTCCTTGTTGTGCTTCATTGTTGGATCTTGTGAGCTGCCTAACATGATCAAGATCATCTATCTGTAATTCTATATGTTGTGTTTGTCGGGATCCGATGGATAGAGAATACTATGTTATGGTGATTATCAATCTATTGTTTATGTGTTGTTTATGATCTTGCATGCTCTCCGTTATTAGTAGAGGCTCTGGCCAAGTTTTTGCTCTTAACTCCAAGAGGGAGTATTTATGCTCGATAGTGGGTTCATGCCTTCATTGACACCTGGGACAGTGACAGAAAGTTCTAAGGTTGTGATGTGTTGTTGCCACTAGGGATAAAACATTGATTCTATGTCTAAGGATGTAGTTGTCGATTACATTACGCACCATACTTAATGCAATTGTCTGTTGCTTAGCAACTTAATACTGAATGGGGTTCGGATGATAACCTGAAGGTGGACTTTTTAGGCATAGATGCAGTTGGATGGCGGTCTATGTACTTTGTCGTAATGCCCAATTAAATCTCACTATATTTATCATATCATGTATATGCATTGTTATGCCCTTCTCTATTTGTCAATTGCCCGACTGTAATTTGTTTACCCAACATGCTTTTATCTTATGGGAGAGACACCTCTAGTGAACTGTGGACCCCGGTCCTATTCTTTACATAGCATACAATCTACTGCAATACTTGTGTTTTACTATTTTCTTGCAAACAATCATCTTCCACTCGATACGTTTAATCCTTTGTTACAGCAAGCCGGTGAGATTGACAACCTCACTGTTTCGTTGGGGCAAAGTACTTTGGTTTTGTTGTGCAGATTCCACGTTGGCGCCGGAATCCCTGTTGTTGCGCCGCATCACATTTCGCCACCATCAACCTTCAACGTGCTTCTTGGCTCCTCCTGGTTCGATTAAACCTTGGTTTCTTTCTGAGGGAAAACTTGCTACTGTGCGCATCATACCTTCCTCTTGGGGCTCCCAACGAACGTGTGAGTTACACGCCATCAGGCCGGCGCCTGGTGGGCCCACACCACACCCTGGCGCGGCCAAGGGGGGGCCCGCGCCGCCGTGTGGTGTGGCCCACTCCTGGCCTTTCTCCGTCTCCCCTTTGGACTCCGTCTGCACGACAGAAAAATAAGAACTTCTGTTTTTATTTCGTCCAATTCCGAGAATGTTTCCAGAACAACTTTTCTTGAAATACAAAACAGCAGAATTCTTCCAGAACAATTCCGGCTCTCCTCGTGATGTCTTGGATCCCATCCGAGACTCCGAACAACATTCGGTCTCCATCTCATATTCCGAATCTACTTATGCGACATCGAACCTTAAGCGCGTCACCCTACGGTTCGTGAACTATGCAGACATGGTCGAGACTCCTCTCCGAGCAATAACCAATAGCGGGATCTGGAGATCCATAATGGCTCCCACATATTCAACGATGACTTAGTGATCGATTGAACCATTTACATACGATGTCAATTCTCTTTGTCTCGCGATATTTTACTTGTCCGAGGTTTGATCATCGGTATCTCCATACCTTGTTCAACCTCGTTACCGACAAGTACTCTTTACTCGTACCGTGGTATGTGATCTCTTATGAACTATTCATATGCTTGCAAGCTAATCAGATGACATTCCACCGAGAGGGCCCAAAGTATATCTATCCGTCATCAGGATGGACAAATCCCACTGTTGATCCATATGCCTCAACTCACACTTTCCAAATACTTAATCCCACCTTTATTGTCACCCTGACGTTTGATGTAATCAAAGTACCCTTTCGGTGTAAGTGATTTACATGATCTCATGGTCGAAGGATTATGACAACTATGTATTGAAAGCTTATAGCAAATTGAACTTAATGACTTGATCTTATGCTACGCTCATTTTGGGTGTGTGTCCATTATATCATTCAACTAATGACATAACCTTGTTATTAATAACATCCAATGTTCATGATCACGAAACCATGATCATCTATTAATCAACAAGCTAGTTATACAAGAGGCTTACTAGGGACTCCTTGTTGTTTACATAACACACATGTATCAATGTTTCGGTTAATACAATTATAGCATGGTATATAAACATTTATCATAAACACAAAGATATTATAATAACCACTTTATTATTGCCTCTTGGGCATATCTCCATCAATTTGGGGGCCTCCTCCTTGGAGAGGCATGGACAAATATAACTTAGGTATACAAGAAACGTGCCCCAAGACTGAGTGAATGCAGAGATGTAAAATACACAAGGAAATATGCCGTTAGGATTTCATACAAATATAGAAGACGATTTATAGAAAGACACACAGCTCATTGATACGTCCAATTTGCATCACTATTTTGTGTCATAATTTGCTGTTATTCATTGATATATTTCATATTGGGACACAATACTTATGTTATTTCATCTATTTTGCATGTTTCATCATCATTGGAGGATCAAGCACCGGAGCCAGGATTCTGCTGGAAAAAGCACCGTCAGAACGCAATATTTCGGAAGATCAATTGTGGAAGGGAATTTCACGTAAATTCCTATTTTTCCAGATGACGGAGGGAGCCAGAAGGGGAAGAAGAGAGGAGCCACTGTGGGCCCAGACCACAGGGCGGCGCGGCCCAAGGCCTGGCCGCGCCACCCTGTGCTCTGGGGGCCCCACAGCCCTTTTCGCCTCCTTTTCTTCGCGTACTCCTTCGTCCCGAAAACCTAAGCCACAGAGAGGACCTCACGAAGGGTTACAGCCGCCTCTGCGGGGCGGAGAACACCAGAGAGAAAAGAGCTCTCCGGCGGGCAGGAATCCGCCGGGGAAATTCCCTCCCGGAGGGGGAAATCGACGCCATCGCCATCGTCATCGAGCGGGACATCATCTCCATCATCATCATCATCATCTCCACCATCTACACCGCCATCACCACCGCTGCACCTCGTCATCGCTGTAGCAATTCGGGTTAAATCTTGATTGTTTGATAGGGGAAACTCTCCCGGTGTTATTCTATACTTGTTGTAGATGCTATTGAGTGAAACCATTGAACCAAGGTTTATGTTCAGATTGTTATTCATCATCATATCACCTCTGATTGTATTCCATATGATGTCTCGTGAGTAGTTCGTTTAGTTCTTGAGGACATGGGTGAAGTCTAAATGCTAGTAGTGAATTATGGTTGAGTAATATTCAATGTTATGATATTTAAGTTGTGGTGTCATTCTTCTAGTGGTGTCGTGTGAACGTCGACTACACGACACTTCACCATTTATGGGCCTAGGGGAGTGCATCTTGTATTCGGTTGCTAATTGCGGGGTTGCCGGAGTGACAAACCACAGGCCCCCGTTAGTATATCGATGCAGGAGGGATCGCAGGATCTCAGAGTTTAAGGCTGTGGTTAGATTTATCTTAATTACTTTCTTGTAGTTGCGGATGCTTGCAAGGGGTATAATCACAAGTATGTATTAGTCCTAGGAAGGGCGGTGCATTAGCATAGGTTCACCCACACAACACTTATCAAAACAATGAAGATTATTAAACCACATGAGAAGCGAAAGTACTAGACTAAAATCCCCGTGTGTCCTCAGGAACGTTTGGTCATTATAAGTAATCAAACCGGCTTGTCCTTTGTGCTAAAAAGGATTGGGCCACTCGCTGCAATTATTTCTCTCGCATTTTATTTACTTGTACTTCATTTATCTGCAATATCAAAACCCCACGAATACTTGAGAGTCAGCATTTACAGTGAATCCTTCATCGAAACTGCTGCCAACACCTTCTGCTCCTCGTTGGGATCGACATTCTTACTTATCGAAGATACTACGATACACCCCCTATACTTGTGGGTCATCAAGACTATTTTCTGGCGCCGTTGCCGGGGAGTGAAGCGCTATTGGTAAGCGGAATTGGTAAGGAAATTTACTGTTTGTGCTGATTTTATTTCTGCCTGCTGCTATAAATCATTATGGAGAGATCTTCTCTTCAATTTCTATTTGGGAAATCTACTACTACTGCAACGGTAGTGGATGAAGCGCCAGGTGAGGAAGTAGTACCATATAAAATACCTATGAAAATTATTGAACGTGTTATGGATAACCGCTATGAAGGGGATGGAACTGTCCATCCTGGTGATCATTTATTGTTTTTGCATGAATTATGCGGGTTATTCAAATGTGCAGGTATTTCTATGAATGAAGTTAGGAAGAAACTATTCACTATATCGCTGTCTGGTAAAGCGGCGCACTGGTATAAATTGCTGAAGAATGGTGATTCTATTGATTGGGAGGACATTGTGCCTTTATTTTATTCCAAATTTTATCCTCCAAGTGAAATTCACAAAGATCGGAACCGCATATATAATTTCTGGCCTCATGATGGAGAGAGTATTGCCCAAGCTTGGGGGAGATTGAAGTCTTTAATGCTCAAATGCCCCATTCATGAGCTTCCTGGTAATGTTATTATTGATAATTTCTATGCAAGACTTTCTTTTCAAGACAAGACCTTGCTGGATACTTCCTGTTCTGGATCATTTACACGCAAGAATGAAGAGTTTAAAAGGGACCTTCTTGATCGGATCCAAGAAAATACTGAAGGATGGGAGAACGACAAAGATAGAGAATCAGGTATAATTTATGATTATAAATGCATTGAAGCTTTTATGGATACTGATAAATTTCGTAATATGAGTGCTACATATGGTCTTGATTCCCAAGTTGTTGCAAATCTTTATAAAGCTTTTGCCTCTCATTATGAACTGCCTAAGAAGAATTTTGATAAGTATCATGAACCGTATAAAGATAAAATTGATTCATCTGTAAACAAATGTGTAGTGGTTGAAACTGCTGATAATGTTATTCCTGAAGCTTATATTGAAAAAACTCCTTTCCCTGCTAAAATGAAGGAGTACTCTGTCATATCTAGTGCGGTTAATAAAAGTGAAAAGAAACCTAAAGAACCTGAAGAACAAATTAAAATTGAACCTGCTGTTGCAATAGTTAAAGATCTTGTGACTGAAAATGTGGAGGATGGTCATATTATTTTCTGTGAAGATGCTTCTAATATTGTTTCACATCCTAATAAATCCAAACAAGTTAGTGTCCCTATGCTATCTGTTAGAATTGGTGATCATTGCTATTACGGTTTATGTGATATTGGTGCAAGTGTTAGTGCTATTCCTTATGAGCTTTACACGGAGATTATGCACGAAATTGGTTCTTGTGAACTTGAAGATATTGATGTGGTTATTCATTTGGCTAATAGAGAAACTATTTCTCCAATTGGTATTGTTCGAGATGTGGAAGTTCTATGTGGTAAGATTAAATATCCTGCTGACTTTTTGGTACTTGGTTCTGCTGCTAGTGATTATTGTCCTATCATTTTTGGTAGACCTTTTCTAAATACTTGTGGAGCTATTATATATTGTAAGAAAGAGAAATTTTTGACTAGATTTGCTGGTGAACCTTATGAATTTAACTTTTCTAAATTTACCAAAACTCCTTATAAAGCTGACTTGCCTAGTAATGATTTTAAAATGGAGCAGTGTGCATCTATTGTTCTTGTTCCTAATAATCCTTTGCAGCAACATTTGGAGAATAGTGAAAGTGAAGCTTTTAGGAAAGAAAGAGATGAGCTCGAGGAAATTTTTCTTCGCCAACCTATTCTCAAGCATGATTTACCGGTGGAAGATTTGGGTACAACACCGCCACCAAAGGAAGATCCTGTTTTTGATTTAAAGCCTTTACCTGATAATCTTAAATATGCTCATATTGATGATAAGAAAATATATCCTGTTATTATTAGTTCTAAGCTTTCAGAGATTGAGGAAGAAAGGTTATTGGAAATATTGAAGAAACACCGAGGAGCTATTGGCTATACTCTTGATGATTTGAAAGGGATTTCTCCTTCTATTTGCCAACATGCTATTAATATGGAAGAAGATGCAAAGCCTGTTGTTGAACATCAACGTCGTCTAATTCCAAAGATGAAAGAGGTGGTAAGGAATGAGGTATTAAAACTTCTTGAAGCTGGTATTATATATCCTATTGCTGATAGTAGATGGGTTAGTCCTGTGCATTGTGTTCCTAAGAAAGGAGGAATGACTGTTGTGCCTAATGATAATGATGAGCTTATTCCTCAAAGAATAGTTGTAGGTTATAGAATGTGCATTGATTTTCGTAAAGTTAATAAAGTTACTAAGAAAGATCATTACCCTTTACCCTTTATTGATCAAATGCTAGAAAGGTTATCTAAAAATACTCATTTTTGCTTTCTTGATGGTTATTCTGGGTTTCACAAATTGTTAAAGCTAAAGATCAAGAGAAAACCACGTTTACTTGTCCTTATGGAACTTATGCTTATAGGCGTATGCCTTTTGGTTTATGTAATGCTCCTGCTACTTTTCAAAGATGCATGTCTGCTATTTTTCATGGTTTTTGTGAAAGTATTGTAGAGGTGTTCATGGATGATTTTTCTGTCTATGGGAATTCTTTTGATAATTGCCTGCGAAACCTCGATAAAGTTTTGCAGAGATGTGAAGAAACTAACCTTGTTCTTAATTGGGAGAAATGCCACTTTATGGTTAATGAAGGAATTGTATTGGGACATAAAATTTCCGAGAGAGGTATTGAAGTTGATAGAGCTAAAGTTGAAGCAATTGAGAAGATGCCCTATCCAAGGGATGTTAAAGGTATTCGTAGTGTTCTTGGTCATGCTGGGTTTTATAGGAGATTTATTAAAGATTTCTCTAAAATTTCAAAGCCTCTTACTAATCTTCTTCAAAAAGATGTACCTTTTGTTTTTGATGATGATTGTAAGGAAGCTTTTGAAACTCTAAAGAAAGCCTTAACAACTGCTCCCGTAGTCGAACCTCTGATTGGAATTTGCCTTTTGAAATTATGTGTGATGCTAGTGATTTTCTTTGTAGGCGCTGTTCTTGGACAGCGGGTAGATAAAAAATTAAATGTTATTCATTATGCTAGTAAGACTCTTGATGCTGCTCAAAGAAATTATGCTACAACTGAAAAGGAATTGTTAGCTGTAGTCTTTGCTTGTGATAAGTTTAGACCCTATATTGTTGATTTGAAAGTTACAATTCATACTGATCATGCTGCAATTAGATACCTTATGACAAAGAAAGATGCTAAGCCAAGGCTTATTAGATGGGTACTTCTGTTGCAAGAATTTGATTTACATATTATAGATAGGAAAGGTCTTGATAATCCTGTTCTTTGATAATTTGTCTAGATTGGAAAATATTGCTTATGATCCTCGTTCAAGTTAATGATAGTTTTCCAAATGAACAATTGGCTGTAATAAAGGTGAGCTCGCGAGAGAGCCCTTGGTATGCAGATTATGCTAACTTTATTGTTTCGAAGTATTTGCCTCCAACCTTTTCAGCTCAGCAAAGGAGGAAATTCTTTTATGACTTGAGGCATTATTTTTGGGATGACCCACACTTATATAAAGAAGGAGTGGATGGTATTATGCGAAGATGTGTTCCTGAATATGAACAACAGGAGATATTGAATAAATGTCATGGTAGTGTTTATGGAGGACATCACGCTGGAGATAGAACCGCGCAAAAGGTTCTACAATCAGGTTTTTATTGGCCAACACTCTTCAAAGATGCAAGGAAATTTATTTTATCTTGTGATGAATGTCAAAGAGTTGGTAATATCTCCAGACGCAATGAAATGCCTATGAATTATACTCTTGTTATTGAACCATTCGATTGTTGGGGATTCGACTTCATGGGTCCTTTCCCTTCTTCAGACGGTAACACTCATATACTTGTCGCTGTTGATTATGTTACTAAATGGGTAGAAGCTATACCTACAAAAAGTGCTGATGGTGAGACCTCTATAAAAATGCTTGTAGATATTATATTTCCTAGATTTGGAGTACCTAGATATATTATGACTGATGGAGGTTCTCATTTTATTCATGGAGGTTTTAGAAAAACTCTTGCTAAGTATGGTATTAATCATAGAATTGCTTCTGCTTATCATCCTCAAACTAGTGGTCAAGTAGAATTATCAAATAGAGAGATTAAAGCTATTTTAGGAAAGACTGTTAATAAATCTAGGAGGAATTGGGCTAGCAAATTGAAAGAAGCACTATGGGCTTATAGAACTGCTTATAAAAATCCTATGGGAATGTCACCTTATAAAATGGTTTATGGAAAAGCTTGTCATTTACCTCTAGAACTAGAGCACAAAGCTTATTGGGCTGTTAGAGAACTAAATAAAGATCCTAAATTAGCCGGTAATAAGAGGTTGTTGCAATTAAGTTCTCTAGATGAATGGAGAAATGAAGCTTATGAAAATGCTAAACTCTTTAAAGAAAAAGTTAAGAAGTGGCATGATAGAAGGATCATTAAAAGAGAATTTAATGTTGGAGATCAAGTTCTATTGTATCGGTCTCGTCTCAGATTCTTTGCAGGGAAATTACTCTCGAAATGGGAAGGACCATATGTTGTTGAGGAGGTGTATCGTTCAGGAGCAATTAAAATTAGCTCTCTCCAAGGCAATGCCACACAAGTGGTGAATGGACAAAGACTCAAGCATTATATCTCGGGTGATTCTTATAATGTTGATGTTGATATTATTCAAGTGGAAACACCGGAGGCTTTCATCAAAGGACAAATTGACAGTCCGCCAGAACTGGACTTTGAGTAGGTAACAGAACAGGTAATAAAAAGTCCACGTTTACCTTTCCGAACATTATTTCTGCTGTTTTTAGAAAATATGAAAAATTACGGAATCGAAAGCCCGTCACCACAGGCCGGCGCGGGCCCCACCCTGGCCGCGCCGACCTATGGTGACAGCCCCTCGGCATCCCGTTTCCACTCGTTTTCGGCCTGAAACCTTCCTTTTGTCGTAAAAATATTTACTATATAATCCCCCGGACCCCTGGAGGTCCGTAATATCGTTTTCTCGTCGAGTTTTGTTTCGAGCTGTTTTCTGCCAGGATCTGCTTTGGATCTAGATCCATAATGTCTTCGTCGGGAGCTCAGAAGGACAGCTTCTTTGAGGACGTCGTCAACCCGTACATGAATGAGCTGAAGATGCACCCCAAAGAGTTGCAGCTCGTGGACGGAGAGTTGCAGATCAAAGATGTCCAGGGTCCTAAGGGAGAAGGGAGTCTGGAAGACAGGATGGAGAAACTGGAACAAGAGGTTTTCAACTACAAGAAGATGGCTGAGCGTGAAGTGGATATCTTTCACAAGATTGTGTCTGAACTCATTGATGGGCACAAGAAGGAGACTGCAAAGCTGTGGGATGATATCTTCTCACTTCACGACACCACCAACAAACTCCAAGCTCAACTCTATGATGTTCATAATCAAAACTGTGAGTATGAAAACAGGTTTAAGCGCATAAGTCATGCTGCTAGTTTCAGGTTTCCAGAGACCAAGATGTCTTTTGTTGATGGAGGGCCTCTTCCATGGAAGTCTGATGACGACAAAGATTCACCATCATCACCGAAGGAGTAATTCATCATCGGTATTGGCATCCCCTTGGTTTGTTCCAAGCTTGGGGGAGTGCCGCGGTATCACATCACCACCTTTATCTTTTACTATCAAGTAGTGTCATATCATGAGTAGGGAAGTTATCATATGGAATAGTATGCAATGTGGAAGTATCTCTCTTAGTTAGTTATCTATGTATCCGTTGGTGTGAGTTATCGTTATGGAATATTAATGAGAAGTCTTATCATTTACTTTTTGCACATCTTATTTTAGTTTGCAATCTCCATTATATGATTACTCTCGACATGAGTATTGATATCACTTTGGGAGCATCAAGTAAATCTATTTGGTTTTGGCAAACTTAGCATTGGTCAATAGCAACAACATCTTGATGTTTAATAGAAGAGAGAAATACACTTAGATATATTACTATTATCTCTATGCTTAGTATTCTGAAGTTAAAGTTGCTTGTGCTTATGAGAAAGATGCATGATTGTTCTATCATATGTATATTTGTTTGATTCCCTCAACCTTTATGCTTGCTATCAAACCTTGCTAGCCAAAGACCTGTATCGAGAGGGAATGCTTCTCATACATCCATAACTTTAGACCAAACCTATGCCATTTGTGTCCACCATACCTACCTAATACATGGTATTTTCTGCCATTCCAAGTAAATACTTCATGTGCTACCTTTAAACTATTCAAACTACTACTCCTTATTTGTGTCAATGTTTTATAGCTCATGAGGAAGTATGTGGTGTTTCATCTTTCAATCTTGTTGGGCGGACTTTCACCAATGGACTAGCGGCACATCCGCTTATCCAATAATTTTGCAATAAGAGCTGGCAATGAGGTTCCCAGCCTCAATTAATAACCTTCATTAATAATTCTCTTCACATGTTTTGCTCTGATTTATCAGCAAGCAACTTAATTTTGCAATAGACACTCCTCCATGGTATGTGAATGATGGAAGGCACCCGAGGATTCGGTTAGCCATGGATTGAGAAAGCCAAGGTTGGGGGGAGTGTCATCCTTAATAAAACTAAAACACATGTGTAAACAAAAGAGAAGGGGGATGATCTACCTTGCTGGTAGAGATGCCGTCCCTCATGGGAGCCGCTCTTGGAAGGTTCGTTTGGCAAGGGGGTTAGAGTGCCCGCTACCATTCGTTGACAACAACAAACACCGCTCAAAATCTTACTTTTATGCTCTTTATATGATTTCAAAACTTGAAAAGCTCTAGCACATGATTTAATCCCTGCTTCCCTCTGCGAAGGGCCTGTCTTTTACTTTTATGTTGAGTCAGTAAACCTATTTCCTTCTATCTTAAGCAAGCAATTGAGTTGTTGTGAACCAATCATTTATGCTATGATTCAGTTGATCATGTCTTTTATACTTTCTTGTTTAGTACCTATTTTATCTGAATGAATATGACTTTGAAGTTATCAATGATTATGAAGAGATTGTTATGCTTGAATATGAAAGCTCAGCTATAAAATCTAATATGAAAGCTTTGCTTAGAAGTACAATCCGTTAGTAGTTCTCTGACCAAGAACGAAGTTTGCCATCACCAACTATGATTTCTTATGCACCTTTACTTGTGATTTCTCTTTACCTATTTCGAGATGAGTTGTATGAGGAAGTTGTTTACTAGAATGTCTTGTGTGAATGAATATGATGCTTCTTGTCCGTATTTTATTTATCGACTCTTCACTCCATCAACATGTGGTCTTGTTTATCGAGCTCAGTTTCGCTTGGGGACAAGCGAGGTCTAAGCTTGGGGGGAGTTGATACGTCCAATTTGCATCACTATTTTGTATCATAATTTGCTGTTATTCATTGATATATTTCATATTGGGACACAATACTTATGTTATTTCATCTATTTTGCATGTTTCATCATCATTGGAGGATCAAGCACCGGAGCCAGGATTCTGCTGGAAAAAGCACCGTCAGAACGCAATATTTCGGAAGATCAACTGTGGAAGGGAATTTCACGTAAATTCCTATTTTTCCAGATGACGGAGGGAGCCAGAAGGGGAAGAAGAGAGGAGCCACTGTGGGCCCAGACCACAGGGCGGCGCGGCCCAAGGCCTGGCCGCGCCACCCTGTGCTCTGGGGGCCCCACAGCCCTTTTCGCCTCCTTTTCTTCGCGTACTCCTTCGTCCCGAAAACCTAAGCCACAGAGAGGACCTCACAAAGGGTTACAGCCGCCTCTGCGGGGCGGAGAACACCAGAGAGAAAAGAGCTCTCCGGCGGGCAGGAATCCGCCGGGGAAATTCCCTCCCGGAGGGGGAAATCGGCGCCATCGCCATCGTCATCGAGCGGGACATCATCTCCATCATCATCATCATCATCTCCACCATCTACACCGCCATCACCACCGCTGCACCTCGTCATCGCTGTAGCAATTCGGGTTAAATCTTGATTGTTTGATAGGGGAAACTCTCCCGGTGTTATTCTATACTTGTTGTAGATGCTATTGAGTGAAACCATTGAACCAAGGTTATGTTCAGATTGTTATTCATCATCATATCACCTCTGATTGTATTCCATATGATGTCTCGTGAGTAGTTCGTTTAGTTCTTGAGGACATGGGTGAAGTCTAAATGCTAGTAGTGAATTATGGTTGAGTAATATTCAATGTTATGATATTTAAGTTGTGGTGTCATTCTTCTAGTGGTGTCGTGTGAACGTCGACTACACGACACTTCACCATTTATGGGCCTAGGGGAGTGCATCTTGTATTCGGTTGCTAATTGCGGGGTTGCCGGAGTGACGTAAACCGAGCCCCGTTAGTATATCGATGCAGGAGGGATCGCAGGATCTCAGAGTTTAAGGCTGTGGTTAGATTTATCTTAATTACTTTCTTGTAGTTGCGGATGCTTGCAAGGGGTATAATCACAAGTATGTATTAGTCCTAGGAAGGGCGGTGCATTAGCATAGGTTCACCCACACAACACTTATCAAAACAATGAAGATTATTAAACCACATGAAGCGAAAGTACTAGACTAAAATCCCCGTGTGTCCTCAGGAACGTTTGGTCATTATAAGTAATCAAACCGGCTTGTCCTTTGTGCTAAAAAGGATTGGGCCACTCGCTGCAATTATTTCTCTCGCATTTTATTTACTTGTACTTCATTTATCTGCAATATCAAAACCCCCTGAATACTTGTCTGTGAGCATTTACAGTGAATCCTTCATCGAAACTGCTGCCAACACCTTCTGCTCCTCGTTGGGATCGACATTCTTACTTATCGAAGATACTACGATACACCCCCTATACTTGTGGGTCATCACTCATACACATAGTTCGATATATATTGAAGATGATTTATAAAAAGACACATAGTTATCTAAATGTTGAGATGATCAACATGGCTATGGCTATTGTAGCCAACTAGCTCCCAATAACTCCTGGCCATCTCGAAGCCCAGACGAGCGTCCAGAGCGTAATAGCGCACTTGCTCGTAGCTCAATGGAACATTGGCCCACCCAAATATCAGTTCATCTTCTTTTTCTTCCGCGGTGTCCTTCTTCTTGTACTTCTTCCTCTTGTTCTTCTCAAGATTTGTCCCAATGATAGAATTCGCCAGATCATATAGACTCGGAATGGGATTATTGGTGGGATTCGGGAGTATCTTCTGGAGGTCGAACGCAGAAGTAATATGAATACCATAGGGACTCCGCATTTCCACATCCTTGCCGATAGCTGATATGTCTCAAACGTATCTATAATTTCTTATGTTCCATGGTAGTCTTATGACAATACTCACATGTTTTATATACACTTTACATCATTTTGATGCATTTTCCGGCACTAACCTATTAACAAGATGCCGAAGCGCCAGTACCTGTTTTCTGATGTTTTTGGTTTAAGAAATCCTACACAGGAAATATTCTCGGAATTGGATGAAACAAAAGCCCATGGTCTTATTTTCCACGGAGCCTTCCAGAAGTCCGAAGAGGAGACGAAGAGGGGCGACGAGGCGGCCACACAATAGGGGGGCGCGGCCCCACCCCTGGCCGCGCCGCCCTATGGGGTGGGCCCCTCGGGTGCCCCCCTGCGCTGCCCCTTCGCCTACTTAATCCCTCCGTCGCGAAAACCCTAGTACCGAGAGCCACGATACGGAAAAAGTTCTAGAGACGCCGGCGCCGTCAATCCCATCTCGGGGGATTCAGGAGATCGCCTCCGGCACCCTGCCGGAGAGGGGAATCATCACCGGAGGGCTCTACATCACCATGCCCGCCTCCGAACTGATGCGTGAGTAGTTCATTCTTGGACTATGGGTCCATAGCAGTAGCTAGATGGTTGTCTTCTCCTCTTGTGCTATGATGTTTAGATCTTGTGAGCTGCCTATCATGATCAGGATCATCTATTTGTAATGCTACATGTTGTGTTTGGTGGGATCCGATGAATATTGAATACTATGTCAAGTTGATTAATTGATCAATCATATATGTGTTGTTTATGTTCTTGCATGCTCTCCGTTGCTAGTAGAGGCTCTGGCCAAGTTGATACTTGTGACTCCAAGAGGGAGTATTTATGCTCGATAGTGGGTTCATGCCTCCATTGAATGCAGGATGGATGAAAAGTTCTAAGGTTGTGGATGTGCTGTTGCCACTAGGGATAAAACATCAATGCTTTGTCTAAGGATATTTGTGTTGATTACATTACGCACCATACTTAGTGCAATTGTCTGTTGTTTGCAACTTAATACTGGAAGGGGTGCGGATGCTAACCTGAAGGTGGACTTTTTAGGCATAGATGCATGTTGGATGGCGGTCTATGTTCTTTGTCGTAATGCCCTAATTAAATCTCATAATAGTCATCATGATATGTATGTGCATCTCTATTCTGTCAATTGCCCAACTGTAATTTATTCACCCAACATGCTATTTATCTTATTGGAGAGACACCACTAGTGAACTGTGGATCCCGGTCCATTCTTTTACATCTGAAATACAATCTACTGCAATCTCTGTTCTCTGTTGTTCTTCGCAAACAAACATCATTCTCCACACCATACGTTTAATCCTTTGTTTTGAGCAAGCCGGTGAGATTGACAACCTCACTGTTAAGTTGGGGCAAAGTATTTTGATTGTGTTGTGCAGGTTCCACGTTAGCGCCGGAATCCCTGGTGTTGCGTCGCACTACACTCCTCCACCAACAACCTTCACGTGGCCTTCATCTCCTACTGGTTCGATAACCTTGATTTCTTTCTGAGGGAAAACTTACTGCTGTGCGCATCACACCTTCCTCTTGGGGTTCCCAACGGACGTGTGCATCACGCGCCATCAAGACTGTTTTCTGGCGCCGTTGCCGGGGAGATCAAGACATGCTGCAAGGGGAGTCTCTCACATCCAATCTCTTTACTTTGTTTATTGTTTTTCTTTACTTTATTTTATTTTCTGTCTTGTTTGCTTTCTTATATCAAAAACACAAAAAAAATTAGTTACTTGTTTTTACTTTATTTAATTCGGTTTGCTTAGTTTATTTTTATTATTGCTAAAATGAGTAATCCTGAAGTTGAAGTTCGTTCGTTTAAGCAACAAGGGGGAGAAAGTTTTAAAGATGCTTGGTACAGAATTAGTGATGCTCATCATAGGTGCATTAAGAACCATTCCACTATTATCCTCCTTAGGAACTTTTATGTTGGTATCTCTAGCTGGAATAGGTATCTTCTTGATACTCTTGCAGGGGGTAATTTCCTAGGTACTCCTGCTTTAGAAGCTAGTTGCATCATTGAGAGTCTAGTTGGAATACCACCTGTTAATGAAGTTAAAATTGAAATCTCTCTTGAGGATGTCATGAAAAAGTTGGAAGCCATAGAGAAAAATCTTCCAAGTATTGAGACTAAATTGGGAATATTACTTGATAATACTGATAAACTTGATAAATCCCTAGGAGGAATTAACGAAAGAATTGCTGTCTTAGAAACTTGTGCTATCCATGATAATCAAACTCATAGGATTGGTGAACTTGAAGAAGCTATGGGAACCTTGGGTTCAACTTTTTCTTCTCTTAAGTTTAAGGAGAAAGCTTATGTGGGTAAATAGCAAAAATTCATGTATGTCTCTAAGGTGCCTAAACCCAAGAATTATTATAAGCCTAAAATTGATAAAACCATTAGTACCACCATGGGAAATTTAGATAATGGAGCATCTAAGGTACCCTCTGCGACAAGTTGTGTTTGTAAGGAAAATTATGATGTTGATGCTTGTTCTCTTGATAATACTTGATTTGCACTTTCTGCGCCTAGCTGAAAGAAGTTAAAGAAAAGCACTTCTTGGGAGATAACCCATGTTGTTTTTATTTTTACTACTGTTTTGTTGAGTCTTGGAAGTTGTTACTACTGTAGCAACCTCTCCTTATCATGTTATTGTGCCAAGTAAAGTCTCTAATAGAAGGTTGATACTAGATTTGGATTTCTGCGCAGAAACAGATTTCTTGTCTGTCACGAATTTGCGTTTTTCTCTCTGTAGAAGAATCAAAAAAATCAGCGAATATTCATGCATGATCCTCAGATATGCACGCAACTTTCATTAGTTTTGAGTTTTTCCATCTGAGCAAGTTAAGTGCCTCAGAAAAATTCGTCTTTACAGACTGTTCTGTTTTGAAAGATTCTGCCTTTTTATTTCGCATTGCCTCTTTTACTGTGTTGAGTGGATTTCTTTGTTCCATTAACTTTCAGTAGCCTTGGGTAATGTCCAGAAGTGTTAATAATGATTTTGTCCTCTCTGAACATGTGAATTTTTATTATGCACTAACCCTCTAATGAGTTTGCTTTAAGTTTGGTGTGGAAGAAGTTTTCAAGGGTCAAGAGAGGAGGATGATATAATATGATCAAGAAGAGTGAAATGTCTAAGCTTGGGGATGCCCCCGTGGTTCATCCATGCATATTTGAATAAGACTCAAGCATCTAAGCTTGGGGATGCCCAAGGCATCCCCTTCTTCATCGACAACTTATCAGGTCACTTCTAGTGAAACTATATTTTTATTCCGTCACATCTTATGTTCTTTATTTGGAGCATCTGTTTGTTTTTATTTTTGTTTATGTTTGAATAAATTAGGATCCCAACAATCCTTGTATTGGAGAGAGACACGCTCCGCTTTTTCATATTGAACACTTGTGTTCTTCGTTTTGCTTTAATGTTCATGGCGAAGTTGAAAACTGCTTCGTTGATTGCTATTTAGTTGGAAACAGAAAATGCTTCATGTGGTAAATGGTATATTGTCTTGAATAATTTGATACTTGGCAATTGTTTTGAGCTCTCATAGATCGTGTTTAGCGGAGAACTACCGTAGAGCTTGTTGAAATTTGGTTTGCATGATTGATCTCTCTAAGGTCTAGATATTTTCTGGTAAAAGTGTTTGAGCAATAAGGAGACAGTGTAGAGTCTTATAATGTTTGCAATATGTTTTTATGTAAGTTTTGCTGTACCGGTTCATACTTGTGTTTGCTTCAAACAACCTTGCTAGCCAAAGCCTTGTACTGAGAGGGAATGCTTCTCGTGCATCCAAAAACCTTGAGCCAAAACCCATGCCATTTGTGTCCACCATAACTACCTATATGTGGTATTTTTCTGCCATTCCAAAGTAAATTGCTTGCGTGCTACCTTTAAAAATTTCATTCCTTGTCTTTACAATACATAGCTCATCGGAAAATAGCTTAAAAACTATTGTGGTGATGAATATGTTGCTATGTATCTTGATTCTTATAAGTTGCTTGTTGAGCGGTAACCATGTTTCTAGGGACGCCATCAACTGTTACACCTTTGTTGAATATCATGTGAGTTGCTATGCATGTTTGTCTTGTCTGAAGTAAGGGTGATTTATCATGATTAAATGGTTTGAGTATGCACATTGTTAGAGAAGAACATTGGGCAGCCAACCAAAGCCATGTATCATGGTGGAAGTTTCAGCTTGGACATTAATCCTCAAAATCTCTTATGAGAATATTATCTGTTGTTGAATGCTTAAGCATTAAAGAGGAGTCCATTATCTGTTTTCTATGTTTCCCGGTATGGATGTCCTCAAGTTGAGATCTATCAAAACTGAGAAATCAAATGCGATCTATCTCCTTGGACCTTTGTACAGGTGGCATAGAGGTACCCCTTTGTGACACTTGGTTGAAACATATGTAATGCAATGATAATCCATGAAAATCCGAGCTAATTAGGACAAGGTGCGAACACTATTGGTATTCGATGCATGAGGCTTGCAACTTATAAGAGGTTTTATGCATAACACATATGAATTATTACTACCGTTGACAAAATTGTTTCCATGTTTTCAAAATAAAAAGCTCTAGCACATGAGTAATCCCTGCTTCCCTCTGCGAAGGGCCTTCCTTTTACTTTATGTTGAGTCAGTTTACCTACTTCTTTCTATCTTAGAAGCAAACACTTGTGTCAACTGTGTGCATTGATTCTTACATACTTGCTTATTTGTATTCATCATATTACTTTATGTTGACAAATATCCATGAGATATACATGTTACAAGTTGAAAGCAATTGCTGAAACTTAATCATCCTTTGTGTTGCTTCAAAACCTTCTATTAATAATCTATTGCTTTATGAGTTAGCTCTTATGCAAGTCTTTTTGATGCTTGTCTTGAAAGTACTATTCATGAAAAGTTTTTGCTATATGATTCAGTTGTTTAGTCATTATCTTTTTGTTAGCAAACTATTGGTTCAAATCACTTCATTCATCTCATATGCTTTACTATAGTATTGATCAAGATTATGATAGTAGCATGTCACTTCAGAAATTATCCTTGTTATCGTTTACCTACTCGAGGGCGAGTAGGAACTAAGCTTGGGGATGCTTGATACGTCTCAAACGTATCTATAATTTCTTATGTTCCATGCTAGTTTTATGACAATACTCACATGTTTTATATACACTTTACATCATTTTGATGCATTTTCCGGCACTAACCTATTAACAAGATGCCGAAGCGCCAGTTCCTGTTTTCTGCTATTTTTGGTTTCAGAAATCCTACACAAGAAATATTCTCGGAATTGGACAAAACAAAAGCCCACGGTCTTATTTTCCACGGAGCCTTCCAGAAGTCCGAAGAGGAGACGAAGAGGGGCGACGAGGCGGCCACACCCTAGGGGGCGCGGCCCCACCCCTGGCCGCGCCGCCCTATGGGGTGGGCCCCTCGGGTGCCCCCCTGCGCTGCCCCTTCGCCTACTTAATCCCTCCGTCGCGAAAACCCTAGTACCGAGAGCCACGATACGAAAGAAGTTCCAGAGACACCGTCGTCGTCAATCCCATCTCGGGGGATTCAGGAGATCGCCTCCGGCACCCTGCCGGACAGGGGAATCATCACCGGAGGGCTCTACATCACCATGCCCGCCTCCGGACTGATGCGTGAGTAGTTCATCCTTGGACTATGGGTCCATAGCAGTAGCTAGATGGTTGTCTTCTCCTCTTGTGCTATCATGTTTAGATCTTGTGAGATGCCTATCATGATCAGGATCATCTATTTGTAATGCTACATGTTGTGTTTGGTGGGATCCGATGAATATTGAATACTATGTCAAGTTGATTAATTGATCTATCATATATGTGTTGTTTATGTTCTTGCATGCACTCCGTTGCTAGTAGAGGTTCTGGCCAAGTTGATACTTGTGACTCCAAGAGGGAGTATTTATGCTCGATAGTGGGTTCATGTCTCCATTGAATGCAGGACGATGACAAAGTTCTAAGGTTGTGGATGTGCTGTTGCCACTAGGGATAAAACATCAATGCTTTGTCTAAGGATATTTGTGTTGATTACATTACGCACCATACTTAATGCAATTGTCTGTTGTTTGCAACTTAATACTGGAAGGGGTGCGGATGCTAACCTGAAGGTGGACTTTTTAGGCATAGATGCATGCTGGATGGCGGTCTATGTTCTTTGTCGTAATGCCCTAATTAAATCTCATAATAGTCATCATGATATGTATGTGCATCTCTATTCTGTCAATTGCCCAACTGTAATTTGTTCACCCAACATGCTATTTATCTTATTGGAGAGACACCACTAGTGAACTGTGGACCCCGGTCCATTCTTTTACATCTGAAATACAATCTATTGCAATCTCTGTTCTCTGTTGTTCTTCGCAAACAAATATCATTCTCCACAACATACGTTTAATCCTTTGTTTTCAGCAAGCCGGTGAGATTGACAACCTCACTGTTAAGTTGGGGCAAAGTATTTTGATTGTGTTGTGCAGGTTCCACGTTGGCGCCGGAATCCCTGGTGTTGCGCCGCATGATACGTCTCCAACGTATCGATAATTTCTTATGTTCCATGCCACTTTATTGATGATACCTACATGTTTTATGCACATTATATGTCATATTTATGCATTTTCTGGAACTAACCTATTAACAAGATGCCGAAGAGCCGATTCTTTGTCATTGTTTTTGGTTTCAGAAATCCTAGTAAGGAAATATTCTCGGAATTGGACGAAATCTTCGCCCAGGGTCCTATTTTTGCACGGAGCTTCCAGAAGACCGAAGAGGGATGGAAGTGGGGCCACGAGGCGCCGACACCATAGGGCGGCGCGGCCCAGGCCCTGGCCGCGTCGACCTAGGGTGTGGGGCCCTCGTGTGGCCCCCCGCGTTGCCCTTCCGCCTACTTAAAGCCTCCGTCGCGAAAACCCCAGTACCGAGAGCCTCGATACGGAAAACCTTCCAGAGACGCCGCCGCCGCGAATCCCATCTCGGGGGATTCAGGAGATCGCCTCCGGCACCCTGCCGGAGAGGGGATTCATCTCCCGGAGGACTCTTCACCGCCATGATCGCCTCCGGAGTGATGAGTGAGTAGTTCACCCCTGGACCATGGGTCCATAGCAGTAGCTAGATGGTCGTCTTCTCCTTGTTGTGCTTCATTGTTGGATCTTGTGAGCTGCCTAACATGATCAAGATCATCTATATGTAATTCTATATGTTGTGTTTGTCGGGATCCGATGGATAGAGAATACTATGTTATGGTGATTATCAATCTATTGTTTATGTGTTGTTTATGATCTTGCATGCTCTCCGTTATTAGTAGAGGCTCTGGCCAAGTTTTTGCTCTTAACTCCAAGAGGGAGTATTTATGCTCGATAGTGGGTTCATGCCTTCATTGACACCTGGGACAAAGTGATGTAAAGTTCTAAGGTTGTGATGTGCTGTTGCCACTAGGGATAAAACATTGATTCTATGTCTAAGGATGTAGTTGTCGATTACATTACGCACCATACTTAATGCAATTGTCTGTTGCTTTGCAACTTAATACTGAATGGGGTTCGGATGATAACCTGAAGGTGGACTTTTTAGGCATAGATGCAGTTGGATGGCGGTCTATGTACTTTGTCGTAATGCCCAATTAAATCTCACTATATTTATCATATCATGTATATGCATTGTTATGCCTTTCTCTATTTGTCAATTGCCCGACTGTAATTTGTTCACCCAACATGCTTTTATCTTATGGGAGAGACACCTCTAGTGAACTGTGGACCCCGGTCCTATTCTTTACATAGCATACAATCTACTGCAATACTTGTTTTTACTGTTTTCTTGCAAACAATCATCTTCCACTCGATACGTTTAATCCTTTGTTACAGCAAGCCGGTGAGATTGACAACCTCACTGTTTCGTTGGGGCAAAGTACTTTGGTTTTGTTGTGCAGATTCCACGTTGGCGCCGGAATCCCTGTTGTTGCGCCGCATCACATTTCGCCACCATCAACCTTCAACGTGCTTCTTGGCTCCTCCTGGTTCGATTAAACCTTGGTTTCTTTCTGAGGGAAAACTTGCTACTGTGCGCATCATACCTTCCTCTTGGGGTTCCCAACGAACGTGTGAGTTACACGCCATCAAGCTCTTTTTCTGGCGCCGTTGCCGGGGAGATCAAGACACACTGCAAGGGGAGTCTCCACTTCTCAATCTCTTTACTTTGTTTTTGTCTTGCTTTATTTTATTTACTACTTTGTTTGCTGCACTAAATCAAAATACAAAAAAATTAGTTGCTAGTTTTACTTTATTTATTGTCTTGCTCTCTATATCAAAAACACAAAAAAATTAGTTACTTGTCTTTACTTTATTCGCCTAGTTTACTTTTTGCTTATTGCATCATGTTTCCTTTTAATTTTACCACAAAAGACATACCGGTAGGACGTGGGTCCATAGTTGGGAGAAATAATATAGAAGAATTTTTCAATCATGTTAGTATTACTGAAGATTTTGAAGATAGACACCTGGTAGAACTTGCACCTACCTATTAAATTGCTGTTGCTTCTTTAGTACACATGCTGGAAATTAAATTTGTTAATCTCAATCCTATAATCCAACACATGTTTCTTACACTTGGTGATATGGAAGAGGGGGAAAAGAAAGATTTTGTTTTAGAAACCCTTCCTAGAGAATTTGGTGGTCTAGCAAGAGAGGCTAGAAAGGTTTTTGCTAAATTTAATATGCTAGGCTCTCATACCAATTTTATTGGTCTCCTTGAAAAAATGGACATGGATAGAATAAGGTACACTAATAATATTAATGATGGTGGGGAGATCAAAGCACCAATACCATGTAAACTCCTAGCTATGAATGATGCACTAGAAAATAACTATGCTTGGCTTGTTTCTGAAAATTTGTTCGATGAGAGTAGCAAGCCTAAGACTAATGAAAAGGGAGACGCTAAAACTTATATATCAAATATACTATGCTTGGTTGAGAAAACTCCCAACACCCCTGGTAATGATGTTGATGCTTCTACTCTCGATGTTACTTGATTTGCACTTTCTGCGCCTAGCTGAAAGGCGTTAAAGAAAAGCGCTTATGGGAGACAACCCATGTTTTTACTAAAGCAATTTTTTTGTTTTGTTGAGTCTTGGAAGTTTTTTACTACTGTAGCAACCTCTCCTTATCATGTTTTTGTGCCAAGTAAAGTTTCTATGTCAAAATTGATGTTATATTTGGGATCGCTGCGCAGAAACAGCATTGCTGTCTGTCACGAATCTGGGCACAGTTCTCTGTAGAAAATTCTAAAAAATCTGCCAATTTACGAGCGTGATCCTCAGATATGTACGCAACTTTCATTAGTTTTGAGTTTTTCCATTTGAGCAAGTCTAGTGCCAGCTTTAAATTCGTCTTTACGGACTGTTCTGTTTTTGACAGATTCTGCCTTTTATTTCGCATTGCCTCTTTTGCTATGTTGGATTCATTTCTTTGATCCATTAATGTCCAGTAGCTTTATGCAATGTCCAGAAGTGTAAAGAATGTTTGTGTCACCTCTGAATGTGTGAATTATTAATTGTGCACTAACCCTCTAATGAGTTTGCTTGAAGTTTGGTGTGAAGGAAGTTTTCAAGGGTCAAGAGAGGAGAATGATATACTATGATCAAGAGGAGTGAAAGCTCTAAGCTTGGGGATGCCCCCGTGGTTCACCCCTGCATATTTTAAGAAGACTCAAGCGTCTAAGCTTGGGGATGCCCAAGGCATCCCCTTCTTCATCGACAACATCATCAGGTTCCTCTCCTGAAACTATATTTTTATTCAATCACATCTTGTGTTCTTTACTTGGAGCGTCGGTTTGTTTTTGTTTTTGTCTTTGTTTGAATAAAATGGATCCTAGCATTCACTTTGTGGGAGAGAGACACGCTCCGCTGTTGCATATGGACAAATATGTCCTTAGGCTTTACTCATAATGTTCAAGGCGAAGTTTCTTCTTCGTTAAATTGTTATATGGTTGGAATTGGAAAATGCTACATGTAGTAATTCTAAAATGTCTTGGATAATGTGATACTTGGCAATTGTTGTGCTCATGTTTAAGCTCTTGCATCATATGCTTTGCACCCATTAATGAAGAAATACATAGAGCTTGCTAAAATTTGATTTGCATATTTGGTCTCTCTAAGGTCTAGATAATATCTAGTATTGAGTTTTGAACAACAAGGAAGACGGTGTAGAGTCTTATAATGTTTACAATATGTCTTTTATGTGAGTTTTGCTGCACCGGTTCATCCTTGAGTTTGCTTCAAATAACCTTGCTAGCCTAAACCTTGTATCGAGAGGGAATACTTCTCATGCATCCAAAATCCTTGAGCCAACTACTATGCCATTTGTGTCCACCATACCTACCTACTACATGGTATTTCTCCGTCATTCCAAAGTAAATTGCTTGAGTGCTACCTTTAAAATTCCATCATTCACCTTTGCAATATATAGCTCATGGGACAAAATAGCCTTAAAAACTATCGTAGTATTGAATATGTACTTATGCACTTTATATTTTATTAAGTTGCTTGTTGTGCGATAACCATGCTTCTGGGGAACGCCATCAACTATTGTTGAATATCATGTGAGTTGCTATGCATGTCCGTCTTGTCTGAAGGATCTATCATTTTAGTGGTTGGAGCATGCAAAATTGTTAGAGAAGAACATTGGGCCGCTAACTAAAGCCATGAATCATGGTTGAAGTTTCAGTTTTGGACATATATCCTCAATCTCATATGAGAATAATAATTGTTGCTACATGCTTATGCATTTAAGAGGAGTCCATTATCTGTTGTCCATGTTGTCCCGGTATGGATGTCTAAGTTGAGAATAATGAAAAGCGAGAAATCCAAAATGCGAGCTTTCTCCTTAGACCTTTGTACAGGCGGCATGGAGGTACCCCTTGGTGACACTTGGTTGAAACATGGCATGCAAAGATCCGGTAGTCCAAGCTAAGTAGGACGAGGTGCGGACACTATTAGTATACTATGCATGAGGCTTGCAACTTGTAAGATATAATTTACATAACTCATATGCTTTATTACTACCGTTGACAAAATTGTTTCATGTTTTCAAAATAAAAAGCTCTAGCACAAATACAGCAATCGATGCTTTCCTCTTTGAAGGACCATTCTTTTACTTTTATTGTTGAGTCAGTTTACCTATCTCCTTCCACCTAAGAAGCAAACACTTGTGTGAACTGTGCATTGATTCCTACATACTTGCATATTGCACTTGTTATATTACTTTATGTTGACAATATCCATGAGATATACATGTTATAAGTTGAAAACAACCGCTGAAACTTAATCTTCCTTTGTGTTGCTTCAATACCTTTACTTTGATTTATTGCTTTATGAGTTAACTCTTATGCAAGACTTATTGATGCTTGTCTTGAAGTACTATTCATGAAAAGTCTTTGTCATATGATTCACTTGTTTACTCATGTCATTACCTTTGTTTTGATCGCTGCATTCATTACATATGTTTACAAATAGTATGATCAAGATTATGATGGCATGTCACTTCAGAAATTATCTTTGTTATCGTTTTACCTGCTCGGGACGAGCAGAACTAAGCTTGGGGATGCTGATACGTCTCCAACGTATCGATAATTTCTTATGTTCCATGCCACTTTATTGATGATACCTACATGTTTTATGCACATTATATGTCATATTTATGCATTTTCTAGAACTAACCTATTAACAAGATGCCGAAGAGCCGATTCTTTGTTTCTGCTGTTTTTGGTTTCAGAAATCCTAGTAAGGAAATATTCTCGGAATTGGACGAAATCTTCGCCCAGGGTCCTATTTTTGCACGGAGCTTCCAGAAGACCGAAGAGGGAAGGAAGTGGGGCCACGAGGCGCCGACACCATAGGGCGGCGCGGCCCAGGCCCTGGCCGCGCCGACCTAGGGTGTGGGGCCCTCGTGGGGCCCTCATGTGTTGTTTATGATCTTGCATGCTCTCCGTTATTAGTAGAGGCTCTGGCCAAGTTTTTGCTCTTAACTCCAAGAGGGAGTATTTATGCTCGATAGTGGGTTCATGCCTTCATTGACACCTGGGACAAAGGATGAGAAAGTTCTAAGGTTGTGATGTGCTGTTGCCACTAGGGATAAAACATTGATTCTATGTCTAAGGATGTAGTTGTCGATTACATTACGCACCATACTTAATGCAATTGTCTGTTGCTTTGCAACTTAATACTGAATGGGGTTCGGATGATAACCTGAAGGTGGACTTTTTAGGCATAGATGCAGTTGGATGGCGGTCTATGTACTTTGTCGTAATGCCCAATTAAATCTCACTATATTTATCATATCATGTATATGCATTGTTATGCCTTTCTCTATTTGTCAATTGCCCGACTGTAATTTGTTCACCCAACATGCTTTTATCTTATGGGAGAGACACCTCTAGTGAACTGTGGACCCCGGTCCTATTCTTTACATAGCATACAATCTACTGCAATACTTGTTTTTACTGTTTTCTTGCAAACAATCATCTTCCACTCGATACGTTTAATCCTTTGTTACAGCAAGCCGGTGAGATTGACAACCTCACTGTTTCGTTGGGGCAAAGTACTTTGGTTTTGTTGTGCAGATTCCACGTTGGCGCTGGAATCTCTGTTGTTGCGCCGCATCACATTTCGCCACCATCAACCTTCAACGTGCTTCTTGGCTCCTCCTGGTTCGATTAAACCTTGGTTTCTTTCTGAGGGAAAACTTGCTACTGTGCGCATCATACCTTCCTCTTGGGGTTCCCAACGAACGTGTGAGTTACACGCCATCACCACACTACACTCCTCCACCAACAACCTTCACGTGGCCTTCATCTCCTACTGGTTCGATAACCTTGGTTTCTTTCAGAGGGAAAACTTACTGCTGTGCGCATCACACCTTCCTCTTGGGGTTCCCAACGTACGTGTGCATCACGCGCCATCAATAGCCGCGCCGCAGAATCTGATGGTCTCGTCCTGCAAGAATTCCTTGAGAACTTGTGGCACTTCATGAGCCTGAAAAATCTGGAATACCAAATTATCGGATGCCACCAAGAGTTGAAGGATGGCGGCGCGCTGATCACCCTCGCGAGGGTTGGTGAACTCGCAGTCAAAGCTGACGCACTTGATTGGTGCGTTGTCGAGATAGTCTCTCTCCACGGCGGAGATCCACTTATCCACCCTTCTTGCACGGAGAGCGATGATACGTCTCAAACGTATCTATAATTTCTTATGATCCATGCTACTTTTATAACAATACTTGCATGTTTTATACACACTTTACATCATTATTATACATTTTCCGGCACTAATCTATTAACAAGATGCCGAAGTGCCAGTTGCTGTTTTCTGCTGTTTTTGGTTTCAGAAATCCTACAAAGGAAATATTCTCGGGATTTGACGAAATCAACGCCCAGGGTCTTATTGTTCCACGAAGCTTCCAGAAGACCGAGGGAGAAACGAAGTGGGGCCACGGGGCGCCGCCACACTAGGGCGGCGTGGCCTAGGGGGGCCCGCGCGGCCCTAGCGTGTGGGGCCCCCGTGACTCCTCCGACTCCGCCCTTCCGCCTACTTAAAGCCTTCGTCGCGAAACCCTCTGTATCGAGAGCCACGATACGGAAAACCTTCTAGAGACGCCGCCGCCGCCAATCCCATCTCGGAGGATTCAGGAGATCGCCTCCGGCACCCTGCCGGAGAGGGGAATCATCACCGGAGGGCTCTACATCATCATGCCCGCCTCCGGATTGATGCGTGAGTAGTTCATCCTTGGACTATGGGTCCATAGCAGTAGCTAGATGGTTGTCTTCTCCGCTTGTGCTATCATTGTTTAGATCTTGTGAGCTGCCTAACATGATCAAGATCATCTATTTGTAATGCCACATGTTGTGTTTGGTGGGATCCGATGAATCTAAAATATTATGTCAAGTTGATTATCAATCTATCATATATGTGTTGTTTATGTTCTTGCATGCTCTCCGTTGCTAGTAGAGGCTCTGGCCAAGTTGATACTTGTAACTCCAAGAGGGAGTATTTATGCTCGATAGTGGGTTCATGCCTCCATTTAATGCAGGACATGTGACAGAAAGTTCTAAGGTTGTGGATGTGCTGTTGCTACTAGGGATAAAACATCAATGCTTTGTCTAAGGATATTTGTGTTGATTACATTACGCACCATACTTAATGCAATTATCTGTTGTTTACAACTTAAGTAGAATGCATTGAAGCAACACAAAGGATGATTAAGTTTCAGCAATTGCTTTCAACTTGTAACATGTATATCTCATGGATATTTGTCAACATAGAGTAGTATAACAGGTGCAATAAGTAAACATGTAAGAATAAATGCACACAGTTAACACAAGTGTTTGCTTCTAAGATAGAAAGAAGTAGGTAAACTGACTCAACATAAAGTAAAAGAAAGGCCCTTCGCAGAGGGAAGCATGGATTACTATTTTTGTGCTAGAGCTTTTATTTTGAAAGCATAGAAACAATTTTGTCAACGGTAGTAATAATTCATATGTGCTATGCATAATACTTCCTACAAGTTGCAAGCCTCATGCACAGAGTACTAATAGTGCTCGCACCTTGTCCTAATCAGCTCGGATAACACGGATTATCATTGCATGACATATGTTTCAACCAAGTGTCACAAAGGGGTACCTCTATGCCGTCTGTACAAAGGTCTAAGGAGAAAGCACGCATTGGATTTCTCGCTTTTGATTATTCTCAACTTAGACATCCATACCGGGACAACATAGACAACAGATAATGGACTCCTCTTTTAACGCTTAAGCATTCAACAACAGATAATATTCTCATAAGAGATTGAGGTTGTATGTCCAAACTGAAACTTCCACCATGATACATGGCTTTAGTTAGTGGCCCAATGTTCTTCTCTAACAATATGCATACTCAAACCATTTGATCATGAAATCGCACTTACTTCAGACAATACGAACATGCATATCATCTCACATAATATCCAACAAAGGTAAAAAGTTGATGGCGTTCCCAGAAACATGGTTACCGCTCAACAAGCAACTTATAAGAACTAAGACACATAACTACATATTCATCACCACAATAGTTTTTAAGCTATTTGTCCCATGAGCTATATATTGCAAAGATAAAGGAATGAAATTTTAAAGGTAGCACTCAAGTAATTTACTTTGGAATGGCAGAAAAATACCACATAGTAGGTAGATATGGTGGACACAAATGGCATGGGTTTTGGCTCAAGGTGTTTGGATGCACGAGAAGCATTTTCTCTCAGTACAAGGTTTGGGCTAGCAAGGTTGTTTGAATCAAACACAAGTATGAACAGGTACAGCAAAACTTACACAAGAGCATATTGCAAGCATTATAAGACTCTACACTATCTTCCTTGTTGTTCAAACACTTTACCAGAAAATATCTATACTTAGAGAGACCAATCATACAAACCAAATTTTAACAAGCTCTACGGTAGTTCTTCATTAATAGATTAAACTACATGATGCAAGAGCTTAAACATGATCTATGAGAGCTCAAAACAATTGTCAAATTTCAAGTTATTCCAAACCATATGAAGCATTTTTTGATTCCAACCAAATAGCAATTTAACGAAGCAATTTCAGCCTTCGCCATGAACATTAAAGCACAATTAAGAACACAAGTGTTCCATATGAAAAAGCGGAGTGTAATATCTCCAATATAAGGATGGTGGGATCCAACTTTATTCAAACCAAAACAAAAATAAAAGCAAAAAGACGCTCCAAGTAAAGAACATAAGATGTGATGGAATAAAAATATAGTTTCACTAGAAGTGACCTGATAAGTTGTCGATGAAGAAGGGGATGCCTTAGGCATCCCCAAGCTTAGATGCTTGAGTCTTCTTAAAATATGCAGGGATTAACCACCGGGGCATCCCCAAGCTTAGACCTTTTACTCTTCTTGATCATAGTATATCATCCTCTTCTCTTGACCCTTGGAAACTTCCTCCACACCAAACTTCAAGCAAACTCATTAGAGGGTTAGTGCATAATCAAAAATTCATATATTCAGGGGTGACATAATCATTCTTAACACTTCTGGAAATTGTACAAAACTTCTGAAAGTTAATGGAACAAAGAAACTCATTCAACATAGCAAAAGCGGCAATACGAAATAAAAAGCAGAATCTGTCAAAACAGAACAGTCCGTAAAGACGAATTTTGCAGGGGCACTTAACTTGCTCAAACGGAAAAACTCAAAACTAATGAAAGTTGCGAACATATCTGAGGATCACGCACGTAAATTTGCAGATTTTTTTGACTCTTCTACAGAGAGTTCTGCGCGAATTCGTGACAGACAGCAATGCTGTTTCTGCGCAGCAATCCAAATCTAGCATCAACTTTACCATAGATACTTTACTTGGCACAAAAACATGATAAGGAGAGGTTGCTACAGTAGTAAACAACTTCCAAGACTCAACAATACAGTAAATAAAATGAAACTTGGGTTATCTCCCAAGAAGTGCTTTTCTTTAACGCCTTTCAGCTCGGCGCAGAAAGTGCAAATCAAGTATTTTCAAGAGATGAAGCATCAACATCATTACCCCGGGAGTTGGGAGTTTTCTCAACTATGCATTGTATCTTATTTATGTATGGAACTCCCTTTTCAATACCCTTAAGCTTACTATCCTCCTCAAATAAATTTGCAGGGACAATCCAATCAAAATTCTTTTCTAATGCCTTGTGCATTCCTATGAGTTTATGAGGTATTGGTATTTTAATATCTCCCTCATAATTGAATTTATTAGTGTATCTTAGCCTATCTTTTCCCCTTTTTTCAAGGATATTTGCAAAATTGGTACACAATCCTAGCATCTTATATTGAATAAAGACTTTCCTAGCTTCTCTAGCTACATCACCAAATTCTCTAAGAAGAGTTTCTAAAATAAAATCGTTCTTTTCTCCTTCTTCCATATCACCGAGTGTAAGAAACATATGTTGCATCATGGGATTAAGATTAACAAATCTAGCTTCCAACATGTGCACTAAAGAGGCAGTAGCAATTTCATAATCAGGGGCAAGTTCTACCAAGGATCAATCTTCAAAATCTTCAGTCTTACTAACATGAGTGAAAAATTCTTCTATATTATCTTTTCCAATGATAGACCCACTACCTACCGGTATATCTTTCAAAGTAAACTTAGGATGAAGCATGATGAAATAAACAAAAGTAAACTTGATGAATTAAATGCAAGTAACTAATTTTTTTGTGTTTTGATATAGAACAAGTAAATAAAGCAGAAAGTAAAGTAACTATTTTTTGTGTGTTTTTTAATATGAAGCAAACAAGACAGTAAATAAAATAAAGTAAAGCAAGACAAAAACAAAGTAAAGAGATTGGATGTGGAGACTCCCCTTGCAGCGTGTCTTGATCTCACCGGCAACGGCGCCAGAAAAAGAGCTTGATGTGCGTAATGTACACGTCCGTTGGGAACCCCAAGAGGAAGGTGTGATGCGCACAGCAGCAAGTTTTCCCTCAGAAAGAAACCAAGGTTATCGAACCAGTAGGAGCCAAGAAGCACGTGAAGGTTGTTGGTGGAGGAGTGTAGTGCGGCGCAACACCAGTGAAACCGGCGCCAACGTGGAACCTGCACAACACAATCAAGATACTTTGCCCCAACGTAACAGTGAGGTTGTCAATCTCACAGGCTTGCTGAAAACAAAGGATTAAGCGTATCGAGTGGAAGATGGTGTTTGTTTGCAAAGAACAGTAAAGAACAATGATTGCAGTAGATTGTATTCAGATGTAAAAGAATGGACCGGGGTCCACAGTTCACTAGTGGTGTCTCTCCAATAAGATAACTAGCATGCTGGGTGAACAAATTACAGGTGGGCAATTGACAAATAAAGATTCAATACATATCAATGATGATTACTATGAGATTTAATCAGGGCATTACGACAAAGTACATAGACCGCTATCCAGCATGCATCTATGCCTAAATAATCCACCTTCGGGTTAGCATCCGCACCCCCTCCAGTATTAAGTTGTAAACAACAGAAAATTGCATTAAGTATGGTGCGTAATGTAATCAACACAAATATCCTTAGACAAAGCATCGATGTTTTATCCCTAGTAGTAACAGCACATCCACAACCTTAGAACTTTCTGTCACTGTCCCAGATTAAATGGAGGCATGAACCCACTATCGAGCATAAATACTCCCTCTTGGAGTTACAAGTATCAACTTGGCCAGAGCTTCTACTAGCAACGGAGAGCATGCAAGAACATAAACAACACATATATGATAGATTGATAATCAACTTGACATAGCATTATAGATTCATCGGATCCCACCAAACACAACATGTAGCATTACAAATAGGTGATCTTGATCATGTTAGGCAGCTCACAAGATCTAAACATGATAGCACAAGCGGAGAAGACAACCATCTAGCTACTGCTATGGACCCATAGTCCAAGGATGAACTACTCACGCATCAATCCGGAGGCGGGCATGATGATGTAGAGCCCCTCCGGTGATGATTCCCCTCTCCGGCAGGGTGCCAGAGGCGATCTCCTGAATCCCCCGAGATGGGATTGGCGGCGGCGGCGTCTCTGGAAGGTTTTCCGTATCGTGGCTCTCGGTACAGGGGTATTCGCGACGAAGGTTTTAAGTAGGCGGAAGGGTAGGTCAGGAGGCGGCGCGAGGGGCCCACACCATAGGGCGGCGCGGGCCCCCTCTGGCCGCACGGCCCTATGGTGGCGGCGCCTCGTCGCCCCACTTCGTTATCCCTTCGGTTTTCCGGAAGCTTCATGGAAAAATAGGACCCTGGGCGTTGATTTCGTCCATTTCCGAGAATATTTCCTTACTAGGATTTCTGAAACCAAAAACAGCAGAAAATAGCAACTGGCGCTTCGGCATCTTGTTAATAGGTTAGTGCCGGAAAATGTATAATAATGATGTAAAGTATGTATAAAACATTCAAGTATTGTCATAAAAGTAGCTTGGAACATAAGAAATTATAGATACGTTTGAGACGTATCACCCAGCATGCTAGTTATCTTATTGGAGAGACACCACTAGTGAACTGTGGACCCCGGTCCATTCTTTTATATCTGAATACAATCTACTGCAATCATTGTTCTTTACTGTTCTTTGCAAACAAACACCATCTTCCACTCTATACGCTTAATCCTTTGTTTTCAGCAGGCCGGTGAGATTGACAACCTCACTGTTACGTTGGGGCAAAGTATCTTGATTGTGTTGTGCAGGTTCCACGTTGGCGCCGGTTTCACTGGTGTTACGCCGCACTACACTCCTCCGCCAACAACCTTCACGTGCTTCTTGGCTCCTACTGGTTCGATAACCTTGGTTTATTTCTGAGGGAAAACTTGCTGCTGTACGCATCACACCTTCCTCTTGGGGTTCCCAACGGACGTGTGCTTCACGCGTAATCAAGCTCTTTTTCTGGCGCCGTTACCGGGGAGATCAAGACACGCTGCAAGGGGAGTCTCCACATACAATCTCTTTACTTTGTTTTTGTCTTGCTTTAATTTATTTTATTTACTGTCTTGTTTGCTTCATATTAAAAACACAAAAAAATAGTTACTTTATTTACTGTCTTGTTTAGTTGCTCTATATCAAAAACACAAAAAAAAATTAGTTACTTGCATTTAGTTTACTTTTGTTATTATGTCTAGCTCTGTACCTGTTACTTCTTCACCTGAGGAATTAGTCTTTACTTTTAAACAAGGGGATGAGGAGAGTTTTAAAAATGCTTGGTCTAGAATTTTTGATTCTTATCGTAAAGCTGAACCTCAAATGACTCTAAGTCTGCTCCTTAGTAATTTTTATTTTGGGCTTATGATTCGCTATAGATATGTCTTGGATGCTATAGTGGGAGGAGATTTCCTTCATTGCAATGGTGATCAAGCTTTTAATGCCATGAAAAAATTGGTTGCATCACATAGTTCAGCTAATAACTTTGATTCAGCTCTTATTAGCATTTATAATAGATTAAACACTCTTGAGAGAAGTGCATCTTGCTTGAAAGAAAATTATAGTTATGTTTGTAACCGTCTTGATCAAGTTTTAGTGAACTCTGAACCTTCAATGTGGGACCCTACTATTAAAGTTATTATTGGTGGTGAAACTCTTCATGCCCATTGTGATATTATGTCTGAATTTTGCCTTATGCCTAAGAGTATTTATGAATCTTTGACACTTTGGGGACTCGTTGAAGGGGGAGAAGGAATAACTCTTATTGATAACTCTGTTATAATTCCTAAGGGAATAGCCGAGGGTGTGCATACAACCATTCTTGGAAGAAAAGTATCCACTGATTATCTTGTTATTGAATGTGCAGGAACAGGACAAATCACACTTGGAAGATCCCTGCTGAAACTATTGGGAGCAATCATAGATGTGGGAGAAGGCACCCTAAAATTCACCTCTACACCGGGAGGTAGACATGTATTCCCTAAACCAAAGAGTAAGAAAAAGAGTAAGAAAGGTAGGCGTAAAGTCCGAGGTAATGTTGATGCTTCTTCTCTTGATAATACTTGATTTGCACTTTCTGCGCCTAGCTGAAAGGCGTTAAAGAAAAGCACTTCTTGAGAGATAACCCATGTTTTTATTTTACTACTGTATTGTTGAGTCTTGGAAGTTGTTACTACTGTAGCAACCTCTCCTTATCATGTTTTTGTGCCAAGTAAAGTCTCTATGGTAAAGTTGATGCTAGATTTGGATTGCTGCGCAGAAACAGAATTGCTGTCTGTCACGAATTTGCGTAGTACTCTCTGTAAAAAATCAAAAAAATCTGCCAATTTACGTGCGTGATCCTCAGATATGTACGCAAATTTCATTAGTTTTGAGTTTTTCCGTTTGAGCAAGTTAAGTGCCTCTGTAAAATTCGTCTTTACGGACTGTTCTGTTTTGACAGACTCTGCCTTTTATTTCGCATTGCCGCTTTTGCTATGTTGAATGGGTTTCTTTGTTCCATTAACTTTCAGAAGCTTTGTGCAATGTCCAGAGGTGTTAAGAATGATTATGTCACCTCTGAATGTATGAATTTTTGATTATGCACAAACCCTCTAATGAGTTTGCTTGAAGTTTGGTGTGGAGGAAGTTTTCAAGGGTCAAGAGAAGAGGATGATACAATATGATCAAGAAGAGTGAAAGGTCTAAGCTTGGGGATGCCCCGGTGGTTCATCCCTGCATATTTTAAGAAGACTCAAGCATCTAAGCTTGGGGATGCCCAAGGCATCCCCTTCTTCATCGACAACTTATCAGGTCACTTCTAGTGAAACTATATTTTTATTCCATCACATCTTATGTTCTTTACTTGGAGCGTCTGTTTGCTTTTATTTTTCTTTTGGTTTGAATAAAGTTGGATCCCACCATCCTTATATTGGAGATATTACGCTCCGCTTTTTCATTTTGAACACTTGTGTTCTTAGTTGTGCTTTAATGTTCATGGCGAAGGCTGAAATTGCTTCGTTGATTGCTATTTGGTTGGAATCAGAAAATGCTTCATATAGTTTGGAATAACTGGGCAATTGTTTTGAGCTCTCATAGATCATGTTTAAGCTCTTGCATCATGTAGTTTAATCTATTAATGAAGAACTACCGTAGAGCTTGTTAAAATTTGGTTTGCATGATTGGTCTCTCTAAGTCTAGATATTTTCTGGTAAAGTGTTTGAACAACAAGGAAGACAGTGTAGAGTCTTATAATGCTTGCAATAAGTTCTTGTGTAAGTTTTGCTGTACCTGTTCATACTTGTGTTTGCTTCAAACAACCTTGCTAGCCCAAACCTTGTACTGAGAGGAAATGCTTCTCGTGCATCCAAACACCTTGAGCCAAAACCCATGCCAGTTGTGTCCACCATATCTACCTACTATGTGGTATTTTTCTGCCATTCCAAAGTAAATTACTTGAGTGCTACCTTTAAAATTTCATTCCTTTATCTTTGCAATATATAGCTCATGGGAAAAATAGCTTAAAAACTATTGTGGTGATGCATATGTAGTTATGTGTCTTAGTTCATATAAGTTGCTTGTTGAGCGGTAACCATGTTTCTGGGGACGCCATAAACTTTTTACCTTTGTTGGATATCATGTGAGATGCTATGCATGTTCGTCTTGTCTGAAGTAAGCGTGATTTTCATGATCAAATGGTTTGAGTATGCATATTGTTAGAGAAGAACATTGGGCCGCTAACCAAAGCCATGTATCATGGTGGAAGTTTTCAGTTTGGACATACAACCTCACTCTCTTATGAGAATATTATCTGTTGTTGAATGCTTATGCATTAAAAGAGGAGTCCATTATCTGTTGTCTATGTTGTCCCGGTATGGATGTCCTAAGTTGAGATCTGTTAAAAACGAGAAATCAAATGCAATTGATCTCCTAGGACCTTTGTACAGGCGGCATAGAGGTACCCCTTTGTGACACTTGGTTGAAACATATGTCATGCAATGATAATCCGTGTTAATCCAAGCTAATTAGGACAAGGTGCGAGCACTATTAGTACTCTATGCATGAGGCTTGCAACTTGTAGGAAGTATTATGCATAGCACATATGAATTATTACTACCGTTGACAAAATTGTTTCTATGCTTTCAAAATAAAAGCTCTAGCACAAAAATAGTAATCCATGCTTCCCTCTGCGAAGGGCCTTTCTTTTACTTTATGTTGAGTCAGTTTACCTACTTCTTTCTATCTTAGAATCAAACACTTGTGTTAACTGTGTGCATTGATTCTTACATGTTTACTTATTGCACCTGTTATACTACTCTATGTTGACAAATATCCATGAGATATACATGTTACAAGTTGAAAGCAATTGCTGAAACTTTATCATCCTTTGTGTTGCTTCAATGCATTCTACTTTGAATTTATTGCTTATGAGTTAGCTCTTATGCAAGTCTTGTTGATGCTTGTCTTGAAAGTACTATTCATGAAAAGTTTTGCTATATGATTCATTTGTTTAGTCATTATCTTTTGTTAGCAATCTTTTGCTTCAGATCACTCCATCCATCTCATATGCTTTACAATAATGTTGATCAAGGTTATGTTGGTAGCATGTCACTTCAGAAATTATTTGTGTTATCGTTTACCTACTCGAGGGCGAGTAGGAACTAAGCTTGGGGATGCTTGATACGTCTCAAACGTATCTATAATTTCTTATGTTCCATGCTACTTTTATAACAATACTTGCATGTTTTGTACACACTTTACATCGTTATTATACATTTTCCGGCACTAACCTATTAACAAGATGCCGAAGTGCCAGTTGCTGTTTTCTGCTGTTTTTGGTTTCAGAAATCCTACAAAGGAAATATTCTCGGAATTGGACGAAATCAACGCCCAGGGTCTTATTTTTCCACGAAGCTTCCAGAAGACCGAGGGAGAAACGAAGTGGGGCCACGGGGCGCCGCCACACTAGGGCGGCGCGGCCTAGGGGGGGCCGCGCGGCCCTAGCTTGTGGGGCCCCCGTGACTCCTCCGACTCCGCCCTTCCGCCTACTTAAAGCCTTCGTCGCGAAACGCTCTGTACCGAGAGCCACGATACGGAAAACCTTCCAGAGACGCCACCGCCGCCAATCCCATCTCGGGGGATTCAGGAGATCGCCTCCGGCACCCTGCCGGAGAGGGGAATCATCACCGGAGGGCTCTACATCATCATGCCCGCCTCCGAATTGATGCGTGAGTAGTTCATCCTTGGACTATGGGTCCATAGCAGTAGCTAGATGGTTGTCTTCTCCGCTTGTGCTATCATTGTTTAGATCTTGTGAGCTGCCTAACATGATCAAGATCATCTATTTGTACTGCTACATGTTGTGTTTGGTGGGATCCGATGAATCTAGAATATTATGTCAAGTTGATTATCTATCTATCATATATGTGTTGTTTATGTTCTTGCATGCTCTCCGTTGCTAGTAGAGGCTCTGGCCAAGTTGATACTTGTAACTCCAAGAGGGAGTATTTATGCTCGATAGTGGGTTCATGCCTCCATTTAATCTGGGATAGTGACAGAAAGTTCTAAGGTTGTGGATGTGCTATTGCTACTAGGGATAAAACATCAATGCTTTGTCTAAGGATATTTGTGTTGATTACATTACGCACCATACTTAATGCAATTATCTATTGTTTACAACTTAATACTGGAGGGGGTGCGGATGCTAACCCGAAGGTGGATTATTTAGGCGTAGATGCATGCTGGATAGCGGTCTATGTACTTTGTCGTAATGCCCTGATTAAATCTCATAGTAATCATCATTGATATGTATTGAATCTTTATTTGTCAATTGCCCACCTATAATTTGTTCACCCAGCATGCTAGTTATCTTATTGGAGAGACACTGCTAGTGAACTGTGGACCCCGGTCCATTCTTTTACATCTGAATACAATCTACTGCAATCATTGTTATTTACTGTTCTTTGCAAACAAACACCATCTTCCACTCGATACGTTTAATCCTTTGTTTTCAGCAAGCCGGTGAGATTAACAACCTCACTGTTACGTTGGGGCAAAGTATCTTGATTGTGTTGTGCAGGTTCCACGTTGGCGCCGGTTTCACTGGTGTTGCGCCGCACTACACTCCTCCACCAACAACCTTCACGTGCTTCTTGGCTCCTACTGGTTCGATAACCTTGGTTTCTTTCTGAGGGAAAACTTGCTGCTGTACGCATCACACCTTCCTCTTGGGGTTCCCAACAGACGTGTGCTTCACGCGTAATCAAGCGACTATGATCTTGAAAGACAGCCCTTCGGCCATGAGGTGGTATACCCGAGTTCGAGGAGTTGGGTCACGCGCGAGGTGCTCCATTGAGTTCGAAACATCGACGGAGAGGAGAGCTTGTTGGTAGAGGAGATGAGATGGAGATGTGAAGAATGTGTGTGGCAATGGTGGAGAAGATGTGACGCATATAAAGGAAATGAAGATGAAGATGAAGATGAACATGCCAGCCGGGTGATCAATTCCCGTGGCTGGCCGCCGGCGCCGGCAACCCAAATTCCCGTGGCCGCGCGGCGCGTGACGATCGATTTTCGCACCAGTAATGGCGAGGACGATTGTCTTCCGCGGGAATGAACCGTTCGACTTTATGTCCCGGCCCGTGTCACCAGCCATGACTAAAGGGGTGCCGGCAGGCGCAGCAAGCCGCAAAACCCTTTATTCTCGGTTTGGTATACAAACCGAGACAAATGGGTCCTAATGAACCAGGACCTATGGGTGCCATAAGATTGGGCGGATTAGGCGCGACGTGGCCAGACCTTTAGTCCCGACCCAGGACACGGCTGGGACTAAAGGGGCCTGACGAAAGGCCTGTTTTCCACTAGTGAGTCACGATAAGCATCATTGTGATGAAACTGGTCATCATCCGGTTCCTCCACCACTCCTTCATCTCTCCCGCTAGATAGCGCGCATATCTGTCTTCTGCCTCTGCCCTAGTGGCTTATAAAAATAGTAGGAACTTGGAAATGAACACTTACAAATTGGATATGTTGACAGAAGGCTCATGATTTGATGGCGTCTTGCATTTGTTTCTCCTTGCCAAAATAGATGTTTCCGTGAAAATAATCTAGCTTATCCTTAGAATATCCAAAACCAATTCTTAACAGCAGTCTCAGTACATCCTAGGCCAACTTGATGTTTGAATGAAGGTATTTACATGATTACATAGATGTAAGAATGAACCATTTTTCTTACTAAATGGCTAAGGTCGTTTTCCGGCGTAAAAGGGGAAAATTATAAGCTAAGCTGATGGGTTTGCATCTACTCAAACCCCTAAACTTGTTCCTCCATGCATCTCCATCTCTTTAAATTGCAAGTATGAATGGAACAAATCGAACTATTGTATTTTTTTATTTGTTCAAAAAGATACTAATCCAATTGGTTCGCTTTTTCTAGGAGGGAAATCTAAGTGGTTCTTTGACAAACAAAAAAACTTATATGTTTACAGTTTAATACTAAATACAAGTGTCTCAAGAAAGTTCAACCTAACTGAAAGATAAACCGTGAAGGAAAAATACGGTAGAACAAGTTGTTTCATGGAACATTTCCTTCTGAAATGGGAGGTGCTCTAATTAGCTAGTATATAAATAAATATACTGTTTGTAAAGATCAAATGACAACTACTGTTTGTAAAGTATATATAAATATAAATACAGTTTGTTCATAGCAACTAAAAAGTGTGAAAAACACCCCAAATCAATCTTTAAAGCCGATTCGCAGACAGATTATTGGATCGTGTCAGACGCAATGCGGCTATGGGGGTGTGGTTGGGAATATTTTTACGTCCACCACCCCCAATATCCCTACGGGAAGGGCTATTGGAGACATAACTAGGGATGCTTTTAGTGATCTCCAGCTGCGGCCCCAATACATTTTTCGGCAATAGTTATTCAAAGTGATGGCACAACCGCAGGAATGCCTTACTATTAGGAGCGCGTCTTGATAGCGGCGCTCCTAGCAGGTTTCTTTGAAAAGGGGTACATTTATTTAAAGAAACATGACAAATTTCAATTGTAATTTTAGGATAATTTACATATTTGAACAAGAAAGTGAAAAAAAAAACATAAATCTAAACCTAATCTAGCCGCGACGGTGGCGGACAAACGTGTTGTAATCCTCCGAGCAGCCATCGTTGCTGCATGTGCCTTCATCCGGTGAGAGAAACGTGACACTAACGAGGTATGGATTTGTTGTCACGTACACATTGCGCCAGCCCGAGTCCCCTCGTCTCATACCTCCCACCTATCCGGTGTTGTCCTTCATGATGTGCCGCTCATCTGCATCTGCAATGCCAAGTGGTCCCCTACTCATCTATGTCTGTCGAGTCCTCTTCCTCGCGCATCCCTCCCTCCTATTCGATTTTGGTACATGTACAAAATAGAGAGTGATTAGAGGTGGAAGGCAAATGTGACATGTGGGCCAACCAATGTTGAGGAAATCGCTTATCGGTGTCAACTCGATCGGATGACATTAGTGATTAATAGGCAAATATGCCGATTAATCGGGCGATCAATAAGCTAATCAGGTGATAAATAAGTTTATCGGCTAATCGGTGACCATCAAGTAGCGATTATTCAACCGATTAATCGCTGAATCGGATGATTTTTTGAACAGTGCCAGCCAACTTGTATTCAACTTGTACCGGAGTCGACTGTAGATGCTAATTCTTTCTCCATCTACGGGTGAAGAAACTTCACATGTTAAATAAGACTTGAGAAAACGCAATCATGAATAAACATGAGGTCTCAACAAATAAATCGAAGTTCAAACTTAGAGGATAATTTTCCGCTGGTCTCTTTGGTCAAAGGCACGGCAAAGGTACTCACCAACTGCAACCACGATGAGGTCTGGGTTGAAGAAGACAACCAAGGGTATCCTACCACGGACGGAAGGAATGGAAGCAAAATATATCGGGATTATACCTGGGCATGTGTCGGGCCGGGCCGGGCCGGCCCGAGGTAGGCCCGACGCAAAAAAAACCCGGCCCAAGCCCGGCCCGGCCCGACCAAATTCCCACCAAGCCCGTCGGGCCGTCGGGCCGGGCCGTAGTGTTAAAGTGCTTTTTCGGGCTGCCCAGGCCCGGCCCGGCAGTCGGGCCAACATTTCTGGCCCTGGCCCGAGTTTTTCGGGCCAGGCCCGGGCCGGGCTGCCCATGGCCAGATATAATCGGGATGCACCACCACATCCGATCCGCGAAAAAAATGGAGCAATTGATTGAATATCTTCTTCCGTGAAATAAAGAAGTGCCAAGACATAATGGATATGGTAGAAACCTCCCAAATATCCCTCTTTGAATGTTAGTTATTTCAGGCAATTTGAAAGCTAGAAAGGGCACATTACCAGATCTATTGACCCAAACTTGTAATCAGGAGATTCAAGAACCTCACACAATCTAGCTTCATCTGGCAGCCAGATTTACATGGTATCCTTGAGAGAATCTCTTGTTTTTCTCCCTTCAACCAACAGATACTGTCCTGACACTATGGCCTGTGATAGACAATATTCTTTCTTTTTCTGAAAAAATGAATGAATTGAGAGATGAATCGTCACGAGTGGGTCCATTTACAGGCAATCATCATACCGAGAGGAGATCAATATATGGGAGAGCAAGGCTCTCGATCCAAAGGGACTCACCAGACGCAGCCCCTAATCAGTATGACATACATCACGGACACGTACGGAGTCACCTCACCATCGCTCGCTCCAGCTGCCATGACGATTGAACGGGATTCCGCTATGTTTGCTAGCAGACCAGCGTCCCCATGGACTTCCAGACCACGAGAGGTCCAACAGTCTCTCGTAATGGAGAGAGTAGGGTCTATGGAGGCCACCGAAGGCAAGGTTATACGAATGTGAGACGGGAGGCCGATTACACACGGAGTTTATGGATGAACGAGGAGGAAAACGAGGTGAACGGGGTGTAAGGGCACATACAATACGTGATGTCAGTCTTCCCTTAGAGATGCCACATCAGATTTTTTGCTTAGTTGGAGGAGAGAGAATGTTGTCTTCCCTTAGCTAAGAGATCATCTCTTAGAAAATAAGGGAAGATTATTTTCTCCATTGTATCACATATGTTTTCCCTTAGCAACAAATTTCCTACCAAAATTTAATTATTCGTATTAATTGCTAGAGATGGCTGTCAGAGATAATATATTGTATGACTTATATCTAATCCCTTCTCTAGCTGATGTGGGGGAGTAAGGGAAGGCATGCCTTCTCTACCATTGTACATGCCCTAACGCACCTCCACTACAAGCAACAATAATGGAGGCGACGGTCGAGATCCAACGCCATCAATCCTCTAGACTTAACGAACAAAGAAGGTAGAGAGACAACGCTGGCCTGGATCAGATTATTTGGGCCGATAGATTGCCCAACCAGCTCGTAGGCCCCGTTAATGAGAACGCGCCCATTACAGTTTGTGGAGTAGCAGCCCTACCACGATGGGCTGACCCAGACTTGGCGGGCTGGCGGGGTGAAAAAGCCTTGCCGATGGTGGATGCTGCCACGGGAAGACCTATGACGTCCAACACTATGATCAGACGGTTTAGAGTGCTAAATCGCTGTGAGAAGGCCCTAGTGGTTCCATTTTACTGTTACTCAATGGGCTGACCCAGACTTGGCGGGCTGGCGGGGTGAAAAAGCCTTGCCGATGGTGGATGCTGCCACGGGAAGACCTGTGACGTCCAACACTATGATCAGACGGTTTAGAGTGCTAAATCGCTGTGAGAAGGCCCTAGTGATTCCATTTTACTGTTACTCAATTATGGACTAGGAATGAGAGGTGATACCTGTTTTGTCCATGATGGACTGGTCCACATATATCCTGATGTCACCTTAGGCTTCTTTCACTTGAACTTTCATCGTTGACTTTGTCTTTGGTAAGTCAACCTGATCTATCATTTTTGTGAAAAACTATAGGGGAAAACCATGTTTTGCCGTCATATCTAGATCCGTAGATTGTAATCTATCAGATATATATTGCTCATCCTAGATTCAAATCTATCTGATATATATTGCTACCTCCATTCTCTTTGAGATGTTAGTTTCATTTACATGTCACTAAAAGTTACTGAAAACAGCAAGATGAAAGTATTTTAATTGCAGCAATAACAGTGGAACATGATAAATCCAAATAATTGTGTCTATGTTAGCAGTCAAAGTATTATAGGATGACCACTAACATCTTAAAATGGCATCTCAGAAAGAAAGGAAGCAGTATAGGCTCATAGCCAACTATATCGAATATGTTGTGTTAAACCTCATCTCTTTCATGAATTTTATAGGAGAAGAGTAAGAAACACTATATGGATAACAAAACTTCTTTTGGCCTATACACATAGCACATTATGAAAAGGTTGCAAGCGGTGCGGGATGTCCAGAAAATAAGAGATGAGAAACCATTTGAACAGAAAAAATGTAGTCAAGTGAATCTGCGTCTAGTAAGGACGTCCAGAACTCAGGGACCAAAACAATACAATTTGCTAATCAGAATTTCACGAAAAAAACAACTGGCTTGATAAAGGAAGCAACAATAATTCAGGCCAAACTTAGTGAATCTCATTCAGCATTCTCAGTTCATATCCATGCATACTAGTCCAAAATCAAATCTCGTGACTGCAAAAATGGTCCCTAGGCTAGAACTCGAAGGGTTTAAACTGTTGAACATTTTATACAAATAGCAGTATGATGTAGGTAGCTACTGTTTTTTGTGCGACAGCACCTTCCACTTTGTAAAGGACCGTACAGACTATGAATCTCCTAAAGCATCAACGTTTGCCCGAGTAAGATCTGAGCCCAATTGTGATGGTTAACAGAGTAATCAGATAGGAACTCCCCAAATCATCCATCAGCGCTCCTTGGGGAATCAGAGCTCCAAGGTCTTGAGGACAGCACCACAGAACATATCGAGACCAATAAGGTCACTCACGCACTTGGAGAAATTGTATTGATTTCCCTGCAGTAACCCCGACAAGAATCAGGACTCACAGGAATAGCTAAGATACTAAGATTCCCACACTGCATACAGTATTGAAGAATAAATAAATTATCAAGAATCAAAAGAACCTACGATAATCTAGTAAGAATTACAAACAGATAAACCCAACACAGGTTCCTGTACTATTTAGGTTTTCTACTGAAGCTGTGCCAAGTGCTTCTGATATAAGAGAAGACAGAAGGCGATGTGGCTATTTGTTCCTTCTTCATAGTCAAATCTACAATTCTATATGGTAAACGTAGCAGGACTGTTATGCAGTACATCAAAAATGGACAGAGAATTTTGTTCTACAGATAATGCCCATTACTATAACAGAAATTTGGCAAATTGGCACTAAAGCCTAATAACTAGAGAGGAAAACAATTATAATGATATAAAAGTACAAAAGAGCTCTCATGACACCGAAATTGTTCCAACAGAAGACAAACTAGCAGTTAAGTATACAACTTGCTAGTGCACAACGAAGAAAATCCACTAAAATTCTTATCAAGATTAATACATTATTTTTTGGATTGGTCTCTTGGCTACTCTTTGCAAACATTACAATCACTCCCAAGTCCCAACCAAGTGGTAAATAGTTGCATGCCATGGCTCCTATCCTTCTGGGGAATTTCTCCAGCCTCCAGTCTTAGTCATAATAAGAAATGTGGAAACCAAAAGACATCCAGAAGCATAATCCAATAATCCAAAAGAAATGCTTGCAGAAAACAACTTAGCAGCTGCACATTACCGTGTCACTGTCGAAGTATCTGTCCAAATCCTGTAACTGGGAAGACGGCAGGATTCTCTTGATCTCCCTGCGCAACTTATTGATGTTGAGGAACACTGGGCTACAGGTTATCATTGGTCCTAACACCAAAAATTCCAGAGGCAGGAACAAACCAAAAGATATTAGACGATCATTGTGAACTGCAGTTACATATATCACAACATTTCAGGCAAGTACATACCTAAGACAAGCGCTGGGCGTTTCATGAATCTCACCAAACATAATGGGACAACACACACGTTCATGTGTTCGGTCCATACAACGTACCAGCTTGGATTGGGCAGGCAGTCAACAGCACCAGAAGATTTCACTTCAGGTCTTGTGTTGATGGACTGGTCTGATCCGGCGTGAATGGCCTCTGGCAGGCCCTGGACGATGCGGCACAGTAGCACACAGGCTTCACCAGTGTGATCTGCATCAGCTATGCCCATGCTAATTGAAATGAAAATTTCAAGTTAGCTTATCGGGTTTCTCCGCTTAAATTTCGCATGGTACACACTTCCAAAACTGACTGACATTCATTTCAGATCAATATCTCAGATTGTTTGGCCAATTCACTGTATTTATCTGACATGTCCAAATATTGGTAATCATGAACCGACTCAAATTTTGGACATAAAGAACTTCATCCAAACAGAAACTAGCAACAAGTCCTTGATTGTCGTGGACAAACTCATCAGGTCAATTTGTGAGAAGATGCAGAAAAAAAGTGCAGTTCTCGTGTAAACTATCACTACCTGCCTTGCTCAAATCAAGGAGTCATTTGCTTCGGCATTACTGCAGATTTGCTAAACATCGAAACTGAAGATGTTTCAGCGAAACTTGAGAAAAGCAACTCCAGTTTCCCATACTAGCACAGAAAAGGAAACACACTTTATTTGTATCAACCAGCTTTACCAGATTTCCCAGCCTTCGCCAGAATCTTCTTCCAAATTCGAAATTCTAGTACTGGTTGGCATTTTGTCAAATCATCAAGGCCGCAGTCACGATTTATCACCATATCGTCTGTACTAAGGACAAAACCATAAATCACAACCAAATTTGGAATCAACCTATCAATTCCATGCTTAGCTAGATGATCAGAACATTTTGCGGTTCTTGAACATACCACCACGAGTACGTAGGCTGCATTCTCAAACCAAGAACCGCTGTGCAACCCAAGAAAATCAAGAAGTCCATGTTGCAAGAAGAAACGCCCCCAATTCTTGCACTGACCAAGGAGCTAGGATCCCAGAGCGAAAAGGCTCACCTAAGATGCGGGAACCTGAGCGGCGAGAGGTGCAAGCCGTGGCCGTGCGCGCGACGCCTCCCGATCAGATTCCAGTTGGGACACCGGAACAAGGTCTTGCCGGCAATCTGCACGTCCTCTGGCGGGGCGCCGTACCACGCGAGCTTGACGTTCCCCCCGAACTCCTGCTCCGTGTCCCGGTAGATCCGCATCGCTACGTCGCCCTTCACGCAGCGCTCCGCTCCAGTAACCACCGCCGTGCCCATGGTCCACGTGCGGACGATCTCGACGGCCTGGTGCTCGTCGACCGTGAAGGCCTCGCTGGGCTGAACCTGGAGGTGGGCCTTGCCGGGCGGGAAGAAGGCGCGGCCGGCCTCGTCGTACCAGGCGAGCGCGGCAGCGGTGGACACCCCGGGACCGTGCTCGTCGTAGCGGATCATACGGGCGAAGTCGAAGACGTGCCAGCGGCCGTCAGCGAGGGGCGTCCGGAAGAGGTGCTCCCCGAGGGCGGCGATGTGCTGGAGGTGGGCGAGCACGGAGGGGGGGACGTCGACCCACAGGTCGGCGCCTGGCTCCAGGCAGAGCACGCGCGCCGGCACGCCGCTGCCGAAAAGGTCGATCGCCGCCATCTCGTTGAGCGGAGGAAGGTGGAGGTCGGCTGTTGCTCTCGTCAGAGGAGAGAGGTTTTGGCAATGGGACTTGCTTAGTTTTGACCCACATCCGCCAAGTTTCGCCTATTTATAAAGGCCCACACTTTAGAAACACGAATACCAACGGAAATCCATTTTAGCTCATAGGTGTAGATGCAACTATTACCAAAAAAACATATTTAAAAATATCTAAAAATTTCGAAAATAGACCTGTGTAAAAAAGACAATTCCGGGTGCTCCAAAAGAGTTTTTTACGAGATATTTATTTATCTTTTTTACATAGGTCATATAAAATATTTTTTTCAAACTTTTATGAGGTGACATCTTTGGATGCACAATGAAGAATTTTATTTGAACTTTTTAACATTTTAAATAAATTTAAAATTTACTTTTTCTAATAGGTGTATCTACACCTATGAGCCAAAATGCGGTGTCTGAATACCAAAATTCTCTTTTGTTGCACATGTTCGTTCAAATAAAGTTTTGGGGGCGTACTGAGGAGTGAGGATCCTTCGGAGGATAATTCCCTCCAAACCTCAAGTCCGTTGAATGACACGTGTCCCAGGACCGTCCCCCACCTGCACTGTACAATTCATCTCTTCTCCCGCACGGAAAAAAAAACAAAGCAAAAACACCACGCGCGGAGACAACGCACCCTCCTCCCAGCACCATCCTCCCCCAAAAATTCCAGCGAGTGACCTTGTTGGTAACGCGTCAGCCTCGGTTGAAAGCATCGTCACCCCTCCTTGCAGCATCTGCGCGTCCTCCTTGCAGCACTGCCTCCCACAGTTGGAAGCGCCGTCGTACGCCTATGGCAGCAGCGCCGTCCGCCAATAACAGCACCGTCGCCTGGATTTTGTAGCACATGCGTCCAGCCTTTGCAGCTTCAGTGACGGCTTGACGGCGGTTGCAGCACCGACGGTCGGCTTCGCAGCATCGGGGCCGACCTTTGCAGCTCTAGAGGTGGGCCTTTGCAGGTTTGACGGCGCTGGCCTTTGCAGCACCAGCGGCCTGAATTTGCAGCTTTGACGGCTGGCATTTGCAACTCCGGCGGTGGGCCTTTGTAGCTCCGGTGACGGGGACGCAACACCGGCAACTGCCCTTTGCAGCCCCGGTGACAGAGGGTTGCAGCACGGGTGGATGTGTTGGGATTCGTAGCATAGAAAACAAAAAATTTCCTACCGCAAGAACGAATAACAAGCCAAGATCTAATCTAGTAGATGGTAGCAACGAGGTGAAGATCAACATACCCTCGAAGATCGCTAAGCGTTAACGAGATAAATCTCGTGGTGGATGTAGTCGATCACTTGCCGCTTTCAAAAGCGCGTAGAAGATCTTGACGGTGCCACAAACGGGCAGCACCTCCGTACTCGGTCACACGTTCGGTGTTGATGACGACGTCCTTCTCCCCGTTCCAGCGGGCAGCGGATGTAGTAGATCCTCCTTGGAATATCGCCAGCACGACGGCGTGGTGACAGTGGTGGTGGAGATCTCCGGCAGGGCTTCGCCGTAAGCGTTGCGGGAGAAGAAGGAGGAGGGAGTAGCTAGGGTTTGGGAGAGAGGGGGCTTGGGGTGCCGGCCAGGGAGCCCCTTGGTGGTGCGGCCAAGTAGTAGGCCGACCCCCTCCCTCTCCTCCTCATTATATGGGTGGAACCCCAAGAGTTAGCCCAAAGATTCGAATAAGAGTCCAACTCCAAAACTTACCAAAGGGTGAAACCTAGGGGGAGTGGGACTCCCCCCTTTCCTTTCTTCCTTGGCCGGCCAAGGTGGCGGAGTCCACCATGGACTCCACCTTCCCTCTTGGTTGGCTGGTTAGGGTTGGTGGAGTCCATCCGGGACTCCACCTTCCATGGTGATTTCTTCCGGAAGATTCTAGAACATTCTAGCGCCTGCCATAAATGCACCGGATCATTTTCAAACTTGGAAAGTGACTTCCTATATATGAATCTTATTCTCCGGACCATTCCGGAACACCTCGTGATGTCCTGGATCCCATCCGAGACTCCGAACAACATTCGAACTCCATTCCATATTTCATATCTACTTAAAACGACATCAAACCTTAAGTGTGTCACCCTACGATTCGTGAACTATGCAGACATGGTCGAGACTCCTCTCCGACCAATAACCAATAGCGGGATCTGGAGATCCATAATTGCTCCCACACATTCAACGATAACTTAGTGATCGATTGAACCATTTTCATACGATACTGATTCCCTTTGTCACACGATACTTTACTTGTCCGAGGTTCGATCATCGGTATCTCCATACCTTGTTCAACCTCGTTACCGACAAGTACTCTTTACTAATACCGTGGTATGTCATCTCTTGTGACCTAGTCACATGCTTGCAAGCTAATTAGACGACATTCCACCGAGAGGGCTCAGAGTATATCTATCCGTCATCGGGATGGACAAATCCCACTCTTGATCCATATGCCTCAACTCATACTTTCCGAATACTTAATCCCATCTTTATAACCACCCCTTTATGCAATGGCGTTTGATGTAATCAAAGTACCCTTCCGATGTAAGTGATTTACATGATCTCATGGTCGAAGGACTAGGTAACTATGTATCGAAATCTTATAGCAAGTTGAACTTAATGACTTGATCTCATGCTACGCTTATTTGGGTGTATGTCCATTATATCATTCATCCAATGACATAACCTTGTTATTAACAACATCCAATGTTCATGATCACGAAACCATGATCATCTATTAATCAACAAGCTAGTTATACAAGAGACTTACTAGGGACTCCTTGTTGTTTACATAACACACATGTATCAATGTTTCGGTTAATACAATTATAGCATGGGATGTAAACATTTATCATGAACACTAAGATATAACAATAACTAATTTATTATTGCCTCTTGGGCATATCTCCAACAGGATGGCCTTTGCAGCTCCGGCGAGGCGATGGAGGATTGCACCGCCACCATCTTGATGTCGCATGGATAACCGCCTCCGACGGCCGCCTCCTTGCTCCTTGCTGCAACTGCATCATAGCGTTGCCGCGGCACCGATGGGCTCGGACTCTGCATTCGCATGGTGGCCCCTCGCAGCAAAGCCACTACCCTTCATGTCGTCGTCACAGACACTCGCCTCACGATGCCATGGCTTCGCTTGTTAGCAGTACATCGGAGTTGTGCGAGAAACGAAGGCTACGCACTGGGATCTCGCCGACGGTAGCGCGGGCTCGGATCTCGCTGGTGGCACGCATTTTGGCCCAACCGGTACTACCGATGCGGTAACGGGCCGCTGTCGATCAAAGCCCATATGGCGCCAGTAGCTTGCGCGCTGGTAGCCGGTACCGGGGAATCTAGGCCGGCCGCTTGCCCCTGGTCGCTCGCCCTCTTGCGCGCTTGCTCGCTGACTGGCCGTGCTGCTTGCTCGCTCCGCCGCTGGCCTGGCTCGCTCGTGTGCTTCGCTCCCTGGCTGCCTAGCTCGCTCCGCCAATGGCTTGGCTCACTCGTGTGCTTCGCTCCCTGGCTGCCTAACTCGCCCATCTGCCCGCTCACTCCCCTCTTCACTCCCTGGCGGTATCGTCGTCCGAGCGCGTCGACATCGACCTCTCTGGCTTCGAGTTTGGCATGACCATCCACCATGGCATGAGCTGGGACAGGCTGCACCTGTCCCCGAGGTTCGCCTCGATCGTCGATGGGCAAGAGCCCTACCATGTCCTCCTGCGCGTGTCCGGCGGCGCGACCGTCCTGTGGCCCGCGGAGGTGATGTTCGACGGCGAGGGGCAGATGTTCCTCCATAACGGTTGGAGGCGCTTCGCCTGCTCGCACGCCATCGACGTCGGGCACTTTATCGTCTTCAAGTACGATGGCCACGACGACTTCAGTGTCAAGGTCTTCGACGAAACCATATGCTGCCGCCACTACCACTCCGACCAGAACGACTAGGAGACGCCAAGATGAAGACGATGTATTCTTCTACTATGTTTTTCTTATATTTTTACTTAAGTTATATTAATTTGCTTCAAGCAAATCTGCCATATGTATGCAACATCAACATGTGAGAAATAAGATGAAATGTAGGATGATTTAGCCAGCTTCGAACCGAATAGTGTCCGGACCGGTCCTACACGAGAAGCATTCTGTAAGTGGGTCACCTAAACGGACATAAATGAATTGTTTGAGTCATTAATTTGAATCGGGCCGCTGAAGATGTCATAAGACCAAGTTAAGCGGGCTGCTGGAGATTTAGACTACTCATAGTGGGAGTAACTTGGGTAGTAACATAGAGCTACATGCAATGCCAACTAACCATTTTGATGACATGACACATCATTAATTAAGGAAAGAGAGCATTGTGGTAACTAGCTATGTTACCATAACATCACATTTCCCAAGATTAGATGAGTCTACAACCTAATTAATATGGTTTTGCATGACACTACACATATGTTACTTCCCACTATGGAGGTAATAACATAGAGTAGTAACATGTGAATGTTACTACTCTATGTTACTCCCCACTATGACTAGTCTTAGACAAAACTGGGAAGGACGCGCGAGTTGCGAGAACGCGAGAGGAGCATGGGGAGGACGCGCGAGGTTGCTGCTTGCACAAGCCTCGATCTCCTGCTGACGGGGAGGCCACCCCTGCAGTGGGACGCGTGATTGCGTGTGTTAGACTGTATATTATGTATATGTAATCTGTAACCTGTACGTACCCCTTGGTACCCATATATATATTGAGGTAGGCCACGCCCCAGAGCGTCGAGCCAATCCCACCCAAAACATCCTGTGTCTCTACGTCTAACATGGTATCAGACTAGGTCAACGAATCCTACCCTAGCCGCCGCCCCCTCTCATCTGCCGCCGCCGCCGCTCACCTTCTCCGGCCGCCGACCTTGTCATGTCCACGGTAGGGCTCCTGCGAGTTGAGCTTGGCCATCTCACTAGTCATGTGATCCGTGGCACCAAACACAAATCAGGCGCATCTCTCCTTTCTAGCACCTCCCGTAGACTCCATCTTCGTAATGTTCTTTGTGTTCCACATGTTACTCGCAATTTATTATCTGTTCGTAAGTTTACTTATGATAATGATGTTTTTTGTGAGTTTCATCCGTTTCATCTTCTCATTAAGGACCGAGTCACACGGGAGGTTCTGCTTAGAGGTCGGGTTCATCAGGGCCTCTATGCACTGGAGGCGCCGGCGTCTGGATCGCCTGACCCGGAGGTCTTCAGTGGTGTGCGCGTGTCGCCGGCTCATTGGCATGCGCGGCTTGGTCATCCTGCATCCCCCATAGTCAGCCATGTACTCAGTCGTCATGAGCTTCCTACATCATCTAGTAATAAAAAACTTAGCAGTCTGTGATGCTTGTCAGCAGGGAAAGAGTCATCAACAACCTTTTGTTTCTTCTACTCGTATTGTTAAGTCCCCACTTGAACTTGTTTATTCGGATGTATGGGGCCCTGCCCAAACCTCTGTTAGTGGTCATAAGTATTATGTCAGTTTCATTGATGCCTACAGTCGATTTACTTGGCTGTATTTACTTAAGAGCAAAGCTGATGTGTTTAATGTTTTCTTGCAATTTCAATTGCATGTAGAACGCCTTCTCAAGCATAAGATCATTCATGTTCAGTCGGATTGGGGGGGCGAATATCGCAACCTCAACACCTTCTTTAACAAACTTGGGATTTCACATCGTGTTTCTTGTCCTCATACACATCAGCAGAACGGTGCGGTTGAACGCAAGCACCGTCACATAGTTGAAACTGGTCTAACTCTTCTTGCCCATGCATCTGTACCTTTTCGGTTTTGGAGTGATGCTTTTTCCACTGCTTGCTTCTTGATCAACAGAACTCCCTCTAGAGTTCTCCACATGAAGACACCTCTTGAACTATTGTTTAAGGAAATCCCTGATTATACGTTCTTTAAAGTCTTTGGTTGTGCTTGTTGGCCTCATCTTAGGCCCTACAATAACCATAATCTTGAATTTCGTTCCAAAAAGTGTGTTTTTCTTGGGTACAGTGCGCTTCACAAAGGCTACAAGTTCCTACACGTTCCTAGTAATCGTGTTTATATCTCTCGTGACGTTGTCTTCGATGAGAATCTGTTTCCCTTCTCAAATATGCCATCATCTCATTCTGTGCCACCCACAAACTCCACTCTTGTTAGTCCTGGCCAATTTGATGATGCTGCATATTCTCCTGCATTATTGCCTAACCATGGTGCAGGTACTGCTCGCGGCGCTCGCTTGGAGGTCCTGGACGCCCCAGTCGACGTTCACGTCGATCGGTGCATGGCGCATGCACCCGCGCCACGCCCCGAGGCGCCTCCGGCGCCGCCTCTGGCGACCAGGCCGCTATCGCCTGCGTGGCCTCCCTCGCCTACTGCGGGTGGGCCGCCACCTGCGTCGCCTCGGCCTGGCTCGCCACCTCCAGCTGGGCCTGAGCCGCCCTGTGCGTCGCCTTGCGCGTCGCCCACGCCCTCCGCCCAAGCTGGGATGCCTCCACCTGGGCCGCCACCGGCGTCGCCCGCGTGCTCTGCACCGTCGCCTGACGCTGGCTCCCAGGCCTCAGCTGCGTCGTCGTCTGCCTCAAGCGACGCTCCTCCACCGCCTCCTGCCACTGCCTCGCTGCGTCCCCACACTCGCAGTCGCAGTGGAATTCATCGGCCCAAGACACGTACTGACGGCACTGTAGCATGGATTGCTGCCTGCTTGGCTCAAGCATAGTCTGATCCAACTGCTGAGCCCCGTCACTACCAAGCTGCGATGAGCATCCCGCACTGGCGTGCTGCCATGGATCTTGAGTTTCAGGCTCTTCGTCAGAATGGTACCTGGCAGCTGGTTCCTCCTCGTCCTGGTGTCAACGTCATTGACTCCAAGTGGATATTTAAAGTCAAGAAGCATGCTGATGGCTCTATTGAGCGATACAAGGCTAGACTGGTTGCAAAAGGCTTCAAGCAACGGTATGGGCTAGATTATGAGGATACATTCAGTCCTGTAGTCAAACCCACCACTATTCGGCTGCTTCTCTCACTTGCTGTCACTCGTGGTTGGGATCTTCGTCAGATGGATGTTCAGAATGCTTTCCTCCATGGCGTATTGGAGGAAGAGGTATACATGCGCCAGCCTCCTGGTTTTGTTGATTCTGCTCGTCCACAGCACCTCTGTCGCTTGGTCAAGGCACTCTATGGCCTGAAGCAGGCTCCTCGTGCATGGCATGCACGGCTTGGTACTGCCCTGCGCTCCCACGGTTTTGTGCCCTCTACAGCTGACACTTCACTGTTTCTTCTTCAGCGTCCAGAGGTTACCATGTATCTCCTGGTTTATGTTGATGACATTATTCTGGTTAGCTCCTCTGCTGCAGCTACGGATCGTCTCATTGTGGCTCTTGGTTCTGATTTTGCTATCAAGGATCTTGGCAAGCTACACTATTTTCTTGGGCTCGAGGTCACTTATCCTGGTGATGGCCTTGCTCTGTCACAGCAGAAGTACTCGCAGGATCTGTTACGGCGTGCTAGCATGCTTGAGTGTAAGGCTGCTACTACGCCTATGTCTTCTACTGACACTCTGTCTGCTACTGATGGTACTCTGCTGTCTGCTGATGATGCTACTGAGTATCAGAGTGTTGTTGGAGATCTCCAGTACCTCACCATCACTCGGCCTGATGTCTCCTATGCAGTTAACCGTGTCTGCCAGTATCTTCATTCTCCACGGGATACTCATTGGTCTGCTGTTAAGCGCATCCTGCGCTATGTTCGTTCTACTCTCACATTTGGACTTCATCTGAGGCCGGCACCTTCAGCTGTGCTCTCAGCTTTCAGTGATGCAGATTGGGCTGGTAACCCAGATGACCGGCAATCAACGGGGGGACATGCAGTATTCTTTGGTCCTAACTTGATCGCCTGGAGTGCACGTAAGCAAGCTACAGTGTCTCGGAGTAGTACTGAAGCTGAATACAAGGCTGTTGCCAATGCCACCGCAGAGCTCATTTGGGTTCAGTCACTGCTGCGAGAGTTGAGGATTGCCCAGAGACAGCCACCTGTTCTTTGGTGTGACAACATCGGTGCTACATACTTGTCCTCAAACCCAGTATTTCATGCCCGAACGAAACACATCGAAGTCGACTATCACTTTGTGAGAGAACGAGTTGCAAAGAAGCTCCTTCAGATCAGGTTTATCTCATCTAAAGATCAACTTGCTGATATCTTCACCAAACCGTTGTCGCTTCCGCTGTTCACAGGATGTAGACGCAATCTTAACTTACTGAACACTTCAGGTCACAGAAGATTGAGGGCGGGTGTTAGACTGTATATTCTGTATATGTAATCTGTAACCTGTACGTACCCCTTGGTACCCATATATATATATATATATTGAGGTAGGCCACGCCCCAGAGCGTCGAGCCAATCCCACCCAAAACATCTTGTGTCTCTACGTCTAACAGCGTGAAGCTTCGCTGCGTGCTGGATTGGTTCTTGGAACTAATTTGGTGTTGCTGCTCCCATTGAAAGAAAGATAAATGCAGAGAGAGGTAGCGTGCGGTGGACCGGTGGTGAGGGGATAAGAACAAGATATATGTGGAAACAAAACTCTGTATTTTCAGACGGTGTACTACAATGTTAACTTACCTTGAGAAATCAATTGGAAGCACGACACAAGCTTAATATATTTTCTCCTTCATTTTTTTTGCAATTGATAATTTGGGGCATTGATGTACAATTCATTTTCTACTAATTTGCTAGAAATAATAAAACATAAAAATAGAATAAAATATGAGAGGGAGAGAAATTCGACAGCCGAGGTAAAAGAAGAGAGGTGTTGGCGATATGCTAACGTCTTACCTACGGCAATGAATGAAATTTTAAAAATATTTGTAAATATCATGAATATACTTGAAGCCGTCTAAAGGATAGGACCAATCTGAATGTTTGGTCATGGTGCGATGTTTAGTTATAGTTTCTTTATCAAAATTAAAATTTAGGCAAGGTAGAATCTCATTTCTCGAATGTGGCTATCGTTTTTATATACACACAAATTTGATGTGTATTATGTTGCCACGCGCAAATCTGGCTATCTTTTTTATATGCACACGAATTTCATGTGTATTATGTTGCCACACGTGACAACAAAAACTTGAGACGGTATGCTCTCTTTTTCTGATGGAAATGCACATCATATTATATGATTCATATATGGTTGCTTGGTGTTGTTATCAATTTATTTTTTCAGAACTATCACGACTTTAGGTGTGAGTTCCCTCGTGTTTTACCGTCATATATGACCGTTTTACTCGCGGTAACAATGCAGGGGTGGGCATAAAAACCGATGACCGAATACCAAACCTGAAAAGACCGAGACCGAACCCGAAAAGACCGATCAAAAATGGGTAGTAAAATTTCTAGACCGAATTTAGTCCGGTCAATTCGGTCACTTTGTTCGTGGTAACCGAAAAGACCGAACTGGACGAATTTTATGTTTGAGAGGCCCAATTCTTGACTGGACAGGTTCCCTTAACGTTTTGTTGTCGAAAAATATACTTTATGTTGCCATTTGTTAGTCCGTCACTATGAGCTTGTGGCTATTGTATGGTTGTATTCTTTTGTTGTTGGCTGAAATTTTGTAAATATGTGACCTATGGAGTATGAACAGTATAATGTGAATGTTGATCATTTTAATGTTTGTTCTTGCAAATTGAAACGAATAAATGCATTGAAAAAAATATTCAAGTTACTACGGAAATGTTGCCAAAACTTTTACCAAATACTGCCGAAGTATTGTATTGACAACAACTATCACAGAGTTCGGCCATGACCAAAACCGAACCCGAATTATCGTGTACCCAAATTTATCGGGTAGTAAAATAGACAATTAATTTTCGGTCTTCATTTCTAGAGGACTGAATTTAAAATAGACCGAAATAAAAAGACCGAATTTTCGGTCATGACCGACCGCCCACCCCTAGCGAGGGCAGATAAAGATAATGGAGAGATGGAGTGGAAGAAGAGGCAGAGAATGAGACATGACACCACAAAGGAGGAAAGAAGAGGGTGATATAGTCAATATTCATCACTATATGAGTGGAAAACACATGCCCGCACATATTCAAATAATTATTTATTCTCTAATTTTTTTATTATTTCGTTGCACGAGCATCTAACTAGTAAAGAAAAGATGAGAAACAAAAGGTAAGCCGATATTTGATTGTAATTTTTTGGCAAAATTCCACCAAAATATTAACAAAGAGGCCCGAAAGCAATAAAAATTACAAAGAGGTCACTGAATCACCTAGCGACAACTACAAACACTAGCAATAGCCGAAGGAGCACCGTCATCATCGTCCCTCCATCACTGGAGTCAGGCAAAGCTTGTCGTAATAGACCTCGTTGTAGTAGATATACGGAAATTGTCGTGCTTAGGCCCCAAAGGACCAACACACCATAGCATCAACCATCGCCAATAATGATAACCGTAGAACGAAAAAAGACTAACCCAAAACCACAACAACGGACACGGAGATCGACCGGAACCTAAAAGATTGGATGAACACATGACTCCACACGCCCTCCACCGATGCTAGACGCACCATCGAAGCGAGGATAGAGAGGAGAGGACCTTATTCTAACTTCATGTTGTAGTCCTCATCTCACAATCCCAAATAAAACACTGAAAATATGCTAAACAAAAAAAAAAACCTTCTCACTGGCGAGATGCCGCCGTCCGCCACACCTTCAAGGCCCTAAGGTCACTGGAAGCGGAGCCGCAGGAAGCATCCCGGCGAGAGGGAGGAAAACCTAGAATGTACCAATATAGTGTATGACACTATTGACTAGCTAATCGCATGGACTAGGCAAACTCCCATCGTCCCGTACCTGCCTAGGCCCACACGGCTCCAGACTATGTGGAAAACGCACTGCGACGTCGTAAATTTGCACGCCGCGCCGTACATCCGCGGCGAGGCTGTCCTGCACTGACGCCGGCAAGCGCACCCCGATACCGTACGCCAGGAGACGCTGCTCCTTGTGTGTCCGCGGCTCGGCGCACAGCTGCTTCGCAGGCACGCTGGTGGCTAGCAGGACGCCGCGGTAGCTCACCTCCACCTCCATGTCAGGGTAGACGCACTGGGTGCCCATGAGGAAGGCCCGCGAGGCAATACCCAGGGTAAGCTCGAACTCCGGGTCCAGAGTCCGGCGGCCGCCGGGATCGTCTAAGCCGGCGACGGAGTTTATCGCGATGGAGTAGTGCGGCGTGTCCGAGATCTCGTGCATGAAGAAGCAGATGAGGCCGAACACCAGGACGCCGACGGTGGCAACGGTGCACCAGAAGCCGCATCCCGGGTAACACCGCCGCCCTTCCATATTGCTAGTATCTTCGTGGATGTCGGAAAACGTCTGTTGATTTGTTTCGCCTCTCTTGCCGGTCTGGCCAAGTAGTACGTACGCGGTTCTATATATAGAGATTGAGAGAATCCGACGTCCTTTGGGTCAACCAGCAAGTTTCCTTTTCGGAAACGTGCTGTTAGCGAGAAATTATACAGATCCCTCTACGAACAGGTTACCCGGCCGGAAGTGTCCGACTGCGCCCCCCGGTGTTCCAGTTCACAAACACTCAGATTGCCAACTCAAACACATACAGACCAACAAAAGTCTCAGACAGCCACTTCCGTAACTATCAGCTTCGGCAAACTTACTGATTGAACAATAAAACATAACAGACAATTGTACTAGGTAATATACAAAGGCAAACTGCTTGCTGACGAAAAATAAGCTGTGAGAGCAAGAAAACTGCTCCCTCCGTCCATAAAAGGATGTCAGAGTTTTATTCTAAATTCGTAATTAATCTCCATCAACGTATCATTTGATTTACACGTACGCAATTAACGAATGAGCACATCAATTCATACTAATACCAATTCATACAGAATCACTCTGGTGGTCGCCCGGCCGCCCGGTGTCCCATTCAGAGACACTCCATTGTTGTTATTGCCAACAGAAACACATGCAGGCCAACAAACTTTGACAATGATGTACAGTACTTGTAATTTGTAAGCATAATAAAAGTGCATAGACATACACACGTCTTGGTGGCAAATTCCATAATCATCAGTTTCATAAAATTTGCTAATTGGGCAGCAAAACTTAACAGACAATTGTAGTAGGTAATAGACAATGGAAATAGCAGCCTGAGGAAAAATAAGCTTATAGAGCAAGAAAAGTACAACGATGGTGCGAGATGTTAAGTTATACATTCATCAAATGGTGTCCAAGATCCACCACGTACCGATACTCTCATACTCTGTCCAGTGTGCAACAACTTGCTAACTTCAGAGAAGGTCTAGAACAGAAGAGTTTTTGTGGAACTTTCTGTTTAGATGGCCAGAGCTTGCACACTTGACAGAGTATTGAACTGATTTGGCAATCCCCTTCACAGCTTGCAGAGAGACCCTAGGGCAGCCTTCAATGATCAGAGACTCTAACTTCTGTGCTTGTACTAGCTCGGCCACTCCAACATCAGTCACATCTCCGCATAACCTGATTGTAAGATTAATCAAGCATGGAGTACGTGCGATGAAACACATCCCAGCATCGGTTACTTCCTCGCAATCCACAAGCTCGAGTGTCTCCAGGTATGGCGCACATGAGACAGCCTCCATCCCCTCAGCATCAAAGAAGTTGGCGCCATTTAGCACAAGAACACGAATCGGACAGGACTGAATGAGAACCACAAGGCCCTTCTGTGTGAAGCCTATTTCTGATGGATATTCGGGAGCACAACCTGCAAATGTGAGCTCAACAGTCTCAAGCATAGGACAGCTGAGAGCTAGAGCCTTAAGGCTCTTATCAGTAAATGCTGTCCGATAAGAACCAGCATAGAACTGAGGATCCAGCCAAAGTGAGATGCTTTTAAGGTTGTTGCAGCTCTGGGATAAAGCAATCACATCATTGTCGTTTAGGCCCCGGACATACTCCAAGCACAGCTTCTCCAGTGCTTTGCACCTCCCCAGGAGAAAACGAAATCCTTTTCCAGTTGCAATTTCCATACACGCCAAACTCAAATCCTTCAAACTCTCACAGCAGATATCATACAAATTTAGGCTATGAGCGTTGTATGAGGGATCATAGCCCTCATAACCCAGATAAGAATTAACAAAGAATCTTTCGTTGATTTCAAACACAAACTTCTGGAGCTTCATCCATCCTGGACCAAACTTCAGGAAGTCATCCTGGCTGATTCCGTCGCAATTCTTTACTATAAGTTCTTCCAATGATCCATCATAGCCAAGGTACTCCAGCCAATCTTTGCTGCATATACTCTGGCAGTCAATAAGGTGGAGAGCAGATAGACTCTTGCAACCAACAGCCACAGCGAGAAGCCCTCTTGAAGTTATATTTGGTGCGGACTCCAACCTGAGGGATGCTAACTTCTTGAAATTGGCTAGATAACCAAGACCGGAGTCATCGATGTGTGAGCAGAAGCTTAAAGTGAGACTAGTCAACAAGAGGCAGTGAGATGAAAACACAAAGAGGCCTTTGTTGTCCAACTGATTCCCATGGTTTGCCACCGAACCAGAGTAGTCGATTTCCACTTTATGCAAATTACGGAATCGGGTGCACAAAGATACCAAGGCTTCTGTAGCAGGGCAAAGGCCACAGCCAACACGGATAGCGCTCCTTTGATCTGCCTCAGTTTTGTAGAGCTGCTTTGACACAAGGGAAAGAGAATTCAGATCACTTGTCCGGGTGATCCTCTTGATGACCTCTGCAAACAGTGCCTCCGGGAGATCCTCCATCGAGCAATTCCGTGTGCTAGGGCAGTAATCTGAAGATTCAACAGGCACAAAGAGCACTGGACTGAAACTGAAGAGATCAGAAATAAGCACACCAATATAACCAGATAACTTCAGCAATATTAGTTAGCGAAGAAAACTATGTATAGTGATAAAAAAATAAGTTTTATTCAGAAGGAATAACAGCAAATTATACTATCGGACAAGTATCTGAAAATGCTGAAACAATTTAAAATAAAAATTGGGAACAACAAAGAACCGATCAGAAATATGAGTCTACAAGATTACATTGATCTGACTGATCGCATGAAAACCACATCATCTAAACAATGTGGAGTGGTGGTATCTAGGCACTCCTGGGCAAGTTGCATCAGCAGAACCAAAACAATTTCCTCCTAACGTACGAGTCTGACATCAAGTCATTAACAGAACCAAGTAAAATAATCCAATTTCTGAAGCATATATATAACCAAAGCATCAATAGACGAAAACTGAAACTTTTTCAGTTTTCGTATCAAAGATCCACACATTCATTTTAAATACAAACATGAACTGTGGTACAACCCAAAGTAATCTCTAAATCTCTACAGCACATGTGCAACAAGATAAGGTCGACCCATCTTGAAACATGCATATAACCAACCAAATCTTACATCGAGTCATTAACAGAAAAAAAAATCCAATTTCTGAAGCATATATATAACAAAAGCATCAATTGAAAAAAAAAATCGGTGTTCTCCCATTTCTATACAACAATTCCTGTGTTCATCTTCGCATAGAACATCAACTAAGGTACCAGCCTATTAATTTCGCCAAATCCCTGTTCTGACCGCACACAAGCAACAAGATCATGCAGACGAAACCCTAGGCATCTGGAATTGCTTGCAAAATGAAAGAAAAGAAGGATCCACGGACATATGACCCGAAATCAATGTAAGTGTACCAGATAATATCCATCTATTAGACTGACAAGTTTAGGCTCGATTTATTGCCTTCTGCAGAGGCGCACAAAGAAATTGCCTTTTTGCTCAGAGAACATACTGTACTAAATTTAAGGATAATCACGGAATTGGAGGTAAATTTACCCGCTCCAACATAGTAAGTTCACTTCAGGTTCGTCTCAATCGATGATGCAAAGCAAAAAAGAACAAGGATATGTACTTCCAGACAACGAACCGAGGCTACCTGGAGGTGTTCTCTTGAGTCGGGCTGCAGAACAGGGAGGCGCCGTAGATCTGCTATGCCGCAGGAGGAGGGCGCGGCTTCTGCCCAGTCTCGAAGGGATGCCTGACGCGCGCCGCGGCCTCGTCTCTCTCTATCTCTCTCCCTGTCTTGGAGTTGGAGCCCTGGAGGGGAATGCTAAAACCTGTTAGAAATAGGATAGCTTCGATACTAAGCTAACTAGGCAGTTATTAAGATTAGCTTAGGTCCTAAGCTAAGTAGGCAGTTAGTTTTATTCAAACATTATAATACCGAAGAAGTGCCTTTGGACGTGTTTGGTAGGCTGTGAGCCTTTGGCTCGCATCGGCTCAGCAAAAACCCCGTTTGGTTGCATGTAAGTGGTTCGTGTTGTGGCCGCAGCCGGTTCTCAAAACACCACTAGGACAGGTCTGGAGGAACGCCCGAATCGGCAGTTTCCAGCGGGCATGTCCTGTTATCGTGTCATTTGCATGCCTGCGTGCAACAGTTGCACGCGTCCTCGCTCCCCATTTTCCCTCACCGGTTCGCTCCTTCTCTCTCCCCATTCACTCCTGGCACAGACAACACCGCCATGTCCCATCAACCACCGCCATGGCCTCCTCGCTCCTCCTCCGCCATCATCGACGGATCCAGCCGTCCGGCCGACGGCCACCAGGTCCAACGAGGCGCTCCTGCGCCTCGTCCGCGAGTACGAGGCCGGAGGCCGTGGCTCGGTGGCGCAGATCGATGCTGGCCACGTGCCGGTGTTGAATCAGCCGTCGTCGTTCGCGAGCACGAGGCCGGCCAGCGTGGCAACCCGGAGCGCCCCGTCCTGGCTCTTCAAGTCGCCGGGATTCGACCGGCGGATCGGTCGGGGCGGGGGTTTTTGCCCCCTCCCCACGAGGATTTCCGACGGCGAGGGCGGCCGCAATGGCGGCCGGTGCACCGGGCTCCAGCAGGGAGATGGAGCCCCCGCCGGTGTTCACGTCGACCTCGATGGACGCGTCGATGCCATGGGGCATGCCGCGTCCGCCTGCACCCAATGGCGCGCCTCCCGTCACGCCGCCGCCGGGTTCAGCCGGCCTCGTGCTCGCCGACAGACGACATCACCATCGGCGCCCCGCTTCCCGGCCGCTGGACCGCCGCCGTCGCTGAGGACCTACGCTCCGGGTCCGCCTCCTCCCCCACCCGGATTTGGAGTTTGACCTCCTCGAGGACCAACCGGCGCCTGCGCGCGTCCTGTTCCTCCTCAGACTGGGCCGCTGTCACTCCACCCAATCGTAAGTACCTTCAATCGACTACTTCTCGCTTGTTTACATCGACTAGATGTCATTGTACATGAAATGTAGATAGGAATGTGGATAGGACTCATGGCAATATGCATGCGTGTTCTTGACAATGCTTATGCTTGTCATGCCAAGCTCAAGCACCATCATGGACTTCACAGTTGAGATTAGCATTGCCATTGTTCATGACATTGCTTGGGCTTGGCATGATTGGTTTGACTGTGCTTGTGCTTGGCATTGGCACAATGTCAAATCCATGACATTGCTTGCGCTTGAGCTTGGCATTGTTTCCTTGTGCTTGTGCTTGTCCATGGCATTGCTTGCTTGTGCTTGTGCATGCTTGTCCATGGCATTGCTTGCTTGTGCTTGTGCATGCTTGTCCATGGCATTGCTTACTTGTTCTTGTGCATGCATGTCCATGGCATTGCTTGCTTGTGCTTCTGCATGCTTGTCCATGACATTTTTGCTTGCGCTTGAGCTTGACATTGCTTGCTTGTGCTTGTGCAGAACTGGCCCTTCCTGGAATTGTTCTCGGAAGGGCCCGTACTGGACGCTATCGACATGGCCGTCCGTGTCCAGCTGCGTGATTCCAACGTAACGTTCATGGAAGGCCACCACCAAATCACAGCGCCGAAGCTTCACGCCGGCCGTCCTGCTGACCTGGGGCACGCTTCCAGGCAGCGTCTGCCGGGGTTCTTCGTGCAGGTGGAGAGCCCGATCTCCGTGTCCTCGCCGTCCCGCCGTACATGGAGCAGCTCCTGATCACCAAGTACAAGCTCAAGAACAATGCCCCCCCCGGTGAAGGTCTGCTTGTACTTGGGCCAGCGTTGCGAGTGGAAGGTGCAGCTGCAGTGGACAGGCTAGCGCGTCGGGTTCATCAAGTCCTAGAGCGAGTTCGCCGCCAGGCTTCTGCTGCACGTTGACGACACGATCGTCTTCACCCCTCAGGACGACGGCTTCAAGGTCGACGTCTTCAGGAAGGAGACAGCCTGCTCCATCGTCTTCGGCTGCAAGAGGCACCGCGAGGCCCATTTGCTGATCCTCGCCATTAAGGTGCTGCTGCTCCATCGTTGCCTCTGTTTATGTCTGATCTTGTAGTTGTGCTGGCCTCTAAGAGGCTGTTAAACACTTCTTTTGTGCATATCTCACTATTGTGCTGGCCTCTAGGAGGTTGTTGAACACTGCTTTTGGACCTAGGTAGTCTGCCCCTAGGTTTAGGCAAGCGTCTTACCACTCTGACGCTAGATTAGAAATTGTTAAGTACTATGTTCGTTGTGTATAGGTGTTTGTTGTGCTTATGATCGTGTTTGAGCTGTTTGTGTGTCGTTATGTGATAGTAAGGTCATCATATTTGAATGTGGTGAGGAGAAGTTGTTATCAGGGTGCACAAAATGGCAACCAAACACATGTGATGTGGCTGAACAGAGATGAATCGTTGTATCCAGGCATCCAAACAATGTGCACTTCTGTTCGGGTCGATGCAGCACAGACTAACAAACGATGGGCCAAAAGTGGTCCATAGCCCGTCCGCGACGCGCAGGGGCGTCCATCTCGCTGCGCCAATCATGCAAGATTCCGGCCTAGCTACCAAACGTGCCATTTGTAACCGCCTTATTGACGTCTATTCGGTATATATATCCCAACAATCAGCTGATTCTCTAAATCATTAGTTCTCAAACACTGCCTCTGCCAAGAGCAGTATAGATTGAGAAAAGAGGAACGGAAAGGTAAGGCAACGATGTCCGCATCAGCCCCGTCGCCATTGTCGATACCCTCGTTGTTGGCCCCTCGGCCAGCCGATGCGCGGTCCTCACGGCGTTCTGGCGACCGCAGCTATGGTCCTCGGCCTTGCCTCCATGAACGCAGACGCGACATCGGCCCCGGCGCTGCTCCGCCCGAGACGACCGGATTCCTCGGCCCACTCCTCGCGGTGGTGCCCTCCGGCGGCGAACACCGTAGACTTCGGCTCGGGCCTCAGGCGCTCAGGCCGACGAGCGATTGCAGCGGGTCAACAACCGGTGCGGTGGTGCCCTCCGGGCACGCGGCACGTTAACACCCCCGCAGCTGTGCTCTTCGGCATTGCACGACCTCCCCGGCAATGTTCGTTTTGCAGAATAGAAACGAATGGATTGATTCGTAGCACATGAAGATGGCGATAAGAAACCTTATCTCTTAGGCAACGTTTCAACTTGGCCCTTCCCTTTTTCTGTTTATTAAGGGAAGCATCATTCTCTGATTCAGTCCTCAAACTTATTATGTGCACAGTAAAGCACACAACTTGTTATATGTTCTGATATCAGTCTTTCCTAATTATAGTTTAGTCTCAGACTCATTATAATGGAGCAGAGATTAGATTATCAGATCTAATTTACATACAATTTAACTCTGGTTTTGACCTCGGGTCTTCATATATGCATAAGTATTATTTTACATTTACACGTATTACCACCGTAATACTATTGACAATGAATACAATTTTATATGATAATATATTTGCCTACAGAATTTTCTATAACATGTAATTCGATACGACAATTGCATGGCAATTGAAAATAAGTTTTCTTGCAAACTTCTCATTTAAAAAGATTGATATTATGTGAATATATGAAATTTAATTTGCGAATCGCAAGGTAATGGTATCTAATTCTTAAATTGGAGATTATCCATTACTAAGAGATGTATTGTGTCTTTTATGACATCAAATTATCTCCAATTAAAGTGCTCTTCACAAATATATTTATGTCAAAGTATAACACAAGATACTAGGATAATGGGTCTAGTGACACTATGCTTCCTACTACCGAGAGATCTACTCCATAAATATGGAGTTTGACTATGTGTCAACTTAGAATTTGAGATCGACACACACACACACATGTGGCATAAAAGCATCAGCTTAATATTCAAATTGTCCCTCTAGAGCAAATTTTACCAAAAATATTTTACTATCATAGTAAAATGAATCCATGCATGGTTATTTCATGCTTCTATTACATTGGTGCAACATAAATTATGGAGCCCATCATGAAATACTATTGTAGTGTCTTATGTATATCAAGACAAAATCCATCATACATGACACTGATTGAGTTTCTCACAAAACTACTATAGGTTCTACATTATACTGTGATAATTATATTCACCATAAATAACCAATGTCAAAATACATATCTATGTTTTGGCAATAAATTTAACATCTCCCATCTCTTTGGGTAAGAAGTCCAAATAATTGATAGAAGTATCATTTAATATCTCAATATTGAATGTCTACTCCATATGGTCATTAAGGAATTACCTTGACCATTAATATATGCTCATTCAGATCATTTTTCATCACTTTAAATTTACTATCACAGTAAATGAGTAGCATGATCATCTCTTGGACATGCCTAGCATTTCCATTAGTGGAGTTCACTAAACTCACATTACATGAGAGAAATTGGATACATATATACCGATTTCTCCATAAATCTCCAGCAAGGAGATATATGACGCATAAACACAATATTGTTAGTTTCTCAAACACTTTTGAGTACTTCTAGTATATTGTAGTTTTTTTTCTGGTGTCTACAGAATCAACTCCAAGTTGATTGTTTGTGATATAAAAATTTGATTCAAACCTCAAAATCACTTTACTAATTCTTTTGATGATAATGCAATAAATTATCGTATTTATTTTAGGTTAATAACATATCTTATCTTCTTATGAAGACTCATGTGATACACCCTGCAGGTGATATACATGAGAAATCAATGTAAAGTGAAGGTAAAATGACAAGCAAAATCACAGTAGATATGGTAATAGGGATAAGATAACTACCAAGTTTATCAAAAATGTTATTGTATGAATCATTGTACATATAAGTGTTCCCTAGCATCTGGATGAATTATAGTACAGATTCATTAAGTAATGTGAGTGTAATGTGATAATTTGAAAGCTCACTTTGATAAACATAGAAAATTACCTGGATGCGGATTGGACTTATAATCTTCATCAGAAAGATAACATAAGTCCACTCTGGTAGGAGATATACTCCTTCACAATATCAATTTTCTTGTGGAATAAAATTCCTAATAATATTTTGGGACTTCGTTTTGTGTCATGACTATCCCAATATGTCATTTAGCCAATAATCATTACTACTAAATGTGGTATGATGTCCATTGATATCATGTTTCTCACACATGACATTTCAATGTATGAACTAAATTCATACTAAACTTTGTTGAGTACAAACTATTTTTTCAGATTTTGATGAATCTAAGATTTTCATAGGCATGGATAATGCGAAAAACTAGTGAAATTCTGTTGGTCACAATTTACAAGTTGCAAAATTCTCAAATCGTTAGATTTTATGAGCACCTAATGTGCCATGAGAATTTATTTTCTAAGTCTTTCACACTCCCCTCAAATTACTTAAACTTACTCAAGAAGATACTTGTTGACTATTCAACAACTATCTGGGCCATATAAGTATTTCATGGTATTGATAGACACACCTAGTGGATGGTCTTATGTGGGTCTTTAATCTCCACAAATCCATGATTTTACTAAATTAATTGCTCAAATTATCAAATTAAGAACAAAATATTATAACTTATTGGTTAAACCAATACTAATATTGTTTTCACGAGCATTTGTGATTTTACTAAGTACCTGCGTGTACATACCCAAAATAGTGCAACTAAATTCTTTGTCAAAAGAATTAAACTAATTAAATGAACACTGCAGCAAAATTTTGATATACCAACATATTGTTGGAGACATGTTGTCTTACACGCCGTAGATCTAATCTAGATCAGTACAGTTGCTTATCATACTGCTTCCCTTTGAAGTAAGTACGTGGAAATCAAACAAGTATTTTCCATCTGCGATAATTCGATTATATACCGGTATCACCACCCCAACGTACATCATGAGCCCTCACATCAATTTGGGATCTATGTGATAAATAACTGAGGTATAATTGTTTATCCGTCAAATACCTCAAGACCCTAACAAGGGAGTTATTGATAGCCCGTACGCTGATTGCATTTGCAATAAGGACATTTTTCGGCATTAGGGGAAGATTAGTACCACAAAGAATGCCGATAAGTAAATAATAAATGTCATAGACTTTCAGTCCTTATATTCACGTACTTGAAAATCTAAACGATAAGTTCAGTCATAAATTTGCAACACATAGCAAATCTGCCACATACATTTACTCGTGAAAAATATGTCACAAAATCATGTTATGCATGCAACCAATGTGCCAAAAGAGGGAAGGTACCTAATGTAACCACTTTCCTCTGAAATGAGAGAAAAAGGGGGAGAAAATTGGCCACATGAGATATAAATTCTCACATGCTTTCGCGGAACAGAGGAAATTATATCCTCAACAAGTAAATGTAGTTCAAGCTCAAGTTGAATAACACACAGGGGATGTTCATCATCCAAACCCAACACAATGTGCACAAATTTAAGTGTTAGGACATCGAAACACCTGACTTCATTGTTATGATAAATCATGAGGAGTTCAAATATTTTAATCACATTTGCACAAATCTTATTGATTCAACAGAATCATACAACAAAGACTACATTTTGTCGACAAATATATTTATTCTTAAAATTTATAAAACCTTTAGGGACTTGAACCGAAGTCCATGGAAGAGTGCCTAATGCACTCATATATTGGTTCAGCTAGAAGGATGCAATTGAATAATAATAGCACTCACTCAACAAGGGAGGTATTTACCATCGTAATACCTATTCCTCATAAGAACCTTCCCTCTGAAAGACAAATGACTTTTTGTTAACAACAAAAAAACAATGAGGTGGTGAAAAAGTGAGGCTTGTAGCGCAAGGGTTCACGCAGAGACTCGTCATCAATTATATATGATGTAACATACCCTATTGTTATAAGTGGAATTACGCTTCAATACTGATATTATTGGCAGTTATAAATAAACTATCCATACAGTTGATGGATGTAGTGATTACATAATCATATGGGTCACTCAATTCAGATATCTATATTAAAGTACTTAAGACTTATAAATCCAAATCCAAAATTAAATCGCAACATATGTGTAATAATACAAAAGTCACTCTATGACTTAAAATAGTCAAACACAAATTGTGTGGTACAAAATTGACTATAAGAGCTCCTTATTATAAAGGACTACTTGTACAATGATGATTGCTTATATGTAGTCATAAACAAAATCTCTAATTGGATTCTACATGACCTTTGTATATATTAATGCTTTTATCATCAAAGTTTATAATATACATGCAATGTCCTTGCAATCATATCAAGACGGAGATTTGAATTGAACCAAGTATTAACCAAGTTTATAACTTGAGTATATTCCTTCGGAATACATATCTGTCGGTATTTACATGTCCATAAAATTTTAGAGAGATTAAATATGGATAAATCAAATCAAAGATACATATGGTCACACTATCTCTAACAGGGATACAAATTCATTCATACATTGGTAGCAGTGATGAAGTGATATTGGACCTCTTGTTCCATATCTCAATACAAACTACATCATGAATATGAATATTTTGTTGTCAACTTCTTTAAACTGCAAGCCCCAACTAAAAGATTGGTCTAAGTAATATCCTCCGATATATTTAAGGCTCAAACAATCTTGATTAATTCTCTTAGGAATATCAAGATTTGACCATCGTGTACTCTACATTGGCTATAATTGCCGATCCCGAAAATGCCTGATCATAGACTGAATTTAATGAAAGAGCCTTCTAACTAAGAGAACAAAAGGCTCTAATGGCTTCATATAATGATTTACCACATTCAAGATCATGTGGTTGAGATTCAACAGAATCACCCACCATTATTTATCAGATAATACCACTTGTATTGCTCAAATGCATAATAGTTAAATTAATATTTTCCAAACTAGCGAGATAAACACTTTGCAAACATATCATGTGAAATCTAACAGATTTATTCACAGCGCTTTACATATTCCATATTCCTGAATTTAAGTTCATGGATTGGCGTGAGACAACTCTTAGAGTTGCAAAGTCCAGGGGGAGTAAAACTCCCAAATTATAACCTGTTGATGATCATTAGATCATATATTGTACTCTTTTTCCCTTAATGAGTTTTTCCTAATGGTTTCTCATAAGGTTTTTAACGAGACAATATAAATACAAGTGTTTAGATATGCCGTATCGTTTTCTCCTTACTTTTCCCCATTTTGGGTTTTAAAGGAGTTTTCAGTGGCACATCATATTGCACTCTTTGCAATATTTACACAAGATATATGTGGCACCTCCTATTTTTCCCAATGGGGTTTTTAAAGGAAGTACAGAAGGCATATTTATTGTTCTCCAAACTCATTCGTGAGGTTTTTCCCTTCTCTAAGGTTTTCCCATATGAGTTCTCAAGGAGACAACAATCTTTACATGTTGTACTATTTTCTCCTTATTTTTCCCAAAGGTTTAAAGGAGTTTTAACAAATATCAAATACAACTCTCCTCATATTTTTCCCACAGGGTTTTTGGGGGAGAGATTTTAAAGATGATGACTTTCAAGATGATAGGATATTTACAAAGAGCACCATTGTTTACAAGGACATCCTCATATATAAGCAAGACGAGTTTCAAGACTATGCGAGAAGATCTTGAAGATTACACAAGAGATTTTCAAAAAACAGTTGAAAGAACATTTCCCGCCCTTTTGGGTTTTGTGTGTTTGATGTCAACAATAGGTATCTATTTATGTGTGTTGATGTAGACATGTACATGGTCTAATTATATATACATGGCTGGTGGAATTGATTGACAAAACTGAAGCCAATGCTGCTTTTTCTCTTCAGGCGGAAGTTCCGGCCCCTGCTGGCGGAACTTCCGCCCAGATGCTTCTCTCAGCAGGTTCTCAGCGCCCCTCACGTTGAGGCTCGGCGTAAGCAGACCGGAAGTTCCGTTGAAGTTGGCCGGAAGTTCCGGCCAGCGGAACTTCCGCCCTACTTCCGGGCAAGTTCCGGAAATGGACGTTTTGTGCCACAGAATGTCCAGTATGGTTTTCTCGGAATTCCGGAAGTTGTCCGGAACTTCCGGTCACCGGAAGTTCCGCCCTAGTTCCGCCCGCTCTCAGCCTGCCGGCTCCTCTGATGCGAAAGCATCCAGCCGGAACTTCCGGCCCTCCTGGCCCGAACTTCCGGTGTTACACGAAAACTTTCACAACGGTCAAATTTGAAGCCCCACTCATATAAATAGCCTTCTTCTCCATTGGTATAAGTTGCTCAATCATTGCACAAGGTCATCCACCATTAGAGCCACTTCAAGAAACACAAGATTCACAAGATCTTCTCCTCCAACCATCCAAAGCTCTTGATCTTTGGAGATCCGAAGGAGAAGACCCCGATCTACATTCTCACCGAAGCGATTCTCATTTCCCCCTCATATGATTGAGGGCCCCTTTGCTAGTGTTCCTCTTTGGATCCCGAGTTGTTTGTTGTTGATGTATTCTTGTTGATTGTTGTGTTGTTACATATTTGGGAGCCTCCAATTTGGTTGTGGATGTGTGCCCCAAGAACTTTGTAAAGGCCCGGTTTCCGCCTCGAGGAAATCCCTTTGTGAAAGTGGGCTAGGCCTTTGTGGCGTTGCTCACAGGAGACCTGAGTGAAGCGTTCGTGGCGTTGGTCTGGCTTTCATAGCGAACACACTCCTCCGAACGTAGACGTACCTTCTTGCAAAGGAAGGGAACTACGGGAATCAACTCCGTGTCTCCGTGTGCTCCACTCTCGGTTACCTCTATCCTTTATCTCCCCTATATATTGCGTAGCTATATCTTGCTTAGTCATTGACCTTGTCATATAGGTAAATTCACATAGTTGCATATTGATGTCTACGGGTGCTTCTATTCTTGTAGACAGTGTTGGGCCTCCAAGAGCAGAGGTTTGTAGAACAGCAGCAAGTTTTCCCTTAAGTGGATTACCCAAGGTTTATCGAACTCAGGGAGGAAGAGGTCAAAGATATCCCTCTCATGCAACCCTGCAACCACAAAGCAAGAAGTCTCTTGTGTCCCCAACACACCTAATAGGTGTACTAGTTCGGCGAAGAGATAGTGAAATACAAGTGGTATGAATGAATATGAGCAGTAGTATGGCGCCAGAAAATAGCTCGCTGGCGTGCAGTTGATGGTAGTAATATTGTAGGAAGTAAACAAGCAATAGTAACGCAGCAGTAGTAACGCAGTAAAACAGTAACAAGCAGTGATAGCAGTATTTAGGAACAAGGCCTAGGGATTAGACTTTCACTAGTGGACACTCTCAACTTTGATCACATAACAGAATAGATAAATGCATACTCTACACTCTCTTGTTGGATGATGAACACATTGCGTAAGATTACACGAACCCTCAATGCCGGAGTTAACAAGCTCCACAATTAAATGTTCATATTTAAATAACCTTAGAGTGCAAGAAAGATCGACATGACTAAACCAAGTACTAACATAGCATGCACACTGTCACCTTCATGCTTATGTAGGAGGAATAATACACATCAATACTATCATAGCAATAGTAAACTTCGCAATCTACAAGAGATCATGATCATAGCATAAACCAAGTACTAACACGAGTGCACACACTGTCACCATTACACCGTGCAGGAGGAATAAAACTACTTTAATAACATCACTAGAGTAGCACATAGATAAATTGTGATACAAAACACATTGCAATCATAAAGAGATATAAACTAAGCACTTCACTATGCCATTCATAACAGTGAATAAGTATTCTGTGAAATATAGCCTAAGAGACCCACACGGTGCACACACTGTCACCTTTACACACGTGGGACAAGGAGTCTCCGGAGATCACATAAGTAAAACTCACTTGACTAGCATAATGACATCTAGATTACAAGCATCATCATATGAATCTCAATCATGTAAGGCAGCTCATGAGATTATTGTATTGAAGTACATAGAGAGAGATGAACCACATAGCTACCGGTACAGCCCCGAGCCTCGATGGAGAACTACTCCCTCTTCATGGGAGCAGCAGCGTTGATGAAGATGGCGGTGGAGATGGCAGCGGTGTCGATGGAGAAGCCTTTCGGGGGCACTTCCCCATCCGGCAGGGTGCCGGAACAGAGACTCCTGTCCCCCAGATCTTGGCTTCGCGATGGCGGCGGCTCTGGAAGGTTTCGCGTACCGTGGCTTATTCCCTCGGGGTTTTTAGGTCAGGGACCTTATATAGGCGAAAGGGCAGCCTCGGAGGGTCGAAGGGGCGACGACACCATAGGCTGGCGCGGCCAGGGCCCAGGCCGCGCCACCCTATCATCTGGGGCCCACAGGGCCCTCCTCTGGTGGCTCTCGGGTGTTCTGGATGCTTCCGGGAAAAATAGGAACCTGGGCGTTGATTTCGTCCAATTCCGAGAATATTTCGTTACTAGGATTTCTGAAATCAAAAACAGCAGAAAACAGGAACTGGCACTTCGGCATCTCGTCAATAGGTTAGTTCCGGAAAACGCATAAATATGACATATAATGTGTATAAAACATGTAGGTATCATCAATAAAGTAGCATGGAACATAAGAAATTATCGATACGTTGGAGACGTATCAGCATCCCCAAGCTTAGTTCTGCTCGTCCCGAGCAGGTAAAACGATAACAAAGATAATTTCTGAAGTGACATGCCATCATAAACTTGATCATACTGTAAACATATGTAATGAATGCAGCGATCAAAAACAATGGTAATGACATGAGTAAACAAATGAATCATAAAGCAAAGACTTTTCATGAATAGTACTTCAAGACAAGCATCAATAAGTCTTGCATAAGAGTTAACTCATAAAGCAATAAATCAAAGTAAAGGTATTGAAGCAACACAAAGGAAGATTAAGTTTCAGCGGTTGCTTTCAACTTATAACATGTATATCTCATGGATATTGTCAATGTAAAGTAATATAACAAGTGCAATATGCAAGTATGTAGGAATCAATGCACAATTCACACAAGTGTTTGCTTCTTAAGGTGGAGGGAGATAGGTAAACTGACTCAACATAAAAGTAAAAGAATGGTCCTTCAAAGAGGAAAGCATCGATTGCTGTATTTGTGCTAGAGCTTTTATTTTGAAAACATGAAACAATTTTGTCAACGGTAGTAATAAAGCATATGAGTTATGTAAATTATATCTTACAAGTTGCAAGCCTCATGCATAGTATACTAATAGTGCCCGCACCTTGTCCTACTTAGCTTGGACTACCGGATCTTTGCAATGCCATGTTTCAACCAAGTGTCACAATGGGGTACCTCCATGCCGCCTGTACAAAGGTCTAAGGAGAATGCTCGCATTTTGGATTTCTCGCTTTTGATTATTCTCAACTTAGACATCCATACCGGGACAACATGGACAACAGATAATGGACTCCTCTTAAATGCATAAGCATGTAGCAACAATTATTATTCTCATATGAGATTGGGGATATATGTCCAAAACTGAAACTTCAACCATGATTCATGGCTTTAGTTAGCGGCCCAATGTTCTTCTCTAACAATTTGCATGCTCCAATCATTAAGGTGGCAGATCCTTCAGACAAGACGGACATGCATAGCAACTCACATGATATTCAATAAAGAGTAATTGATGGCGTTCCCCAGAAGCATGGTTATCGCACAACAAGCAACTTAATAAGAGATAAAGTGCATAAGTACATATTCAATACTACGATAGTTTTTAAGGCTATTTTGTCCCATGAGCTATATATTGCAAAGGTGAATGATGGAATTTTAAAGGTAGCACTCAAGCAATTTACTTTGGAATGGCGGAGAAATACCATGTAGTAGGTAGGTATGGTGGACACAAATGGCATAGTGGTTGGCTCAAGGATTTTGGATGCATGAGAAGTATTCCCTCTCGATACAAGGTTTAGGCTAGCAAGGTTTATTTGAAACAAACACAAGGATGAACCGGTGTAGCAAACTCACATAAAAGACATATTGTAAACATTATAAGACTCCACACCGTCTTCCTTGTTGTTCAAAACTCAATACTAGAAATTATCTAGACCTTAGAGAGACCAAATATGCAAACCAAATTTTAGCAAGCTCTATGTATTTCTTCATTAATAGGTGCAAAGTATATGATGCAAGATCTTAAACATGAGCACAAGAATTGCCAAGTATCACATTATCCAAGACATTTTAGCAATTACTACATGTAGCATTTCCCAATTCCAACCATATAACAATTTAACGAAGAAGAAACTTCGCCATGAATATTATGAGCTAAGAACACATGTGTTCATACGAACCAGCGGAGCGTGTCTCTCTCCCACACAAGGATGAACTTATTCAGAGAACTAAGATAACAAAACAAAAATAAAAGCACACACAGACGCTCCAAGTAAAGTACATAAGATGTGACCGAATAAAAATATAGTTTCAAGAGAAGGAACCTGATACTTTGTCGATGAAGAAGGGGATGCCTTGGGCATCCCCAAGCTTAGACGCTTGAGTCTTCTTAAAATATGCAGGGATGAACCACGGGGGCATCCCCAAGCTTAGAGCTTTCACTCCTCTTGATCATAGTATATCATACTCCTCTCTTGACCCTTGAAAACTTCCTTCACACCAAACTTCAAGCAAACTCATTAGAGGGTTAGTGCATAATCAAAAATTCACATGTTCAGAGGTGACACAATCATTCTTAACACTTCTGGACATTGCACAAAACTTCTGAAAGTTAATGGAACAAAGAAACTCATTCAACTTAACAAAAGCTGCAATGCGAAATAAAAGGCAGAATCTGTCAAAAACAGAACAGTCCGTAAAGACGAATTTTAAAATGGCACCAGACTTGCTCAAACGGAAAAACTCAAAACTAATGAAAGTTGCGTACATATCTGAGAATCACGCTCGTAAATTGGCAGATTTTTTCGAATTTTCTACAGAGACTTGTGCCAGAATTCGTGACAGACAGCAATCCCAAATATAACATCAACTTTAACATAGAAACTTTACTTGGCACAAAAACATGATAAGGAGAGGTTGCTACAGTAGTAAACAACTTCCAATACACAAATATAAAACAAAGTAATGTAGTAAAAAAAAACACATGGGTTATCTCCCAAGAAGTTCTTTCTTTATAGCCATTAAGATGGGCTCAGCAGTTTTAATGACGCACTCGCAAGAAATAGTATTTGAAGCAAAAGAGAGCATCAAGAGGCAAATTCAAAACACATTTAAGTCTAACATGCTTCCTATTCATAGGAATCTTGTAAATAAACAAGTTCATGAAGAGCAAAGTAACAAGCATAGGAAGATAAAACAAGTGTAGCTTCAAAAATTTCAGCACATAGAGAGGTGTTTTAGTAACATGAAAATTTCTACAACCATATTTTCCTCTCTCATAATAACTTTCAGTAGCATCATGAGCAAACTCAACAATATAACTATCACATAAAGCATTCTTATCATGAGTCTCATGCATAAAATAATTACTACTCCCAACATAAGCATAATCAATTTTATTAGTTGTAGTGGGAGCAAATTTAACAAAGTAGCTATCATTATTATTCTCATCATCAAATATAGGAGGCATAGTATCATCAAAGTAAATTTTATCCTCAATGCTTGGGGGACTAAAAATATCATGCTCATCAAAGCCAGCTTCCCCAAGCTTAGAATTTTCCATAGCATTAGCAATAATAGTGTTCAAAGCATTCATATTAATATGTTCCATGGGTTTTTTAATTTTCGCATCAAACCATCCATGTCTTAAATCAGGAAATAGAATAAGAAGCTCATTGTTGTCCATTATGCCTAACTAGTGTAAACAAGAAACCAAATGTCGCAATTGCAGAGTCTAAAGGAAATATCTTCGAGTACTTACAACGGCGCCGGAAAATAGCTTGGTAGCCGAGATCCGGAGTGTGAGTACCTTTTACCTTTCCTCCCCGGCAACGGCGCCAGAAAAGTGCTTGATGTCTACGGGTGCTTCTATTCTTGTAGACAGTGTTGGGCCTCCAAGAGCAGAGGTTTGTAGAACAGCAGCAAGTTTTCCCTTAAGTGGATTACCCAAGGTTTATCGAACTCAGGGAGGAAGAGGTCAAAGATATCCCTCTCATGCAACCCTGCAACCACAAAGCAAGAATTCTCTTGTGTCCCCAACACACCTAATAGGTGTACTAGTTCGGCGAAGAGATAGTGAAATACAAGTGGTATGAATGAATATGAGCAGTAGTATGGCGCCAGAAAATAGCTCGCTGGCGTGCAGTTGATGGTAGTAATATTGTAGGAAGTAAACAAGCAATAGTAACGCAGCAGTAGCAACGCAGTAAAACAGTAACAAGCAGTGATAGCAGTATTTAGGAACAAGGCCTAGGGATTAGACTTTCACTAGTGGACACTCTCAACTTTGATCACATAACAGAATAGATAAATGCATACTCTACACTCTCTTGTTGGATGATGAACACATTGCGTAAGATTACACGAACCCTCAATGCCGGAGTTAACAAGCTCCACAATTAAATGTTCATATTTAAATAACCTTAGAGTGCAAGAAAGATCGACATGACTAAACCAAGTACTAACATAGCATGCACAGTGTCACCTTCATGCTTATGTAGGAGGAATAATACACATCAATACTATCATAGCAATAGTTAACTTCGCAATCTACAAGAGATCATGATCATAGCATAAACCAAGTACTAACACGAGTGCACACACTGTCACCATTACACCGTGCAGGAGGAATAAAACTACTTTAATAACATCACTAGAGTAGCACATAGATAAATTGTGATACAAAACACATTGCAATCATAAAGAGATATAAATAAGCACTTCACTATGCCATTCATAACAGTGAATAAGTATTCTGTGAAATATAGCCTAAGAGACCCACACGGTGCACACACTGTCACCTTTACACACGTGGGACAAGGAGTCTCCGGAGATCACATAAGTAAAACTCACTTGACTAGCATAATGACATCTAGATTACAAGCATCATCATATGAATCTCAATCATGTAAGGCAGCTCATGAGATTATTGTATTGAAGTACATAGAGAGAGATGAACCACATAGCTACCGGTACAGCCCCGAGCCTCGATGGAGAACTACTCCCTCTTCATGGGAGCAGCAGCGTTGATGAAGATGGCGGTGGAGATGGCAGCGGTGTCGATGGAGAAGCCTTCCGGGGGCACTTCCCCATCCGGCAGGGTGCCGGAACAGAGACTCATGTCCCCCAGATCTTGGCTTCGCGATGGTGGCGGCTCTGGAAGGTTTCGCGTACCGTGGCTTATTCCCTCGGGGTTTTTAGGTCAGGGACCTTATATAGGCGAAAGGGCAGCCTCGGAGGGTCGAAGGGGCGACGACACCATAGGCTGGCGCGGCCAGGGCCCAGGCCGCGCCACCCTATCATCTGGGGCCCACAGGGCCCTCCTCTGGTGGCTCTCGGGTGTTCTGGATGCTTCCGGGCAAAATAGGAACCTGGGCGTTGATTTCGTCCAATTCCGAGAATATTTCGTTACTAGGATTTCTGAAACCAAAAACAGCAGAAAACAGGAACTGGCACTTCGGCATCTCGTCAATAGGTTAGTTCCGGAAAACGCATAAATATGACATATAATGTGTATAAAACATGTAGGTATCATCAATAAAGTAGCATGGAACATAAGAAATTATCGATACGTTGGAGACGTATCACATATCTAGAGAATTTACCTTTGTGTCAAGCCTAAATTGAAAAAGAACTAAAAATTGGTTAGCACCTATTCACCCCCCCCCTCTAGGTGCGTCATACGATCCTTTCAATTGGTATCAAAGCCTCGGCTCTTATTTCGGGCTTAACTGCCTAAGAGTATGTCGGATGATGCACCTGCGGAAGGGGCCGCAAAGCCGGTCTCCATGGACGATCTCAAGTCGATGGAAGCATCCTTGAGTTCCGCCATGGAAGCCCAAATGGAAAGCTTAATGAAATTTTTTTCCGAGCGCTTGCCCGCGGCTCTCTCCGTCATCCCCATCATAGAGGGAAAGGACAAGGGTGCGTTAGAAGAGGGAGGTGCTTCGGTATCCCCATCATAAAGATTTCGAATGTATTCCTTGTTTGGTCACACAATGAAATTCTTGGGTATTTGTACCATATTAGTTGGTATGAAGTGTCATACAAAACAACGCAATACAAGAATACAATGGCCTAAGTGACTGACAGGGAATATGATAGGAATGCACGTCTAGAACAAAAATAAAGTGTTATTATGTTCGTCGTTGGCATTCTATCTAGCCCTTGATACGTCTCCAACGTATCTATAATTTCTTATGTTCCATGCTAGTTTTATGACAATACCTACATGTTTTGTTCACACTTTATGATGTTTTGATGCATTTTCCGGCACTAACCTATTAACAAGATGCCGAAGCGCCAGTTCCTGTTTTCTGCTGTTTTTGGTTTCAGAAATCCTACACAGGAAATATTCTCGGAATTGGACGAAACAAAAGCCCACGGTCTTATTTTTCCACGGAGCTTCCAGAAGACCGAAGAGGAGACGGAGTGGGGCCACGAGGTGGGGACCCCATAGGGCGGCGCGGCCAAGGAGGGGCCCGCGCCGGCCTATGGTGTGGGGCCCTCGTGCCTCCTCCGACTCTGCCCTTCTGCCTACTTAAACTCTCCGTCGCGAAAACCCTAGTACCGAGAGCCACGATACGGAAAAAGTTCCAGAGACGCCACCACCGCCAATCCCTTCTCGGGGGATTCTGGAGATCGCCTCCGGCACCCTGCCGGAGAGGGGAATCATCACCGGAGGGCTCTACATCACCATGCCCGCCTCCGGACTGATGCGTGAGTAGTTCATCCTTGGACTATGGGTCCATAGCAGTAGCTAGATGGTTGTCTTCTCCTCTTGTGCTATCATGTTTAGATCTTGTGAGCTGCCTAACATGATCAAGATCATCTATTTGTAATGTCATGACCCACAAGTATAGGGGATCGCAACAGTCTTCGAGGGAAGTATTACCCAATTTATTGATTCGACACAAGGGGAGACAAAGAATACTTGTAAGCCTTAACAGCGGAGTTGTCAATTCAGCTGCACCTGGAAACAGACTTGCTCGCAAGAGTTTATCAGTAGCAACAGTTTTATAGCAGTAGGAATAGTGAAATAACAGCAGCGGTGAAATAAAGACAGCAGTAGTGATTATAGTAAATGATGACCCACAAGTATAGGGGGTGTATCGTAGTATCTTCGATAAGTAAGAATGTCGATCCCAACGAGGAGCAGAAGGTGTTGGCAGCAGCTTCGATGAAGGATTCACTGTAAATGCTCACAAACAAGTATTCAAGGGGTTTTGATGTAACAGATGAATAAAGTACGAGTAAGTAAAATGCGAGAGAAATAATTGCAGCGAGTGGCCCAATCCTTTTTAGCACAAAGGACAAGCCGGTTTGTTTACTTATAATGACCAAACATTCTTGATGACACACGGGGATTTTAGTCTAGTGCTTTCGCTTCATGTAGCTAAATAATCTTCATTGTTTTGATAAGTGTTGTGTGGGTGAACCTATGCTAATGCACCGCCCTTCCTAGGACTAATACATACTTGTGATTATACCCCTTGCAAGCATCCGCAACTACAAGAAAGTAATTAAGATAAATCTAACCACAGCCTTAAACTCTGAGATCCTGCGATCCCTCTTGCATCGATATACTAACAGGGGCTCAGGTTTCTGTCACTCCGGCAACCCCGCAATTAGCAACCGAATACAAGATGCACTCCCCTAGGCCCATAAATGGTGAAGTGTCGTGTAGTCGACGTTCACACGACACCACTAGAAGAATGACACCACAACTTAAATATCATAACATTGAATATTACTCAACCATAATTCACTACTAGCATTTAGACTTCACCCATGTCCTCAAGAACTAAACGAACTACTCACGAGACATCATATGGAATACAATCAGAGGTGATATGATGATGAATAACAATCTGAACATAAACCTTGGTTCAATGGTTTCACTCAATAGCATCTACAACAAGTAGAGAATAACACCGGGAGAGTTTCCCCTATCGAACAATCAAGATCAAACCCAAATTGTTACAGCGGTGACGAGGTGCTGCGGTGGTGATGACGGTGTAGATGGTGGAGATGATGATGATGATGATGGAGATGATGTCCAGCTCGATGACGATGGCGATGGTGTCGATTTCCCCCTCCGGGAGGGAATTTCCCCGGTGGATTCCTGCCCGCCGGAGAGCTCTTTTCTCTCTGGTGTTCTCCGCCCCGCAGAGGCGGCTGTAACTATTTTTGAGGTCCTCCCTCTGGCTTAGGTTTTCGGGACGAAGGAGTACGTGAAGAAAAGGAGGCGAAAGGGGCTGTGGGGCCCCCACACCACAGGGTGGCGCGGCCAGGCCATGGGCCGCGCCGGCCTGTGGTCTGGGCCCACCTTGGCTCCCCTCTTCTTCCCCTTCTGGCTCCCTCCATCATCTGGAAAAATAGGAATTTACGTGAAATTTCCTTCCACAGTTGATCTTCCGAAATATTGCGTTCTGACGGTGCTTTTTCCAGCAGAATCCTGGCTCCGGTGCTTGATCCTCCAATAATGATGAAATATGCAAAATAGATGAAATAACATAAGTATTGTGTCCCAATACGAGATATATCAATGAATAACAGCAAATTATGATACAAAATAGTGATGCAAATTGGACGTATCAACTCCCCCCAAGCTTAGACCTCGCTTGTCCCCAAGCGAAACTGAGCTCGATAAACAAGACCACATGTTTATGAAGTGAAGAGTCGATAAATAAAATACGGACAAGAAGCATCATATTCATTCACACAAGACATTCTAGTAAACAACTTCCTCATATAACTCATCTTGAGATAAGTAAAGAGAAATCACAAGTAAAGGTGCATGAGAAATCATAGTTGGTGATGGCAAACTTTGTTCTTGGTCAGAGAACTACTAACGGATTGTACTCCTAAGCAAAGCTTTTATATAAGAATTTTATAGCTAGGCTTTCATATTCAAGCATGACAATCTCCTCATAATCATTGATAACTTCGAAGTCATATTCATTCAGATAAAATTGGTACTAAACAAGAAAGTATAAAAGACATGATTAACTGAATCATAGCATAAATGATTGGTTCACAACAACTCAATTGCTTGCTTGAGATAGAGAGAAATAGGTTTACTGACTCAACATAAAAGTAAAAGATAGGCCCTTCGCAGAGGGAAGCAGGGATTAAATCATGTGCTAGAGCTTTTCAAGTTTTGAAATCATATAAAGGGCATAAAAGTAAGATTTTGAGCGGTGTTTGTTGTTGTCAACGAATGGTAGCGGGCACTCTAACCCCCTTGCCAAACGAACCTTCCAAGAGCGGCTCCCATGAGGGACGGCATCTCTACCAGCGAGGTAGATCATCCCCCTTCTCTTTTGTTTACACATGTATTTTAGTTTTATTAAGGATGACACTCCCCCCAACCTTGACTTTCTCAATCCATGGCTAACCGAATCCTCGGGTGCCTTCCAACATTCACATACCATGGAGGAGTGTCTATTGCAAAATTAAGTTGCTTACTGATAAATCAGAGCAAAACATGTGAAGAGAATTATTAATGAAAGTTATTAATTGGGGCTGGGAACCCCGTTGCCAGCTCTTATTGCAAAATTATTGGATAAGCGGATGTGCCACTAGTCCATTGGTGAAAGTCCTCCCAACAAGATTGAAAGATAAAACACCACATACTTCCTCATGAGCTATAAAACATTGACACAAATAAGGAGTAGTAGTTTGAATAATTTAAAGGTAGCACATGAAGTATTTACTTGGAATGGCAGAAAATACCATGTAGTAGGTAGGTATGGTGGACACAAATGGCATAGGTTTGGTCTAAGGTTATGGATGTATGAGAAGCATCTCCTCTCGATACAAGTCTTTGGCTAGCAAGGTTTGATAGCAAGCATAAAGGTTGAGGGAAACAAACAAATATACAAATGATAGAACAATCATGCATCTTTCTCATAAGCACAAGCAATTTTAACTTCAGAATACTAAACTCATTAACATAGAGATAATAGAGTAATGTATCTAAGTATATTTCTCTCTTCTAATTAAACATCAGGGTGTTGTTGCTATTGACCAATGCTAAGTTTGCCAAAACCAAATAGATTTACTTGATGCTCCCAAAGTGATATCAATACTCATGTCAAGAGTAATCATATAATGGAGATTGCAACTAAAATAAGGTGTGCAAAAAGTAAATGATAAGACTTCTCATTAATATTCCATAACGATAACTCACACCAACGGATACATAGATAACCAACTAAGAGAGATACTTCCACATTGCATACTATTCCATATGATAACTTCCCTACTCATGATATGACACTACTTGATAGTAAAAGATAAAGGTAGTGATAATGTGATACTGCGGCACTCCCCCAAGCTTGGAACAAACCAAGGGGATGCCAATACCGATGATGAATTACTCCTTCGGTGATGATGGTGATGGCTTCTTCTCACGCTTCATAAGGATCTCCTTCAGCTTCAGCTTCTCAATTTTGTAATTCTGCACCAAAACCTGAAGAGACTCATTGTTATCCGAGTGTGGCGGTGACGGCCTTGTGCTGGGATTTGAGTAATATTCCAGCATTCTGCGAAGTCGCTGGTTCTCCTCCTGAAGTATCTCCACTTCCCTTTTAAGAGCACGATATTGATCACAAAACTCATCAGCAACCCGTATTGATTCCTCCACACAAGGGAAAGAGTCGAGGTCCAGAGCAGGCGGAAGAGCTCCCTGCAAGTTATGAGAAAAAGAACGCCCAGTGTTAACCGATCCCACCAAGATTGGCTTACTCCTCGTAGTTTCCCACTCTCCTTTTGCTGATGCTATCTTCTCCTTCTCCTTATTGATCCTTTCATCCATCTCTTCCCTCCAAGGCCCCTTGTCTTTGTTGTTGGAGACCATGGTGCTTCTAGATCAAAACAAATCTGGCAGAAAACAGCTCGAAACAAAACACGACGAGAAAACGATATACGGACCTCCAGGGGTCCGGGGGATTATATAGCAAAAAATTTCGCGACATAAGGAAAGTACAAGATCGAACCAGAGTCGGAAAGGGGCAACGAGGCGGCCAGACCATAGGTCGGCGCGGGCCTAGGTCAGGCCGCGCCGGCCTATGGTGGCACGCCCTCGTGCGTCCTTTCCACTCCGTTTCGAACTTGTAATTTTTCATATTTTCCAAAAATAGCAGAAATAATGTTCGGAAAGGTAAACGCGGACTTTTTATTACCTGTACTGTTACCTATTCAAAGTCGAGTTCTGGCGGACTGTCAATTTGCCCTTTGATGAAAGCCTCCGGTGTTTCCACTTGAATAATATCAACATCAACATTATAAGAATCACCCGAGATATAATGCTTGAGTCTTTGTCCATTCACCACCTGTGTGGCATTGCCTTGGAGAGAGCTAATTTTAATTGCTCCTGAACGATACACCTCCTCAACAACATATGGTCCTTCCCACTTCGAGAGTAATTTCCCTGCAAAGAATCTGAGACGAGACCGATACAATAGGACTTTATCCCCAATATTAAACTCTCTTTTGATGATCCTTCTATCATGCCACTTCTTAACTTTTTCTTTAAAGAGTTTAGCATTTTCATAAGCTTCACTTCTCCATTCATCTAGAGAACTTAATTGCAGCAACCTCTTATTACCGGCTAATTTAGGATCTTTATTTAGTTCTCTAACAGCCCAATAAGCTTTGTGCTCTAGTTCTAAAGGTAAATGACAAGCTTTTCCATAAACCATTTTATAAGGTGACATTCCCATAGGATTCTTATAAGCAGTTCTATAAGCCCAAAGTGCTTCCTTCAATTTACTAGCCCAATTCTTTCTAGATTTATTAACAGTTTTTCCCAAGATAGCTTTAATCTCTCTATTTGATAATTCTACTTGACCACTAGTTTGAGGGTGATAAGCAGAAGCAATTCTATGATTAATACCATACTTAGCAAGAGTTTTTCTAAAACCTCCATGAATAAAATGAGAGCCTCCATCAGTCATAATATATCTAGGTACTCCAAATCTAGGAAATATAACATCTACAAGCATTTTTATAGAGGTCTCACCATCACCCTTTAGTAACATAATCAACAGCGACAAGTATATGAGTGTTACCTTCTGAAGAAGGGAAAGGACCCATGAAGTCGAATCCCCAACAATCGAATGGTTCAATAACAAGAGTATAATTCATAGGCATTTCATTGCGTCTAGAGATATTACCAACTCTTTGACATTCATCACAAGATAAAATAAACTTCCTTGCATCTTTGAAGAGTGTTGGCCAATAAAAACCTGATTGTAGAACCTTTTGTGCGGTTCTTGTTGGAGATATGCCCAAGAGGCAATAATAAAAGTGGTTATTATATATCTTTATGTTTATGATAAATGTTTATATACCATGCTATAATTGTATTAACTGAAACATTGATACATGTGTGATATGTAAACAACAAAGAGTCCCTAGTAAGCCTCTTAACTAGCTTGTTGATTAATAGATGATTAGTTTCATAATCATGAACATTGGATGTTATTAATAACAAGGTTATATCATTGTATGAATGATGTAATGGACACACCCAATTAAGCGTAGCATAAGATCACGTCATTAAGTTATTTGCTATAAGCTTTCGATACATAGTTACCTAGTCCTTATGACCATGAGATCATGTAAATCATTTATATCGGAAAGGTACTTTGATTACATCAAACGCCACTGCGTAAATGGGTGGTTATAAAGGTGGGATTAAGTATCCGGAAAGTATGAGTTGAGGCATATGGATCAATAGTGGGATTTGTCCATCCCGATGACGGATAGATATACTCTGGGCCCTCTCGGTGGAATGTCGTCTAATGTCTTGCAAGCATATGAATAAGTTCATAAGAGACCACATACCACGGTATGAGTAAAGAGTACTTGTCAGGAGACGAGGTTGAACAAGGTATAGTATGATACCGATGATCAAACCTCGGACAAGTAAAATATCGTGTGACAAAGGGAATTGGTATCGTATGTGAATGGTTCATTCGATCACTAAAGTCATCGTTGAATATGTGGGAGCCATTATGGATCTCCAGATCCCGCTATTGGTTATTGGTCGGAGTGAGTACTCAACCATGTCCGCATAGTTCACGAACCGTAGGGTGACACACTTAAAGTTGGATGTTGAAATGGTAGTACTTGAATGTGGAATGAAGTTGGAATATTTGTTCGGAGTCCCGGATGTGATCCCGGACATCACGAGGAGTTCCGGAATGGTCCGGAGAATAAGATTCATATATAGGATGTCATTTTATGTGAATAAAATGATGCGGAAGGTTCTATGGAAGGTTCTAGAAGGTTCTAGAAAAGTCCGGAAGAAACCACCAAGGAAGGTGGAGTCCACATGGGACTCCACCTCCATGGCCGGCCAACCCTAGTGGGGGAGGAGTCCCAAGTGGACTCCCCCTTAGGGGGCCGGCCACCCCCCCTATGGAAGGTGGAATTCCCACCTCTAGTGGGAGGGAAAGTTTCCCACCATATGGAAGGTTTTGGTTTCGGGTCTTATTCGAAGACTTGGACACCAACACTTGGGATCCACCTATATAATGAGGGGCCAAGGGAGGGGGCCGACCACCCCAAGACCACAAGCTGGCCGCCCCCCATAGAGTGGCCGGCCACCCCCTCCCAAACCCTAGCTTTGCTCCTCCACTTCATATTGCCCGCATAGCTTAGCGAAGCTCCGCCGGACTTCTACACCGCCACCGACACCACGCCGTCGTGCTGTCGGATTCAAGAGGAGCTACTACTTCCGCTGCCCGCTGGAACGGGGAGGTGGACGTCGTCTTCATCAACAACCGAACGTGTGACCGAGTACGGAGGTGCTGCCCGTTCGTGGCGCCGGAACCGATCGTGATCAAGATCTTCTACGCGCTTTTGCAAGCGGCAAGTGAACGTCTACCGCAGCAACAAGAGCCTCCTCTTGTAGGCTTTGGAATCTCTTCAAGGGTGAGTCTCGACAATCCCCTCGTTGCTACCGTCTTCTAGATTGCATCTTGGCTTGGATTGCGTGTTCGCCGTAGGAAAATTTTTGTTTTCTATGCTACGTTATCCTACAGTGGTATCAGAGCCGTGTCTATGCATAGATGGTTGCACGAGTAGAACACAATGGTTTGTGGGCGTTGATGCTCTTGTTATCTTTAGTTGAGTACTTTGCATCTTTGTGGCATAGTGGGATGAAGCGGCTCGGGCTAACTTTACATGACCGCGTTCATGAGATTTGCTCCACGCTTGACATGCAACTTGTATTGCATAAGTGGCTTTGCGGGTGTCTGTCTCTCCTACTATAGTGAAGATTCAATTTACTCTTCTATTGAAAACACTAGTATCACCGTTGTGGTTCATGTTCGTAGGTAGATTGGATCTTACTCGAAAACCCTAAACCACGTAAAATATGCAAACCAAATTAGAGAACGTCTAACTTGTTTTTGCAGGGTTTGGTGATGTGATATGGCCATAATGTGATGATGAATATGTATGAGATGATCATTATTGTATTGTGGCAACCGGCAGGAGCCTTATGGTTGTCTTTAAATTTCATGTTGAGTAGTATTTCAAAGTAGTTGTAATAGTTGCTACATGGAGGACGATCATGAAGACGGCGCCATTGACCTTGGTGCTTCGCCGATGATGATGGAGATCATGCCCGTTGATGATGGAGATCATGTCTACGCTTTGGAGATCAAGATCAAAGGCGCAAAGACAAAAGGGCCATATCATATCACATATGAACTGCATGTGATGTTAATCCTTTTATGCATCTTATTTTGCTTAGATCGCGATGGTAGCATTATAAGATGATCCCTCTCACTAAAATCTCAAGATAATAAAGTGTTCATCCTTAGTAGCACCGTTATCAAGTCTTGTCGTTTCGAAGCATCTCGTGATGATCGGGTGTGATAGATTCAATAAGTACATACAACGGGTGCAAGACAGTTTTGCACATGCGGATACTAAGGTGGCCTTGACGAGCCTAGCATGTACAGACATGGTCTCGGAACACGTGATACCGAAAGGTAGAGCATGAATCATATGATTGATATGATGAACACTTTGAGTGTTCGCCATTGAAATCACACCTTTTCTCGTGATGATCGGGTTTAGGTGCGATGGATTTGGTTCGTGTGATCACTAAGACAATGCGAGGGATATTGTTTTGAGTGGGAGTTCACCTAGATTTTTAATTATGTTGAATTAAAATTTGAACTCAATTTATCATAAACTTAGTCTAAACTATTGCAAATATGTTGTAGATATGGCGTCCCCAATCAATTTTAACCAGTTCCTAGAGAAAGAAAAACTTAAGAGCAACGGTAGCAACTTCACCGACTGGTTCCGTCATGTGAGGATCTTCCTCAATGGCGGAAATCTGCAATATGTGCTTGATGCACCGCTAGGTGACCCTCCAGCAGAAACTGAAACCGATGAAGTAAAGAATGTTTACGCGACTCGGAAAACTCGGTACTCTCAAGTTCAGTGTGCCATCTTATGCAGTCTGGAATCCGATCTTCAAAAACGTTTTGAGCACCACGATCCTCATGAGTTGATAAAAGAGTTGAAGACTATTTTTGAGACTCATGCGGCCGTGGAATGCTATGAAGCATCGAAACACTTTTTCAGCTGTATGATGGAAGAAGGCAGCTCCATTAGTGAGCACATGCTCGTTATGACCGGGCATGCGAAGAAACTCAGTGACTTGGGAATAGTGATTCCTAACAGACTGGGGATTAATCGTGTCCTTCAATCACTGCCACCAAGTTACAAGAACTTTGTGATGAATTACAATATGCAGAACATGAACAAGGAGTTTCCTGAACTCTTTGGCATGTTAAAAGCTGCTGAGATTGAGATTAAGAAAGAGCACCAAGTGTTGATGGTCAATAAGACCACCAGTTTCAAGAAACAGGGCAAGTCTAAGGGAAAATTCAAGAAGGGTGGCAAGAAAGCTGCCACGCCTCCTATGAAACCTAAGAACGGCCCTAAGCCTGATGCTGATTGCTATTACTGCAAAGAGAAGGGACACTGGAAGCGTAATTGCTCCAAGTATTTGGCAGATCTGAAGAGCGGCCTTGTCAAGAAGAAGAAAGAAGGTATATCTGATATACATGTTATAGATGTTCATTTCACTGGTTCTCGTTCTAGTACCTGGGTATTTGATACTGGTTCGGTTGCTCATATTTGTAACTCGAAACAGGAACTAAAGAATAAACGACAACTGCTGAAAGATGAAGTGACGATGCGCGTTGGAAACGGATCCAAGGTCAATGTGATCGCAGTCGGGACACTTCCTCTACATCTACCTTCGGGATTAGTTTTAAGCCTAAATAATTGTTATTATGTACCCGCGTTAAGCATGAACATTATATCAGGATCTTGTTTAATGCAAGACGGTTATTCATTCAAGTCTGAGAATAATGGTTGTTCTATCTTTATGAATAATATCTTTTATGGTCGAGCACCTGAAAAGAATGGCTTATTTCTGTTAGATCTCGATAGTAGTGATACACACATACATAACATTGATGCTAAGCGAATTAAATTGAATGATAATTCTACTTATATGTGGCACTGTCGTCTTGGTCATATTGGAGTGAAACGCATGAAGAAACTCCATACTGATGGATTACTTGAATCACTTGACTTTGAGTCACTTGATAGATGCGAAGCATGTCTGATGGGAAAAATGACTAAGACTCCATTCTCGGGTATGATGGAGCGAGCTACTGACTTATTGGAAATCATACACACAGATGTATGTGGACCAATGAGTGTAGCATCGCGCGGTGGTTATCGTTATGTTCTAACCTTCACAGATGATTTGAGTAGATATGGGTATATCTATTTAATGAAACATAAATCCGAAACTTTCGAGAAGTTTAAGGAATTCCAAAGTGAAGTAGAAAATCAACGTAACAAGAAGATTAAATTTCTACGATCTGATCGCGGAGGTGAATATCTGAGTTATGAGTTTGGCATGCATTTAAAGAAATGCGGAATACTTTCACAATTGACACCGCCGGGAACACCGCAACGAAACGGTGTGTCCGAACGTCGTAATCGAACTCTCTTAGATATGGTTCGTTCTATGATGTCTCTTACTGATTTGCCGTTATCATTTTGGAGTTATGCATTAGAGACAGCCGCATTCACTTTAAATAGAGCACCATCAAAATCCGTTGAAACGACGCCGTATGAATTATGGTTTAATAAGAAACCTAAGCTGTCGTTCCTAAAAGTTTGGGGTTGCGAAGCCTATGTAAAAAAAGTTACAACCGGACAAGCTAGAACCCAAAGCGGAGAAATGCGTCTTCATAGGATACCCTAAGGAAACTATAGGGTACACTTTCTATCACAGATCCGAAGGCAAGATCTTTGTTGCTAAGAACGGAACCTTTCTTGAGAAAGAATTTCTCACTAAAGAAGTGACTGGAAGAAAAGTAGAACTCGATGAGATTGAAGAATCTCTACTCGTTGATCAGAGTAGCGCAGTACCGGAAAATGTTCCTGTACCACCTACACCAGCAACAGAGGAAGCTAATGATAATGATAATGAAACTTCAAATGAGACAGCTACTGAACCTCGCAGATCGACAAGGGATCGTGCCACTCCAGATTGGTATGATCCTTGTCTAAATGTCATGATTGTGGATAACAATGATGAAGACCCTGCGACGTATGAAGAAGCGATGATGAGCCCAGATTCCAACAAATGGCAAGAAGCCATGAAATCCGAAATGGGATCCATGTATGATAACAAAGTATGGACTTTGGTAGACTTACCTGATAGCCGCAAGGCTGTCGAGAATAAATGGATCTTCAAAATAAAAACAGATGCTGATGGTAATATTACTGTCTATAAAGCTCGACTTGTCGCAAAGGGTTTCCGACAAATTCAAGGTGTTGACTACGATGAGACTTTCTCACCTGTAGCGAAGCTAAAATCTGTGAGGATTTTGTTAGCAATAGCTGCATTTTTCGATTATGAGATTTGGCAGATGGATGTCAAAACGGCGTTCCTTAATGGAGACATTGAGGAAGAGTTGTATATGGTACAACCCAAAGGTTTTGTCGATCCTAAAAATGCTGACAAAGTATGCAAACTTCAGCGTTCAATCTATGGACTGAAGCAAGCATCAAGAAGTTGGAACCGACGCTTTGATAAGGTGATCAAAGACTTCGGGTTTATACAGTGTCATGGAGAGGCCTGTATTTACAAGAAAGTGAGTGGGAGCTCTGTAGCATTCCTGATATTATATGTAGATGACATATTATTGATTGGGAATGATATAGAACTATTAAGCAGTGTAAAGGGTTATTTGAATAATAGTTTTTCAATGAAAGACCTTGGTGAAGCATCATATATATTAGGCATCAAGATTTATAGAGATAGATCAAGACGTCTAATAGGGCTATCACAGAGTACATACCTGGACAAGATTCTGAAAAAGTTTAGAATGGACGAAAGTAAGAAAGGATTCTTACCTATGTTACCAGGCAAGGTCTTGAGTAAGACTCAAGGACCGGCTACGGCAGAAGAAAGAGAAAGGATGAGTCAGATCCCCTATGCCTCGGCAGTAGGCTCTATCATGTATGCCATGCTATGTACAAGACCGGATATAGCACATGCTGTTAGTTTGACTAGCAGATATCAAAGTGATCCAGGAATGGAACACTGGACAGCGGTCAAGAATATCCTGAAGTACTTGAAAAGAACTAAGGATATGTTTCTTTGTTATGGAGGTGACCAAGAGCTCGTTGTAACAAGTTACACCGATGCAAGTTGGAACACTGATCCTGATGACTCTAAGTCACAATGCAGGTACGTGTTTATATTGAATGGTGCTGCAGTAAGCTGGGCAAGCTCGAAGCAGTGCACGGTGGCGAAATCCTCAACAGAATCGGAGTACATAGCGGCTTCAGAGGCTTCATCAGAAGCGGTATGGATGAAGAGGTTCATTGTAGAGCTCGGTGTGGTTCCTAGTGCATTGGACCCATTTGTCATCTACTGTGATAACATGGGTGCCATCGCCAATGCACAAGAGCCAAGGTCACACAAGAGGCTGAAGCATATCAAGCTGCGTTACCACTCGATTCGCGAGTACATCGAAGATGGAGAAGTAAAGATTTGCAAAGTACACACTGATCTGAATGTAGCAGATCCGTTGACTAAAGCTCTCCCTAGGGCAAAGCATGACCAACACCAGAATGCCATGGGTGTTAGGTATATTACAATGTAATCTAGATTATTGACTCTAGTGCAAGTGGGAGACTGTTGGAGATATGCCCAAGAGGCAATAATAAAAGTGGTTATTATATATCTTTATGTTTATGATAAATGTTTATATACCATGCTATAATTGTATTAACTGAAACATTGATACATGTGTGATATGTAAACAACAAAGAGTCCCTAGTAAGCCTCTTAACTAGCTTGTTGATTAATAGATGATTAGTTTCATAATCATGAACATTGGATGTTATTAATAACAAGGTTATATCATTGTATGAATGATGTAATGGACACACCCAATTAAGCGTAGCATAAGATCACGTCATTAAGTTATTTGCTATAAGCTTTCGATACATAGTTACCTAGTCCTTATGACCATGAGATCATGTAAATCATTTATATCGGAAAGGTACTTTGATTACATCAAACGCCACTGCGTAAATGGGTGGTTATAAAGGTGGGATTAAGTATCCGGAAAGTATGAGTTGAGGCATATGGATCAATAGTGGGATTTGTCCATCCCGATGACGGATAGATATACTCTGGGCCCTCTCGGTGGAATGTCGTATAATGTCTTGCAAGCATATGAATAAGTTCATAAGAGACCACATACCACGGTACGAGTAAAGAGTACTTGTCAGGAGACGAGGTTGAACAAGGTATAGTATGATACCGATGATCAAACCTCGGACAAGTAAAATATCGTGTGACAAAGGGAATTGGTATCGTATGTGAATGGTTCATTCGATCACTAAAGTCATCGTTGAATATGTGGGAGCCATTATGGATCTCCAGATCCCGCTATTGGTTATTGGTCGGAGTGAGTACTCAACCATGTCCGCATAGTTCACGAACCGTAGGGTGACACACTTAAAGTTGGATGTTGAAATGGTAGTACTTGAATGTGGAATGAAGTTGGAATATTTGTTCGGAGTCCCGGATGTGATCCCGGACATCACGAGGAGTTCCGGAATGGTCCGGAGAATAAGATTCATATATAGGATGTCATTTTATGTGAATAAAATGATGCGGAAGGTTCTATGGAAGGTTCTAGAAGGTTCTAGAAAAGTCCGGAAGAAACCACCAAGGAAGGTGGAGTCCACATGGGACTCCACCTCCATGGCCGGCCAACCCTAGTGGGGGAGGAGTCCCAAGTGGACTCCCCCTTAGGGGGCCGGCCACCCCCCCTATGGAAGGTGGAATTCCCACCTCTAGTGGGAGGGAAAGTTTCCCACCATATGGAAGGTTTTGGTTTCGGGTCTTATTCGAAGACTTGGACACCAACACTTGGGATCCACCTATATAATGAGGGGCCAAGGGAGGGGGCCGACCACCCCAAGACCACAAGCTGGCCGCCCCCCATAGAGTGGCCGGCCACCCCCTCCCAAACCCTAGCTTTGCTCCTCCACTTCATATTGCCCGCATAGCTTAGCGAAGCTCCGCCGGACTTCTACACCGCCACCGACACCACGCCGTCGTGCTGTCGGATTCAAGAGGAGCTACTACTTCCGCTGCCCGCTGGAACGGGGAGGTGGACGTCGTCTTCATCAACAACCGAACGTGTGACCGAGTACGGAGGTGCTGCCCGTTCGTGGCGCCGGAACCGATCGTGATCAAGATCTTCTACGCGCTTTTGCAAGCGGCAAGTGAACGTCTACCGCAGCAACAAGAGCCTCCTCTTGTAGGCTTTGGAATCTCTTCAAGGGTGAGTCTCGACAATCCCCTCGTTGCTACCGTCTTCTAGATTGCATCTTGGCTTGGATTGCGTGTTCGCCGTAGGGAAATTTTTGTTTTCTATGCTACGTTATCCTACAGTTCTATCTCCAGCGTGATGTCCTCCATAAACACTACCATGACATTTACTCAATATCTCCTGTTGTTCATATTCAGGAACACATCTCCGCATAATACCATCCACTCCTTCTTTATATAAGTGTGGGTCATCCCAAAAATAATGCCTCAAGTCATAAAAGAATTTCCTCCTTTGCTGAGCTGAAAAGGTTGGAGGCAAATACTTCGAAACAATAAAGTTAGCATAATCAGCATACCAAGGGCTCTCTCGTGAGCTCACCTTTATTACAGCCAATTGTTCATTTAGAAAACTATCATTAACAGGAACAGGATCATAAGCAATATTTTCCAAACTAGACAAATTATCAGCAACAGGATTATCAACACCTTTCCTATCTATAATATGTAAATCAAATTTTTGCAACAGAAGTACCCACCTAATAAGCCTTGGCTTAGCATCTTTATTTGTCATAAGGTATCTAATTGCAGCATGATCAGTATGAATCGTGACTTTTGAATCAACAATATAGGGTCTAAACTTGTCACAAGCAAAGACTACAACTAACAATTCCTTTTCAGTTGTAGCATAATTTCTTTGAGCAGCATCAAGAGTCTTACTAGCATAATGAATAACATTTAATTTTTTATCTACCCGCTGTCCAAGAACAGCGCCTACAGCAAAATCACTAGCATCACACATAATTTCAAAAGGCAAATTCCAATCAGGAGGTTCGACTACAGGAGCAGTTGTTAAGGCTTTCTTTAGAGTTTCAAAAGCTTCCTTACAATCATCATCAAAAACAAAAGGTACATCTTTTTGAAGAAGATTAGTAAGAGGCTTTGAAATTTTAGAGAAATCTTTAATAAATCTCCTATAAAACCCAGCATGACCAAGAACACTACGAATACCTTTAACATCCCTCGGATAGGGCATCTTCTCAATTGCTTCAACTTTAGCTCTATCAACTTCAATACCTCTCTCGGAAATTTTATGTCCCAATACAATTCCTTCATTAACCATAAAGTGGCATTTCTCCCAATTAAGAACAAGGTTAGTTTCTTCACATCTCTGCAAAACTTTATCGAGGTTTCGCAAGCAATTATCAAAAGAATTCCCATAGACAGAAAAATCATCCATGAACACCTCTACAATACTTTCACAAAAACCATGAAAAATAGCAGACATGCATCTTTGAAAAGTAGCAGGAGCATTACATAAACCAAAAGGCATACGCCTATAAGCATAAGCGTGGTTTTCTCTTGATCTTTAGCTTTAACAGCAATTTCTGAAAACCCAGAATAACCATCAAGAAAGCAAAAATGAGTATTTTTAGATAACCTTTCTAGCATTTGATCAATAAAGGGTAAAGGGTAATGATCTTTCTTAGTAACTTTATTAACTTTTCGAAAATCAATGCACATTCTATACCCTACCACTATTCTTTGAGGAATAAGCTCATCATTATCATTAGGCACAACAGTCATTCCTCCTTTCTTAGGAACACAATGCACAGGACTAACCCATCTACTATCAGCAATAGGATATATAATACCAGCTTCAAGAAGTTTTAATACCTCGTTCCTTACCACCTCTTTCATCTTTGGAATTAGACGACGTTGATGTTCAACAACAGGCTTTGCATCATCTTCCATATTGATAGCATGTTGGCAAATAGAAGGAGAAATCCCTTTCAAATCATCAAGAGTATAACCAATAGCTCCTCGGTGTTTCTTCAATATTTCCAATAACCTTTCTTCCTCAATCTCTGAAAGCTTAGAACTAATAATAACAGGATATATTTTCTTATCATCAATATGAGCATATTTAAGATTATCAGGTAAAGGCTTTAAATCAAAAACAGGATCTTCCTTTGGTGGCGGTGTTGTACCCAAATCTTCCACCGGTAAATCATGCTTGAGAATAGGTTGGCGAAGAAAAATTTCCTCAAGCTCATCTCTTTCTTTCCTAAAAGCTTCACTTTCACTATTCTCCAAATGTTGCTGCAAAGGATTATTAGGAACAAGAACAATAGATGCACACTGCTCCATTTTAAAATCATTACTAGGCAAGTCAGCTTTATAAGGAGTTTTGGTAAATTTAGAAAAGTTAAATTCATAAGGTTCACCAGCAAATCTAGTCAAAATTTTCTCTTTCTTACAATCTATAACAGCTCCACAAGTATTTAGAAAAGGTCTACCAAAAATGATAGGACAATGATCACTAGCAGCAGAACCAAGTACCAAAAAGTCAGCAGGATATTTAATCTTACCACATAGAACTTCCACATCTCGAACAATACCAATTGGAGAAATAGTTTCTCTATTAGCCAGATGAATAACCACATCAATATCTTCAAGTTCACAAGAATCAATTTCGTGCATAATCTCCGTGTAAAGCTCATAAGGAATAGCACTAACACTTGCACCAATATCACATAAACCATAATAGCAATGATCACCAATTCTAACAGATAGCATAGGAACACTAACTTGTTTGGGTTTATTAGGATGTGAAACAATATTAGAAGCATCTTCACAGAAAATAATATGACCATCCTCCACATTTTCAGTCACAAGATCTTTAACTATTGCAACAGCAGGTTCAATTTTAATTTGTTCTTCAGGTTCTTTAGGTTTCTTTTCACTTTTATTAACAGCACTAGATATGACAGAGTACTCCTTCATTTTAGCAGGGAAAGGAGTTTTTTCAATATAAGCTTCAGGAATAACATTATCAACAGTTTCAACCACTACACATTTGTTTACAGATGAATCAACTTTATCTTTATACGGTTCATGATACTTATCAAAATTCTTCTTAGGCAATTCATAATGAGAGGCAAAAGCTTTATAAAGATTTGCAACAACTTGGGAATCAAGACCATATGTAGCACTCATATTACGAAATTTATCAGTATCCATAAAAGCTTCAATGCATTTATAATCATAAATTATACCTGATTCTCTATCTTTGTCGTTCTCCCATCCTTCAGTATTTTCTTGGATCCGATCAAGAAGGTCCCTTTTAAACTCTTCTTTGTTGCGTGTAAATGATCCAGAACAAGAAGTATCCAGCAAGGTCTTGTCTTGAAAAGAAAGTCTTGCATAGAAATTATCAATAATAACATTACCAGGAAGCTCATGAATGGGACATTTGAGCATTAAAGGCTTCAATCTCCCCCAAGCTTGGGCAATACTCTCTCCATCATGAGGCCAGAAATTATATATGCGGTTCCGATCTTTGTGAATTTCACTTGGAGGATAAAATTTGGAATAAAATAAAGGCACAATGTCCTCCCAATCAATAAAATCACCATTCTTCAGCAATTTATACCAATGTGCCGCTTTACCAGACAGCGATATAGTGAATAGTTTCTTTCTAACTTCATTCATAGAAATACCTGCACATTTGAATAACCCGCATAATTCATGCAAAAACAATAAATGATCACCAGGATGGACAGTTCCATCCCCTTCATAGCGGTTATCCATAACACGTTCAATAATTTTCATAGGTATTTTATGTTGGAGATATGCCCAAGAGGCAATAATAAATGGTTATTATATATCTTTGTGTTTATGATAATGTTTACATACCATGCTATAATTGTATTAACCGAAACATTGATACATGTGTGATATGTAGACAAACAAGAAGTCCCTAGTATGCCTCTTAAACTAGCTTGTTGATTAATGGATGATTAGTTTCATAATCATGAACATTGGATGTTATTAATAACAAGGTTATGTCATTGTATGAATGATGTAATGGACACACCCAATTAAGCGTAGCATAAGATCTCGTCATTAAGTTATTTGCTATAAGCTTTCGATACATAGTTACCTAGTCCTTATGACCATGAGATCATGTAAATCACTTATACCGGAAAGGTACTTTGATTACACCAAACACCACTGCGTAAATGGGTGGCTATAAAGGTGGGATTAAGTATCCGGAAAGTATGAGTTGAGGCATATGGATCAACAGTGGGATTTGTCCATCCTGATGACGGATAGATATACTCTGGGCCCTCTCGGTGGAATGTCGTCTAATGTCTTGCAAGCATATGAATAAGTTCATAAGAGACCACATACCACGATACGAGTAAAGAGTACTTGTCAGGAGACGAGGTTGAACAAGGTATAGAGTGATACCGAAGATCAAACCTCGGACAAGTAAAATATCGCGAGACAAAGGGAATTGGTATTGTATGTGAATGGTTCATTCGATCACTAAAGTCATCGTTGAATATGTGGGAGCCATTATGGATCTCCAGATCCCGCTATTGGTTATTGGTCAGAGTGAGTACTCAACCATGTCCGCATAGTTCACGAACCGTAGGGTGACACACTTAAAGTTGGATGTTGAAATGGTAGTACTTGAATATGGAATGGAGTTCGAATATTTGTTCGGAGTCCCGGATGAGATCCCGGACATCACGAGGAGTTCCGGAATGGTCCGGAGAATAAGATTCATATATAGGAAGTCATATTCCAAGTTTGGAAATGATCCGGTGCATTTATGGCAGGTTCTAGAAGGTTCTAGAAAAGTCCGGAAGAAATCACCATGGAAAGTAGAGTCCCGGAGGGACTCCACCTTGCATGACCAGCCAACCCTAAAGGGGAGGAGTCCATGGTGGACTCCCCTAGGGTGGCCGGCCAAACCCCCTCATGGAAAGGGGGAATCCCACCCCAAGTGGGATTCCCACCTTGGGTAGGTTTTCCCACATATGGGAGGTTTTAGTGTTGGGGTCTTATTCGAAGACTTGGACTAGAACTCTTGGTGCTTCCACCTATATAATGAGGAGGAGAGGGAGGGGGGCAGCCACTCTTTGGCTCAGCCTTGGCCGCACCCCTTAGAGGGCCGACGCCCAACCCCCCTCTCTCCCCAAACCCTAGCGGTCTCTCTCCTCCACCACATCCCGCACGCTTTAGCGAAGCTCCGCCGGATTTCTCCACCACCACCGACACCACGCCGTCGTGCTGTCGGATTCAAGAGGAGCTACTACTTCCGCTGCCCGCTGGAACGGGGAGGTGGACGTCGTCTTCATCAACAACCGAACGTGTGACCGAGTACGGAGGTGCTGCCCGTTCGTGGCGCCGGAACCGATCGTGATCAAGATCTTCTACGCGCTTTTGCAAGCGGCAAGTGATCGTCTACCGCAGCAATAAGAGCCTACTCTTATAGGCTTTGGAATCTCTTCAAGGGTTAGTCTTGATCATCCCCTCGTTGCTACCGTCTTCTAGATTGCATCTTGGCTTGGATTGCGTGTTCGCGATAGGAAATTTTTTGTTTTCTATGCTACGTTCTCCTACAGTGGTATCAGAGCCGTGTCTATGCATAGATGGTTGCACGAGTAGAACACAATGGTTTGTGGGCGTTGATGCTCTTGTTATCTTTAGTTGAGTACTTTGCATCTTTGTGGCATAGTGGGATGAAGCGGCTCGGGCTAACTTTACATGACCGCGTTCATGAGATTTGCTCCACGCTCGACATGCAACTTGTATTGCATAAGTGGCTTTGCGGGTGTCTGTCTCTCCTACTATAGTGAAGATTCAATTTACTCTTCTATTGAAAACACTAGTATCACCGTTGTGGTTCATGTTCGTAGGTAGATTGGATCTTACTCGAAAACCCTAAACCACGTAAAATATGCAAACAAAATTAGAGAACGTCTAACTTGTTTTTGCAGGGTTTGGTGATGTGATATGGCCATAATGTGATGATGAATATGTATGAGATGATCATTATTGTATTGTGGCAACCGGCAGGAGCCTTATGGTTGTCTTTAAATTTCATGTTGAGTAGTTTTTCAAAGTAGTTGTAATAGTTGCTACATGGAGGACGATCATGAAGACGGCGCCATTGACCTTGGTGCTTCGCCGACAATGATGGAGATCATGCCCGTTGATGATGGAGATCATGTCCGTGCTTTGGAGATGAAGATCAAAGGCGCAAAGACAAAAGGGCCATATCATATCACATATGAACTGCATGTGATGTTAATCCTTTTATGCATCTTATTTTGCTTAGATCGCGACGGTAGCATTATAAGATGATCCCTCACTAAAATCTCAAGATAATAAAGTGTTCATCCTTAGTAGCACCGTTATCAAGTCTTGTCGTTTCGAAGCATCTCGTGATGATCGGGTGTGATAGATTCAATAAGTACATACAACGGGTGCAAGACAGTTTTGCACATGCGGATATTAAGGTGGCCTTGACGAGCCTAGCATGTACAGACATGGTCTCGGAACACGTGATACCGAAAGGTAGAGCATGAATCATATGATTGATATGATGAACACTTTGAGTGTTCGCCATTGAAATCACACTTTTTCTCGTGATGATCGGGTTTAGGTGCGGTAGATTTGGTTCGTGTGATCACTAAGACAATGCGAGGGATATTGTTTTGAGTGGGAGTTCACCTAGTGTTTTAATTATATTGAATTAAAATTTTGAACTCAATTTATCATAAACATAGTCTGAGTAGTATTTTGAATTAATTTTGTAGTATTGGCATCCGTTTACTACTATGCGCTAGTCTTGTTATTGAGATAGAAATACTGTTAAAATCTGATAAGAAACTTTACGGATTAGTACCGTATTGTTAAAGAATCAAGAATTGATTAAGTCCTATTGCAAACTTTTAGTGAAACTCACTTTGATGATTCAGAGAGCTATGGTTTCAATTAGTACCTAAAGTTATCTTGTCTCCGTGAAACTTGAAGTTCAAATCTGTTTGAAAAGTAAGGAGCTGAAAATCTAGTTTTCAGAAATAATCAAGGTATGAGATATATATGATATCTAAGACTTTATTGCAAGATGATAGAATATAATTTGGTGAGACTACATAAACTCATAAGTTTTATGGGAATGTATGAAGGTTGAAGACGCCAGGCGTCACAATCCTCCAACTATTGGAGCACTAACGATATTCGCATATCCATGAAGTTATCATCCTTAGTATGCACCGTTGCTAAGACTCGTCGTATCGAAGCATCACGTGATGATCGGGTGTTATAGATTCTACGTGTGCTTACAATGGGTGCAAGCCAGATTTGCACATACAAATACTAAGGTTAAACTTTATGAGCCTAGCATGTACAGACATGGTCTCAAAAAGTTGTCATGAATTGATGGATAAAATTATGAGTGAAATTGTTCATCATAGTTACTAATAAGTGAAATCTAGAACACTTGTCATATGATGAACAACTTCAAAGTAAAAACCTCAAGGTTATTGGTATTTGACCAACAAACCTAGAAGTTATTGATGTTAAAGTGTTTTTCTGAATAATGAGGAAAGCTAAAAGAGAAACTGCAAAAGATATTCTGGCAGAAATAAAGAAAAGACTAGAAAGTCTAGCTCAGGTGTATATAAATGATATACATGTTATGGATGTATTCCTAGTTTAGTCACACAATGAAATTCTTGGGTATTAGTGCTATATTGGTTGGTATGAAGTGTCATACAAAACAACACAATACAAGAATACAATGGCCTAAGTGACTGACAAGGAATATGATAGGTATGCACGTCTGGAACAAAAATAAAGTGTTATTATGTTCATCGTTGGCATTCTATCTAGCCCTTAGAATTTATAATAAAGAACTTAATAATTGTTATTTTGCTCTGGTCAAATAATGAGTTGTTCAAATTATGACATTACTCCATGTATGATGGATAAGTTATTATAAATCTTAATGGTGAAACACACATACATAACACTGACGCTAAAATGCCATAAGGCAAATGATTTGAATTCCACTTATTTGTGGAACCGCCATTTAGGTCATGTTAGAAAGGAACGCATGAAGGAACTCCATGCAAATGGATTTTTGGAGTCATTTGATTTTTGAATCGTTTGGCGTTTGCAAATCTTTTCTAAAGAGAATGACTAAAATACCGTTCATAGGCCAAGAGTTGAAACGGGCAACTAACTTAGTGGAAATATACATGATGATGTATGTAGTTCACTGGGCATAGTTGTGTGCGGGAGATTCTTCTACTTCATGAAAACTTCCAACAATGAATTGAGTATAAATGTGGATATATTCAATAAGAAATAAGTTTGAAACATTTGAATAGATTCAAATAAATTTCAGCATGAAGTGGAAATCATCGTAATAGAAAAGTCAAATATCTATGATTGGATCATGGTAGAAATATTTGAATTACGAGTTTTAGCGAACATCTAAGAGAGTTATGAAATTGTTCTACAACTCACATTTCTTGGAGTATCATAATGATGATATAGTATCCAAGATATGTATCCAAACCTTGTTGGATTAATGATGAGATAAAATATTATGACGCCATTATATTTTTGTGGATTATGCTTTAGTGACTACCGCTTTTACACTGAATAGAGCATCATCATGATCCGTTGAAATGACACCATACGAGTTATGGTATGGGTATAAACCCTAATAGTCTTTCTTTAAATTTTGGTCTAAGAGTTTACAACCAAAATCGGATGAATGTCTTTGTTGGTTATCCCAGAGAATTAATTGGGAATTCTTCCCACGAGACAAAGACAAAAGTGTTTGTCAATGTTTCTTATTTCCGAGAAATTGTTTCTAGTGAAGTATTTGAGTGGGAGGACAATATAATTTGATAAGGTTTATGAACCTGAGCATAATGATCAGAGTAGCGCAACATCGGAATTTGTTTCGGAAGCAGCCACGACGATCATGGCTCCCATGACTACAAAGTGTTTTAGCCATGGAGATCGAAGTACATATTGAACCTTGTAGGTATGGTTTACTTTGTGATCAAATAAATGATTTGTGAACAAAGGATTGATTTTGAATAATGATAAACCAACTACAAACAAAGAAGTTATGATGGGCCCTGACTCCGTTAAAATGGCTATACGCCATGAAATCCAAGATAGATGAATACTTTTTGAAAGTAAATGGATCTATAAAATTGATGAACTTGGATGGAATATCCTTGAATAAGCTCGACTTGTCGAAAAGTTGTTTACGACAAAGTTCAAAGAGTTGACTACGATAAGATTAGATCTTCCGTAGTAATGCTTATAGTCTATGTGGATTATTCTAGTAATCGCTACATATTTCTTTCATGAGATATGATAGTAGGATGGCAAAATACATTGCTTAACAGAAGTGTGTATTAAAGGTGTATACAAGATACAACCAAGAGTTTTGCTGGTCCGTGGAATACTAGATAGGTATACGAACTTCAATTGGATGAAGTAAGTATCACGGAGTTAGAATCTTCACCAGATGAAATAGTCAAAGAGTTTTTGATTTCATCAGAGACGATGAAGAGGCTTGCATTTGCAAGAAATTAAGTGGGAGCGCTAAGACACATTTATAATACTTTATGTAGGTGACATATAGTTGGTTATAAATGATGTAATTATATACTTGATTAAAAGGTTTCATTGAGAATTAACTTCAATGAAAGGATATGGACTGAAACAAATTTAGTGTCAAGATCTATGAAGATAGATTGAAACACATAAATAAGTTTAAGTCAAAGTACATATGATAGATATTGAAGTAGTTCAATATAGAAATATTAAGAAAATGTTCTTGTCATGTGAAGGTTTAACAAGACTTGAGTGTATCTGACACTCAATGAGTAAAAACACATGAGTGATTATAGATCACGAATAACATGTACACAATCAGATATCATGTGCTATAAAGTGTTATGAGCATATACCAGAATGATTCATATGATGATCATTGAACGACAGTAAGAATATCCTTAAGTACTTTTAGAAGAACTAAGGATATATATTTTTTTTTGTATGAAGAAATGACAAACAAATCGCTGTAAGGTGTTACACCGATATTGGTTTTGTCACATATAAAATATAATTTCAAATCTCAAATTAGACTAAGTGTTGTTTAAAAGGTAGCACAATGAGCTAGAAGTTGTCTATGCTAGATTTAGAAGAGTTCTAAATATTGTGATGGATTCTACAAAAGAAGGCAGAATATGTCATTGTTTTGACAATGACAAAGGATGTTAAGTCAGGAGGTTCTTTGAGAATTTGGTGTAGTTCCGACAAAGTCAGAACTTTGAAGCTATATTGTGTGTGACAATATTAGTGACATATTTCAGACCGCGAAATTAAGGTTCCACCAGAGGACTAAGCATATATGCCGACTCATTTGGAAAATGAGTGATGCGCTGAGACGCATATGAATTACAAAATACATACGTTTCTGAGCATGTCAGAACCGTTGACTAAAACCTCTCCCGTGAGCAAAACATGATAAAGCACCAGAAGGCCAAGGTGTTATATCTTTACATATGTAAACTAGATTATTGACTCTAGTGCAAGTGGGAGAATGTTGGAGATATGCCCAAGAGGCAATAATAAATGGTTATTATATATCTTTGTGTTTATGATAATGTTTACATACCATGCTATAATTGTATTAACCGAAACATTGATACATGTGTGATATGTAGACAAACAAGAAGTCCCTAGTATGCCTCTTAAACTAGCTTGTTGATTAATGGATGATTAGTTTCATAATCATGAACATTGGATGTTATTAATAACAAGGTTATGTCATTGTATGAATGATGTAATGGACACACCCAATTAAGCGTAGCATAAGATCTCGTCATTAAGTTATTTGCTATAAGCTTTCGATACATAGTTACCTAGTCCTTATGACCATGAGATCATGTAAATCACTTATACCGGAAAGGTACTTTGATTACACCAAACACCACTGCGTAAATGGGTGGCTATAAAGGTGGGATTAAGTATCCGGAAAGTATGAGTTGAGGCATATGGATCAACAGTGGGATTTGTCCATCCCGATGACGGATAGATATACTCTGGGCCCTCTCGGTGGAATGTCGTCTAATGTCTTGCAAGCATATGAATAAGTTCATAAGAGACCACATACCACGATACGAGTAAAGAGTACTTGTCAGGAGACGAGGTTGAACAAGGTATAGAGTGATACCGAAGATCAAACCTCGGACAAGTAAAATATCGCGAGACAAAGGGAATTGGTATTGTATGTGAATGGTTCATTCGATCACTAAAGTCATCGTTGAATATGTGGGAGCCATTATGGATCTCCAGATCCCGCTATTGGTTATTGGTCAGAGTGAGTACTCAACCATGTCCGCATAGTTCACGAACCGTAGGGTGACACACTTAAAGTTGGATGTTGAAATGGTAGTACTTGAATATGGAATGGAGTTCGAATATTTGTTCGGAGTCCCGGATGAGATCCCGGACATCACGAGGAGTTCCGGAATGGTCCGGAGAATAAGATTCATATATAGGAAGTCATATTCCAAGTTTGGAAATGATCCGGTGCATTTATGGCAGGTTCTAGAAGGTTCTAGAAAAGTCCGGAAGAAATCACCATGGAAAGTAGAGTCCCGGAGGGACTCCACCTTGCATGACCAGCCAACCCTAAAGGGGAGGAGTCCATGGTGGACTCCCCTAGGGTGGCCGGCCAAACCCCCTCATGGAAAGGGGGAATCCCACCCCAAGTGGGATTCCCACCTTGGGTAGGTTTTCCCACATATGGGAGGTTTTAGTGTTGGGGTCTTATTCGAAGACTTGGACTAGAACTCTTGGTGCTTCCACCTATATAATGAGGAGGAGAGGGAGGGGGGCAGCCACTCTTTGGCTCAGCCTTGGCCGCACCCCTTAGAGGGCCGACGCCCAACCCCCCTCTCTCCCCAAACCCTAGCGGTCTCTCTCCTCCACCACATCCCGCACGCTTTAGCGAAGCTCCGCCGGATTTCTCCACCACCACCGACACCACGCCGTCGTGCTGTCGGATTCAAGAGGAGCTACTACTTCCGCTGCCCGCTGGAACGGGGAGGTGGACGTCGTCTTCATCAACAACCGAACGTGTGACCGAGTACGGAGGTGCTGCCCGTTCGTGGCGCCGGAACCGATCGTGATCAAGATCTTCTACGCGCTTTTGCAAGCGGCAAGTGATCGTCTACCGCAGCAATAAGAGCCTACTCTTATAGGCTTTGGAATCTCTTCAAGGGTTAGTCTTGATCATCCCCTCGTTGCTACCGTCTTCTAGATTGCATCTTGGCTTGGATTGCGTGTTCGCGATAGGAAAATTTTTGTTTTCTATGCTACGTTCTCCTACATTTTATATGGTACTACTTCCTCACCTGGCGCTTCATCCACTACCGTTGCAGTAGTAGTAGATTTCCCAAATAGAAATTGAAGAGAAGATCTCTCCATAATGACTTATAGCAGCAGGAAGAAATAAAATCAGCACAAACAGTAAAGGTTTTCCTTACCAATTCCACTTACCAATAGCGCTTCACTCCCCGGCAACGGCGCCAGAAAATAGTCTTGATGACCCACAAGTATAGGGGGTGTATCGTAGTATCTTCGATAAGTAAGAATGTCGATCCCAACGAGGAGCAGAAGGTGTTGGCAGCAGTTTCGATGAAGGATTCACTGTAAATGCTCACAAACAAGTATTCAAGGGGTTTTGATGTAACAGATGAATAAAGTACGATTAAGTAAAATGCGAGAGAAATAATTGCAGCGAGTGGCCCAATCCTTTTTAGCACAAAGGACAAGCCGGTTTGTTTACTTATAATGACCAAACGTTCTTGAGGACACACGGGGATTTTAGTCTAGTGCTTTCGCTTCATGTAGCTAAATAATCTTCATTGTTTTGATAAGTGTTGTGTGGGTGAACCTATGCTAATGCACCGCCCTTCCTAGGACTAATACATACTTGTGATTATACCCCTTGCAAGCATCCGCAACTACAAGAAAGTAATTAAGATAAATCTAACCACAGCCTTAAACTCTGAGATCCTGCGATCCCTCTTGCATCGATATACTAACGGGGGCTCAGGTTTCTGTCACTCCGGCAACCCCGCAATTAGCAACCGAATACAAGATGCACTCCCCTAGGCCCATAAATGGTGAAGTGTCGTGTAGTCGACGTTCACACGACACCACTAGAAGAATGACACCACAACTTAAATATCATAACATTGAATATTACTCAACCATAATTCACTACTAGCATTTAGACTTCACCCATGTCCTCAAGAACTAAACGAACTACTCACGAGACATCATATGGAATACAATCAGAGGTGATATGATGATGAATAACAATCTGAACATAAACCTTGGTTCAATGGTTTCACTCAATAGCATCTACAACAAGTAGAGAATAACACCGGGAGAGTTTCCCCTATCGAACAATCAAGATCAAACCCAAATTGTTACAGCGGTGACGAGGTGCAGCGGTGGTGATGACGGTGTAGATGGTGGAGATGATGATGATGATGACGGAGATGATGTCCAGCTCGATGACGATGGCGATGGCGTCGATTTCCCCCTCCGGGAGGGAATTTCCCCGGCGGATTCCTGCCCGCCGGAGAGCTCTTTTCTCTCTGGTGTTCTCCGCCCCGCAGAGGCGGCTGTAACTCTTTTTGAGGTCCTCCCTCTGGCTTAGGTTTTCGGGACGAAGGAGTAAGCGAAGAAAAGGAGGCGAAAGGGGCTGTGGGCCCCCCACACCACAGGGTGGCGCGGCCAGGCCATGGGCCGCGCCGGCCTGTGGTCTGGGCCCACCTTGGCTCCCCTCTTCTTCCCCTTCTGGCTCCCTCCGTCATCTGGAAAAATAGGAATTTACGTGAAATTTCCTTCCACAGTTGATCTTCCGAAATATTGCGTTCTGACGGTGCTTTTTCCAGCAGAATCCTGGCTCCGGTGCTTGATCCTCCAATAATGATGAAACATGCAAAATAGATGAAATAACATAAGTATTGTGTCCCAATACGAGATATATCAATGAATAACAGCAAATTATGATACAAAATAGTGATGCAAATTGGACTTATCAGTAAACAGCAAGATTAAAATACTGTAGGCACAGGGACGGATTAACAGGCGTTGCATGGATGAGAGAAACTCATATAACAATCAAAGCAAGGGCATTTGCAGATAATAATAAAACGGTATCCAAGTACTAATCAATCAATAGGCATGTGTTCCATATATAGTCGTACGTGCTCGCAATGAGAAACTTGCACAACATCTTTTGTCCTACCAGCCGGTGGCAGCCGGGCCTCTAGGGAAACTACTGGAAATTAAGGTACTCCTTTTAATAGAGTACCGGAGCAAAGCATTAACACTCCGTGAACACATGTGATCCTCACATCACTACCATCCCCTCCGGTTGTCCCAATTTCTGTCACTTCGGGGCCATTGGTTCCGGACAGCGACATGTGTATACAACTTGCAGGTAAGATCATAAACAACGAATATCTTCATGAATCAATAACATGTTCAGATCTGAGATCATGGCACTCGGGCCCTAGTGACAAGCATTAAGCATAACAAGTTGCAACAATATCATAAAAGTGACATCTACGGATACTAGGCACTATGCCCTAACAATCTTATGACTATTACATGACCAATCTCATCCAATCCCTACCATCCCCTTCAGCCTACAGCGGGGGAATTACTCACACATGGATGGGGGAAACATGGCTGGTCGATGGAGAGGCGTTGGCGGTGATGGCGGTGAAGATCTCCTCCAATTCCCCGTCCCGGCGGAGTGCTAGAACGGAGACTTCTGGCTCCCGAGACGGAGTTTCGCGATGTGGCGGCTCTCTGGAGGGTTTCTGGCGACTTCGACTTCTCTCCGTGCGTTTTTAGGTCGAGGGCGATAAGTAGTCCGAAGGAGGGCGTCGGGGGCCAGCCGAGGGGGCCACACACTAGGGCCGCGCGGGCCCCCCCTGGGCCGCGCCGGCCTAGTGTGTGGGGCCCTCGTGCCCCCACCTGGCTTGCCCTTCTGGCTCCGTGAGTCTTCTGGGAAAATAGGGCCTTCTGTATAAATTCCGAGGTTTTTCCTGAAAGTTGGATTTCTGCACAAAAACGAGACACCAGAGCAATTCTGCTGAAAACAGCGTTAGTCCGTATTAGTTGTATCCAAAATACACAAATTAGAGGCAAAACAATAGCAAAAGTGTTCGGGAAAGTAGATACGTTTTGGACGTATCATAATGCTACATGTTGTGTTTTGCCTCTAAGAATATTATACTAAGAATGACAGTTGTGCTCTCAAGATAGTGCTCAAAGAAAGAATGGAGACACAACATAAAAGTAAAAGATTGACCCTTCGCATAGGGAAGCAGGGATTAACATGCGCTAGAGCTTTTCATTTTTAAAACAGGAGTAAAATTATTTTGAGAAGTGCTTGTTGTTGTCAACGAATGGTAATGGGTACACTAACTACCTCATCAACCGGACTCCCAAGAGCGGCTCCCATGAATTATTTGTATGTTTATGTGGCACTCCTTCCAACCTTTCTTACACAAACCATGGCTAACCGAATCCTCGGGTGCCTGCCAACAATCACATACCATGAAGGAGTGCCTTTTTATTTAAGTTTTATTATGATGATGACACTCCCCCCAACCTTTGCTTACACAAGCCATGGCTAACCGAATCCTTCGGGTGCCGTCCAACAATCACAAACCATGGAGGAGTGTCTATTTAAGTTAATTAATTTGGGACTGGGAATCCCATTGCCAGCTCTTTTTGCAAAATTATTGGATAAGCGGATGTGCCACTAGTCCATATGAGAGTCCGTCAAAAGTAAATGACAAGGTTGAAAGCTAAACACCACATACTTCCTCATGAGCTATGAAACATTAACACAAATTGAGAAGCATTTTGAAAGTTTTAAAGGTAGCGCATGAGAATTTACTTGGAATGGTTTGAAATGCCATGCATAGGTATTTATGGTGGACACTTTGGAACAACTTGGTTTTCAGGTGTTTGGAAGCACGAGCGGCGTTCCCGCTCAGTACAAGTGAAGGCTAGCAAAAGACTAGGGAGCGACAAATCAAGAGAGCAGTAACTGTCATAATCATGCTTGCGGCAAAATAAATTAACGGAGGCATAAAAGTGATACAAGAACTCTGAAGCAATATAAATCATCGAGGCTTAATTGACTTTTTGTTGAGTCATATGCATGCGTGAGCATGTGCCAAGTCGATATAAATGAATTAGTCAGAGGAGGATACCACAATGCCATACTTACTTATGAATAAAACAATGCAAGCGAACATCCATGACATGCTACTCATATTAATAAATTGGAGCTAAACATGAGAGATCATGAACTACTAGACTTTCTCAAATAACATATCCCTCACATGAACCAAATAAGCATGCTCACATGGATGAGTATATGTACAAAAATGAAAACAAATAGAGTTCATACCAGCCTCTCACCACAATCCAATTGTTGTAGATCGTCATTATTGCTTTTCACTTGTGTAGCTTGGATAATATGAAATGAAAACCACGCTCCAGCCACCAAAGACCATTGAACTCATGATGAACTTTACAAACCAAAGAAGAACAGCAAATATTTTTGGTGTTTTCGAATTGGAACAAGAACAAAAGAAACAAGAAAACAAAGCAAAATCTTTTTGGGTTTTCTTATGGCAAACTACCGATAGCAAACGAAGTAAAATAAGAGCAAAGAACAAAATAAACAAATGGTGAAGAGAAACAACAGAAATATTTTTGGTCTTTTTGTGTTTAAGGAAAGAAACAAAGCGAAAACAAAAGAATGCAAACTAACAGAAACACAGAAAAGCAGGATGACAGAAATCTGCCAAATCCTGACAGCAGTACAGAAATCGAAATTAACAAAAATCTTCCATTGCTCAGCTCAAAAAGTGTTCAACTAATGAAAGTTAGATAACAACCTGGGGCACATGCTCAAAAATTGGCAACTCAAAATATCGTTCTGGCTGTGCGTACGAATTTTTTTGGTAACAGCCCAGAATCTGTTTTTGGACAGCACTTCCCCAAATATCATCTCCCTCTCATTAGAAAACCACTCTAAGAAACTAAACAAGTGTGTACAAGTATCCAGCAACCATAATATGCAAAGAATGAGTGATGCCGGTATATATACCTCCCCCCAAGCTTAGGCTTTTGGCCTAAGTGGAGTTCATTCCCAACGAGGGTCGGAGTTCCACGCCGGTGGATCATACATGGAGTGATAATAGGGCCCCTGCGCAGAAGAATGTCGTGGAGGTTCCACATGACCATAATGTTGATATGAGGAGCTCGCTGCATCGGATGAAGAATCGGGGTGCTCCTCGGCCTCCTCCATGCCTTCCCCTTGCACGATGGCTTTCCCTTTCTATGTATGCGTTTAGCTCATTTTCTGTGATCGACCACCCTTTTCTGGCATCAAGGTTAAACAGAGCAGGTCCAGGCAATCGTACTAATTTTTCAATTTTCTTAGTTATTCTCCAATTTTTCTTATACAAATTTATCCTATAATACAGGTTGTTCAAATTAGATGTATCTGAAATAAACTCATGTTTAATCATGGAAACAACATCAAGCTTCTCTATAGAAAGCGGAATATCTAAATGGTGAGGTCCTACACCATGCATAGCTAATAAGCGAGAGGCGATAAGACCTCCACAAATTCCTCCTTTCTCACGGTTAGTAGCAAGTCTACAAGCTATTAAAGCACCCAAATTATAAGTCCTATCCTGTTGCAAAGCGGCAGCTAAGAAGGCCATATCTTGAACAGATAACTTACTCGCATTCCTTCTAGCAAGAACACACTTTGTAACGAAGTAAGCGAAGTAGCGGATAGCTGGTTGTTGAATGCTGCTAATCTTACCACCATCATCGGAGAAGCTCCTCCCATTACAAATCATGGTATAAAGATTCGAGAGCTCCCGCGGCGTTCCCCTGACCTTCTCGCGGGATCCCCACCGCGGCACTCTAATTGCTGTACAAAAATCACTGAAAGGCAAGTTGATAGTTTTGTTATAAATCTTATACCAGACCATGGGGTTAGTTTGAGACCGATGAAATTCGAAATCCTGCACAACCGACACCGTTAGTTTAGCATATTGGTGAGGTTCACCAACAGTAAAACCTTCCAACCCTGCATTGGAAATCAGTGTTTGAACATCTTGCAGGATTCCTGCATTCCGCATAAAATCCGTGCATGGGTAATAAGAGGGGTATACTCCCTCTTCACGATGAACTCTCATGACTTGCTGTACCTCCAATTCTTGTTGATTTAGTTGGTGCCTACTCCCTTCCATTTTCTGAAATTTTTCAACAATCATTATAAAATTTGATTTCAAGGTATATAATTGAGGGGAACTACTATAGGAACTTGCTAGAGTACTAAACATGCATCAAAACTAGTTTCTACCACTGAGAACAAGCATGCAAGCTCACTAAACATGTTATCTACAGCAGCAAAATATTCAAGATATACTCAACCAAACGAAATTCTAATTGGACAATCAAAGGAGTCACATACCAAGGAGCAAATGTGCCAAATTTCAGACAGAAATCTGGGCTGAGCAAGGAGATCGAGAAATCGCGAGTTCTTGAGCAGAAACGCGAGTGAGAGGAACTTGGTGCGAGTTTTTTCGGGAGAGAGAAGAGCATGGGAGAAAGAGATGATGAAGTGGGGCAAAGGGGGGCCCACACAGCAGGGTGGCGCGCCCCCCTTGCTGGCCGCGCCGGCCTGTGGGGTGCCACCCTGGGGTGCCCCACTGGTCAGCCCCAGGTGCTCCCAGGTGCCTCTTCGAAAAATAGGACTACCAGTATAATTTTTGTAATTTTTAGAGAACTTCAAAAAATGCACATTTCTGGGTGTTAAATTAATTATTCTGCACAGGAAAATGATTTCCAAAATCTTAAACAACTAAAGCATATTGCAAAACAAAAAGTGCTACAGCAAGTAAGATGAGTGGAGGGAGAAAGAAAGAAAGAAATGTTGTTTAGCTCTCTTATGCATTAAAATATACTTGTTAACAAGGTTGATCAAGTCTTGCTACCAAATAAATTTTATATGACATAAGAAGAAGTAAACCTCAAATCAATCATGTTACCTTATATTGAATTGATATGGATCCAATCACAAGAGTTTGATATTCTTCTTTAGGCTCATATATAGGACAATCAATGGATCCCACTTTGATAGTTTTCACATTAGAAATTGTATTAACTCCATATACTTTATCAATCCTCTTGGGAAAATAGACAGTATGTTCCTTATCATCAACATTGAAAGTAACCATGCCTTTATTGCAATCAATAACAGCCCCTGCAGTATTAAGAAAGGGTCTTCCAAGAATAATGGACATATTATCATCTTCAGGCATTTCCAACACAACAAAATCAGTTAATATCAAGCAATGTTGAGTTACTTGAACAGGAACATTTTCACATACACCAACAGGAATAGCGGTAGATTTATCAGCCATTTGCAAAGATATATCAGTTGGTATTAACTTATCTAAATCAAGTCTCTTATAAAGAGAAAAAGGCATTACACTAACACCCGCTCCCAAATCACATAGAGCAGTTCTAACATAATTATTCTTGATGGAACAAGGAATAGTCGGTATACCTGGGTCTCCCAGCTTCTTTGGAATCTTACCACTGAAGGAGTAATTAGCGAGCATAGTGGAAATCTCCTCATTGGGAATTTTCCTTTTGTTAGAGACAATATCTTTCATATACTTTGAATAAGGAGGCAATTTAATAGCATCAGTCAAAGGGATTTGCAAAAATAAAGGTTTCATCCAATCACAAAATTTATTATAATGTTCCTCCTCCTTTGATTTTAGTTTCTTAGCAGGAAAAGGCATTTGCTTTTGAACCCAAGGTTCTCTTTCATTACCATGTTTCTCAGCAATAAAATCTTCTTTAGTGTACTTTTTATTTTTAGCATGCTTTTTAGGTTCTTCTTCAACCTCTTCTTTATCAGGAGTATCATCCTTATCATTATCTTTATCATGTTCATTACCACTTTCAGTTTCAGCATCAGAAATAGAAATACTATTAGGATCATTAATAGTTTCAGAGGATTCTACAACATTCTTATGTTTCTTTTTCTTTTTCTTAGATGGAGCACTAGTTTTAATCAGTTGAGAATCTTGTTCAACTCTTTTAGGATGCCCTTCAGGATATAGAGGATCCTGGGTAGAAACACCACCTCTAGTTGTTACTTCATAAGCATGTTTTTCTTTAGAATTATTTCCCAACAAGTCATTTTGCACTTTAGTGAGTTGATCAATTTGAGTTTGAACCATATGAAAATGTTTAACAAGTATCTTAACATCATTGGAGGTTCTCTCCACAATATCATGCAATTCACTAATAGCTCGAGAATTTTCCATTAAATGATTCTCTACTCTCATATTAAAGTTTTCTTGCTTAACAATATAATTATCAAACTCATCTAAGCATTGAGCAGGAGGTTTTGAATACGGAATATCTTCCCTAGTAAAGCGTTGAAGAGAGTGTACCTCAATCATGGATGAAGGGGGAATTATCTCACATAAATCTTCTATAGGAGGTAAATTCTTCACATCTTCAGGTTTAATACCCTTCTCTTTAAGAGACTTCTTGGCTTCCTTCATATCTTCATCATTTAATTTAATCATACCCCTCTTCTTCACTATCGGTGTCGGGGTTGGTTCAGGTGTAGACCAATCATCATGATTCCGGCCTATTTTAGCCAATAATTCTTCAGGCGTAAATGGAGTTCTTTTCCTGAAAACACAACCAGCACAACTATCCAGGTATGCCCTAGACTCAATAGTTAGTCCACTATAAAATATATCAAGTAAATCATGCTTTTCCAAATCATGGTCAGGCTGAGCTCTAATAAGAGAGCAAAATCTCGCCCAAGCCTCAGGCAATTTCTCTCCATCTTCATGGTCAAAATTATAAATTCTCTGCAAAGCAGCGTGTTGAGCGCTAGCAGGAAAGTATTTTCGAAAGAAAACATCACGCAAGTCAATTGGACTTTTAATAGAACCAGGAGGCAAATTATTATACCAAGTTTTAGCATCATCCTTTAATGAGAAAGGAAAAAATTTAGCGACAAAATAAGTACGCATCTTGACATCATCAGAAAACACGCTACTCAGAGTAGATAACTCAATCATGTGTTCAACAGCACTTTCTTTTTCAGTACCACAAAAGGGTGTTTTCTCAACAATAGCTATATGAGTTAGATCAAGAGAAAAATCATAATCTTTATCCCTAATGTTTATAGGAGATGTGGCAAATTTAGGATCAGGAGATAGTTTATATCTAACAGCATGTTCTGCAAGCAACTTTTTAATTTTTCTTGCATCAGTAGTAGCATTGCATTTTTCAATAAAATCATCATCAAGCTCTACATAATCTTCATCAAGATCATCACTAGAATATTCAACAGACTCAGGTGAATTAACAGGTGTAGCAGCATTTTCATTAGGAGTTTCAGTATTTTCAATTTGTCTAGACTTAGCAATTGTAGCATCTAGAAAAGATCCTAACGAACCATCATTATCAAGCACAGCAGAAGCATCATCACAATTATGAGAGGAATTTTCAGATTCAGCAGAAGTACCAGCATTTGAAGCTTGTGGTGGTGAAACAAGTTTACTTATCACAGATGGTGAATCAAGAGCAGCAGAGGTACTAAGAGTTGTACCTTTTCTTGTAGTGGATGGTAATATGGCGATCTTAGTATCGCGAGGTTTACCCATGATGGAGAATTTGCAGCGAACAATATCAATCCAAGTGAACTTCCAAATAAAGCTATGCTCCCCGGCAACGGCGCCAGAAAATAGTCTTGATGACCCACAAGTATAGGGGATCGCAACAGTCTTCGAGGGAAGTATTACCCAATTTATTGATTCGACACAAGGGGAGACAAAGAATACTTGTAAGCCTTAACAGCGGAGTTGTCAATTCAGCTGCACCTGGAAACAGACTTGCTCACAAGAGTTTATCAGTAGCAACAGTTTTATAGCAGTAGGAATAGTGAAATAACAGCAGCGGTGAAATAAAGACAACAGTAGTGATTATAGTAAACAGCAAGATTAAAATACTGTAGGCACAGGGACGGATTAACGGGCGTTGCATGGATGAGAGAAACTCATATAACAATCAAAGCAGGGGCATTTGCAGATAATAATAAAACGGTATCCAAGTACTAATCAATCAATAGGCATGTGTTCCATATATAGTCGTACGTGCTCGCAATGAGAAACTTGCACAACATCTTTTGTCCTACCAGCCGGTGGCAGCCGGGCCTCTAGGGAAACTACTGGAAATTAAGGTACTCCTTTTAATAGAGTACCGGAGCAAAGCATTAACACTCCGTGAACACATGTGATCCTCACATCACTACCATCCCCTCCGGTTGTCCCAATTTCTGTCACTTCGGGGCCATTGGTTCCGGACAGCGACATGTGTATACAACTTGCAGGTAAGATCATAAACAACGAATATCTTCATGAATCAATAACATGTTCAGATCTGAGATCATGGCACTCGGGCCCTAGTGACAAGCATTAAGCATAACAAGTTGCAACAATATCATAAAAGTGACATCTACGGATACTAGGCACTATGCCCTAACAATCTTATGACTATTACATGACCAATCTCATCCAATCCCTACCATCCCCTTCAGCCTACAGCGGGGGAATTACTCACACATGGATGGGGGAAACATGGCTGGTCGATGGAGAGGCGTTGGCGGTGATGGCGGTGAAGATCTCCTCCAATTCCCCGTCCTAGCGGAGTGCCAGAACGGAGACTTCTGGCTCCCGAGACGGAGTTTCGCGATGTGGCGGCTCTCTGGAGGGTTTCTGGCGACTTCGACTTCTCTCCGTGCGTTTTTAGGTCGAGGGCGATAAGTAGTCCGAAGGAGGGCGTCGGGGGCCAGCCGAGGGGGCCACACACTAGGGCCGCGCGGGCCCCCCCTAGGCCGCGCCGGCCTAGTGTGTGGGGCCCTCGTGCCCCCACCTGGCTTGCCCTTCTGGCTCCGTGAGTCTTCTGGGAAAATAGGACCTTCTGTATAAATTCCGAGGTTTTTCCTGAAAGTTGGATTTCTGCACAAAAACGAGACACCAGAGCAATTCTGCTGAAAACAGCGTTAGTCCGTGTTAGTTGTATCCAAAATACACAAATTAGAGGCAAAACAATAGCAAAAGTGTTCGGGAAAGTAGATACGTTTTGGACGTATCATAATGCTACATGTTGTGTTTGGTGGGATCCGATGAATATGGAATACTATGTCAAGTTGATTATTGATCTATCATATATGTGTTGTTTATGTTCTTGCATGCTCTTCGTTGCTAGTAGAGGCTCTAGCCAAGTTGATACTTGTAACTCCAAGAGGGAGTATTTATGCTCGATAGTGGGTTCATGCCTCCATTGAATCTGGGACAGTGACAGAAAGTTCTAAGGTTGTGGATGTGATGTTGCCACTAGGGATAAAACATCGATGCTTTGTCTAAGGATATTTGTGTTGATTACATTACGCACCATACTTAATGCAATTGTCTGTTGTTTGCAACTTAATACTGGAAGAGGTGCGGATGCTAACCCGAAGGTGGACTTTTTAGGCATAGATGCATGCTGGATGGCGGTCTATGTTCTTTGTCGTAATGCCCTGATTAAATCTCATAGTGATCATCATGATATGTATATGAATCTTTATTTGTCAATTGCCACCTGTTATTTGTTCACCCAGCATGTTATTTATCTTATTGGAGAGACACCACTAGTGAACTGTGGACCCCGGTCCATTCTTTTACATCTGAAATACAATCTACTGCAATCTCTGTTCTCTGTTGTTCTTCGCAAACAAACATCATTCTCCACACCATACGTTTAATCCTTTGTTTTCAGCAAGCCGGTGAATGACAACCTCATTGTTATGTTGGGGCAAAGTATTTTGATTGTGTTGTGCAGGTTCCACGTTGGCGCCGGAATCACTGGTGTTGCGCCACACTACACTCCTCCTCCAACAACCTTCACGTGGCCTTCATCTCCTACTGGTTCGATCAACCTTGGTTTCATACTAAGGGAAACTTGCTGCTATACGCATCACACCTTCCACTTGGGGTTCCCAACGGACGTGTGCTTCACGCGTTATCAAGCTAAATTTCTGGCGCCGTTGCCGGGGAGATCAAGACACGCTGCAAGGGGAGTCTCTCACATCCAATCTCTTTACTTTGTTTATTGTCTTGCTTTACTTTATTTTATTTTCTGTCTTGTTTGCTTTATATCAAAAACACAAAAAATTAGTTGCTTACTTTTATTTCATTAGTCTTGTTTACTTTCTCTATATCAAAACACAAAAAAATTAGTTACTTGTTTTTACTTTACTTAATTTTGTTTGCTTAGTTTAATTTTACTATTGCTAAAATGAGTAATCCTGAAGTTAAAGTTCGTTCTTTTAAGCAACAAGGGGGAGAAAGTTTTAAAGATGCTTGGTACAGAATTAGTGATGCTCATTATAGGTGCACTAAGAAACACTCCACTATTATCCTCCTTAGGAACTTTTATGTTGGTATCTCTAGCTGGAATAGGTATGTTCTTGATACTCTTTCAGGGGGTAATTTCCTAGGTAGTCCTGCTTTAGAAGCTAGTTGCATCATTGAGAGTCTAGTTGGAATACCACCTGTTAATGAAGCTAAAATTAAAATCTCTCTTGAGGATGTCATGAAAAAGTTGGAAACCATAGAGAAAAATCTTCCAAGTGTTGAGACTAAATTGGGGATATTACTTGATAATACTGATAAACTTGATAAATCCCTAGGAGGAATTAATGAAAGAATTGCTATCCTAGAAACTTGTGTTATCCATGATAATCAAACCAATAGGATTAGTGAACTTGAAGAAGCTATGGGAACCTTGGGTTCAAAATTTTCTTCTCTTAAGTTTAAGGAGAAATCTTATGTGGGTAAAGAGCAAAAATTCATGTATGTCTCTAAGGTGCCTGAACCAAAGAATTATTATAGGCATAAAATTGATAAAACCCTTAGTACCACCATGAGAAATTTAGATAATGGAGCATCTAAGGTACCCTCTGCAACAAGTTGTGTTTGTAGGAAAAAATATGATGTTGATGCTTCTTCTCTTGATAATACTTGATTCGCACTTTCTGCGCCTAGCTGAAAGGCGTTAAAGAAAAGCACTTCTTGGGAGATAACCCATGGTTTTATTTTTACTACTGTTTTGTTGAGTCTTGGAAGTTGTTACTACTGTAGCAACCTCTCCTTATCATGTTATTTTGCCAAGTAAAGTCTCTGATAGTAAAGTTGATACTAGATTTGGATTACTGCGCAGAAACAGATTTGCTGTCTGTCACGAATTCGCGTCCTTCTCTCTGTAGAAGAATCAAAAAAATCTACCAATTTACATGCATGAACCTCAGATACGTACGCAACTTTCATTAGTTTTGAGTTTTTCCATATGAGCAAGTTAAGTGCCTCAGACAAATTCGTCTTTACGGACTGTTTTGTTTTGACAGATTCTGCCTTTTTATTTCGCGTTGCCTCTTTTGCTATGTTGAATGGATTTCTTTGTTCCATTAACTTTCAGTAGGTTTGGGCAATGTCCAGAAGTGTTAAGAATGATTATGTCACCTCTGAATATGTGAATTTTTCATTATGCACTAACCCTCTAATGAGTTTGCTTTAAGTTTCGTGTGGAGGAAGTTTTCAAGGGTCAAGAGAAGAGGATGATATAATATGATCAAGAAGAGTGAAAAGTCTAAGCTTGGGGATGCCCCCGTGGTTCATCCCTGCATATTTCAAGAAGACTCAAGCATCTAAGCTTGGGGATGCCCAAGGCATCCCCTTCTTCATCGACAACTTATCATGTCACTTCTAGTGAAACTATATTTTTATTCCATCACATCTTATGTTCTTTACTTGGAGCGTCTTTTTGCTTTTATTTTTGTTTTGGTTTGAATAAAGTTGGATCCCAGCAATCCTTGTATTGGAGATATACACGCTCTGCTTTTTCATTTGAACACTTGTGTTCTTAGTTTTGCTTTAATGTTCATGGTGAAGGCTGAAAACTGCTTCGTTGATTGCTATTTGGTTGGAATCAGAAAATGCTTCATATGGTCTTGAATAATTTGATACTTGGCAATTGTTTTGAGCTCTCATAGATCATGTTTAAGCTCTTGCATCATGTAGTTTAAATCTATTAGTGGATAACTACTGTAGAGCTTGTTGAAATTTGGTTTGCATGATTGGTCTCTCTAAGGTCTAGATATTTTCTGGTAAAAGTGTTTGAACAACAAGGAAGACAGTGTAGAGTCTTATAATGCTTTCAATATGTTCTTGTGTAAGTTTTGTTGTACCTGTTCATACTTGTGTTTTCTTCAAACAAACTTGCTAGCCAAAGCCTTGTACTGAGAGGAAATACTTCTCGTACATCCAAACACCTTGAGCCAAAACCCATGTCATTTGTGTCCACCATACCTACCTACTATGTGGTATTTCTCTGCCATTCCAAAGTAAATTACTTGAGTCGTACCTTTAAAATTTCATTCCTTTGTCTTTGCAATACATAGCTCATGGGAAAATAGCCTTAAAAACTATTGTGGTGATGAATATGTAGCTATGTATCTTAGTTCTTATAAGTTGCTTGTTGAGCGGTAACCATGTTTCTGGGGACGCCATCAACTTTTTACACGTTTGTTGAATATCATGTGAGTTGCTATGCATGTTCATCTTGTCTGAAGTAAGGGTGATTTATCATGATCAAATGGTTTGAGTATGCATATTGTTAGAGAAGAACATTGGGCCGCCAACCAAAGCCATGTATCATGGTGGAAGTTTTCAGTTTGGAAATTAATCCTCAATCTCTTATGAGAATATTACCTGTTGTTGAATGCTTATGCATTAAAGAGGAGTCCATTATCTGTTTTCTATGTTGTCCCGGTATGGATGTACTTAGTTGAGATCTATCAAAAACGAGAAATCAAATGCGATTTATCTCCTTTGACCTTTGTACAGGCGGCATAGAGGTACCCCTTTGTGACACTTGGTTGAAACATATGTTATGCAATGATAATCCATGTAAATCCAAGCTAATTAGGACAAGGTGCAAGCACTATTGGTATTCGATGCATGAGGCTTGCAACTTGTAGGAAGTTTTATGCATAACACATATGAATTATTACTACCGTTGACAAAATTGTTTCTATGTTTTCAAAATAAAAGCTCTAGCACAAAAATAGTAATCCATGCTTCCCTCTGCGAAGGGCCATTCTTTTACTTTATGTTGAGTCAGTTTACCTACTTCTTTCTATCTTAGAAGCAAACACTTGTGTCAACTGTGTGCATTGATTCTTACATGTTTACTTATTGCACTTGTTATATTACTTTATGTTGACAATTATCCATGAGATATACATGTTACAAGTTGAAAGCAATTGCTGAAACTTAATCATCCTTTGTGTTGCTTCGAAACCTCTTACTTTGAATCTATTGCTTTATGAGTTAGCTCTTATGCAAGTCTTTTTGATACTTGTCCTGAAAGTACTATTCATGAAAAGTTTTTGCTATATGATTCAGTTGTTTAGTCATTATCTTTTTGTTAGTAATCTATTGCTTCGAATCACTTCATTCATCTCATATGCTTTACAATAATGTTGATCAAGATTATGATGGTAGCATGTCACTTCAGAAATTATTGTTTTTATCGTTTACCTACTCGATGGCGAGTAGGAACTAAGCTTGGGGATGCTTGATACGTCTCCAACGTATCTATAATTTCTTATGTTCCATGCTAGTTTTATGACAATACCTACATGTTTTGTTCACACTTTATGATGTTTTGATGCATTTTCCGGCACTAACCTATTAACAACATGCCGAAGCGCCAGTTCCTGTTTTCTGCTGTTTTTGGTTTCAGAAATCCTACACATGAAATATTCTCGGAATTGGACGACACAAAAGCCCACGGTCTTATTTTTCCACGGAGCTTCCAGAAGACCGAAGAGGAGACAGAGTGGGGCCACGAGGTGGGGACCCCATAGGGCGGCGCGGCCAAGGAGGGGCCCGCGCCGGCCTATGGTGTGGGGCCCCCGTGCCTCCTCCGACTCTGCCCTTCCGCCTACTTAAACTCTCTATCGCGAAAACCCTAGTACCGAGAGCCACGATACGAAAAAAGTTCCAGAGACGCCGCCACCGCCAATCCCATCTCGGGGGATTCTGGAGATCGCCTCCGGCACCCTGCCGGAGAGGGGAATCATCACCGGAGGGCTCTACATCACCATGCCTGCCTCCGGACTGATGCGTGAGTAGTTCATCCTTGGACTATGGGTCCATAGCAGTAGCTAGATGGTTGTCTTCTCCTCTTGTGCTATCATCTAACATGATCAAGATCATCTATTTGTAATGCTACATGTTGTGTTTGGTGGGATCCGATGAATATGGAATACTATGTCAAGTTGATTATTGATCTATCATATATGTGTTGTTTATGTTCTTGCATGCTCTCCGTTGCTAGTAGAGGCTCTGGCCAAGTTGATACTTGTAACTCCAAGAGGGAGTATTTATGCTCGATAGTGCGTTCATGCCTCCATTGAATCTGGGACAGTGATAGAAAATTCTAAGGTTATGGATGTGCTATTGCCACTAGGGATAAAACATCGATGCTTTGTCTAAGGATATTTGTGTTGATTACATTACGCACCATACTTAATGCAATTGTCTGTTGTTTGCAACTTAATACTGGAAGGGGTGCGGATGCTAACCCGAAGGTGGACTTTTTAGGCATAGATGCATGCTGGATGGCGGTCTATGTTCTTTGTCGTAATGCCCTGATTAAATCTCATAGTGATCATCATGATATGTATATGAATCTTTATTTTTCAATTGCCCACCTGTAATTTGTTCACCCAGCATGTTATTTATCTTATTGGAGAGACACCACTAGTGAACTGTGGACCCCGGTCCATTCTTTTACATCTGAAATACAATCTACTGCAATCTCTGTTCTCTGTTGTTCTTCGCAAACAAACATCATTCTCCACACCATACGTTTAATCCTTTGTTTTCAGCAAGCCGGTGAGATTGACAACCTCACTGTTACGTTGGGGCAAAGTATTTTGATTGTGTTGTGCAGGTTCCTCGTTGGCGCTGGAATCACTGGTGTTGCGCCGCGCTACACTCCTCCACCAACAACCTTCACGTGGCCTTCATCTCCTACTGGTTCGATAAACCTTGGTTTCATACTGAGGGAAACTTGTTGCTATACGCATCACACCTTCCACTTGGGGTTCCCAACGGACGTGTGCTTCACGCGTTATCAGCCCTTCAGATTTATAATAAAGAACTTTATAATTGTCGTTTTTTGTTCTGGTTAAATGAAAACAATGAGTTGTTCAAATTATGACAGCATTCCATGTACGATGGATAAGTTATTATAAATCTTTATGGTGAAGCACACTGATGCGCGTAGATGTACACGTCCGTTGGGAACCCCAAGAGGAAGGTATGATGCGCACAGCAGCAAGTTTTCCCTCAGAAAGAAACCAAGGTTATCGAACCAGTAGGAGCCAAGAAGCACGTGAAGGTTGTTGGTGGAGGAATGTAGTGCGGCGCAACACCAGTGAAACCGGCGCCAACGTGGAACCTGCACAACACAATCAAAGTACTTTGCCCCAACGTAACAGTGAGGTTGTCAATCTCACTGGCTTGCTGAAAACAAAGGATTAAGCGTATCGAGTGGAAGATGGTGTTTGTTTGCAAAGAACAGTAAAAGCAGTAGAATGTATTCAGATGTAAAAGAATGGACCGGGGTCCACAGTTCACTAGTGGTGTCTCTCCAATAAGATAACTAACATGCTGGGTGAACAAATTACAAAGTAGCAATTGACAAATAAAGATTCAATACATATCAACGATGATTACTATGTGATTTAATCAGGGCATTACGACAAAGTACATAGACCGCTATCCAGCATGCATCTATGCCTAAATAATCCACCTTCAGGTTATCATCCGAACCCCTTCCAGTATTAAGTTGTAAACAACAGATAATTGCATTAAGTATGGTGCGTAATGTAATCAACACAAATATCCTTAGACAAAGCATCAATGTTTTATCCCTAGTAGCAACAGCACATCCACAACCTTAGAACTTTCTCACATCGTCCTGCATTTAATGGAGGCATGAACCCACTATCGAGCATAATTACTCCCTCTTGGAGTTACAAGTATCAACTTGGCCAGAGCCTCTACTAGCAACGGAGAGCATGCAAGAACATAAACAACAAATATATGATAGATTGATAATCAACTTAACATAATATTCTATATTCATCGGATCTCGCCAAACACAACATGTAGCATTACAAATAGATGATCTTGATCATGTTAGGTAGCTCACAAGATCTAATACAATGAAAGCACAAGCGGAGAAGACAACCATCTAGCTACTGCTATGGACCCATAGTCCAAGGATGAACTACTCACGCATCAATCCGGAGGCGGGCATGATGATGTAGAGCCCCTCCGGTGATGATTCCCCTCTCCTGCAGGGTGCCGGAGGCGATCTCCTGAATCCCCCGAGACGGGATTGGCGGCGGCGGCCTCTCAGTAATGTTTTCCGTATCGTGGCTCTCGGTATAGGGGGTTTCGCGATGGAGGCTTTAAGTAGGCGGAAGGGTAGGTCAGGGGGCGACGCGAGGCGCCGACACAATAAGGCCGCGCGGCCAGGGCCTGGGCCGCGCCGCCCTGGTGTCTGGCCGCCTCGTGGCCCCACTTCGTTTCCTCTTCGGACTTCTGGAAGCTTCGTGCAAAAATAGGCCCCTGGGCGTTGATTTCGTCCAATTCCGAGAATATTTCCTTACTAGGATTTCTGAAACCAAAAACAGCAGAAAAACAGCAACTGGCACTTCGGCATCTTGTTAATAGGTTAGTGCCGGAAAATGTAAAATAATGTTGTAAAGTATGTATAAAACATTCAAGTATTGTAATAAAAGTAGCATGGAACATAAGAAATTATAGATACATTTGAGACGTATCAAGCATCCCCAAGCTTAGTTCCTACTCGTCCTCGAGTAGGTAAACGATAACACAAATAATTTCTGAAGTGACATGCTACCAACATAATCTTGATCAACATTATTGTAAAGCATATGAGATGAATGGAGTGATCTGAACAAAAGATTGCTAACAAAGATAATGACTAAACAAATGAATCATATAGCAAAACTTTTCATGAATAATAGTTTCAAACAAGTATCAATAAGACTTGCATAAGAGCTAACTCATAAGCAACAAATTCAAAGTAGAATGCATTGAAGCAACACAAAGGTTGATTAAGTTTCAGCAATTGCTTTCAACTTGTAACATGTATATCTCATGGATATTTGTCAACATAGAGTAATATACCAGGTGCAATAAGTAAACATGTAAGAATCAATGCACACAGTTAACACAAGTGTTTGCTTCTAAGATAGAAGGGAATGGGTAAACTGACTCAACAATAAAGTAAAAGAATGGCCCTTCGCAGAGGGAAGCATGGATTACTATTTTTGTGCTAGAGCTTTTGTTTTGAAAACATAGAAACAATTTTGTCAACGGTAGTAATAATTCATATGTGCTATGAATAATACTTCCTACAAGTTGCATGTCTCATGCATAGAGTACCAATAGTGCTCGCACCTTGTCCTACTATCTCGGAAACACGGATTCTCATCGCATAACATATGCTTCAACCAAGTGTCACAAAGGGGTACCTCTATGCCGCCTGTACAAGTGTCTAAGGAGAAAGCACGCATTGGATTTCTCGCTTTTGATTATTCTCAACTTAGACGTCCATACCGGGACAACATAGACAACAGATAATGGACTCCTCTTTTTAATGCTTAAGCATTCAACAATAGTTAATATTCTCATAAGAGATTGAGGTTGTATGTCCAAACTGAAACTTCCACCATGATACATGGCTTTAGTTAGCGGCCCAATGTTCTTCTCTAACATACGCATACTCAAACCATTTGATCGCGAAGTCCACTACTTCAGACAAGACGAACATGCATAGCATCTCACATGATATCCAACAAAGATAAAGTTGATGGCGTCCCCAGAAAACATGGTTACCGCTCAACAAGCAACTTATAAGAATTAAGACACATAACTACATATTCATCACCACAATAGTTTTTAAGCTATTTGTCCCATGAGCTATATATTGTAAAGGTAGAGGAATGAAATTTAAAGGTAGCACTCAAGTAATTTACTTTGGAATGGCAGAAAATACCACATAGTAGGTAGATATGGTGGACACAAATGGCATGGATTTTGGCTCAAGGTGTTTGGATGCACGAGAAGAATTTCCTCTCAGTACAAGGTTTGGGCTAGCAAGGTTGTTTGAAGCAAACACAAGTATGAACAGGTACAGCAAAACTCACACAAGAACATATTGCAAGCATTATAAGGCTCTACACTGTCTTCCTTGTTGTTCAAACACTTTACCCGAAAATATCTAGACTTAGAGAGACCAATCATGCAAACCAAATTAAACAAGCTCTAAAGTAGTTCTTCATTAATGGATTAAACTACATGATGCAAGAGCTTAAACATGATCTATGAGAGCTCAAACAATTGCCAAATTGCCAAACCATATGCAGCATTTTCCAATTCCAACCAAATAGCTAGCAATTTAACGAAGCAATAAGCTTTCGCCATGAACATTAAAGCAGAATTAAGAACACAAGTGTTCCATATGAAAAAGCGGAGCGTAATATCTCCAATATAAGAATGGTGGGATCCAACTTTATTCAAAACAAAACAAAAATAAAAACAAACCGACGCTCCAAGTAAAGAACATAAGAATGTGACGGAATAAAAATATAGTTTCACTAGAAGTGACCTGATAATGTTGTCGATGAAGAAGGGGATGCCTTGGGCATCCCCAAGCTTAGATGCTTGAGTCTTCTTAAAATATGCAGGGATGAACCACCGGGGCATCCCCAATCTTAGACCTTTCACTCTTCTTGATCATAGTATATCATCCTCTTCTCTTGACCCTTGAAAACTTCCTTCACACAAACTTCAAGCAAACTCATTAGAGGGTTAGTGCATAACCACAAATTCACATATTCAGAGGTGACACAATCATTCTTAACACTTCTGGACATTGCACAAAGCTTCTGAAAGTTAATGGAACAAAGAAACTCATTCAACATAGCAAAAGCGGCAATGCGAAATAAAAGACAGAATCTGTCAAAAACAGAACAGTCCGTAAAGATGCATCTGGACTGGGCACTTAACTTGCTCAAATGGAAAAACTCAAAACTAATGAAAGTTGCGTACATATCTGAGGATCACGCTCATAAATTTGCAGATTTTTTCAATTTTTTTACAGAGACTTATGCCAGAATTCGTGACAGACAGCAATGCTGTTTCTGCGCAGCGATCCCAAATATAACATCAAATTTAGCATAGAAACTTTACTTGGCACAAAAACATGATAAGGAGAGGTTGCTACAGTAGTAAACAACTTCCAAGACTCAACAAAACAAAAATTGCTGTAGTAAAATAAACACATGGGTTATCTCCCAAGAAGTGCTTTTCTTTAACGCCTTTCAGCTAGGCGCAGAAAGTGCAAATCAAGTAACATCAAGAGATGAAGCATCAACATCATAACTTGTTCTAATAATAGAATCAAAAGGCAACTTCATTCTCTTTCTAGGGAAGTGTTCCATACCTTTCTTGAGAGGAAATTGATATCTAATATTACCTTCCTTCATATCAATAACAGCACCAACGGTTCGAAGAAAAGGTCTTCCCAACACAATAGGACAAGATGCATTGCATTCGATATCCAAGACAACAAAATCAACGGGGACAAGGTTATTGTTAACCGTAATGCGCACATTATCAATCCTCCCCAAAGGTTTCTTTTTAACATTATCGGCAAGATTAACATCCAAATAACAATTCTTCAATGGTGGCAAGTCAAGCATATCATAAATCTTTTTAGGCATAACAGAAATACTTGCACCAAGATCACATAAAGAATTACACTCAAAGTCATTGAATTTCATTTTAATGATGGGCTCCCAACCATCTTCTAACTTCCTAGGAATAGAAGCTTCAAGTTTTAATTTCTCTTCCCTAGCTTTAATGAGAGCATTTGTAATGTGTTTTGTAAAGGCTAAATTTATAGCACTAGCATTGGGACTTCTAGCAAGTTTTTGTAAGAACTTTATAACTTCAGTAATATGACAATCATCAAAATCTAAACCATTATGTTCTACAGCAATGGAATCATTGTCACCAATATTTTGAAAAATTTCAGCAGTTTTATCACAAACAGCAGTTTCAGCAGTTTCAGGCAATTTTGTACGCTTTGCACTAGGAGTAGAAACATTGCCAACACCAATTATTTTACCATTGATAGTAGGAGGTGCAGCAACATGTGAAGAATTAACATTACTAGTGGTGGTAATAGTCCATACTTTAGCTATATTATTCTCTTTAGCAAGTTTTTCTTTTTCTTCTCTATCCCACCTAGCATGCAATTCAGCTAACAATCTAATATTATCATTAATTCGAACTTGGATGGCATTTGTTTTAGCAAACCTAGCATCTTCAACTTTCTCAGGCATAACTTTCAATTTTAAAAGATCAACATCAAGAGCAAGACTATCAACCTTAGAAGCAAGAATATCAATTTTACCAAGCTTTTCTTCAACAGTTTTATTGAAAGCAGTTTGTGTACTAATAAATTCTTAAAGCATCACTTCAAGACCAGAGGGTACACTCTTATTATTGTTGTAAGAATTACCATAACCATTACCATTATTAGAAGGATATGGCCTATAGTTGTTGTTACCATAATTATTCCTATAAGCATTGTTGTTGAAATTATTGCTCTTAATGAAATTCACATCAACATTTTCTTCTTGAGCAACCAATGAAGCTAAAGGAACATTATTAGGATCAATATGAGATCTACCATTTGCAAGCATAGACATAATAGCATCAATCTTATCACCCAAAGAAGAGGTTTCTTCAACAGAATTTACCTTCTTACCTTGAGGAGTTCTTTCAGTGTGCCATTCAGAGTAATTGATCATCATATCATCAAGTAGTTTAGTTGCGGCGCCCAGGGTGATGGACATAGAAGTACCTCCAGCAGCTGAATCCAATAGGTTCCTCGAGGAAAAATTCAATCCTGCATAAAAGGTTTGGATGCACTACAAGAAAAGTTCTGATAGACAACGTCCCAAAATCGTCCACTAAGGGGTATTTTTCGTCGCCTATGGGCCTAACCCGACGATATGGGTTCTGTTGTCGAAACTACGTCAGGCAAAGTCCTACGACGTTTTTTTCGGTCCGTCGCGTTTGGGCGCCCTTCAGCCATGGAAAATCGGACCGTTGCGCAAGTGTTTTCGGGAGCCCGTTGACTGCTGACGTCATGCAAACTGACACGTGGCAGACGCCGTTAACTGGCAGTTAACGGCGTTAACCGGCTGAAACCCCGTGGTAGATGGTAGGCCCACACGAGGCCTGCCACGTCTTAAGCGGGCCGGGCCAGATGACATAGTTTGACCGGTCAACTATATAGCTGGGCTGGTCCATTAGTTACGTGGGCCGGGCCTAACCTCTAAGGTTGACTGGTCAAAACTTAAATGGGCCGGCCCATTTAACATGTGGGGTCCACCTTACAGCAACTGGGCCGGCCCAAGATGCAAGTGGGCCGGGCCAAAAACACAGGTGGGCCCCCTTTCCTGTTAAAGGGCCGGCCCATTTAGTGTGTGGGGTCCACCATATAGCAAGTGGGCCGGCCCAACAAGCTAGTGGGCCGGGCCAAAAACACAGGTGGGTCCCACTTTCCAGTTAAAGGGTCGGCCCATTTAGTGTGTGGGGTCCACCATATAGCATGTGGGTCGGCCCAACAAGATACACTACAAGAAAAGTTGCCATGGCCGACGAAGTTGAAGTCGCGCCGTGGTTGCTGGTGTACCATGGCCGACGATTTTGGTCCCTCCGTGGTGCATGTCAAAACTTTTATTTTTCTCGTTTTTGAGGCCACCTAGCCCGACGAAAGCGGCCAAAATGTGGCGTATGGTGGCCCGGGACGTGGTGCATCTCGAAATCTCGGGTTCGCCGGCCGAGTCAACGCAAATCCGCACCGCCGAGGGATGTAGGGCCCAGATGGCAGCCTCTCTGGCATTGTTTTTTTTCTAGATCGCGCCATCTCGTTCAACGTTCTCCGATCGAGCCGTTTACGATGCAGGATCATGGGTCCCGCATGTCATCCTCTATGAACCAAAATTCTTTCTATTCTTGGATTATTTGACCCCACGATTTACGGCTACTTCCTTTTTCTTTTGATCCCTTGCCGCCTTGGAAACGTTGAGACCGCTGCTGCTAAATGGGACCCGCATGTCATCCTCTATGTGCAATCAACTTTCTTTTCTTGGAGTTTTTTTTGGCACCTCAAATTTGGTCACTTGCCTTTTTCTTTCGATCCCCGCCGCCTCTCAAACGGTGATACCGCTCGCTAACTGGGACCCGCATGTCATCCTCTATGTACTATAAAACTTTCTTTTCTTGAATTATTTTTGGCACCTCATATTTGGTCACTTACCTTTTTCTTTCGATCCCCTGCCGCCTCTCAAACGGTGATACCGCTGCTGCTAAATGGGACCCGCATGTCATCCTCTATGTACTATAAAACTTTCTTTTCTTGGATTTTTTTTGGCACCTCATATTTGGTCACTTGACTTTTTCTTTCGATCACATGCTGCCTCTCAAACAGAGATACCGCTGCTGCTAAATGGGACCCGCATGTCATCCTCTATGTACTATAAAACTTTCTTTTCTTGGATTTTTTTGGCACCTCATATTTGGTCACTTGACTTTTTCTTTCGATCACCTGCTGCCTCTCAAACAGTGATACCGCTGCTGCTAAATGGGACCCGCATGTCATCCTCTATGTACTATAAAACTTTCTTTTCTTGGATTTTTTTTGGCACCTCATATTTGGTCACTTGACTTTTTCTTTCGATCCCCTGCTGCCTCTCAAACAGTGATACCGCTGCTGCTAAATGGGACCCGCATGTCATCCACTATGTACTTAAAACTTTCTTTTCTTGGATTTTTTTGGCACCTCATATTTGGTAACTTGACTTTTTCTTTCGATCCCCTGCTGCCTCTCAAACAGTGATACCGCTGCTGCTAAATGGGACCCGCATGTCATCCTCTATGTACTATAAAACTTTCATTTTTTGGATTATTTTTGGCACCTCATATTTGGTCACTTGACTTTTTCTTTCGATCCCCTGCCGCCTCTCAAACGGTGAGACCGCTGCAGCTAAATGGGACCCGCATGTCATCCTCTATGAGCAATCAACTTTCTTTTCTTGGAGTTTTTTTTTGGCACCTCATATTTGGTAACTTGACTTTTTCTTTCGATCTCATGCCACGTTTGAAACGTTGAGGTACCTGCTGGCTCATGGACCCGCATGTCATCCTCTGTGTGCTATAAAAGTTTCCTTTGTTGGATTTTTTTTTCACCCTCTGATTTTTGCCTTGCCTTTTTCTTTTGATCCCCTGCCCCCTTTGAAACGTTGAGTAAGCTGTTGGTTCAAGGGACCCTCATGTCATCCTCTATGTCCATCAACTTTCTTTTCTTGGATTTTTTTTCACCCCCTAATTACTAGCTACTTTCTTTTTCTTTTGATCTCAAGCCGCATTACAAACATTGAGACCGTCACGCAAAATGGGACCCACATGTCATCCTCTATGTACAATAAATCTTGGATTATTTTTGGCTCCTGATATTTGGTCACTTGCCTTTTTCTTTCGATCTCATGCCGCCTTTGAAACGTTGAGTAAGCTGCTGGCTCATGGGTCCCGCATGTCATCCTCTACGAACAATAAAAGTTTCCTTTCTTGGAGTTATTTTTTACCCCTAATTTCTGGCTATTTGCCTTTTTCTTTTGATCCCCTGCCCCCGTTGAAACGATGAGGACGCTGTTGGCAGGTCGGTCCCACATGTCATCCTCTATGAACAATAAAAGTTTCCTTTGGTGGATTTATTTTTGACCCCTAATTAATTTCTGGCTATTTCCTTTATTTTTCTTTTGATCCCCTGCCGCCTTGGAATTGTTGAGAATGCTACTGCCTCATTTTTCTTTTGGTCCTGTGCCGCCTTGGAAACGTTGAGACCGCTGCTACAAAATGGGACCCGCATGTCATCCTCTATGTACAATAAAGTTTCTTTTCTTGGATTATTTTTGGCTCCTGATATTATGTCACTTGCCTTTTTCTTTCGATCTCATGCCGACTTTGAAACGTTGAGGATGTTGCTGCCTCATGGGTCCCGCATGTCATCCTCTCAGAACGATAAATGTTTTCTTTTCTTGTATTTTTTTACCAACTGATTTTTGGCTTTTTTATTTTCGATCCCCGCCGCCTTTGAAACGTTGACTCATTCGCTGGCTCATGGGTCCCCGATGTCAGCCTCCCGTACAACAAACATGTGATATTTTATTTTGGACAATAAACGTTGTATTTCACTACGAGCTATTGCAAACGGATAAATTAAATCTTTATATCTACATAAACAAACTTATATGTTGAATCTCCTTGTTTTTTGTTTTTGCGAAGCATAGGACTTTCCTGTTTTTTTTTTTTGAGAAAAATCCGACCTTTCTGTTTTGGAGTGGGCTGAAATTGTACGAGTCAAAAGGCCCAAAGCAGTATAGTTCAAGGCCCAGATGTCCAGATACAGCCCAATTAAAATCTTTCTTTTCTTGGATTTTTTTCACACCACGATTTCTCGGCTACTTCATTTTTCTTTCGGTCTGTGTCGCCTTGGAAGCGTTGAGACCGCTGCTACAAAATGGGACCCGCATGTCATCCTCTATGTACAATAAAGTTTCTTTTCTTGGATTATTTTTGGCTCCTGATATTATGTCACTTGACTTTTTCTTTCAATCTCATGCCGACTTTGAAACGTTGAGGAAGCTGCTGGCTCATGGGTCCCGCATGTCATCCTCTATGAACAATAAAAGTTTTCTTTGTTGGATTTATTTTTTCCCTAATTTCTGGCTATTTGTCTTTTTCTTTTGATCCCCGCCCCCTTTGAAACGATGACGACGCAGCTGGCAAGTCGGTCCCACATGTCATCCTCTATGAACAATAAAAGTTTCCTTTGATGGATTTATTTTTTACGCTAATTAATTTATGGCTATTTCATTTTTTATTTTGATCCCCTGCCGCCTTGAAATAGTTGAGGATGCTGCTGCCTCATGGGTCCCGCATGTCATCCTCTCAGAAAGGTAAATGTTTCTTTTCTTGAATTTGTTTACCAACTGATTTTTGGCTTATTTTTTCTTTCGATCTCCTGCCACCTTTAAAACGTTGACGACGCTTTGGCTCATGGGTCCCCAATGTCAGCCTCCCCATACTCGCAAATCCTCTTTACGCAAAGGTTGTATTTCTAGATAGATAAGGTGGATTCGAATCTGCCATGGTTCAGCAGCTCGGGTAAGCCTTCTTGCACTAATTAATGGAAGTAGTGTATCGCAAGGTCAAGACATGTGGCTCGGTGTAATGAATCTATATGAATCATGTTGTGGGTTCAATCTGATAGTTCTCTAACAGGTCAGCCAAAATAGAAATTAAGTTTTTTTCTAAAAGGGAAATGCAAATTAAGATGAACACAAACATTAGTTATCATAATAGCTGATCATACATACATACTTGCTAAGAGCAAAAGCTTGCCGTAGTTTTACCACCCATACAATTAATTAGCAGTTCAGATAAGATAACCTTATATAAGTATAACTACAAATGCATTTGCTAAGGGCTCATGGGACAACAGTAACTAGACAACCGCGAACTTTATGACCAGCATGTCACGGCGGCATCGAAAGATCTTGACCTTCAACTTTGATCCAATGCGAAGTTTGGCACCGTCAATGAACTTTTTCCACCTGGAAGTAACAGCCAAGCGGCCATCTCTGGACCGACAGTACCGTCCCTCCACGGTGAGACCTTCACTCTCCATGACGAGGGATATCTTGCCCCTTCGGCCAGCATTGAGATCCTTGGAGATACTTTTAGGCAATTTCTGATTCAAAGCAAGAGATACCACCAAAAATTATTAAATGGAACCAATGCAACTGAACCATGTGAGACTTTGAGCAGAGAAGACATCAAGATAAGAGCAGTTATGCTGTCATATACTCACGAACATAGCCTTCGGATGCGTCCTGGTCACCACACGGGTGGCCACGGCAATGAGCCGAGACCTCGGTGATCCGTGGGGCAGGTGCATGAGCTCGGGCTGGTACACGAGCTGGTGCTGATGCAGAGACTGCTGGGCAGGTGCGATAAACGGTGCCTCTAGAGGAACCGGTGCTGATGTGAGAGACTGTTGGGCAGGTGCGGTAAACGGTGCAGCTAGAGGAACCAAGGCTGATGCGGGAGCTGCTGGGCATGTGTAGTATATGGGGCCTCTACAGAACCAATGCTGATGTAGGGGACTGCTGGGTAGATGCAAGAACGGAGCTGGTACAGAACCGGTGCTGATGCGGGGAGAGTGGGAAGCCGGTGCCGGTGCTGGTGTGGTTGCCCTTTGTGACATCCGCTCTCGTTCCGTCGAGGATCTGCAGCTTTGATCATGTTAAACCCAGCAAGCTAGAACAGAGGGAATGGTTTAGAACAAGCTGCTCGTAATGCGGTTATCAAAAGATATGAGTAGAAAAAGTTACATATTATATATTTGGAAGTGTCTCCAACTACGTAGCGATTACGTATATCTGCCCGTTTGAGTTTCTGATCCTCAGCTCGTCGCCCTTCTTCAGACCGTAGTCAAAAGCAAACTTTCTCCAATCATGTCCATACAAATATGTGATGGCCTGCGTCTTGTAGACATACACCTCATAGACCGTGTAGGTGTTCATCAATTTGCCATTGCCATGCATAGTGAAAGATCCTTCATGCGGACACATCTGGTTAATCATTGGACGAAGTTCACAAGGTACGATCCGCATGTGAAAATTGATACAAATGTAAGAAGCGGAAGACTAAAAACAAGACTTTACTATATGCCAATTCATGCTAAACCACTGAGAATACATACTGTAACTCGTGAAGGAGCTACTAGAAAGGTAGATAGAGCCATAGGAGGTGTTATATGCGGGGTATGTACATGGGCCCGCCATATTCCCGCAAGCTCGGCATCGGGATGGTGAAGGAAACATGGGAGGTACTACTGGTGCGTAGCGCTGAACGTAAGTGGAAGAATTAGGTTGTGTAAAGTGCATAGTTCAGAGCAATGCAAATGTTGACAAGCAAGTGCATAACACTATGTTACAAAGCGAGCAGTGAAAAATTAGTGTATGATGAATATAAGCATGCTAATTTGGTGTTTCCGAATTCCAAAAAGCATTAGACAGAGCCGGTGATAATATCAGACATAAATCATGGCATGTATATGTGGCTTAAGAAAATATACCGAACCCTTGGATGGTTACGGCCCGGTTGATCCTTGGACTTGAGCTTATATAAGCATCCGGAAGGTGGGGTCCGACGGTAACTTGGTGGCAGCCTCTGCAGATGCCTCATCAGCAGCAGTTGCAATCCTTTTGACCAATGAAGGCTTAGCAGTTTCAGTCTGCATATAAAAATTGAAGAGCAACATACATCAGCAGTGATATATAAAATGAATCTATGAGACACTGATGCATATAGTCTTGGATGTAAGTGGAAGAATAGGTGTGTGTGTTTCGAACTATTGGTAAGCATTAGACAAAGCCGGCAATAAACAGACAAAAATCAAATCATGTATGAGGATTAAGAAAATATACCGCTATCGAAAAGGGTACCACCCAGCTGGCCCGTGGCCTTGTGCTTGAGGAGGTTTTCGAGAAGATGGTGGCAGCACCATCGTCTTCACAGCAGCCTCATCGGGATCATTTTTTATCCATTTGAGTAGAGGAACAGAAGTTTCATCCTGCATATGAATAGCAACAGAACTCATCATTGATATTTAATAAATCTATGAGATAGACCGATGCAAATAGTGCGGGGTGTAAGTGGAAGAATAGGGTTGTGCATAGAGAACGATTGACAACAATGCAAATGATTACAAAAGAAGCCAATGGAAATCAACGGTTTATATCGGATGAGACAGATGAAAAGTGAAAAATTAGTGTATGATGATTGTAAGCAAACGCAGTGTTTCGAACTTTTGGTAAGCATTAGACAAAGCCAACGGTAACTAAACAGATAATAATGAAATCATGTATGTGGATTAAGAAAATATACCAGATTCATTAAAAGGTCACCACCCAGCTGGCCCATGGCCTCGTGCTTGTAGAGGTTTTCGGAAGATGGTGCCGGCACCATCGTCCTCACAGCAGCCTCATTAGCCCCATTTTGCATCCACTTGAGTAAAGGCGCAGCGATTTCAGCTGCATAAGAATGGGAACAGATCTCAAGTGATATTGAATGACTACGAGACAGATCGATGCATATAGTGCTAGATGTAAGTGGAAGGGTATGGCCGTGCATGGACAACAGTTCACAACAATGCAAGGGTGTGTTCGGTTCTGAAACAGCGTGGAATGGAATGGAATGGTTCCATTTCAGAGGAATGGAATGGTTACATTTTTGTTCGGTTGGGAAAAATGGAGAGCAGAAGAGATCGAGGTTAAACTAACCAATTGTCTCAAAATTGTAATTAACAATTGCAAATGACATTTTAATCTCAAAGTCGTAATTAACAGCGCCTAATGGTGCTCTTTTAATCTAAAAATCGAAATTAACATCATTTTATGTTGGGTTAGGGAACTGGAGTAGATGAACATTCTTTGTATGATGATTGTAAGCAAACGAATTTGGTGTTTCTAAACTTTTGGCTTCGAGATCTTATGGGTTTCAACTCTAGCCTACCCCAACTTGTTTGGGACTGAAAGGCTTGGTTGTTGTTGTTGTTGTTGTAAACTTTTGGCAAGCATAGAAAAAACCGACAATAAACAGAGAAAAATCAAGGCATGTTTTGTGGATTAAGAAAATATACCATATTCATTAAAAGATCACCACCAGTGGTGCGTGGCCTTGTGCTTGTAGAGGCATTTAGAAGATGGGGCGGCATCAACATACCTTGGCAGCCTGATCAGCCGCAGTTTTGATCTTCCTTTTGAGTAAAGGCCCTAAAGTTTCGAGTGCATATGAATAGCAAAACAAAAGGCAGACCTCAGCAGTGATATTGAATTACTGTATGAGATAGACTGATGCATATAGTGGATGCTCTTAGCCTTTTGCAGCGTGAACACTAGCTATGGACAGACAAAAAAACTAGTTAACTAAGCTTTGTCTAGATATGAATGTACTACCACCATCCAAAAGCTTAAGCCTTATTTATTTTTGAGAAATCAAAACAAGCAAAGTTTGACCAAAATTTTAGAAAATTCTATCAACAAATATAATATTGTGTAGATACCGTAGGAAAATATATTTTATTATCTATTTAATGATATTAATTTTGTATTTTGAATGTTACTGATTTTTGGTAAAAGCTTAGTCAAACATGGTATAGTTTGACTTTCTAAAAATAATATAAGCCCAAAGCTTTGGGATGGAGGCGATAGTATCTAGAGCTAAAACACATCTAGATACATCCGTGTCTACAGCTAGTTGAGTCAATTAATTTGGATCCGAGGGAGTATCAGATTCGGACTACATCATGGTAAGTTGGTTAAAAATTACCCCTGGGCGGTCCACTGCCCAGCTCGGCGATGGCATTTCGCTTCTTGTCTTGCAGATCGGGCCATGCTCCTGCGGCAGGTGGGGCGCTATTCTCGTTCCCCATAGCCTCGGCCACGGAACCTGGAGGTACCAACCTGATACGAGAGAATATAGAGCATGGTGTCACAGAGGCTTTACGCACAAACAGTGAAGACATGTGCTACTTTAAGCATATTCCGAACAGGAACAGATTGAGGATGCGAGAGACCAGAGAGACACTTAAAAGGTAAAGAGTGGATAAGCAAACGGAGTACACCTTCGCGGGGCTGGGGACGCAGCTCGAGGCTCAGCCAACCGCCCACATGCGTGGTGGCCTTACGCTCCATTGCCCCCACCGCCGAGGTCTTACCTTTCTGTACAAGCTGACAAAAGATACGGTGAGGATCAGCGAAACTACAAAGGTTGCAAATGTCGACAAATAAAGGAAGAACACCCCAATCCAAGCAAAGGTAGCCCCCGCCCCCCACCCCCATCAATCACTCCCAGCTCGAGGGTGACCAGAAAGACACCCCTTTGCCCAGAATAGGAAAGAGATGCGCAAGATATCGAGGAGAGGAAAAAAGAACCGATCTCGAGAAAGGAGAGAACATTACTAGTCCTACCTAATCCGCTTGGGCTAGATGCAGCTTGCCCCTCCAAGCTGGATGCAGGACGGTGGAGGCGAAAGGAGGGGATCGAGCTAGCGGCTTGCATCCGTCGGCAATCGGCACTCGATCGGGAGAGAAGGGGTGCTACATAAAGGGGAGGGGTAACATATTTTATTACACAGTGAACTTACTGATGTGACTAGTCATTACATGTCTCACTGAAACTAGGGCCCATAGTGTGGCACCCCAAATTTACTTGAAGCTGCCGGCGGGACGCATTGGCGCGTCAAGAAACCCCCGAATTGTAGCGGGGAAATGAAACATTTCACAAAAATTCGAAATTCAAGCACACCGCCACGCGCCAAGCACGCGGCTGTTCCTTCCTCTTCCTCGGTTCCTCCTCCCCTATCCGAAAAAACCCCAAATCCCAAGCTCAAACCAAAAAAAACAAAAAACAAATCCACAGCCGCCATGCATGTCCTCGTTAACCCGCTGGAGATTGTTCCCGGACGATGTGGACCACCCGCCCTGAGATCCAGAATTCCGTCCACCTCGAGGCACTGCGTGCTGTCTCGCAGCAGCGGCTTGAGGGCGCTGAAGAGGAAGTTCCGCCGGAAAGTGCTCATGGCAACCGTGCAAGCTCACCGGCGTGCTGTATCCCGAGAGGAACTGGTCAAAGCTTTGCTATTCGCCACACAAAAAAAAATTGCGGGCCAAGATCTGGTCAAAGCTTCGTCGATGGCTTGCCGCGAGAGGCTTGGAGTCCAGAGTCAATAAACTAGCTGCTCGAGGACTTGGGCGGTTTACACGGATTCATATTAACTGACTCAAGTTTGTTAGTCTAGTTAACAAATGCATCTAGATACATCCATATCTAGACAGAATTGAGTCAATTAATATGAATCAGAGGGGAGTACTGAAAGTGTTTCATGCTACCAACTAATGCGGCTGGCAGGAATCGGGTAGAAGTAATTGTGCTACTACTTGTACGATGAACTGATTGTGTGGGTGTCGAATTTTGCAACGCGATCATCCACTGAATGCTTAATCTAGCGCCAAAGGCGTACAAATCATAACATACTACAGCACCAGAACATAAGAGTACGAATCATAAAGTAGCTCAACATTTTGCATCAGGGCTGGGTGGTCCTGAGACTACCGGGACGCCCCTGATGATCTCCGGGTGTGCATCCTCTTCAACGCAAAGCTGTGTACTCGGTCCACGGCCTCCTTCTGTAGGCTGGATAATCTCAGGTGCAGGACCTTCGTCTATGAGAGGCTCGTCATCAGTACCATCCATAGGTGCATCGGGGCTGGGTGGTCTTGAGACTACCCGGACGCCCGTGATGATCTCCGGGCGTGCATCCACTTCAACGCAAAGCTGTGTACTCGGTCCACGGCCTCCTTCTGTAGACTGGATAATCTCAGGTGCAGGACCTTCGTCTATGAAAGGCTCGTCATCAGTACCATCCACAGGTGCATCAAACTGAGATTCATCTTCAAATCTCCCATCAAGCGAGAGACCTCTTTAACTCTATGCTTACGCAATTAGTACATCAACCGATTAGACAAACATCTAAGGGATGCAACCTTGAACAAATGCCGTTTTACATATTTACCTTCTCATCGGGCACGGCACATGTCCCAGAGCTGAAACCCGTTTCCTGAAGCAAGCGCTTTTTCTCTCCTTCCCGTCCATCCATCTGCAACAAGTTAAATTTGAGTACAGAACCTTGCACAACAATGCAAACTATTGATTGAAACAGCGGCAGCATCAATATAAATAATTAACTACATATGCCAGCACACATACAGTGTGAGCAAGATCCGCTTCTCTGCTAAAGGATCATTATATGGTTCACCATGCTAAACCCGCCTAACATATGTGCGGTCCATCCCAAAAATGTGTAAATGATCTGCCACTACAGGGTGAGGCCTCTTCTCACCATTCATACATGTGCAGCGCGGGCAATACACGTCCAGGTTGTGACCATCATGAGCTCTAATAAACCCCATAAAGGGTTGAACACCATTTATATATGAAGGGGAACATAAGTGTCCACGCGGTTTCCAAGTTACGTCCATCTGTTTAATTATGAGATACAGTGGTTGGTGATTAATTTAAGGCGAAGTAGGAAATGTATATCCATCGAGTACAAAACTATACTACATGATTATGCATTTCAGCAATCATGTCGAGTACAAAACAAAAAATGCCCATCGACATTTTAGCAAACAGATCGTGTACAAAACTCTGCCATGGCATTTCAGCAAATTAACGGATCGAGTGCAGAACTGACTCTATATGCCCACGCAAATGAACAAATTGATCGATGACAAATCGAGCGGAAAACTATAAAGTGCCAATTAGTTCGAGCATACTGACGAATTTTTTTAGCAGCATCAAGAAAATATAAATCGTTAGGCTGTCTTGCCCGATACATGATTGAGCTAGAGATAGCCGCCCTACCGTGGATCAACTTGACCGCCGGTGCGTCTCGAGAAGAACGACGGGGAGGGGAAGCTTCTTCTTCGCACGGACGGGACGGGGAGGGGAAGCTCTTCGCACGGACGGGGATAAGTTGTGTACGGGTGGGTGGGGGGTCATGCGGCCGGGCCGCCGGGGTGATAATTAAGGTCGGTAGGTGGCGTTTAATGGAGTTGCGTGTGTAATTTGCCGTGCACAAGGTTGAGGAATAGGCGGTTCCCTTTGCCGCGCGCACAATTCAAACTATCCCGCCCATGTAGTTTAAATTCGCCATATTTTCGTTAAATCGACATAAAGTCATGTGAGTGGGGGAAAATTAGCAAAGTTGCTTGAAAAATAGTAAAACTCTGGAATTATCCTTTAAATATGCTCTACTTCGTGTGAAAATCGGGGTGTGGAAGCATGTTGAGCTGTTTTATTTGTACTTTCTTCATTAAAACTCCCATTTTATGCACTTTGGATGGAAAGAAATCATTTGTACATAAATTTTGACAACGCCATTTGCAAACACTAATTGTTTACATGCCAAGATGCACCCATCCACCAAATATATATGTGGCAAAAGTTTATCACAATCTAGCAGATATGCATAATTAGTGAGGGACCCCTTTTGATTTTGTGCAATTTCCACTAATTAGGTAGAGATCGAGAAGGGTTAATTAATTAGGCCATGTTAGGGGTTATGTGTTTTAGATTAGGTTGTGTGGATTCAAATACAACTTCTTTATTTGTGTGCTATGATTAATCAAAACTAGATCGATCGACTGCGCACACATTATTAGAGGCGCATGCCTTTGCGCACAAAGTGCATGTGTGTGTTGTTGGCCACCAACGAGAGAGAGAGAGAGAGAGAGAGAGAGAGAGAGAGAGAGAGAGAGAGATAGAGGTAGAGAGAGCTACATACGAGAGAGCGATTGAAATCCCCAAATTAAACACATATATATGCATGGCACATTTAATTTAATTAGAGGACCGCGAGGCACCCCTGGCCTGCTTGATGCATAATTAAGTGTCATTGGCCTATATATATAGGGTTTAATTAGGGTTTAGGGTTTAGGGTTAGGAGGTTAGGGTTTAGGGTTTAATGTTTATGGTGTTTAGGGATTAGGGATTAGGGTTTATTTAGGGTTTAAGGTTTAGGGATCATCGATCGAGTGCGCACACACACATTATTAGAGGCACACGCGCCTTTGCGCATAAAGTGCATGCGTATATGTGTGTGTTTTTTGGCCACCAACGACATATAGATGATCGAGAGAGAGAGATTGAAATCCCCCAAGAATATGTTCAAATATATATTAAAATATATGCACGAATTAATGCATGCATGGTAGGCCATGCATGCACACTAATTATATATATATTATGAGGAAACTTAATCAAATGTGTTTTCATTCGAGAGAACTTGTCAAAATTCAAGTTAATTAATTTATCATCGATAATTATATAATTAATTAATGAATCTCAGGGAGATGTTATACAACATATGATCGATATATAGGCCATGTATATATTAATTGGTTTTAATCTACCGTTTTTGCTAGCTAGCTGCATGCTATATATAGAGCATGTTTTTATTAGATCGGGTTATAGCTAGTATAGTTTAGGGTTATGTGTTTTAATTAACTAGGGTTTGATTAGCTAGGGGTTAGTTATATATATATGGTTTAGGGTTAATGCATGTCACATTTAATTTAACTAGAGGACCGCGAGGCACCCCTGGCCTGCTTGATGCACAATTAAGTGTCGTTGGCCTATATATATAGGGTTTAATTAGGGTTTAGGGTTAGCTAGCTGGGTTTAGGGTTTAGTGTTTTGGGTGTTTAGCTAGGGTCTAGGGTTTAGGGTTTAGTGTTTACTGTGTTTAGAGGGTCTAGGGTTTAGTGTTTAGGGTGTTTAGGGTCTAGGGTTTAGGGTCTAGTGTTTAGGGTCTATGGTTTAGGATTTAATTAGTGTTTAGGGTGTTTAGGGTTTAGGGTTTAGTGTTTACGGTGTTTAGGGTCTAGGGTTTAGGGTTTAGTGTTTAGGGTCTAGGGTTTAGGGTTTAATTAGTGTTTAGGGTGTTTATAGGGTTTAGGGTTTAGGGTTTAGGGTTTAGGGTTTTAGGGTTTAGGGTTTAGGGTTTAGGGTTTAGGGTTTAGGGTTTAGGGTTTACGGTGTTTAGGGTCTAGGGTTTAGGGTTTAGTGTTTAGGGTGTTTAGGGTCTAGGGTTTAGTGTGTTTAGGGTGTTTAGGGTTTAGGGGATTAGGGATTAGGGTTTTAGGGTTGTTTAAGGTTTAGGGATCATCGATCGAGTGCGCACACACATTATTAGAGGCACCCGCGCCTTTACGCATCAAGTGCATGCGTATATATGTGTGTTTTTTGGGCCACCAACGATATATAGATGATCGAGAGAGAGAGAGAGAGATTGAAATCCCCAAGAATATGTTCAAATATACATTAAAATATATGCACGAATGCATTGTAGGCCATGCATATGCACACTAATTATATATATATTATGAGGCAACTTAATCAAATGTGTTTTCATTCGAGAGAACTTGTCAAAGTTCAAGTTAATTAATTTATCACGATAATTATATAATTAATTAATGATTCTCAGGGATATGTTATACAACATGATCGATATAGGCCATGTATATTTTAATTGGTGTTAATCTACGGTTTGCTAGCTAGCTGCTATATATAGAGCATGTTTTTATTAGATCGGGTTATATCTAGTATAGTTTAGGGTTATGTGTTTCAATTAAGTAGGGTTGATTAGCTAGGGTTAGTTACATATATATGGTTTAGGGTTAATGCATGTCACATTTAATTTTATTAGAGGATCGCGAGGCACCCATGACCCGCTCGATCGATGCACAATTAAGTGTCGTTGGCCTATACATAGGGTTTAATTGGGGTTTAGGATTAGCTAGGGTTTAGGGTTAGGGTTAGGGTTAGGGTTAGGGTACGTTTAGGGTTAATGCATGTCACATTTAATTTAATTAGAGGACCGCGAGGCACCCCTGGCCTGCTTGATGCACAATTAAGTGTCGTTGGCCTATATATATAGGGTTTAATTAGGGTTTAGGGTTAGCTAGCTGGGTTTAGGGTTTAGTGTTTTGGGTGTTTAGCTAGGGTCTAGGGTTTAGGGTTTAGTGTTTATGGTGTTTAGAGGGTCTAGGGTTTAGTGTTTAGGGTGTTTAGGGTCTAGGGTTTAGGGTCTAGTGTTTAGGGTCTATGGTTTAGGGTTTAATTAGTGTTTAGGGTGTTTAGGGTTTAGGGTTTAGTGTTTACGGTGTTTAGGGTCTAGGGTTTAGGGTTTAGTGTTTAGGGTCTAGGGTTTAGGGTTTAATTAGTGTTTAGGGTGTTTATAGGGTTTAGGGTTTAGGGTTTAGGGTTTAGGGTTTTAGGGTTTAGGGTTTAGTGTTTAGGGTTTAGGGTTTAGGGTTTAGGGTTTAGGGTTTAGGGTTTACGGTGTTTAGGGTCTAGGGTTTAGGGTTTAGTGTTTAGGGTGTTTAGGGTCTAGGGTTTAGTGTGTTTAGGGTGTTTAGGGTTTAGGGGATTAGGGATTAGGGTTTTAGGGTTGTTTAAGGTTTAGGGATCATCGATCGAGTGCGCACACACATTATTAAAGGCACCCGCGCCTTTACGCATCAAGTGCATGCGTATATATGTGTGTTTTTTGGGCCACCAACGATATATAGATGATCGAGAGAGAGAGAGAGATTGAAATCCCCAAGAATATGTTCAAATATACATTAAAATATATGCACGAATGCATTGTAGGCCATGCATGCACACTAATTATATATATATTATGAGGCAACTTAATCAAATGTGTTTTCATTCGAGAGAACTTGTCAAAGTTCAAGTTAATTAATTTATCACGATAATTATATAATTAATTAATGATTCTCAGGGATATGTTATACAACATGATCGATATAGGCCATGTATATTTTAATTGGTGTTAATCTACGGTTTGCTAGCTAGCTGCTATATATAGAGCATGTTTTTATTAGATCGGGTTATAGCTAGCTAGTATAGTTTAGGGTTATGTGTTTTAATTAAGTAGGGTTGATTAGCTAGGGTTAGTTACATATATATGGTTTAGGGTTAATGCATGGCACATTTAATTTTATTAGAGGATCACGAGGCACCCATGACCCGCTCGATCGATGCACAATTAAGTGTCGTTGGCCTATACATAGGGTTTAATTGGGGTTTAGGATTAGCTAGGGTTTAGGGTTAGGGTTAGGGTACGTTTAGGGTTTAGGGTTTAGGGTTTAGTGTTTAGGGTGTTTAGGGTTTAGGGATTAGGGATTTAAGGTTTTAGGGTTGTTTAAGGTTTAGGGATCATCGATCGAGTGCGCACACACATTATTAGAGGCACCCGCGCCGTTACGCATAAATTGCATGCATATATATGTGTGTTTTTTGGGCCACCAACGATATATAGATGATCGAGAGAGAGAGAGAGATTGAAATCCCCAAGAATATGTTCAAATATACATTAAAATATATGCACGAATGCATTGTAGGCCATGCATGCACACTAATTATATATATATTATGAGGCAACTTAATCAAATGTGTTTTCATTCGAGAGAACTTGTCAAAGTTCAAGTTAATTAATTTATCACGATAATTATATAATTAATTAATGAATCTCAGGGATATGTTATGCAACATGATCGATATAGGCCATGTATATTTTAATTGGTGTTAATCTACGGTTTGCTAGCTAGCTGCTATATATAGAGCATGTTTTTATTAGATCGGGTTATAGCTAGCTAGTATAGTTTAGGGTTATGTGTTTTAATTAAGTAGGGTTGATTAGCTAGGGTTAGTTACATATATATGGTTTAGGGTTAATGCACGGCACATTTAATTTTATTAGAGGATCACGAGGCACCCATGACCCGCTCGATCGATGCACAATTAAGTGTCGTTGGCCTATCTGAGAGGTTTAATTGGGGTTTAGGATTAGCTAGGGTTTAGGGTTAGGGTTAGGGTTAGGGTTAGGGTATGTTTAGGGTCTAGGGTTTAGGGTTTAGTGTTTAGGGTGTTTAGGGTTTAGGGATTAGGGATTTAAGGTTTTAGGGTTGTTTAAGGTTTAGGGATCATCGATCGAGTGCGCACACACATTATTAGAGGCACCCGCGCCTTTACGCATAAATTGCATGCATATATATGTGTGTTTTTTGGGCCACCAACGATATATAGATGATCGAGAGAGAGAGAGAGATTGAAATCCCCAAGAATATGTTCAAATATACATTAAAATATATGCACGAATGCATTGTAGGCCATGCATGCACACTAATTATATATATATATTATGAGGCAACTTAATCAAATGTGTTTTCATTCGAGAGAACTTGTCAAAGTTCAAGTTAATTAATTTATCACGATAATTATATAATTAATTAATGAATCTCAGGGATATGTTATACAACATGATCGATATAGGCCATGTATATTTTAATTGGTGTTAATCTACGGTTTGCTAGCTAGCTGCTATATATAGAGCATGTTTTTATTAGATCGGGTTATATCTAGTATAGTTTAGGGTTATGTGTTTTAATTAAGTAGGGTTGATTAGCTAGGGTTAGTTACATATATATGGTTTATGGTTAATGCATGGCACATTTAATTTTATTAGAGGATCGCGAGGCACCCATGACCCGCTCGATCGATGCACAATTAAGTGTCGTTGGCCTATACATAGGGTTTAATTGGGGTTTAGGATTAGCTAGGGTTTAGGGTTAGGGTTAGGGTTAGGGTTAGGGTACGTTTAGGGTCTAGGGTTTAGGGTTTAGTGTTTAGGGTGTTTAGGGTTTAGGGATTAGGGATTTAGGGGTTTTAGGGTTGTTTAAGGTTTAGGGATCATCGATCGAGTGCGCACACACATTATTAGAGGCACCCGCGCCTTTACGCATAAATTGCATGCATATATATGTGTGTTTTTTGGCCACCAACGATATATAGATGATCGAGAGAGAGAGATTGAAATCCCCAAGAATATGTTCAAATATACATTAAAATATATGCACGAATGCATGGTAGGCCATGCATGCACACTAATTATATATATATATTATGAGGCAACTTAATCAAATGTGTTTTCATTCGAGAGAACTTGTCAAAATTAAAGTTAATTAATTTATCACGATAATTATATAATTAATTAATGAATCTCAGGGATATGTTATACAACATGATCGATATAGGCCATGTATATATTAATTGGTGTTAATCTACGGTTTGCTAGCTAGCTGCTATATATAGAGCATGTTTTTATTAGATCGGGTTATAGCTAGTATAGTTTAGGGTTATGTGTTTTCATTAAGTAGGGTTGATTAGCTATGGTTAGTTACATATATATGGTTTAGGGTTAATGCATGGCACATTTAATTTAATTAGAGGACCGCGAGGCACCCCTGGCCTGCTTGATGCACAATTAAGTGTCGTTGGCCTATATATAGGGTTTAATTAGGGTTTAGGGTTAGGGTTAGGGTTTAGGGTCTAGGGTTTAGTGTTTAGGGTGTTTAGGGTTTAGGGATTAGGGATTAGGGTTTCAGGGTTGTATAAGGTTTAGGGATCATCGATCGAGTGCGCACACACATTATTAGAGGCACCCGCGACTTTGCGCATAAAGTGCATGCGTATAGTTTAGGGTTATTTGTTTTAATTAAGTAGGGTTTGATCAGCTAGGGTTAGTTTCATATATATGGTTTAGGGTTAATGCATGGCACATTACATATAGTTTAAATCTCAAGAATGTTTATACATGATAGGCCATATGTGCAAAGGAATTTTTTTCCTCGTGAACTTGTCAAAATTCAAGTTTATCAGTGCCAGTGGAAACTAGTCCAAAAAATTACATAGAGGACCAAAAGTACTAGACAATAACTAATAGAACCTGCAACTTTACAAAAAGGACCCCAAAACATATAGAAGAAAATCAATCGAGTCCTTCTCGACCGCACATCAGATCTCTGCTCCGCATCCTTTCCAGCAACTCCGTCGCCGGGGACGCACCACTTGGGACGGTGTCGCCGGTAGTCGCCAGGACGAAGGAGAAGAAGGGCCTCAAAGAACGGCATATTGGCTTCGAGAAGGGTCGGCTGAAAGTCCAAGATGTGCACGGGCAAGACGGATGACGCCGTCGTATGCCCCGAGCTTGTGAACTTTAGCAGCTTGACTTCCCCATTGGCCGGATCTGAAGCAACGACCAAAGCAAGCCTCACCGTTAGCGCCATCACATTGATGGCACCAGATCGGGGTTTGGCCGGCAAGATCCGCCAGATTCACCATAGGCCAGATCTGAAGCCGATGACGAGATCCCCGACTCCATTGCGCCATTCTGCTCATGGGAAACACTGGATCTAAGCTTACAACAACACTAACTCCCTCGGATCCAAATTAGCTGACTCAACTTTGCTTATCTAAATATGGATGTATCCACACATGTTTTTACTCTAGATACATACACGTCTAAGGAAAGTTGAATCAATTAATTTAGTTCGGAGGGTGTACAATATACAGAGAGAAGTCGGCGTCGTCTCCGGCCGGCGAGGCCGCCGGAGAGAAGGGGGAGAGGAGCCGGGGGAGTGGGAGAGACTCGAGAGAGAAAGAGAAGAGGAAGAAATGAGAGCTCCCTGGGGAAGAACATTATTTTTGTCGTTCTGCTCGTACTGTAGCTTGAAACTGAAAATTTCGGCCACGCGCCAAATCATCCCGCCGCATCCATTCGAAAATCCCGTGACCAGTTTTACCCTTTTAACCCTGGTCCGGAAGCTACAACCCACCGACCATGGAGGGCTCATTCGGTAACAATGAAATATCTTTCCTAGATCCCGAACCCTCCCCACAGGCCCACACCCACCCACCAACCATTCGCCCCATTAGCTCAAAAATACTCTCACACGCCAAAGCTCTGACTCTCTACAGTACTAGATCTGCTTCGCCGCCGGCATACTCCTCCACAGCGTAGCCTTGATCGTGTTGGCTGTCCACCCACCTGATCCGCTCCCCCGCCGCCCTCGTCACCGACGGATCTGCTTCACCGCCGACCTCGCCACCGACGGATCTGCTTCACCGCCGACCTCGCCACCGACGGATCTGCTTCACCGCCGACCTCGCCACCGACTACCTCGCCGCAGCGGCTGTATCAACTTCACCGAATACCTTGCCAGCCAACCAGATCTGCTTCACTAACGCCCGCTTCTGCGAAACAGGGTCGATTCATCGTCTCCCGCGTTCGCCGCCGCTGGAATGCAAGTTGCCGCCCCCGTCCACCCCGCCGCAGCTTGGTTAGTACGCTGGCCCGTTAGATCGCGGTGTTTCTTTAGCCATGTTTTGTGTAGTTATTTGCAGATCTCATATGCCGTTAACTTTCTTGATGTGTTGCTTCGCATGAAGTTTGTTTAAATGTTGTACAGTACAAAAGCATTATCCGGTCGCTACCATCCTGTTCATTCTATCGACACTGTGTGCATCCACATATTTATAGCCTTGTACCCATTCATTTGCTGCCAAGCTTGTTTTATCTTGCATGCTATTGTCGCTTGCTTTTATAGTCGTGCTATGGGCATTTCCAATCTGCTTGTTCTTATACCACGTCATTAGCTCACCGCTAGCTGTTTTCTCGTGTCTGCTATTCTCACAATCGCTTTTATAATCATGCTATGTGCATTTCCAATCTGCTTGCTCTTATACCTCGTCTTTAGCTTATATAGTTATTGCTGCGTGCATGTCTGGTCTTTGTATTATCGTAGACTGACTTGTCAATGTTATTTTTCCTTGGGATTGATCATGCGAACCACTTATTAGAACATCCAACATTAACAGCGGGGACGCTAGGTAAGGTTGGAATCTGAGTTCGTGGTTGGTAATTTTGGCAGTTTACTTCCGTTATTATCTATAACCTATATGCATTGTTCCTTATGCAAGAGATTAACACTTGGAACCCTGCCATAGCAATGCCATTCATGCTTTACTATGTTTCTGCCTATTTGATATGCTTGTCTTGGAGAAACTTCGAGGGTGATTTGAACCTGACATTTGGTCATTCTTAATGCCAGTTTACTTTATGTGTAAAACCTTGGCATTACCCTACTCTAAATCTGAATGTCTGAAATTCGTATCTCATGCAAAGCAACATCTAGTTGGTTTTAATCTGATATCTGGTAACTATTGGCTTATTCATTTGGCAGCTCAAGTTTTTTGTTATTTGAAACCAGCTGACTTGGTCTTAAATGTGATATCTAAACACAGATTAAGGACAATGGAGCAGGAGGATTAGCATTTCACTTGATGGCTGAACCTAAAATGATAGGCATGTTGACCACGACTAGTGCACGCAAGAGAAGGACCTGCAGTGAGCCGGTATGTGCTTAGTACATGCATCTTATCTTATCTTGTGCTTATTTACGCTACATCTTTGTTATCTGATCTCTACATTGCGTAATACATGTTTGAATAGTTAATTGTTGTAACTATGTTTACAATGTTACCAGGATGCTGTTTTAATGAAGCATTCATCATTAGAAGATAGTCGCCAAAAAAGGATCTGTAGCGACCCTGTGCAACATTATGATGTAAGTTTGTGCTTAGTACAAGTTCCATACATGTCTTATTTATGCAACTTGTTATTATCTTATATCTACATTGCATAATAAATGTTTGCATAGTTCATCGTTTAACTCTTTTTGCATTATTATCAGAATGCCAGTTGTGATGAAGCAATCTTCATTACCAGTGAGGCCCACAAAAAGTTCGATCTTTCTTCGATGCATCTTCTCATAGCCGTCAACCTAGACCATTTCTTTCATCGCATTAAATATCTCAAGGCTGTACTTTATAAAAGACATGGTATTGCTGCTTTAAGATCTGTAGCTGATATGTTGACAAAGAGTACACAAGATTCAATCAAGGCGATTGCCAAATGTCAACGTGTTATTGATGATGCTAATAGAAGTCCTCAATGATTCTATGTAATTTTTTTATTTGGGCACATTAATTGCCTTGTAATTTTCCTATTTGTTTTATTTGTGTATGTAATTGTGTGTATCATTGAAATCAGATTTTAGGCTCATGAAATTTAATGCAAGTTGACTAGTCAAACAAGTAGGGCCCTACAACAGATTGGGCCGGCCCACTTACAGTAGTGTGGGACCCACTTTCATTTTGGGCCGGCCCACTTCTTTAGTAGGCCGGCCCGGTTACACGATAATGGGCTCCACATGCTTATTGGGCCGGCCCACTTGCTCTATGGTGGTCCCACATGGTAAATGGGCCGGCCCTTTAATAGGAAGGTGGGACCCACCTGTGTTTTGGCCCGGCCCACTATCTTGTTGGGCCGGCCCACTTTCTATATGGTGGACCCCACATACCAAATGGGCCGGCCTACTTTCTATATGGTGGACCCCACACACCAAATGGGCCGGCCCTTTAATAGGAAGGTGGGACCCACCTGTGTTTTGGCCCGGCCCACTATCTTGTTGGGCCGGCCCACTTTCTATATGGTGGACCCCACATACCAAATGGGCCGGCCCATTAACAGGAATGTGGGACCCACCTGTGTTTTTGGCCCGGCCCACTATCTTGGTGGGCCAGCCCACTTGCTATATGGTGGGCCCCACACACTAAATGGGCCGGCCCTTTAACAGGAAAGTGGGACCCACCTGTGTTTTTGGCCCGGCCCACTATTTTGTTGGGCCGGCCCACTTGCTATATGGTGGACCCCACAAACTAAATGGGCCGACCCTTTAACAGGAAAGTGGGACCCACCTATGTTTTGGTCCGGCCCACTAGCTTGTTGGGCCGGCCCACTTGCTATACGGTGGACCCCACACACTAAATGGGCCGGCCTTTTAACAGGAAAGTGGGACCCACCTGTGTTTTTGGCCCGGCCCACTTGCTTTTTGGGCCGGCCCAGTTGCTGTAAGGTGGACCCCACATGTTAAATGGGCCGGCCCATTTAAGTTTTGACCAGTCAACCTTAGAGGTTAGGCCCGGCCCACTTAACTAATGGACCAGCCCAGCTATATAGTTGACCGGTCAAACTATGTCATCTGGCCCGGCCCGCTTAAGACGTGGCAGGCCTCGTGTGGGCCTACCATCTACCACGGGGTTTCAGCCGGTTAACGCTGTTAACTGGCAGTTAACGGCGTCTGCCACGTGTCAGTTTGCATGACGTCAGCAGTCAACGGGCTCCCGAAAACACTTCCGCAACGGTCCGATTTTCCGTGGCGGAAGGGCGCCCAAGCGCGACGGACCGAAAAAATCGTCGTTGGACTTTGCCTGACGCAGTTTCGACAACGGAACCCATATCGTCGGGTTAGGCCCATAGGCGACGAAAAATGCCCCTTAGTTGACGATTTTGGGACGTTGTCTATCAGAACTTTTCTTGTAGTGATAGTGGGCCGGGCCAAAAACACAGGTGGGTCCCACTTTCCAGTTAAAGGGCCGGCCCATTTAGTATGTGGGGTCCATCATGTAGCAAGTGGGCTGGCCCACCAAGATAGTGGGCCGGGCCAAAAACACAGGTGGGTCCCACATTCCTGTTAATGGGCCGGCCCATTTGATATGTGGGGTCCACCATATAGCAAGTGGGCTGGCCCGACAAGATAGTGGGCCGTGCCAAAAGCAAAGGTGGGCCCCACTTTCCTGTTATAGGGCCGGCCCAATTAGTATGTGGGGTCCACCATATAGCAAGTGGGTCGGCCCAACAAGATAGTGGGCCGGTCCAAAAACACATGTGGGTCCCACTTTCCTTTTAAAGGGCCGGCCCATTTAGTATGTGGGGTCCACCACAAAAGCAAATGGGCTGGCCCAACTAATTAGTGGGCCGGCCCAGTAGTGGGTGGGGTCCTCCTTAAAGCAAGTGGGCCTGCCCAATTAGAGTGTGGGGTCCACCGTAAATCAAATGGGCTGGCCCAATAAGTAAGTGGGCCAGCCTGTTTAGTTGCTGTTTATATGCCGGCATAATATGCGCTTTGGGATTTTGCGGGCAGGCACATATGTGATTTCGCTTAATTGGGCCGTTTAAGGGATGGGAATTCGTGATTTAGATACTGAGAATATTTACGCAGCATTGATTTCTGTCGGATAGCCTCACTTACCACAAGCACCAAAGAAAAAATGCGCGAAAGAACTATAAAAACTAACTAAATATTACATCAGCTGCAAGGCATTGAAAAAATATTACAGAACCCAGAGAAATTGAATGGTAATTAAACCTAGCAATACAATGAAGCGATCCGGCAATCTTTTAAGTTGTCCATGCAGCACCTATATCTGAAACAAAGACATTACAAGTTAAGACAGCAACAATGGAAAGGCAAAGACACTACAATATTGTTTGGCAAAGAATTTGGAACTCATCATTTCGTCGTTATAACAAGATCATTGTAATGCGCACAATAAGCAAACAAAGAGTGCATGTCGCATACCAACAGCCAATATAACAGAGCATGTTAGAATGAAACAAATAGACTTACCATCGCCGAGTCCCATGCAAACCAACATGTTCAGGGAGTACAAAATTGGCATGAACAACATAGTAGCAGGCTATAAATTTTGTAACAACGACTGAGCAAGATGAAGTTATGATGGCTACATCTACAGAGCAGGGAATGTAAACCAAAAATAGAAGTTACGATGGCAAAAGCTAAAGAGGAGGGAATGTGAACCAACATGTGCCAAGTGCAATTACTTCATTTTGGCCGTGAACTAAATAATACTCCTGAACTTATAGTGAAGGGGATGCAAATCAAGATTTTTCGGGATATAAACTTGTAATGAGCAACACATAGAGGATAGTTAATGCTGGAGCTTAGGATGGACCAGATACATAATATAGTGGGATCACCTGTGAACTTGTATAAGAGGGAATGCAAACCAATATTTTCAGCTTTTCATATGTGAGCGTCATGCCAAGTCAGAGAAACAAGTCAATAATGCAGCTTTTGAAGAACAAGATGGCACGCAAAATTATTATCTAGTAGTATGACAAGTTTATTTGTACTACAGGCTAGATAGCAGAGTGATAGCATTCCAAACTAAGTCCTTACTTTGTTAGCTTACAATGAACTAGATACAAAACAATGGCATCACCTGTAGTACAGGGAATGCAAGCCAACATGTTCATGGAGTAAAAAATTGGCACAAACAACATAGTAGCAGGCCATAATTTTTGTAACAACGACTGAGCAAGATAAAGTTATGATGGCTAGATCTACAGAGCAGGGAATGTAAACCAAATATAGAAGTTACGATGCCAAAAGCTATAGAGCAGGGAATGCGAACCAACATGTGCAATTACTTAAAATTGGCCATGAACTAAATAATAGCAGGATGTTACTATAATACCTATAATTTTTGTAACAACGACTGAGCAAGATAGAAGTTATGATGGCTACATCTACAGAGCAGGGAATGCAAACCAAAATGTTCAATCGCTTAAAGTTAGCAATGAAGTAGAAAATAGCAAGGTGTTACGGTCATAGCTAGGAATGAACTAAAAGAGCTTCAGACAAACAAGCATCTGAACCCAGAACATGGCGCTAAAACAAGGGACTTACATTAGGAGAAGCACTTTGTGGGAGTCACAGCAGATCTTCCTGGGGTTGATAGATCCGGTGATGAAGTACGCTACATGTTCTACTTGGGGTTGGAGAGACGGCCATTACACTTCATGGTTACTCATCTCATCTGCAAAAACGTAACGGCGCGTCGTTAGCACAAACAGGTTCCCCCAAGATTAAACAAGAACTTGCAGGCAAGCAATAGAAAAGCGACAGTAGAAGAGTTTAGATCATGCACGGCGCCGGTGAAGCAGATCCGGTTCATGCACAGCGGTGTCGGTGAGCAAGATCCGATGCGGTGGACGACGGATCCGGCGAAGCGGCTCCGGTGGGGTGGACGATGCCGCAGCTGAAGCGACTGCGGTAGACTGCTGGATGAGCATATGTTTTCGAGGTTCGGCGGGGATGATCCGGTCCGGTTGATGACGGCGTCGATGAAGCGGCTCCGGCAGGCAGCCGGATGACGAGGATCGCGAGGGCTCGGGTAGGCCAGGGAAGTCCGGCGGGGATGTTCCGGTGCGGTGGTCGTGGAGGTGGGAGAGAGAGGGACTTGAGAAGTTCTGGTGGGTGGTCTCAGATGAGAGACTGAGGGAAATGAATTTTTTTTTGGAGGGTATCCGGGGCTAGGGAGGTGGTGATCCAAAAAATGACGGCCAGACCCCCCCCCCCCACCAACCGACTTTGCTGTCATCTCCACAGGGGTAGAATCGGAATTTGGAAGCGTGTGAAATTTTTGTATTTTGTGGGCGGGAAGTTTCGCTAAGGTCCAAGTATAATGATAAAAAATTGTGAGACCGTACTAGTACCTCTGTTCAAGGCCGACTGTAAAATCAAATCATCATCAAGTTGAACATCGGTTACTACCATGATCATCATCGGACACAGATCTGGTGACATGCACCTGAAATTGGTGCATTCGTTGCAAAGTATAATGCTAAAAAATTTAGTGACCGTACTAGTACTTCTGTTCAAGCCCGAGTGCAACATCAAATCATCATCACGTTGAAAATTTGTTACCATGATCATGATCTATCTCTAAATTTGGCGCATCCGCTAAATCTGGCAAAGTATAATGATAAAGAAATTGTGAGACAGTAGTAGTACTTCTGTTCATGGTCGAGTGCAACATCAAATCATCATCACGTTTAAAATTTGTTACCATGATCATGATCTACCTCTGAAAATGGGCGCATCCGCTAAAACTTGCAAAGTATAATGATACAAAATTGTGAGACCGTACTAGGACTTATGTTCAAGGTCGAGTGCAACATCAAATCATCATTACATTGAAAAGTGTGTTACCATGATCATGATCTATCTCTGAATTTGGCGCATCCGCTAAATCTCGCAAAGTATAATGATAAAGAATTTGTGAGACAGTAGTAGTACTTCTGTTCAAGCCCGAGTGCAACATCAAATCATCATCACGTTGAAAATTTGTTACCATGATCATGATCTATCTCTGAATTTGGCGCATCCGCGCTAAATGTTGCAAAGTATAATGATTAAAAAAAATTGTGAGACCGTACTAGTACTTATGTTCAAGGTCGAGTGCAACATCAAATCATCATCACGTTGACAATTTCTGTTACCATGATCCTCTATTTGGGGATGCTGCTCCCACACCACACCAGCGGCCCCAAACGGCAGCCATTTTAAAATTAAAATTGACATTTAAAAACCCAAAATCATACGAAATTTATACCAAAGTAGCTCGACTTTAAACATAACTAAACTTAAACTTAATCCTGGTCTACGGGCCGTCGGTTGGGGCGCTCGACGGCACTGCCTCGTCGTTGTTCTTAGCCATTGCCGCCTGCGTTCGTGCCCGCTTCTCCTTCGTTGCTTCGCGCATCTGGCGGTGGAGCATGGCGGCCGGCGTCGCAGGGGCTTGCCGGCGGCGCTGTCCCCGCGCTTCCAGCCTTTACCGAGAAGCTTCGATCTCGGCGCGCCTCGCCTGCTGGCGAGCGAACGCGTCCTGGTGGCGATGAGCGTTGAGCTCTGCGAGCTTCTGTCGCTCCGCCTCCTTGAGGCGGCGTCCCGCCTCCTCCGTGACCGCTCGCTGGCGCGATATCTCGAGGACGTGCTCGAGGTTCGCGTCGTTGACGAACTCGCGCTCCTCCTCCCTCAACCGCTGGTATCGTTGTGCGTTCAGCGACGCGAGGATCGCCGCCTGCTCCGGGTCGGTGGGGGCCTGCGGCGGTTCGCCCGACTGCGCTGACTCCTCGGTCCGCCGCCTCTGCTTCCGCTTCTGCTACGTAGACATCGTGCCAGGACTCGAACCGTGGGTCCTCGTCCTCGTTGGAGTTGTGCTCGTCGTCGGCCTGCAGCTCCGGCTCCGGCTCCGGCTGCCGTGGTGGTGGAGGCAGCTGATGTCTACGTTCCCCCTCCTTTCCTGTAGACAGTGTTGGGCCTCCAAGTGCAGAGGTTTGTAGAACAGCAGCAAGTTTTCCCTTAAGTGGATCACCCAAGGTTTATCGAACTCAGGGAGGAAGAGGTCAAAGATATCCCTCTCATGCAACCCTGCAACCACAAAGCAAGAAGTCTCTTGTGTCCCCAACACACCTAATAGGTGCACTAGTTCGGCGAAGAGATAGTGAAATACAGGTGGTATGAATATATATGAACAGTAGCAATGGTGCCAGAAAATAGCTTGCTGGCGTGTAGTTGATGGTGGTAGTATTGCAGCAGTAGTAACACAAAGAAACAAAGAAACAAGCAGTAGTAACTCAGCAGTATTTGGGAACAAGGCCTAGGGAATAGACTTTCACTAGTGGACACTCTCAACATTGATCACATAACAGAATAGATAAATGCATACTCTACACTCTTGTTGGATGATGAACACATTGCGTAGGATTACACGAACCCTCAATGCCGGAGTTAACAAGCTCCACAATAATGCTCATGTTTAAGTAACCTTAAGTGTAAGATAGATCAAAACGACTAAACCAAGTACTAGCATAGCATGCACACTGTCACCTTCATGCATATGTAGGAGGAATAGATCACATCAATATTATCATAGCAATAGTTAACTTCGCAATCTACAAGAGATCATGATCATAGCATAAACCAAGTACTAACACGGTGCACGCACTGTCACCTTTGCACACATGCAGGAGGAATAAAACTACTTTAATAACACATCACTAGAGTAGCACATAGATAAATTGTGATACAAACACATTGCAATCATCAAGAGATATAAATAAGCACTTCACTACGCTCTTCAACAGTGAATAAGTACTTCGTGAAATATAGCCTAAGAGACCCACACGGTGCACACACTGTCACCTTTACACACGTGGGACAAGGAGTCTCCGGAGATCACATAAGTAAAACCCACTTGACTAGCATAATGACATCTAGATTACAAGCATCATCATATGAATCTCAATCATGTAAGGCAGCTCATGAGATTATTGTATTGAACTACATAGGAGAGAGATGAACCACATAGCTACCGGTACAGCCCCGAGCCTCGATGGAGAACTACTCCCTCCTCATGGGAGCAGCAGCGGTGATGAAGATGGCGGTGGAGATGGCAGCGGTGTCGATGGAGGAGCCTTCCGGGGGCACTTCCCCGCTCCGGCAGGGTGCCGGAACAGAGACTCCTGTCCCCCAGATCTTGGCTTCGCGATGACGGCGGCTCTGGAACTTTTCTCGTATCGTGGCTTCCTCCCTAAGGGTTTTCGATGCAGGGGCTTTAAATAGGCGAAGAGGCGGCGCAGGAGGGTCAACGAGGCGACGAGACCATAGGGTGGCGCGGCCAGGGCCTGGGCCGCGCCACCATGTCATCTGGGCCCACCAGGCCCCCCCTCTGGCGGCTCTCGGGTGTTCTGGATGCTTCCGAGCAAAATAGGAACCTGGGAGGTGATTTCGTCCAATTCCGAGAATATTTCGTTACTAGGATTTCTGAAACCAAAAACAGCAGAAAACAGGAACTGGCACTTCGGCATCTTGTTAATAGGTTAGTTCCAGAAAATGCACGAATATGACATAAAGTGTGCATAAAACATGTAGGTATCATCAATAAAGTAGCATGGAACATAAGAAATTATCGATACGTTGGAGACGTATCAGCATCCCCAAGCTTAGTTCTGCTCGTCCCGAGCAGGTAAAACGATAACAATGATAATTTCTTAAGTGACATGCCATCATAACCTTGATCATACTATTGTAAAGCACATGAGATGAATGCAGCGATCAAAACAATGGTAATGACATGAGTAAACAACTGAATCATAAAGCAAAGACTTTTCATGAATAGTACTTCAAGACAAGCATCAATAAGTCTTGCATAAGAGTTAACTCGTAAAGCAATAATTTAAAGTATAGACATTGAAGCAACACAATGGAAGATTAAGTTTCAGCGGTTGCTTTCAACTTGTAACATGTATATCTCATGGATAATTGTCAACATAGAGTAATATAACAAGTGCAATATGCAAGTATGTAGGAATCAATGCACAGTTCACACAAGTGTTTGCTTCTTAAGGTGGAAGGAGATAGGTAAACTGACTCAACAATAAAAGTAAAAGAAAGGTCCTTCAATGAGGAAAGCATCGATTGCTGTATTTGTGCTAGAACTTTTATTTTGAAAACATGAAACAATTTTGTCAACGGTAGTAATAAAGCATATGAGTTATGAAAATTATATCTTACAAGTTGCAAGCCTCACGCATAGTGTACTAATAGTGCCCGCACCTTGTCCTACTTAACTTGGACTACCGGGTCTTCGCATGCCATGTTTCAACCAAGTGTCACAAAGGGGTACCTCCATGCCGCCTGTACAAAGGTCCAAGGAGAATGCTCGCATTTCGGATTTCTCGCTTTTGATTATTCTCAACTTAGACATCCATACCGGGACAACATGGACAACAGATAATGGACTCCTCTTAAATGCATAAGCATGTAGCAATGATTATTGTTCTCATATGAGATTGAGGATATATGTCCAAAACTGAAACTTCCACCATGGTTCATGGCTTTAGTTAGCGGCCCAATGTTCTTCTCTAACAATTTTGCATGCTCCAACCACTAAAATGATAGACCTTCAGACAAGACGGACATGCATAGCAACTCACATGATATTCAACAATAGTTGATGGCGTTCCCCAGAAACATGGTTATCGCACAACAAGCAACTTAATAAAATATAAAGTGCACAAGTACATATTCAATACTACGATAGTTTTTAAGGCTATTTTGTCCCATGAGCTATATATTGCATAGGTGGATGATGGATTTTAAAGGTAGCACTCAAGCAATTTACTTTGGAATGGCGGAGAAATACCATGTAGTAGGTAGGTATGGTGGACACAAATGGCATAGTAGTTGGCTCAAGGATTTTGGATGCATGAGAAGTATTCCCTCTCGATACAAGGTTTAGGCTAGCAAGGTTATTTGAAGCAAACTCAAGGATGAACAAGTGCAGCAAAACTCACATAAAAGACATATTGTAAACATTATAAGACTCTACACTGTCTTCCTTGTTGTTCAAAACTCAGTACTAGATATTATCTAGACCTTAGAGAAACCAAATATGCAAATCAGATTTTAGCAAGCTCTATGTATTTCTTCATTAATGGGTGCAAAGCATATGATGCAAGAGCTTAATCATGAGCACAACAATTGCCAAGTATCACATTATCCAAGACATTTTAGAATTACTACATGTATCATTTTCCAATTCCAACCATATAACAATTTAACGAAGAAGAAACTTCGCCATGAACATTATGAGTAAAGCCTAAGGACACATGTGTCCATATGGAACAGCGGAGCGTGTCTCTCTCCCACAAAGTGAATGCTAGGATCCATCTTATTCAAACAGAAACAAAAACGAAAACAAACCGACGCTCCAAGCAAAGAACAAAAGATGTGATTGATTAAAAATATAGTTTCAGGGGAGGAACCTGATGATGTTGTCGATGAAGAAGGGGATGCCTTGGGCATCCCCAAGCTTAGACGCTTGAGTCTTCTTAAAATATGCAGGGGTGAACCACGGGGGCATCCCCAAGCTTAGAGCTTTCACTCCTCTTGATCATAGTATATCATACTCCTCTCTTGACCCTTGAAAACTTCCTTCACACCAAACTTCAAGCAAACTCATTAGAGGGTTAGTGCATAATCAAAAATTCACATGTTCAGAGGTGACACAATCATTCTTAACACTTCTGGACATTGCACAAAACTTCTGAAAGTTAATGGAACAAAGAAACTCATTCAACTTAACAAAAGCGGCAATGCGAAATAAAATGCAGAATCTGTCAAAAACAGAACAGTCCGTAAAGACGAATTTTAAGATGGCACCAGACTTGCTCAAATGGAAAAACTCAAAACTAATGAAAGTTGCGTACATATCTGAGGATCACGCTCGTAAATTGGCAGATTTTTTCGAATTTTCTACAGAGAATTGTGCCCAGATTCGTGACAGACAGCAATGCTGTTTCTGCGCAGCGATCCCAAATATAACATCAACTTTGACATAGAAACTTTACTTGGCACAAAAACATGATAAGGAGAGGTTGCTACAGTAGTAAACAACTTCCAAGACTCAACAAAACAAAAATTTCTGTAGTAAAATAAACACATGGGTTATCTCCCAAGAAGTTCTTTCTTTATAGCCATTAAGATGGGCTCAGCAGTTTTAATAATGCACTCGCAAGAAATAGTATTTGAGGCAAAAGAGAGCATCAAGAGGCAAATTCAAAACACATTTAAGTCTAACATGCTTCCTATGCATAGGAATCTTGTAAATAAACAAGTTCATGAAGAGCAAAGTAACAAGCATAGGAAGATAAAACAAGTGTAGCTTCAAAAATTTCAGCACATAGAGAGGTGTTTTAGTAACATGAAAATTTTTACAACCATATTTTCCTCTCTCATAATAACTTTCAGTAGCAACATGAGCAAACTCAACAATATAACTATCACATAAAGCATTCTTATCATGAGTCTCATGCATAAAATAATTACTACTCCCAACATAAGCATAATCAATTTTATTAGTTGTAGTGGGAGCAAATTCAACAAAGTAGCTATCAAATATAGGAGGTATATTGTAATCATAATCAAATTTATCCTCCATAACAGGTGGTAACAAAAGACTACTATCATTATAATCATCATAAATAGGAGGCAAAGTATCATCAAAGTAAATTTTCTCCTCAATGCTTGGGGGACTAAAAATATCATGCTCATCAAAGCCAGCTTCCCCAAGCTTAGAATTTTCCATAGCATTAGCAACAATGGTGTTCAAAGCATTCATACTAATAACATTCCCATTATCATGCATATAAAGTTCCATGGGTTTTTTAATTCTCTCTTCAAACACATCATGTCCTAATTCAAGATAAAGTTCATAAAGATCTCTCATATTTTTGTTGTTTTCCATTATGCCTAACTAGTGTAAACAAGAAACCAAATGTCGCAATTGCAGAGTCTAAAGGAAATAGCTTCGAGTACTTACAATGGCGCCGGGAAAATAGCTTAGTAGCCGAGATCCGGAGTGTGAGTACCTTTTACCTTTCCTCCCCGGCAACGGCGCCAGAAAAGTGCTTGATGTCTACGTTCCCCCTCCTTTCCTGTAGACAGTGTTGGGCCTCCAAGTGCAGAGGTTTGTAGAACAGCAGCAAGTTTTCCCTTAAGTGAATCACCCAAGGTTTATCGAACTCAGGGAGGAAGAGGTCAAAGATATCCCTCTCATGCAACCCTGCAACCACAAAGCAAGAAGTCTCTTGTGTCCCCAACACACCTAATAGGTGCACTAGTTCGGCGAAGAGATAGTGAAATACAGGTGGTATGAATATATATGAACAGTAGCAATGGTGCCAGAAAATAGCTTGCTGGCGTGTAGTTGATGGTGGTAGTATTGCAGCAGTAGTAACACAGTAAAACAGTAAACAAGCAGTAGTAACTCAGCAGTATTTGGGAACAAGGCCTAGGGAATAGACTTTCACTAGTGGACACTCTCAACATTGATCACATAACAGAATAGATAAATGCATACTCTACACTCTTGTTGGATGATGAACACATTGCGTAGGATTACACGAACCCTCAATGCCGGAGTTAACAAGCTCCACAATAATGCTCATGTTTAAGTAACCTTAAGTGTAAGATATATCAAAACGACTAAACCAAGTACTAGCATAGCATGCACACTGTCACCTTCATGCATATGTAGGAGGAATAGATCACATCAATATTATCATAGCAATAGTTAACTTCGCAATCTACAAGAGATCATGATCATAGCATAAACCAAGTACTAACACGGTGCACGCACTGTCACCTTTGCACACATGCAGGAGGAATAAAACTACTTTAATAACACATCACTAGAGTAGCACATAGATAAATTGTGATACAAACACATTGCAATCATCAAGAGATATAAATAAGCACTTCACTACGCTCTTCAACAGTGAATAAGTACTTCGTGAAATATAGCCTAAGAGACCCACACGGTGCACACACTGTCACCTTTACACACGTGGGACAAGGAGTCTCCGGAGATCACATAAGTAAAACCCACTTGACTAGCATAATGACATCTAGATTACAAGCATCATCATATGAATCTCAATCATGTAAGGCAGCTCATGAGATTATTGTATTGAACTACATAGGAGAGAGATGAACCACATAGCTACCGGTACAGCCCCGAGCCTCGATGGAGAACTACTCCCTCCTCATGGGAGCAGCAGCGGTGATGAAGATGGCGGTGGAGATGGCAGCGGTGTCGATGGAGGAGCCTTCCGGGGGCACTTCCCCGCTCCGGCAGGGTGCCGGAACAGAGACTCCTGTCCCCCAGATCTTGGCTTCGCGATGACGGCGGCTCTGGAACTTTTCTCGTATCGTGGCTTCCTCCCTAAGGGTTTTCGATGCAGGGGCTTTAAATAGGCGAAGAGGCGGCGCAGGAGGGTCAACGAGGCGACGAGACCATAGGGTGGCGCGGCCAGGGCCTGGGCCGCGCCACCATGTCATCTGGGCCCACCAGGCCCCCCCTCTGGCGGCTCTCGGGTGTTCTGGATGCTTCCGAGCAAAATAGGAACCTGGGAGGTGATTTCGTCCAATTCCGAGAATATTTCGTTACTAGGATTTCTGAAACCAAAAACAGCAGAAAACAGGAACTGGCACTTCGGCATCTTGTTAATAGGTTAGTTCCAGAAAATGCACGAATATGACATAAAGTGTGCATAAAACATGTAGGTATCATCAATAAAGTAGCATGGAACATAAGAAATTATCGATACGTTGGAGACGTATCAGCAGCGCGCGGCCGTTGAGGCCAAGCATCGAGTAGGTGGTCTTCAGACGGCGCGGCATCTTGATGTGGAGAGTAGAGAATGGAGCGGCGGTGGTGGACGGCGTACGTCCTATATATCTAGCGGTGGCAACTACCCACATTTACGGCGACTGGACGCCGCGTGGCCAGTCGCTGCCCTCGTGGCCAGTCGCTGCCTCGATTTCCGCGCGGGAGGCCATTTAAACGCCGAGGACCAACCTTCCCGCGTCGTGGCCAGTCGATGCGAACCGTCGCGTCCTCTCGCTGACAAGGCGCCTCCACCAGCGAAAACCGTCGTTCCGCGAGGCACCCGGAGCGCCTGATTCGCGCCCCTGGCGGAGGGGCCGGCTCGGGGATGCCGGAGATTCTACTAGGCTCGACAAATGGCCGGCGCCATTTGGAGCGCACTGGTGCGAGCCCTAAAACGACGCCGGCCCCCAAATCGCTATCGGGCCGGGCCGCCGGTGGAGATGCTCTAAATTTGGGGCAACCGCTAAATCTTGCATAGTATAATGATAAAAAATTGTGAGACCATACTAGTAGTTCTGTTTAAGGCCGAGTGCAAGATAAAATAATCATTACATTGAAAATTTGTTACAATGATTGCAAACTATAGCAATAACAGGAAAAAATGCTCAAGGATTACAATAACAGCAAAAATTCTCAAATACAACAACAAGTCGAAATAACTCAAATGATACAAGCCATACAAATGGCATCATCGGCAAAACTGCATTCTGTTAGGTAGAATTCATCGGAGTGCAAGTAACAGCTGACTTTCCATTAGATCTGCAGAGTAGATTATTAAGGATCTGCTCAATCCAAGCTTGCCTATTTTTCAATTCATGTATCTCATTGACTGTTATGATGATATTTGAATCTCTTTCATCTCTTTGCTGCTGAATTATATCAATTGATTCGTGTGCAAAGGCAGCGATTGTTTGCGCTGGAATGGCTGGGACAGTAGCTATCATCTGACAATCAGATGAATTGGCATTGTCACGGCTGTGCTGTGGAAAGACCTGGACACTTGATGTACATGCCCTGCCATCTGCCTTCCTTGCTCTATTCAGGGGCTGAAAACAAGACAGTGCAAGTTACAGAACCATACAATTTGAGAAAACAACCATATTATTAGTTGTCACAGATTTTTGCAAAGCATCAAAACAGATGGCAGATTTTCACAAAGCACAAGGCATAATATAACAAAGCAAGCTATCAACCCCAATGCAACAGGCAGAGCAACCGGATGGCAAATATGAACAAAATAAATCAAGTAACTAGACAGTCTGTGCCTAATAAAATAAGCCAGGAAACTGCATAACAGCTGTCTATTAAAATTGACACTTGGAAGGGGTGCTTCAGATCCCTTAAGTTCCACAAAAGTGGTAGCCAGACATTGTGCAGTTGGAGAATCTCCAACCCCCTAAATTTCATTATTTTAATCATCAGCCAGCCATGGGAATGCCTCAGATAAAAGAGAAATATATCCATTTGGTGCCAAATATAAACGAGCAGGACCAATTAAGACAGATTAGACAAAGAACCATTACGGGATTCATATAAACTGACATATTATTTCAATGTTTAACCCATGAGCGCAATATAAGGGAAGGAGAAACAAACAAATGAACCATTTTGTGCCTAAAAATAAAAGATGGGTCAGCCAAAAAGTAACAACAAATCTTATTTATGATACCTACTGAAGGTGGATTTCCTACTACAGAAGGTGGCATTGGATTAATCAACAGTGAAATCCGAAAAAAGTCTTACAAAAAACAAATATGCTCATTATATCCCACAACAAGCATGCCAGATAGTCGCAAGGTTTATATGTTTTAATCATCAGTCAACTCAATGAATCAAGGACTAATAACCAATTGAATCATCATCTGACTCATATTCACCAAGCAAAACATTCTTATCATTATGGAAGAAATCCAGAAGACATAACGGTATGAGGAAGTGCATGAGCAATCAAACATTATGTGGCTGGAATAAAATGCCAGATCATTTAAGTTAAGCAGAACAATTAAATTGGTTTAATCACGATCAAACAAAAAAAGATTAGACAGGCAATAGAACAAGTTTGAGAAGCTAGCAGGAAAATGAACGAAGACGTGCAGTCATACAAATAGCATGATTTATTTCAAACCAGTTATCCTATCTATATGGAGAGTAAATGTGTTAAACACAAACTGGTTCCAAAGACGATAAGCATATCAATACAAAAATGAAAGGTACTTACTGGATTATAGGGGTGATTCACTCCACGATTTGCTGTGTTCCATGTGATAGTGCAACATGAAATTACAGCAAAGAGTTAGGGTTGCAGCTCTTGAAGAAAAAAAACAATGAAGAATTTAAATGTACCAGAGCAATGAGTTCACACATGTACTACAGGATGGCAAAAGGATAGCAGAAAGGAAATAGTAATTGGCATTTACCGTCATTGTTTACAACAAAACAGATGGAAATTATAATGTAAAACCTTGTGAACACAGAAGAGCACAGAATGGCGGAATATAAAACAACATTTTGCAACGAACAAAACAGACGGCGGCTATGGTCCCAAAGACACAACCTGTCACACTGAGAATAAGAAAAGCAAACAAACATGTAGGTTTCCTAACAAAAATAGATGAATTACATAGCATGCAATTACTGTTCTAACATTAGGACGAACTAGATAGATATTATAGGGGTGTTTCTTGAGAGTTTATAGAGCAGGGAACGCTTTGCTAGTCTTAGTATGAACAAGACAAAATTAATACTATTTTTTGCAACACACAGTACAATCATAGACGCTCACACGTACATACATACACTCATCACTCAAGCACACACACTACCCGTTCGAGCACCTTCAGGAAACTGCATCCAAGAAACTGTTCCGACGGGTATTGAGATTGACGAAGTCACCACTAGCACCACAATGTCATCGGGAACGCCGCGTCCCACAGAAGAATATTCCTCCATTTTTGAGACACCAAAGCGTTAAATCTGGGGGTGCCACTACCCTCCTAACCATCCAACCACAGGTTGGTTCTCAGTGATTTGGTACTTGACATGTACTACATGATATCTAAAATGAAGTCGGTGTCAGGCTAACAAGCAAGGTGCGGCGTCGTTGCTTGACGTGAGTCGGTGTGATGCCATCACAAGATGAAGTGCATGGTCCATGTGATCTGGATTAGGGGATACTAGCATAATACCCGTGTGTTGCAACGGGTTAATAACGAAAGATGGCTCCCTCCAAATATAGAATAAATGGAATATAATCGCAATGTCTATGTCCAGGATGTGTGGCCACATGGTCCTCATTTTTCTTTAGAATCTGTGGTACGTCAGTATCATACAATGTGCATTATTTTTGTCATCACTGAGACAACTCTGATGCTCGATCGACCGATCCGAGTTGATCAATCGACCGATCTAATTAACATGTTTGAACAAACGATCGAATAATTCATAGTATTTATTGAATGATACTCCCTCCGTGCCAAAAATAAGGCGTCTAAGGATTAGTTAAAAGTCAATATTTTTAAAGTTTGACCAAGTTTACACACAAAAATATAAATATTTACAATACTAAATCATTATCAATAGAGTCACCCTAAAGTATAATTTCTTAATATGTCAATTTGATATTGTAGATGTAAATATTTTTTAAAATATTTGGTCAAAGTTTGTAAGGTTTGACTTTTGAGTTTTGACCAATCCTTAGACGCCTTACATTTTGGGACGGAGAGAGTATATCGTAAAAGGTGCCCGTTTTACACCATCTTTTTTAACAAAACACGGTACAATATAAATGCTCACTAAATGCATACTCGCTCCTACGAACGCACAAATGCACATGCAATCTCTGTGAACACCTTCAAGATACTTTGTCTGAGAAACTGATTTGTCGAGAACACACGTCGAAACGTGGCCCCAACTGAACAGATATTTCTCTTTATTAATGAAACACCCACGCATGAAACATGATTTTTTTAGGGAGAATGTCACTGCGCTCCAAAACATGTGGTTGATTCTTGTGACTAACCTCTTAAAAGCTGCAGGGTATGAAAGCTTTGTTTTTTTTAAGGATTTTTAGTTGCATAAGTGTTGAGATTTGTATGTCCTACGAATTTTAAAGGGAAAATGCATGCACGTGCAAAAATTAGGAAAAGAAACCTAGAGTCATATAGATTGTCACTGTATGTTTGCGAATGAAAGAAAAGTTAGAAAATTTAAAGTAGCACGGCAAGAGGAGCCTAATCAATGGGTCTCTTTTGGCCTTTTTCTTTTTTGCCGATTGTGTCGATCTAACCGGGATTGCCGGACACGCGTTGATGAACTACGGCAGAGGAGAAGGGACGGATCACCTGCCGATCTTTTACAGAACTATGCCAGAAAGGATATAAAGATTGACCGGTACAAAAACCATCTCCATCAATCTACGCTCGTTAAGGAGAGGGTTCCTTAGAGAATAAAAAGGGGAGCGAACGAAAAAGATGTGTGGCTGGACCGATCTATGCTTGTCTTACCGATTAGAATTAGGAAAGGGATGCTGATTTTGCTACCTAGTGCTACGGATTGGATTTTGGTCGTGACCTAACTAATCCTGATAAGAACTCCTCATGGAGCCGGTCACGCTGACCTTACTTTTTATGTTCGGGGTGAGTTGTATACACGTTTGACGTACCATCACCAACCACCGCGGCCTATTTTAAATTTAATAGTAAAGATAGTTTATATGACAAGATTATGGGGGGATTGTTAGTAGTAATCTTATCAATGTGGTTGGCTAGTAAAGGAGCTAGCTTAGTCATGAAGTATCCAAGGTATGTAGAGAGAACTGTAGAATGGGGAATGTTCTAGAGTAAGATATTTACGAGTAGTATGAAATATCTAGAGTTTGTAGAGTATTCTAGAAGTATGGTATAGGGTTTGGATTCTGGCACATGGCAACAATCTAAAGGGTCATGTACAAAAATTTAAATAGAGTATCACCCGTCCCATGTAAGTAAGCTTTGTACCACTGAGATATCCAATAAAGCTTCCTAGTAGTAGTAGCCCTGTGTGTAAGTGTATGTGAGGCACAAGCTTCCTAGTATTATAAGCCCTGTGTGTGAAGCACATCAAGACAGAGAGCTCGAGGAGTGGCATGGGCAAATGCGCAGGATCCTGCCATCTGCCACGCGCATTGAGAGCGGGGCGGAGCTGGATCTATGGGACTTCTCTGTCGATGCTTTTTTAGACGGACGAATCAGTATATAGACACATTCTAGTTGACCAAGACATGCTTGAACCTTCTATGGTAACAGACCAAAACGTGTAGGGGGGAGGGGGTCTGGTTACCTCGACGGCGGCTTCGTGTAGTCATACTCGGCATCCTTGCGGGTCACGTCGACGACGGCGGGGGTGCTGCGGTTGCGGTGGGCGTCGGCGTCGAGGAAGCAGATCTGGGGCGGTCGATGATGGGTTCGGGGAAGCAGATCTGAAACGAGGGAGTCGGTGAAGCAGATCCGGTGCAGTGCACGGCGTCGTTGGTGAAGCGGATCAGGTACGGCAGACGAGGGAGTCGGTGAACTCAGATAGTGCAGTGCACGGCGGCGTTGGTGAAGCGGATCTGGTGCTGCGGATGAAGCAGTCGGTGAAGCAGATCCGATGCAGTACACGGCGGCGTTGGTGAAGCGGATCTGGTGCTGCGGACGAGGGAGTCGGTGGCCTCAGGTAGGTGAGGTGGTATGCCGGCTAAGTACGGCTGGGATATTCCGGTGCGGTGGTCCGGCAGGTGAGAGATGATGGGCCTGGAGTATTGCGACAGATTTTTTGCGGAAATGGGGAAGACGAATGGAAGGCGGTAGACTATATATATCAGAGGGGGTGTGTAAATTACGAACGAGACCCCAACCAACACCAGCTTCACTTGTCTGCCTTTGCGTCATTGCTAATAGGGTCGAAAGGGAATTCGAAATATGTGTATGGAGGCGGGAGTTTTGGCGCTCAACTCCTATTTTGAATCTCCCTGGTGTATAAGCAGTACAGTATACTAGATATTGAATCATAGACCAGGGAAGACAAGTACAGTAGTACAAAAATACTGTAATGTCTACATTGCATGATGCTGATCTACCTTGCGTTAGTGTTTGTACTTTGTAGTGGTAGCTAAGTGGTGCAAAGAAGACATATTTGTAATTTCTACAACTTAGATATGTCTATATACATCCGTATTAGACAAAACTAAGACACCTCCTTTTAGACCAAGGTAATATTAATTTTGAATCTCTTTGTACTAATGTTGATGATTTTTAATAGATCTTCAGAGTTTCGTAGAAAAAAACTAGGCTCCTCTCGAGAAACAAATAAGCATACAATTAATTAAGTACGTGGGCGGTTATTATTATTTTAACGGGAAATCGCATTCGTGCCCTATGGCCCGTCATCTTCAAAACCGTCCAAATGCATGCATCTAGCGACGGGCGGTTTCCAGGCCCTGGCGTGGCGGTTAACATTCGTCTTCCTCATTTCGTCTTCTCCCTGACACTCTCGCCTGTGCCCCTCTCTCGCTACCCTCCATGGAAGCGTTCTACCAAGGACACACTTTCCTCGCTCATGGAACAACCACCATTACGGCGAACTATACCAATATGGCGTCTAAGGTGGAGGAACACATCAACAAAATCGAGTTGATACTGGAGAAAGAAGACTCGTACAAAATTTTTGGCCTAGACGTAGAGTACACCTATGGGCCTGAACAGAAGGCTGCCCTCATACAGTTGTGCATGGGCACAGACTGCCTCTTGTACCAGATTTCCTCGGCCGACCAGCCCTGCCCCAAACTCGCAGACTTTCTTGGCAGGCCTGACATAACATTTGCAGGTGTTGACATCGGCAACGACATTACCAGGCTTGGGCGTTGCAACCTCTCAGTGGCGAACTTCGTGGACATCCAGAAAAGGTGGAAGCCTGCCAATTCCACTAGTAACAATAAGGATTCGTTGGCTGACTATGCTGCGGCCATTATAGACAGCCAGTACAAATCTATCATGAAAAAACTTACGAAAGAGGAACACAAGCTGTGGAAGCAGGTGCCCTTGTCCATGAAGCATATACTGTATGCAAGCATCGACGCATATGCGACATATGAGGTATACAGGCGAATAGTGAACTTTGAGAAGGGTCAACAAAAATTGGCGGAATTCCAAGACAGCGGGAGTAAGAAGAAGAAGAAAAAGAAGAAGAAGAAGAAGAGCAACATGGTACAGGCTGTGGAAGCTGAAGAGGAAGACCACTGAAAAGGATAGCCTAGTGTTAAAAGTAGTACAGTACTAGTATGTATACGATCGTGTGTGTATGCACCCAGTGATAAGTAGTACAGTATATTTTATCTTGCAAGTAGTTTTAAAAGTAGTACAGTACTACTGTAGTATGTACGATCGTGTGTGTATGCTCCCAGTGTCATGAGTACATAACTGATGATAATAATACTAATATGTATGGTAGATCTTTTTTTTATCTTGCATACTCCCTACGATCCATAATAAGTGTGCCGTTTCACTCTAACAGCATCCACTGTGTTGTCCACAACAGCTATCCTCGTCCACAAGCAATAAGTGTAGTCCATGCCCATATATAGAGTGGACACGTACAAGCTTTTGGTTGCCCATAAGTAAATAGTAATTATTTTACTCTGTGCTCTGTCTTGCATGTGTGTACTTCTAACAAATATGTGCATCCCAGCGTGTGCCAAAGTTAACCTTATACTGAGTATATTGTACTATAGTATTACTCCCTCCGATCCACATTACTTGATGCTAAAATGGAAGTATCTATAGTTACAATATGTCTAGATACATCTACATTAGAGTCATCTAAACCATGATTAAGCCGAACCTCTGCCCCAATACATGACATCTCTTCTAGTAGAATGCTCTCCGTCCATAATAAAATATAATCAATGGATGGGACTGGATACCTTTGTTGGGAAGGGTATCGTCACCTGCCGAGTAGGGTGTATGTAGGCATCCTATCACGCCAGGACAGCTATCCAGTAGTAATATCCATCTCCCAGTGACCCAGTCTATGTATGTGTCTTGTCTTGTCGATCCATGGACATGGCACCTATCGAGGTACTCCACTGCTGATGATTTTGTAGAGTACGTATATTTATATGAGCACGATGCTTTGTACAAAGTTGTCCCGGTCACCTCAAGGTTGCATTAGCAGGACGAAAAACAGTTACTCCCTTTCTATATAAGGAGTACTTATTTTGAGGATTAATTGTTCTCCTTCTCGATGCGAATGTAGAAACGCAGCAGCTTGGAAGGTCCACCAAGCACCTGGTACAGCGGCGGTACCGAGAGGAACGATGTGAGTTCATCAAACGCGACGTCGCCCGGCAAGGCGCAGCTCGACGCCTCCAATGACACATTCACGGTGTCCGCCCTGCTCCTCGAGTGCGCCAACGAGCACGACGCCGGCCCATTCGCCCACATCTTTGCCGTGTACAGAGGCCACACGCACGCGGCCGCCCTAACGCACACGGTAGACACGATAGTGGTCGAAGTCGAACCGAGCACGCCGATGATCAGGACGAACACGGCGCCGTCCTCCCCTTCGGCGATGATCCGCAGGCACAGCGAACCCGGCACCGGCACCAGCACCTCGAACACTTTGGTCGTGTTGTACGGCGGGAGCTTGTGCACTTGGATCGAGTGGGCCGCTGCAAAGTGGGCGACGAGCGCTGTTGGCGGGGCGGCGAAGTCGCAGCCGGGCTCCGTGCAAGCGCAAGGGGCAAGCGGGCATGCAATCTTGTGGTCGTGGACCTGGTGGTAGGCCACCAAGCTCCCGCAGCTGCTGTGGGGGCACTCAACCGTCGCCGCTGATACGACGGCGTCCATTGCCGGGTCGTGCTCGAATCCGCCGCGGGGTTCCACGCACCTATGGCACCGGTTCCCGGGAAGCTCGCTGAGGCAGCGGCCGCAGGCCAAATGATTACCCTTGCACTGCACAAATCAAAGTTCGTGGATTGCCATTTTTGTAGTAGTGAACCCACAAAAGAAACATCAATGGAGTGTGGGAGCGGAAGGGATCGACCTTGAAGACGGGGGGCTTGAGGGGCTGGGAGCAGAAAATGCAGTGAAGCACGGTGGAGTCCATCTTCAGGGTAACGGTGACAGTTTCCAGCATTGCGAGCGCGCGAGGAGTATGTGGCCTATCGATGGCCTCTCTTATCTCCTAGCCTCGAGGCTGGAGTACTCTATTTAAGGGGATGGGAAGGGATTTTGCTTAAGACGAGGAAAACCCAATATAGTACCTCCATCTCAAAGCTTAGCTTATATTATTTTTAGAAAGTCAAATTATGTCAAAATTGACTAAGCATTTACCGAAAATCATGGTAGTTAAAAAATGTGTATCTCCACCATCATACTATTTGAGACTATATTTGTGATGGTAATAGGCACAACTACATACACAAAAATTGACATCATCTGATTATTAGTTATTTGGACTGCAGGATGAACTTTTTGGAACTGTGCATTAAGCACCGGTAACCACTTAGGGCTTCTTTAATTCATAGGATTGACATAGGAATTATGTTGGATTTGATTCCTATGGGAAAATTTCAATCCTACACCTTTCCTATTTCTACACTCTCCACATTCCTTTGAATCAAAGCAGCAGTGCTTCTTTGTTTTTTATAGTAAGTGAAAGGACGTCTAAAAAACAGGAGAAATGATCTGGAAGTGCACATAGTTTTATATAAATCAGATGGAGGGGTTACAATTACATATAGTTGGAGTATTCACTTCCGATTCACAAAAAAAAGGAGTATTCACTTCCACGCTGCATTATTATTAAGTACAGTTTAAGTACTACTACAAACAGTTCAGCACAAATATGAAACGAAGAATCCATAAAAAAATAGCAGCCGTACGAACAATCAAGTACTTTTCATCGAAATTTATCATTCCTCATGACAAATTGACAGTTTTTTCAACTACGCAAAGTAGCAGTAGCTACATCTGCTTGCATATGCGAATGTAGAAACGCAGCTCCTTGGACGATCCAGCACCAACGAGGTATGGCCCCGGCACAACGAGGAACGATGTGAGCTCCTCAAACACGACAGCGCCCGGCGACGCGCTGCCAGAAGCATCGGCAGACATCTTCACGACATCCCGCCTGCAGTCCAATTTCGAGGACGGCGGCGGGCCGTGCGCCCAGATCTTCACCCTGTAGAGCGGCCACACGGATGTGGCCGAACTGACGCATACCAAAGACAAGACAATGGCCGGGCCGAGCGCGTCGATGTACAGGACGAACACAGAGCCGTCATCCCCTTCGACGACGAGCAGCCTGCACGCCGAGCACGGGTGCGTCATGGTCACCCGGAACTCTATGGACTTGCCATACTCTAACCTGTGCACCTGAATCGAGTGGGCCTCTGCGAGGTGAACGAGGAGCGCTGACGGTGGGGCGGCGAAGTCGCAGCCCTGCTCCGTGCAGTTGCACCGGCCGTGCGGGCACGCGATCTGGTGGCTTAGGGACTCGTGGTAGCTGACGATGACCCCGCAGCCGTCGTGGGAGCACATGACCTGCGCCGTTCCAGCGATGTTGTACGCGATGGCCTCCAAATTCGTAGCGTTTATTTCCATAGTGCCGTCCATCGCCGCCAGTTGGTTGAATTCGGAGCAGCGCTACTCTTCTTCTGGCGCCGTTTACTTGGAACCTCGCCGACGGTGGCAGGCGGCAGGCCTCATACCACGCTGCAACTCCGATCAATATTAATTGATGGTAAAATGGATGTATCTACAACTATAATGTGTATAGATGCATCTATATTACCATCAAATAATATGAATCGGAGGGAGTACAAGGAATGACAGTTTAGCACAAGTGACACCAGCAAATAAAAATCAATGGACTCTCAGAGGAAAAGGAGGCGACCTTGTTGAACTTGGGGCAAATCAATGGAGTCTGACAGACAAATGATGCGATATCTAAAGCCGGTTAGAGAGAGAGAGAGAGAAAGTGTGTGCGTGTGTGTCCGTGGCGCGGGGGGGGGGGAGTTTGTTCACTTCTTCTTTGTTTAAAACGAGGATTCGTACAAGGTAATAGAGCCCGCATGCTCGGCTGGGTAGACAGCCAGGAGTGACCCCAACATGGTCGTGCCACAAGGATTCATGTCAAATGAAAAGGGAAGCATGTATCTTTGAATCTTGTCAAATCCTAGGTTTGACCAAGATAATTTAAACAAGTTTAAAACAAGAAAATGAAAAGGGAAGCATGTATCCTTCTTAGTCACTCTAAAATGAAGTTTTTGGGAGGTTTTTGAAATTTCCATGTTTGAAACCCAAAACCACTTCTCTTCATGCTTGACTTCATAAGACGGAGATTAGGGGTTAGGGGGTAGATACATGATTTGTATGGTTTGATATGTCTAGACCTTGTTTATCAATTTTAATGCTTACTATATGACATAAGAAGACTATGTGATTTTGTTTATTCATTTTTCTGTTTTTTTATTTTTCTGCCCATTTGAATCTTGGTCAAATCCTAGATTTGACCAAGATTTAGACAAGTTTAACACGTAAATGAGTTAACTTGGATTTCCTACCCTTGAATCCATAGGAAACTTTGTTCTAATGCACTATAATAATCAACCGAGTTTTTACACCAACAGGTCTGTCACTTACGTGTGGTGCCCACGCGTGAGGTCCCACACTTCAGTGAGCACAAGTCACGTGCAATAGGTACGCAAACTCCCAGCCATCTTCTTTTTCAAGAGAAGACGCATCAGGATGCGTATTGGAAGTCTGTGGATCCTTCTGGATCCTTCGGTTGTCCCTCTCACAAAAAAAAAACAAATCTCTCTCATTCTCGGCCTCGCTCGACTCGCTCGCTCGCTCGCTCGCACCTCCTGCTCACTGACAAACCCTGCACAAAAGTCAACAACATCACCCGAAAAAGGGGAGACACCATAATGCTCTCCCTTCTTCTCTCCTTCCGAGTGATCCCTCTTCCTCCGTGTTTCACTCGACGGGCAAACACCCATGTGCTGCATAGTAATAATAAAAAGGTAGTAGAAAAATCGATATACGAATCTATAATTAAATAGGTTAAACTCGGGTTTTGCCCAGTTCTACAGATCAAGGGTTCAAAAAAAAATCCAACTACGGGGTTCGAACAACACGATTCTAATCCAAGAATTTTTTCGACCTCATCCAAATGGCCTCAAATTATAGGGTTAGCATCTAGTGCAGTTTGTGTGAAAATGTATGCAATATGTGTGCTATAACTTGTATGTCTTTCAAATTTGAACCAAATTTGAATAGGTTTGAAATATTTGAAAAGGGGCTTTTGGGAGGTTTTTGAAATTTCCATGTTTGAAACCCAAAACCACTTCTCTTCATGCTTGACTTCATAAGACAGAGTTTAGGGGTTAGGGGGTATAGATACATGATTTGTCTGGTTTGAATATGTCTAGACCTTGTTTATCAACTTTAATGCTTACTATATAACATAAGAAAACTATTTGCTTTGGTTTTTCTTTTTGCTGATTTTTTTTCAATTTTGATGCCCATTTGAATCTTGGTCAAATCCTAGGTTTGACCATGGTTTAAACAAGTTTAAATCATGAATATGAAAAAATAAGCATCTATCCTTCTTAGTCACCCCAAAATGTAGCTCTTGGGAGGGTTTTTGAAATTACCATGTTTGAAACAAAAAAACCACTTCTCTTCATGCATGCTTGACTTCATAAGACAGAGTTTAGGGTTAGGGGTGTAGATATATACATGATTTTCTAGTTTGAATATGTCTAGACCTGTTTATCAACTTTAATGCTAACTATAGACATAAGAAGACTATGTGCTTTGGTTTTTCATTTTTTTGTTTTTTTCTGAATTTTATTCCCATATATTTGAATCTTGGTCAAATCCTAGGTTCAACCAAGATTTAAACAAGTTTAAAACATGAAAATTAAAAGGTAAGCATGTATCCTTCTTAGTCACTCTAAAATGAAGCTTTTGGGATGTTCTTGAAATTTCCATGTTTGAAACCCAAAACGACTTCTCTTCATGCTAGACTTCATAAGATCGACGGGGGGTAGATACATGATTATTCTGGTTTGGATATATATACCTAGACCTCGTTTATCAACTCGAATGCTTACGATATGACATATATAAGAAGACTATGTGCTTTTGTTTTTCATTTTTCTGATTTTTTTGAATTTTGTGCCCACCCATTTGTATCTTGGTCAAATCCTAGGTTTGATAATGATTTAAACAAGTTTAAAATATGAAAATGCAAATGTAAGCATGGATCCTTCTTAGTCACTCTAAAATGAAGCTTTTGGGAGGTTTTTGAAATTTCCATGTTTGAAACCCAAAACCACTTCTCTTCACATGCTTGACTTCATAAGACATAGTTAATCAATTTAGGGGTTAGGGGGTATAGATACATGATTTGTGTGGTTTGAATATGTATGGACCTTGTTTATCAACTTCAATGCTTACTATATGACATAAGAAAACTATTTGCTTTGGTTTTTCTTTTTTCTGATTTTTTTTTCAATTTTGATGCCCATTTGGATCTTGTCAAATCCTAGGTTTGACGAAATTTAAACAAGTTTAAAACATGAAAATGAAAAGGGAAGCATGGATCCTTCTTAGTCACTCTAAAATGAAGCTTTTGGGAGGTTTTTGAAATTTCCATGTTTGAAACCCAAAACCACTTCTCTTCACATGCTTGACTTCATAAGACAGAGTTTAGGGGTTAGGGGGTATAGCTACATGATTTGTCTGGTTTGAATATGTCTAGACCTTGTTTGTCAACTTTAATGCTTACTATATTACATAAGAAAACTATTTGCTTTGGTTTTCCTTTTTGCTGAATTTTTTTTCAATTTTGATGCCCATTTGAATCTTGTCTAATCCTAGGTTTGACCAAGATAATTTAAACAAGTTTAAAACATGAAAATGAAAAGGGAAGCATGTATCCTTCTTAGTCACTCTAAACTCGGGTTTTGCCCAGTTCTACAGATCAAGGGTTCAAAAAAATCCAACTACAGGGTTCGAACAACACAATTCTAATCCAAGAATTTTTTTGACCTCATCCAAATGGCCTCAAGCTATAGGGTTAGCATCTAGTGCAGTTTGTGTGAAAATGTATGCACTATGTGTGCTATAACTTGTATGTCTTTCAAATTTGAACCAAATTTGAATAAGTTTGAAATATTTGAAAAGGGGCTTTTGGGAGGTTTTTGAAATTTCCATGTTTGAAACCCAAAACCACTTCTCTTCATGCTTGACTTCATAAGACGAAGTTTAGGGGTTAGGGGGTATATATACATGATTTGTCTGGTTTGAATATGTCTAGACCTTGTTTATCAACTTTAATGCTTACTATATAACATAAGAAAACTATTTGCTTTGGTTTTTCTTTTTGCTGATTTTTTTTCAATTTTGATGCCCATTTGAATCTTTGTCAAATCCTAGGTTTGACCATGGTTTAAACAAGTTTAAATCATGAATATGAAAAAATAAGCATCTATCCTTCTTAGTCACCCCAAAATGTAGCTCTTAGGAGGGTTTTTGAAATTTCCATGTTTGAAACAAAAAAAAACACTTCTCTTCATGCATGCTTGACTTCATAAGACAGAGTTTAGGGTTAGGGGTGTAGATATATACATGATAATCTAGTTTGAATATGTCTAGACCTGTTTATCATCTTTAATGCTAACTATAGACATAAGAAGACTATGTGCTTTGGTTTTTCATTTTTCTGTTTTTTTTTTTTATTTTATGCCCATATATTTGAATCTTTGTCAAATCCTAGGTTCAACCAAGATTTAAACAAGTTTAAAACATGAAAATTAAAAGGTAAGCATGTATCCTTCTTAGTCACTCTAAAATGAAGCTTTTGGGATGTTCTTGAAATTTCCATGTTTGAAACCCAAAACGACTTCTCTTCATGCTAGACTTCATAAGATCGATGGGGGGTAGATACATGATTATTCTGGTTTGGATATATATACCTAGACCTCGTTTATCAACTCGAATGCTTACGATATGACATATATAAGAAGACTATGTGCTTTTGTTTTTCATTTTTCTAATTTTTTTGAATTTTGTGCCCACCCATTTGTATCTTGGTCAAATCCTAGGTTTGATAATGATTTAAACAAGTTTAAAATATGAAAATGCAAATGTAAGCATGGATCCTTCTTAGTCACTCTAAAATGAAGCTTTTGGGAGGTTTTTGAAATTTCCATGTTTGAAACCCAAAACCACTTCTCTTCACATGCTTGACTTCATAAGACATAGTTAATTAATTTAGGGGTTAGGTTGTATAGATACATGATTTGTGTGGTTTGAATATGTATGGACCTTGTTTATCAACTTTAATGCTTACTATATGACATAAGAAGACTATGTGATTTGGTTTTTCATTTTTCTGTTTTTTTATTTTTCTTCCCATTTGAATCTTGGTCAAATCCTAGGTTTGACCAAGATTTAGACAAGTTTAACACGTAAATGAGTTAACTTGGATTTCCTACCCTTGAATCCATAGGAAACTTTGTTCTAATGCACTATAATAATCAACCGAGTTTTTACACCAACAGGTCTGTCACTTACGTGTGGTGCCCACGCTTGATGTCCCACACTTCAGTGAGCACAAGTCACGTGCAATAGGTACGCAAACTATTTGCTTTGGTTTTCCTTTTTGCTGATTTTTTTTCAATTTTGATGCCCATTTGAATCTTGTCTAATCCTAGGTTTGACCAAGATAATTTAAACAAGTTTAAAACATGAAAATGAAAAGGGAAGCATGTATCCTTCTTAGTCACTCTAAACTCGGGTTTTGCCCAGTTCTACAGATCAAGGGTTCAAAAAAATCCAACTACGGGGTTCGAACAACACGATTCTAATCCAAGAAAAAGGCAAGTGAAAAAATATCAGGAGCCAAAAATAATTCAAGAAAAGAAAGTTTTATAGTACATAGAGGATGACATGCGGGTCCCATTTAGCAGCAGCGGTATCACCGTTTGAGAGGCGGCAGGGGATCGAAAGAAAAAGGCAAGTGAAAAAATATGAGGAGCCAAAAATAATTCAAGAAAAGAAAGTTTTATAGTACATAGAGGATGACATGCGGGTCCCATTTAGCAGCAGCGGTATCACCGTTTGAGAGGCGGCAGGGGATCGAAAGAAAAAGGTAAGTGACCAAATATGAGGTGCCAAAAATAATTCAAGAAAAGAAAGTTTTATAGTACATAGAGGATGACATGCGGGTCCCAGTTAGCAGCAGCGGTATCACCGTTTGAGAGGCGGCAGGGGATCGAAAGAAAAAGGCAAGTGACCAAATTTGAGGTGCCAAAAAAAACTCCAAGAAAAGAAAGTTGATTGCACATAGAGGATGACATGCGGGTCCCATTTAGCAGCAGCGGTCTCAACGTTTCCAAGGCGGCAAGGGATCAAAAGAAAAAGGAAGTAGCCAGAAATCAGGGGGTCAAAAAAAATCCAAGAATAGAAAGAATTTGGGTTCATAGAGGATGACATGCGGGACCCATGATCCTGCATCGTAAACGGCTCGATCGGAGAACGTTGAACGAGATGGCGCGATCTAGAAAAAAAACAATGCCAGAGAGGCTGCCATCTGGGCCCTACATCCCTCGGCGGTGCGGATTTGCGTTGACTCGGCCGGCGAACCCGAGATTTCGCGATGCACCACGTCCCGGGCCACCATACGCGACGTTTTGGCCGCTTTCGTCGGGCTAGGTGGCCTCAAAAACGAGAAAAAAAAAAGTTTTGACATGCACCACGGAGGGACCAAAAATCGTCGGCCATGGTACACCAGCAACCACGGCGTGTCTTCAACTTCGTCGGCCATGGCAACTTTTCTTGTAGTGATGATCATCCAAGTAGTCAGTCCATGGGTTGGGCAATTCTTTACCAAAGATTTCATTCTCTCCCATGCTTGAGCAACATGTTCATTATCAAATTGTTTAAAATTCATTATGCTACTTCTCAAAGAAATAATCTTAGCAGGAGGATAATATTTACTAATAAAAGCATCTTTGCATTTAGTCCATGAATCAATACTATTCTTAGGCAAAGAAAGCAACCAATCTTTAGCTCTTCCTCTTAATGAGAAAGGAAACAATTTAAGTTTTATAATATCACCATCTATATCCTTATACTTTTGCATTTCACAAAGTTCAACAAAATTATTAAGATGGGCAGCAGCATCATCAGTACTAACACTAGAAAATTGCTCTCTCATAACAAGATTCAGTAAAGCAGGTTTAATTTCATAGAATTCTGCTGTAGTAGCAGGTGGAGCAATAGGAGTACATATAAAATCATTATTATTTGTGCTAGTGAAGTCACACAACTTAGTATTTTCAGGAGTACCCATTATAAAAGTAGTAAAATAAACTAAGCAAATAAAGTAAAGACAAGTAACTAATTTTTTTGTGTTTTTGATATAGAGAACAAGACAGTAAATAACACCAGTGATAAACGATAAAAACAATAATTTCTGAAGTGACATGCTACCAGCATAATCTTGATGAACATTATTGTAAAGCATATGAGATGAATGGAGTGATTCGAAGCAATGTACTGCTAAGAAAATGATAATGACTAAACAACTGAATCATATAGCAAAAACTTTTCATGAATAGTACTTTCAAGACAAGTATAAAAAAGACTTGCATAAGAGCTAACTCATAAAGCAATAGATTCAAAGTAAGAGGTTTCGAAGCAACACAAAGGATGATTAAGTTTCAGCAATTGCTTTCAACTTGTAACATGTATATCTCATGGATAATTGTCAACATAAAGTAATATAACAAGTGCAATAAGTAAACATGTAAGAATCAATGCACACAGTTGACACAAGTGTTTGCTTCTAAGATAGAAAGAAGTAGGTAAACTGACTCAACATAAAGTAAAAGAAAGTCCCTTCGCAGAGGGAAGCATGGATTACTATTTTTGTGCTAGAACTTTTATTTTGAAAACATAGAAACAATTTGGTCAACGGTAGTAATAATTCATATGTGTTATGCATAAAACTTTCTACAAGTTGCAAGCCTCATGCATCGAATACCAATAGTGCTCGCACCTTGTCCTAATTAGCTTGGATTTACATGGATTATCATTGCATAACATATGTTTCAACCAAGTGTCACAAAGGGGTACCTCTATGTCGCCTGTACAAAGGTCCAAGGAGATAAATCGCATTTGATTTCTCGTTTTTGATAGATCTCTGATACGTCTCAAACGTATCTATAATTTCTTATGTTCCATGCTACTTTTATGATAATACTTGCATGTTTTATACATACTTTACATCATTATTGTACATTTTCCGGCACTAACCTATTAACAAGATGCCGAAGTGCCAGTTGCTGTTTTCTGCTGTTTTTGGTTTCAGAAATCCTACAAAGGAAATATTCTCGGAATTGGACGAAATCAACGCCCAGGGTCTTATGTTTTCCGCGGAGCTTCCAGAAGACCGGAGGGGTTACGAAGAGGGGCCACGAGGGCCCGTACCCATAGGCCGGCGCGGCCAGGGAGGGGCTCGCGCCGCCCTATGGTGTGGGCCCCTCGCGCCGCCTCTTGACATACCCTTCCGCCTACTTATAGCCTTCGTCGCGAAAACCCCTGTACCGAGAGCCACGATACGGAAAACCTTACTGAGACGCTGCCGCCGCCAATCCCATCTCGGGGGATTCAGGAGATCGCCTCCGGCACCCTGCCGGAGAGGGGAATCATCACCGGAGGGCTCTACATCACCATGCCCGCCTCCGGATTGATGCGTGAGTAGTTCATCCTTGGACTATGGGTCCATAGCAGTAGCTAGATGGTTGTCTTCTCCGCTTGTGCTATCATGTTTAGATCTTGTGAGCTGCCTAACATGATCAAGATCATCTATTTGTAATGCTACATGTTGTGTTTGGTGGGATCCGATGAATATAGAATATTATGTCAAGTTGATTATCAATCTATCATATATGTGTTGTTTATGTTCTTGCATGCTCTCCGTTGCTAGTAGAGGCTCTGGCCAAGTTGATACTTGTAACTCCAAGAGGGGGTATTTATGCTCAAATCTTGGGTTCATGCCTCCATTGAATGCTGGACATGTGAGGAAAGTTCTAAGGTTGTGGATGTGATGTTGCTACTAGGGATACAACATCGATGCTTTGTCTAAGGATATTTGTGTTGATTACATTACGCACCATACTTAATGCAATTGTCTGTTGTTTACAACTTAATACTGGAAGGGGTGCGGATGCTAACCTGAAGGTGGATTATTTAGGCATAGATGCATGCTGGATAGCGGTCTATGTACTTTGTCGTAATGCCCTGATAAAATCTCATAGTAATCATCATTGATATGTATTGAATCTTTATTTGTCAATTGCCCACCTGTAATTTGTTCACCCAGCATGTTAGTTATCTTATTGGAGAGACACCACTAGTGAACTGTGGACCCCGGTCCATTCTTTTACATCTGAATACAATCTACTGCAATCATTGTTCTCTACTGTTCTTTGCAAACAAACATCATCTTCCACTTGATACGTTTAATCCTTGATTTTTAGCAAGCCGGTGAGATTGACAACCTCACTGTTACGTTGGGGCAAAGTATCTTGATTGTGTTGTGCAGGTTCCACGTTGGCGCTGGAATCACTGGTGTTGCGCCGCACTACACTCCTCCACCAACAACCTTCACGTGCTTCTTGGCTCCTACTGGTTCGATAACCTTGGTTTCTTTCTGAGGGAAAACTTGCTGTTGTGCGCATCACACCTTCCTCTTGGGGTTCCCAACGGACGTGTGCATCACACGTATCAAGACTGTTTTCTGGCGCCGTTGCCGAGGAGATCAAGACACGCTGCAAGGGGAGTCTCCACATCCAATCTCTTTACTTTGTTTTTGTCTTGCTTTATTTTTATTTACTGTCTTGTTTGCTTTATATCAAAAACACAAAAAAATTAGTTCCTTTACTTTCTGTATTGTTTACTAGCTCTATATCAAAATACAAAAAAATTAGTTACTTGTCTTTACTTTATTCTATTTGCTTAGTTACTTTATTACTGCCACAATGGGTACTCCTGAAAATACTAAGTTGTGTGATTTCACTAGCACAAATAATAATGATGTTATAAGTACTCCTATTGCTCCACCTGCTACTACAGCAGAATTCTATGAAATTAAACCTGCTTTACTGAATCTTGTTATGAGAGAGCAGTTTTCTGGTGTTAGTACAGATGATGCTGCTGCCCATCTTAATAATTTTGTTGAACTTTGTGAAATGCAAAAGTATAAGGATATAGATGGTGATATTATAAAACTGAAATTGTTTCCTTTCTCCTTAAGAGGAAGAGCTAAAGATTGGTTGCTTTCTTTGCCTAAGAATAGTATTGATTCATGGACTAAATGTAAAGATGCTTTTATTGGTAAATATTATCCTCCTGCTAAGATTATATCTTTGAGAAGTAGCATTATGAACTTTAAGCAATTTGATTATGAACATGTTGCTCAAGCATGGGAGAGAATGAAATCTTTGGTAAAGAATTGCCCTACCCATGGACTAACTACTTGGAAGATCATCCAAACCTTTTATGCAGGATTGAATTTTTCCTCGAGGAACCTATTGGATTCAGCTGCTGGAGGTACTTTTATGTCCATCACCTTAGGCGCCGCAACAAAGCTTCTTGATGATATGATGATCAATTACTCTGAATGGCACACTGAAAGAACTCCTCAAGGTAAGAAGGTAAATTCTGTTGAAGAAACCTCTTCTTTGGGTGATAAGATTGATGCTATTATGTCTATGCTTGCAAATGGTAGATCTCATATTGATCCTAATAATGTTCCTTTAGCTTCATTGGTTGCTCAAGAAGAAAATGTTGATGTGAATTTCATTAAAAATAATAATTTCAACAACAATGCTTATAGGAATAATTATGGTAACAACAACTATAGGCCATATCCTTCTAATAATGGTAGTGGTTATGGTAATTCTTATGGTAATTCTTACAACAATAATAAGAGTGTACCCCCTGGTCTTGAAGTCATGCTTAAAGAATTTATTAGTACACAAACTGCTTTTAATAAAACTGTTGAAGAAAAACTTGGTAAAATTGATGTTCTTGCTTCTAAGGTTGATAGTCTTGCTCTTGATGTTGATCTTTTAAAACTGAAAGTTATGCCTAAGGAAGTTAAAGATGCTAGGTTTTCTAAAACAAATGCCATCCAATTTCAAATTAATGATAATATTAGAATGTTGGTTGAATTGCATGCTAGGTGGGATAGAGAAGAAAAAGAAAAACTTGCTAAAGAGAATAATGTAGCTAAAGTTTGGAATATTACCACCACTAGTAGTGTTGATTCTTCACATGTTGCTACACCTCCTACTATCAATGGTAAAATAATTGGTGTTGGCAATGTTGCTACTCCTAGTGCAAAGCGTGCACCTGAAACTGCTGAAACTGTTTGTGATAATAGTGCTGAAATTTTTCAGAATACTGTAGATCATAATGGTTTAGATTTTGATGATTGCCATATTACTGAAGTTATAAAGTTCTTACAAAAACTTGCTAGAAGTCCTAATGCTAGTGCTATAAATTTAGCCTTTACAAAACATATTACAAATGCTCTCATTAAAGCTAGGGAAGAGAAATTAAAACTTGAAGCTTCTATTCCTAGGAAGTTAGAAGATGGTTGGGAGCCCATCATTAAGATGAAATTCAATGATTTTGAATGTAATGCTTTATGTGATCTTGGTGCAAGTATTTCTGTTATGCCTAAGAAAATTTATGATATGCTTGACTTGCAACCATTGAAAAATTGTTATTTGGATGTTAATCTTGCTGATAATTCTAAAAAGAAACCTTTGGGGAGGATTGATGATGTTCGCATTACAGTTAACAATAACCTTGTCCCCGTTGATTTTGTTGTCTTGGATATTGAATGCAATGCATCTTGTCCTATTGTTTTGGGAAGACCCTTTCTTCGAACTGTTGGTGCTGTTATTGATATGAAAAAGGAAATATTAAGTATCAATTTCCTCTCAAGAAAGGTATGGAACACTTCCCTAGAAAGAGAATGAAGTTGCCTTTTGATTCTATTATTAGAACAAATTATGATGTTGATGCTTCTTCTCTTGATGTTACTTGATTTGCACTTTCTGCGCCTAGCTGAAAGGCGTTAAAGAAAAGCACTTCTTGGGAGATAACCCATGTTTTATTTTATTACTGTATTGTTGAGTCTTGGAAGTTGTTACTACTGTAGCAAACTCTCCTTATCATGTTTTTTGTGCCAAGTAAAGTCTCTATGATAAAGTTGATGCTAGATTTGGATTGCTGCGCAGAAACAGATTTGCTGTCTGTCACAAATTTGCGCAGAACTCTCTGTAAAAAAAATCAAAAAAAATCTGCCAATTTACGTGTGTGATCCTCAGATATGTACGCAACTTTCATTAGTTTTGAGTTTTTCCATCTGAGCAAGTTAAGTGCCTCTGTAAAATTCGTCTTTACGGACTGTTCTGTTTTGACAGATTCTGCCTTTTATTTCGCATTGCCTCTTTTGATATGTTAAATGGATATCTTTGTTCCATTAACTTTCAGTACCTTTGTGCAATGTCCAGAAGTGTTAAGAATGATTATGTCACCTCTGAATATGTGAATTTTTGATTATGCACTAACCCTCTAATGAGTTTGCTTTAAGTTTGGTGTGGAGGAAGTTTTCAAGGGTCAAGAGAAGAGGATGATACAATATGATCAAGAAGAGTAAAAGGTCTAAGCTTGGGGACGCCCCCGTGGTTCATCCCTGCATATTTTAAGAAGACTCAAGCATCTAAGCTTGGCGATGCCCAAGGCATCCCCTTCTTCATCGACAACTTATCAGGTCACTTCTAGTGAAACTATATTTTTATTCCATCACATCTTATGTTCTTTACTTGGAGCGTCTGTTTGCTTTTATTTTTGTTTTGGTTTGAATAAAGTTGGATCCGACCATCCTTATATTGGAGATATTACGCTCCGCTTTTTCATATGGAACACTTGTGTTCTTAGTTGTGCTTTAATGTTCATGGCGAAGGCTGAAAATTGCTTCGTTGATTGCTATTTGGTTGGAATCAGAAAATGCTTCATATGGTTTGGAATAACTTGAAACTTGGCAATTGTTTTGAGCTCTCATAGATCATGTTTAAGCTCTTGCATCATGTAGTTTAATCTATTAGTGGATAACTACCGTAGAGCTTGTTAAAATTTGGTTTGCATGATTGGTCTCTCTAAGTCTAGATATTTTCTGGTAAAGTGTTTGAACAACAAGGAAGACAGTGTAGAGTCTTATAATGCTTGCAATATGTTCTTGTGTAAGTTTTGTTGTACCTGTTCATACTTGTGTTTGCTTCAAACAACCTTGCTAGCCCAAACCTTGTACTGAGAGGAAATTCTTCTCGTGCATCCAAACACCTTGAGCCAAAACACATGCCATTTGTGTCCACCATATCTACCTACTATGTGGTATTTTTCTGCCATTCCAAAGTAAATTACTTGAGTGCTACCTTTAAAATTTCATTCCTTTGTCTTTGCAATATATAGCTCATGGGAAAATAGCTTAAAAACTATTGTGGTGATGAATATGTAGTTATGTGTCTTATTTCTTATAAGTTGCTTGTTGAGCGGTAACCATGTTTCTGGGGACGCCATCAACTTTTTACCTTTGTTGGATATCATGTGAGATGCTATGCATGTTCGTCTTGTCTGAAGTAAGGGCGATTTTCATGATCAAATGGTTTGAGTATGCATATTGTTAGAGAAGAACATTGGGCTGCTAACCAAAGCCATGTATCATGGTGGAAGTTTTCAGTTTGGACATACATCCTCAATCTCTTATGAGAATATTATCTGTTGTTGAATGCTTAAGCATTAAAAGAGGAGTCCATTATCTGTTGTCTATGTTGTCCCGGTATGGATGTCCTAAGTTGAGATCTATTAAAAATGAGAAATCAAATGCAATTGATCTCCTTGGACCTTTGTACAGGCGGCATAGAGGTACCCCTTTGTGACACTTGGTTGAAACATATGTTATGCAATGATAATCCGTGTTAATCCAAGATAATTAGGACAAGGTGCGAGCACTATTGGTATTCTATGCATGAGGCTTGCAACTTGTAGGAAGTATTATGCATAGCACATATGAATTATTACTACCATTGACAAAATTGTTTCTATGTTTTCAAAATAAAAGCTGTAGCACAAAAATAGTAATCCAAGCTTCCCTCTGCGAAGGGCCATTCTTTTACTTTATGTTGAGTCAGTTTACCTACTTCTTTCTATCTTAGAAGCAAACACTTGTGTTAACTGTGTGCATTGATTCTTACATGTTTACTTATTGCACTTGTTATATTACTCTATGTTGACAAATATCCATGAGATATACATGTTACAAGTTGAAATCAATTGCTGAAACTTAATCATCCTTTGTGTTGCTTCAATGCATTCTACTTTGAATTTATTGCTTATGAGTTAGCTCTTATGCAAGTCTTGTTGATGCTTGTCTTGAAAGTACTATTCATGAAAAGTTTTGCTATATGATTCAATTATTTAGTCATTATCTTTTGTTAGCAATCTTTTGCTTCGGATCACTCCATCCATCTCATATACTTTACAATAATGTTGATCAAGGTTATGTTGGTAGCATGTCACTTCAGAAATTATTTGTTGTTATCGTTTACCTACTCGAGGGCGAGTAGGAACTAAGCTTGGGGATGCTTGATACGTCTCAAACGTATCTATAATTTCTTATGTTCCATGCTACTTTTATGATAATACTTGCATGTTTTATACATACTTTACATCATTATTATACATTTTCCGGCACTAACCTATTAACAAGATGCCGAAGTGCCAGTTGCTGTTTTCTGCTGTTTTTGTTTCAGAAATCCTACAAAGGAAATATTCTCGGAATTGGACGAAATCAACGCCCAGGGTCTTATTTTTCCGCGGAGCTTCCAGAAGACCGGAGGGGTTACGAAGAGGGGCCACGAGGGCCCGTACCCTTAGGCCGGCGCGGCCAGGGAGGGGCCCGCGCCGCCCTATGGTGTGGGCCCCTCGCGCCGCCTCTTGACCTACCCTTCCGCCTACTTATAGCCTTCGTCGCAAAAACCCCTGTACCGAGAGCCACGATACGGAAAACCTTACTGAGACGCCGCCGCCAATCCCATCTCGGGGGATTCAGGAGATCGCCTCCGGCACCCTGCCGGAGAGGGGAATCATCACCGGAGGGCTCTACATCACCATGCCCGCCTCCGGATTGATGCGTGAGTAGTTCATCCTTGGACTATGGGTCCATAGCAGTAGCTAGATGGTTGTCTTCTCCGCTTGTGCTATCATGTTTAGATCTTGTGAGCTGCCTAACATGATCAAGATCATCTATTTGTAATGCTACATGTTGTGTTTGGTGGGATCCGATGAATATAGAACTTGGTGTAGTTCCGATAGTGTCAGAACTTTGAAGCTATATTGTGTGTGACAATATTAGTGACATATTTCAGACCGCGGAATTAAGGTTCCACCAGAGGACTAAGCATATATGCCGACTCATTTGGAAAATGAGTGATGTGTTGAGACGCATATGAATTGCAAAATACATACGTTTCTGAGCGTGTCAGAACCGTTGACTAAAACCTCTCCCGTTGACTAAAACATGATAAAGCACCAGAATGCCAAGGTGTTATATCTTTACAAATGTAAACTAGATTATTGACTCTAGTGCAAGTGGGAGACTGTTGGAGATATGCCCAAGAGGCAATAATAAAATGGTTATTATAATATATCTTTGTGTTTATGATAATGTTTACATACCATGCTATAATTGTATTAACCGAAACATTGATACATGTGTGTTATGTAAACAAACAAAGAGTCCCTAGTAAGCCTCTTAACTAGCTTGTTGATTAATAGATGATTAGTTTAATAATCATGAACATTGGATGTTATTAATAACAAGGTTATATCATTGTATGAATGATGTAATGGACACACCCAAATTAAGCGTAGCATAAGATCACGTCATTAAGTTATTTGCTATAAGCTTTCGATACATAGTTACCTAGTCCTTATGACCATGAGATCATGTAAATCACTTATACTAGAAAGGTACTTTGATTACATCAAACGCCACTGCGTAAATGGGTGGTTATAAAGGTGGGATTAAGTATCCGGAAAGTATGAGTTGAGGCATATGGATCAATAGTGGGATTTGTCCATCCCGATGACGGATAGATATACTCTGGGCCCTCTCGGTGGAATGTCGTCTAATGTCTTGCAAGCATATGAATAAGTTCATAAGAGACCACATACCACGGTACGAGTAAAGAGTACTTATCAGGAGACGAGGTTGAACAAGGTATAGAGTGATACCGATGATCAAACCTCGGACAAGTAAAATATCGCGTGACAAAGGGAATTGGTATCATATGTGAATGGTTCATTCGATCACTAAGTCATCGTTGAATATGTGGGAGCCATTGTGGATCTCCAGATCCCGCTATTGGTTATTGGTCGGAGTGAGTACTCAACCATGTCCGCATAGTTCGCGAACCGTAGGGTGACACACTTAAAGTTGGATGTTGAAATGGTAGAACTTGAATATGGAATGGAGTTCGAATATTTGTTCGGAGTCCCGGATGAGATCCCGGACATCACGAGGAGTTCCGGAATGGTCCGGAGAATAAGATTCATATATAGGATGTCATTTTATGTGTTTGAAAATGATTCGGAAGGTTCTATGGAAGGTTCTAGAAGGTTCTAGAAAAGTCCGGAAGAAACCGCTAAGGAAGGAGGAGTCCCGGAGGGACTCCACCTCCCATGGCCGGCCAACCCTAAAGGGGAGGAGTCCCAAGTGGACTCCCCAAGGGGGGCCGGCCACCCCCTCACATGGAAGGGGGGAATCCCACCTCAAGTGGGATTCCCACCTTGGGTAGGTTTCTCTATCACATGGAAGGTTTTGGGTTCGGGTCTTATTCGGAGACTTGTAGTCCAACACTTGGGGCTTCCACCTATATAATGAGGAGCCAAGGGGAGGAGGCTGGCCACAAAAAAACAACCACCAAGGTGGCCGCACCCCTTGAGGCCGGCGCCCCCCCTCTCCCAAACCCTAGCGGCTCTCTCTCCTCCACCACATCCCGCACGCTTAGTGAAGCTCCGCCGGATTTCTCCACCACCACCGACACCACGCCGTCGTGCTGTCGGATTCAAGAGGAGCTACTACTTCCGCTGCCCGCTGGAACGGGAGGTGGACGTCGTCTTCATCAACAACCGAACGTGTGACCGAGTACGGAGGTGCTGCCCGTTCGTGGCGCCGTGATCAAGATCTTCTACGCGCTTTTGCAAGCGGCAAGTGAACGTCTACCGCAGCAACAAGAGCCTCATCTTGTAGGCTTTGGAATCTCTTCAAGGGTGAGACTTGATAATCCCCTCGTTGCTACCGTCTTCTAGATTGCATCTTGGCTTGGATTTCGTGTTCGCGGTAGGAATTTTTTTTGTTTTCTATGCTACGTTATCCTACAGTGGTATCAGAGCCGTGTCTATGCATAGATGGTTGCACGAGTAGAACACAATGTTTTTGTGGGAGTTGATGCTTATGTTGTCTTTAGTTTGAGTACTTTGCATCTTTGTGGCATAGTGGGATGAAGCGGCTCGGGCTAACTTTACATGACCGCGTTCATGAGATTTGCTCCACGCTCGACATGCAACTTGTATTGCATAAGTGGCTTTGCGGGTGTCTGTCTCTCCTACTATAGTGAAGATTCAATTTACTCTTCTATTGACAACACTAGTATCACCGTTGTGGTTCATGTTCGTAGGTAGATTAGATCTTACTCGAAAACCCTAAACCACGTAAAATATGCAAACCAAATTAGAGACGTCTAACTTGTTTTTGCAGGGTTTGGTGATGTGATATGGCCATAATGTGATGATGAATATGTATGAGATGATCATTATTGTATTGTGGCAACCGGCAGGAGCCTTATGGTTGTCTTTAAATTTCATGTTGAGTAGTATTTCAAAGTAGTTGTCATAGTTGCTACATGAGGTGAACAACCATGAAGACGGCGCCATGGACCTTGACGCTACGCCGACGATGATGGAGATCATGCCCGTTGATGATGGAGATCATGTCCGTGCTTTGGAGATGAAGATCGAAGGCGCAAAGACTAAAGGGCCATATCATATCACATATGAATTGCATGTGATGTTAATCCTTTATGCATCTTATTTTGCTTAGAACGCGACAGTAGCATTATAAGATGATCCCTCACATTAATATCAAGATAATAAAGTGTTCTCCCCTCGTATGCACCGTTGATATAGTTCGTCGTTTCAAAGCATCTCGTGATGATCGGATGTGATAGACTCAACGTTCACATACAACGGGTGTAAGCCATGTTGCACACGCGGAATACTTGGGTTTGCTTGACGAGCCTAGCATGTACAGACATGGCCTCGGGACAACGGAAACCGAAAGGTTGAACACGAGTCATATGGATGATATGATCAACATGTTGATGTTCACCATTGAAGCTACATCATCTCACATGATGATCGGTTTTGATGTAGTGGATTTGGATCGTGTACCACTTAACAACTATGAGGGATGTTATATTAAGTGGGAGTTCATTAGTAATTAGATTAAAACATGAACTAATTATCATAAACATAGTCTAAGTAGTATTTTGAATTAATTTTTGTAGTATTGGCATCCGTTTTTCTACCATGCGCTAGTCTTGTAATTGAGATAGAAATACTGTTAAATCTGAAAATAAACTTTACGGACTGGTACCGTATTGTTAAAGAATCAAGAAATGATTAAGTCCTATTGCAAACTTTTAGTAAACCTCACATTGTTGATTCAAAGAGCTATGATTTCAATTAGTACCTAAAGTTATCTTGTCTCCGTGAAACTTCAAGTTCAAATCTGTTTGAAAAGTAAGGAGCTGAAAATTTAGTTTTCAGAAATAATCAAGGTATGAGATATATGTGATATCTAAAACCTTATTGCAAGATGATAGAATATAATTTGGTGAGACTACATAAACTCATAAGTTTTATGGGAATGTACGAAGGTTGAAGACGCAAGGCGTCCCAATCCTCCAACTATTGGGGCACTAACGATATTCGCATATCCATGAAATGATCGTCCTTAGTATGCACCATTGCTAAGACTCGTCGTTTCGAATACTGAGGTATAGATTCTACGTGTACATACAACGGGTGCAAGCCAGATTTGCACATGCGAATACTGAGGTTAAACTTTACGAGCCTAGCATGTACAGACATGGTATCGGAAAGTCGTCATAAATTGATGGATAAAATTATGAGTGAAATTGTTCATCATATTACAAAGTTACTAATAGTGAAATCTGGAACACTTGTCATATGATGATAACTTCAAAGTAAGAACCTCAAGGTTATTGGTATTTGACCAACAAACCTAGAAGTTATTGAAGGTGAAGTGTTTTCTGAATAATGAGGAAAGCTAAAAGAGAAACTACAAAAGATATTTTGGCAGAAAGAAAAGAAAAGACTAGAAAGTCTAGCTCAGGTGTATATAAATGATATACATGTTATGGTTGTATTCCTAGTTTGGTCACACAATGAAATTCTTGGGTATTAGTACCATATTGGTTGGTATGAAGTGTCATACAAAACAACACAATACAAGAATACAATGGCCTAAGTGACTGACAAGGAATATGATAGAAATGCACGTCTAGAACAAAAATAAAGTGTTATTATGTTCGTCGTTGGCATTCTATCTAGCCCTTAGAATTTAAAATAAAGAACTTAATAATTGTTATTTTGCTCTGGTCAAATGAAAACAATGAGTTGTTCAAATTATGACATTACTCCATGTACGATGGATAAGTTATTATAAATCTTAATGGTGAAAACACACATACATAAACACTGACGCTAAAATGCCATAAGGCAAATGATTTGAATTCCACTTATTTGTGGAACCGCCATTTAGGTCATGTTAGAGAGGAACGCATGAAGGAACTCCATGCAAATGGATTTTTGGAGTCATTTGATTTTTGAATCGTTTGACGCTTGCAAATCTTTTCTAAAGAGAATGACTAAAATACCGTTCATAGGCCAAGAGTTGAACGGGCAACTAACTTAGTGAAAAAATACATGATGATGTATGTGGTTCACTGGGCATAGTTGTGTGCGGGAGATTCTTCTACTTCATGAAAACTTCCAACAATGAATTGAGTATATATATATATATATTCGATAAGGAAGAAGTTTGAAACATTTGAATGGATTCAAATAAATTTCAGCATGAGGTGGAAATCATCGTAATAGAAAAAGTCAAATATCTATGATTGGATCATAGTGGAAATATTTGAATTACGAGTTTTAGTGAACATCTAAGAGAGTTATGAAGTTGTTCTACAACTCACATTTCTTGGAGTATCATAGTGATGATGGAGTATCCGAGAGATGTATCCAAATCTTGTTGGATCAATGATGAGATAAAATATTGATGCCATTATAATTTTGTGGATTATGCTTTAGAGACTACCGCTTTTACACTGAATAGAGCATCATCATGATCCGTTGAAATGACACCATACGAGTTATGGCATGGGTATGAAACCTAATAGTTATTTCTTAAATTTTGGTATGCATATCATAAGGTAAATAAAGTTTACAACCAAAATCAGATGAATGTCTTTGTTGGTTATCCCAAAGAATTAATTGGGAATTCTTACACCATGGAACATAGACAAAAGTGTTTGTCAATGTTTCTTACTTATTTCCAAGAAATTGTTTCTAACGAAGTATTTTAGTGGGAGGACAATAGAACTCGATAAGGTTTATGAACCTAAGCATAATAATCGGAGTAGCGCAGCATTGGAATTGGTTCCGGAAGCGGCCACGACGATCATGGCTCCCATGACTACAAAGTGTTTTAGCCATGGAGATCGAAGTACATATTGAACCTTGTAGGTATGGTTTACTTTGTGATCAAATAAATGATTTGTGGACAAAGGATTGATTTTGAATAATGATAAACCAACTACAAACAAAGAATTTATGATGGGCCCTGACTCAAATGGCTATACGCCATAAAATCCAAGATAGATGAATACTTTTTGAAAGTAAATGGATCTATAAAATTGACGAACTTGGATGGAATATCCTTGAATAAGCTCGACTTGTCGAAAAGTTGTTTACGACAAAGTTCAAAGAGTTGACTACTGATGGCGTGTAACTCACACGTTCGTTGGGAACCCCAAAAGGAAGGTATGATGCGCACAGTAGCAAGTTTTCCCTCAGAAAGAAACCAAGGTTTAATCGAACCAGGAGGAGCCAAGAAGCACGTTGAAGGTTGATGGTCGCGAAATGTGATGCGGCGCAACACCAGGGATTCCGGCGCCAATGCGGAACCTGCACAACACAACCAAAGTACTTTGCCCCAACGAAACAGTGAGGTTGTCAATCTCACCGGCTTGCTGTAACAAAGGATTAAACGTATCGAGTGGAAGATGTTTGCAAAGAAAACAGTAAAACACAATTGCAGTAGATTGTATGCTATGTAAAGAATAGGACCGGGGTCCACAGTTCACTAGAGGTGTCTCTCCCATAAGATAAAAGCATGTTGGGTGAACAAATTACAGTCGGGCAATTGACAAATAGAGAAAGGCATAACAATGCATATACATGATATGATAAATATAGTGAGATTTAATCCGGGCATTACGACAAAGTACATAGACCGCCATCCAACTGCATCTATGCCTAAAAAGTCCACCTTCAGGTTATCGTCCGAACCCCCTCCAGTATTAAGTTGCAAAGCAACAGACAATTGCATTAAGTATGGTGCGTAATGTAATCAACAACTACATCCTTAGACATAGCATCAATGTTTTATCCCTAGTGGCAACAACACATCACAACCTTAGAACCTACTGTCACGATCCCAGATTCAATGAAGGCATGAACCCACTATCGAGCATAAATACCCCCTCTTGGAGTTAAGAGCAAAAACTTGGCCAGAGCCTCTACTAATAACGGAGAGCATGCAAGATCATAAACAACACATAAACAATAGATTGATAATCACCATAATCATAGTACTCTCTATCCATCGGATCCCGACAAACACAACATATAGTATTACAGATAGATGATCTTGATCATGTTAGGCAGCTCACAAGATCCAACAATGAAGCACAACAAGGAGAAGACGACCATCTAGCTACTGCTATGGACCCATGGTCCAGGGGTGAACTACTCACTCATCACTCCGGAGGCGACCATGGCGGTGTAGAGTCCTCCGGGAGATGAATCCCCTCTCCGGCAGGTGCCGGAGGCGATCTCCGTAATCCCCGAGATGGGATTCGCGGCGGCGGCGTCTCAGTAAGGTTTTCCGTATCGTGGCTCTCGGTACTGGGGGTTTCGCGACGGAAGCTTTAAGTAGGCGGAGGGTCAACGCGGGGGGCCACACGAGGGGCCCAGAGGCTAGGTCAGCGCGGCCAGGGCCTGGGCCGCGCCGGCCTCCCCTCTGGCCGCCTCGTGGCCCCACTTCGTTATCTCTTCGGTCTTCTGGAAGCTTCGTGCAAAAATAGGACCCTGGGCGAAAGTTTCGTCCAATTCCGAGAATATTTCTTTACTAGGATTTCTGAAACCAAAAACAGCAGAAAACAGCAACTGGCTCTTCGGCATCTTGTTAATAGGTTAGTTCCAGAAAATGCATAAATATGACATATAATGTGCATAAAACATGTAGGTATCATCAATAAAGTAGCATGGAACATAAGAAATTATCGATACGTTGGAGACGTATCAGCATCCCCAAGCTTAGTTCTGCTCGTCCCGAGCAGGTAAAACGATAACAAAGATAATTTCTGAAGTGACATGCCATCATAATCTTGATCATACTATTTGTAAACATATGTAATGAATGCAGCGATCAAAGCAAAAGTAATGACATGAGTAAACAACTGAATCATAAAGCAAAGACTTTTCATGAATAGTACTTCAAGACAAGCATCAATAAGTCTTGCATAAGAGTTAACTCATAAAGCAATAAATCAAAGTAAAGGTGTTGAAGCAACACATAGGAAGATTAAGTTTCAGCAGTTGCTTTCAACTTATAACATGTATATCTCATGGATATTGTCAACATAAAGTAATATAACAAGTGCAATATGCAAGTATGTAGGAATCAATGCACAGTTCACACAAGTGTTTGCTTCTTAGGTGGAAGGAGATAGGTAAACTGACTCAACAATAAAAGTAAAAGAATGGTCCTTCAAAGAGGAAAGCATCGATTGCTGTATTTGTGCTAGAGCTTTTATTTTGAAAACATGAAACAATTTTGTCAACGGTAGTAATAAAGCATATGAGTTATGAAAATTATATCTTACAAGTTGCAAGCCTCATGCATAGTATACTAATAGTGCCCGCACCTCGTCCTACTTAGCTTGGACTACCGGATCTTTGCATGCCATGTTTCAACCAAGTGTCACAAAGGGGTACCTCCATGCCGCTTTGTACAAAGGTCTAAGGAGAATGCTCGCATTTCGGATTTCTCGCTTTTTGATTATTCTCAACTTAGACATCCATACGGGACAACATGGACAACAGATAATGGACTCCTCTTAAATGCATAAGCATGTAGCAATGATTATTATTCTCATATGAGATTGAGGATATATGTCCAAAACTGAAACTTCCACCATGATTCATGGCTTTAGTTAGCGGCCCAATGTTCTTCTCTAACAATTTTGCATGCTCCAACCACTAAAATGATAGATCCTTCAGACAAGACGGACATGCATAGCAACTCACATGATATTCAACAATAGTTGATGGCGTTCCCCAGAAGCATGGTTATCGCACAACAAGCAACTTAATAAAAGATAAAGTGCATAAGTACATATTCAATACTACGATAGTTTTTAAGGCTATTTTGTCCCATGAGCTATATATTGCAAAGGTGAATGATGGAATTTTAAAGGTAGCACTCAAGCAATTTACTTTGGAATGGCGGAGAAATACCATGTAGTAGGTAGGTATGGTGGACACAAATGGCATAGTAGTTGGCTCAAGGATTTTGGATGCATGAGAAGTATTCCCTCTCGATACAAGGTTTAGGCTAGCAAGGTTATTTGAAGCAAACTCAAGGATGAACAAGTGCAGCAAAACTCACATAAAAGACATATTGTAAACATTATAAGACTCTACACTGTCTTCCTTGTTGTTCAAAACTCAATACTAGATATTATCTAGACCTTAGAGAGACCAAATATGCAAATCAAATTTTAGCAAGCTCTATGTATTTCTTCATTAATGGGTGCAAAGCATATGATGCAAGAGCTTAAACATAAGCACAACAATTGCCAAGTATCACATTATCCAAGACATTTTAGAATTACTACATGTAGCATTTTCCAATTCCAACCATATAACAATTTAACGAAGAAGAAACTTCGCCTTGAACATTATGAGTAAAGCCTAAGGACACATGTGTCCATATGCAACAGCGGAGCGTGTCTCTCTCCCATAAAGTGAATGCTAGGATCCATTTTATTCAAACAAAAACAAAAACAAAAACAAACCGACGCTCCAAGTAAAGAACACAAGATGTGATTGAATAAAAATATAGTTTCAGGGGAGGAACCTGATGATGTTGTCGATGAAGAAGGGGATGCCTTGGGCATCCCCAAGCTTAGACGCTTGAGTCTTCTTAAAATATGCAGGGGTGAACCACGGGGGCATCCCCAAGCTTAGAGCTTTCACTCCTCTTGATCATAGTATATCATTCTCCTCTCTTGACCCTTGAAAACTTCCTTCACACCAAACTTCAAGCAAACTCATTAGAGGGTTAGTGCATCATTAATAATTCACTTATTCAGAGGTGACACAATCATTATTTTCACTTCTGGACATTGCATAATGCTACTGGACATTAATGGATCAAAGAAATAAATCCAACATAGCAAAAGAGGCAATGCGAAATAAAAGGCAGAATCTGTCAAAAGCAGAACAGTCCGTAAAGACGAATTTAAAGTTGGCACTAGACTTGCTCAAATAGAAAAACTCAAAACTAATGAAAGTTGCGTACATATCTGAGGATCACGCTCGTAAATTGGCAGATTTTTTCGAATTTTCTACAGAGAACTGTGCCCAGATTCGTGACAGACAGCAATGCTGTTTCTGCGCAGCGATCCCAAATATAACATCAACTTTGACATAGAAACTTTACTTGGCACAAAAACATGATAAGGAGAGGTTGCTACAGTAGTAAACAACTTCCAAGACTCAATAAAACAAAAAAAATTGCTGTAGTAAAATAAACACATGGGTTATTTCCCAAGAAGTTCTTTCTTTATAGCCATTAAGATGGGCTCAGTGATTTTAATGATACTCTCGCAATAAATAAGAGTTGAAGCAAAAGAGAGCATCAAGAAGCAAATTCAAAACACATTTAAACCTAACCCACTTCCTATGAAAAGGAATCTTGTACACAAATAAATTCATGAAGAACAAAGTGACAAGCATAGAAAAGCAACACAAGTGCAATTTCAAGATTCTCAACATAAAGAGGGGAAACTTAATATTATTAAGATGCATATAACCATGTTTCCCTCTCTCATAATAATTTTCAGTAGCATCATGAACAAACTCAACAATATAACTATCACATAAAACATTCTTGTCATGAGCCACATGCATAAAATTATTACTCTCCACATAAGCATAATCAATTTTATTAGTTGTAGTGGGAGCAAATTCAATAAAATAGCTATCATTATTATTCCCATCACCATAATCATCATACATAGGAGGCATATTGTAATCATAATTAATTTTCTCCTCAATAGTAGGTGGACTGAAAATATCATATTCATCATTGCAAGCATCATATATAGGAGGTAACAGATCATCAAAGTAAATTTTCTCCTCCATGCTTGGGGGACTAAAAATATCACAACCAGCTTCCCCAAGCTTAAATTCTTCCATAGCTTTAGCAATAATAGTGTTCAAAGAGTTCATGCTAATAACCTTGCTACAACTATTTTGCAAACAAAGTTCCATGGGTTTTTTAATTTTCTCTTCAAACACATCATGTCCTAATTCAAGATAAATTTCATAAAGATCTCTATTTTTTTTGTTGTTTTCCATTATGCCTAACTAGTGAAAATAAAAACAAGTACAGGACTAGACATGATAACAAAATAAATTAAATGCAAGTAACTAATTTTTTGTGTGTTTTGATATAGAGAGCAAGACAGTAAATAAAGTAAAACTAGCAACTAATTTTTTTGTATTTTGATTTACTGCAGCAAACAAAGTAGTAAATAAAATAAAGCAAGACAAAAACAAAGTAAAGAGATTGAGAAGTGGAGACTCCCCTTGCAGCGTGTCTTGATCTCCCCGGCAACGGCGCCAGAAAAAGAGCTTGATGGCGTGTAACTCACACGTTCGTTGGGAACCCCAAGAGGAAGGTATGATGCGCACAGTAGCAAGTTTTCCCTCAGAAAGAAACCAAGGTTTAATCGAACCAGGAGGAGCCAAGAAGCACGTTGAAGGTTGATGGTCGCGAAATGTGATGCGGCGCAACACCAGGGATTCCGGCGCCAACGCGGAACCTGCACAACACAACCAAAGTACTTTGCCCCAACGAAACAGTGAGGTTGTCAATCTCACCGGCTTGCTGTAACAAAGGATTAAACGTATCGAGTGGAAGATGTTTGCAAAGAAAACAGTAAAACACAATTGCAGTAGATTGTATGCTATGTAAAGAATAGGACCAGGGTCCACAGTTCACTAGAGGTGTCTCTCCCATAAGATAAAAGCATGTTGGGTGAACAAATTACAGTCGGGCAATTGACAAATAGAGAAAGGCATAACAATGCATATACATGATATGATAAATATAGTGAGATTTAATCCGGGCATTACGACAAAGTACATAGACCGCCATCCAACTGCATCTATGCCTAAAAAGTCCACCTTCAGGTTATCGTCCGAACCCCCTCCAGTATTAAGTTGCAAAGCAACAGACAATTGCATTAAGTATGGTGCGTAATGTAATCAACAACTACATCCTTAGACATAGCATCAATGTTTTATCCCTAGTGGCAACAGCACATCACAACCTTAGAAACTCATCACGATCCCAGATTCAATGAAGGCATGAACCCACTATCGAGCATAAATACCCCCTCTTGGAGTTAAGAGCAAAAACTTGGCCAGAGCCTCTACTAATAACGGAGAGCATGCAAGATCATAAACAACACATAAACAATAGATTGATAATCACCATAATCATAGTACTCTCTATCCATCGGATCCCGACAAACACAACATATAGTATTACAGATAGATGATCTTGATCATGTTAGGCAGCTCACAAGATCCAACAATGAAGCACAACAAGGAGAAGACGACCATCTAGCTACTGCTATGGACCCATGGTCCAGGGGTGAACTACTCACTCATCACTCCGGAGGCGACCATGGCGGTGTAGAGTCCTCCGGGAGATGAATCCCCTCTCCGGCAGGGTGCCGGAGGCGATCTCCAGAATCCCCCGAGATGGGATTCGCGGCGGCGGCGTCTCAGTAAGGTTTTCCGTATCGTGGCTCTCGGTACTGGGGGTTTCGCGACGGAAGCTTTAAGTAGGCGGAGGGTCAACGCGGGGGGCCACACGAGGGGCCCAGAGGCTAGGTCGGCGCGGCCAGGGCCTGGGCCGCGCCGGCCTCCCCTCTGGCCGCCTCGTGGCCCCACTTCGTTATCTCTTCGGTCTTCTGGAAGCTTCGTGCAAAAATAGGACCCTGGGCGAAAGTTTCGTCCAATTCCGAGAATATTTCTTTACTAGGATTTCTGAAACCAAAAACAGCAGAAACAAAGAATCGGCTCTTCGGCATCTTGTTAATAGGTTAGTTCCAGAAAATGCATAAATATGACATATAATGTGCATAAAACATGTAGGTATCATCAATAAAGTAGCATGGAACATAAGAAATTATCGATACGTTGGAGACGTATCAACTACGATAAGATTTCTTCCGTAGCAATGCTTATAGTCTATCTGGATTATTCTAGTAATCGCTACATATTTCTTTCATGAGATATGATAGTAGGATGGCAAAATACATTACTTAACAGAAGTGTGTATTAAAGGTGTATACAAGATAAAACCAATTGTTTTGCTAGTCCGTGGAATACTAGATAGGTATACGAACTTCAATTGGATGAAGTGAGTATCGCGGAGTTAGAATCTTCACCGGATGAAATAGTCAAAGAGTTTTGGATTTCATCAGAAACGATGAAGATGCTTGCATTTGCAAGAAATTAAGTGGGAGCGTTGAGACATATTTATAATACTTTATGTAGATGACATATAGTTGGTTATAAATGATGTAATTATATACTTGATTATAAAAGGTTTCATTGAGAATTAACTTCAATGAAAGAATATGGACTGAAACATATTTAGTGTCAAGATCTATGAAGATAGATTGAAACACATAATAAGTTTAAGTCAAAGTACATAGAAAGGATATTGAAGTAGTTCAATATAGAAATATTAAGAAAATGTTCTTGTCATGTGAAGTTTTAACAATACTTGAGTGTATCTGACACTCGATGAGTAAAAACACTTGAGTGATTTTGGATCACAAATAATATGTACAAAATCAGATGTCTTGTGCTCTAAAAGGTTAGGAGCATATACCAGAATGATTCATGTGATGATCATTGGACAAACAGTAAGAATATCCCTGTGTGCTTCAAGAAGAACCAAGGATATATATAAAGTTTTATATGGAGTAATGACAAACAAATCGCTGTAAGGTGTTGCACCGATATTTGTTTGGTCACATATAAGAATTAATTTCAAATCTCAATTAGGCTAAGTGTTATTAAAAAGGTAGCACAATGCTAGATTTAGAAGAGTTCTAAATATTGTGACGGATTCTACAAATGAAGGCAGAGTATGTCATTGTTTTGACAATGACTAAGGATGTTAAGTCGAAAAGTTCTTTGCGAACTTGGTGTAGTTCCGATAGTGTCAGAACTTTGAAGCTATATTGTGTGTGACAATATTAGTGACATATTTCAGACCGCGTAATTAAGGTTCCACCAGAGGACTAAGCATATATGCCGACTCATTTGGAAAATGAGTGATGCATTGAGACGCATATGAATTGCAAAATACATACGTTTCTGAGCGTGTCAGAACCGTTGACTAAAACATGATAAAGCACCAGAATGCCAAGGTGTTATATCTTTACAAATGTAAACTAGATTATTGACTCTAGTGCAAGTGGGAGACTGTTGGAGATATGCCCAAGAGGCAATAATAAAATGGTTATTATAATATATCTTTGTGTTTATGATAATGTTTACATACCATGCTATAATTGTATTAACCGAAACATTGATACATGTGTGTTATGTAAACAAACAAAGAGTCCCTAGTAAGCCTCTTAACTAGCTTGTTGATTAATAGATGATTAGTTTCATAATCATGAACATTGGATGTTATTAATAACAAGGTTATATCATTGTATGAATGATGTAATGGACACACCCAAATTAAGCGTAGCATAAGATCACGTCATTAAGTTATTTGCTATAAGCTTTCGATACATAGTTACCTAGTCCTTATGACCATGAGATCATGTAAATCACTTATACCGGAAAGGTACTTTGATTACATCAAACGCCACTGCGTAAATGGGTGGTTATAAAGGTGGGATTAAGTATCCGGAAAGTATGAGTTGAGGCATATGGATCAATAGTGGGATTTGTCCATCCCGATGACGGATAGATATACTCTGGGCCCTCTCGGTGGAATGTCGTCTAATGTCTTGCAAGCATATGAATAAGTTCATAAGAGACCACATACCACGGTACGAGTAAAGAGTACTTATCAGGAGACGAGGTTGAACAAGGTATAGAGTGATACCGATGATCAAACCTCGGACAAGTAAAATATCGCGTGACAAAGGGAATTGGTATCATATGTGAATGGTTCATTCGATCACTAAGTCATCGTTGAATATGTGGGAGCCATTATGGATCTCCAGATCCCGCTATTGGTTATTGGTCGGAGTGAGTACTCAACCATGTCCGCATAGTTCGCGAACCGTAGGGTGACACACTTAAAGTTGGATGTTGAAATGGTAGAACTTGAATATGGAATGGAGTTCGAATATTTGTTCGGAGTCCCGGATGAGATCCCGGACATCACGAGGAGTTCCGGAATGGTCCGGAGAATAAGATTCATATATAGGATGTCATTTTATGTGTTTGAAAATGATTCGGAAGGTTCTATGGAAGGTTCTAGAAGGTTCTAGAAAAGTCCGGAAGAAACCGCTAAGGAAGGAGGAGTCCCGGAGGGACTCCACCTCCCATGGCCGGCCAACCCTAAAGTGGAGGAGTCCCAAGTGGACTCCCCAAGGGGGCCGGCCACCCCCTCACATGGAAGGGGGGAATCCCACCTCAAGTGGGATTCCCACCTTGGGTAGGTTTCTCTATCACATGGAAGGTTTTGGGTTCGGGTCTTATTCGGAGACTTGTAGTCCAACACTTGGGGCTTCCACCTATATAATGAGGAGCCAAGGGGAGGAGGCCGGCCACAAAAAAACAACCACCAAGGTGGCCGCACCCCTTGAGGCCGGCGCCCCCCTCTCCCAAACCCTAGCAGCTCTCTCTCCTCCACCACATCCCGCACGCTTAGCGAAGCTCCGCCGGATTTCTCCACCACCACCGACACCACGCCGTCGTGCTGTCGGATTCAAGAGGAGCTACTACTTCCGCTGCCCGCTGGAACGGGAGGTGGACGTCGTCTTCATCAACAACCGAACGTGTGACCGAGTACGGAGGTGCTGCCCGTTCGTGGCGCCGTGATCAAGATCTTCTACGCGCTTTTGCAAGCGGCAAGTGAACGTCTACCGCAGCAACAAGAGCCTCATCTTGTAGGCTTTGGAATCTCTTCAAGGGTGAGACTCGATAATCCCCTCGTTGCTACCGTCTTCTAGATTGCATCTTGGCTTGGATTTCGTGTTCGCGGTAAGAATTTTTTTTGTTTTCTATGCTACGTTATCCTACATATTTGTCAATTGCCCACCTGTAATTTGTTCACCCAGCATGTTAGTTATCTTATTGGAGAGACACCACTAGTGAACTATGGACCCGGTCCATTCTTTTACATCTGAATACAATCTACTGCAATCATTGTTCTCTACTGTTCTTTGCAAACAAACATCATCTTCCACTCGATACGTTTAATCCTTTGTTTTCAGCAAGCCGGTGAGATTGACAACCTCACTGTTACGCTGGGGCAAAGTATCTTGATTGTGTTGTGTAGGTTCCATGTTGGCGCTGGTTTCACTGGTGTTGCGCCGCACTACACTCCTCCACCAACAACCTTCACGTGCTTCTTGGCTCCTACTGGTTCGATAACCTTGGTTTCTTTCTGAGGGAAAACTTGCTGCTGTGTGCATCACACCTTCCTCTTGGGGTTCCCAACGGACGTGTGCATCACGCGTATCAATCTCAACTAAGGACATCCATACCGGGACAACATAGAAAACAGATAATGGACTCCTCTTTAATGCATAAGCATTCAACAACAGGTAATATTCTCATAAGAGATTGAGGATTAATGTCCAAACTAAAAACTTCCACCATGATACATGGCTTTGGTTGGCGGCCCAATGTTCTTCTCTAACAATATGCATACTCAAACCATTTGATCATGATAAATCACCCTTACTTCAGACAAGACGAACATGCATAGCAACTCACATGATATTCAACAAAGGTGTAAACAGTTGATGGCGTCCCCAGAAACATGGTTACCGCTCAACAAGCAACTTATAAGAACTAAGATACATAGCTACATATTCATCACCACAATAGTTTTTAAGCTATTTTCCCATGAGCTATGTATTGTAAAGACAAAGGAATGAAATTTTAAAGGTAGGACTCAAGTAATTTACTTTGGAATGGCAGAAAAATACCACATATAGGTAGTTATGGAGGACACAAATGGCATGGGTTTTGGCTCAAGGTGTTTGGATGCACGAGAAGCATTTCCGCTCAGTACAAGGCTTTGGCTAGCAAGGTTGTTTGAAGCAAACACAAGTATGAACAGGTACAGCAAAACTTACACAAAAACATATTGCAAGCATTATAAGACTCTACACTGTCTTCCTTGTTGTTCAAACACTTTTACCAGAAAATATCTAGACCTTAGAGAGATCAATCATGCAAACCAAATTTCAACAAGCTCTATGGTAGTTCTCCACTAATAGATTTAAACTACATGATGCAAGAGCTTAAACATGATCTATGAGAGCTCAAAACAATTGCCAAGTATCAAATTATTCAAGACCATATGAAGCATTTTCTGATTCCAACCAAATAGCAATTAACGAAGCAGTTTTCAGTCTTCGCCATGAACATTAAAGCAAAACTAAGAACACAAGTGTTCAAATGAAAAGCGGAGCGTGTCTATCTCCAATACAAGGAATGCTGGGATCCAACTTTATTCAAACCAAAACAAAAATAAAAGCAAACAGACGCTCCAAGTAAAGAACATAAGATGTGATGGAATAAAAATATAGTTTCACTAGAAGTGACCTGATAAGTTGTCGATGAAGAAGGGGATGCCTTGGGCATCCCCAAGCTTAGATGCTTGAGTCTTCTTGAAATATGAAGGGATGAACCACGGGGGCATCCCCAAGCTTAGACTTTTCACTCTTCTTGATCATATTATATCATCCTCTTCTCTTGACCCTTTGAAAACTTCCTCCACACCAAACTTAAAGCAAACTCATTAGAGGGTTAGTGCATAATCAAAAATTCACATATTCAGAGGTGACATAATCATTCTTAACACTTCTAGACATTGCGTGAAGCTACTGAAAGTTAATGGAACAAAGAAATCCATTCAACATAGCAAAAGAGGCAATGCGAAATAAAAAGGCAGAATCTGTCAAAACAGAACAGTCCGTAAAGACGAATTTTTCAGAGGCACTTAACTTGCTCAGATGGAAAAACTCAAAACTAATGAAAGTTGCGTACATATCTGAGGATTACGCATGATTTTTCTCTGATTTTTTTGATTCTTCTACAGAGAGAAGGACGCGAATTCGTGACAGACAGCAAATATGTTTCTGTGCAGAAATCCAAATCTAGCATCAACCTTCTATCAGAGACTTTACTTGGCACAATAACATGATAAGGAGAGGTTGCTACAGTAGTAACAACTTCCAAGACTCAACAAAACAGTAGTAAAAAATAAAAACATGGGTTATCTCCCAAGAAGTGCTTTTCTTTAACGCCTTTCAGCTAGGCGCAGAAAGTGCAAATCAAGTATTATCAAGAGAAGAAGCATCAACATCATAATTTGTTCTAATAATAGAATCAAAATGCAACTTCATTCTCTTTCTAGGGAAGTGTTCCATACCTTTCTTGAGAGGAAATTGATACTTAATATTCCTTCTTTCATATCAATAATAGCACCAACAGTTCGAAGAAAGGGTCTTCCCAAGACAATAGGACAAGATGCATTGCATTCAATATCCAAGACAACAAAATCAACGGGGACAAGGTTATTGTTAACCGTAATGCGAACATTATCAATCCTCCCCAAAGGTTTCTTTATAGAATTATCAGCAAGATTAACATCCAAATAACAATTTTTCAATGGTGGCAAGTCAAGCATATCATAAATTTTCTTAGGCATAACAGAAATACTTGCACCAAGATCACATGAAGCATTACAATCAAAGTCATTTACTTTCATCTTAATGATGGCCTCCCAACCATCTTCCAACTTCCTAGGAATAGAAGCTTCAAGTTTTAATTTCTCTTCTCTAGCTTTAATGAGAGCATTCGTAATATGTTTTGTAAAGGCTAAATTTATAGCACTAGCATTAGGACTTCTAGCAAGTTTTTGTAAGAACTTAATAACTTCAGTAATATGACAACTATTAAAATCTAAACCATTATGATCTATAGCATTCTGAAAAATTCAGCACTTTCATCACAAACAGTTTCAGTAGTTTCAGGCAATTTTGCGCGCTTTGCACTAGGAGTAGAAACATTGCCAATGCCAATTATTTTACCATTGATAGTAGGAGGTTTAGCAACATGTGAAAAATCAACATTACTAGTGGTGGTAATAGTCCAAACTTTAGCTACATTATTCTCTTTAGCAAGTTTTTCTTTTTCTTCTCTTTCCCACCTAGCATGCAATTCAGCCAACATTCTAATATTATCATTAATTCGAACTTGGATAGCATTTGCTGTAGCAAGAATTTTTTTATCATTATCCTCAGGTTTAGCAGCCATTTTATTAATTAAAGAAGATTGTGATTCATACATATATGAGATTCGATTTTCAGCATTTGAATGTTTAGTTTGCAAACCAAATATTTTCATATTCAAATTTTCAAGTTGATTTCCTATATTTTTCAACACGGCAGATTGTTCATTCATAGTTTTAGTAAACAATTGATTTTGCTCATATTGTGATTGCATAAAGCTCTTAGTATTTCTTTCAATTTCCAGTATCTTTTCCTCACTAGGCAAAACAGATCTACCACTACCATTATTAGAAGGATATGGCCGGCCTATAGCTGTTGTTACCATAATTATTCCTATAAGCATTGTTGTTGAAATTATTATTATTAATGAAATTCACATCAACATGCTCTTCTTGAGCAACCAATGAAGCTAAAGGAACATTATTAGGATCAGCATGAGATCTACCATTTGCAAGCATAGACATAATAACATCAATCTTATCACCCAAAGAAGAGGTTTCTTCAACAGAATTTACCTTATTACCTTGAGGAGTTCTTTCAGTATGCCATTCAGAGTAATTGATCATCATATCATCAAGAAGCTTTGTTGCAGCACCCAAAGTGATGGACATAAAAGTACCTCCAGCAGCTGAATCCAATAGGTTCCTCGAAGAAAAATTCAATCCTGCATAAAAGGTTTGGATGATCATCCAAGTAGTTAGTCCATGGGTAGGGCAATTCTTTACGAAAGATTTCATTCTCTCCCATGCTTGAGCAACATGTTCATTATCAAATTGCTTAAAATTCATAATGCTACTTCTCAAAGATATAATATTAGCAGGAGGATAATATTTACCAATAAAAGCATCTTTACATTTAGTCCATGAATCAATACTATTTTTAGGCAAAGAAAGCAACCAATCTTTAGCTCTTCCTCTTAATGAGAAAGGAAACAATTTCAGTTCTATAATATCACCATCTATATCCTTATACTTTTGCATTTCATAAAGTTCAACAAAATTATTAAGATGGGCAGCAGCATCATCAGTACTAACACCAGAAAATTGCTCTCTCATAACAAGATTTAGTAAAGCAGGTTTAATTTCATAAAACTCTGCTGTAGTAGCAGGTGGAGCAATAGGAGTACTTATAAAATCATTATTATTTGTGCTAGTGAAATCACACAACTTAGTATTTTCAGGAGTATTCATTTTAGCAGTAGTAAAAGTAAACTAAGCAAACAGAATAAAGTAAAGACAAGTAACTATTTTTTTGTGTTTTGATATAGAGAAAGTAAACAAGACTAATGAAATAAAGTAAGCAACTAATTTTTTTGTGTTTTTGATATAAAGAAAGCAAACAAAACAGAAAGTAGAATAAAGTAAAGCAAGACAATAAACAAAGTAAAGAGATTGGATGTGAGAGACTCCCCTTGCAGCGTGTCTTGATCTCCCCGGCAACGGCGCCAGAAATTTAGCTTGATAACGCGTGAAGCACACGTCCGTTGGGAACCCCAAGTGGAAGGTGTGATGCGTATAGAAGCAAGTTTCCCTCAGTATGAAACCAAGGTTTATTGAACCAGTAGGAGATGAAGGCCACGTGAAGGTTGTTGGTGGAGGAGTGTAGTGCGGCGCAACACCAGTGATTCCGGCGCCAACGTGGAACCTGCACAACACAATCAAAATACTTTGCCCCAACGTAACAGTGAGGTTGTCAATCTCACCGGCTTGCTGAAAACAAAGGATTTAACGTATGGTATGGAGAATGATGTTTGTTTGCGAAGAACAACAGAGAACAGAGATTGCAGTAGATTGTATTTCAGATGTAAAAGAATGGACCGGGTCCACAGTTCACTAGTGGTGTCTCTCCAATAAGATAAATAACATGCTGGGTGAACAAATTACAAGTGGGAAATTGACAAATAAAGATTCATATACATATCATGATGATCACTATGAGATTTAATCAGGGCATCACGACAAAGAACATAGACCGCCATCCAGCATGCATCTATGCCTAAAAAGTCCACCTTCGGGTTAGCATCCGCACCCCTTCCAGTATTAAGTTGCAAACAACAGACAATTGCATTAAGTATGGTGTATAATGTAATCAACACAAATATCCTTAGACAAAGGATCGATGTTTTATCCCTAGTGGCAACAGCACATCCACAACCTTAGAACTTTCTGTCACTGTCCCAGATTCAATGGAGGCATGAACCCACTATCAAGCATAAATACTCCCTCTTGGAGTTACAAGTATCAACTTGGCCAAAGCCTCTACTAGCAACGGAGAGCATGCAAGAACATAAACAACACATATATGATAGATCAATAATCAACTTGACATAGTATTCCATATTCATCGGATCCCACCAAACACAACATGTAGCATTACAAATAGATGATCTTGATCATGTTAGGCAGCTCACAAGATCTAAACACGATAGCACAAGAGGAGAAGACAACCATCTAGCTACTGCTATGAACCCATAGTCCAAGGATGAACTACTCACGCATCAGTCCGGAGGCGGGCATGGTGATGTAGAGCCCTCCGGTGATGATTCCCCTCTCCGGCAGGGTGCCGGAGGCGATCTCCTGAATCCCCTGAGATGGGATTGGCGGCGGCGGCGTCTCAGTAACTTTTTTCGTATCGTGGCTCTCGGTACTAGGGTTTTCGTGACGGAGAGTTTAAGTAGGCGGAAGGGAAGAGTCGGAGGAGGCTCGAGGGCCCCACACCATAGGGTGGCGCGGGCCCCATGCTGGTCGAGCCGCCCTATGGTTAGGGCACCCTGTGGCCCCACTTCGTATCCCCTTCGGTCTTCTGGAAGCTCCGTGGAAAAATAAGACCGTGAGCTTTTGTTTCGTCCAATTTCGAGAATATTTGCTGTGTAGGATTTCTGAAACCAAAAACAGCAGAAAACAGGAACTGGCGCTTCGGCATCTTGTTAATAGGTTAGTGCCGGAAAATGCATCAAAACATCATAAAGTGTGAACAAAACATGTAGGCATTGTCATAAACTAGCATGGAACATAAGAAATTATAGATACATTGGAGACGTATCACCTGTGCTCTAAAGTGTTACGAGCATATACCAGAACGATTCATGTAACGATCATTGGACAACAGTAAAGATATCCCTGAGTGCTTTAGAAGAACCAAGGATATATGTATATAGTTTTGTATGGGGTAATGACAAACAAATCGTTGTAAGGTGTTGCACCGATATTAGTTTGGTCACATATAAAAATAGAATTTCAATCTCAATTAGGCTAAGTGTTGTTTAAAAGGTAGCACAATGAGCTAGAAGAAGTCTGCTAGATTTAGATGAGTTCTAAATATTGTGACGGATTCTACAAACGAAGGCAGAGTATGTCATTGTTTTAACAATGATTGAAGATGTTTAAGTCGAGGAGTTCTTTGAGAACTGGGTGTAGTTCTGATAGTGTCAAAACTTTGAAGCTATATTGTGTGACAATATTAGTGACATATTTCAGACCGCGGAATTAAGGTTCCACCACAAGACTGAACATATATGATTAATGCCGACTCATTTGGAAAATGAGTGATGCATTGAGACGCAAATGAATTGCAAAATACATACGTTTCTGAGCGTGTCAGATCCGTTGAATGAAACCTCTCCTGTGAGAAAAACATGATAAGCACCGGAAGGCCAAGGTGTTATATCTTTACAAATGTAAACTAGATTATTGACTCTAGTGCAAGTGGGAGACTGTTGGAGATATGCCCAAGAGGCAATAATAAATTAGTTATTGTTATATCTTAGTGTTCATGATAAATGTTTACATCCCATGCTATAATTGTATTAACCGAAACATTGATACATGTGTGCTATGTAAACAACAAGGAGTCCCTAGTAAGCCTCTTGTATAACTAGCTTGTTGATTAATAGATGATCATGGTTTCGTGATCATGAACATTGGATGTTGTTAATAACAAGGTTATGTCATTGGGTGAATGATATAATGGACATACACCCAAATAAGCGTAGCATGAGATCAAGTCATTAAGTTCAACTTGCTATAAGCTTTTGATACATAGTTACCTAGTCCTTCGACCATGAGATCATGTAAATCACTTACACTGGAAGGATACTTTGATTACATCAAACTCCATTGCGTAAATGGGTGGTTATAAAGATGGGATTAAGTATTCGGAAAGTATGAGTTGAGGCATATGGATCAAGAGTGGGATTTGTCCATCCCGATGACGGATAGATATACTCTGGGCCCTCTCGGTGGAATGTCGTCTAGTTAGCTTACAAGAATGTGACTAGGTCACAAGAGAAGACATACAACGGAATGAGTAAAGAGTACTTGTCGGAAACGAGGTTGAACTAGGTATGGAGATACCGATGATCGAACCTCGGACAAGTAAAGTATCGCATGACAAAGGGAATCGGTATCGTATGTAAATGGTTCTTTCGATCACGAAGTCATCGTTGAATATGTGGGAGCTATTATGGATCTCCAGGTCCCGCTATTAGTTATTGATCGGAGATGAGTCTCGATCATGTCCGTTCTCGAACCGTAGGGTGACACACTTAAGGTTTGATGTCGTTTTAAGTAGATATGGAATATGGAATGGAGCTCGAATGTTGTTCAGAGTCTCGGATGAGATCCGAGACATCACGAGGAGGTTCAGAATGGTCCAGAGAATAAGATTCATATATGGGAAGTCATTTTCCGGGGTTCGGAAAAAGTCCGGTGTTTTGCCCGGAGCTTCTAGAAGGTTTTGGAAGGACCGGAATAGTCCGGAATATTATGAAAGGTTCCGGAAGTGCCCGGAACGACCCGGGCTGTCTAAGGAAGTCCGGAGGGTTCCATAATACGTGCAACCACGTTGCCTTAAGGGAAAAGGAGTCTTTCCTTAATGCAATTTCGGAATTGGCAAAAGAGTCCGAGTAGGAGTAGGTTTTTGGAACCGGAAACCTGTCGGAACTCAGTCAAACTTGGGGGCAGGTTTATGGACGACCCAAGGGGCTTGGCCACCTATTTAAAGGGACCAAGGGGCACCCCAAGGGCACCTCAAGTCGCAGCCCTAGCTCCCCAAGTCGCAGCACCACCCTGCGCCCAAACCCTAGCTACTCCTTCCTCCTCCTTCTTCTCCCGCGGCGCTTGCGGCGAAGCCCTGCCGGAGATCTCCACCACCACCGTCACCACGCCGTCGTGCTGGCGGGATTCCGAGGAGGATCTACTACATCCGCTACCCGCTGGAACAGGGAGAAGGATGTCGTCATCAACACCGTACGTGTGACCGAGTAACGAGGTGCTGCCCAATTGTGGCACCATCAAGATCTTCTACGCGCTTTTGAAAGCGGCAAGTGATCGACTACATCCACCACAATATTTATCTCGTTAACGCTTAGCGATCTTCGAGGGTATGTTGATCTTCACCTCGTTGCTACCATCTACTAGATTAGATATTGGCTCGTTATTCGTTCTTGCGGTAGGAATTTTTTGTTTTCTATGCTACGAATCCCATCAGTTCTTCATCATACCCAAGAGGCTCTGCAAAAAAATATCAGAGTCAAATATCATTTGAGTTTGGCGGATTCGTTTGATTCTTTGGTTTCCGGATTCTTACCCATAACATCGGCGTTGAGAAGGTCCCAGCTTTTCTCCGCGGTAGTCATGTAGTTCCGGAGCCCATGGACTTCATTCTGAAGCTTTTGCAGTGTGTCACTGTCAGCTTTGCGCTTCAGTACAAAGTCCGCCTCTTTCTGAAGAAGTTCAGATTTCTTCTCCACCAGCTGCTTCTCCGCCTGCTCCCGCTTCTTGTCCGCCTCCGCAAATTTGGTTTCCAAATCCCGATAGGCGGAGCGCAGGCTCTCGAGCTCGGAGGATGTGGTGGTGAGGGAGGAAGATGCACCTATTAAAAGATAAATCAAAGATAAATTCAAAGTCGGAATTTGGACTAACGATAGACTAGGTCGGAGGCTTACCTTGGGCTTCTGCCAGTTGTTTTTCTAGCTCTGCAATTTTTTCTTTGCCAGCCTGGATATCCTCCGCCTGGCTCAATGTGACGCGGCGCTGCAGGGAAATGTTCTTGTTCAGCTCATAGTTCGGATTATTTTCCGGAGGCATTCACATTCTGTGTGTACGTTATTTCGAAGCATCATTGCCGGAAAGTTTCCGCCATGACGCTTGGGGGCTACCACGGCATTTTAAAAGTTTCCAGTTCATATTACTCTAAGTATCAAAACGCTAACTATCTCTAGTTTCCGCCTAGATACTTGGGGGCTACTAGGAATATCGGATTACCTTGCGCTTGACGAAGAGCTGGTCGAAGAAGTCACTGATTTCTTTCTTATGGAGTTGAATCTCGGAAGATTCAACATCCGCCTTCCCCCAAGCATTGCTCATCATGGAGTTTAGGAGATCCTGCTCCAGATCCCATTTCTCCGCCTCCGTCAGCTTGTGGAAAAATTTATGTGAATATACCTTTGAAGTATACTACTTTTCTAGCAATTTTAGTATACTACCTTTTTATTTATCTACGTTTGTCTACGGAACCGGGTATCCACGGATATCCAGCCCGTCGACACGGGTATGGAAGGTCGATTGTGTCCACGGATTTTATGGGGTGGATATCCAATAATTCATGGAGTGGGCATGGGCAAAGGATTTGCCCCGTGGATATTCGATGGATATCCGGGTAATATGTGGGACCCACATGACAGTGACACAGATGATTTTCAATAGTCTGGCTACCCCTCATTTATAATGCCCAAATCACCAAAAATCCTTAATTTAAGCATTACTGATTTTATACTCTAGTTATACCAACGGCCGCATCCCCTCAAAAAAAGAAAAAACCAGCAGCCGCATGTACTGGTACTGCACGAGCCAGGATAATCGGTAATTGCTCCGCCTCCTCGGTCTCCCTAACCTTAAATCGCTCAACCTCCCTAATCCAAAGATGCCGTCGGTTGGGAGAAACAGACGTGGGCGAGCGAGAGGACCGGTAGCAGCCAACACACTGTCTGCAACGGCAACAACCCGTCAAGGTACCCTACTAGCCTTGTTCAAATTTATGTTGGGAGAAATTGATGCTCGTTCCCGGCCTCATGATGTTGTTAATTCTTTTTCTTTCTAATTTCATTGCCTCATGATCTACTGATGTTATTTCCTAATAGGGACACTTGCAGCGGATGACTCGCTAGCAACTCCGGGCAGCGACGCTACACAAGCTCCTGGTTTTCCTCTTGCAAATCCAGAGTCGTCACAAGATAATGTTGATGTTGAGGTGGCGGTAGATCAAGCTATTGTTGGTAAGGGGTCTAATAAGAGAAAGCTTACATCTGATGTGTGGGTTGATTTTACAAAACAATTACTTTATGGGAAGAATAGACCTATATGTAATTGGTGTCACCACGATTTTGCCGGAGAATCAAACTCCGGTACAACACACTTACGGAACCACCGCAACACTTGCCCTGCTAGGCATGCACCATGGGCCCTAAAAACCAAAAATTGAAGTTGTCGAAAGATATTGATGGAAGTGTAAGTTTAGAGAATACTAATCTCAACCAAGAAGTGGTTATAAAAGAGCTTGCATTGATGATATGTGTGCATGAGTACCCTTTTTCAATTGTTGATCACTCTCGCTTCCCCAAGTTCTGCGGTTGTTTGCAATCATTGTTAAAGGTGGTGTCGAGAAATACTATTAGGGAAGATATTATGAATATGCATCAAGTTCAAAGGGATAGCATGGTGAAGTTCTTTGCAAATTTTCAAAATTGTGTTGCCATAACAAAGGACTTCTGGACATAATTGTTGATATATTGTTGCTTTGATACTCCTATGAATTGTCGACATAATTATTGTTGAAATGCTACTGAAATTTTATGGGCATGGATACCCATGGATATCCGGGTATCCAGCAGATTTGGATTTGGAGCGACATACATGCCCATGGATACTTTCGTGGACGGGGCAGAGCGAGGCTGATGGATTTGGGCATGGATCTGGTTTTGCTATATCCGTCCAAACCCGCTCCATTGCCATCCTTACAGAGAACGCATCCGAGACGCATATTTTGAGCGGCGTCTCGGCGTACAGCCGGACACTAGTCGAGATTCTCCAATTTGGGGGGAAATTAGGGGTCTGTTCGGTTTCAGAACCGGATGGAACGGAATGGAATCAAGTCGTTCCTCGGGGCGATTCCTGCGTTCGGTTCTGGGATGGAACGGAACCAACGTGTTCCTCAAAAGCGAATATTCTCTGTAGATCCGGAACGAGCCCGTCCGGCCGATTCGGTCGAACGAAGTGGAACGGGCTCTGTTATCGTGCAAATCCTTCTTCCCCGCGACCTCCTCTCTCTCCCCTCTCTGGAGCTCTCCGCCATGCCCGCCGCCCTCCTCGCCACCCTCGCCTCCTTCCCCGGCCTCCGCCATGCCCGCCGCCCTCCGCCACCCTCGCCTCCTTCCCCGCCCTCCGCCATGCCCGCCGCCCTCCGCCACCCTCGCCTCCTCGCCTCCTTCCCCGGCCCGCCTCCTCCATCGACGGGAGTTCGTCGCGCCGCCCGGCCTCCCCTCCCTCGAGCTCCTCCCTCTGCTCCGACGGTCGCTGACGCGGGCGGGGGCGCGGAGGTCGCCGGCGCGCGGGCGGGCGCGGGGTTTGCCGGGCGCGGGCGGGCCGAAGGTGGCCGGGCGCGCAGGTCGCCGGGCGCGGGCGTGGTGCGACCTTGCTCCTCTCCTGTGGTCTAAGATTGGATGTTTAGACTAATTAAATTAAATTAGGATCTAATTAATTGGGTGTTTATGGAATGGAACCATTCCATTCCATTCCACTTCATCCAAAAACCGAACAGATCCTAGAAGAATCCGGCAACAGTGGTTTCGTTCCTTTTTTTTTTGCGAATCAGGATTTCATTCATTCATCAGCATTTGCACAATCATGCTGGATGCAGTTAGCCAGGAAGGCCGGCACCTGGGAGACCCAGATACACTCCGGCATTGCACTAGACATGTTTTTTGCAGTTAAATGAGCTGCCATATTTGCCTTACGGCTTACAAAACGAAAATCAAAGGAGATAAATTCCTTGCTTAAAGCCTCAATATGATTTAGGATCGGCCAGATCGCAGCACGATTCTTTTTCCTGGTCTTCCAAAGCTCCACCAAAGTCATGCAATCAGATTCCAGGATAATCTTCATGTCAGTCCCTCCCAGGCAAAGTTTCACTCCTTCACAGCAAGCTATAGCTTCAGCAGTGAGAGCATCGGGAACAGACTCCAACCAGGAAGAAGCAGCCCGGAGGAAAACGCCATCAGCATTACGAACTACACACCCAGAAGCACCAACAAGATTGATAGCATCAAAGGCTGCATCAGTGTTAATCTTCAGAAAACTAGCAGGAGGCGGAATCCATCTCGCAGGCCTCTGCCTTGTCTTGGCGCCCAGAGGAGGTTTTGTAAGCAGCAACAAGTCTGAGGCGGTGTCGAGAGCCCACTTGCAGGCCTTCCCAATATTGAGAGGGGTCTTGCCGTGGCGTCGATTGTTCCTAGCAGTCCAGATCGACCACATGCCGCAGAGGATGGCAGTCACCTCATTAGCTGGGCAGATTTCTTTGATCAGGATGTCACTGGCCCATGTCAAAGGATGCAGATTAGGCAGCTTAATGTGGCAAAGGTCCTTGAAAACCTCCCAGAATTGTCTCGCCAAAGTACACTCAGTAAGGGCATGAAAAATGGTCTCATCTTTTGCACCACACTCAAGACAGGTGCTATGAACCTCCATATGTCGATTATATAAGACCTCACGGACCGGAATAAAGCCATTTAGCACCCTCCACCAGAAGCACTTGATTTTAGGTGGGATAGTAAGTTTCCAGAGGATCTTCCAAATCGGATTCGCCTCGCCAAAAGAGGGACAGGAGAAATCACTTTCATACTGTGAGAGAGTTCTATCAGAGGAGGCAAGAATCCTATAGGCAGAGCGGACCGAGTATAGACCATTTTTCTCCTCACTCCAGGCCCAAGTGTCCTCATCCAAAAAACCCCTTGGAATACGCTTCACAGCCAGGGCATCAGGAAGGAGAAGGTTTGCATGCAGGGCATCATCATCCCAAGCGCCCGACTCCACCTCAATGAGCTCCGCCACAGAGGAGGCAGTGGCACCTGGCTTCATACACATCGGCTTAAGACTGGGGACTCCAGGGATCCATCTATCCAACCAGATATTGGTGGAAGAGCCATTGCCAATCCTTTTGATGAGGCCCAGCTCAAGAGCAGACCTACCCCTAAGAATTGCCCTCCAAGTGTGAGAACAGTTCTTTTTCTTTCGAGCACGCATAAAATCTTCCCCATGGTAGTATTTTCCTTTCAGAACCCTAGCACATAAAGAGTCCGGGTTAGAGATCAGCCTCCAGCCCTGCTTGCCAAGCATCGCAGTGTTGAAGAGTTGGAGGTCACGGAAGCCCATGCCGCCATGGCATTTAGGTTGAGTCAAAGCGGGCCAATTTCTCCAGTGCATTCTCCTAGCCTGGCTATTTCCTCCCCACCAGAAAGAGGCTTCAGCCGCCGCAATTTTCTTGCAAGTGGTCTTAGAGAGGGCGAAGCAGCTCATCGCATAGGAAGGGATGGCTTGGACAATGGATTTAATGAGAACTTCTCTGCCAGGGGCCCCAAGGTTCTTCTCACACCAGCCACCCATAAAATCTCTCACACGGGTCCAAATCTTCTCAAAAGGCCCAGTAATATTCCTACCCAAGGCCGTTGGCAAGCCCAGGTATTTTTCCTCTAGCGCCTCCTTATCAATTCCCAGGCTTTGCAACACCACATTGCGTGATGCCATGTCGCAGTTCTTGCTAAAGAAGACAGCAGACTTAGATTTGTTGACCAGTTGACCGGAGCCAGCAAGATAAGTATCCAGAATCTCATGGATTCTGATGGCCCCCCTCTCAGTAGCTTGTGTGAAAATGATGCAATCGTCGGCGAATAGAAGGTGAGAAATCCAAGGTGAGTGCACAGCCACCCTAATCCCACGAGCCAGAAACATAGGCCCAGAGTACTTCAGAAGGCAGGAAAAACCCTCAGCGCACAGAAGGAATAAATATGGGGAAATGGGATCCCCTTGGCGAAGTCCCCTCGAGGGTAAGAAAGAGTCAGAGAGCCTCCCATTTAGTTTGACCCTGAAAGACACAGAGATCACACATTTCATGATTAGTGAAATAAACGGTCGGGCAAAGCCCAGTTTGACCATGATCTCCTCCAGGTAGGTCCATTCGATGCGGTCATAGGCCTTAGCCATATCAAGTTTGATAGCACAGTCAGGGGATTTCCCCTTCTTCCTCTTCAGGTAATGAATGCACTCATAGGCAGTTAAGATGTTGTCAGAGATAAGCCTCCCTGGCACAAAAGCGCTCTGCTCCTCAGCAATGATCTCATCCAACACAGAACGAAGCCGATTCGCAATAGCTTTGGAGCAAATTTTGTACAACACATTGCACAGGGCAATGGGGCGAAACTGAGTGAGATCTTGGGGATGCTTGATCTTAGGAATAAGCACAAGGATGGTGCTATTAAGGTCTCCAGGCATCTCACCACCATTCAGGAAGTCCAGCACAGCTTCACACACAGTATCCTTGATGACGGCCCAGTGCCTCTGGAAAAAGCCGGCGGTGAATCCATCCGGCCCCGGGGATTTGTTAGGTTTCATCATAAACAGAGACGTTTCAACCTCACCAGGGTCAAACGGTCTGCACAGGAAGTTATTCATCTCATTGCTCACTTTTCCAGGAACGAATTGAAGGATGGCATTCAGGTTACAATCATCCTGAGCTTTGAAAAGATTCTTGTAGAAGCTTTTCGCCTGGGATTTCAGCACATTTTGATCACTGCAGGTCGAGCCATCCTCCAAGGTCAGAGAATGGATCCAATTCTGCCTCACCCTCGCTCTACACTTAGCGTGAAAATAGCCGGTATTCCTATCACCAGCAGCCAACCATTGGATCCGAGAACGTTGGCGAAGCATAACCTCTTCCCTAGCCAGAAGCTCAGAAATGCGCCCAAGGAGGGCCTGTTCTTCCCTCGAAGGGCCCGAGCGCCAATTGCGTCTGCGGACGGCCTCAAGTTGGAACTGAAGTTTCTTCAGGTTGTTTCTAACAGAGCCAAACACCTCTTTATCCCATAACTGCAGGGAGCTTTGCATATTCCTGAGGCTGGTTTGCACCCCTCTCAACCCCGGGCCGCACTTAGCCCAAGCGCTGTTGACCTGCTCCACATAAGAGGGGTCCCTATGCCACATATTCTCATACCGAAAAGGCTTCAAAACTTTGTTTGGACGTTGTCTGGGCCGGCCAGCAATCTCGACCAACAGGGCACAGTGATCAGATTCAGAAGTTTGTAGGTGCTTAACATGCGTGGCCCCAAAACGTCGGAGGAAGCGGTCATCACCAAAGACACGATCAAGCCTTGCTTTCACATTGTCCCGTCCAACCTGTTTGTTGTCCCAGGTGTAGGGCAGCCCGGAGTACCCCAGATCAGTGAAGTCGCAGTACTCCACCGCTTCCCTAAAACCTGCCATTTGCCAGTCCTCACGCTCATGTCGCCCAAAATGCTCATCTTGGGCCAGGACCTCGTTGAAGTCTCCCATGCAGAGCCATGGCATATCTGAGACACTCCGAAGGAAATGCATCAAATACCAAGAATCTTTTCTGTTTTCACGGCGAGGTTCGCCATAGAACCCTGTGAAGCGCCACTCGCCTCCTCCAAGGTTATCATTACTAACAAGGACATCGATGTGAGATTTATTTTTGGACTTCAGTCTCACCACGTTGCCCGATCTCCACAACAGTACAAGGCCACCACTCTGGCCTTCACTGTCAACACCAAACGCATTCTCAAAACCCAATCTCCATTTCAGACACTCAGCTCGTTCTGCTGTCATCTTTGTTTCAGACAGAAAAAGCACTTCCGGACGGTGTCGCTCCGCGAGCACGCGGAGCTCATGAACTGCCTCGGGCTGCCCGCAGCCCCGGCAGTTCAGGCCTAAGATCATCATTGACCTGGGTGGGGCTGCACCACATTGGCAGCCACCACCGAAGAAGAGGTGAAGGAGAAGGCCTCCATCCTTTGTTTTTTGATACCTTCTGAGCTTGAAACACCACCAAGGCCAGCAAGCGATCCATCAGCCCCACCATGATCAACCAAAGGCCCCGTAATGGACAGGACCTGGGGAGTGTTGGCCTTCTCCAGAGCCTGCACTTTCGCGCTAACAGTACCAGACAGAGACTTGGCTGTTGTTGCTGTCTTTGTTGTCTTCCTCTTTCGGCCAGAGCCAGTGAGAGTCTTGTCTTTGCCGGGGAAGAGGGATCGGGCAACAGACAGACAGATATGGGCCTCTTGCCCACTTCCCTTATCCTTCATCGGGCTAGTAACTTCTTGTTCAACTTTGCTTTCAGCAGATAGTCCCATAGAGTGGGCTCGGGAGTCACTCCTCGTCGAAGAGCCACTCCAGTCAGAAGAAGCAGCAGCTTGACCAAAGGATTGTACCCTTCTTCTGTGTTCATCCGGCACCCTTAAGTTCCTGTCAAAAGGCAGTTTACCCATAGCATCCCTGTCTGCAGGGTTCTTGCACTCAAGTTCACCGTGGCCAATGAGACCACAACTGAAGCAGTACAACTGAAGCAGTAGAACGGCAGCTTCTCATATTGGAGATTAAATCTTTCATCATGACCATCCCTCCTGACAATTACCCAGCGGCGCAGAGGTTGGTCGACCGGGATAGCAACACGGGCCCTCAAGAAAGTGCCAGAGGCTTCCCCAAACTCGTCAACGTCCACAGAACATTGTTTATCAATTAGCTTGGCAATCTTCAGACCCTTCTTGTCGCTCGCCCTGGTCTTCTTGGGTCGTCTCTGACTATAAGTAGTCTTCCTCCTCCTCCTTCCCCTGCACGCCTCACCAAACCAAACCAAACCAAAGCACCGCCGAATCCTCAATCCCGCTTCCACAGCACGCACCTCGATCGCCTCCTCCTCCGCCCAAACCCTAGGCCGCCGCCGTCTCGCACCCACCGCCGCCCGCCGCCCGCCTCCTGCGTTGCGGCATTTCCACGAGCACCTCGCGCGCCTCTCCCCTCCGCGCCGCGGCAGTTCGGCGTTTCCGCGCGCCCTTGCGATGGCTCGCGGCCTACGAGCCATGGCCCGGGAGGCTCTAGACCTCCACACCGCCGGCCAGAACGACGAGGCGCTGGCCTGCGCCACCGTGCTCGCCCGGGCCAACCCGGACTCCGCGCTCGCCCTCAACCTCGTCGGCACCCTCCACGTGCAAGCCTCCAGCGTGGCGTGGAACGAAAGGGCCCCCGGCGACGACGAGGCTGCTGCGAAGTTGGAGGCGTCTCACCACCGCGACGCCCTCGAGGCCTTCTCCGCCGCTGCGCGCATCGCGCCCAACTGCGTCATGACCGGCGTCTACCGCGCCCAGGCGCTCACCGCCAACCAGCGGTTCACGGACGCGATATTGGAGCTATTCCGCGTCCTCTCGACGACCGACAACCACGCCGACCCGGCGGTGAACCACGTCGGGTACGACGTTACCGGAGGCAACACCGCCAAGTCGAGGAAGGCTGACGCTGTGCGCAAGGCCGGCGACATCATGGAGGACTTGACGCGCATGGTCAACAACGACGTTGTGCCCGTACAGGCCGCCAGGTGGCTCCGCGAGGACGCCACTGCTGATCAAGTGCGAGCGCGTATGAAGCTTCTCGCGGAGGCCTATCCTTACTCGATGCGCGCCCAATTGTTCCGCGTACACATGGAATTGGAGCAAGTCCGTGCCCTCGACCAGGGATTTCTCAGGAAGGGGCTTCTGCGCGGCGTTCTCGCCCTGATTTCTCAAGCGGCTGGTAACTTCGACCGCTCGCTCCTGATTGCCTTGTTCCACGCCAAGGTCTTGTTCGCCCTGGATGATTTCGATGGAGCGGAGAGAGAGTGCCGCCGAGCACTTCGCATCGAGGAGCCGATTGACCCCAGGTTCGACGAAATACCTCCTGCTGTATCTGTTCCCGGCGCAGATTACGAATCCAGAGTATCTTCTGTCAAGAGACAGCTCCGTATCTTGCTCAAGCGGATCATAGTTGTGGCTGCCGTATGCTGGAGCTCTATCCAAACCACGCAACAGGGCGACAGGGTTGACAGGGTCATATCACTGAGGATTGACAAGCTGAAGGAGCACTATGATGGAATCGACAAGTCGGCGGCCAAGACCATATCTGATGTAGTGCGCTTTCTCCAGAATCAGAGTTCATGGAGTTTCTTTGTTTGCCCCAATACCAGTTGTAATGGAAAAAAGTTTTCGGACACTGAATCGCTCTGGGTACACATGCGCAAGAAGCACCGAGATGAGCTCTGGGATAAGCTGCAGTCAGTCTTAGGTTCAGATCTCTATGAAAATGCAGCAAAGGATGATGATCACCCGTTTGATGCGATAACTCTTCGTCAAGATTCAGACAAGCATGACATCTTCCATTTACCAATGGTGCAACCTATGTTTGAATCCTTGCTCCTTTCACCATCTGTTGGAATCCAAGCAGAACCCCTTGCTGAAATGCGACAAAGGAAATGCACAGAAGGAGCTGAGATCATTGCGGATATCAAGAAGAAGCTGAGGATGTTGCCTAAAGATGAACTTAGCACCAAGGTCTGGCACTTTTACATCACATGGTTTCAGTTTAGCATTCTTCCTTGTTTCGTTGTTCCGCTGATAGTAATGTTTATCAGCTAATGATTGACGTGGTTTCAAACTGCAGTATGAGGAGTTGTGTTTCACAATACATGACTTGTGGCTTAAGTTCCTCAAAACTTCTGCTCTGGATCATCGTGAAGTCATCCTTCCCCTTGCGAGATCATTCCAATGGGTTCGTTAACATATGAAATGCTTGATTTCTCCAGCTACATTCTTTTTTTTTTGCTCAATTTCTCGCATCGTGTGCTAACTGATTACCATCTTTGCAGATACAAATGAAAAATTCGATTGCTCTTAGCGCAAAGGATCTTGGTAGGTTCATTGGGGATGCCGATATAGACATTATGCCTGCTGCCCCTGACAGGAATGTTTCTCTGGTACATGGCTCAAAACCCTCACACGCCAGCAATATTGACAACTCAAGTGGTGAAAACCTACAGACAGAAAACTTGCAGGTTATTTTGTTTACCTTTACGACTTGTACTGAAACTGTTTCTGTGGTACAGTTCCTAAGATGTGTTAATTTATCTGCTTAAAGCTGAAGCTAACATGGTGAAATTGTTTACAGCCTTTGTGCTCAGACGAGACACTTAAGGATGGTGAAAAATGTGAAGAAAGGTACAAAATAGGCAAACCCTTAATATTATGGCTGTCAGGTTTACTCTTTCTATAAAGTTCTGGTTACTTCTGTACTTGGCTCTGCAATGACTATCACCATATAGATGTCTTATTTTGATTGTCTGCACATTGCATGTTGTAGCCAGTAGACAGTATCACTGACTGCGATATTTACCTGTGCTTTCAATAAATCCCTTTAGTATCTAATGGTTGACCTGAGTTCAGTTATGAAAACGGCAACTGATGAATGGGAACTAGCGAGTCTCAACTAAAGAAAATAATTAATTTTAGAGTTCAGTTATGTTCTTCCTCAAATTTTTGCATCTGCTATATACAGATAGACTACAGAAAACTCAACTAGGCTGTTAAATTTCCCTCCTTTTTCTGAACTACGCAAGGAAGCTCACTGGTTTCACTAATGATGCAGTGAGGTTCATGTTGTAGATAGCAATTCTGAGACCATGGTAGACCAAAGATCTACGGATCCACCAATTGACGTTCTTGCAGGAAGTGCAGAGGTGGAACTTGAAAAAAAAGGTTACATCTAGACAACATCTCTTGCCAGCACCCAAGTGATCATTGTTGTTCTTTTTTCTATGTCAAAAGGAGATTGTAATTACATTACAAACCTTAAACACTAGTCCAATTTAGGCCCTCTCTCAGGGAAGTCTATTACAAACTATATAATCCTGTTAGCTTTAAAAAGCTGTACAAATCACCCCTTGACGTTTGTTTTACAATATAGTTTTGCCACGTTGATTGCTTATGTAACCACGACCTGTCATGTACAAGTTAAATAAAAAAAAGTGATATTTCTGTACTCTGTAAGAGTAGAATTACTATAGAATTCTGAGCAGCATGAGCGGTTTACATCTCGAGGTATGTTTATATATGTAGGAATTGAAACATTAGGAGGTTTTCCTATGGGACACTTTGCAGTTAGGGTCTGTTCGGTTTAGGCCCCAACAAGCCATACCAAATCTTGGGCGTTACCAAAATTTTGGCGCAGGTTTCGTCAGCCCTCACCCCGCCCACGGATTGGCAAAAAAGTGAACTGCGCGTGTGCAGGGTCCGCCGGGCTAGCCAATTTTGGGGCGTCCAACCAAACTATGTCCAAATAGCATTGGCTTAGAACCAAACGTGCCCTTAGTTCCAAAGGAAAATATCCATTCAGTCTAAACTCTTGGAAAATACTTTGCTTAAATAATCAAATATGTTCCTGTTACCCAAATTATATGCCTTTAAAAAATGAAATATGTTCTGTAATTTCGCAAATAGTTCTTACATGCTCGTACATGATATAGGAAGTTCTAGCCAATCTGTCAAGGAAATGGCAAGCACCTCCAGCTGTCAAAAAAATCTTAATGTATTCAACAAGATCAATGCGGATAAAGACCTGTCTATCTTGAGCCTAGTCATACGGGTAAGAGAAACTTGCATCTATTTATTCTATTTTTCATCTATCAGTTTATAATTTCTTATGTTTGCATGCAGTCATTGTGCAATCTGAAGCATTTCAGAGATGATTTTCTAACTGAGCCACTTGTATGGATCCCGTCTGCTGACAATGTCTGCATAGCTCAGCAATTTTATGAAATTTTCACTTCTTGGGAGAAAAATGACTACCACTTAACGGATGTTGTACTGACTTACATGAAGACCCTTCTTTGTGGAGTAGATTGCACCATTTTTTCTGAAAAGGTATACACCTTAGTCGCCATCTTGTATATATTTGCATGATCATTCAGTTGATTTTTTTAATTAAATGTTAGTTTACCACATGAAAGCAGAGTCTGGGATCCGATTTGGTTCTGATGTTACCTTCAGGTTATTTTATTTGTATGTGACATTTCTTAATATGTGGTGATTTTGGAGCTTTGTGACTATTTTTAACAATACATAGATGACAGATGTAGTACTTCTTACACTAGAATGGGAAAATGCTGGTACGTTGTGGTATATTCTTTGTTGTCTAAGCTCTAGCAGTCTTTGTTTTTGTTTGTTGAGTTATCTGTAAAGTATTGAACTAAAAGCATCTGTATTCTGCTTTAGTTCTATTTGATTATATGATGCACATTTGTGTCTTCACAAGGTAACCTTGTGAATCAATTTCCAGTTGCAGGTTGGGTCAAATTTTGCTTCTGAGATTGCGGCCACAATTCTCATTGGATTGCATATGTCAGAAACTTGTTCACGTTTTAGTTTAAACAAGGAGACGGAGATCACGTGCGGAGATTGCATATGCCCAACACATAATCTTTTTGGGATCAAATTCAATGTGCAAATGAGCTGCGAGTGTGGGAAGTGTTCTGGCGAATACCCATATACCGCACTTTTCCATAAACTTGATGCTGGTTCACCTCAAACAACAAAGGTATGCCGTATGCACTACATTTTATGTCTAGCCAAGGTTGTATACGTGGATAGCCAACAGTATTCTAGCAAGTAGGAGATGTTGACTAGAGGTTATCATTGTCGTTGTGCAGATCAAGTCCTTTGCAGAGCTTCCAGTTCTATTGGATGAACAGTTCTGTATGGACAACAAATGCAAGGATTGTGGAATTATGCTGAATATTGATCTGTTGCTTTCAAACACACCACATTTCTTTACAATAGGTAAAGTGGCTTGTCTCAAATAATAAGTTGCAATTTATGTAGCCATTTTTGTGGCAAAACAGAAAATGACATTCCAAATGTATAACTCTTGCCAGTTTCTGCAATACACCATATCTTGGAACCCCAGTCCAATATTACTACATGTGTACAATAATGAGTGTGACATGACTTCTTAACCTCGAATTAGTTTTCAAAAAATTGAATTGTGGAAAGACATATTTGTCTTCATATTAAGGTTACTGGAAATTTCCCGCTGTGCTGGTTCAAGAGGCTGTTGCTGGATTTACAAATCGACATAGCTTGCAGTAGTTTGCACCAAAAATATTAATCATGATGCTTTATTTTGCTATTATTTTGCAGTTTTGAACTGGCTTGGTGGCAGTGAAAGCCAGGACACACTCTCTGAAGTCCTGGCTGGCATCACGTCACCTGTTGACACTGGATTCTTTTGCAAAAGTGCCGATTCTTCAACTATGTATACTGTCACCTCCATGGTACGTCCACAGCAAATTGTTATTTTCTCCTAAATGGATTGTTAAAAGAACTGAACAAATACTTCTATCAGCTATTTGGTATTGGTTGATACATTCATTGACCTGCAAATTTACAAGTTATGTTGATTATTGTTACTTCTTCCTTGGCTGTGGTTCGATGCTACGTCAATTTTGAGATGTGCCCGATGCTTCTCATTATCAGCATAAATGTTGTGTTATACTCACAAATGGAGAGGAACCAAGTTTTTAATTAGTGTAAGATTGAAGCAAGGCTCCTGTTATTGTGGAATGAAATGGAGCACGGTACTATATGGCACTGCCACCAGGTTCAAACTGACTAGGTTACCTTGACAAGGCATTTCTGCTATTTCTAAAGAATTGGATAATGGGTTTGACTATGATACGTCATAACTGAGTTGGTGATATCATATAATTGCTTGAGGATATGTTTGCAAGTTGTCAAATCGGTCCCATCTGTGGTATACGTTCTCCTGTCTACTTCATAGATATCAAAATATTTGAGAGATTCAACAGAAGAATTTTGACAAGAATCAACAGCATGTGTGATCCTAATGTTGCTAAGGTTTTTGTTAAAACTTCCAATTGATTGAACATTGGAGAACTATCATATGTAGGTAACCTGTTTGAACCTTGTAACCTCTGCTGCTCTCACACGTATATCTTGCAATATTTTCCGTCTCTTCATATATAATAGGAAATGGTCTCATGAAATCACATGGAGTGTTTGCAGAACATAAGCTGGAGTAACCCCTTTGTGCCCCTCTCTCTCTCTCTCTCTCTCTCCCTCTCTCTCTCCCTCTCTCTCTCCCTCTCTCTCTCCCTCTCTCCCTCTCTCCCTCTCTCCCTCTCTCGCTCTCTCTCTCTCTCTCTCTCTCTCTCTCTCTCTCTCTCTCTCTCTCTCTCTCTCTCTCTCTCTCTCTCTCTCCCTCTCCCTCTCCCTCTCCCTCTCCCTCTCCCTCCCCCTCCCCCTCCCCCTCCCCCTCCCCCTCCCCCTCCCCCTCCCCCTCCCCCTCCCCCTCCCCTCCCCCTCCCCCTCCCCCTCCCCTCCCTCTCCCTCTCCCTCTCCCTCTCCCTCTCTCTCTCTCTCTTCTCTCTCTCTCTCTCTCTCTCTATGTTTTACTAGAGTCAGGCTCCAGCTGCTTTGAGTTTACTACAGGCGTACTGTAAGGTTGGTTTAATGCTCTGGTTACTTCATTTGCCTGCTTATATATGTGAGGATATTCATTGCTTGCAAGTACAATGCAACTTAGCATCCATCTTATGCCACATCGCAATCTTAACTCTTGCAGGTTTGCTGTGCTGATGAGAGCTATTTCTGTTTTGCCCGCGACAACGAGGACAAGTGGCTCATATATGACTTCGAAACTGTCGAGGTAAGTGACTCATGAATCCTCAGTATTCTATCTTGTAGCCATTTGATTCTTACTTCTGGATTTGTTGATGTGAACACTCTCCATGCAGACAGTAGATACTTGGGAGCATTTGCTAGAACGTTTCAAGGACTGCAAGCTCCAGCCTCAAGTTCTATTTTTCGAGGTCATCAAGTAGACTGATGTATAGCTTTGCAGAATGCAAACCTCTGTCAGACGATTAGACCCAAATTTCGACCGATTTTCTTACTACTTGTTGTCACTATTTCTGTGTTTCTCGATTATTTGATTTCTCCATGGATTTATATTTTGCATTGATCTTTGTGATGTTTCTCTTTGGAACTGATGGATTATGCTTTTCGGCCTAATGCCCCATATAATGGCACCACGTCGTTTTATCTTAGCTACTTTAGCTCTGAAAGTATCATAATAAGGGATTATGAAAACAGGAATTAGGAGCGAAACCAGTGGAGGACTGGGTCATTCTTGTTGCGGTTTTTGTTTAAAACAATGCAATTTCCTTTTACAGATCTAAGCATTCAAGCAAGGAAATAGATACCACACTATGATCCTACTAGCGTAGAAGAGAATGTTAATAGAGGAGTTGGGTGCAAGAAGTTCCGTCTTGTCCGGGTTTATCAGAATTAGTATGTATACTCGATGCAGCTTTCAGTTGGGTGCATTTGTTTCTTTTTGAATCCTGATACATTCCGATGTCTGTCTAAAATGAAAGTGTGTTAGCTCCCAGTCAGGCTTAACCCAGGACTCAGCATAGGTGCATAGGTTTGGATGTTTATGTGCATAGTTAGGGCATCTCTAACAGTAACCGTAAACTTCGGTACCGAAAAACGTATATTCAGTCTTCCGAAAACGTGGGGAAGAAGATTTTGCAGCTGGCCGTAGAGCATAACTTGTAAACACGAACTAAAAAAAACGCAATTCAAATGTCGTGGGAGAATTCGTCGATGATCATATATAGATGGTAGTTTGATGCTCTGATTGAGCATCAAAAGTTACATAATCGTTACTGAAAACCTCAATTAGCTAGTAGCCCTAACCGCGCGGACTAATTCAGAGCAAAAGGAGGCTGATTGGCCTCTGCGCGCGGCGCGTCGACGCGGAGTCCTTGCCGCCGTTGTTGCTGTACTTGGCGAGCTTCCCTGGGGGCGTGAGCCCCCAGTTCGTCCACCGGCAGGGGCTGCGCTTGCGCACGCCCTTCGACCGGTTGAACTTCCGGCGTTCCGCCTCGTGCGGAACACGGGGGCCACGGCGGCGAGTCCCCGCCGCCGAATCCCGCACCGCCCCGTGCAGAGCCACCACGCAAGGCCATGGCGTCGCGGAGCTGGGGCGAAGAACGGCTTCTGCGTGCTGGATTGCTCGCCGGAGAGGAGGCTGGTGGCGGCGGAGCGAGTGGTAGCGGCAGAGGGGAGTAGGGTATGGAAACCGAACTCCCCTCCGCGACCCATTTTAATACGGGGTGGCCGCCGAGTTTCTCGGGCCCCCAAACTCTGTTTACGGGCCAAGCCGCCAGTTCGGTCCTTGTTCTGGGCCGATTTCGGCCTGAACCCGTAAACTCGCCGATTTTTTTTTTGGCTCCGGCCCCTTTTTTAGTAACTGTTAGAGATGCTCTTAGTCACTACAAGTGAGAACCCACTTCATCTCAAAAGCCAAACTGAACCCACTTCATGTGGTGCATGCCCTGTCTTCCTTCCTCTCGGATCACTGTCCACTCCTTCTCTCCAACCAGAGCGGCCCTCGGAAACCTCCGACTTTTTGCTTCGAGTCTTTCTGGACCAAGATGTCCTGGTTCTTGGAGGTTGTTCAACAATCTTGGTCCGCGCCTTCTTCACACTCCCAACTGGTTCATGTCATCAACCACAAGCTGAAGTCCACGGTGTTTGGGCTCAGATCTTGGAGTAAAGGTTTCTTCTCTGATTGCAAGCTTCAGCTCCTAATGGCTCTTGATGTCATTCTTCAGTTGGATGTCGCCCAAGAGTCTCGCACGCTTTTTCGAGAGGAAAGATGGCTCCGGGCCAATCTCAAACGTCGGGTCAAAAGCCTCACCGCTCTAGAGAGATCTCGTAAGCGTCAAGCTTCCAGAATCAGCTACCTCCGCGAGGGCGAAGCTAACACCAAATTCTTCCATCGTCGGGTTAATGCGAGAAAGCGCAAGAATCACATCCTGGGACTCAAGCATAATTTGGGCTGGGCCGTGACTCACGAAGATAAAGACAATCTGATTTTCGATCAATTCTCCCAAGCCCTCGGTCGGCCTCCTCCTCGTCAGCTGGATTTTAATTGGGAAGCTCTGAACCCCACCGCTCACCTTCTGGAAGATCTGGGTCTCCCTTTCTCCGAGGCCGAGATAAAGGAGGATGTGGATGATATGCATGCGGACAAGGCTCCGGGCCCTGACGACTTTTCTATCGCCATTTTTCGCTCTTGTTGGGACATTATGAAGGACGACCTTATGAAGACCATTAATGCTTTCTCAGAGCTTTCGGCGTCCAACTTCCATATCCTCAACACCGCCAATATTGTGCTCTTGCCTAAGAAAGATGGCACGGAGTCCATTACTGGTTTCAGACCCATTAGTCTTATCCACGTGGTCCAAAGATCAACGCCAAATACATTGCACAACGTCTCAGCCCTAAGATGAACGAGGTCGTGTCCTATAGTCAGAACGCCATCATCAAATCAAGAACTATCCATGATAATTTAATGTACGTCAGGAACACTGCCGCCAGCTGCATCGCAACAAAATCTCATCTCTCCTCATCAAGTTGGACATCGCCAAGGCCTTCGACATGGTGCAATGGGATTACATGCTGGATCTTATGCAACGCCCGGCTTCCCCCAAAGATGGCGGGCTCTTCTTACGACTCTTTTTTCCATGGCTTCCTTCCGGGTGTTCCTCAACAGGATTCCCGACAAGGACATCCTGCATGGTCGGGGTCTCCATCAGGGTTATCCTCTCTCGCCCCTGCTTTTCGACATCGCCATCGACCCGCTTCAGAGAATCCTAGAAAAGGCTACTGATTTCGGCCTCTTATCTTCTATGCCTGGTGGTCTGCAGGGCCCCAGGGTCTCCCTCTATGCAGACGACGCGGTCATTTTCCTGTCTCCTACTGCACATGACGTAGCTAGCCTTGCAAACATTCTTCAGAATTTTTGGGAGGTGTCCGGTCTCGTGACAAATGTGGCTAAGAGCTCCATTGCCCCATTCAATGTGCCAACATCAACTTGGAGGAGGTTTTGGCGAACTTTCTTGTGGCTATGACCCCCTTCCCCATCAAGTACTTGGGGTTGCCACTCTCACTTGGAAGACTCAAACGGGTTGACCTCCAACCTTACATCGACAAGGCGGTGGCCCGTCTAAACCTGTGGAAGGGCAAGTTCATGATTGTGCCGGATGCACGGCCCTGGTTAAGTCTGTCCTTTCCTCCATTCCTATCTTCCTACTGACCGCTTTAAAAATTGACAAAGGAATCCTCAAGGCCTTTGCCAAAATCAGCTGTGGTATGGCAATTTGAGTTTCGCTCTCATGTTCGCAGTGGCTCCAATGAACTTTGGAGAATCATCTTGGAAGGCTTCAAGCCTTACAACCCCGACAAGTTGACTAGAAGAGAAGAAGTTGATAATCAACTCAATGACATTGCCTTGCACATGATTCAAACTAGTGTGGGGACAAAGGACTTGTCTCTTGTTCGGAATTTCTCCACCGCCAAGGAAGCCGGGGATGGTTTGGCCGCTAGTTGCATGGGAAGTGAAAGCATGAGAAGGAACAAGTATAATGCCCTTCGGAATCAAGCCGAAGGATTCATGAGGCTATCGGATGAAGATCATCAAGTCATGTATAGAAGACTCATCACCGTTGCCAATGCTTTCCGGAATGTGGGTGCCAAACACATTGATGACTCTTGGATCAAAGATAAGTATATTGACTGCATGATGCCGTTTGAACCCGTTGATGTCAAGACTCTTGTTGGGAGAGAATGATTTTCCTCTCTCACTTCTCAACAAGCGGTGCACGAGTTGCAAGCTCTCAAGGTGCTCGAGCAAAACTCTCATGATTCTCGCAATCGAGCCATTGTGATGTCAAGAGGGACCAACCTTGCCTTGGTGGCCAATTCCGTGTAAGAAGTGAACCCTCAAGAACCATATAGGACATCTTGGAGTATGTCCTATCCGGATGATTTGGAATACCACCACAATGACCACATGGCATTCCATGCAAAAACATTTTGGGTTGATCCATCCAAGGCGAAGGAAGACAACATCAAGAGAAACAACTCAAGTGGGTTCAAGAGTTTGGGCCCAAAAACAAGATCTTGCTACAATTGTGGTGACAGGAGTCATTTCATCGCTCAATGCCCATATGAGCATAGAGAAACTCATGGTGGAAGGCTCATTCCCAAGGACAAGTGCAAAGATTCGAAGGCACCCAACAAGAAATTCTACAACAAGAGCAAGAAGGGCAAGAGGCCATCAAGGATTGTGCTAGTGACTAAGGAAGAATATTCTTCCGGTGAAGTTGAAAGTAGTTGTGATGAAGAAGAAAGCTCAAAGGAAGTGGCCGCCATTGCCACCACCAACATTCCCTCTTCATCTCTCTTTGAATCCCCCAATGAGAATCCTCATATCAAGAATGCACATTGCTTCATGGCAAGGTCCACCCTGGACACATCTATTGTGCTATCAACTCAAGAAGAATATACCTCCGGAGATGATGATGTTGATGATGAAGAAGATGAAACTTCAAATGGATTGATTTCTCTTGCCTCTCTCTCCAACAACACTTCATCACCAATTGAATCCCCCAATGAGGATATTCACATGGAGGAAGAAAGTTGCCTCATGGCTAAATCATCTGAGGTATCATCCCCTAACCCCCCTATGCCTAACATATCAAATGATCTAGGGGTTAATCATGCTAGTTTAAAAGTGAAACAAGAAATGCTTGATTTCGATGAATTCATTCTTAACTTACAAGGTGACTCTAAGAGGCATGTTTCAAATCTCATGGTTCTTCTAGCACAACTAGATGATACTCTTGATAAAAAAATGTCAAATAGAGAGAGAGGACTCTCTTGAAATACATGCTCTTAAAAATGCTCTTGAGGAACATCAAGAAACTATAACTTCTCTTGAAGAGAGGCTAGAAATTCTTATAGATCCTCAAGATGAAATTAACAAGCTTACTAAAGCTAGAGATCTTGCTAAGGCTAAAGTAAAAGTGCTTAAAAAGGAAAAGGCCAAATTTGGTGTTGATCATGAGAAACTTGTGAAGGATCTAGATGAACTAGACAAAGCTCACAAAGCTTTGAAGAGTGAATACACTCTCCTATCCAAGTCTAATGAGCAACTTCAAATTAGGCTTGCTTCATATGATATGCCTAGCTCCTCTACCTCTTCTTGTGATAATGCAAATATTGTTGAGGAAAATGCTAGGTTGAAGGATGAACTTGCTAAGGCCTCCTCTCCCCAAAGTAAACTTTCTTTGGATGATCTTTTGAGTAAGCAAAGGTCAAACAATGGGAAGGAGGGTCTTGGCTATAATGTCAAGGCAAAGAAGGCAAACAAGAAAAAGGCCAAGCCCGCACAAGAAAATAAAATAGCTATCACTAATGGTGAAGCCCCTAAGGGCAAAACCATTAATGATGATGATGCAGGAATTGCTAACCCTCACTATGTTCTATTTAAAGATTATTATGGTGATGTATATGCAAAATATGTTGGCCCATATGATGGTTATGTTGCTTGGTCTATTTGGGTCCCAAAGACCCTTGTTGCTAACAAAAGAGGACCCACTGAAAAATGGGTACCTAAATCCAAGAATTGATCTCATGTAGGACTATGCCACCGGAGGTTCAAAATGGGTACTTGATAGTGGATGTACAAGTCATATGACCGGCGGCAAGAACCTCGTCAAGGAGTTGAGGCCCAACAGAAATCATATCACCGTCTCCTTTGGCGATAATTCTACATCCGAGGTATTGGGTTTTGGCAAGGTTGTGGTTGCACACAACATTACTCTTGTGGATGTCATGCTTGTCAAAACCCTTGGTTACAATTTACTTTCCATTTCCGCCCTTGGCAAGATGGATTTCTCTGTCTTTATTGATAATGATATTGTGGTCCTCTTGTGGAGCAAGACTCTAAAAGTCGCTTTCGTTGGGTATCGCGAACATAACTTGTATGTGGTGGACTTTTCGGGGGCCACCACTTCAAGTGCGATGTGCCTATTCGGAAAGGCGGATGTGGGTTGGTTGTGGCATCGTCGCTTGGCCCATGTAAACATGAGAACTTTGCAAAGTCTCCACAAGGGGAAACATATTGTGGGTCTAATGGAAAATGTGTCTTTTGCCAAAGATCGTGTTTGTAGGGCTTGTGTTGAAGGCAAAATGCATGACTCTCCGCACCCAAGCAAGACTATTATCTATTCCAAGAGGATCTTGGAGCTCCTTCATGTGGATCTCTTTGGTCCCACCACTCATGCAAGTATTGGTGCGAAGAAACATTGCTTGGTGATTGTTGATGACTACTCAAGATACACTTGGGTCTACTTTCTCAAAAGGAAAGATGAGACTCAACAAATCTTCATTGACTTTGCCAGCGAGGTGCAACGCCAACACAACCTCCTTATTATGGCAATAAGAAGTGACAATGGCTCCGAGTTCAAGAACTACACACTCAATGATTTTCTTAGTGATGAGGGGATAAGACATCAATATTCTGCTGCATACACCCCTCAACAAAATGGTGTTGTGGAGAGGAAGAACCGGACTCTTATGGATATGGCAAGGTCTATGATGGCGGAATACAAATCCCGCTATAATTTTTGGGCCGAAGCCATCTCCACCGCTTGCCATTCTTCTAACCGGCTCTATCTCCGTAAGGGCTTGAACAAGACTCCATATGAAATTCTCACCGGCAACAAGCATAATTTCTGATACTTCAAGGTGTTCGGGTGTAAGTGTTTCTATAAGATCAAAGGAGTTCGTTTGTCTAAATTTGCTCCTAAAGCTTTGGAGGGTATATTTGTTGGTTACGGTGCCGAATCTCACACTTATAGAGTCTTTGATGTATCCTCCAGGATTATCATTGAATCTTGTAGTGTGAAGTTTGAAGAAAATGATGGCTCCCAAGTGGGGCAAGTTGATGTATGTGCAGGTGATGAAATACCTCAAGATGCCATAGTAAGAATGGGTGTGGGATTTTCCCGCCCAATTGAGGGACACGGTGTGGCGTCTCGGGAAGGACTATGCTCTACCACGGTGGAGCCCTCATCTTCTCAACATCAACAAACTCCATCTCTTGAAGCTAATGATGCACCAACCCAAGAACAAGAAGAAAACCCTCCCTCTCATGTACAAGATCAAGGACAAGATCAACCAAGGATTCATGATCACTACAAGAAAAGTTGCCATGGCCGACGAAGTTGAAGTCGCGCCGTGGTTGCTGGTGTACCATGGCCGACGATTTTGGTCCCTCCGTGGTGCATGTCAAAACTTTTTTTTTTCTCGTTTTTGAGGCCACCTAGCCCGACGAAAGCGGCCAAAACGTGGCGTATGGTGGCCCGGGACGTGGTGCATCTCGAAATCTCGGGTTCGCCGGCCGAGTCAACGCAAATCCGCACCGCCGAGGGATGTAGGGCCCAGATGGCAGCCTCTCTGGCATTGTTTTTTTTCTACATCGCGCCATCTCGTTCAACGTTCTCCGATCGAGCCGTTTACGATGCAGGATCATGGGTCCCGCATGTCATCCTCTATGAACCAAAATTCTTTCTATTCTTGGATTTTTTTTTGACCCCCTGATTTCTGGCTACTTCCTTTTTCTTTTGATCCCTTGCCGCCTTGGAAACGTTGAGACCGCTGCTGCTAAATGGGACCCGCATGTCATCCTCTATGTGCAATCAACTTTCTTTTCTTGGAGTTTTTTTTGGCACCTCAAATTTGGTCACTTGCCTTTTTCTTTCGATCCCCTGCCGCCTCTCAAACGGTGATACCGCTGCTGCTAACTGGGACCCGCATGTCATCCTCTATGTACTATAAAACTTTCTTTTCCTGGATTATTTTTGGCACCTCAAATTTGGTCACTTGCCTTTTTCTTTCGATCCCCTGCCGCCTCTCAAACGGTGATACCGCTGCTGCTAACTGGGACCCGCATGTCATCCTCTATGTACTATAAAACTTTCTTTTCCTGGATTATTTTTGGCACCTCATATTTGGTCACTTACCTTTTTCTTTCGATCACCTGCCGCCTCTCAAACGGTGATACCGCTGCTGCTAAATGGGACCCGCATGTCATCCTCTATGTACTATAAAACTTTCTTTTCTTGGATTTTTTTTGGCACCTCATATTTGGTCACTTGACTTTTTCTTTCGATCACCTGCTGCCTCTCAAACAGTGATACCGCTCTTTGCTAAATGGGACCCGCATGTCATCCTCTATGTACTATAAAACTTTCTTTTCTTGGATTATTTTTGGCACCTCATATTTGGTCACTTGACTTTTTCTTTCGATCCCCTGCTGCCTCTCAAACAGTGATACCGCTGCTGCTAAATGGGACCCGCATGTCATCCTCTATGTACTATAAAACTTTCTTTTCTTGGATTTTTTTGGCACCTCATATTTGGTCACTTGACTTTTTCTTTCGATCCCCTGCTGCCTCTCAAACAGTGATACCGCTGCTGCTAAATGGGACCCGCATGTCATCCTCTATGTACTATAAAACTTTCTTTTCTTGAATTATTTTTGGCTCCTCATATTTTTTCACTTGCCTTTTTCTTTCGATCCCCTGCCGCCTCTCAAACGGTGATACCGCTGCTGCTAAATGGGACCCGCATGTCATCCTCTATGTAGTATAAAACTTTCTTTTCTTGAATTATTTTTGGCTCCTGATATTTTTTCACTTGCCTTTTTCTTTCGATCTCATGCCACGTTTGAAACGTTGAGGAACCTGCAGGCTCATGGGACCCGCATGTCATCCTCTATGTACTATAAAAGTTCATTTTCTTGGTTTTTTTCACCATCTGATTTTTGGCAATTTGAATTTTTCTTTTGATCCCCTGCCACCTCTCAAACGCTGATACCGCTGCTGCTAAATGGGACCCGCATGTCATCCTCTATGTACTATAAAACTTTCTTTTCTTGAATTATTTTTGGCTCCTCATATTTGGTCACTTGCCTTTTTCTTTCGATCTCATGCCAAGTTTGAAACGTTGAGGAACCACTGGCTCATGGGACCCGCATGTCATCCTCTATGAGCAATAAAATTTCTTTTCTTGGAGTTATTTTTGGCACCTCATATTTGGGCACTTGCCTTTTTCTTTCGATCTCATGCCACGTTTGAAACGTTGAGGAACCTGCTGGCTCATGGGACCCGCATGTCATTCTCTATGTGCTATAAAAGTTTCCTTTGTTGGATTTTTTTTCACCCTCTGATTTTTGGCTTGCCTTTTTCTTTTGATCCCCTGCCCCCTTTGAAACGTTGAGTAAGCTGTTGGCTCAAGGGACCCGCATGTCATCCTCTATGTCCATCAACTTTCTTGTCTTGGCTTTTTTTCACCCCCAAAGTACTAGCTACTTTCTTTTTCTTTTGATCTCAAGCCGCATTACAAACATTGAGACCGCTGCTGCAAAATGGGACCCACATGTCATCCTCTATGTACAATAAAGTTTCTTTTCTTGGATTATCTTTTGCTCTGATATTTTGTCACTTGCCTTTTTCTTTCGATCTCATGCCGCCTTTGAAACGTTGAGTAAGCTGCTGGCTCATGGGTCCCGCATGTCATCCTCTACGAACAATAAAAGTTTCCTTTCTTGGAGTTATTTTTGACCCCTAATTTCTGGCTATTTGCCTTTTTCTTTGGATCTCCTGCCCCTTTGAAACGATGAGGACGCTGTTGGCAGGTCGGTCCCACAAGTCATCCTCTATGAACAATAAAAGTTTCCTTTGATGGATTGTTTTTGAACCCCTAATTAATTTACGGATATTTCCTTTTTTTCTTTGATCCCCTGCCGCCTTGGAATCGTTGAGGATGCTGCTGCCTCATGGGTCCCGCATGACCTCCTCTCAGAACGCGAATTGTTTCATTCCTTGGATATTGTTGCCCATATGTATTTTGGCTGAATTTTTCTTTCGATATCCTGCCGCCTTTAAAACGTTGAGGACGCTGCTGGCTCACGGGTCCCACATGTCAGCCTCTATGAACAATAAGCGGCGGGGACGCCTTCTTGCCTCATGGGTCCCGCATGTCATCCTCTCGTAACGAAAATGTTTGTTTTCTTGGATTTTTACCAACAGATTTTTGGTTTATTTTTTCTTTCCATCCCCTGCCGCCTTTAAAACGACGTCTTGGCTCATGGGTCCACGATGTCGGCCTCCCCGTACAAGAAACATGTGATATCTTGATTATTTTGCGAGACAATAAACGGTGTATTGCGCTCGAGCTATTTCAACGGATAAATTAAATCTTTATTTTTACATAAACAAATTTATATGCTGAATCTCCTTGTTTTTTGTTTTTGCGAAGCATAGGACTTTCCTGTTTTTTAGAAAAATCCGAACTATCCTGTTTTGGAGTGGGCTGAAATTGTACGAGTCAAAAGGGCCAGCAGGATAGTTCGAATGCCCAGATGTCCACATGCAGCCCAATTGAAATCGTTCTTTTTTTGGATTTTTTCACCCCCGATTTACGGCTACTTCATTTTTCTTTGGTTCGTGTGCCGCCTTGGAAACGTTGAGACCGCTGCTGCAAAATGGGACCCGCATGTCATCCTCAATGTACAGTAAAATTTCTTTTCTTAGATTATTTTTGGCTCCTGATATTTGGTCACTTGGCTTTTTCTTTTGATCCCGTGCAGCCTCTCAAACGGTGATACCGCTGCTGCTAAATGGGACCCGCATGCCATCCTCTATGTACAATCAAGTTTCTTTTCTTGAATTATTTTTGGCTCCTGATATTTGGTCACTTGCCTTTTTCTTTCGATCTCATGCCACGTTTGAAACGTTGAAAAACCTGCTAGCTCATGGGACCCGCATGTCATCCTCTATGTACTATAAAAGTTCATTTTCTTGGTTTTTTTTTCACCCTCTGATTTTCGGCTATTTCCTTTTTCTTTTGATCCCCTGCCGCCTTTGAAACGTTGAGGACTCTGCTGGCTCATCGATAAAACTTTCCTTTATTGGAGATTTTTTACCCCCTAATTTCTGGCTACTTTCTTTTTCTTTTGATCTCAAGCCGCATTTGAAACGTTGAGACCGCTGCTGCTAAATGGGACCCGCATGTCATCCTCTATGTACAATAAAGTTTTCTTTTCTTGGATTATCTTTGTCTCCTGATATTTTGTCACTTGCCTTTTTCTTTCGATCTCATGCCGCCTTTGAAACGTTGAGTAAGCTGCTGGCTCATGGGTCCCTCATGTCATCCTCTACGAACAATAAAAGTTTCCTTTCTTGGAGTTATTTTTGAACCCTAATTTCTGGCTACTTCCTTTTTCTTTTGATCCCGTGCCGCCTTGGAAACGTTGAGACCTTCTTTGCTAAATGGGTCCCGCATGTCATCATCTATGTACAATAAAATTTCTTTCTTCGATTATTTTCGGGTCTGATATTTGGTCACTTGCCTTTTTCTTTCGATCTCATGCCGCCTTTGAAACGTTGAGGAAGGCTTTGGAGCATGGGACCCGCATGTCATCCTCTATGAACAATAAAAGTTTCCTTTCTTGGAGTTATTTTTTACCCCTAATTTCTGGCTACTTCCTTTTTCTTTTGATCCCCTGCCGCCTTTGAAACGTTGAAGACTTTGCTGGCTCATGGGTCCCACATGTCAGCCTCTATGAACAATAAACACTTCCTTTCTTGGAGTTATTCTGTACCCCTAATTTCTGGCTATTTGCCTTTTTTCTTTCGATCCCCAGTCGCCTTCTAAACGTAGAGGACGCGGCTGGCTCGCGGGTCCCAGATGTCAGCCTCCATGGACAATAAACCTCTCCTTTGTTGGATTTATTTTTCACCCTCTGATTTTGGCTATTTCCTTTTTCTTTTGATCCACTGCCGCCTTGGAAACATTGAGTAAGCTGCTGACACATGGGGCCCGCATGTCATCCTCTATGTACAATCAACTTGCAAGATCTTCGAGCGAAAGAGCTTGTATTAGTGGGACCCATATGTCAACCTCTATGTACAATAAAAGTTTCCTTTCTTGGATTATTTTTAGCTCTGATATTCGGTCACTTTCCTTTTTCTTTCGATCTCAAGCCGCCTGCGAAACGTTGAGTAAGGTCTTGGCTCATGGGACCCACATGTCATCCTCTATGTACAATAAAGTTTCTGTTCTTGGATTTTTTTACCCCTGATTTTTGGTCACTTGCCTTGTGGCTGGCTCATGGGTCCCACATGTCAAGCATCTATGAACAATAAACCTTTCCTTTGTTGGATTTATTGTTTACCCCTAATTTCGGCTATTTGCCTTTTTCTTTTGATCCCCACCGGCCTTTGAAAACGTTGAGGAACCTGCTGGCTCATGGGACCCGCATGTCATCCTCTATGTACTATAAAATTTCTTTTCTTGGTTTTTTTTCACCTCTGATTTTTGGCTATTTCCTTTTTCTTTTGATCCCCTGCCGCCTTGGAAACGTTGAGTAAGCTGCTGACTCATGGGACCCGCATGTCATCCTCTATGTACAATCAACTTTCTTTTTTGGAGTTTTTTTACCCCCTAATTTCTGGCTACTTTCTTTTTCTTTTGATCTCAAACCGCATTTGAAACGCTGAAACCACTGCTGCAAAATGGGACCCGCATGTCATCCTCTATGTACAATAAGTTTCATTTCTTGGATTATTTTTGGCTTTGATATTTGGTCACTTTCCTTTTTCTTTCGATCTCATGCCGCCTTTGAAACGTTGAGTAAGCTGCTGGCTCATGGGTCCCGCATGTCATCCTCTACGAACAATAAAAGTTTCATTTCTTGGAGTTATTTTTGACCCCTAATTTCTGGCTACTTCCTTTTTTCTTTTGATCCTTGCCGCCTTTGAAACGGTGCGGATTCTCGCAGACTAATACAAGCTTTTTCTCTCCAAGATCTTGCAAGTTGATAGATTAAATCATGGAATTATTAGGATATGTTTTAAATTTCAAATCCACTTTATGAATTATTAAAAATACCGTTATCCATGTGGGTATGGAGCGAACAAGGATTTTCATATTGGGAATGAGCAGTTTCAAAAATTGGAACCCAATAATTCAAAATAACTAAAAACAACTTTTATGTAGAATCTCCGCGTTTTTTTCTTTTGCCATTCATAGGATCTGTGTTTCATTAGAAAAGGGCCGAAATTGCATGAGCAGAGAGGCCCATTTGTAGTTATTGGGCTTCGACGGCCGGAGCAAGTAGGCCGAGAGCAATTACCATGTAGATGGTCGTTGGCAACCCAAAGTGAAATATTGGGCCCAACAGGGGAAGGCTGAACAGTACTATTTTCTAATTGGAAGGTGGTACATGGCGTAATCATGCCAAAAAAAAAAGATGGACACGGGTTGCTGAAATTTGCCCATCTGCGCCTAATATCGCCGCCGCGGATCCGCTTCCGCCGCCGCCGCCATGCCTCGTCTCGCGTCGAGCTCGCCGTACTGCCGCGTCTCGGGCACGGGGTACCGCGGCGTCTGCGCGCGCCCCAAAGGTACGTATTACGCGGAGATACGTGACGGCGGCGAGCGCATCGGCCTCGGCACCTACGAGACCGCGCACGAGGCCGCGCGCGCGTACGACGCCGTGGCGTGGCGGCTCGGGCGCCGCGATCGTCGATGAATTTCCATGACGTGTGGACGCGCCGGCAGGCCGAGGATCTCGCGCCGCCGCCGTACATCGTTAGACAGGAGGAACAGCACCGCCGCCGCGAGACGGAGCGCCGTTTGCGCATCGCCGAGCGGGACGAGCGCGCGGCGCGCGAGTGGGCGGCCCGCTTCCCCGAGGACGTTGCCGCCGAGAACGAGCACTTCCGCAGACGGAGGGCGGAGAAGGCGACGAGGCGGGCAGCGAAGAAGGAGGACCGCGCACGACGGAGGGCGGAGAAGGCGACGAAGCGGGCCTTCATCGAAGCGCAGCTCGCCGGGCCGACCACCATTGGCGAGGACGACCCCCGTTGGATTGACCTCTTCTCGTCGGATCCGGTGTCGGGCACGACACCGGACTCGTCAGATGTCGAGTTTTAGTTTAGTTTTATCGCACTACTTTGTACAAATATGAACTACGGAGTATCTATCAAGCTAATTTTATCCTATTTTATGTCTATTTCTAGTCTTTGTTTGATCTTCTGTTTTACTGCACTCTATTTTTCATTATATTCTGTTTTTGGCGCTGCATTTATAGCGCCTCTGAAAATACGCTGTTTCAGCCCTGCATTTGGCAGCCACAGTTTGCAGCTTCCGGTGAAGCTATTGCCGGCTCCATGCGCAGCATCAGCCATTCAGCCCACAGCGCCAAAATATAGAGCCACTGCTGGAGTTAATATGTTTGTCAGCAGGAGCTTACCTAATTAGTTAAAAAAAAAAGATGTTCAGCGTGGGATTCGAAAAAAAGATCTTCATGTTTTTTTCCTAGCTATCCTAGTTCGGACTTTTCATTGTGTTGGCTAGTGCATGAAGCTTGACACCTGTATTATGTGATCCTGATATGAGGATAAGAACACCTTCGGGTTGCATTGCTAATGGTGTCTCTTTGCAGCGGTGGCGTACCTTCAATGGAGACTGATGCAAGAGAGTTGGTCTTGGTGAAACCTGCACCTGACATCATCGTGCCACCTGAAGTAGGTTGTGTATTGGGATTAGACTGATAAGCATAGCACCTTGCAAAGAACAAGATGCTGCTAGTGTTGGTTAACGTGATTTTACGACAAAAGTCATGTATGCTCAACAGGTGCCGTACCTAGTTTGGATATTGTGTTGTTACCCTTTTGTGGTTTGGTGTTTGTCCAACAGAGAAAGCTACTCTTTTCCCGTGTAAGTGTTATTATGTGAACAAAAGTTTTATGTACATATATATCGGTCAGAGAACCAAGATTGCATATTCTTGCCTGGTTATAACACATAAGTCATAATAACAATTAAAGAGAAAAGGAACATTTGCCTTTGCAATGTGATTGTGCCAAGTAGATTAGACAACCAACCACAAACATTACAGGTCAACATGACCAAACGCATGCGAAAGTCCTAAGGTAAGCTCCATAATACATGTTGAAACCAAAAGCCTAGAAACCATAAGAAAGGTAGCTCCACATCACGGTTCCACGACAATGAAAGATACTGATCATAAAACATATATCAAGTCGGGACAGCTGCACCACTGGGTAAGCATCCATGGGGTCTGGCTCAAGAGCGAAAGCGTGTGAATCTTGCAAAATGTGGCTCTTGCCTCACCCCACCCATACATCTTATCATGGAACCTTACCAAATCAGCATGAATCATCTTGACATAAACATAGCTCCTCTCTCCATGCCGATGGGATTGAACAATGCGCCGATTGCGGTGCTTCAGCTTGTCAAACAGTATGCGGGAGATAACGAAGCATGCTGGCTGGTCTTTTGTAGTGACAATGGCTTGGAGTAGCTGGTCTGTGAACCACCCAAGCTGGATCTTTAGAGCTTGAAGGACAGTCCGTGCCATATAAGCTACCGTTGCGACTTCAGCTCGGGTTCAGGTGAATGACGGTGACATATTGTCCTCGAGATTGAGATCCTTCTTGATCATATTCAGCTGTATCATCACCACTACTTTCCGGTGCATCGGGTTCTACGAGAAGGCACATCGGTACATGCTCAAGTTCATAGGAGTTGGGTGGGACAACACTTGTTTGCTGAAATCTCTACAATACCAGCTCCGGGTAGACCACCGGTATCTACGAGAGGGTAAACCACCAATATCCACTTCGGAGGATTCTCGTGGCACGACACCTTTCGCTAGAGGCTCTACCATACCAGCTCCGGGTCCACCACCCGGTCGATCTTGTGGGCATAGTCATGACGGGTTCTACCAATACAAAACCTCCTTCGGGTGGCGTGGCAACTTCGGGTGCGGGATCATCGGTAGCAACTCCGGCCATCAGCACCGGTTACATCGGTCTTGACAATAGGTAAACCGTCTTGCTCTAGTTCGAGAGAATTCCCGTGGCACGACACCGTTCACTAGAGGCTCTACACTAGCAGCTCCAGCTGCACCACCGGTTTCTTCAGCGGGGGTAAACCCAATCCACAACCTTCTTCATGTGGCACGATGATGCCACGTATAGGCTCATCGGTACCAGGTCCAGTGCATCGGTCTCCATAGACGGTAAACAAGGTGGCGTCGGAGGTTTAAAAGGCGGCATGCCATTTCACCTTTGTCATCGAGACAATATAGAGTTTTCTTCAACTCTATGTTTACGCAATAATAAGCACATGAACAGAAATTAGACCAGAGCATCTAGCCATCTAACGGGGCAGCAGACAAAACAAGCGTCGGTCCATATGTTTACCTTGTCATACGGGATATCAGAACACACAGATTTAGAAGTCATTTCACATAGCATCCGCTTTTTCGTTTCCTTCCCCTACGTCCATCTGGAATAAGTAATACTATTGATCACATAAAACTAATTAATCAAATAAATGCATATGTTGAGAAGTTTGCACGGCAAATTGTGGATTCTGCTTTCATCACCTACGAATCATCGTTCTATATATTTACCTTGTCATCTAGGATATCAGAAGTCACAGAATGAGAAGTCATTTCACTAAGTATCGGTTTTTTCGCTCTTTCCCCTCCATCCATCTGCAATAAGAAGTAATATTGATCACATAAAGCCAATTCAACGAATATATGCATATGTTGAGAAGTTTGCACAACAAATTGTGGATTCTACTTCCAATCACCAAGTAATCTCGTGAGAAATGCATGATCAAGATATGTTTCTCCCTCTTGATCGACATCTGCATCTCCATTAAGACTAATCATCGTGCGATGGTGCTAGCGCATACACTTCCAATCACCAGAGACAAGCAAAAAATTGTTGATTCTAGTAATGCTTAATCAGCGGTGGCCATGGAACGACCACAGATCGACCAAGCAAAAAATAAAACATCAGCCTACAGACCACCAGGCAAAACAAACTAGGCCCATACATGGCCTCACAAATCATCATCAAACGTCGATCAAACTAGCAAGTTTGAACATGGATTACTAATTTATTTTCTGATAAAGTGAGTATATTAATATCGAAAGATATTGATTACACTGAGCCTCTGCAACAACGCAATACCTTACTGGTAGTACGGATGCACATGGATTCCTAATACTCCCTCTGTTCGGTTTTAATTAGTCGACGAGAGGGAGAGAAGAAAATGAACTGTCGATGCTTTCAACTAGAGTCAATTAAATACGAACGGAAGAAGTACGTAGTAGTATTGACAAATATCCGGATCTAGTCTAAAAACAAATTGGCATGTAAATCCTAGTAGTCTACTAAACTAGGATCAATACCCTAGATTAGGGTTGCAAGCGGCGTCACGCGAATCGTCCCACAAAGCAGAAAATTAGAGCAAATAGTGGTTGAGATTAGAGCAGATTTAAAGCACTCGCACTGAAACTAGCTAGCCCGCTACCCACCCCGCTTGACACCCTGCCCTAGATGTGAATCTACACCAAATATTCAAACAAGGATGAGCAACCGCCAATAAAATTTTATCCGCACATCATCATCTCTACCATACAAAAGGGTATGGTGATTTCACATACAGCCATTGTTGCCGCGGGACGAGGATGAGTGATGCGCCGCGGAGAAGGTGCCTCACGCCTCTGTCGCCGCCGTCGTCGAAGAGGAAGTCGAAGCCGCGCGATTGTGGTCCGTCGCCGATATGGAGGTGGAGCTACTAGGGAAGAGATGGAGGTGGAGGTGGAGAGGGAGTGATGGTTTGTACTAGTGGCGGCCGGTGAGATAGTTATAAATACAGCCTCTCTCTTTTTTGGCAAGGAATGCAGCTTCTCTTGGAAGGCAACGAGGCAACGCACTCCAGATTATAATAATATGGACGGAGAAATTTGGTCGCATCTGTGTTGTCTTGTCAAATGAATCACCAGGATTTGCTTTTAGTACTCCAGATTTGGGCGACCCAAGGAAGTAGAGATAGTAATGTACGCCATCTAGCTGCACGCTATCAAATCAAATAAATGGTCATGCCATTTACTTTTAAGATGGTGCAGCAGTTATTCTGACCAAAGAAACATGCACGTCTGCTGATTATTTCTGATGGGTATACATTTACCGTCCGCTAGCAAAGATTGTTTGGCACATTGTTCTTATGGCTTTCAACATCACACCCCTTAATAATATTATTAATCAATGTTTGGGCAATCAATTGAGTGTGTTAATAAAAAATTAAAACCCACAAATCCAACTGTACTATTTTTAGGACCATATGAAAGACAAGGAATGATTTTAAATGCCATATGGAGTACCTCCAACCATGTGAAATATGGTTGTCATGCGAGTGATACCCATGGCTTCGCATTGGATCTGTATGTTGTCCTACATACGATCAACTATGAAGTACCACGATTTGGTTTTGGGTGCAACCGGCTAGAGAATGATGCACGGGTTTGTACAGCGGTACAATTCACATTAAGATTTTACGATAGGATGTTGATGTGTATATGTAAGAATCATACACTAGAATGTCTTCTATGTTTAGATGGTTGATCTACGTTTATACTTTACGTGAACCATGAGGTTAAGACCTTTGTACTGTAATAAAGATTGCTAAATAACAGTATATATGTATGCCTCTAGGGACACTGAAACAGCCAAACAACCATGCATGTGTATAGACCGTATTTGATCAAATTAAAAGAAGCACCTGGGTTCATGCAAATAGCATAAATTTATCACCTAAGTACATTAGCTATAAATAGTTAAATAGGAGTCAAGACCAACTGAGCTAGCTAGTAGTATGATCCTACTATTACATAAATATCCCTAACTCTGATTGTCTTTGTTCCAGTCCAGTAGCGTTGGTGTAGCTTGGGATGAACCAAAACCCCGTATGCAGTTGGCCCTGGACCGCTTCTTGAGAAAGATATGCTTTGGTGGTCTTCGCCATTTAGGCGAAGCGGAAAATTTCTTGATGTGATGTGTCAAACTGAGAGCCAATGGTCCGAGGCGTGGTGTAGATGCAGTTTCTTCTTGTCAAATATCCTGGGGGAAATGTTGCACCACCCACTGGCATGAAAATCGGATAGTTCAACCCAAGGAACATAGAATAGTCTCCAAGATTAGTAACCCTTTCCCACGGGTTGGCTGGAAGTAACCGACTAGTGTCATTCGAGAATACAATGCAGGTATACCCCGAATAACTGTGAACAGCGCGACCGCAATGGACAGAAGGGGTACTATCATAATAATACATTGGAGCACCGTCAGCGTCAAAATCCATTACGCCACGTGCATAGACCAGGAGAAGTCTAGAACGATCTTGAGATCTTGCCAGCCACCACGTACGACTATTAGAGTCAAAATCATCATCGCCATCAAATCCAGCCGTCCGCGGAATGAATGGAGCAGGGAGCACTATAGGACCTTGATAAAGGAAAGAGCACGTCACATGAAAATATATTTCATGATTTATCTACTAGTGATATTGATTTGATATTGGGATGCCAATACTAGTACTTTATAAAATCATGGTCGAACATAAGATGGTTTGAAATATATTTCGAACATCTTGGTAAAACTTCATGTGGATTTAAAACATGTTCCCGAAAATATTGGTCCAAATTTTAGATGGTTTGAATATAGTACTCCTTATTCTCTAGAACCGGGGGAATATAAACAAATGAAAGTCTTTATCAATATTGCATGGCACCTTTATTGATTCTATTTCTACTCTACCTTAAATTTTCTAGGGAGTAATAATAAAGAAACTTAATTACTAGGGGGCCTTTTTCCTAAGGAACAACATGCACATTAGACCATACTAAAATTCCTATAGATGTTAAATTCTATATATGTCCATACCACAAGAGGGTTATGGTGTGTGCCTATGGAATTCCTTTAAGCCAAAAGATGCCAAGACAGTTCAACAAATAAGAGGTGAAATACTATATAAGTTACGTATATAAAAAAGATAGGGAGGAAATGTTACCAAATTCATTAGGATCCCATGCATAAACATTTCCAAGCTCAGTAACGGCGAACACAAGTCCGTTATGTATAATTGCATCGCAGTACATGGCGCCGTACTGAAACTGGTTTTCAAGAAATATCCATGTACGAGGATATTCGCCATGGAGGTAGGCAATTGCAAAGTCGAAGATTGCGACAAGGGAGAAATCTTGATACCCCCTAGCAGCTGTAGGAACTTGGCAAATAGCTATCTTCTGCAGTTGAATAGCAGAACGCTGATACTCGAATATAAGTGGATTGCGTGTGGTTTCCAACTTCTTCCTCAAAGATGGAAGCTTAATCTTGCGATGAGTGTAGACATTGAGGAGGTTCCACTTGCCTTCGAGGCCAACCATGGCGATCCAATCTCCATTGGCGCCTGCCCGCTTCTCATCCTTACCGTGTGGCATTAGGCCATCATAGGAGAACCTGTCCAGCGGCAGTAGTTTGCACTTGCTGTGCACCGGCAAATCCTCCTTGAACACCGCCCATGGTTTATCCGCCGGGTCACAACAGAGAACACACGGAAGGCCAAACGGCTGAGAAGCAGGCAGAGTGGCACTGTATTTGGCTGACTGAAGAATACTTTTGGAGGAACCGACTAGGGACGCGGCGGTGATGGCGTCGCACTGGCTGATGAGCACTTCAAGGGGGCCTTCCGTAAACACCTTGTGAAACAGCCCAGATCCACAGACCCTGCTCGATTTCGCCATCGCAATGAGGCAGGTGGTACAATGGGGTTGGTATTTTCTTGGGCGATCTACTGATTCGAACTTTGGGAGAGAGATGGCGATCAATGGCGGCAGGTGGGGGTTTGAGTTGGAGAACAGAGGCTCTCAAACTGGGCACTGCTGGATAGGATGCGAAAGCGCCATGGCGGAGACGCAGGCGCGTGCTATGGAAGATGGGCGGAGTGGGGATAGACGACGGAGGTGAACCGAGACGCTCATATACTGCCTACTGCAGTTTCGAGGAGAGTGTGAATGTGTTCAAAAAAAGAGGAGAGTGTGAATGTGTTCAAAAAAAGAGGAGAGTGTGAATGTGTTCAAAAAAAGAGGAGAGTGTGAATGTGACCCGACACCCGAGTAGGAGCCGAGCAGACGGACTATAGGAGTAGCCCCATCATTACAGAACTTTAATCGTGCTTCCTACAATAAATAAGTGAAACATCCCAGGCTTGTGTTGTCTAATCAAATCGATGGCCATGTCAGTATTATGGTGAACAAATAAAACAAATACACACCAACCTTGTTCTTTTTGCAACGTACACCAACCTAGCAAGGCATCAACCTTCTCGCCATCAACTACGACTCCGTGGCTCCGTCCCACCAAAGTTGTCTCAACTTTGTAAAAAAAAATACATCTATCCATCTAAATTTTAACAAAGGTGAGACACTTTTGGTGGGACCGAGGGAGTACAAAAAAACTTCACTACTCCATGCTAGTATCGGCCACTAATTCAAATTTCAACTGAAGGCGTGCTATTTTATGGTCCTGAAAATTGCCAAAAAAAAAGTACAACCCAAAAATGCAACAGATCCATGTTAAGGGGGTACACCCTACGCAATATACATTAAGAAACTTTGAAACTTCAGCGACCTTGTAAGAATGCCCATGACAGTGCAGTTTTGCCAAATTAGGAAGAGACGAAATATGAATTCAACCAAAGAAATCTAAACGAATCCTTAGACAATAGCATAGTTAACACGTTCAGAAAAAAATGATGACTCCAAAAGAACAACATTAGCAAGAAATACTCCATTTTAGTTTGAATTTGCAGTCACATACATAACTAGTAGTACTGCCAAAATACTATAATACTCCGAGCTGCATTCTAGCACTCCAACTAGCTAGTAATAGTTCTGGAGTAGTAGTACTACTATACAAGTCCAAAATACATCCGAACGAACCCTACTTCGAACTAAACTACTCCCTCCGATCTTCGAGTAACTACATTGCAGTATGACTAAACGAAGATTATTGTATAACCTTCTTGTTGATGCAAACGCAGATAGGCAACACACGCTGCCCTCCATTACAGCCGCGTAACGGGGCGGCACCGCCAGGAAAGAAGTGAGCTGCTGCAACATGATCGAGCTAGGCGTCGGGGAGCTCGTCGGCTCGATTACCGCCATCAAGGTGTCCGTCGAGAGGTCACTGGTCCCAGCCGTCGCCGGCGCCGGCGGACCAATCACCAACAGCTGCGCCTTGTACATCGGAAACAAGCACGCGGCCGACCTGATGCACACACAGGACACAATGGTGGTCGGGCCGAGCGCTCCAACGGTGATGGCGAACACGCTACCGTCTTCTTCCCCACTGCCGATGAACAGGTGTCCCCGCGGTTGTACCGGAACACGAACTATGCACCAGGCGGGTATGCCATACTGGAACGTAAACACTGGGATGGAGTGGGATGCTTGGAGGTGTACCAGGAGCTCCCGCGGCGGGCCGGTGAAGCTGCAGCCGGTATTGATGGCCTCTGTGCAGCCGCACGGACCATGCGGGCACGCGATATAGTGCTTGTAGGACTCCGTGGAGGCGACCAAGCTCTGGCAGCCGACGCACTTGACCATTGCCCCAGATCGATTCGACGGCGGCAATCTTGGCCCAGATCGATTCGACGGCGGCAACCACGCCGGCTGCTCGCACTTCTTGCACGGGTTCGGCGCAAGCTCGCCGACGCAGCGCCGACAGCCCATATGACCGCCCTTGCACTGCACGGAACAACGTACGTGGCATCAGTTGTCATTGACATTTCTCACAGGTGAACCTAAGAATGAAATCGGAAGGGAGCGACCTTGGATATGGGGGGTTTGAAGGGCAGCAGGCAGAGGGGGCACAAGAAGAGGGCCTCCTCCATCTTCAGAGAAGAGTGATCGGGAAAACGAGAACGGGATGGGTTCTTTTTTTTATACATGCCTTGGAGTGGAGTATGGATACTAGTACTACTTATAGGAAGAACTTCCTTGCTAAGAATCGGCGTCGGCCGTACGCAAGCATAGATGCACCAGCGGCTCTGCAGTTTGTCAAAATAAAAGGACAGAGCTGCAGTGACTTGAAGTCTCCAAATCTCATTGTGACTTGGTGCCACCATCTACCAACCATTTGAGATCCAACGTTCCAAACTAATCTCTTATTTCGAACCTAAAAACAAAAATTATGAAAAAAATCCAGTAAAATGTAGATGCCTTGTTCTAAAATCTGTGAATATTTCATCCCACTCGGACGATTAGCTTGTGATTAAAGAGCTTTTTACGTATACGAGCACTAGTTTAAACTAAATACTCCCTCTGATTCATATTAATTGACTTCAATATGGATGTATCTAGAACTAAAATGTGTCTAGTACATCCATATTAGAGTCAATTAATATGAACCGGAGGAGTATATATTTGCTCACAAACCTTTGATTCAAATCGAATGAAACTTCACCAAAATATAAATCGAAATATGCACGATTAACTGGAAGTTCTTGAAATATTTCTGAGCAATTATAATAATTATTTAGTTTAAATTCTAAGTCGATCGCATACATTGGATCTGAGATGGATGGTGGATGGTGGCACCAAGTCACTGTGAAACTTGGAAGTATCAAGTCAGTGAAGCTCTATCCCAAAATAAAAGCTTCGTGAAGGGGGCGATTTGGTTCAAAAAAGAAGACGAGTGCCAAGCAGTTGTCAAACAATACCCATATAGTCAAATGTACTCCCTCTGATTCAAATGAATTGACTCAACTTTGTCTAGATATATGGATGTATCAAGTCACTGAAGCTAAAATAAAAGCTTCATGAAGGGGGAAGTTTGGTTCGAAAAAATACGATTGCCAAGCATTTGTCAAATAGTACCATAACGTCAAATGTACTCCCTCGATTCAAACGAAATGACTCAACTTTGTATTTTGCATGTTAAAGGTTTTTCGTAAAACTTGGCCAATCTTAACATAGTTTGCCTTTCTAAAAAAAGATATAAGCCCTAAGGCTCCTTTGATTCATAGGATGGGAAAACCATAGAAATATGGAAAACATAGGATTGAGATTTAATGGCTAGTTGAATCATATAGGAAGATGAGTTGTGTTTGATTGTGCCAAAGGAAATTTTCCATGATGTATGACCTAATGTTTTATTCTTATAGGATTTGCACTGCAAGATTCCTATAGGATATGTTCCTATGAATCAAACAACTAGTGTGGGGAAAATTCACATGTGATCTAAATCCTACATAATTCCTATACAAATCCTATATATGAATTTTAGTTGTTAGGTCACTTAAAATGACTTCACTTGAAGAGTTACATTTTTGTTTTTTTCTGAATTAGTAGTGATGCCTAACCATATATATACCTAAACCAAGAGAATCAGCATAAACTTATGTATATTAATAGTAAGCGCATATATGAATGTTTTTTATCTACAAACCCAGGGTCATATATATGTACATAGAAACATGCATATATACTAGTTTTTGTACCTTGGTGTGTTACTCTTTTGGGCTATCTCTTTTTTGTTCACCGATTCACAACCAACGCCCTAGATTAATTTGGCACTTAAAAAATAACATTTTGTTTTTGGCGCACTAACACAAATAGTAGTAGCACGGTCAACACTGTAGAGAAGTACAAAATAAATGTGTGTGGGAAAAAATGACTTAAAGTGACCATTACATTGAGAAAAAGGGTAGAACCAAGCATTGCACAGGGAAAAAGCAGTGTAGTGCCCAGAAGAAAAAAACAAGTTGGGTTATACTCCCTCCATCCTGAAATAATGGGTGTAGAGTTAAAATTTGTCCATAAAAGAGTGTACTTCTCGTTTTGCAATGCACTTCAAAATTTGTCCACAAAAGAGTGGTAGTAAAAAATATTTCTTTCTCATCACGAGGGATATAGTTTCTTCACGACTAGTACGTACTACCTCCATCACAAAGCTTAAGTCTTTTTTTAAGAGTCAAAGCAAGTAAAGGTTGACGAAAATTTAGAACAATCTATCAACTAATATAATATTTTGTAGATACCATACCAAAAAAAATCGTTGTCTATGTATTGATATTAATTTTGTATTTTGCATGATAATGATTTTTGGTAAAATCTTAGTTTACCTTGACATAGTTTGAGCTTCTAAAAATAATATAAGCCTTACGCTTTGGGATGGAGGTAGTAGTATTTAGCATAATATGGTTTTCTTATTTACTACATGCATTTAGATCATTGGAGGTGGAAAAGTTGAAGAGGAAAGTGATGGTCGATGACAGTTTCCCAATGTAATAATAAAATCCTTAATATGCCTTGAAAACCCACACGTACGCTCTTTCTAGGACAGAGGCAGTATGAGGTAATGCACCCACGCGCTGTCATCTGCCGGTTCGTGCTATGTCTCCCAAATCTTGAAATATCGTCAGTTATCCATTTCACGTCCACACTTCTCCCTCTCTCCACGGACTAGGAAAAAACCCTCTCTTCACTTCCCCTTCCCATTCCACCGATGGAGAGCCCAACCGACACCGTCAACGCAGCGAAAGCGAAAGCCGCGCGGCTGGCCTTAGCCGCAGAGGAGGCGTGCAGAGCCGCGACCGCAGCACGCATGGCCGCAACGGCGGCGATCATTGCCGCAGCGGATGCCAAAGACGAAGCGGAGGCCATTGCCGAAGGTCGGGCCATCGGTCGCTCATCGGCATCTGATGCTGTTGGTAGATGGGTCCACTCTCTTGGGAAGCATCCCTAGATGACGAGGACGAGGTTGAACTCATCTTTGAACCGCCGCCGCCGACCTTCGACGAGAATATCGTCGACGAGGGGGAGGAAGTATGTTCCGATTCACCTCTCTCCCTTATTCAACATAGCCCTGTATCGATTTGCGCTATGGTCTCTCCCTCTTTTTTTTGCGCTATAGCGTTTTGAATTAGCGTCAGAATCTTTTTAGATTCATATTCAGTATTAGTTGCAACTGCTACATATTTGCTTCACATCCGATTCACCTCTCTCCCTTATTTAACATAGCCCTGTATCGATTTGCTCTATGGTCTCTCCCTCTTTTTTTTTTGCGCTATAGGGTTTTGAATTAGCGTCAGAATCTTTTTAGATTCATATTCATTATTAGTTGCAAGCTGCTACATATTTGCTTCACCTGTTTATTTGGCATGTATCAGGTTGCTGCGATGAGGTTGACAGCGATGTTGAGTCGCGTCATAGGAAGGCCAGGGCCACTCTCAACAAGCTTAAGGCGGGAAGTTCGACAAGTATTGGAGTGAACCCTGGACTGGTGCCGGGAACAGCTGCCCCTTCGCACAAAGAGCATAAAGGTTGACTTTCGAAGCGTCTGCAGCATGCCGAAGCCGGTGGGTCCGGCTGTCTCAAAGTTGGGGAAACTGTTAACCGATCCGGCTTCATAGCCAACCACATGGCCTATGGGCTATTCCTAAGGAAGAAATTGAACCAAGCTATCGAGACCGGTCGTGTGCCTCCTCCCAAGCCCAAGCCACCAAAGATTAAAGGTATGGGCAGCAAGAAGCAGAAGAAGCGGGACCAGGAAGAAGATGGTAAATATACTCCGTAACTGTTGTGCATGTTTGTCTCTCCTACTGCTTCAAAAGCAGCATCTTTTGTTGAACTCTGTTTATGTTTGCTGCTCAGCAGCGTTTATGGTGAACCTATTAGCTTAATTAGGGGTTGTTGAACTATGTCTGTGTTGAACCTTGCTTAATTAGGTTGTGTTGAACTCTGTTTGTGTTGGCGTGGGAAGGGGGGCATGATGCTACCCTGAATTTGCGGGACCCCCAAAAAACTTGCAAATACGAGTGATGCATCCAAAAGGAACAAACTTCTTACATGGTAGACCCCAGTCTGAAAGCAAGAAATGCGATCGGGTCCTTAACAGCCACCGCCCGGATTGATCGGGTATTTTGCCTGCCTACCGCATGTGACTTGTGCTCACTGAAGTTTGGGACCTCACGCATGGGCACCACACGTAAGTGACAGACCTGTTGGTGTAAAAACTCGGGTGATTATTATACTGCATTAGTACAAAGTTTCCTATGGATTCAAGGGTTGGAAAGCCAAGTTAACTCATTTTCATGACTAAGAAGGAGCCAGGCTTACTTTTTCATTTTCATGTTTTAACTTGTTTAAATCTTGGTCAAACAAAGGATCTGACCAGGATTCAAGTGGGCATAAAAATTCAAAAAAGAAATCAAAAAAAAAACCAAAGCACATAAGCTTCTTATGTCATATAGTAAGCATTACAGTTGATCAACGAAGTCTAGAGATATTCAAACCAGAAAAATATTGTATATACCCCCTAACCCTAAACTCTGTCTTATGAAGTCAAGCATGAAGAAAAGTGGTTTTGGGTTTCAAACATTAGAAATTGAAAAAACTCCCAAAAGCTTCATTTTGGAGTGACTAAGAAGAATCCAGGCTTTCATTTTCATGTTTTAAATTGGTTTAAATCTTGGTCAAACCTAGGATTTGACCAAGATTCAAATGGACATAACAAATTCAAAAAAATCAAAACCAAACACATAGTCTTTTGATGTCATATAGTAAGCATTCAAGTTGATAAACAAAGTCTAGACATATTTAAACAAGAAAAATCATGTATATACTTGGCCCCTAACCCTAAACTCTGTCTTATGAAGTCAAGCATTAAGAGGAGTGGTTTTGGGTTTCAAACATGGAAATTTAAAAAACCTCCCAAAAGCTTCATTTTGGAGTGACTAAGAAGAATCCAGGCTTACTTTTCATTTTCATGTTTTAAACTGGTTTAAATCTTGGTCAAACCTAGGATTTGACCAAGATTCAAATGGGCATAACAAATTCAAAAAAAAACTAAGCACATAGTCTTTTGATGTCACATAATAAGCATTCAAGTTGATAAACAAGGTCTAGACATATTCAAACCAGAAAAATCATGTATCTACCCCCTACCCCTAAACTTTGTCTTATGAAGTAAAGCACGGAGAGATATCATTTTGGGTTTCGAACATGGAAAATTTAAAAAAACCTCCCAAAAGCTTCATTTTGGAGTGAATAAGAAGGATCCACACTTACTTTTCATTTTCATGTTTTAAACTTGTTTAAATATTGGTCAAACCTGCAAGGATTTGACCAAGATTCAAATGGGCATAAAAATTCAAAAAAAAACCGAAAACCACTTCTCTTCGTCCTTGACTTCATTAGACAGAGTTTAGGGTTGGGGTATATACATGATTTTTAATGTTTAAATATGTATAGACTCTGTTGATCAACATGAATGCTTACTATAACTTAAGAAGCTTAATTATGTGCTTTGGTTTTTCATTTTTTGAATTCTTTATTGAATTTTTATGCCTATTTGAATCTTGGTCAAATCCTAGGTTTGACCAAGAATTAAACAAGTCAGTAACATGAAAATGAAAAAGTAAGCCTGGATCCTTCTTATTCACTCAAAAAATGAAGCTTTTGGGAGGGTTTTTGAATTTTCCATGTTTGAAACCCAAAACCATTCCTCTTATATGCTTGAGTTCAAATATATCACGAGAGTTTAGCCTTAGGGGTATATACATGATTTTTCTAGTTTGAATATGTCTAAACCTTGTTTATCAACTTGAATGCTTACTATAAACCAAAAATTCATGTATCTACACCTAACCCTAAACTATGCATGAAGAGAAGTGGTTTTGGGTTTCAAACCTGGATATCTCAAAAACCCTCCCAAAAGCTTCATTTTGGAGTGAATAAGAAGGATCAAGGCTTAATTTTTCATTTTCATGTTTTAATCTTGTTTAAATCTTGCTCAAACCTAGGATTTGACCAAGATTCAAATGGGCATAATTTAAAAAAATGAAAAATCAAGGCACATAGTCTTCTTATGTCATATAGTAAGCATTCAATTAAGTTGATAAACAAGCTCTAGACATATTCAAACCAGAAAAATCATGATGTATCTACCCCCTATATATCCCTAAACCCTAACTTATGAAGTCAAGCATGAAGAGAAGTGGTTTTTGGTATAAATCATGGAAATTTCATATTCATGTTTATTAAACTTGTTTAAATCATGGTCAAACCTAGGATTTGACCAAGATTCAAATGGGCATAAATATTCAGAAAAAACAAAAAATGGAAAATCAAGGCACATAGTCTTCTTATGTCATATATATAGTAAGCATTCAATTAAGTTGATAACAAGGTCTAGACATATTCAAACGAGAAAAATCATGTATCAAGCTACCCCTAACCCCAAACTCTGTCTTATGAAGTCAAGCATGAAGAGAAGTACGTGGTTTTTTGGTTTCAAACATGGAAATTTAAAAAACCCTCTCAAGAGCTTTATTTTGGAGTGACTACGAAGGATACATGCTTAATTTTCATATTCATGTTTTAAACTTGTTTAAATCATGGTCAAACCTAGGATTTGACCAAGATTCAAATGGGCATAATTTAAAAAAAAATGTAAAATCAAGGCATATAGTCTTCTTATGTCATATAGTAAGCATTCAATTAAGTTGATAAACAAGGTCTAGACATATCAAACCAGAAAAATCATGTATCTACCCCTATATATCCCCAAACTCTGTCTTATGAAGTCAAGCATGAAGAGAAGTGGTTTTTGGTTTCAAGCATGGAAATTTCAAAAACCTCCCCAAACTTCATTTTAGAGTGACTAAGAAGGATACAAGCTTGCCTTTTCATTTTCATGTTTTAAACTTGTTTAAATTATCTTGGTCAAATCTAGGATTTGACAAGATTCAAATGGGCAAACATATGATAAGTGATGCAAATATCATTTCTAAGTGCGGGCAAACCAGAGATATGTGGTTTTTGGTTTCAAACATATTCAAACGAGAGAAATCATGTATCTCTACCCCCTAACACTAAACTCTGTCTCATGAAGTCAAGCGCATGCATGAAGATATGTGGTTTTTGGTTTCAAACATGGAAATTTCAAAAACCCTCCCAAGAGCTAGCTTCATTTCGAAGTGATTAATTAAGAAGCATACATGCATGCTTACTTTTTCATATTCATGTTTTAAACTTATTCAAATCTTGGTGAAACCTAGGATTTGACCAAGATTCAAATGGGTATAAAAATTAAAAAAAAAACAAAAAAGGTCTTCTTATGTTATATAGTAGGCATTCAATTAAGTTGATAAACAAGTTCTAGACATATTCAAACAAGAAAAATCATGCATGTATCTACCCCTAACCCTAAACTTTGTTTCATGAAGTCAAGCATGAAGATATGTGGTTTTTGGTTTCGAACATGGAAATTCAAAAACCCTCCCAAGAGCTTCATTTTGAAGTGACTAAGAAGCATACATGCTTACTTTTTCATATTCATGTTTTTAACTTATTCAAATCTTGGTGGAACCAAGGATTTGACAAAGATTCAAATGGGTATAAAAATTCAAAAAAAACAAGGTCTTCTCTTATTTTATATAGTAAGCATTCAATTAATTTGATAAACAAGGTCTACACATATTCAAACCAGGAAAATCATGTATCTACCACCTAACCCTAAACTCTGTCTTATGAAGTCAAGCATGCATGAAGAGAAGTGGTTTTTGGTTTCAAGCATGGAAATTTCCATGTTTGAAACCCAAAACCACTTCTCTTCATATGCTTGACTTCATATGACAGAGTTTAGCGTTAGGGGGTAGATACATGATTTTTTGGTTTGAATATGTCCAAACCTTGTTTATCAACTTGAATGTGTAATATATATATGACATAAGAAGACTGCATGCTTTGGTTTTTCATTTTTTGATTTTTTTGAAATTTTAAGCCCATCTGATTCTTTGTCAAATAATAGGTTTGACCAAGATTTAAACATGTTTAAAACATGAAAATGAAAAAGGTAAGCCTCCATCCTTCTTAGTCACTCCAAAATGAAGCTTTTTGGAGGGTTTTTGAAAATTCCATGTTTGAAACCCAAAACGACTTCTCTTCGTGCTTGACTTGATAAGACAGAGTTTTGGGTTAGGGGTAGATACATGATTTTTCCGGTTTGAATATGTCTAGACCTTGTTTATCAACTTAAATGCTAACTATATGACATCAGAATGGGCATAAAAATTTAAAAAAATTAAAAATGTAAAACCAAAATTTAATTGGGAGGAAAGGGTACATGAATTACAATTAAAAAACAAGGTAACTTAAATACTTGGATGCCCCAAGATGTGTGGAAGCCCAAAACAATGGCAAAACATATCATGTGCGCATGATGCATCCAATTCAAGTAGAACACATAGTAGGCACCGATAGTTTGACCTAAATTTGAAATCAAAGAGAAGGTGGTTAGAAAAAATCAAAATTGGCAAAGCAAAGCATGAAATCAAAAAATTGTGATGCACTCTAGCTATGAAAATTATCAAACAATGCAAACCAAAATGATTTTTTAGAGGAATACTAGTTCAACTTATTTAATTTTTTATTTGTAGGCCAAAATCAAACCCCGTAGTTGGATTTTTTTTTCAACTTGATCTGTAGTACTGGGGAAAACCCTAGTTTATAACCTATTTAATAATAGATTCGTAGTCGATTCTTTTACTTTTTTATTATTACTATGCAGCACATGTGTGTTTGCCCGTCGAGTGAAACTCGGAGGAAGAGGAATCACTCGGAAGGAGAAGAAGGGAGAGCAGTCACGGGGCCCCTCTTATTGATGGTGTATATTCTTTTTCTGGTGATGTTGACTGTTGTGCAGGGTTTGTCAGTGCGCAGGAGGTGCGAGCGAGCGAGCGAGCGAGCGAGTCGAGCGAGGCCGAGAATGAGAGAGATTTGTTTTTTTTTTGTGAGAGGGACAACCGAAGGATCCAGAAGGACCCACAGACTTCCAATACGCATCCTGATGCGTCTTCTCTTGACAAAGAAGATGGCTGGGAGTTGGCGTACCTATTGCACGTGACTTGTGCTCACTCAAGTGTGGGACCTCACGCGTGGGCACCACACGTAAGTGACAGACCTGTTGGTGTAAAAACTCGGTTGATTATAATAGTGCATTAGAACAAAGTTTCCTATGGATTCAAGGGTAGGAAATCCAAGTTAACTCATTTACATGACATTATTTTTTCCATGAAGCAAAGTTAACACTATCAATTGGTACATTTTGGAGTGACTAAGAAGGATCAATGCTTACTTATTCGTTTAATTTCCAAATCACATAGTCTTCTTATGTCATATAGTAAGCATTCAAGTTGATAAACAAGGTCTAGACATATTCAAACCAGACAAATCATGTATCTATACCCCTAACCCCTAAACTCTGTCTTATGAAGTCAAGCATGTGAAGAGAAGTGGTTTTGGGTTTCAAACATCGAAATTTCAAAAACCTCCCAAAAGCTTCATTTTAGAGTGACTAAGAAGGATACATGCTTCCCTTTACATTTTCATGTTTTAAACTTGTTTAAATTATCTTGGTCAAACCTAGGATTTGACGAAGATACAAATGGGTGGGCACAAAATTCAAAAAAATCAGAAAAATGAAAAACCAAATCACATAGTCTTCTTATGTCATATCGTAAGAAATCAAGTTGATAAACAAGGTCTAGATATATCCAAACCAGACAAATCATGTATCTACCCCCTGTCGATCTTATGAAGTCTAGCATGAAGGGAAGTCGTTTTGGGTTTCAAACATTGAAATTTAAAGAACATCCCAAAAGCTTCATTTTAGAGTGACTAAGAAGGATACAGACTTCCCTTTTCATTTTCATGTTTTAAATTTGTTTAAATCTTGGTCAAACCAAGGATTTGACCAAGATTCAAATGGCCCTAAAAATTCAGAAAAAAATGAAAAGAATGAAAAACCAAAGCACATAACATTCTTATGTCATATGTATAGTAAGCATTCAAGTTGATATACAAGGTCTAGACATATATATTCAAACCTATGATTTGACTAAGATTCAAATGGGCATAACAAATTCAAAAAACAAAAACCAAACACATAGTCTTCTGATGTCATATAGCAAGCATTCAAGTTGATAAACAAACTTGTTTAAATCATGGTCAAACCTAGGATTTGACCAAGATTCAAATGGGCATAATTTAAAAAAAATGTAAAATCAAGGCACATAGTCTTCTTATGTCATATAGTAAGCATTCAATTAAGTTGATAAACAAGGTCTAGACATATCAAACCAGAAAATTCATGTGTCTAGCTACCCCTAACCCTAAACTCTGCACGAAGAGAAGTGGTTTTGGGTTTCAAACATGGATATTTCAAAAACCCTCCCAAAAACCTTCATTTTGGAGTTAATAAGGATCAAGGCTTACTTTTTCATTTTCATGTTTTAATCTTTTTAAAATCTTTGTCAAACCTAGGTTTTGACCAATATTCAAAAGGGCATAATTTTAAAAAAATGAAATATCAAGGCACATAGTCTTCTTATGTCATATAGTAAGCATTCAATTAAGTTGATAAACAAGCTCTAGACATATTCAAACCAGAAAAATCATGATGTATCTACCCCCTATATATCCCTAAACCCTAACTTATGAAGTCAAGCATGAAGAGAAGTGGTTTTTGGTTTAAATCATGGAAATTTCAAAAACCCTCCCAAGAGCTTCATTTTGGAGTGACTAATTAAGAAGCATACATGCTTACCTTTTCATATTCATGTTTTAAACTTGTTCAAATCTAGGTCAACAAACCTAGGATTTGACGAAGAATCAAATGGGTATAAAAAATTTAAAAACAAGCTCTAGATAAGCTCAAGTTGAAAAACAAGTTCTAGACATATTCCAACCAGAAAATCATGTATGTACCCCCTATATATATATATCCCTAAACCCTGACTTATGAAGTCAAGCATGAAGAGAAGAAGTGGTTTTTGGTTTCAATCATGGAAATTTCAAAAACCCTCCCAAGAGCTTCATTTTGGAGTGGCTAAGAAGGATAGATACTTAATTTTTCATATTTATGTTTTAAACTAGTTTAAATCATGGTCAAACCTAGGATTTGACCAAGATTCAAATGGGCATAAAAATTCAAAATAAATGAAAATAAATGAAAAACCAAGGCACGTAGTCTTCTTATGTCATATAGTAAGCATTCAATTAAGTTGATAAACAAGGTCTAGACATATTCAAACCAGAAACATCATGTATCTAGCTACCCTAGCCCTAAACTCTGTCTTATGAAGTCAAGCATGCATGAAGAGAAGTCGTGGTTTTTGGTTTCAAACATGGAAATTTTAAAAACCCTACCAAGATCTACATTTTGGAGTGACTAAGAAGGATATATGCTTAATTTTTCCTATTCATGTTTTACTAAACTTGTTTAAATCATGGTCAAACCTAGGATTTGACCAAGATTCAAATGGGCATAAAAATTCAGAAAAAACAAAAAATGGAAAATCAAGGCACATAGTCTTCTTATGTCACATTAGTAAGCATTCAATTAAGTTGATAAACAAGGTCTAGATATATTCAAACCAGAGAAATCATATATCTACCCCCTAACCCTAAACTCTATCTCATGAAGTCAAGCATGAAGATATGTGGTTTTTGGTTTAAAACATGGAAATTTCAAAAACCCTCCCAAGAGCTTCATTTTGGAGTGACTAAGAAGGATATATGCTTAATTTTTCATATTCATGTTTTCAACTTGTTTAAATCATGGTCAAACTTAGGATTTGACCAAGATTCAAATGGGCATAAAATTAAAAAAACAATAAAATGAAAAACCAATGCACATAGTCTTCTTATGTCATATATATAGTAAGCATTCAATTAAGTTGATAACAAGGTCTATAGACATATTCAAACGAGAAAAATCATGTATCAAACTACCCCTAACCCCAAACTCTGTCTTATGAAGTCAAGCATGAAGAGAAGTACGTGGTTTTTTGGTTTCGAACATGGAAATTTCAAAAACCCTCTCAAGAGCTTCATTTTGGAGTGACTACGAAGGATACATGCTTAATTTTCATATTCATGTTTTAAACTTGTTTAAATCATGGTCAAACCTAGGATTTGACCAAGATTCAAATTGGCATAATTTAAAAAAATGTAAAATCAAGGCACATAGTCTTCTTATGTCATATAGTAAGCATTCAATTAAGTTGATAAACAAGGTCTAGACATATCAAACCAGAAAAATCATGTATCTACCCCTATATATCCCCAAACTCTGTCTTTATGAAGTCAAGCATGAAGAGAAGTGGTTTTTTGGTTTCAAGCATGGAAATTTCAAAAACCTCCCCAAACTTCATTTTAGAGTGACTAAGAAGGATACAAGCTTGCCTTTTCATTTTCATGTTTTAAACTTGTTTAAATTATCTTGGTCAAATCTAGGATTTGACAAGATTCAAATGGGCAAACATATGATAAGTGATGCAAATATCATTTCTAAGTGCGGGCAAACCAGAGATATGTGGTTTTTGGTTTCAAACATATTCAAACGAGAGAAATCATGTATCTACCCCCTAACACTAAACTCCGTCTCATGAAGTCAAGCGCATGCATGAAGATATGTGGTTTTTGGTTTCAAACATGGAAATTTCAAAAACCCTCCCAAGAGCTTCATTTCGAAGTGATTAATTAAGAAGCATACATGCATGCTTACTTTTTCATATTCATGTTTTAAACTTATTCAAATCTTGGTGAAACCTAGGATTTGACCAAGATTCAAATGGGTATAAAAATTTAAAAAATACAAAAAAGGTCTTCTTATGTTATATAGTAGGCATTCAATTAAGTTTATAAACAAGTTCTAGACATATTCAAACAAGAAAAATCATGCATGTATCTACCCATAACCCTAAACTTCGTTTCATGAAGTCAAGCATGAAGATATGTGGTTTTTGGTTTCGAACATGGAAATTCAAAAACCCTCCCAAGAGCTTCATTTTGAAGTGACTAAGAAGCATACATGCTTACTTTTTCATATTCATGTTTTTAACTTATTCAAATCTTGGTGGAACCAAGGATTTGACAAAGATTCGAATGGGTATAAAAATTCAAAAAAAACAAGGTCTTCTCTTATGTTATATAGTAAGCATTCAATTAATTTGATAAACAAGGTCTAAACATATTCAAACCAGGAAAATCGTGTATCTACCACCTAACCCTAAACCCTGTCTTATGAAGTCAAGCATGCATGAAGAGAAGTGGTTTTTGGTTTCAAGCATGGAAATTTCCATGTTTGAAACCCAAAACCACTTCTCTTCATATGCTTGACTTCATATGACAGAGTTTAGCGTTAGGGGGTAGATACATGATTTTTTGGTTTGAATATGTCCAGACCTTGTTTATCAACTTAAATGCTAACTATATGACATCAGAATGGGCATAAAAATTTAATAAAATTAAAAATGTAAAACCAAAATTTAATTGGGAGGAAAGGGTACATGAATTACAATTAAAAAACAAGGTAACTTAAATACTTGGATGCCCCAAGATGTGTGGAAGCCCAAAACAATGGCAAAACATATCATGTGCGCATGCTGCATCCAATTCAAGTAGAACACATAGTAGGCACCGATAGTTTGACCTAAATTTGAAATCAAAGAGAAGGTGGTTAGAAAAAATCAAAATTGGCAAAGCAAAGCATGAAATCAAAAAATTGTGATGCACTCTAGCTATGAAAATTATCAAACAATGCAAACCAAAATGATTTTTTAGAGGAATACTAGTTCAACTTATTTAATTTTTTATTTGTAGGCCAAAATCAAACCCCGTAGTTGGATTTTTTTTTTCAACTTGATCTGTAGTACTGGGAAAACCCTAGTTTATAACCTATTTAATAATAGATTCGTAGTCGATTCTTTTACTTTTTTATTATTACTATGCAGCACATGTGTGTTTGCCCGTCGAGTGAAACTCGGAGGAAGAGGAATCACTCGGAAGGAGAAGAAGGGAGAGCAGTCACGGGGCCCCTCTTATTGATGGTGTATATTCTTTTTCTGGTGATGTTGACTGTTGTGAAGGGTTTGTCAGTGCGCGGGGAGGTGCGAGCGAGCGAGCGAGCGAGTCGAGCGAGGCCGAGAATGAGAGAGATTTGTTTTTTTTTTGTGAGAGGGACAACCGAAGGATCCAGAAGGACCCACAGACTTCCAATACGCATCCTGATGCGTCTTCTCTTGACAAAGAAGATGGCTGGGAGTTGGCGTACCTATTGCACGTGACTTGTGCTCACTCAAGTGTGGGACCACACGCGTGGGCACCACACGTAAGTGACAGACCTGTTGGTGTAAAAACTTGGTTGATTATTATAGTGCATTAGAACAAAGTTTCCTATGGATTCAAGGGTAGGAAATCCAAGTTAACTCATTTACATGACATTATTTTTTCCATGAAGCAAAGTTAACACTATCAATTGGTACATTTTGGAGTGACTAAGAAGGATCAATGCTTACTTATTCGTTTAATTTCACGTGTTAAACTTGTCTAAATCTTGTTCAAACCTAGGATTTGACCAAGATTCAAATGGGCAGAAAAATAATTAAAAAACAGAAAAATGAAAAACCAAATCACATAGTAAGCATTCAAGTTGATAAACAAGGTCTAGACATATTCAAACCAGACAAATCATGTATCTATACCCCTAACCCCTAAACTCTGTCTTATGAAGTCAAGCATGTGAAGAGAAGTGGTTTTGGGTTTGGGGGTATATATACATGATTTTTCTTGTTTAAATATATATAGACTTTGTTGATCAACATGAATGCTTAATTACTATATGACATAAGAAGTTTATGTGCTTTGGTGTTTCATTTTTTTGATTTCTTTTTTGAATTTTTATGCCCATTTGAATCTTGGTCAAATCCTAGGTTTGACAAAGATTTAAACAAGTTTGAAACATGAAAATGAAAAAGTAAGCTTGGATCCTTCTTAGTCACTCCAAAATGAAGCTTTTGGGTGGGTTTTTGAAATTTCCATGTTTGAAACCCAAAACCACTTCTTCTCTTCATGCTTGACTTCATAAGACAACGTTTAGGGTTAGGGGGTAGATACATGATTTTTCTGGTTTGAATATGTCTAGACTTCGTTGATCAACTTGAATGCTTAGTATATATATTACATAAGAAGACCATGTGGTTTGGTTTTTGATTTTCTTGATTTTGTTTGATTTTTTATGACCATTTGAATCTTGGTCAAATCCTAGGTTTGACCAAGATTTAAACAAGTTTAAAACATGAAAATGAAAAAGTAAGCATGGATCCTTCTTAGTCATGACAATGAGTTAACTTGGCTTTACTACCCTTGATGAATCCATACACTACAAGAAAAGTTGCCATGGCCGACGAAGTTGAAGTCGCGCCGTGGTTGCTGGTGTACCATGGCCGACGATTTTGGTCCCTCCGTGGTGCATGTCAAAACTTTTTTTTTCTCGTTTTTGAGGCCACCTAGCCCGACGAAAGCGGCCAAAACGTGGCGTATGGTGGCCCGGGACGTGGTGCATCTCGAAATCTCGGGTTCGCCGGCCGAGTCAACGCAAATCCGCACCGCCGAGGGATGTAGGGCCCAGATGGCAGCCTCTCTGGCATTGTTTTTTTTCTAGATCGCGCCATCTCGTTCAACGTTCTCCGATCGAGCCGTTTACGATGCAGGATCATGGGTCCCGCATGTCATCCTCTATGAACCAAAATTCTTTCTATTCTTAGATTTTTTTGACCCCACGATTTACGGCTACTTCCTTTTTCTTTTGATCCCTTGCCGCCTTGGAAACGTTGAGACCGCTGCTGCTAAATGGGACCCGCATGTCATCCTCTATGTGCAATCAACTTTCTTTTCTTGGAGTTTTTTTTGGCACCTCAAATTTGGTCACTTGCCTTTTTCTTTCGATCCCCTGCCGCCTCTCAAACGGTGATACCGCTGCTGCTAACTGGGACCCGCATGTCATCCTCTATGTACTATAAAACTTTCTTTTCCTGGATTATTTTTGGCACCTCAAATTTGGTCACTTGCCTTTTTCTTTCGATCCCCTGCCGCCTCTCAAACGGTGATACCGCTGCTGCTAACTGGGACCCGCATGTCATCCTCTATGTACTATAAAACTTTCTTTTCTTGAATTATTTTTGGCACCTCATATTTGGTCACTTACCTTTTTCTTTCGATCCCCTGCCGCCTCTCAAACGGTGATACCGCTGCTGCTAAATGGGACCCGCATGTCATCCTCTATGTACTATAAAACTTTCTTTTCTTGAATTATTTTTGGCTCCTCATATTTTTTCACTTGCCTTTTGCTTTCGATCCCCTGCCGCCTCTCAAACGGTGATACCGCTGCTGCTAAATGGGACCCGCATGTCATCCTCTATGTACTATAAAACTTTCTTTTCTTGAAATATTTTTGGCTCCTCATATTTGGTCACTTGACTTTTTCTTTCGATCCCCTGCTGCCTCTCAAACAGTGATACCGCTGCTGCTAAATGGGACCCGCATGTCATCCTCTATGTACTATAAAACTTTCTTTTCTTGGATTTTTTTTGGCACCTCATATTTGGTCACTTGACTTTTTCTTTCGATCCCCTGCTGCCTCTCAAACAGTGATACCGCTGCTGCTAAATGGGACCCGCATGTCATCCTCTATGTACTATAAAACTTTCTTTTCTTGAATTATTTTTGGCTCCTGATATTTTTTCACTTGCCTTTTTCTTTCGATCTCATGCCACGTTTGAAACGTTGAGGAACCTGCAGGCTCATGGGACCCGCATGTCATCCTCTATGTACTATAAAAGTTCTTTTTCTTGGTTTTTTTTCACCATCTGATTTTTGGCAATTTCTTTTTTTCTTTTGATCCCCTGCCACCTCTCAAACGCTGATACCGCTGCTGCTAAATGGGACCCGCATGTCATCCTCTATGTACTATAAAACTTTCTTTTCTTGAATTATTTTTGGCTCCTCATATTTGGTCACTTGCCTTTTTCTTTCGATCTCATGCCAAGTTTGAAACGTTGAGGAACCTGCTGGCTCATGGGACCCGCATGTCATCCTCTATGAGCAATCAACTTTCTTTTCTTGGAGTTTTTTTTGGCACCTCATATTTGGGCACTTGCCTTTTTCTTTCGATCTCATGCCACGTTTGAAACGTTGAGGAACCTGCTGGCTCATGGGACCCGCATGTCATCCTCTATGTGCTATAAAAGTTTCCTTTGTTGGATTTTTTTTCACCCTCTGATTTTTGGCTTGCCTTTTTCTTTTGATCCCCTGCCCCCTTTGAAACGTTGAGTAAGCTGTTGGCTCAAGGGACCCGCATGTCATCCTCTATGTCCATCAACTTTCCTTTCTTGGATTTTTTTTCACCCCCTAATTACTAGCTACTTTCTTTTTCTTTTGATCTCAAGCCGCATTACAAACATTGAGACCGCTGCTGCAAAATGGGACCCACATGTCATCCTCTATGTACAATAAAGTTTCTTTTCTTGGATTATCTTTTGCTCCTGATATTTTGTCACTTGCCTTTTTCTTTCGATCTCATGCCGCCTTTGAAACGTTGAGTAAGCTGCTGGCTCATGGGTCCCGCATGTCATCCTCTACGAACAATAAAAGTTTCCTTTCTTGGAGTTATTTTTGACCCCTAATTTCTGGCTATTTGCCTTTTTCTTTGGATCTCCGCCCCTTTGAAACGATGAGGAATGACTGTTGGCAGGTCGGTCCCACAAGTCATCCTCTATGAACAATAAAAGTTTCCTTTGATGGATTTTTTTGAACCCCTAATTAATTTCTGGATATTTCCTTTTTTTCTTTGATCCCCTGCCGCCTTGGAATCGTTGAGGATGCTGCTGCCTCATGGGTCCCGCATGTCATCCTCTCAGAACGGTAAATGTTTCTTTTCTTGGATATTGTTTACCAAATGATTTTTGGCTTATTTTTTCTTTCGATATCCTGCCGCCTTTAAAACGTTGAGGACGCTGCTGGCTCACGGGTCCCACATGTCAGCCTCTATGAACAATAAGCGCTGAGGACGCTGCTGCCTCATGGGTCCCGCATGTCATCCTCTCAGAACGAAAATGTTTCTTTTCTTGGATTTTTTACCAACAGATTTTTGGTTTATTTTTTCTTTCCATCCCCTGCCGCCTTTAAAGCAGCTGCTTGGCTCATGGGTCCACGATGTCGGCCTCCCCGTACAAGAAACATGTGATATCTTGATTATTTTGCGAGACAATAAACGGTGTATTGCGCTCACGAGCTATTTCAACGGATAAATTAAATCTTTATTTTTACATAAACAAATTTATATGCTGAATCTCCTTGTTTTTTGTTTTTGCGAAGCATAGGACTTTCTGTTTTTAGAAAAATCCGAACTATCTGTTTTGGAGTGGGCTGAAATTGTACGAGTCAAAAGGGCCAGCAGGATAGTTCGAATGCCCAGATGTCCACATGCAGCCCAATTGAAATCGTTCTTTTTTTGGATTTTTTTCACCCCTGATTTCTGGCTACTTCATTTTTCTTTTGGTCCTGTGCCGCCTTGGAAACGTTGAGACCGCTGCTGCAAAATGGGACCCGCATGTCATCCTCAATGTACAGTAAAATTTCTTTTCTTAGATTATTTTTGGCTCCTGATATTTGGTCACTTGGCTTTTTCTTTTGATCCCGTGCAGCCTCTCAAACGGTGATACCGCTGCTGCTAAATGGGACCCGCATGCCATCCTCTATGTACAATCAAGTTTCTTTTCTTGAATTATTTTTGGCTCCTGATATTTGGTCACTTGCCTTTTTCTTTCGATCTCATGCCACGTTTGAAACGTTGAAAAACCTGCTGGCTCATGGGACCCGCATGTCATCCTCTATGTACAATAAAACTTTCTTTTCTTCGATTTTTTTTGGCACCTCATATTTGGTCACTTGCCTTTTTCTTTCGATCCCCTGCCGCCTCTCAAACGGTGATACCGCTGCTGCTAAATGGGACCCGCATGTCATACTCTATGTACAATCAAGTTTCTTTTCTTGAATTATTTTTGGATCCTGATATTTGGTCATTTGCCTTTTTCTTTCGATCTCATGCCACGTTTGAAACGTTGAAAAACCTGCTGGCTCATGGGACCCGCATGTCATCCTCTATGTACTATAAAAGTTCATTTTCTTGGTTTTTTTTTCACCCTCTGATTTTCGGCTATTTCCTTTTTCTTTTGATCCCCTGCCGCCTTTGAAACGTTGAGGACTCTGCTGGCTCATCGATAAAACTTTCCTTTATTGGAGATTTTTTACCCCCTAATTTCTGGCTACTTTCTTTTTCTTTTGATCTCAAGCCGCATTTGAAACGTTGAGACCGGGCCTTTGCTAAATGGGACCCGCATGTCATCCTCTATGTACAATAAAGTTTTCTTTTCTTGGATTATCTTTGTCTCCTGATATTTTGTCACTTGCCTTTTTCTTTCGATCTCATGCCGCCTTTGAAACGTTGAGTAAGGTGCTGGCTCATGGGTCCCCCATGTCATCCTCTACGAACAATAAAAGTTTCCTTTCTTGGAGTTATTTTTGAACCCTAATTTCTGGCTACTTCCTTTTTCTTTTGATCCCGTGCCGCCTTGGAAACGTTGAGACCGCTGCTGCTAAATGGGTCCCGCATGTCATCATCTATGTACAATAAAATTTCTTTCTTCGATTATTTTCGGGTCCTGATATTTGGTCACTTGCCTTTTTCTTTCGATCTCATGCCGCCTTTGAAACGTTGAGGAAGCTGCTGGAGCATGGGTCCCGCATGTCATCCTCTATGAACAATAAAAGTTTCCTTTCTTGGAGTTATTTTTTACCCCTAATTTCTGGCTACTTCCTTTTTCTTTTGATCCCCTGCCGCCTTTGAAACGTTGAAGACTTTGCTGGCTCATGGGTCCCACATGTCAGCCTCTATGAACAATAAACACTTCCTTTCTTGGAGTTATTCTGTACCCCTAATTTCTGGCTATTTGCCTTTTTTCTTTCGATCCCCAGTCGCCTTCTAAACGTAGAGGACGCGGCTGGCTCGCGGGTCCCAGATGTCAGCCTCCATGGACAATAAACCTCTCCTTTGTTGGATTTATTTTTCACCCTCTGATTTTGGCTACTTCCTTTTTCTTTTGATCCCGTGCCGCCTTGGAAACATTGAGTAAGCTGCTGACACATGGGGCCCGCATGTCATCCTCTATGTACAATCAACTTGCAAGATCTTCGAGCGAAAGAGCTTGTATTAGTGGGACCCATATGTCAACCTCTATGTACAATAAAAGTTTCCTTTCTTGGATTATTTTTAGCTCCTGATATTCGGTCACTTTCCTTTTTCTTTCGATCTCAAGCCGCCTCTGAAACGTTGAGTAAGCTGCTGGCTCATGGGTCCCGCATGTCATCCTCTACGAACAATAAAAGTTTCTGTTCTTGGATTTTTTTACCCCTGATTTTTGGTCACTTGCCTTGACGCTGCTGGCTCATGGGTCCCACATGTCAGCATCTATGAACAATAAACCTTTCCTTTGTTGGATTTATTGTTTACCCCTAATTTCTGGCTATTTGCCTTTTTCTTTTCATCCCCACCGGCCTTTGAAAACGTTGAGGAACCTGCTGGCTCATGGGACCCGCATGTCATCCTCTATGTACTATAAAATTTCTTTTCTTGGTTTTTTTTTGACCTCTGTTTTTTGGCTATTTCCTTTTTCTTTTGATCCCCAGCCGCCTTGGAAACGTTGAGTAAGCTGCTGACTCATGGGACCCGCATGTCATCCTCTATGTACAATCAACTTTCTTTTTTTGGAGTTTTTTACCCCTAATTTCTGGCTACTTTCTTTTTCTTTTGATCTCAAACCGCATTTGAAACGCTGAAACCGCTTTCTTGCAAAATGGGACCCGCATGTCATCCTCTATGTACAATAAGTTTCATTTCTTGGATTATTTTTGGCACCTGATATTTGGTCACTTGCCTTTTTCTTCCGATCTCATGCCGCCTTTGAAACGTTGAGTAAGCTGCTGGCTCATGGGTCCCGCATGTCATCCTCTACGAACAATAAAAGTTTCATTTCTTGGAGTTATTTTTGACCCCTAATTTCTGGCTACTTCCTTTTTTCTTTTGATCCACTGCCGCCTTTGAAACGGTGCGGATTCTGCAGACTAATACAAGCTTTTTCTCTCCAAGATCTTGCAAGTTGATAGATTAAATCATGGAATTATTAGGATATGTTTTAAATTTCAAATCCACTTTATGAATTATTAAAAATACCGTTATCCATGTGGGTATGGAGCGAACAAGGATTTTCATATTGGGAATGAGCAGTTTCAAAAATTGGAACCCAATAATTCAAAATAACTAAAAACAACTTTTATGTAGAATCTCCGCGTTTTTTTCTTTTGCCATTCATAGGATCTGTGTTTCATTAGAAAAGGGCCGAAATTGCATGAGCAGAGAGGCCCATTTGTAGTTATTGGGCTTCGACGGCCGGAGCAAGTAGGCCGAGAGCAATTACCATGTAGATGGCCGTTGGCAACCCAAAGTGAAATATTGGGCCCAACAGGGGAATGTTGAACAGTACTATTTTCTAATTGGAAGGTGGTACATGGCGTAATCCTGCCAAAAAAAAAGATGGACACGGGTTGCTGAAATTTGCCCATCTGCGCCTAATATCGCCGCCGCGGCTCCGCTTCCGCCGCCGCCGCCGCCGCCATGCCTCGTCTCGCGTCGAGCTCGCGGTATTGCCGCGTCTCGGGCACGGGGTACCGCGGCGTCCGCGCGCGCCCCAAAGGTACGTATTACGCGGAGATACGTGACGGCGGCGAGCACATCGGCCTCGGCACCTACGAGACCGCGCACGAGGCCGCGCGCGCGTACGACGCCGTGGCGTGGCGGCTCGGGCGCCCGCGATCGTCGATGAATTTCCATGACGTGTGGACGCGCCAGCAGGCCGAGGATCTCGCGCCGCCGCCGTACATCGTTAGACAGGAGGAACAGCACCGCCGCCGCGAGATGGAGCGCCGTTTGCGCATCGCCGAGCGGGACGAGCGCGCGGCGCGCGAGTGGGCGGCCCGCTTCCCCGAGGACGTTGCCGCCGAGAACGAGCACTTCCGCAGACGGAGGGCGGAGAAGGCGACGAGGCGGGCAGCGAAGAAGGAGGACCGCGCACGACGGAGGGCGGAGAAGGCGACGAAGCGGGCCTTCATCGAAGCGCAGCTCGCCGGGCCGACCACCATTGGCGAGGACGACCCCCGTTGGATTGACCTCTTCTCGTCGGATCCGGTGTCGGGCACGACACCGGACTCGTCAGATGTCGAGTTTTAGTTTAGTTTTATCGCACTACTTTGTACAAATATGAACTATGGAGTATCTATCAAGCTAATTTTATCCTATTTTATGTCTATTTCTAGTCTTTGTTTGATCTTCTGTTTTACTGCACTCTATTTTTCATTATATTCTGTTTTTGGCGCTGCATTTATAGCGCCTCTGAAAATACGCTGTTTCAGCCCTGCATTTGGCCGCCACAGTTTGCAGCTTCCGGTGAAGCTATTGCCGGCTCCATGCGCAGCATCAGCCATTCAGCCCACAGCGCCAAAATATAGAGCCACTGCTGGAGTTGCTGTAATATGTTTGTCAGCAGGAGCTTACCTAATTAGTTAAAAAAAAAGATGTTCAGCGTGGGATTCGAAAAAAAGATCTTCATGTTTTTTTCCTAGCTATCCTAGTTCGGACTTTTCATTGTGTTGGCTAGTGCATGAAGCTTGACACCTGTATTATGTGATCCTGATATGAGGATAAGAACACCTTGAGTTGCATTGCTAATGGTGTCTACTGCAGCGATGGCGTACCTTCAATGGAGACTGATGCAAGAGAGTTGGTACTGGTGAACCTGCACCTGACATCATCGTGCCACCTGAAGTAGGTTGTGTATTGGGATTAGACTGATAAGCATAGCACCTTGCAAAGAACAAGATGCTGCTAGTGTTGGTTAACGTGATTTTACGACAAAAGTCATGTATGCTCAACAGGTGCCGTACCTAGTTTGGATATTGTGTTGTTACCCTTTTGTGGTTTGGTGTTTGTCCAACAGAGAAAGCTACTCTTTTCCCGTGTAAGTGTTATTATGTGAACAAAAGTTGTATGTACATATATATCGGTCGAGAGAACCAAGATTGCATATTCTTGCCTGGTTATAACACATAAGTCATAATAACAATTAAAGAGAAAAGGAACATTTGCCTTTGCAATGTGATTGTGCCAAGTAGATTAGACAACCAACCACAAACATTACAGGTCAACAGCCAAACGCATGCGAAAGTCCTAAGGTAAGCTCCATAATACATGTTGAAACCAAAAGCCTAGAAACCATAAGAAAGGTAGCTCCACATCACAGTTCCACGACAGCAGATACCGATCATAAAACATATATCAAGTCAGGACAGCTGCACCACTGGGTAAGCATCCATGGGGTCTGGCTCAAGAGCGAAGACTGTGTGAATGCTGCAAAATGTGGCTCTTGCCTCACCCCACCCATACATCTTATCATGGAACCTTACCAAATCAGCATGAATCATCTTGACATAAACATAGCTCCTCTCTCCATGCTGATGGGATTGAACAATGCGCCAGTTGCAGTGCTTCAGCTTGTCAAACAGTATGCAGGAGATAACGAAGCATGCTGGCTGGTCTTTTGTAGTGACAATGGCTTGGAGTAGCTGGTCCTGTGAACCACCCAACTGGATCTTTAGAGCTTGAAGGACAGTCCGTGCCATATAAGCTACCGTTGCTGACTTCAGCTCGGGTTCAGGTGAATGACAGCTGACATCTTGTCCTCGAGATGCAGATCCTTCTTGATCAGATTCAGCGGAATCATCACCACTACTTACAGGTGCATCAGGTTCTACAGAAGGCACATAAGGTACATGCTCAAGTTCATAGGAGTTGGGTGGGACAGCACTGTTTGCTGAAATCTCTACAATACCAGCTCCAGGTAGACCACCAGTATCTACAGAGGGTAAACCACCAATATCCACTTCAGAGGATTCTCGTGGCACGACACCTTTCGCTAGAGGCTCTACCATACCAGCTCCAGGTCCACCACCAGTCAGTACTGTGGGCATAGTCATGACGGGTTCTACCAATACAAAACCTCCTTCGGGTGGCGTGGCAACTTCGGGTGCAAGATCATCAGTAGCAACTCCAGCATCAGCACCAGTTACATCGGTCTTGACAATAGGTAAACCGTCTTGCTCTAGTTCAGAGAATTCCCGTGGCACGACACCGTTCACTAGAGGCTCTACACTAGCAGCTCCAGCTGCACCACCAGTTTCTTCAGCAGGGGTAAACCCAATCCACAACCTTCTTCATGTGGCACGATGATGCCACGTATAGGCTCATCAGTACCAGGTCCAGCTGCATCAGTCTCCATAGACAGTAAACAAGGTGGCGTCGGAGGTTTAAAAGACTGGCATGCCATTTCACCTTTGTCATCAGACAATATAGAGTTTTCTTCAACTCTATGTTTCTGCAATAATAAGCACATGAACAGAAATTAGACCAGAGCATCTAGCCATCTAACGGGGGCAGCAGCAAAACAAGCGTCGGTCCATATGTTTACCTTGTCATCTGGGATATCAGAACACACAGATTTAGAAGTCATTTCACATAGCATCCGCTTTTTCGTTCCTTCCCCTACGTCCATCTGGAATAAGTAATACTATTGATCACATAAAACTAATTAATCAAATAAATACATATGTTGAGAAGTTTGCACGGCAAATTGTGGATTCTGCTTTCATCACCTACGAATCATCGTTCTATATATTTACCTTGTCATCTAGGATATCAGAAGTCACAGAATGAGAAGTCATTTCACTAAGTATCGGTTTTTTCGCTCTTTCCCCTCCATCCATCTGCAATAAGAAGTAATATTGATCACATAAAGCCAATTCAACGAATATATGCATATGTTGAGAAGTTTGCACAACAAATTGTGGATTCTACTTCCAATCACCAAGTAATCTCGTGAGAAATGCATGATCAAGATATGTTTCTCCCTCTTGATCGACATCTGCATCTCCATTAAGACTAATCATCGTGCGATGGTGCTAGCGCATACACTTCCAATCACCAGACAAGCAAAAAATTGTTGATTCTAGTAATGCTTAATCAGCAGTGGCCATGGAACGACCACTGATCGACCCAGAAAAAAAATAAATCATCAGCCCTACGGCCACCGAGGCAAAACAAACTAGGCCCATACATGGCCTCACAAATCATCATCAAACGTCGATCAAACTAGCAAGTTTGAACATGGATTACTAATTTATTTTCTGATAAAGTGAGTATATTAATATCGAAAGATATTGATTACACTGAGCCTCTGCAACAACGCAATACCTTACTGGTAGTACGGATGCACATGTATTCCTAATACTCCCTCTGTTCGGTTTTAATTAGTCGACGAGAGGGAGAGAAGAAAATGAACTGTCGATGCTTTCAACTAGAGTCAATTAAATACGAACGGAAGAAGTACGTAGTAGTATTGACAAATATCCGGATCTAGTCTAAAAACAAATTGGCATGTAAATCCTAGTAGTCTACTAAACTAGGATCAATACCCTAGATTAGGGTTGCAAGCGGCGTCCGCGAATCGTCCCATAAAGCAGAAAATTAGAGCACATAGTTGTTGAGATTAGAGCTGATTTAAAGCACTCGCACTGAAACTAGCTAGCCCGCTACCCACCGCTTGACACCCTGCCCTAGATGTGAATCTACACCAAATATTCAAACAAGGATGAGCAACCGCCAATAAAATTTTATCCGCACATCATCATCTCTACCATACAAAAGGGTATGGTGATTTCACATACAGCCATTGTTGCCGCGGGACGAGGATGAGTGATGCGCCGCAGAGAAGGTGCCTCACGCCTCTGTCGCCGCCGCCGTCGAAGAGGAAGTCGAAGCCGCGCGATTGTGGTCCGTCGCCGATATGGAGGTGGAGCTACTAGGGAAGAGATGGAGGTGGAGGTGGAGAGGGAGTGATGGTTTGTACTAGTGGCGGCCGGTGAGATAGTTATAAATACAGCCTCTCTCTCTTTTTTGGCAAGGAATGCAGCTTCTCTTGGAAGGCAACGAGGCAACGCACTCCAGATTATAATAATATGGACGGAGAAATTTGGACGCATCTGTGTTGTCTTGTCAAATGAATCACCAGGATTTGCTTTTAGTACTCCAGATTTGGGCGACCCAAGGAAGTAGAGATAGTAATGTACGCCATCTAGCTGCACGCTATCAAATCAAATAAATGGTCATGCCATTTACTTTTAAGATGGTGCAGCAGTTATTCTGACCAAAGAAACATGCACGTCTGCTGATTATTTATGATGGGTATACATTTACCGTCCGCTAGCAAAGATTGTTTGGCACATTGTTCTTATGGCTTTCAACATCACACCCCTTAATAATATTATTAATCAATGTTTGGGCAATCAATTGAGTGTGTTAATAAAAAATTAAAACCCACAAATCCAACTGTACTATTTTTAGGACCATATGAAAGACAAGGAATGATTTTAAATGCCATATGGAGTACCTCCAACCATGTGAAATATGGTTCTGTCATGCAGGTGATACCCATGGCTTCGCATTGGATCTGTATGTTGTCCTACATACAGTCAACTATGAAGTACCACGATTTGGTTTTTGGGTGCAACCGGCTAGAGAATGATGCACGGGTTTGTACAGCCAGTACAATTCACATTAAGATTTTCTGATAGGATGTTGATGTGTATATGTAAGAATCATACACTAGAATGTCTTCTATGTTTAGATGGTTGATCTACGTTTATACTTTCTGTGAACCATGAGGTTAAGACCTTTGTACTGTAATAAAGACTGCTAAATAACAGTATATATGTATCCCTCTAGGGACACTGAAACAGCCAAACAACCATGCATGTGTATAGACCGTATTTGATCAAATTAAAAGAAGCACCTGGGTTCATGCAAATAGCATAAATTTATCACCTAAGTACATTAGCTATAAATAGTTAAATAGGAGTCAAGACCAACTGAGCTAGCTAGTAGTATGATCCTACTATTACATAAATATCCCTAACTCTGATTGTCTTTGTTCCAGTCCAGCGCGTTGGTGTAGCTTGGGATGAACCAAAACCCCGTATGCCAGTTGGCCCCTGGACCGCTGCTTGAGAAAGATATGCTTTGGTGGTCTTCGCCATTTAGACTGAAGCGGAAAATTTCTTGATGTGATGTGTCAAACTGAGAGCCAATGGTCTGAGGCGTGGTGTAGATGCAGTTTCTTCTTGTCAAATATCCTGGGGGAAATGTTGCACCACCCACTGGCATGAAAATCGGATAGTTCAACCCAAGGAACATAGAATAGTCTCCAAGATTAGTAACCCTTTCCCACGGGTTGGCTGGAAGTAACCGACTAGTGTCATTCGAGAATACAATGCAGGTATACCCCGAATAGCTGTGAACAGCGCGACCGCAATGGACAGAAGGGGTACTATCATAATAATACATTGGAGCACCGTCAGCGTCAAAATCCATTATGCCACGTGCATAGACCAGGAGAAGTCTAGAACGATCTTGAGATCTTGCCAGCCACCACGTACGACTATTAGAGTCAAAATCATCATGGCCATCAAATCCAGCCGTCCGCGGAATGAATGGAGCAGGGAGCACTATAGGACCTTGATAAAGGAAAGAGCACGTCACATGAAAATATATTTCATGATTTATCTACTAGTGATATTGATTTGATATTGGGATGCCAATACTAGTACTTTATAAAATCATGGTCGAACATAAGATGGTTTGAAATATATTTCGAACATCTTGGTAAAACTTCATGTGGATTTAAAACATGTTCCCGAAAATATTGGTCCAAATTTTAGATGGTTTGAATATAGTACTCCTTATTCTCTAGAACCGGGGGAATATAAACAAATGAAAGTCTTTATCAATATTGCATGGCACCTTTATTGATTCTATTTCTACTCTACCTTAAATTTTCTAGGGAGTAATAATAAAGAAACTTAATTAGTAGGATGCCTTTTTCCTAAGGAACAACATGCACATTAGACCATACTAAAATTCCTATAGATGTTAAATTCTATATATGTCCATACCACAAGAGGGTTATGGTGTGTGCCTATGGAATTCCTTTAAGCCAAAAGATGCCAAGACAGTTCAACAAATAAGAGGTGAAATACTATATAAGTTACGTATATAAAAAAGATAGGGAGGAAATGTTACCAAAATCATTAGGATCCCATGCATAAACATTTCCAAGCTCAGTAACGGCGAACACAAGTCCGTTATGTATAATTGCATCGCAGTACATGGCGCCGTACTGAAACTGGTTTTCAAGAAATATCCATGTACGAGGATATTCGCCATGGAGGTAGGCAATTGCAAAGTCGAAGATTGCGACAAGGGAGAAATCTTGATACCCCCTAGCAGTTGTAGGAACTTGGCAAATAGCTATCTTCTGCAGTTGAATAGCAGAACGCTGATACTCGAATATAAGTGGATTGCGTGTGGTTTCCAACTTCTTCCTCAAAGATGGAAGCTTAATCTTGCGATGAGTGTAGACATTGAGGAGGTTCCACTTGCCTTCGGGGCCAACCATGGCGATCCAATCTCCATTGGCGCCTGCCCGCTTCTCATCCTTACCGTGTGGCATTAGGCCATCATAGGAGAACCTGTCCAGCGGCAGTAGTTTGCACTTGCTGTGCACCGGCAAATCCTCCTTGAACACCGCCCATGGTTTATCCGCCGGGTCACAACAGAGAACACACGGAAGGCCAAACGGCTGAGAAGCAGGCAGAGTGGCACTGTATTTGGCTGACTGAAGAATACTTTTGGAGGAACCGACTAGGGACGCGGCGGTGATGGCGTCGCACTGGCTGATGAGCACTTCAAGGGGGCCTTCCGTAAACACCTTGTGAAACAGCCCAGATCCACAGACCCTGCTCGATTTCGCCATCGCAATGAGGCAGGTGGTACAATGGGGTTGGTATTTTCTTGGGCGATCTACTGATTCGAACTTTGGGAGAGAGATGGCGATCAATGGCGGCAGGTGGGGGTTTGAGTTGGAGAACAGAGGCTCTCAAACTGGGCACTGCTGGATAGGATGCGAAAGCGCCATGGCGGAGACGCAGGTGCGTGCTATGGAAGATGGGCGGAGTGGGGATAGACGACGAAGGTGAACCGAGACGCTCATATACTGCCTACTGCAGTTTCGAGGAGAGTGTGAATGTGTTCAAAAAAAGAGGAGAGTGTGAATGTGTTCAAAAAAAGAGGAGAGTGTGAATGTGACCCGACACCCGAGTAGGAGCCGAGCAGACGGACTATAGGAGTAGCCCCATCATTACAGAACATTAATCGTGCTTCCTACAATAAATAAGTGAAACATCCCAGGCTTGTGTTGTCTAATCAAATCGATGGCCATGTCAGTATTATGGTGAACAAATAAAACAAATACACACCAACCTTGTTCTTTTTGCAACGTACACCAACCTAGCAAGGCATCAACCTTCTCGCCATCAACTACGACTCCGTGGCTCCGTCCCACCAAAGTTGTCTCAACTTTGTAAAAAAAAATACATCTATCCATCTAAATTTTAACAAAGGTGAGACACTTTTGGTGGGACCGAGGGAGTACAAAAAAACTTCACTACTCCATGCTAGTATCGGCCACTAATTCAAATTTCAACTGAAGGCGTGCTATTTTATGGTCCTGAAAATTGCCAAAAAAAAAATACAACCCAAAAATGCAACAGATCCATGTTAAGGGGGTACACCCTACGCAATATACATTAAGAAACTTTGAAACTTCAGCGACCTTGTAAGAATGCCCATGACAGTGCAGTTTTGCCAAATTAGGAAGAGACGAAATATGAATTCAACCAAAGAAATCTAAACGAATCCTTAGACAATAGCATAGTTAACACGTTCAGAAAAAAATGATGACTCCAAAAGAACAACATTAGCTAGAAATAGTCCATTTTAGTTTGAATTTGCAGTCACATACATAACTAGTAGTACTGCCAAAATACTATAATACTCCGAGCTGCATTCTAGCACTCCAACTAGCTAGTAATAGTTCTGGAGTAGTAGTACTACTACTATACAAGTCCAAAATACATCCGAACGAACCCTACTTCGAACTAAACTACTCCCTCCGATCTTCAAGTAACTACATTGCAGTATGACTAAACGAAGATTATTGTATAACCTTCTTGTTGATGCAAACGCAGATAGGCAACACACGCTGCCCTCCATTGCAGCCGCGTAACGGGCGGCACCGCCAGAAAGAAGTGAGCTGCTGCAACATGATCGAGCTAGGCGTCGGGGAGCTCGTCGGCTCGATTACCGCCATCAAGGTGTCCGTCGAGAGGTCCTTTGGTCCCAGCCGTCGCCGGCGCCGGCGGACCAATCACCAACAGCTGCGCCTTGTACATCGGAAACAAGCACGCGGCCGACTGATGCACACACGGGACACAATGGTGGTCGGGCCGAGCGCTCCAACGGTGATGGCGAACACGCTACCGTCTTCTTCCCCACTGCCGATGAACAGGTGTCCCCGCGGTTGTACCGGAACACGAACTATGCACCGGCGGGTATGCCATGCGGAACGTAAACACCGGGATGGAGTGGGATGCTTGGAGGTGTACCAGGGAGCTCCCGCGGCGGGCCGGTGAAGCTGCAGCCGGTATTGATGGCCTCTGTGCAGCCGCACGGACCATGCGGGCACGCGATATAGTGCTTGTAGGACTCCGTGGAGGCGACCAAGCTCTGGCAGCCGACGCACTTGACCATTGCCCCAGATCGATTCGACGGCGGCAATCTTGGCCCAGATCGATTCGACGGCGGCAACCACGCCGGCTGCTCGCACTTCTTGCACGGGTTCGGCGCAAGCTCGCCGACGCAGCGCCGACAGCCCATATGACCGCCCTTGCACTGCACGGAACAACGTACGTGGCATCAGTTGTCATTGACATTTCTCACAGGTGAACCTAAGAATGAAATCGGAAGGGAGCGACCTTGGATATGGGGGGTTTGAAGGGCAGCAGGCAGAGGGGGCACAAGAAGAGGGCCTCCTCCATCTTCGAGAAGAGTGATCGGGAAAACGAGAACGGGATGGGTTCTTTTTTATACATGCCTTGGAGTGGAGTATGGATACTACTACTTATAGGAAGAACTTCCTTGCTAAGAATCGGCGTCGGCCGTACGCAAGCATAGATGCACCGGCGGCTCTGCAGTTTGTCAAAATAAAAGGACAGAGCTGCGGTGACTTGAAAGTCTCCAATTCTCATTGTGACTTGGTGCCACCATCTACCAACCATTTGAGATCCAACGTTCCAAACTAATCTCTTATTTCGAACCTAAAAACAAAAATTATGAAAAAATCCAGTAAAATGTAGATGCCTTGTTCTAAAATCTGTGAATATTTCATCCCACTCGGACGATTAGCTTGTGATTAAAGAGCTTTTTACGTATACGAGCACTAGTTTAAACTAAATACTCCCTCTGATTCATATTAATTGACTTCAATATGGATGTATCTAGAACTAAAATGTGTCTAGTACATCCATATTAGAGTCAATTAATATGAACCGGAGGGAGTATATATTTGCTCACAAACCTTTGATTCAAATCGAATGAAACTTCACCAAAATATAAATCGAAATATGCACGATTAACTGGAAGTTCTTGAAATATTTCTGAGCAATTATAATAATTATTTAGTTTAAATTCTAAGTCGATCGCATACATTGGATCTGAGATGGATGGTGGATGGTGGCACCAAGTCACTGTGAAACTTGGAAGTATCAAGTCAGTGAAGCTCTATCCCAAAATAAAAGCTTCGTGAAGGGGGCAGTTTGGTTCAAAAAAGAAGACAGTGCCAAGCAGTTGTCAAACAATACCCATATAGTCAAATGTACTCCCTCTGATTCAAATGAATTGACTCAACTTTGTCTAGATATATGGATGTATCAAGTCACTGAAGCTAAAATAAAAGCTTCATGAAGGGGGAAGTTTGGTTCGAAAAAAAATACAGTGCCAAGCAGCTGTCAAATAGTACCATAACGTCAAATGTACTCCCTCCGATTCAAACGAAATGACTCAACTTTGTATTTTGCATGTTAAAGGTTTTTCGTAAAACTTGGCCAATCTTAACATAGTTTGCCTTTCTAAAAAAAGATATAAGCCCTAAGGCTCCTTTGATTCATAGGATGGGAAAACCATAGAAATATGGAAAACATAGGATTGAGATTTAATGGCTAGTTGAATCATATAGGAAGATGAGTTGTGTTTGATTGTGCCAAAGGAAATTTTCCATGAGGTATGACCTAATGTTTTATTCTTATAGGATTTGCCTTTGCAAGATTCCTATAGGATATGTTCCTATGAATCAAACAACTAGTGTGGGGAAAATTCACATGTGATCTAAATCCTACATAATTCCTATACAAATCCTATATATGAATTTTAGTTGTTAGGTCACTTAAAATGACTTCACTTGAAGAGTTACATTTTTGTTTTTTCTGAATTAGTAGTGATGCCTAACCATATATATACCTAAACCAAGAGAATCAGCATAAACTTATGTATATTAATAGTAAGCGCATATATGAATGTTTTTTATCTACAAACCCAGGGTCATATATATGTACATAGAAACATGCATATATACTAGTTTTTGTACCTTGGTGTGTTCCTCTTTTGGGCTATCTCTTTTTTGTTCACCGATTCACAACCAACGCCCTAGATTAATTTGGCACTTAAAAAATAACATTTTGTTTTTGGCGCACTAACACAAATAGTAGTAGCACGGTCAACACTGTAGAGAAGTACAAAATAAATGTGTGTGGGAAAAAATGACTTAAAGTGACCATTACATTGAGAAAAAGGGTAGAACCAAGCATTGCACGGGGAAAAAGCGATTGTAGTGCCCGAGAAGAAAAAAACAAGTTGGGTTATACTCCCTCCATCCTGAAATAATGGGTGTAGAGTTAAAATTTGTCCATAAAAGAGTGTACTTCTCGTTTTGCAATGCACTTCAAAATTTGTCCACAAAAGAGTGGTAGTAAAAAATATTTCTTTCTCATCACGAGGGATATAGTTTCTTCACGACTAGTACGTACTACCTCCATCACAAAGCTTAAGTCTTTTTTTAAGAGTCAAAGCAAGTAAAGGTTGACGAAAATTTAGAACAATCTATCAACTAATATAATATTTTGTAGATACCATACCAAAAAAAAATCGTTGTCTATGTATTGATATTAATTTTGTATTTTGCATGATAATGATTTTTGGTAAAATCTTAGTTTACCTTGACATAGTTTGAGCTTCTAAAAATAATATAAGCCTTACGCTTTGGGATGGAGGTAGTAGTATTTAGCATAATATGGTTTTCTTATTTACTACATGCATTTAGATCATTGGAGGTGGAAAAGTTGAAGAGGAAAGTGATGGTCGATGACAGTTTCCCAATGTAATAATAAAATCCTTAATATGCCTTGAAAACCCACACGTACGCTCTTTCTAGGACAGAGAGCGGTATGAGGTAATGCACCCACGTGTTTGTCATCTGCCGGTTCGTGCTATGTCTCCCAAATCTTGAAATATCATCAGTTATCCATTTCACGTCCACACTTCTCCCTCTCTCCACGGACTAGGAAAAAACCCTCTCTTCACTTCCCCTTCCCATTCCACCGATGGAGAGCCCAACCGACGCCGTCAACGCAGCGAAAGCGAAAGCCGCGCGGCTGGCCTTAGCCGCAGAGGAGGCGTGCAGAGCCGCGACCGCAGCACGCATGGCCGCAACGGCGGCGATCATTGCCGCAGCGGATGCCAAAGGCAGCGGAGGCCATTGCCGAAGGTCGGGCCATCGGTCGCTCATCGGCATCTGATGCTGTTGGTAGATGGGTCCACTCTCTTGGGAAGCATCCCCTAGATGACGAGGAGGAGGTTGAACTCATCTTTGAACCGCCGCCGCCGACCTTCGACGAGAATATCGTCGACGAGGGGAGGAAGTATGTTCCGATTCACCTCTCTCCCTTATTCAACATAGCCATGTATCGATTTGCGCTATGGTCTCTCCCTCTTTTTGCGCTATAGCGTTTTGAATTAGCGTCGAGAATCTTTTTAGATTCATATTCAGTATTAGTTGCAAGCTGCTACATATTTGCTTCACATCCGATTCACCTCTCTCCCTTATTTAACATAGCCCCGTATCGATTTGCTCTATGGTCTCTCCCTCTTTTTTGCGCTATAGGGTTTTGAATTAGCGTCGAGAATCTTTTTAGATTCATATTCATTATTAGTTGCAAGCTGCTACATATTTGCTTCACCTGTTTATTTGGCATGTATCAGGTTGCTACTGATGAGGTTGACAGCGATGTCGAGTCGCGTCATAGGAAGGCCAGGGCCACTCTCAACAAGCTTAAGGCGGGGAAGTTCGACAAGTATTGGAGTGAACCCTGGACTGGTGCCGGGAACAGCTGCCCCTTCTGCACAAAGAGCATAAAGGTTGACTTTCGAAGCGTCTGCGGCATGCAGAAGCCGGTGGGTCCGGCTGTCTCAAAGTTGGGGAAGCTGTTAACCGATCCGGCTTCATAGCCAACCACATGGCCTATGGGCTATTCCTAAGGAAGAAATTGAACCAAGCTATCGAGACCGGTCGTGTGCCTCCTCCCAAGCCCAAGCCACCAAAGATTAAAGGTATGGGCAGCAAGAAGCGAGAAGAAGCGGGACCGGGAAGAAGATGGTAAATATACTCCGTAAGCTGTTGTGCATGTTTGTCTCTCCTCTTTGCTTCAAAAGCAGCATCTTTTGTTGAACTCTGTTTATGTTTGCTTGCTCAGCAGCGTTTGTGGTGAACCTATTAGCTTAATTAGGGGTTGTTGAACTATGTTTGTGTTGAACCTTGCTTAATTAGGTTGTGTTGAACTCTGTTTGTGTTGGCGTGGGAAGGGGGGCATGATGCTACCCTGAATTTGCGGGACCCCCAAAAAACTTGCAAATACGAGTGATGCATCCAAAAGGAACAAACTTTTACATGGTAGACCCCGATCTGAAAGCAAGAAATGCGATCGGGTCCTTAACAGCCACCGCCGGATTGATCGGGTATTTTGCCTGCCTACCGCATGTGACTTGTGCTCAGGAAGTTTGGGACCTCACGCATGGGCACCACACGTAAGTGACAGAGCTGTTGGTGTAAAAACTCGAGTGATTATTATACTGCATTAGTACAAAGTTTCCTATGGATTCAAGGGTTGGAAAGCCAAGTTAACTCATTTTCATGACTAAGAAGGAGCCAGGCTTACTTTTTCATTTTCATGTTTTAACTTGTTTAAATCTTGGTCAAACAAAGGATCTGACCAGGATTCAAGTGGGCATAAAAATTCAAAAAAGAAATCAAAAAAAAACCAAAGCACATAAGCTTCTTATGTCATATAGTAAGCATTACAGTTGATCAACGAAGTCTAGACATATTCAAACCAGAAAAATATTGTATATACCCCCTAACCCTAAACTCTGTCTTATGAAGTCAAGCATGAAGAAAAGTGGTTTTGGGTTTCAAACATTGGAAATTGAAAAAACTCCCAAAAGCTTCATTTTGGAGTGACTAAGAAGAATCCAGGCTTTCATTTTCATGTTTTAAATTGGTTTAAATCTTGGTCAAACCTAGGATTTGACCAAGATTCAAATGGACATAACAAATTCAAAAAAATCAAAACCAAACACATAGTCTTTTGATGTCATATAGTAAGCATTCAAGTTGATAAACAAAGTCTAGACATATTTAAACAAGAAAAATCATGTATATACTTGGCCCCTAACCCTAAACTCTGTCTTATGAAGTCAAGCATTAAGAGGAGTGGTTTTGGGTTTCAAACATGGAAATTTAAAAAACCTCCCAAAAGCTTCATTTTGGAGTGACTAAGAAGAATCCAGGCTTACTTTTCATTTTCATGTTTTAAACTGGTTTAAATCTTGGTCAAACCTAGGATTTGACCAAGATTCAAATGGGCATAACAAATTCAAAAAAAAACTAAACACATAGTCTTTTGATGTCACATAATAAGCATTCAAGTTGATAAACAAGGTCTAGACATATTCAAACCAGAAAAATCATGTATCTACCCCCTACCCCTAAACTTTGTCTTATGAAGTAAAGCACGGAGAGATATCATTTTGGGTTTCGAACATGGAAAATTTAAAAAACCTCCCAAAAGCTTCATTTTGGAGTGAATAAGAAGGATCCACACTTACTTTTCATTTTCATGTTTTAAACTTGTTTAAATATTGGTCAAACCTGCAAGGATTTGACCAAGATTCAAATGGGCATAAAAATTCAAAAAAAAAAAACGAAAACCACTTCTCTTCGTCCTTGACTTCATTAGACAGAGTTTAGGGTTGGGGTATATACATGATTTTTAATGTTTAAATATGTATAGACTCTCTTGATCAACATGAATGCTTACTATAACTTAAGAAGCTTAATTATGTGCTTTGGTTTTTCATTTTTTGAATTCTTTATTGAATTTTTATGCCTATTTGAATCTTGGTCAAATCCTAGGTTTGACCAAGAATTAAACAAGTCAGTAACATGAAAATGAAAAAGTAAGCCTGGATCCTTCTTATTCACTCGAAAAATGAAGCTTTTGGGAGGGTTTTTGAATTTTCCATGTTTGAAACCCAAAACCATTCCTCTTATATGCTTGACTTCATATATATCACAGAGTTTAGCCTTAGGGGGTATATACATGATTTTTCTAGTTTGAATATGTCTAAACCTTGTTTATCAACTTGAAATGCTTACTATAAACTCTGTGATATATATGAAGAGAAGTGGTTTTTGGTTTCAAGCATGGAAATTTCAAAAACCTCCCCAAACTTCATTTTAGAGTGACTAAGAAGGATACAAGCTTGCCTTTTCATTTTCATGTTTTAAACTTGTTTAAATTATCTTGGTCAAATCTAGGATTTGACAAGATTCAAATGGGCAAACATATGATAAGTGATGCAAATATCATTTCTAAGTGCGGGCAAACCAGAGATATGTGGTTTTTGGTTTCAAACATATTCAAACGAGAGAAATCATGTATCTACCCCCTAACACTAAAATCTGTCTCATGAAGTCAAGCGCATGCATGAAGATATGTGGTTTTTGGTTTCAAACATGGAAATTTCAAAAACCCTCCCAAGAGCTAGCTTCATTTCGAAGTGATTAATTAAGAAGCATACATGCATGCTTACTTTTTCATATTCATGTTTTAAACTTATTCAAATCTTGGTGAAACCTAGGATTTGACCAAGATTCAAATGGGTATAAAAATTAAAAAAAAAACAAAAAAGGTCTTCTTATGTTATATAGTAGGCATTCAATTAAGTTGATAAACAAGTTCTAGACATATTCAAACAAGAAAAATCATGCATGTATCTACCCCTAACCCTAAACTTTGTTTCATGAAGTCAAGCATGAAGATATGTGGTTTTTGGTTTCGAACATGGAAATTCAAAAACCCTCCCAAGAGCTTCATTTTGAAGTGACTAAGAAGCATACATGCTTACTTTTTCATATTCATGTTTTTAACTTATTCAAATCTTGGTGGAACCAAGGATTTGACAAAGATTCAAATGGGTATAAAAATTCAAAAAAAACAAGGTCTTCTCTTATTTTATATATAGTAAGCATTCAATTAATTTGATAAACAAGGTCTACACATATTCAAACCAGGAAAATCATGTATCTACCACCTAACCCTAAACTCTGTCTTATGAAGTCAAGCATGCATGAAGAGAAGTGGTTTTTGGTTTCAAGCATGGAAATTTCCATGTTTGAAACCCAAAACCACTTCTCTTCATATGCTTGACTTCATATGACAGAGTTTAGCGTTAGGGGGTAGATACATGATTTTTTGGTTTGAATATGTCCAAACCTTGTTTATCAACTTGAATGTGTAATATATATATGACATAAGAAGACTGCATGCTTTGGTTTTTCATTTTTTTCATTTTTTTGAAATTTTAAGCCCATCTGATTCTTTGTCAAATAATAGGTTTGACCAAGATTTAAACATGTTTAAAACATGAAAATGAAAAAGGTAAGCCTCCATCCTTCTTAGTCACTCCAAAATGAAGCTTTTTGGAGGGTTTTTGAAAATTCCATGTTTGAAACCCAAAACGACTTCTCTTCGTGCTTGACTTGATAAGACAGAGTTTTGGGTTAGGGGTAGATACATGATTTTTCCGGTTTTGAAATTTTAAGCCCATCTGATTCTTTGTCAAATAATAGGTTTGACCAAGATTTAAACATGTTTAAAACATGAAAATGAAAAAGGTAAGCCTCCATCCTTCTTAGTCACTCTAAAATGAAGCTTTTTGGAGGGTTTTTGAAAATTCCATGTTTGAAACCCAAAACGACTTCTCTTCGTGCTTGACTTGATAAGACAGAGTTTTGGGTTAGGGGTAGATACATGATTTTTCCGGTTTGAATATGTCTAGACCTTGTTTACTGTTTAAATTATCTTGGTCAAATCTTGGAAATTTCAAAAACCTCCAAAAACTTCATTTTAGAGTGACTGAGAAGTTAGCATTAAAGTTGATAAACAAGGTTTAGACATATTCAAACCAGACAAATCATGTATCTACCCCTAACCCTAAACTCGGTCTTATGAAGTCTAGCATGAAGAGAATCGTTTTGAGTTTCAAACGTTTAAGCCAAAAGCCCCATTTCAAATATTTCAAACTTATTCAAAGTTGGTTCAAATTTGAAAGACATACAAGTTATAGCACACATAGTGCATACATTTTCACACATACTGCACTAGATGCTAACCCTATAGTTTGAGGCCACTTGGATGAGGTCGAAAAAGTTCTTGGATTAGAATCGTGTTGTTCGAACCCCGTAGTTGGATTTTTTTGAACCTTGATCTGTAGTACAGGGCAAAACCCTAGTTTAACCTATTTAATTATAGATTCGTATATCGATTTTTCTACCTTTTTATTATTACTATGCTGCAGATGTGCGTTTGCCCGTCGAGTGAAACTCGGAGGAAGAGGGATCACTCGGAAGGAGAGAAAAAAGGCAGAGCATTATGGTGTCTTCCCTTTTTCGGGTGATGATGATGTTGACTGTTGTGCAGGGTTTGTCAGTGCGCAGGAGGTGCGAGCGAGGCCGAGAATGAGAGAGATTTGTTTTTTTTTGTGAGAGGGACAACCGAAGGATCCAGAAGGACCCACAGACTTCCAATACGCATCCTGATGCGTCTTCTCTTGACAAAGAAGATGGCTGGGAGTTGGCGTACCTATTGCACGTGACTTGTGCTCACTCAAGTGTGGGACCTCACGCGTGGGCACCACACGTAAGTGACAGACCTGTTGGTGTAAAAACTCGGTTGATTATAATAGTGCATTAGAACAAAGTTTCCTATGGATTCAAGGGTAGGAAATCCAAGTTAACTCATTTACATGACATTATTTTTTCCATGAAGCAAAGTTAACACTATCAATTGGTACATTTTGGAGTGACTAAGAAGGATCAATGCTTACTTATTCGTTTAATTTCACGTGTTAAACTTGTCTAAATCTTGTTCAAACCTAGGATTTGACCAAGATTCAAATGGGCAGAAAAATAATTAAAAAACAGAAAAATGAAAAACCAAATCACATAGTCTTCTTATGTCATATAGTAAGCATTCAAGTTGATAAACAAGGTCTAGACATATTCAAACCAGACAAATCATGTATCTATACCCCTAACCCCTAAACTCTGTCTTATGAAGTCAAGCGTGTGAAGAGAAGTGGTTTTGGGTTTCAAACATCGAAATTTCAAAAACCTCCCAAAAGCTTCATTTTAGAGTGACTAAGAAGGATACATGCTTCCCTTTACATTTTCATGTTTTAAACTTGTTTAAATTATCTTGGTCAAACCTAGGATTTGACGAAGATACAAATGGGTGGGCACAAAATTCAAAAAAATCAGAAAAATGAAAAACCAAATCACATAGTCTTCTTATGTCATATCGTAAGCAATCAAGTTGATAAACAAGGTCTAGATATATCCAAACCAGACAAATCATGTATCTACCCCCTGTCGATCTTATGAAGTCTAGCATGAAGGGAAGTCGTTTTGGGTTTCAAACATTGAAATTTAAAGAACATCCCAAAAGCTTCATTTTAGAGTGACTAAGAAGGATACAGACTTCCCTTTTCATTTTCATGTTTTAAATTTGTTTAAATCTTGGTCAAACCAAGGATTTGACCAAGATTCAAATGGCCCTAAAAATTCAGAAAAAAATGAAAAGAATGAAAAACCAAAGCACATAACATTCTTATGTCATATGTATAGTAAGCATTCAAGTTGATATACAAGGTCTAGACATATATATTCAAACCTAGGATTTGACTAAGATTCAAATGGGCATAACAAATTCAAAAAACAAAAACCAAACACATAGTCTTCTGATGTCATATAGCAAGCATTCAAGTTGATAAACAAACTTGTTTAAATCATGGTCAAACCTAGGATTTGACCAAGATTCAAATGGGCATAATTTTAAAAAAAATGTAAAATCAAGGCACATAGTCTTCTTATGTCATATAGTAAGCATTCAATTAAGTTGATAAACAAGGTCTAGACATATCAAACCAGAAAATTCATGTGTCTAGCTACCCCTAACCCTAAACTCTGCACGAAGAGAAGTGGTTTTGGGTTTCAAACATGGATATTCTAAAAACCCTCCCAAAAACCTTCATTTTGGAGTTAATAAGAAGGATCAAGGCTTACTTTTTCATTTTCATGTTTTAATCTTTTTTAAATCTTTGTCAAACCTAGGTTTTGACCAATATTCAAAAGGGCATAATTTTAAAAAAATGAAATATCAAGGCACATAGTCTTCTTATGTCATATAGTAAGCATTCAATTAAGTTGATAAACAAGCTCTAGACATATTCAAACCAGAAAAATCATGATGTATCTACCCCCTATATATCCCTAAACCCTAACTTATGAAGTCAAGCACGAAGAGAAGTGGTTTTTGGTTTAAATCATGGAAATTTCAAAAACCCTCCCAAGAGCTTCATTTTGGAGTGACTAATTAAGAAGCATACATGCTTACCTTTTCATATTCATGTTTTAAACTTGTTCAAATCTAGGTCAACAAACCTAGGATTTGAGGAAGAATCAAATGGGTATAAAAAATTTAAAAACAAGCTCTAGATAAGCTCAAGTTGAAAAACAAGTTCTAGACATATTCCAACCAGAAAAATCATGTATGTACCCCCTATATATATATCCCTAAACCCTGACTTATGAAGTCAATCATGAAGAGAAGTGGTTTTTGGTTTCAATCATGGAAATTTGAAAAACCCTCCCAAGAGCTTCATTTTGGAGTGGCTAAGAAGGATAGATACTTAATTTTTCATATTTATGTTTTAAACTAGTTTAAATCATGGTCAAACCTAGGATTTGACCAAGATTCAAATGGGCATAAAAATTCAAAATAAATGAAAATAAATAAAAAACCAAGGCACGTAGTCTTCTTATGTCATATAGTAAGCATTCAATTAAGTTGATAAACAAGGTCTAGACATATTCAAACCAGAAACATCATGTATCTAGCTACCCTAGCCCTAAACTCTGTCTTATGAAGTCAAGCATGCATGAAGAGAAGTCGTGGTTTTTGGTTTCAAACATGGAAATTTTAAAAACCCTACCAAGATCTACATTTTGGAGTGACTAAGAAGGATATATGCTTAATTTTTCCTATTCATGTTTTATTAAACTTGTTTAAATCATGGTCAAACCTAGGATTTGACCAAGATTCAAATGGGCATAAAAATTCAAAAAAAAACAAAAAAATGGAAAATCAAGGCACATAGTCTTCTTATGTCACATTAGTAAGCATTCAATTAAGTTGATAAACAAGGTCTAGATATATTCAAACCAGAGAAATCATGTATCTACCCCCTAACCCTAAACTCTATCTCATGAAGTCAAGCATGAAGATATGTGGTTTTTGGTTTAAAACCTGGAAATTTCAAAAACCCTCCCAAGAGCTTCATTTTGGAGTGACTAAGAAGGATATATGCTTAATTTTTCATATTCATGTTTTCAACTTGTTTAAATCATGGTCAAACTTAGGATTTGACCAAGATTCAAATGGGCATAAAATTAAAAAAACAATAAAATGAAAAACCAATGCACATAGTCTTCTTATGTCATATATATAGTAAGCATTCAATTAAGTTGATAACAAGGTCTAGACATATTCAAACGAGAAAAATCATGTATCAAGCTACCCCTAGCTAACCCCAAACTCTGTCTTATGAAGTCAAGCATGAAGAGAAGTACGTGGTTTTTTGGTTTCAAACATGGAAATTTCAAAAACCCTCTCAAGAGCTTCATTTTGGAGTGACTACGAAGGATACATGCTTAATTTTCATATTCATGTTTTAAACTTGTTTAAATCATGGTCAAACCTAGGATTTGACCAAGATTCAAATGGGCATAATTTAAAAAAATGTAAAATCAAGGCACATAGTCTTCTTATGTCATATAGTAAGCATTCAATTAAGTTGATAAACAAGGTCTAGACATATCAAACCAGAAAAATCATGTATCTACCCCTATATATCCCCAAACTCTGTCTTTATGAAGTCAAGCATGAAGAGAAGTGGTTTTTTGGTTTCAAGCATGGAAATTTCAAAAACCTCCCCAAACTTCATTTTAGAGTGACTAAGAAGGATACAAGCTTGCCTTTTCATTTTCATGTTTTAAACTTGTTTAAATTATCTTGGTCAAATCTAGGATTTGACAAGATTCAAATGGGCAAACATATGATAAGTGATGCAAATATCATTTCTAAGTGCGGGCAAACCAGAGATATGTGGTTTTTGGTTTCAAACATATTCAAACGAGAGAAATCATGTATCTACCCCCTAACACTAAACTCTGTCTCATGAAGTCAAGCGCATGCATGAAGATATGTGGTTTTTGGTTTCAAACATGGAAATTTCAAAAACCCTCCCAAGAGCTTCATTTCGAAGTGATTAATTAAGAAGCATACATGCATGCTTACTTTTTCATATTCATGTTTTAAACTTATTCAAATCTTGGTGAAACCTAGGATTTGACCAAGATTCAAATGGGTATAAAAATTTAAAAAATACAAAAAAGGTCTTCTTATGTTATATAGTAGGCATTCAATTAAGTTGATAAACAAGTTCTAGACATATTCAAACAAGAAAAATCATGCATGTATCTACCCATAACCCTAAACTTTGTTTCATGAAGTCAAGCATGAAGATATGTGGTTTTTGGTTTCGAACATGGAAATTCAAAAACCCTCCCAAGAGCTTCATTTTGAAGTGACTAAGAAGCATACATGCTTACTTTTTCATATTCATGTTTTTAACTTATTCAAATCTTGGTGGAACCAAGGATTTGACAAAGATTCGAATGGGTATAAAAATTCAAAAAAAACAAGGTCTTCTCTTATGTTATATAGTAAGCATTCAATTAATTTGATAAACAAGGTCTAAACATATTCAAACCAGGAAAATCATGTATCTACCACCTAACCCTAAACTCTGTCTTATGAAGTCAAGCATGCATGAAGAGAAGTGGTTTTTGGTTTCAAGCATGGAAATTTCCATGTTTGAAACCCGAAACCACTTCTCTTCATATGCTTGACTTCATATGACAGAGTTTAGCGTTAGGGGGTAGATACATGATTTTTTTGTTTGAATATGTCCAGACCTTGTTTATCAACTTAAATGCTAACTATATGACATCAGAATGGGCATAAAAATTTAAAAAAATTTAAAATGTAAAACCAAAATTTAATTGGGAGGAAAGGGTACATGAATTACAATTAAAAAACAAGGTAACTTAAATACTTGGATGCCCCAAGATGTGTGGAAGCCCAAAACAATGGCAAAACATATCATGTGCGCATGCTGCATCCAATTCAAGTAGAACACATAGTAGGCACCAATAGTTTGACCTAAATTTGAAATCAAAGAGAAGGTGGTTAGAAAAAATCAAAATTGGCAAAGCAAAGCATGAAATCAAAAAATTGTGATGCACTCTAGCTATGAAAATTATCAAACAATGCAAACCAAAATGATTTTTTAGAGGAATACTAGTTCAACTTATTTAATTTTTTATTTGTAGGCCAAAATCAAACCCGTAGTTGGATTTTTTTCAACTTGATCTGTAGTACTGGGGAAAACCCTAGTTTATAACCTATTTAATAATAGATTCGTAGTCGATTCTTTTACTTTTTTATTATTACTATGCAACACATGTGTGTTTGCCCGTCGAGTGAAACTCGGAGGAAGAAGGGATCACTCGGAAGGAGAGAAGAAGGGAGAGAATTATGGTGTCTCCCCTTTTTCGGGTGATGATGTTGACTTTTGTGCAGGGTTTGTCAGTGAGCAGGAGCGAGCGAGCGAGCGAGCGAGTCGAGCGAGGCCGAGAATGAGAGAGATTTGTTTTTTTTTGTGAGAGGGACAACCGAAGGATCCAGAAGGACCCACAGACTTCCAATACGCATCCTGATGCGTCTTCTCTTGACAAAGAAGATGGCTGGGAGTTGGCGTACCTATTGCACGTGACTTGTGCTCACTCAAGTGTGGGACCTCACGCGTGGGCACCACACGTAAGTGACAGACCTGTTGGTGTAAAAACTCGGTTGATTATTATAGTGCATTAGAACAAAGTTTCCTATGGATTCAAGGGTAAGAAATCCAAGTTAACTCATTTACATGACATTATTTTTTCCATGAAGCAAAGTTAACACTATCAATTGGTACATTTTGGAGTGACTAAGAAGGATCAATGCTTACTTATTCGTTTAATTTCACGTGTTAAACTTGTCTAAATCTTGTTCAAACCTAGGATTTGACCAAGATTCAAATGGGCAGAAAAATAATTAAAAAACAGAAAAATGAAAAACCAAATCACATAGTAAGCATTCAAGTTGATAAACAAGGTCTAGACATATTCAAACCAGACAAATCATGTATCTATACCCCTAAACTCTGTCTTATGAAGTCAAGCATGTGAAGAGAAGTGGTTTTGGGTTTGGGGGTATATATACATGATTTTTATTGTTTAAATATATATAGACTTTGTTGATCAACATGAATGCTTAATTACTATATGACATAAGAAGTTTATGTGCTTTGGTGTTTCATTTTTTTGATTTCTTTTTTGAATTTTTATGCCCATTTGAATCTTGGTCAAATCCTAGGTTTGACAAAGATTTAAACAAGTTTGAAACATGAAAATGAAAAAGTAAGCTTGGATCCTTCTTAGTCACTCCAAAATGAAGCTTTTGGGTGGGTTTTTGAAATTTCCATGTTTGAAACCCAAAACCACTTCTTCTCTTCATGCTTGACTTCATAAGACAACGTTTAGGGTTAGGGGGTAGATACATGATTTTTCTGGTTTGAATATGTCTAGACTTCGTTGATCAACTTGAATGCTTAGTATATTACATAAGAAGACTATGTGGTTTGGTTTTTGATTTTCTTGATTTTGTTTGATTTTTTATGACCATTTGAATCTTGGTCAAATCCTAGGTTTGACCAAGATTTAAACAAGTTTAAAACATGAAAATGAAAAAGTAAGCATGGATCCTTCTTAGTCATGACAATGAGTTAACTTGGCTTTACTACCCTTGATGAATCCATAGGAAACTTTTTGTACTAATGCAGTATAATATTCTGGTTTGAATATGTCTAGACCTTGTTTATCAACTTAATTTGAAAGACATACAAGTTATAGCACACATAGTGCATACATTTTCACACATACTGCACTAGATGCTAACCCTATAGTTTGAGGCCATTTGGATGAGGTCGAAAAAATTCTTGGATTAGAATCGTGTTGTTCGAACCCCGTAGTTGGATTTTTTTGAACCCTTGATCTTTAGAACTGGGCAAAACCCAAGTTTAACCATGCAAGATTCAAATGGCCCTAAAAATTCAGAAAAAATCAAAAGAATGAAAAACCAAAGCACATATATAGCATTCTTATGTCATATGTATAGTAAGCATGCATTCAAGTTGATAAACAAGGTCTAGACATATATATTCAAACCAGAAAAATCATGTATATATCTACCCCTAAAACTCTAATTAAACTATGTCTTATGAAGTCAATCATGTAGAGAAGTGGTTTTGGGTTTCAAATATGGAAATTTCAAGAACCTCCCAAAAGCATCATTTTAGAGTGACTAAGAAGGATCCAGGCTTATCTTTTCATTTCATGTTTTAAACTTGTTTAAATCCTGGTCAAACCTAGGATTTGACCAAGATTTATGGGCATAAAATTCAAAAAAATCAGAAAAATAAAAAACCAAAGCACATAAGCATATTCAAGTTGATAAACAAGGTTTGGACATATTCAACCCATACACAAATCATGTATCTACCCCTAACCCTAAACTCTGTCTTATGAAGTCAAGCATGAAGAGAAGTGGTTTCGGGTTTCAAACATGGAAATATCAAAAACCTCCCAAAAACTTCATTTTAGAGTGACTGAGAAGGTTACATGCTTCCCTTTTCATTTTCATGTTTTAAACTTGTTTAAATCTTGGTCAAACCTAGAATTTGACAAGATTCAAATGGGCATCAAAATTCAAAAAAATCAGAAAAAGAAAAACCAAAGCAATAGTTTTCTTATGTCATATAGTAAGCATTAAAGTTGATAAACAAGGTCTAGACATATTCAACCAGACAAATCATGTATCTATACCCCTAACACCCTAAACTCTGTCTTATGAAGTCAAGCATGTGAAGAGAAGTGGTTTTGGGTTTCAAACATCGAAATTTCAAAAACCTCCCAAAAGCTTCATTTTAGAGTGACTAAGAAGGATACATGCTTCCCTTTTCATTTTCATGTTTTAAACTTGTTTAAATTATCTTGGTCAAACCTAGGATTCGACATGATTCAAATGGGCATCAAAATAAAAAAAACAGAAAAAGGAAAAACCAAAGCAATAGTTTTCTTATATATGTCATATAGTAAGCATTAAAGTTGATAAACAAGGTCTAGATATATCCAAACCAGACAAATCATGTATCTACCCCCGGCCTGTCGATCTTATGAAGCTAGTCTACTAGCATGTGAAGGGAACTCGTTTCGGTTTCAAACATAGAAATTACAAGAACATCCCAAAAGCTTCTCCATTTTAGAGTGACTACGAAGGATACTGACTTCCCTTTTCATTTTCATGTTTTAAACTTGTTTAAATCTTGGTCAAACCAAGGATTTGACCAAGATTCAAATGGGCCTAAAAATTTAGAAAAAATCAAAAAGAGAATGAAAAACCAAAGCACATAGCATTCTTATGTCATATGTATAGTAAGCATTCAAGTTGATAAACAAGGTCTAGACATATTCAAACCAAAAAATCATGTATATATCTACCCCTAACCCTAAACTGATCTGTCGATCTTATGGAAGTCAATCATGAAGAGAAGTGGTTTTGGGTTTCAAACATGGAAATTTCAAGAACATCCCAAAAGCTTCATTTTACAGTGACTAAGAAGGATCCATGCTTACTTACTCGTTTTCACGTGTTAAACTTGTCTAAATCTTGGTGAAACCTAGGATTTGACCAAGATATGATTCAAATGCGCAGAAAATTAAAAAAGTCAGAAAAATTAAAAACCAAAGTACATAGTCTTCTTATGTCATATAGTAAGCATATTCAAGTTGATAAACAAGGTTTGGACATATTCAAACCATACAAATCATGTATCTATACCCCCTAACCCTAAACTTTTTCTTATGAAGTCAAGCATGAAGAGAAGTGGTTTTGGGTTTCAAAGATGGAAATTTCAAAAACCTCCAAAAACTTCATTTTAGAGTGACTGAGAAGTTAGCATTAAAGTTGATAAACAAGGTTTAGACATATTCAAACCAGACAAATCATGTATCTACCCCTAACCCTAAACTCGGTCTTATGAAGTCTAGCATGAAGAGAATCGTTTTGAGTTTCAAACGTTTAAGCCAAAAGCCCCATTTCAAATATTTCAAACTTATTCAAAGTTGGTTCAAATTTGAAAGACATACAAGTTATAGCACACATAGTGCATACATTTTCACACATACTGCACTAGATGCTAACCCTATAGTTTGAGGCCACTTTGATGAGGTCGAAAAAGTTCTTGGATTAGAATCGTGTTGTTCGAACCCCGTAGTTGGATTTTTTTGAACCTTGATCTGTAGTACAGGGCAAAACCCTAGTTTAACCTATTTAATTATAGATTCGTATATCGATGTTTCTACCTTTTTATTATTACTATGCTGCAGATGTGCGTTTGCCCGTCGAGTGAAACTCGGAGGAAGAGGGATCACTCGGAAGGAGAGAAAAAAGGCAGAGCATTATGGTGTCTTCCCTTTTTCGGGTGATGATGATGATGTTGACTGTTGTGCAGGGTTTGTCAGTGCGCAGGAGGTGCGAGCGAGCGAGCGAGCGAGTCGAGCGAGGCCGAGAATGAGAGAGATTTGTTTTTTTTTGTGAGAGGGACAACCGAAGGATCCAGAAGGACCCACAGACTTCCAATACGCATCCTGATGCGTCTTCTCTTGACAAAGAAGATGGCTGGGAGTTGGCGTACCTATTGCACGTGACTTGTGCTCACTCAAGTGTGGGACCTCACGCGTGGGCACCACACGTAAGTGACAGACCTGTTGGTGTAAAAACTCGGTTGATTATAATAGTGCATTAGAACAAAGTTTCCTATGGATTAAAGGGTAGGAAATCCAAGTTAACTCATTTACATGACATTATTTTTTCCATGAAGCAAAGTTAACACTATCAATTGGTACATTTTGGAGTGACTAAGAAGGATCAATGCTTACTTATTCGTTTAATTTCACGTGTTAAACTTGTCTAAATCTTGTTCAAACCTAGGATTTGACCAAGATTCAAATGGGCAGAAAAATAATTAAAAAACAGAAAAATGAAAAACCAAATCACATAGTCTTCTTATGTCATATAGTAAGCATTCAAGTTGATAAACAAGGTCTAGACATATTCAAACCAGACAAATCATGTATCTATACCCCTAACCCCTAAACTCTGTCTTATGAAGTCAAGCGTGTGAAGAGAAGTGGTTTTGGGTTTCAAACATCGAAATTTCAAAAACCTCCCAAAAGCTTCATTTTAGAGTGACTAAGAAGGATACATGCTTCCCTTTACATTTTCATGTTTTAAACTTGTTTAAATTATCTTGGTCAAACCTAGGATTTGACGAAGATACAAATGGGTGGGCACAAAATTCAAAAAAATCAGAAAAATGAAATACCAAATCACATAGTCTTCTTATGTCATATCGTAAGCAATCAAGTTGATAAACAAGGTCTAGATATATCCAAACCAGACAAATCATGTATCTACCCCCTGTCGATCTTATGAAGTCTAGCATGAAGGGAAGTCGTTTTGGGTTTCAAACATTGAAATTTAAAGAACATCCCAAAAGCTTCATTTTAGAGTGACTAAGAAGGATACAGACTTCCCTTTTCATTTTCATGTTTTAAATTTGTTTAAATCTTGGTCAAACCAAGGATTTGACCAAGATTCAAATGGCCCTAAAAATTCAGAAAAAAATGAAAAGAATGAAAAACCAAAGCACATAACATTCTTATGTCATATGTATAGTAAGCATTCAAGTTGATATACAAGGTCTAGACATATATATTCAAACCTAGGATTTGACTAAGATTCAAATGGGCATAACAAATTCAAAAAACAAAAACCAAACACATAGTCTTCTGATGTCATATAGCAAGCATTCAAGTTGATAAACAAACTTGTTTAAATCATGGTCAAACCTAGGATTTGACCAAGATTCAAATGGGCATAATTTTAAAAAAATGTAAAATCAAGGCACATAGTCTTCTTATGTCATATAGTAAGCATTCAATTAAGTTGATAAACAAGGTCTAGACATATCAAACCAGAAAATTCAGGTGTCTAGCTACCCCTAACCCTAAACTCTGCACGAAGAGAAGTGGTTTTGGGTTTCAAACATGGATATTTCAAAAACCCTCCCAAAAACCTTCATTTTGGAGTTAATAAGAAGGATCAAGGCTTACTTTTTCATTTTCATGTTTTAATCTTTTTTAAATCTTTGTCAAACCTAGGTTTTGACCAATATTCAAAAGGGCATAATTTTAAAAAAATGAAATATCAAGGCACATAGTCTTCTTATGTCATATAGTAAGCATTCAATTAAGTTGATAAACAAGCTCTAGACATATTCAAACCAGAAAAATCATGATGTATCTACCCCCTATATATCCCTAAACCCTAACTTATGAAGTCAAGCACGAAGAGAAGTGGTTTTTGGTTTAAATCATGGAAATTTCAAAAACCCTCCCAAGAGCTTCATTTTGGAGTGACTAATTAAGAAGCATGCATGCTTACCTTTTCATATTCATGTTTTAAACTTGTTCAAATCTAGGTCAACAAACCTAGGATTTGACGAAGAATCAAATGGGTATAAAAAATTTAAAAACAAGCTCTAGATAAGCTCAAGTTGAAAAACAAGTTCTAGACATATTCCAACCAGAAAAATCATGTATGTACCCCCTATATATATATCCCTAAACCCTGACTTATGAAGTCAAGCATGAAGAGAAGTGGTTTTTGGTTTCAATCATGGAAATTTCAAAAACCATCCCAAGAGCTTCATTTTGGAGTGGCTAAGAAGGAAAGATACTTAATTTTTCATATTTATGTTTTAAACTAGTTTAAATCATGGTCAAACCTAGGATTTGACCAAGATTCAAATGGGCATAAAAATTCAAAATAAATGAAAATAAATGAAAAACCAAGGCACGTAGTCTTCTTATGTCATATAGTAAGCATTCAATTAAGTTGATAAACAAGGTCTAGACATATTCAAACCAGAAACATCATGTATCTAGCTACCCTAGCCCTAAACTCTGTCTTATGAAGTCAAGCATGCATGAAGAGAAGTCGTGGTTTTTGGTTTCAAACATGGAAATTTTAAAAACCCTACCAAGATCTACATTTTGGAGTGACTAAGAAGGATATATGCTTAATTTTTCCTATTCATGTTTTATTAAACTTGTTTAAATCATGGTCAAACCTAGGATTTGACCAAGATTCAAATGGGCATAAAAATTCAAAAAAAACAAAAAAATGGAAAATCAAGGCACATAGTCTTCTTATGTCACATTAGTAAGCATTGAATTAAGTTGATAAACAAGGTCTAGATATATTCAAACCAGAGAAATCATGTATCTACCCCCTAACCCTAAACTCTATCTCATGAAGTCAAGCATGAAGATATGTGGTTTTTGGTTTAAAACATGGAAATTTCAAAAACCCTCCCAAGAGCTTCATTTTGGAGTGACTAAGAAGGATATATGCTTAATTTTTCATATTCATGTTTTCAACTTGTTTAAATCATGGTCAAACTTAGGATTTGACCAAGATTCAAATGGGCATAAAATTAAAAAAACAATAAAATGAAAAACCAATGCACATAGTCTTCTTATGTCATATATATAGTAAGCATTCAATTAAGTTGATAACAAGGTCTAGACATATTCAAACGAGAAAAATCATGTATCAAGCTACCCCTAGCTAACCCCAAACTCTGTCTTATGAAGTCAAGCATGAAGAGAAGTACGTGGTTTTTTGGTTTCAAACATGGAAATTTCAAAAACCCTCTCAAGAGCTTCATTTTGGAGTGACTACGAAGGATACATGCATAATTTTCATATTCATGTTTTAAACTTGTTTAAATCATGGTCAAACCTAGGATTTGACCAAGATTCAAATGGGCATAATTTAAAAAAATGTAAAATCAAGGCACATAGTCTTCTTATGTCATATAGTAAGCATTCAATTAAGTTGATAAACAAGGTCTAGACATATCAAACCAGAAAAATCATGTATCTACCCCTATATATCCCCAAACTCTGTCTTTATGAAGTCAAGCATGAAGGGAAGTGGTTTTTTGGTTTCAAGCATGGAAATTTCAAAAACCTCCCCAAACTTCATTTTAGAGTGACTAAGAAGGATACAAGCTTGCCTTTTCATTTTCATGTTTTAAACTTGTTTAAATTATCTTGGTCAAATCTAGGATTTGACAAGATTCAAATGGGCAAACATATGATAAGTGATGCAAATATCATTTCTAAGTGCGGGCAAACCAGAGATATGTGGTTTTTGGTTTCAAACATATTCAAACGAGAGAAATCATGTATCTACCCCTAACACTAAACTCTGTCTCATGAAGTCAAGCGCATGCATGAAGATATGTGGTTTTTGGTTTCAAACATGGAAATTTCAAAAACCCTCCCAAGAGCTTCATTTCGAAGTGATTAATTAAGAAGCATACATGCATGCTTACTTTTTCATATTCATGTTTTAAACTTATTCAAATCTTGGTGAAACCTAGGATTTGACCAAGATTCAAATGGGTATAAAAATTTAAAAAATACAAAAAAGGTCTTCTTATGTTATATAGTAGGCATTCAATTAAGTTGATAAACAAGTTCTAGACATATTCAAACAAGAAAAATCATGCATGTATCTACCCATAACCCTAAACTTTGTTTCATGAAGTCAAGCATGAAGATATGTGGTTTTTGGTTTCGAACATGGAAATTCAAAAACCCTCCCAAGAGCTTCATTTTGAAGTGACTAAGAAGCATACATGCTTACTTTTTCATATTCATGTTTTTAACTTATTCAAATCTTGGTGGAACCAAGGATTTGACAAAGATTCGAATGGGTATAAAAATTCAAAAAAAACAAGGTCTTCTCTTATGTTATATAGTAAGCATTCAATTAATTTGATAAACAAGGTCTAAACATATTCAAACCAGGAAAATCATGTATCTACCACCTAACCCTAAACTCTGTCTTATGAAGTCAAGCATGCATGAAGAGAAGTGGTTTTTGGTTTCAAGCATGGAAATTTCCATGTTTGAAACCCGAAACCACTTCTCTTCATATGCTTGACTTCATATGACAGAGTTTAGCGTTAGGGGGTAGATACATGATTTTTTGGTTTGAATATGTCCAGACCTTGTTTATCAACTTAAATGCTAACTATATGACATCAGAATGGGCATAAAAATTTAAAAAAATTTAAAATGTAAAACCAAAATTTAATTGGGAGGAAAGGGTACATGAATTACAATTAAAAAACAAGGTAACTTAAATACTTGGATGCCCCAAGATGTGTGGAAGCCCAAAACAATGGCAAAACATATCATGTGCGCATGCTGCATCCAATTCAAGTAGAACACATAGTAGGCACCGATAGTTTGACCTAAATTTGAAATCAAAGAGAAGGTGGTTAGAAAAAATCAAAATTGGCAAAGCAAAGCATGAAATCAAAAAATTGTGATGCACTCTAGCTATGAAAATTATCAAACAATGCAAACCAAAATGATTTTTTAGAGGAATACTAGTTCAACTTATTTAATTTTTTATTTGTAGGCCAAAATCAAACCCCGTAGTTGGATTTTTTTTTCAACTTGATCTGTAGTACTGGGGAAAACCCTAGTTTATAACCTATTTAATAATAGATTCTGTCAACACCCGGGTTTTTAAGTCCGGATGCCCTATTATATCATACATCGCAATCCCAGGAAGATTGTTTTTGCGAGACATAATAGTAAGTCGTTCAGAGTCATCATTTATTACAACACATAAGGTCTTACATCAATGGATCACATGATCCAATATTACACAAATAGATTGTTCAACATCACACATAAGTAGCGGAAGCGTAGTAGTAGTGGACTCATAATTCCACAGGCAACGCTTGACGTTAGAAGACGATCCTAGTTATCATAGACGGCCTGCTGTCCGTCATCCTGATACTGTTGCTCCTCTTCATAGTCTGGCATTTGAATAGCCAGGGCAAAGCCATGAGTACTTTTAAAGTACTCGCAAACTAATACTAAGGTAAGGCATAATATATTGTATTAAAGGGGTACTAAGCTCTAAGTTTATTTGCATAAAGCCAAGTTTTCTTTGAATAAACATTTAATAATATCCTCATCATTTAATAGACTAACTCAAGTGGGAACATTAGTGTCATTCCCACCATTCCTTTGGGATTCAAGACAATTCTTCAATCACCATTATTATTTCAACATAAATCCTGATAACGGAAGTAGTATGGCCCTTCCAACCGTCCGTAACCGCGGACACGGCTATTCGAATAGGTTTAACACTCTGCAGAGGTTGTACTCTTGTGCCACAACTATTGAATTCATCCGTCGAGGATAACCCCGAATCATCGTAACTCAGTACGCGGATCATCAATCATAACCTTTCACTTATATGTCCTAGTATAGGCACCTCTCCCCATGAGCTTGGCCTCCCGGTGAGAACCAACTGTTAACCCGGGAACTGCACAGGGCTTGGGTCGTACATTCACCTCATATTCACATCATTTCTCACATACGGAGGCAGCCTCGGCGTAACCCCTATGATGCTTGTTTAGAGGGAACCCATACTAAAATACACAAGTTTCTAGTTAAGCCCTACCCATAATCAGGTATTGTGGGGGTACTTGTATAATTGGAAAGGTATCGCATTCAAAACCATATCAGGTTTATATCAAAAATCACCATCTTCTCTTGGTCATATTCCAAAGTTTCACTTTCATATCAAATCCACTTGTTCCCATCTAGAGTAGTCAAATTTTAATAATTTAGCAATAGCAACTATATGAGGGGTGCTATCTAGCTTGAGGGGTGTTCATCTAAACCAAGTATTCTTCTATTTTACACATGGTGACTCATAAATCAAAAATACTTTGAAATGAATAAACCAAGGTAAGATTTAAATAAAAACATGGGATAGGTAATACATAAAAGTAAAGTGTGATGATGCCTTTGCTCTTGTAGCGCTAAGCATTTGTATTTAGCAAGGGTTAGCTTGCCTTGAGCTGAGTAGTGATCAAAGTGCTCTTCCTCTTCTTGGGAGTATGCCTCCTCCTCTTGGTAATCCTCGTTACTAGCGTCTATATACGAATACGAGGTATAAATACTAAACCAAACTCATATGCTAAACTAGGAACACTCAAAGAGTTCACACTCTAGTCCTATTATCAATCAAACATGGCATGGTGAGTTATTTGATGATTTCTTATTTATTAGAAAAAATAATTTCCTCTCATTATTCCTATTTCTTAAATTTAGATAGGTAGATCCTTAAAGAAATTCATTTTTTTCTCTTTACTTCATAATAAGATTTAATCTCTTCATATAATAATCAGGTATGAAATATAGGTTGACCCAAGTCAACATTTCATATCTATTATATGTGAGTCCAATTTAATTAAAGTGCTACACTACCCATTTTATCATATTATTATTTTAAATGCATTAAAATCTCTAAGTAATACTTATCAGGGGTTCATTAGCCTAAGTCATTCCCCTTGGTTATATTACCTAGGATCAAGATTTAAATGAGAGAGTAGCTCTCATACTATTCATTAAATTTAAATTCCAAGTTTAATTGTCCTAGAATTAACTACATAGTTACCTTATTTGATCTAGTCCATGATCATACACATAACATGGCTATATTATTGCATAATCAATTAGAGGACATAATTTGTGATTTATTAGAATTGGAATCAACTTAAAATCATTTATAGATTATTTTTAATAATTATTTGAAGTTAGAAAAGGCTCTGCCTTGTTATTTTTATCATTTAAAAATTAATACGAATTTGGACATGAGGCCAGTGGCATTAGTTAGATAATTTCATGGGCTTTCTAAAGATATAAAGTTTGCCAGATTTGGTTTGGCAGATTTCAAACTATTCAATTTTTACTAAACCATCTGCAGCACATTTCATATTAAGTTTAAACATTTATTTGAATTTTGGGCCTGGGCGGGAAAAGTAAATGGGCCCAAACGAATTAAACAGCACAGCGCGGCCCAGCAAGCAATGGTGCGGGTGGGCTGCGCTGACAGGGTGGGGGCCACCAGTCAGCGCCTCATAACACGCCGAAGCGGTACGAGCGAGATAGGCCGTTGGATCAGATCGTTGATCTACGGTGTGTGTGCGTCGTCGTCCCCGGCGGGATTCCGGCAAGCTCAGGGCGTGGGTAGGGGGTCGGAGGGCTTACCAGGCCGTTGCAGGTCTCTGGCAAGGTGCTCGGAGAAGTGGTGGTCGACGAGGAACAGCCTGGTGAAGTGGCGGCGCTCGGGGAGGCTCCAATTGACGCAGAGCTTCCGCGGGCTCCGGCGGACTCGAGCTCGCAATTCGAGCAGCTCCGGCGAGCTCTGGTGAAATTGACTGGTGGAGGAGTCTCAGTGAGGTGAGGGGAGTGGATTGTGTGAAGAGTGAGGGTGCCGATCGTTGCTATTTATAGAGGGAGGGAGGAGGCCGAGTGTGCTGCAAGGGCGCGGCCATGGCGCGGCTTCTGTGGTGCGCGAAAGGGCAAGGCGAGGACGGCTACGGCTAGGCGGTGTCCTGGCGATGCTCAACCCGCATTGGCGCAGAGAAAAGGGCGACGGAATGGATCGGGCGCGTGTGATGAGTGCCGCAGTACCCGCGGTACTCCACCGGCGAGGACGACGGTGACAAGGCCCTGGGCGATGCTTGAGCGTGTCTAGCGCGTAGGGTGAGTGGAGTGGCTAGTCGACGCGGTGGTAGGGATGCAGGTCGAGGACGCTCGCGTTCGAGTGCACGGCGTCCTGGCGCGCTCCAGAGCGCGGTGACCACGGCATGGGCATGTACTGGCAGGGTTTGGCCACGGCCGTTCTGGCCAATGCCAAGGCTTGGCTTCGCTCGTGCGTGTACCGTTCGATTCCTTGTGCTGTGTAGATGCTCCAGGACAAGGGCAGGGGTTAAAACACGGGCTGGAGATGGAGATGCCAAAGTGGCCGGCATGGTGGAGTTTTGCATAGTTTAGGGTTTTTCCTTGGCTTTAATCGACCATGCAGGTACTGGGCTAGAGGCAGGGGGTGTAGTACTAGCTAATGATCACCATTGCAAAGTGATTTAGGGAAGAAACTGCTGGACAAAGGAGTGTAACTCATTTCTGAATTTATGCCTGCCAAGTGTTCGACACAATGGCCGCATGAAGAAAATTTTCAAATTTTGAAATTCTTTTTGGTGAATCTCTTTTATATAATTATTGTGATGTAATGGTGGTGGTGGCACTCAATTTGGAAAAGAATTGCAAAGTTTCAAATTTGAGATGATCTTCTTTTTATTCTCAGATCCTCTTTTGTCAATTTAATTCTGGTCAACCTAGTCAACTCTGGCCATGGTGGTCAACATGAAAAGTACTCACCTTGACATGGTCTTGGATGACATGGCTTTGGTTGACAAAGTTTAGTTTAGGTTTTAAGAAATACAGGGGTGCAAAGTGGTGAAGAAAATATTTTTCACCCAAATGACCATTATCACATGTATGTTGAAATCTTTATTTTTCTTGATTTGATTCATGATCCAATGATGCAATTGTGTTAGTTTATCATATTGAAACATTTTAGAAGCAAGGAAGCAAGCAATTATGGCCTTGGTGATGATTTTGCATTTTTACATAGAGAGTATGTGAGTGAAGAATGGGTTTTTCTTATTTTCTTTGTTTCTCCTCAATTTAGGGTTTTGTGATCTTGATTAGGGTTCACACATCAATAGATCAACATGCTAGCACTCATCATGGCAATAGCACAAAAGAAATATTACTATATGCATGAATCTATATGTGGCACTATATGTATAGAAAAGTTTTTGTTTGTTGTAAAATTGGAGTAAATGAACTTTCACTTGCTTTATTTATTGTTGAAAAACTTGGGATGTTACAGATTCGTAGTCGATTCTTTTACTTTTTTATTATTACTATGCAGCACATGTGTGTTTGCCCGTCGAGTGAAACTCGGAGGAAGAAGGGATCACTCGGAAGGAGAGAAGAAGGGAGAGAATTATGGTGTCTCCCCTTTTTCGGGTGATGATGTTGACTTTTGTGCAGGGTTTGTCAGTGAGCAGGAGCGAGCGAGCGAGCGAGTCGAGCGAGGCCGAGAATGAGAGAGATTTGTTTTTTTTTGTGAGAGGGACAACCGAAGGATCCAGAAGGACCCACAGACTTCCAATACGCATCCTGATGCGTCTTCTCTTGACAAAGAAGATGGCTGGGAGTTGGCGTACCTATTGCACGTGACTTGTGCTCACTCAAGTGTGGGACCTCACGCGTGGGCACCACACGTAAGTGACAGACCTGTTGGTGTAAAAACTCGGTTGATTATTATAGTGCATTAGAACAAAGTTTCCTATGGATTCAAGGGTAGGAAATCCAAGTTAACTCATTTACATGACATTATTTTTTCCATGAAGCAAAGTTAACACTATCAATTGGTACATTTTGGAGTGACTAAGAAGGATCAATGCTTACTTATTCGTTTAATTTCACGTGTTAAACTTGTCTAAATCTTGTTCAAACCTAGGATTTGACAAAGATTCAAATGGGCAGAAAAATAATTAAAAAACAGAAAAATGAAAAACCAAATCACATAGTAAGCATTCAAGTTGATAAACAAGGTCTAGACATATTCAAACCAGACAAATCATGTATCTATACCCCTAACCCCTAAACTCTGTCTTATGAAGTCAAGCATGTGAAGAGAAGTGGTTTTGGGTTTGGGGGTATATATACATGATTTTTATTGTTTAAATATATATAGACTTTGTTGATCAACATGAATGCTTAATTACTATATGACATAAGAAGTTTATGTGCTTTGGTGTTTCATTTTTTGATTTCTTTTTGAATTTTTATGCCCATTTGAATCTTGGTCAAATCCTAGGTTTGACAAAGATTTAAACAAGTTTGAAACATGAAAATGAAAAAGTAAGCTTGGATCCTTCTTAGTCACTCCAAAATGAAGCTTTTGGGTGGGTTTTTGAAATTTCCATGTTTGAAACCCAAAACCACTTCTTCTCTTCATGCTTGACTTCATAAGACAACGTTTAGGGTTAGGGGGTAGATACATGATTTTTCTGGTTTGAATATGTCTAGACTTCGTTGATCAACTTGAATGCTTAGTATATTACATAAGAAGACTATGTGGTTTGGTTTTTGATTTTCTTGATTTTGTTTGATTTTTTATGACCATTTGAATCTTGGTCAAATCCTAGGTTTGACCAAGATTTAAACAAGTTTAAAACATGAAAATGAAAAAGTAAGCATGGATCCTTCTTAGTCATGACAATGAGTTAACTTGGCTTTACTACCCTTGATGAATCCATAGGAAACTTTTTGTACTAATGAAGTATAATATTCTGGTTTGAATATGTCTAGACCTTGTTTATCAACTTAATTTGAAAGACATACAAGTTATAGCACACATAGTGCATACATTTTCACACATACTGCACTAGATGCTAACCCTATAGTTTGAGGCCATTTGGATGAGGTCGAAAAAATTCTTGGATTAGAATCGTGTTGTTCGAACCCCGTAGTTGGATTTTTTGAACCCTTGATCTTTAGAACTGGGCAAAACCCAAGTTTAACCATGCAAGATTCAAATGGCCCTAAAAATTCAGAAAAAAATCAAAAGAATGAAAAACCAAAGCACATATATAGCATTCTTATGTCATATGTATAGTAAGCATGCATTCAAGTTGATAAACAAGGTCTAGACATATATATTCAAACCAGAAAAATCATGTATATATCTACCCCTAAAACTCTAATTAAACTATGTCTTATGAAGTCAATCATGTAGAGAAGTGGTTTTGGGTTTCAAATATGGAAATTTCAAGAACCTCCCAAAAGCTTCATTTTAGAGTGACTAAGAAGGATCCAGGCTTATCTTTTCATTTCATGTTTTAAACTTGTTTAAATCCTGGTCAAACCTAGGATTTGACCAAGATTTATGGGCATAAAATTCAAAAAATCAGAAAAATAAAAAACCAAAGCACATAAGCATATTCAAGTTGATAAACAAGGTTTGGACATATTCAACCCATACACAAATCATGTATCTACCCCTAACCCTAAACTCTGTCTTATGAAGTCAAGCATGAAGAGAAGTGGTTTCGGGTTTCAAACATGGAAATATCAAAAACCTCCCAAAAACTTCATTTTAGAGTGGTAGAGAAGGTTACATGCTTCCCTTTTCATTTTCATGTTTTAAACTTGTTTAAATCTTGGTCAAACCTAGAATTTGACAAGATTCAAATGGGCATCAAAATTCAAAAAAATCAGAAAAAGAAAAACCAAAGCAATAGTTTTCTTATGTCATATAGTAAGCATTAAAGTTGATAAACAAGGTCTAGACATATTCAACCAGACAAATCATGTATCTATACCCCTAACCCCCTAAACTCTGTCTTATGAAGTCAAGCATGTGAAGAGAAGTGGTTTTGGATTTCAAACATCGAAATTTCAAAAACCTCCCAAAAGCTTCATTTTAGAGTGACTAAGAAGGATACATGCTTCCCTTTTCATTTTCATGTTTTAAACTTGTTTAAATTATCTTGGTCAAACCTAGGATTCGACATGATTCAAATGGGCATCAAAATAAAAAAAACAGAAAAAGGAAAAACCAAAGCAATAGTTTTCTTATATATGTCATATAGTAAGCATTAAAGTTGATAAACAAGGTCTAGATATATCCAAACCAGACAAATCATGTATCTACCCCGGCTGTCGATCTTATGAAGCTAGTCTACTAGCATGTGAAGGGAACTCGTTTTCGGTTTCAAACATAGAAATTACAAGAACATCCCAAAAGCTTCTCCATTTTAGAGTGACTACGAAGGATACGACTTCCCTTTTCATTTTCATGTTTTAAACTTGTTTAAATCTTGGTCAAACCAAGGATTTGACCAAGATTCAAATGGGCCTAAAAATTTAGAAAAAAATCAAAAAGAGAATGAAAAACCAAAGCACATAGCATTCTTATGTCATATGTATAGTAAGCATTCAAGTTGATAAACAAGGTCTAGACATATTCAAACCAAAAAATCATGTATATATCTACCCCTAACCCTAAACTGATCTGTCGATCTTATGGAAGTCAATCATGAAGAGAAGTGGTTTTGGGTTTCAAACATGGAAATTTCAAGAACATCCCAAAAGCTTCATTTTAGAGTGACTAAGAAGGATCCATGCTTACTTACTCGTTTTCACGTGTTAAACTTGTCTAAATCTTGGTGAAACCTAGGATTTGACCAAGATATGATTCAAATGCGCAGAAAATTAAAAAAGTCAGAAAAATTAAAAACCAAAGTACATAGTCTTCTTATGTCATATAGTAAGCATATTCAAGTTGATAAACAAGGTTTGGACATATTCAAACCATACAAATCATGTATCTATACCCCCTAACCCTAAACTTTTTCTTATGAAGTCAAGCATGAAGAGAAGTGGTTTTGGGTTTCAAAGATGGAAATTTCAAAAACCTCCAAAAACTTCATTTTAGAGTGACTGAGAAGTTAGCATTAAAGTTGATAAACAAGGTTTAGACATATTCAAACCAGACAAATCATGTATCTACCCCTAACCCTAAACTCGGTCTTATGAAGTCTAGCATGAAGAGAATCGTTTTGAGTTTCAAACGTTTAAGCCAAAAGCCCCATTTCAAATATTTCAAACTTATTCAAAGTTGGTTCAAATTTGAAAGACATACAAGTTATAGCACACATAGTGCATACATTTTCACACATACTGCACTAGATGCTAACCCTATAGTTTGAGGCCACTTGGATGAGGTCGAAAAAGTTCTTGGATTAGAATCGTGTTGTTCGAACCCCGTAGTTGGATTTTTTTGAACCCTTGATCTGTAGAACTGGGCAAAACCCTAGTTTAACCTATTTAATTATAGATTCGTATATCGATTTTTCTACCTTTTTATTATTACTATGCTGCAGATGTGCGTTTGCCCGTCGAGTGAAACTCGGAGGAAGAGGGATCACTCGGAAGGAGAGAAAAAAGGCAGAGCATTATGGTGTCTTCCCTTTTTCGGGTGATGATGATGATGTTGGATCACAGTAGGGTTTGTCACAAGTGCAGAGGTGCGAGCGAGCGAGCGAGCGAGCGAGCGAGTCGAGCGAGGCCGAGAATGAGAGAGATTTGTTTTTTTTTGTGAGAGGGACAACCGAAGGATCCAGAAGGACCCACAGACTTCCAATACGCATCCTGATGCGTCTTCTCTTGACAAAGAAGATGGCTGGGAGTTGGCGTACCTATTGCACGTGACTTGTGCTCACTCAAGTGTGGGACCTCACGCGTGGGCACCACACGTAAGTGACAGACCTGTTGGTGTAAAAACTCGGTTGATTATAATAGTGCATTAGAACAAAGTTTCCTATGGATTCAAGGGTAGGAAATCCAAGTTAACTCATTTACATGACATTATTTTTTCCATGAAGCAAAGTTAACACTATCAATTGGTACATTTTGGAGTGACTAAGAAGGATCAATGCTTACTTATTCGTTTAATTTCACGTGTTAAACTTGTCTAAATCTTGTTCAAACCTAGGATTTGACCAAGATTCAAATGGGCAGAAAAATAATTAAAAAACAGAAAAATGAAAAACCAAATCACATAGTCTTCTTATGTCATATAGTAAGCATTCAAGTTGATAAACAAGGTCTAGACATATTCAAACCAGACAAATCATGTATCTATACCCCTAACCCCTAAACTCTGTCTTATGAAGTCAAGCGTGTGAAGAGAAGTGGTTTTGGGTTTCAAACATCGAAATTTCAAAAACCTCCCAAAAGCTTCATTTTAGAGTGACTAAGAAGGATACATGCTTCCCTTTACATTTTCATGTTTTAAACTTGTTTAAATTATCTTGGTCAAACCTAGGATTTGACGAAGATACAAATGGGTGGGCACAAAATTCAAAAAAATCAGAAAAATGAAAAACCAAATCACATAGTCTTCTTATGTCATATCGTAAGCAATCAAGTTGATAAACAAGGTCTAGATATATCCAAACCAGACAAATCATGTATCTACCCCCTGTCGATCTTATGAAGTCTAGCATGAAGGGAAGTCGTTTTGGGTTTCAAACATTGAAATTTAAAGAACATCCCAAAAGCTTCATTTTAGAGTGACTAAGAAGGATACTGAGACTTCCCTTTTCATTTTCATGTTTTAAATTTGTTTAAATCTTGGTCAAACCAAGGATTTGACCAAGATTCAAATGGCCCTAAAAATTCAGAAAAAATGAAAAGAATGAAAAACCAAAGCACATAACATTCTTATGTCATATGTATAGTAAGCATTCAAGTTGATATACAAGGTCTAGACATATATATTCAAACCTAGGATTTGACTAAGATTCAAATGGGCATAACAAATTCAAAAAACAAAAACCAAACACATAGTCTGATGTCATATAGCAAGCATTCAAGTTGATAAACAAACTTGTTTAAATCATGGTCAAACCTAGGATTTGACCAAGATTCAAATGGGCATAATTTAAAAAAAATGTAAAATCAAGGCACATAGTCTTCTTATGTCATATAGTAAGCATTCAATTAAGTTGATAAACAAGGTCTAGACATATCAAACCAGAAAATTCAGGTGTCTAGCTACCCCTAACCCTAAACTCTGCACGAAGAGAAGTGGTTTTGGGTTTCAAACATGGATATTTCAAAAACCCTCCCAAAAACCTTCATTTTGGAGTTAATAAGAAGGATCAAGGCTTACTTTTTCATTTTCATGTTTTAATCTTTTTTAAATCTTTGTCAAACCTAGGTTTTGACCAATATTCAAAAGGGCATAATTTTAAAAAAATGAAATATCAAGGCACATAGTCTTCTTATGTCATATAGTAAGCATTCAATTAAGTTGATAAACAAGCTCTAGACATATTCAAACCAGAAAAATCATGATGTATCTACCCCATATATATCCCTAAACCCTAACTTATGAAGTCAAGCACGAAGAGAAGTGGTTTTTGGTTTAAATCATGGAAATTTCAAAAACCCTCCCAAGAGCTTCATTTTGGAGTGACTAATTAAGAAGCATACATGCTTACCTTTTCATATTCATGTTTTAAACTTGTTCAAATCTAGGTCAACAAACCTAGGATTTGACGAAGAATCAAATGGGTATAAAAAATTTAAAAACAAGCTCTAGATAAGCTCAAGTTGAAAAACAAGTTCTAGACATATTCCAACCAGAAAAATCATGTATGTACCCCCTATATATATATCCCTAAACCCTGACTTATGAAGTCAAGTGATGACCCACAAGTATAGGGGGTGTATCGTAGTACTTTCGATAAATAAGAGTGTCGAACCCAACGAGGAGCAGAAGGTGTTGGCAGCAGTTTCGATGAAGAATTCACTGTAAATGCTCACAGACAAGTATTCAGGGGGTTTTGATATTGCAGATAAATAAAGTACAAGTAAATAAAATGCGAGATAAATAATTGCAGCGAGTGGCCCAATCCTTTTTAGCACAAAGGACAAGCCGGTTTGATTACTTATAATGACCAAACGTTCCTGAGGACACACGGGGATTTTAGTCTAGTGCTTTCGCTACATACAGCTGATTAATCTTCATTGTTTTGATAAGTGTTGTGTGGGTGAACCTATGCTAATGCACCGCCCTTCCTAGGACTAATACATACTTGTGATTATACCCCTTGCAAGCATCCGCAACTACAAGAAAGTAATTAAGATAAATCTAACCACAGCCTTAAACTCTGAGATCCTGCGATCCCTCCTGCATCGATATACTAACGGGGGCTTAGGTTTCTGTCACTCCGGCAACCCCGCAATTAGCAACCGAATACAAGATGCACTCCCCTAGGCCCATAAATGGTGAAGTGTCGTGTAGTCGACGTTCACACGACACCACTAGAAGAATGACACCACAACTTAAATATCATAACATTGAATATTACTCAACCATAATTCACTACTAGCATTTAGACTTCACCCATGTCCTCAAGAACTAAACGAACTACTCACGAGACATCATATGGAATACAATCAGAGGTGATATGATGATGAATAACAATCTGAACATAAACCTTGGTTCAATGGTTTCACTCAATAGCATCTACAACAAGTATAGAATAACACCGGGAGAGTTTCCCCTATCAAACAATCAAGATTTAACCCGAATTGCTACAGCGATGACGAGGTGCAGCGGTGGTGATGGCGGTGTAGATGGTGGAGATGATGATGATGATGATGGAGATGATGTCCCGCTCGATGACGATGGCGATGGCGTCGATTTCCCCCTCCGGGAGGGGATTTCCCCGGCGGATTCCTGCCCGCCGGAGAGCTCTTTTCTCTCTGGTGTTCTCCGCCCCGCAGAGGCGGCTGTAACCCTTCGTGAGGATCCCTCTGTGGCTTAGGTTTTCGGGACGAAGGAGTACGCGAAGAAAAGGAGGCGAAAGGGGTCGTGGGCCCCCCAGAGCATAGGGTGGCGCGGCCAGGCCATGGGCCGCGCCGCCCTATGGTCTGGGCCCACAGTGGCCCCTCTCTTCTTCCCCTTCTGGCTCCCTCCGTCATTTGGAAAAATAGGAATTTACGTGAAATTCCCTTCCACAGTTGATCTTCCGAAATATTGCGTTCTGACTGTGCTTTTTCCAGCAGAATCCTGGCTCCGGTGCTTGATCCTCCAATGATGATGAAACATGCAAAATAGATGAAATAAAATAAGTATTGTGTCCCAATATGAAATATATCAATGGATAACAGCAAATTATGATACAAAATAGTGATGCAAATTGGACGTATCAACTCCCCCCAAGCTTAGACCTCGCTTGTCCCCAAGCGAAACTGAGCTCGATAAACGAGACCACATGTTTATGGAGTGAAGAGTCGATAAATAAAATACGGACAAGAAGCATCATATTCATTCACACAAGACATTCTGGTAAACAACTTCCTCATATAACTCATCTTGAAATAAGTAAAGAGAAATCACAAGTAAAGGTGCATAATAAATCATAATTGGTGATGGCAAACTTTGTTCTTGGTCAGAGAACTACTAACGGATTGTACTTCTAAGCAAAGCTTTCATATTAGAATTCATAGCTGAGCCTTCATATTTAAGCATAACAATCTCCTCATAATCATTGATAACTTCAAAGTCACATTCATTCAGATAAAATTGGTACTAAACAAGAAAGTATAAAAGACATGATTAACTGAATCATAGCATAAATGATTGGTTCACAACAACTCAATTGCTTGCTTGAGATAGAGAGAAATAGGTTTACTGACTCAACATAAAAGTAAAAGACAGGCCCTTCGCAGAGGGAAGCAGGGATTAAATCATGTGCTAGAGCTTTTCAAGTTTTGAAATCATATAAAGAGAAAAGTAAGATTTTGAGAGGTGCTTGTTGTTGTCAACGAATGGTAGCGGGCACTCTAACCCCCTTGCCAAACGAACCTTCAAAGAGCGGCTCCCATGAGGGACGGCATCTCTACCAGCAAGGTAGATCATCCCCCTTCTCTTTTGTTTACACATGTATTTTAGTTTTATTATGGGTGACACTCCCCCCAACCTTGGCTTTCTCAATCCATGGCTAACCGAATCCTCGGGTGCCTTCCAACATTCACATACCATGGAGGAGTGTCTATTGCAAAATTAAGTTGCTTACTGATAAGTCAGAGCAAAACATGTGAAGAGAATTATTAATGAAAGTTATTAATTGGGGCTGGGAACCCCGTTGCCAGCTCTTATTGCAAAATTATTGGATAAGCGGATGTGCCGCTAGTCCATTGGTGAAAGTCCGCCCAACAAGATTGAAAGATAAAACACCACATACTTCCTCATGAGCTATAAAACATTGACACAAATAAGGAGTAGTAGTTTGAATAATTTAAAGGTAGCACATGAAGTATTTACTTGGAATGGCAGAAAATACCATGTAGTAGGTAGGTATGGTGGACACAAATGGCATAGGTTTGGTCTAAGGTTATGGATGTATGAGAAGCATTCCCTCTCGATACAGGTCTTTGGCTAGCAAGGTTTGATAGCAAGCATAAAGGTTGAGGGAAACAAACAAATATACATATGATAGAAACAATCATGCATCCTTTTCATAAGTACAAGCAATTTTAACTTAAGAATACTAAGCATAGAGATAATAGAGTAATGTATCTAAGTGTGTTTATCTCCTACATCAAGATGTTGTTGCTATTGACCAATGCTAAGTTTGCCAAAACCAAATAGATTTACTTGATGCTCCCAAAGTGATATCAATACTCATGTCAAGAGTAATCATATAATGGAGATTGCAAACTTAAAATAAGGTGTGCGAAAAGTAAATGATAAGACTTCTCATTAATATTCCATAACGATAACTCACACCAACGGATACATAGATAACTAACTAAGAGAGATACTTCCACATTGCATACTATTCCATATAATAACTTCCCTACTCATGATATGACACTACTTGATAGTAAAAGATAAAGGTGGTGGTGATGTGATACCGCGGCACTCCCCCAAGCTTGGAACAAACCAAGGGGATGCCAATACCGATGATGAATTACTCCTTCGGCGATGGTGGTGATGAATTCCTGACAAGCTTCTCAATAAGCTCCTGGAGCTCGTCAATCCTGTATATGAGATTGCGAATCATCTCTGAATTGTGCTCGACGCGGTTAAGGAGTCTGTCCGACGGTGAGTCCCAACTCTTGGAGTTATTTCCCCACTCTTCAGCCTCAGGCTCCTTATCTCCTGCAGTGTCAGAACGATTTATATCCCAATTACTTGGCAACACTACCTTGGGGGTCCTTTCAGTTTGGCGATCGTAGATTAGATTGCGGTAAGGGTTGTAATGGCTCGGATAAGATGTCCTTGGAGCCAAGTAGTGACGTGGAACCGCTCCTCCGGTGGCGATTCGTGCACTCCTCTTGATGTTGGATGGACTTGATATCACGCCAATACTTGCGACGGTGGCTTGTTGGCGTTCCTGCGGAGCTTCCTCCACTTCTTCATCCTCTCTTGCATCTTCTTTCTTCAGCTCCGGGTCTTGAATATTTTCCTTCGAAGGTTCCTTGTTCTTGTTGTTGGAGACCATGGTGCTTCTAGATCAAAACAAATCTGGCAGAAAACAGCTCGAAACAAAACACGACGAGAAAACGATATTACGGACCTCCAGGGGTCCGGGGGATTATATAGCAAATATTTTTACGACAAAAGGAAGGTTCCAGGTCGAAAACGAGTCGGAAAGGGGCAACGAGGCGGCCAGACCATAGGTCGGCGCGGCCAGGGTGGGGCCCGCGCCGGCCTATGGTGGCACGCCCTCGCGCGTCTTTTCCACTCCGTTTCGATTCCGTAATTTTTCATATTTTCCAAAAACAGCAAAAATAATGTTCGGAAAGGTAAACGCGGACTTTTTATTACCTATACTGTTACCTATTCAAAGTCCAGTTCTGGCGGACTGTCAATTTGTCCTTTGATGAAAGCCTCCGGTGTTTCCACTTGAATAATATCAACATCAACATTATAAGAATCGCCCGAGATGTAATGCTTGAGTCTTTGTCCATTCACCACTTGTGTGGCATTGCCTTGGAGAGAGCTAATTTTAATTGCTCCTGAACGATACACCTCCTCAACAACATATGGTCCTTCCCACTTCGAGAGTAATTTCCCTGCAAAGAATCTGAGACGAGACCGATACAACAGAACTTGATCTCCAACATTAAATTCTCTTTTGATGATCCTTCTATCATGCCATTTCTTAACTTTTTCTTTAAAGAGTTTAGCATTTTCATAAGCTTCACTTCTCCATTCATCTAGAGAACTTAATTGCAACAACCTCTTATTACCAGCTAATTTGGGATCTTTATTTAGTTCTCTAACAGCCCAATAAGCTTTGTGCTCTAGTTCTAGAGGTAAATGACAAGCTTTTCCATAAACCATTTTATAAGGTGACATTCCCATAGGATTTTTATAAGCAGTTCTATAAGCCCATAACGCTTCTTTCAATTTGCTAGGCCAATTCTTTCTAGATTTATTAACAGTTTTACCTAAGATAGCTTTAATCTCTCTATTTGATAATTCTACTTGACCGCTAGTTTGAGGGTGATAAGCAGAAGCAATTCTATGATTAATACCATACTTAGCAAGAGTTTTTCTAAAACCTCCATGAATAAAATGAGAACCTCCATCAGTCATAATATATCTAGGTACTCCAAATCTAGGAAATATAATATCTACAAGCATTTTTATAGAGGTCTCACCATCAGCACTTTTTGTAGGTATAGCTTCAACCCATTTAGTAACATAATCAACAGCGACAAGTATATGAGTGTTACCGTCTGAAGAAGGGAAAGGACCCATGAAATCGAATCCCCAACAATCGAATGGTTCAATAACAAGAGTATAATTCATAGGCATTTCATTGCGTCTGGAGATATTACCAACTCTTTGACATTCATCACAAGATAAAATAAATTTCCTTGCATCTTTGAAGAGTGTTGGCCAATAAAAACCTGATTGTAGAACCTTCTGCGCGGTTCTATCTCCAGCGTGATGTCCTCCATAAACACTACCATGACATTTATTCAATATCTCCTGTTGTTCATATTCAGGAACACATCTTCGCATAATACCATCCACTCCTTCTTTATATAAGTGTGGGTCATCCCAAAAATAATGCCTTAAGTCATAAAAGAATTTCCTCCGTTGCTGAGCTGAAAAGGTTGGAGGCAAATACTTCGAAACAATAAAGTTAGCATAATCTGCATACCAAGGGCTCTCTCGCGAGCTCACCTTTATTACAGCCAATTGTTCATTTGGAAAACTATCATTAACAGGAACAGGATCATAAGCAATATTTTCCAATCTAGACAAATTATCAGCAACAGGATTATCAGCACCTTTCCTATCTATAGTATGTAAATCAAATTCTTGCAACAGAAGTACCCATCTAATAAGCCTTGGCTTAGCATCTTTCTTTGTCATAAGGTATCTAATTGCAGCATGATCAGTATGAATTGTAACTTTTGAATCAACAATATAAGGTCTAAACTTATCACAAGCAAAGACTACAGCTAACAATTCCTTTTCAGTTGTAGCATAATTTCTTTGAGCAGCATCAAGAGTCTTACTAGCATAATGAATAACATTTAATTTTTTATCTACCCGCTGTCCAAGAACAGCGCCTACAGCAAAATCACTAGCATCACACATAATTTCAAAAGGCAAATTCCAATCAGGAGGTTCAACTACAGGAGCAGTTGTTAAGGCTTTCTTTAGAGTTTCAAAAGCTTCCTTACAATCATCATCAAAAACAAAAGGTACATCTTTTTGAAGAAGATTAGTAAGAGGCTTTGAAATTTTAGAGAAATCTTTAATAAATCTCCTATAAAACCCAGCATGACCAAGAACACTACGAATACCTTTAACATCCCTCGGATAGGGCATCTTCTCAATTGCTTCAACTTTAGCTCTATCAACTTCAATACCTCTCTCGGAAATTTTATGTCCCAATACAATTCCTTCATTAACCATAAAGTGGCATTTCTCCCAATTAAGAACAAGGTTAGTTTCTTCACATCTCTGCAAAACTTTATCGAGGTTTCGCAGGCAATTATCAAAAGAATTCCCATAGACAGAAAAATCATCCATGAACACCTCTACAATACTTTCGCAAAAACCATGAAAAATAGCAGACATGCATCTTTGAAAAGTAGCAGGAGCATTACATAAACCAAAAGGCATACGCCTATAAGCATAAGTTCCATAAGGACAAGTAAAAGTGGTTTTCTCTTGATCTTTAGCTTTAACAGCAATTTGTGAAAACCCAGAATAACCATCAAGAAAACAAAAATGAGTATTTTTAGATAACCTTTCTAGCATTTGATCAATAAAGGGTAAAGGGTAATGATCTTTCTTAGTAACTTTATTAACTTTTCGAAAATCAATGCACATTCTATAACCTACAACTATTCTTTGAGGAATAAGCTCATCATTATCATTAGGCACAACAGTCATTCCTCCTTTCTTAGGAACACAATGAACAGGACTAACCCATCTACTATCAGCAATAGGATATATAATACCAGCTTCAAGGAGTTTTAATACCTCATTCCTTACCACTTCCTTCATCTTCGGAATTAGACGACGTTGATGTTCAACAACAGGCTTTGCATCTTCTTCCATATTAATAGCATGTTGGCAAATAGAAGGAGAAATCCCTTTCAAATCATCAAGAGTATAGCCAATAGCTCCTCGGTGTTTCTTCAATATTTCCAATAACCTTTCTTCCTCAATTTCTGAAAGCTTAGAACTAATAATAACAGGATATATTTTCTTATCATCAATATGAGCATATTTAAGATTATCAGGTAAAGGCTTTAGATCAAAAACAGGATCTTCCTTTGGTGGCGGTGTTGTACCCAAATCTTCTACCGGTAAATCATGCTTGAGAATAGGTTGGCGACGAAAAATTTCCTCAAGCTCATCTCTTTCTTTCCTAAAAGCTTCACTTTCACTATTCTCCAAATGTTGCTGCAAAGGATTATTAGGAACAAGAACAATAGATGCACACTGCTCCATTTTAAAATCATTACTAGGCAAGTCAATTTTATAAGGAGTTTTGGTAAATTTAGAAAAGTTAAATTCATAAGGTTCACCAGCAAATCTAGTCAAAATTTTCTCTTTCTTACAATCTATAATAGCTCCACAAGTATTTAGAAAAGGTCTACCAAAAATGATAGGACAATGATCACTAGCAGCAGAACCAAGTACCAAAAAGTCAGCAGGATATTTAATCTTACCGCATAGAACTTCCACATCTCGAACAATACCAATCGGAGAAATAGTTTCTCTATTAGCCAGATGAATAACCACATCAATATCTTCAAGTTCACAAGAACCAATTTCGTGCATAATCTCCGTGTAAAGCTCATAAGGTATAGCACTAACACTTGCACCAATATCACATAAACCATAATAGCAATGATCACCAATTCTAACAGATAGCATAGGAACACTAACTTGTTTGGATTTATTAGGATGTGAAACAATATTAGAAGCATCTTCACAGAAAATAATATGACCATCCTCCACATTTTCAGTCACAAGATCTTTAACTATAGCAACAGCAGGTTCAATTTTAATTTGTTCTTCAGGTTCTTTAGGTTTCTTTTCACTTTTATTAACTGCACTAGATATGACAGAGTACTCCTTCATTTTAGCAGGGAAAGGAGTTTTTTCAATATAAGCTTCAGGAATAACATTATCAACAGTTTCAACCACTACACATTTGTTTACAGATGAATCAATTTTATCTTTATACGGTTCATGATACTTATCAAAATTCTTCTTAGGCAGTTCATAATGAGAGGCAAAAGCTCTATAAAGATTTGCAACAACTTGGGAATCAAGACCATATGTAGCACTCATATTACGAAATTTATCAGTATCCATAAAAGCTTCAATGCATTTATAATCATAAATTATACCTGATTCTCTATCTTTGTCGTTCTCCCATCCTTCGGTATTTTCTTGGATCCGATCAAGAAGGTCCCTTTTAAACTCTTCTTTCTTGCGTGTAAATGATCGAGCAGGAAGTATCCAGCAAGGTCTTGTCTTGAAAAGAAAGTCTTGCATAGAAATTATCAATAATAACATTACCAGGAAGCTCATGAATGGGGCATTTGAGCATCAAAGACTTCAATCTCCCCCAAGCTTGGGCAATACTCTCTCCATCATGAGGCCAGAAATTATATATGCGGTTCCGATCTTTGTGAATTTCACTTGGAGGATAAAATTTGGAATAGAATAAAGGCACAATGTCCTCCCAATCAATAGAATCACCATTCTTCAGCAATTTATACCAGTGCGCCGCTTTACCAGACAGCGATATAGTGAATAGTTTCTTCCTAACTTCATTCATAGAAATACCTGCACATTTGAATAAACCGCATAATTCATGCAAAAACAGTAAATGATCACCAGGATGGACAGTTCCATCCCCTTCATAGCGGTTATCCATAACACGTTCAATAATTTTCATAGGTATTTTATATGGTACTACTTCCTCACCTGGCGCTTCATCCACTACCGTTCCAGTAGTAGTAGATTTCCCAAATAGAAATTGAAGAGAGGATCTCTCCATAATGATTTATAGCAGCAGGCAGAAATAAAATCAGCACAAACAGTAAATTTCCTTACCAATTCCACTTACCAATAGCGCTTCACTCCCCGGCAACGGCGCCAGAAAATAGTCTTGATGACCCACAAGTATAGGGGGTGTATCGTAGTACTTTCGATAAATAAGAGTGTCGAACCCAACGAGGAGCAGAAGGTGTTGGCAGCAGTTTCGATGAAGAATTCACTGTAAATGCTCACAGACAAGTATTCAGGGGGTTTTGATATTGCAGATAAATAAAGTACAAGTAAATAAAATGCGAGATAAATAATTGCAGCGAGTGGCCCAATCCTTTTTAGCACAAAGGACAAGCCGGTTTGATTACTTATAATGACCAAACGTTCCTGAGGACACACGGGGATTTTAGTCTAGTGCTTTCGCTACATACAGCTGATTAATCTTCATTGTTTTGATAAGTGTTGTGTGGGTGAACCTATGCTAATGCACCGCCCTTCCTAGGACTAATACATACTTGTGATTATACCCCTTGCAAGCATCCGCAACTACAAGAAAGTAATTAAGATAAATCTAACCACAGCCTTAAACTCTGAGATCCTGCGATCCCTCCTGCATCGATATACTAACGGGGGCTTAGGTTTCTGTCACTCCGGCAACCCCGCAATTAGCAACCGAATACAAGATGCACTCCCCTAGGCCCATAAATGGTGAAGTGTCGTGTAGTCGACGTTCACACGACACCACTAGAAGAATGACACCACAACTTAAATATCATAACATTGAATATTACTCAACCATAATTCACTACTAGCATCTAGACTTCACCCATGTCCTCAAGAACTAAACGAACTACTCACGAGACATCATATGGAATACAATCAGAGGTGATATGATGATGAATAACAATCTGAACATAAACCTTGGTTCAATGGTTTCACTCAATAGCATCTACAACAAGTATAGAATAACACCGGGAGAGTTTCCCCTATCAAACAATCAAGATTTAACCCGAATTGCTACAGCGATGACGAGGTGCAGCGGTGGTGATGGCGGTGTAGATGGTGGAGATGATGATGATGATGATGGAGATGATGTCCCGCTCGATGACGATGGCGATGGCGTCGATTTCCCCCTCCGGGAGGGGATTTCCCCGGCGGATTCCTGCCCGCCGGAGAGCTCTTTTCTCTCTGGTGTTCTCCGCCCCGCAGAGGCGGCTGTAACCCTTCGTGAGGATCCCTCTGTGGCTTAGGTTTTCGGGACGAAGGAGTACGCGAAGAAAAGGAGGCGAAAGGGGTCGTGGGCCCCCCAGAGCATAGGGTGGCGCGGCCAGGCCCTGGGCCGCGCCGCCCTATGGTCTGGGCCCACAGTGGCCCCTCTCTTCTTCCCCTTCTGGCTCCCTCCGTCATTTGGAAAAATAGGAATTTACGTGAAATTCCCTTCCACAGTTGATCTTCCGAAATATTGCGTTCTGACGGTGCTTTTTCCAGCAGAATCCTGGCTCCGGTGCTTGATCCTCCAATGATGATGAAACATGCAAAATAGATGAAATAACATAAGTATTGTGTCCCAATATGAAATATATCAATGGATAACAGCAAATTATGATACAAAATAGTGATGCAAATTGGACGTATCATCAAGCATGAAGAGAAGTGGTTTTTGGTTTCAATCATTGAAATTTCAAAAACCATCCCAAGAGCTTCATTTTGGAGTGGCTAAGAAGGATAGATACTTAATTTTTCATATTTATGTTTTAAACTAGTTTAAATCATGGTCAAACCTAGGATTTGACCAAGATTCAAATGGGCATAAAAATTCAAAATAAATGAAAATAAATGAAAAACCAAGGCACGTAGTCTTCTTATGTCATATAGTAAGCATTCAATTAAGTTGATAAACAAGGTCTAGACATATTCAAACCAGAAACATCATGTATCTAGCTACCCTAGCCCTAAACTCTGTCTTATGAAGTCAAGCATGCATGAAGAGAAGTTGTGGTTTTTGGTTTCAAACATGGAAATTTTAAAAACCCTACCAAGATCTACATTTTGGAGTGACTAAGAAGGATATATGCTTAATTTTTCCTATTCATGTTTTATTAAACTTGTTTAAATCATGGTCAAACCTAGGATTTGACCAAGATTCAAATGGGCATAAAAATTCAAAAAAAACAAAAAAATGGAAAATCAAGGCACATAGTCTTCTTATGTCACATTAGTAAGCATTCAATTAAGTTGATAAACAAGGTCTAGATATATTCAAACCAGAGAAATCATGTATCTACCCCCTAACCCTAAACTCTATCTCATGAAGTCAAGCATGAAGATATGTGGTTTTTGGTTTAAAACATGGAAATTTCAAAAACCCTCCCAAGAGCTTCATTTTGGAGTGACTAAGAAGGATATATGCTTAATTTTTCATATTCATGTTTTCAACTTGTTTAAATCATGGTCAAACTTAGGATTTGACCAAGATTCAAATGGGCATAAAATTAAAAAAACAATAAAATGAAAAACCAATGCACATAGTCTTCTTATGTCATATATATAGTAAGCATTCAATTAAGTTGATAACAAGGTCTAGACATATTCAAACGAGAAAAATCATGTATCAAGCTACCCCTAGCTAACCCCAAACTCTGTCTTATGAAGTCAAGCATGAAGAGAAGTACGTGGTTTTTTGGTTTCAAACATGGAAATTTCAAAAACCCTCTCAAGAGCTTCATTTTGGAGTGACTACGAAGGATACATGCTTAATTTTCATATTCATGTTTTAAACTTGTTTAAATCATGGTCAAACCTAGGATTTGACCAAGATTCAAATGGGCATAATTTAAAAAATGTAAAATCAAGGCACATAGTCTTCTTATGTCATATAGTAAGCATTCAATTAAGTTGATAAACAAGGTCTAGACATATCAAACCAGAAAAATCATGTATCTACCCCTATATATCCCCAAACTCTGTCTTTATGAAGTCAAGCATGAAGAGAAGTGGTTTTTTGGTTTCAAGCATGGAAATTTCAAAAACCTCCCCAAACTTCATTTTAGAGTGACTAAGAAGGATACAAGCTTGCCTTTTCATTTTCATGTTTTAAACTTGTTTAAATTATCTTGGTCAAATCTAGGATTTGACAAGATTCAAATGGGCAAACATATGATAAGTGATGCAAATATCATTTCTAAGTGCGGGCAAACCAGAGATATGTGGTTTTTGGTTTCAAACATATTCAAACGAGAGAAATCATGTATCTACCCCCTAACACTAAACTCTGTCTCATGAAGTCAAGCGCATGCATGAAGATATGTGGTTTTTGGTTTCAAACATGGAAATTTCAAAAACCCTCCCAAGAGCTTCATTTCGAAGTGATTAATTAAGAAGCATACATGCATGCTTACTTTTTCATATTCATGTTTTAAACTTATTCAAATCTTGGTGAAACCTAGGATTTGACCAAGATTCAAATGGGTATAAAAATTTAAAAAATACAAAAAAGGTCTTCTTATGTTATATAGTAGGCATTCAATTAAGTTGATAAACAAGTTCTAGACATATTCAAACAAGAAAAATCATGCATGTATCTACCCATAACCCTAAACTTTGTTTCATGAAGTCAAGCATGAAGATATGTGGTTTTTGGTTTCGAACATGGAAATTCAAAAACCCTCCCAAGAGCTTCATTTTGAAGTGACTAAGAAGCATACATGCTTACTTTTTCATATTCATGTTTTTAACTTATTCAAATCTTGGTGGAACCAAGGATTTGACAAAGATTCGAATGGGTATAAAAATTCAAAATAAACAAGGTCTTCTCTTATGTTATATAGTAAGCATTCAATTAATTTGATAAACAAGGTCTAAACATATTCAAACCAGGAAAATCATGTATCTACCACCTAACCCTAAACTCTGTCTTATGAAGTCAAGCATGCATGAAGAGAAGTGGTTTTTGGTTTCAAGCATGGAAATTTCCATGTTTGAAACCCGAAACCACTTCTCTTCATATGCTTGACTTCATATGACAGAGTTTAGCGTTAGGGGGTAGATACATGATTTTTTGGTTTGAATATGTCCAGACCTTGTTTATCAACTTAAATGCTAACTATATGACATCAGAATGGGCATAAAAATTTAAAAAAATTTAAAATGTAAAACCAAAATTTAATTGGGAGGAAAGGGTACATGAATTACAATTAAAAAACAAGGTAACTTAAATACTTGGATGCCCCAAGATGTGTGGAAGCCCAAAACAATGGCAAAACATATCATGTGCGCATGTTGCATCCAATTCAAGTAGAACACATAGTAGGCACCGATAGTTTGACCTAAATTTGAAATCAAAGAGAAGGTGGTTAGAAAAATCAAAATTGGCAAAGCAAAGCATGAAATCAAAAAATTGTGATGCACTCTAGCTATGAAAATTATCAAACAATGCAAACCAAAATGATTTTTTAGAGGAATACTAGTTCAACTTATTTAATTTTTTATTTGTAGGCCAAAATCAAACCCCGTAGTTGGATTTTTTTTTTCAACTTGATCTGTAGTACTGGGGAAAACCCTAGTTTATAACCTATTTAATAATAGATTCGTAGTTGATTCTTTTACTTTTTTATTATTACTATGCAGCACATGTGTGTTTGCCCGTCGAGTGAAACTCGGAGGAAGAAGGGATCACTCGGAAGGAGAGAAGAAGGGAGAGAATTATGGTGTCTCCCCTTTTTCGGGTGATGATGTTGACTTTTGTGCAGGGTTTGTCAGTGAGCAGGAGCGAGCGAGCGAGCGAGCGAGTCGAGCGAGGCCGAGAATGAGAGAGATTTGTTTTTTTTTGTGTGAGAGGGACAACCGAAGGATCCAGAAGGACCCACAGACTTCCAATACGCATCCTGATGCGTCTTCTCTTGACAAAGAAGATGGCTGGGAGTTGGCGTACCTATTGCACGTGACTTGTGCTCACTCAAGTGTGGGACCTCACGCGTGGGCACCACACGTAAGTGACAGACCTATTGGTGTAAAAACTCGGTTGATTATTATAGTGCATTAGAACAAAGTTTCCTATGGATTCAAGGGTAGGAAATCCAAGTTAACTCATTTACATGACATTATTTTTTCCATGAAGCAAAGTTAACACTATCAATTGGTACATTTTGGAGTGACTAAGAAGGATCAATGCTTACTTATTCGTTTAATTTCACGTGTTAAACTTGTCTAAATCTTGTTCAAACCTAGGATTTGACCAAGATTCAAATGGGCAGAAAAATAATTAAAAAACAAAAAAATGAAAAACCAAATCACATAGTAAGCATTCAAGTTGATAAACAAGGTCTAGACATATTCAAACCAGACAAATCATGTATCTATACCCCTAACCCCTAAACTCTGTCTTATGAAGTCAAGCATGTGAAGAGAAGTGGTTTTGGGTTTGGGAGTATATATACATGATTTTTATTGTTTAAATATATATAGACTTTGTTGATCAACATGAATGCTTAATTACTATATGACATAAGAAGTTTATGTGCTTTGGTGTTTCATTTTTTGATTTCTTTTTTGAATTTTTATGCCCATTTGAATCTTGGTCAAATCCTAGGTTTGACAAAGATTTAAACAAGTTTGAAACATGAAAATGAAAAAGTAAGCTTGGATCCTTCTTAGTCACTCCAAAATGAAGCTTTTGGGTGGGTTTTTGAAATTTCCATGTTTGAAACCCAAAACCACTTCTTCTCTTCATGCTTGACTTCATAAGACAACGTTTAGGGTTAGGGGGTAGATACATGATTTTTCTGGTTTGAATATGTCTAGACTTCGTTGATCAACTTGAATGCTTAGTATATTACATAAGAAGACTATGTGGTTTGGTTTTTGATTTTCTTGATTTTGTTTGATTTTTTATGACCATTTGAATCTTGGTCAAATCCTAGGTTTGACCAAGATTTAAACAAGTTTAAAACATGAAAATGAAAAAGTAAGCATGGATCCTTCTTAGTCATGACAATGAGTTAACTTGGTTTTACTACCCTTGATGAATCCATAGGAAACTTTTTGTACTAATGAAGTATAATATTCTGGTTTGAATATGTCTAGACCTTGTTTATCAACTTAATTTGAAAGACATACAAGTTATAGCACACATAGTGCATACATTTTCACACATACTGCACTAGATGCTAACCCTATAGTTTGAGGCCATTTGGATGAGGTCGAAAAAATTCTTGGATTAGAATCGTGTTGTTCGAACCCCGTAGTTGGATTTTTTTGAACCCTTGATCTTTAGAACTGGGCAAAACCCAAGTTTAACCATGCAAGATTCAAATGGCCCTAAAAATTCAGAAAAAAATCAAAAGAATGAAAAACCAAAGCACATATATAGCATTCTTATGTCATATGTATAGTAAGCATGCATTCAAGTTGATAAACAAGGTCTAGACATATATATTCAAACCAGAAAAATCATGTATATATCTACCCCTAAAACTCTAATTAAACTATGTCTTATGAAGTCAATCATGTAGAGAAGTGGTTTTGGGTTTCAAATATGGAAATTTCAAGAACCTCCCAAAAGCTTCATTTTAGAGTGACTAAGAAGGATCCAGGCTTATCTTTTCATTTCATGTTTTAAACTTGTTTAAATCCTGGTCAAACCTAGGATTTGACCAAGATTTATGGGCATAAAATTCAAAAAAATCAGAAAAATAAAAAACCAAAGCACATAAGCATATTCAAGTTGATAAACAAGGTTTGGACATATTCAACCCATACACAAATCATGTATCTACCCCTAACCCTAAACTCTGTCTTATGAAGTCAAGCATGAAGAGAAGTGGTTTCGGGTTTCAAACATGGAAATATCAAAAACCTCCCAAAAACTTCATTTTAGAGTGACTGAGAAGGTTACATGCTTCCCTTTTCATTTTCATGTTTTAAACTTGTTTAAATCTTGGTCAAACCTAGAATTTGACAAGATTCAAATGGGCATCAAAATTCAAAAAAATCAGAAAAAGAAAAACCAAAGCAATAGTTTTCTTATGTCATATAGTAAGCATTAAAGTTGATAAACAAGGTCTAGACATATTCAACCAGACAAATCATGTATCTATACCCCTAACCCCCTAAACTCTGTCTTATGAAGTCAAGCATGTGAAGAGAAGTGGTTTTGGGTTTCAAACATCGAAATTTCAAAAACCTCCCAAAAGCTTCATTTTAGAGTGACTAAGAAGGATACATGCTTCCCTTTTCATTTTCATGTTTTAAACTTGTTTAAATTATCTTGGTCAAACCTAGGATTCGACATGATTCAAATGGGCATCAAAATAAAAAAACAGAAAAAGGAAAAACCAAAGCAATAGTTTTCTTATATATGTCATATAGTAAGCATTAAAGTTGATAAACAAGGTCTAGATATATCCAAACCAGACAAATCATGTATCTACCCCCGGCCTGTCGATCTTATGAAGCTAGTCTACTAGCATGTGAAGGGAACTCGTTTTCGGTTTCAAACATAGAAATTACAAGAACATCTCAAAAGCTTCTCCATTTTAGAGTGACTACGAAGGATACTGACTTCCCTTTTCATTTTCATGTTTTAAACTTGTTTAAATCTTGGTCAAACCAAGGATTTGACCAAGATTCAAATGGGCCTAAAAATTTAGAAAAAATCAAAAAGAGAATGAAAAACCAAAGCACATAGCATTCTTATGTCATATGTATAGTAAGCATTCAAGTTGATAAACAAGGTCTAGACATATTCAAACCAAAAAATCATGTATATATCTACCCCTAACCCTAAACTGATCTGTCGATCTTATGGAAGTCAATCATGAAGAGAAGTGGTTTTGGGTTTCAAACATGGAAATTTCAAGAACATCCCAAAAGCTTCATTTTAGAGTGACTAAGAAGGATCCATGCTTACTTACTCGTTTTCACGTGTTAAACTTGTCTAAATCTTGGTGAAACCTAGGATTTGACCAAGATATGATTCAAATGCGCAGAAAATTAAAAAAGTCAGAAAAATTAAAAACCAAAGTACATAGTCTTCTTATGTCATATAGTAAGCATATTCAAGTTGATAAACAAGGTTTGGACATATTCAAACCATACAAATCATGTATCTATACCCCCTAACCCTAAACTTTTTCTTATGAAGTCAAGCATGAAGAGAAGTGGTTTTGGGTTTCAAAGATGGAAATTTCAAAAACCTCCAAAAACTTCATTTTAGAGTGACTGAGAAGTTAGCATTAAAGTTGATAAACAAGGTTTAGACATATTCAAACCACACAAATCATGTATCTACCCCTAACCCTAAACTCGGTCTTATGAAGTCTAGCATGAAGAGAATCGTTTTGAGTTTCAAACGTTTAAGCCAAAAGCCCCATTTCAAATATTTCAAACTTATTCAAAGTTGGTTCAAATTTGAAAGACATACAAGTTATAGCACACATAGTGCATACATTTTCACACATACTGCACTAGATGCTAACCCTATAGTTTGAGGCCACTTGGATGAGGTCGAAAAAGTTCTTGGATTAGAATCGTGTTGTTCGAACCCCGTAGTTGGATTTTTTTGAACCTTGATCTGTAGTACAGGGCAAAACCCTAGTTTAACCTATTTAATTATAGATTCGTATATCGATTTTTCTACCTTTTTATTATTACTATGCTGCAGATGTGCGTTTGCCGTCTGCCGAGTGAAACTCGGAGGAAGAGGGATCACTCGGAAGGAGAGAAAAAAGGCAGAGCATTATGGTGTCTTCCCTTTTTCGGGTGATGATGATGATGTTGACTGTTGTGCAGGGTTTGTCAGTGCGCAGGAGGTGCGAGCGAGCGAGCGAGCGAGCGAGTCGAGCGAGGCCGAGAATGAGAGAGATTTGTTTTTTTTTTTGTGAGAGGGACAACCGAAGGATCCAGAAGGACCCACAGACTTCCAATACGCATCCTGATGCGTCTTCTCTTGACAAAGAAGATGGCTGGGAGTTGGCGTACCTATTGCGCGTGACTTGTGCTCACTCAAGTGTGGGACCTCACGCGTGGGCACCACACGTAAGTGACAGACCTGTTGGTGTAAAAACTCGGTTGATTATAATAGTGCATTAGAACAAAGTTTCCTATGGATTCAAGGGTAGGAAATCCAAGTTAACTCATTTACATGACATTATTTTTTCCATGAAGCAAAGTTAACACTATCAATTGGTACATTTTGGAGTGACTAAGAAGGATCAATGCTTACTTATTCGTTTAATTTCACGTGTTAAACTTGTCTAAATCTTGTTCAAACCTAGGATTTGACCAAGATTCAAATGGGCAGAAAAATAATTAAAAAACAGAAAAATGAAAAACCAAATCACATAGTCTTCTTATGTCATATAGTAAGCATTCAAGTTGATAAACAAGGTCTAGACATATTCAAACCAGACAAATCATGTATCTATACCCCTAACCCCTAAACTCTGTCTTATGAAGTCAAGCGTGTGAAGAGAAGTGGTTTTGGGTTTCAAACATCGAAATTTCAAAAACCTCCCAAAAGCTTCATTTTAGAGTGACTAAGAAGGATACATGCTTCCCTTTACATTTTCATGTTTTAAACTTGTTTAAATTATCTTGGTCAAACCTAGGATTTGACGAAGATACAAATGGGTGGGCACAAAATTCAAAAAAATCAGAAAAATGAAAAACCAAATCACATAGTCTTCTTATGTCATATCGTAAGCAATCAAGTTGATAAACAAGGTCTAGATATATCCAAACCAGACAAATCATGTATCTACCCCTGTCGATCTTATGAAGTCTAGCATGAAGGGAAGTCGTTTTGGGTTTCAAACATTGAAATTTAAAGAACATCCCAAAAGCTTCATTTTAGAGTGACTAAGAAGGATACAGACTTCCCTTTTCATTTTCATGTTTTAAATTTGTTTAAATCTTGGTCAAACCAAGGATTTGACCAAGATTCAAATGGCCCTAAAAATTCAGAAAAAAATGAAAAGAATGAAAAACCAAAGCACATAACATTCTTATGTCATATGTATAGTAAGCATTCAAGTTGATATACAAGGTCTAGACATATATATTCAAACCTAGGATTTGACTAAGATTCAAATGGGCATAACAAATTCAAAAAACAAAAACCAAACACATAGTCTTCTGATGTCATATAGCAAGCATTCAAGTTGATAAACAAACTTGTTTAAATCATGGTCAAACCTAGGATTTGACCAAGATTCAAATGGGCATAATTTTAAAAAAAATGTAAAATCAAGGCACATAGTCTTCTTATGTCATATAGTAAGCATTCAATTAAGTTGATAAACAAGGTCTAGACATATCAAACCAGAAAATTCAGGTGTCTAGCTACCCCTAACCCTAAACTCTGCATGAAGAGAAGTGGTTTTGGGTTTCAAACATGGATATTTCAAAAACCCTCCCAAAAACCTTCATTTTGGAGTTAATAAGAAGGATCAAGGCTTACTTTTTCATTTTCATGTTTTAATCTTTTTTAAATCTTTGTCAAACCTAGGTTTTGACCAATATTCAAAAGGGCATAATTTTAAAAAAATGAAATATCAAGGCACATAGTCTTCTTATGTCATATAGTAAGCATTCAATTAAGTTGATAAACAAGCTCTAGACATATTCAAACCAGAAAAAACATGATGTATCTACCCCCTATATATCCCTAAACCCTAACTTATGAAGTCAAGCACGAAGAGAAGTGGTTTTTGGTTTAAATCATGGAAATTTCAAAAACCCTCCCAAGAGCTTCATTTTGGAGTGACAAATTAAGAAGCATACATGCTTACCTTTTCATATTCATGTTTTAAACTTGTTCAAATCTAGGTCAACAAACCTAGGATTTGACGAAGAATCAAATGGGTATAAAAAATTTAAAAACAAGCTCTAGATAAGCTCAAGTTGAAAAACAAGTTCTAGACATATTCCAACCAGAAAAATCATGTATGTACCCCCTATATATATATCCCTAAACCCTGACTTATGAAGTCAAGCATGAAGAGAAGTGGTTTTTGGTTTCAATCATGGAAATTTCAAAAACCATCCCAAGAGCTTCATTTTGGAGTGGCTAAGAAGGATAGATACTTAATTTTTCATATTTATGTTTTAAACTAGTTTAAATCATGGTCAAACCTAGGATTTGACCAAGATTCAAATGGGCATAAAAATTCAAAATAAATGAAAATAAATGAAAAACCAAGGCACGTAGTCTTCTTATGTCATATAGTAAGCATTCAATTAAGTTGATAAACAAGGTCTAGACATATTCAAACCAGAAACATCATGTATCTAGCTACCCTAGCCCTAAACTCTGTCTTATGAAGTCAAGCATGCATGAAGAGAAGTCGTGGTTTTTGGTTTCAAACATGGAAATTTTAAAAACCCTACCAAGATCTACATTTTGGAGTGACTAAGAAGGATATATGCTTAATTTTTCCTATTCATGTTTTATTAAACTTGTTTAAATCATGGTCAAACCTAGGATTTGACCAAGATTCAAATGGGCATAAAAATTCAAAAAAACAAAAAAATGGAAAATCAAGGCACATAGTCTTCTTATGTCACATTAGTAAGCATTCAATTAAGTTGATAAACAAGGTCTAGATATATTCAAACCAGAGAAATCATGTATCTACCCCCTAACCCTAAACTCTATCTCATGAAGTCAAGCATGAAGATATGTGGTTTTTGGTTTAAAACATGGAAATTTCAAAAACCCTCCCAAGAGCTTCATTTTGGAGTGACTAAGAAGGATATATGCTTAATTTTTCATATTCATGTTTTCAACTTGTTTAAATCATGGTCAAACTTAGGATTTGACCAAGATTCAAATGGGCATAAAATTAAAAAAACAATAAAATGAAAAACCAATGCACATAGTCTTCTTATGTCATATATATAGTAAGCATTCAATTAAGTTGATAACAAGGTCTAGACATATTCAAACGAGAAAAATCATGTATCAAGCTACCCCTAACCCCAAACTCTGTCTTATGAAGTCAAGCATGAAGAGAAGTACGTGGTTTTTTGGTTTCAAACATGGAAATTTCAAAAACCCTCTCAAGAGCTTCATTTTGGAGTGACTACGAAGGATACATGCTTAATTTTCATATTCATGTTTTAAACTTGTTTAAATCATGGTCAAACCTAGGATTTGACCAAGATTCAAATGGGCATATATGAATCTTTAGCAGGTGCGTTTTTTTTACTAATCCATATGGAATATTTTGATAAAACCCTTTTAGAAGGCTTTGTTAAGGCCTCAAGGACAATGAGTTGGGAGGAGGCCAGGTAGACTGTAGCTAGGCATTGATTCGGAATTTATGATGCTTGCGACTTGCTTGCGTGGCTTGTTGATTTCCCAGGTGACGCAGCTTTTTTTTTGACTGCCCAGCCATGGATAGGTCATAGGAGTGCAGAGCTGTAGGCGGTGCGGATAAGTACGCGGGGCATTGATGATGTAGGTGTGTTCGGTTGCCCACGCGAGTGCAGAGCTGTAGGGTTATGCGAGTAGGCCTTTAAACTGGGAGGTGGCACAAGAAGATTTTAGTAAGGAATGGTTCCTTTCCAGAGGAATGGAATGGTTCCATCCCCGCGTTCGGTTTGGACAAAAAGGAGGTACAGAATGGTACTGTTTTTTGTTCGGTTGGAGGAATTGGAGAGCAGAACGGAATGTGGTTAAACTAAACTTTTGTCTAAGAATCGTAATTAACAATGGCAAATAGCCTTTTAAATCTTAAAATCGTAATTAACAACGCCTAATGGCCTTTTTAATCTTAAAATCGTAGTTAATGTTATTTTTTGTATGGTCGGGGAATTTGGATAGTAGAACGGAATGAAGTTAAAGTTTAATCTTTTGTCTAAATATCGTAATTAATAGTGGCCTTTTTAATCTCAAAATCATAATTAACAACAACTAATAATTTTTTTGGTTGGATTAGTGAAGTGCTTTGTAATTAATAGCGGCTAAGTAACAGCCGTTCCACCACATTCCACCGATTCGGTGGAATGGGTGCATTCTGCATATGGGGAGAATATTCCCTTTCGAGGAACCACTCGGTTCCGTTCCATTCCACAACCGAACACAAGAATGGGCTCTAGGTGCGGAACGGTTCCATTCCATTCCACTTGGTTCTGGAACCGAACACACCCTAAATGCGTTGCAATGGACATGACAGTGTGTGGTGGCCTGATGGTGAAGAAGAAAGGTCGGGCGAAGAGTTGTTGGCTAGAGTCGGTTTTATACGAATCGACGAGGTGCGGGATAGTTTGATTTTAAGGGCTCCTTTCATTCACAGGATAGGGAAATCATAGGAGTAGGAATGTAGGATTGGGATTTGGGATAACATGTGTAGTTAAATCCTATAATAAGATGAGTTGCGTTTGATTGCGCCAAATGAATTTTTCCATGAGGTAGGACCAAATATTTAATCCTATACTAGGATTTGCACTACTTGATGATTCCTATAGGATTATTTCCTATTGGATATGTTCATATGAATCAAACTACTAGTGTAGGAAATATTCCTATAAGATCTAAATCCTATTATCTTATACCAACCTAATATGAATCAAAGAAGCCCTAAAGGATTTTCGAAGGAATCATGTACGAAGTATGATTTTTCTAAGTCACCCAACATATATACTAGGAATAGAACTAAGTAGTACCATATACTTAGGCCCGCATGCACAAATATTAAGTGTGGATTGAGGAAGTCGATAACTTGGGAAAAAACTTTAGAATCGCACACCTATGTTACCACCCTTGCGACGCTAATTGTCGTAGAGCTGACCTAGAACGAACTCTTGTCTCGGTTAACATGAGAGAGATAAGGGATAAATACAATTGTGATACACTTTCCTAATATTTTGTTGAATGAGATAATCTTGTGTTTTCCTAATAGGGTTAATTAAGTACACATTTGGCAGCTCGTGTGTTGCATACGTTGGTGAACTTTAGACCCCAACTATATATTATTATTTGAACTCACCTCTAACACTTAATTATGTATAATAAGGTCCCTAACTAACCTCAAACACAATTAGGTATAACAGCGGTCCATAACTAACCTCAAACACTTAATTAGGTCTTACATTGCCCCCTTAGACTACCCACAATGGGAGTATCATAGGTAGTACACTATCATGCATCTCATGCTTGCAAAAAAGCTGATGTGGCACTGCAATTAAAGATGAGAGAGAGGATTATAATATCATAGGTAGATACCGTATCATAGCACGTAGTACTAGAAAATTTAATGTTAAATAATCTTGTACATAGATCTGCATTGAGATTCTACAAATCAATTAATATAAGAAGATTATGATACTAGTACATGATACCATGCATCGTTGACATAGTAACATGTAGTATTAATTGTATCATACACACCATACTTTTATATATGATACTATGCATTGTGACTAGTATTACTGACCTCATATATACGCTTACTTTGGTCAAACAATGGTCTTTTAAGTAGTATCGGTTTAATGAAGGTTGACCTATTTTTAACTTCATTTGTGCACTAGTAGATATGATTTGGCCCATTTTTATCCATAGGCTCATCTGATGTGATGTCTGCTATATATATTGTCTTCGATGAGTATCACGCGCATTACATACTCATATCATAGAACGAAGATGAAACCCCTTACCCTCAGCGACGTACGCAACATGGTGTTTGGGTTGAATGGCCCACCCTATTTTAAAATGTTTTAGTTAATTAATTATGTAAAAAATTATCACATATAAAGTGGAAAAAAGAAAATTAGTAAGGTGTGCCCACCTGGCCTACGGTTGTTTTGTGCGTCCTCCACTGCGTACTCCTCTTGATCTGTGACGATGAACATAGTTCTTTAGAACACATGCAACACTTACAGTTGATAGGCCGTTGCAAAGCTAATCAATGATAAAACCTCTTTTATAATCCATTGTACTTTGATTTAATTAGTCCCTCTAATGGACCCCAACTATGTGTGCTTGAGATTTAGCAAAATGCTTTGCCGCCGTGCCACATAACAAATAATAAACAGACCAATCAAGTTTTTATCATTGCTAGACCTAACTAAGTGTTCAAGTGCCCAATTTTGACCACATTAGAGTTGAGGGGCCAAACATAATTCTTAAATACGTGAGGGACCGAACATATACTTCTAAACACCCGAGGGACAAGACAAATTTGAGTACTATTGCTATTATTAGACTAGTCACAATGGGGAGTATCATATAATAGTATCACACATATGATACTAATGTACGATATTATTTTCACAGTCCATAGTATCATCATGTAGTAGTATAATATGTTACATGTATTTAGGGATTTGTAGAATCTCAATACAAAAGTGTGTACAAGATTTGTTTGGCAGTAATTTTTCTAGTTCTACATGATATGATACGATATCTACCTATGATACCACTATCGTCTCTTTCATCATTAACTGATATGACACATCAACATTTTGCATGCATGTAGTGCATGATACTACTTATGATATTGCCATTGCGAGTAGTCTCCCTTTGTCCTAGAGTACAATGCCAATTTGTTTTCAGAGGCAAACTTAGACTAATACTTGGGCCCGCCAATTATGAGTTGCATGTCATTCAAAACTATATCATCGGATGCTTGTTTCGATGAACTTTCCAATGGTATATTTTGCGGATGTCATAAAATTAGGCTGGTCATACTATTTCTATAGTGGGTAGTATCATGGAGTAGTATCATAGTAATGCTACATTTATTATTTTTTAGAATCTCAATGCAAATTTGTGTACAAGATTTGTTTAGCATTAAGTTTTCTCGTTGTTTGCGCTATGATACAGTATCTACCTATGTTACACTAATCTCCTCTCTCCTACTTAATTAGCTGCCACATCAACATTTTTGTGGGACCAATGTGTATGATACTAGCTATGATACTAGCACTATCATGTGGGTACCTAAATCTCGAGTCAAAGTTTGACACGAAACCGATGTGGACTTTATTCATGGTGGAAGGGAGTAACAATCATAAGCACATTATTATTATTGTTTGAACAACATTTTATTTGATGTGCCATAAGAAGTTTAGAAACTCCTAGCCTGCGAGGTGGCGTTTTGGCACACGCGTGCATATGCACCAATTATAGAAAATGATTAAAAAAATTATATAAATGTTAATTTTTTTGGTATACATTGTGACATCATATGTTCGTTCACAAGTTTTCGTGGAAAAACGACATTTTGTGTGGCGTGTAAAAAAAGGCAAAAAATATACTGTACGTAGTCGTGTTACAACATCAAAATTTGTCTTTTTTATAGGAGCCACATATTTTTTTTGTGAGAAAACTTGTGTACCAACATAAAATGTCTAGATATACATGTAAAATTTTAGTTTAGAATTTTTTGACACTTTGAAATATGGATTCACATAATGGGAGCATATGCTCCTATGAGGCAAAGTGCATTTCCGCTAGCCCCCGCCATTTCTTATATCTCTATATTGTCTATATATCTATATACCTCTACCTCTACCCCCTTGGATTCCTGAACAGACGTACAGTACTAGTAGGGCCTACTATTTATTATTATTACATACTCTAAAAAAAAACCTACTGCAGCCAAAATTTAATATCATCGAGCGGTAAAATTCCCCGCCAACGCCCAAATATCTCGCGCCGCAAAGTTTCAGATCTGCGAATATTTTTTTCCTCAAAAGAAGGACTGCGAAATTCCCTTCTACTCCTCTATCGCCCAGCTTCGCCCTAGTTTCGCCCGCAAGCCCTCAGAGAAACCGCCCCTCTTGCCTACCTCCAGATCTTCCCGGCCGCCGCACTTCGCCGTTCAAGCTGCCACGGCTTCAAACCCCGAGGCTGCCCTATCCGCTTGATCCGCACCTACTCCGGCGTCCACCGCACCGTATCTCGTTCGCCGACTCTATCGACCACCGCACCTGACCAGCTTCGCCGACACCGACGCCACCGTGCACTGCACATCATCTGCTTCACCGACCTTCTAGTTCGGCCGGCGCGCTGAACACTTCATCGACCGCCCAGCATGTCCTTCTCCGACCCCCCAAGATCTGCTTCCCCGGCACCCACCGCAACAGCAGTCCCCTCGCCGACCTCCACGTCACCCGTAAGAACGCGGAACACGTCTAAACGCCGCCCAGAAATAGGTAACCAGACATCCCTGCGCGTTTTGTTCTGTTAGGAGTATTGCAGCTGACTGTATTTCTGAATTCGTGCTATATTTCTAACTTACAAGTGCTTTCGTTGATAACCACCTCATCCTTTAGGTTTAAACACGACGCATAAGTATGTTTTTCCGTGACCAAACCCACCCATTCGCTGAAACTCTACATGGTATCAGAGCCTAGGTTTCCTTCCTGCTAGCCGCCACAAACAGTACCAAACAAGTTCTTCCTTTGATCACAAAACCCACCGTTGAGATGTAGAAATCCAGGCGGCGGGAGGCCGCATCAGGTGCTCTGCGTCGGTTGCGGCTATCACACACAGCGATGTGAGCTGTGTGAGATCGCAACTGCTCGCGCGGGGAGAAAGAAGAGGGTGAAGATCGTTTTGGTTTAGAAAGGAGAGAAGAGGAAGTGAATCCGTGGCAGAGAGATCTGGATCCGTGTGAGGGGCAGAAGTTGGAGGCGTGCGGAGTGGGGCGAGCCTTTGAGCGCAGGGCGGAGCCGGAGGTTGGTGCTGGACGTTGACCAGCGCGAGCCGGTCGATGTGGCCAGGTGCGGTACGCTGTTGGCCGGGCGCGCAGACGAGGCGCCATCCGAGTGGAAGTGAGGAGAAAATGGAGATGTGAGGCTGTGAGGATATGTGGTGATGGAGTTGATGAGGCTGCGGTTGAGTCGTGATGGAGTTGATGAGGCTGCGGTTTAGTGGTGATGGTGATGGTTGTGGATATGTCCAGGGGAAAGGCATGCGTGCCTGAGGTGAGACTGGTTGAGGCCTGACCGGGGGATAGGCATGGGTGCTTGAGGAGTGGATGGTTGAGGCAGGAGTTGGCTGGGGGTTTGTGGGAGAGACGGAAGAGGTGGCCGGGCAGAGTGGAGAAGAGAGGCTGAGGACATTGAGGGGAGTGTGGATGGTTCTGCGGAACTTGTGTGGTGAGGCAGCCGGGGTTGTTGAGGACGTGTATGGTTAGGAGTTGTGCGTATCCCAGATGGTTGAAGCTGGATATCTTCGCTGCTGATGAAGAGATGAATTGAGATGACAAGATGATGGAAAGTGAAATGCTGTCATGTATCCTAGGAGTTATGCTGAATGTTCATTACTGGTAGTTGTCATATGTGTCATGTTGTTGTTGCAAGATGGCCATGGTTGTTTACCCATGATCATCTTGAGGGGGTGTGTTGGACCATGAGTGAGTTTAGTAGTAGCGCTGTAGTAATATTGTATCCAGTGTGAGGCCCATAGAGGCCCATGTCCAGTAGTATTGTAACCCTAACTCAGATGATATAAATACACAGTGTGGTGGTCTGAGTAACCTAACCCACCCATTCGCTGAAACTCTACAAAATATGAGCCACCAATCATGAGCCGTTGAATGCTCTACATGTCCACGATTGACAACAACAACAACAACAAAGCCTTTATTCCCAAACAAGTTGGGGTAGGCTATACAAGTCCACAATTGACACGATTACAATTTCTCACTATTTGGCCGTAGGCTCTCGCTCTAGTTACATCATGTTTGATATCTTTCTGCGATCCTGTATTACATGTTTATGCACGTCATAATGCTTCTACTACTATTTGGTGTCAATTTAATTATAGCAAAGCCGTGACTCAGAATCGTTTTGTCATTATTACACGTGCAAACAGGCACATCTTACACTCATAAACGTAGAGTAAAGCTCGCCTATAATCATGTAAGTACCTGCTGTTTTTTGTATATTGCTTAATGCAAACTTCTATATCTTGGACCTGTTTCTGTTTACAATTGGCCTCTCCTTCATGCAGAGGAGAAACAGTGAGGCACCAGGTTCTTCTGTCCAAGTACCCGATGAGGTCCGTGTGACTCAAAAAAAAGCTCACGTAAGTTCCCTGTTTTTTTTTTGGAATGTTAATTTACCTCCTGTGCATAGTTCAATTGCATCATTTTCTGTATGTTGCACTACCTAAGTTGCCTAATGGAATCTAATAAAATATAAACAATGACCATATGGAACATTGCACACCGCCTTTGACCCATCCGGCATCCGGCATGCACAGGTATAAGTTACATGATTTGGCTATGTTAATACAAGTCCTGAAATTCTATTATGTTAATTTTTTGCCTGTTGCTTCATTGAGTTTGCCTGTTGTTCCATGGCTAGTGCATGAAGTTTGATAGAAATGATCCTAGCTGAAATGATGCACTTTGTGTTTTTTTATTGCTTTATTCCTAACCTAGCTTCCTATTCTACTTGAAACATGATTGCTTTATTCCTAACCTAGCTTCCTATTCTACTTGAAACATGGTGAAAAAATAGTTATATTACTTGTTTAAATGTCTAGCTTTGTTTTTCTGAGTCCCATTGACATGATGTGGTATATCCATATTCAAATGATCTGGCTGTTTATATAATACGCTCCATATTCAATTGCTTCATTCAGTTTCTAGTAATCTATTATACATGATGCACATGGTGCTACTTGTTATATGCCCTTTTTTGTTTGAGTTTGATCATGAATTCAAGATTAAGCATTGCCTAAACGTTGACCAACGTAGGAAGATTCCCTCCCTTGTCTATACGTTGTGAGATAGATGATGAGACCTCTCTAGCAGCGAATTTATACGCGCTAGATAACACCCCGTTTAATTCGGTCCTGTTGGGACTCGAACCCGGGTGGGCTGGCTGCGCACTCGCAAGCCTTGCCACTGAGCTAGCACTCAGTTCTCAGATTAAGCAATGCCTCGTTATGCTTAATTTAAATGTTATGGCACTTCATACAAGCCATACAATTAATTGTTGCATTGACCTTCTGCGATGTCGAAGGCACTATCTGAGTCATGCTTAAATCAATCATACATTATTTTCCTAATAGTATCAAATCCAACATGCACATCTTTTGACTGTATTTGGCTATTTGCTAGATTTCTTAAATGCGATGACTGGCTTCGTTATTGGGCACATGATGTCTAGTTGCTTGGTTCATTGTATACATCATCGCCATGATCTAGTTTGGTTTGTTCTAAGAGGCATGTGGCTTAACCGGTTTCTTTGTTGTATCTGCCCATGGTTCTTTCAAAATTATGTCAACAATGCTTTGTTTGTTTGCCTTGTATTGTATTGCATTTTAACTTGTTTTGTCTTAGTTTCAGCCTGCAAACAAAGCTGTAATGTCGATAGGGACAACCCATTTATCAAGTGTTGCGGTCATTTCACGAGCAACTTGATGGTGGCACGTGCTCTCATTGGTCCACTGAGTCCGGTACACCAACCATTCCAGAAGAAATAGATGTACGAGGCTCTATTTTTGATTGCTTGTTGTGTTATATCAGCTCAATGATGTTCTTGAAATTGGAGGTCTTTTATTGCATCATATGATGTTGTAACTTGTTTTATCTAAATTTCAGGCTTCAAATAAAGCTACAATGCCGAAGCAAGGGCCAATGCCTCAAGTATTGATGTTTCACAAAGCAGCGGTGAGAGTGCATATTGCTCGCATAGGCCCATGGTATCTATTGGTCAACTTAATCCGGCACAAAGAGATTTCGGGATGCACTCCAAGAGGCAGTTGATATATTTGGGCGGGAAAACAAAGATCTTGATGAATTAATTTCCAAGACACGACAATAGATACATGAATTGAAAAATAGGCAAACTTTGACAGAAAATGTTCTAAAGAATCTCCTATGCACTTTTCATGGTAAGCCAGTTGTGATGTGTCTGGGAATTGAAGGTGTCTAAATAAACTTTGATTCTGTTGTTCAGTCAAGTGGAATTCTGATGCCAATCTTGTAACTAATTCTTGCTCAAAATTTCGTTCAAAATTTCGTGATGCGTAATAATTGCAAATTTTGTTGTTGTACTAAAATTAGATATGTTCCATGTGGCTGCTGTATTTTGTGTGAAATAATATCCTGATGTGTACTTCAATTAAACCATAAATCTACCGCATGCTGAAAATTTGAATCGAGCGCACGTGTGAACTGTTTTTACGCTCGTAATGCAATAGCAATTTGTTTCTTGGAAGGACTACGTACATGGGTGAAAAGTTAGAGAAGCTACGGTACTCTAACTTGAAGGTGAAAAGTTAGAGAAGCTACAGTACTCTAACTTTCCTTCCCCCAAACCATATGTCTAAAATCCAAATAATTTAAATTAATTTGCACAATACAAACTTGTGTCTTGCATTTGAAGTAATTACATGCAGAGAAAATTATGGTGTAATAAAATTTAGTTTAGTTTTTAAACATCTACAAGTAATCACCTTTATTAGTTAAAGACGATTGCATAACCTTGTACTTATGCTACTGAAGCCTGACTTTGCTTCTTTATTTTTCTGACTTAGCTCCTTCACGTTAGAGGATACGGTTCCCGTACATGGTAGCCCATTAATAATTATGCCGCTAGCAAGATAGATGGTCCTTATTATAGTCAGGCATGTCAACTTGTATGATTAAAAGTAGTTCGTACACATTAAATCTACCATCTGCATTTTCTCTGTAATAACTTTTCTTTTTACACAACTCAAAACTTGTCTGGCTAATATGAAATTTGAGATGGCAAAACCCGGGAAAGATAAAGATATCACCAAAAACTCTTTCTGCGAAATCTTTGGGTTTTGAAGCCCAAGTCCAAGTCTTTCTCTGCTCAAGTTTTGGAGGAACAACTCCAAGTAGAACGAGTTGCAACAGCTATGCTAAGAACAAAAGTTGACATGTTGAGATCGAGATTAGAAGCATGTGATGCTCTACTGCACGAGGCCAATCAAGTTCGTTATAATCTCCCAAAGACTAAGAAAATGCCATAGATAATTGGAGATGAACACTAACATAGTGAGTACATTGGTCTTGTGAAATGTTTCCTTAGATTAAGGCACCGTTCAGACTTTTGTTGGTGGATGCATTTATCTGCGGTTGGGATCAACTTGGTAGTTGTTCCTGTGGATGTTATATAAATTAATTGCCTAGCCTTTTTTGAATCAGTTCGAACTTAAATGGTATCATAGCCAAGGTCTCAAGTTTGAATTGTCGAACGTGTGGTTTAATTTAATCTCTGTCGGGCGGCAAAATCTCCCACCAATCCTGAAATATTTCAAACGCATTTTTGAATGGGATTAAGAAGATAGATCATGATCATGGTAGTGACCTATATTCAACGTGATGATGATTTGATTTTGCACTCGGCCATGAACAGAGGTACTAGTACGGTGTCACAATTTTTTATCATTATACTTGTACCTTAGCGAAATTCAAAATCTCATAGCGGCAAAACTTCCCGCCCACAAAATACAAAAATTTCACACGCTTCCAAATTCCCATTCTACCCCTGTGGAGATGACAGCAAAGTCGGTTGGTGAGGGGTCTGCCCGTCATTTTTTCGATCACCACCTCCCTAGCCCGGAAACCCTCCCAAAAAATATACATTTCCTTCAGTCTCTCATCTGAGACCACCCACCGGAACTTCTCAAGTCCCTCTCTCTACCACCTCCACGACCACCGCACCGGAACATCCCCGCCGGACTTCCTGGCCTACCCGAGCCCTCGCGATCCTCGTCATCCGGCTGCTGCCGGAGCCGCTTCATCGACACCGTCATCAACCGGACCGGATCATCCCGCCGAACCTCGAAACCATATGCTCATCCAGCCAGTCTACCGCGATCGCTTCAGCTGCGGTATCGTCCCACCCGCCGGAGCCGCTTCGCCGGATCCGTCGTCCACCGCATCGGATCTTGCTCACCGATACCGTTGTGCATGAACCGGATCTGCTTCACCGGCGCCGTGCATGATCTAAACTCTTCTACTGTCGCTTTTCTATTTCTTTCCTGCAAGTTCTTGTTTAATATTTGGGGAACCTGTTTGTGCTAACGACGCGCCGTTACGTTTTTTCAGATGAGATGAGTAACCAAGAAGTGTAATTGCCGTCTCTCCAACCCCAAGTAGCACATGTAGCGTACTTCATCACCGGATCTATCAACCCCAGGAAGATCTCTTTTGTGACTCCCACAGAGTGCTTCTCCTAATGTAAGTCCCTTGTTTTAGCGCCATGTTCTGGGTTCAGATGCTTGTTTGTCTGAAGCTCTTTTAGTTCATTCCTAGCTATGACCGTAACACGTTGCTATTTTCTACTTCATTGCTAACTTTAAGCGATTGAACATTTTGGTTTGCATTCCCTGCTCTGTAGATGTAGCCATCATAACTTCTATCTTGCTCAGTCGTTGTTACAAAAATTATACTGTAGGTATTATAGTAACATCCTGCTATTATTTAGTTCATGGCCAATTTTAAGTAATTGCACATGTTGGTTCGCATTCCCTGCTCTATAGCTTTTGGCATCGTAACTTCTATATTTGGTTTACATTCCCTGCTCTGTAGATCTAGCCATCATAACTTTATCTTGCTCAGTCGTTGTTACAAAAATTATGGCCTGCTACTATGTTGTTTGTGCCAATTTTTTACTCCATGAACATGTTGGCTTGCATTCCCTGTACTACAGGTGATGCCATTGTTTTGTATCTAGTTCATTGTAAGCTAACAAAGTAAGGACTTAGTTTGGCATGCTATCACTCTGCTATCTAGCCTGTAGTACAAATAAACTTGTCATACTACTAGATAATAATTTTGCTTGCAATCTTTTTCTTCTAATGCTTCATTATTTAATTGTTTGTCTTTCTTGGCATGACGCTCACATATGGAAAGCTGAACATATTGGTTTGCATTCCCTCTTATACAAGTTCACGGGTGATCCCACTATATTACGTATCTGGTCCATCCTAAGCTCCAGCATTAACTATCCTCCATGTGTTGCTCATTACAAGTTTATATCCCGAAACATCTTGATTTGCATCCCCTTCACTATAAGTTCAGGAGTATTATTTAGTTCACGGCCAAAGTGAAGTAATTGCACTTGGCACATGTTGGTTCACATTCCCTCCTCTTTAGCTTTTGCCATCGTAACTTCTATTTTTGGTTTACATTCCCTGCTCTGTAGATGTAGCCATCATAACTTCATCTTGCTCAGTCGTTGTTACAAAATTTATAGCCTGCTACTATGTTGTTCATGCCAATTTTGTACTCCCTGAACATGTTGGTTTGCATGGGACTCGACAGTAGTAAGTCTATTTGTTTCATTCTAACATGCTCTGTTATATTGGCTGTTGGTATGCGGCATGCACTCTTTGTTTGCTTATTGTGCGCATTACAATGATCTTGTTATAACGACGAAATGATGAGTTCCAAATTCTTTGCCAAACAATATTGTAGTGTCTTTGCCTTTCCATTGTTGCTGTCTTAACTTGTAATGTCTTTGTTTCAGATATAGGTGCTGCATGGACAACTTAAAAGATTGCCGGATCGCTTCATTGTATTGCTAGGTTTAATTACCATTCAATTTCTCTGGGTTCTGTAATATTTTTTTCAATGCCTTGCAGCTGATGTAATATTTAGTTAGTTTTTATAGTTCTTTCGCGCATTTTTTCATTGGTGCTTGTGGTAAGTGAGGCTATCCGACAGAAATCAATGCTGCGTAAATATTCTCAGTATCTAAATCACGAATTCCCATCCCTTAAACGGCCCAATTAAGCGAAATCACATATGTGCCTGCCCGCAAAATCCTAAAGCGCATATTATGCCGGCATATAAACAGCAACTAAACGGGCTGGCCCACTTACTTCTTGGGCCAGCCCATTTGATTTACGGTGGACCCCACACACTAATTGGGCTGGCCCACTTGCTTTAAGGTGGACCCCACCAACTACTGGGCCAGCCCATTTGCTTTTTGGAGGACCCCACATAATAAATGGGCCGGCCCTTTAAGAGGAAAGTGGGACCCACCTGTGTTTTTTTGGCCCGGCCCAATATCTTGTTGGGCCGGCCCACTTGCTATATTGTGGACCCCACATACTAGATGGGCCGGCCCTTTAACAGGAAAGTGGGGCCCACCTGTGCTTATTGGGCCGGCCCACTATCTTGTTGGGCCGGCCCACTTGCTCTATGGTGGTCCCACATGGTAAATGGGCCGGCCCTTTAAGTGGAAGGTGGGACCCACCTGTGTTTTCGGCCCGGCCCACTATCTTGTTGGGCCGGCCCACTTTCTATATGGTGGACCTCACATACCAAATGGGCCGGCCCATTAACAGGCATGTGGGACCCACCTGTGTTTTTGGCCCGGCCCACAATCTTGGTGGGCCAGCCCACTGGCTATATGGTGGGCCCCACACACTAAATGGGCCGGCCCTTTATCAGGAAAGTGGGACCCGCCTGTGTTTTTGGCCCGGCCCACTATTTTGTTGGGCCGGCCCACTTGCTATATGGTGGACCCCACGTACTAAATGGGCCGGCCCTTTAACAGGATAGTGGGACCCACCATGTGTTTTTGGCCCGGCCCACTAGCTTGTTGGGCCGGCCCACTTGCTATATGGTGGTCCCCACACACTAAATGGGCCGGCCTTTTAACAGGAAAGTGGGACCCACCTGTGTTTTTGGCCCGGCCCACTTGCTTTTTGGGCCGGCCCAGTTGCTGTAAGGTGGACCCCACATGTTAAATGGGCCGGCCCATTTAAGTTTTGACCAGTCAACCTTAGAGGTTAGGCCCGGCCCACGTAACTAATGGACCAGCCCAGCTATATAGTTGACCGGTCAAACTATGTCATCTGGCCCGGCCCGCTTAAGACGTGGCAGGCCTCGTGTGGGCCTACCATCTACCACGGGGTTTCAGCCGGTTAACGCCGTTAATCGGCGATTAACGGCGTACGCCACGTGTCAGTTTGCATGACGTCAGCAGTCAACGGGCTCCCGAAAACACTTCCGCAACGGTCCGATTTTCCGTGGCGGAAGGGCGCCCAAGCGCGACGGACCGAAAAAATCGTCGTTGGACTTTGCCTGACGCAGTTTCCACAACAGAACCCATATCGTCGGGTTAGGCCCATAGGCGACGAAAAATACCCCTTAGCGGACGATTTTGAGACGTTGTCTATCAGAACTTTTCTTGTAGTGATAGGAAACTTTTTGTACTAATGCAGTATAATATTCTAGTTTGAATATGTCTAGACCTTGTTTATCAACTTAATTTGAAAGACATACAAGTTATAGCACACATAGTGCATACATTTTCACACATACTGCACTAGATGCTAACCCTATAGTTTGAGGCCATTTGGATGAGGTCGAAAAAATTCTTGGATTAGAATCGTGTTGTTCGAACCCCGTAGTTGGATTTTTTTGAACCCTTGATCTTTAGAACTGGGCAAAACCCAAGTTTAACCATGCAAGATTCAAATGGCCCTAAAAATTCAGAAAAAAATCAAAAGAATGAAAAACCAAAGCACATATATAGCATTCTTATGTCATATGTATAGTAAGCATGCATTCAAGTTGATAAACAAGGTCTAGACATATATACTCAAACCAGAAAAATCATGTATATATCTACCCCTAAAACTCTAATTAAACTATGTCTTATGAAGTCAATCATGTAGAGAAGTGGTTTTGGGTTTCAAATATGGAAATTTCAAGAACCTCCCAAAAGCTTCATTTTAGAGTGACTAAGAAGGATCCAGGCTTATCTTTTCATTTCATGTTTTAAACTTGTTTAAATCCTGGTCAAACCTAGGATTTGACCAAGATTTATGGGCATAAAATTCAAAAAAATCAGAAAAATAAAAAACCAAAGCACATAAGCATATTCAAGTTGATAAACAAGGTTTGGACATATTCAACCCATACACAAATCATGTATCTACCCCTAACCCTAAACTCTGTCTTATGAAGTCAAGCATGAAGAGAAGTGGTTTCGGGTTTCAAACATGGAAATATCAAAAACCTCCCAAAAACTTCATTTAAGAGTGACTGAGAAGGTTACATGCTTCCCTTTTCATTTTCATGTTTTAAACTTGTTTAAATCTTGGTCAAACCTAGAATTTGACAAGATTCAAATGGGCATCAAAATTCAAAAAAAAATCAGAAAAAGAAAAACCAAAGCAATAGTTTTCTTATGTCATATAGTAAGCATTAAAGTTGATAAACAAGGTCTAGACATATTCAACCAGACAAATCATGTATCTATACCCCTAACCCCTAAACTCTGTCTTATGAAGTCAAGCATGTGAAGAGAAGTGGTTTTGGGTTTGGGGGTATATATACATGATTTTTCTTGTTTAAATATATATAGACTTTGTTGATCAACATGAATGCTTAATTACTATATGACATAAGAAGTTTATGTGCTTTGGTGTTTCATTTTTTTGATTTCTTTTTTGAATTTTTATGCCCATTTGAATCTTGGTCAAATCCTAGGTTTGACAAAGATTTAAACAAGTTTGAAACATGAAAATGAAAAAGTAAGCTTGGATCCTTCTTAGTCACTCCAAAATGAAGCTTTTGGGTGGGTTTTTTAAATTTCCATGTTTGAAACCCAAAACCACTTCTTCTCTTCATGCTTGACTTCATAAGACAACGTTTAGGGTTAGGGGGTAGATACATGATTTTTCTGGTTTGAATATGTCTAGACTTCGTTGATCAACTTGAATGCTTAGTATATATATTACATAAGAAGACTATGTGGTTTGGTTTTTGATTTTCTTGATTTTGTTTGATTTTTTATGACCATTTGAATCTTGGTCAAATCCTAGGTTTGACCAAGATTTAAACAAGTTTAAAACATGAAAATGAAAAAGTAAGCATGGATCCTTCTTAGTCATGACAATGAGTTAACTTGGCTTTACTACCCTTGATGAATCCATAGGAAACTTTTTGTACTAATGCAGTATAATATTCTGGTTTGAATATGTCTAGACCTTGTTTATCAACTTAATTTGATAGACATACAAGTTATAGCACACATAGTGCATACATTTTCACACATACTGCACTTGATGCTAACCCTATAGTTTGAGGCCATTTGGATGAGGTCGAAAAAATTCTTGGATTAGAATCGTGTTGTTCGAACCCCGTAGTTGGATTTTTTTGAACCCTTGATCTTTAGAACTGGGCAAAACCCAAGTTTAACCATGCAAGATTCAAATGGCCCTAAAAATTCAGAAAAAAATCAAAAGAATGAAAAACCAAAGCACATATATAGCATTCTTATGTCATATGTATAGTAAGCATGCATTCAAGTTGATAAACAAGGTCTAGACATATATATTCAAACCAGAAAAATCATGTATATATCTACCCCTAAAACTCTAATTAAACTATGTCTTATGAAGTCAATCATGTAGAGAAGTGGTTTTGGGTTTCAAATATGGAAATTTCAAGAACCTCCCAAAAGCTTCATTTTAGAGTGACTAAGAAGGATCCAGGCTTATCTTTTCATTTCATGTTTTAAACTTGTTTAAATCCTGGTCAAACCTAGGATTTAACCAAGATTTATGGGCATAAAATTCAAAAAAATCAGAAAAATAAAAAACCAAAGCACATAAGCATATTCAAGTTGATAAACAAGGTTTGGACATATTCAACCCATACACAAATCATGTATCTACCCCTAACCCTAAACTCTGTCTTATGAAGTCAAGCATGAAGAGAAGTGGTTTCGGGTTTCAAACATGGAAATATCAAAAACCTCCCAAAAACTTCATTTTAGAGTGACTGAGAAGGTTACATGCTTCCCTTTTCATTTTCATGTTTTAAACTTGTTTAAATCTTGGTCAAACCTAGAATTTGACAAGATTCAAATGGGCATCAAAATTCAAAAAAATCGAGAAAAAGAAAAACCAAAGCAATAGTTTTCTTATGTCATATAGTAAGCATTAAAGTTGATAAACAAGGTCTAGACATATTCAACCAGACAAATCATGTATCTATACCCCTAACCCCTAAACTCTGTCTTATGAAGTCAAGCATGTGAAGAGAAGTGGTTTTGGGTTTCAAACATCGAAATTTCAAAAACCTCCCAAAAGCTTCATTTTAGAGTGACTAAGAAGGATACATGCTTCCCTTTTCATTTTCATGTTTTAAACTTGTTTAAATTATCTTGGTCAAACCTAGGATTCGACATGATTCAAATGGGCATCAAAATAAAAAAACAGAAAAAGGAAAAACCAAAGCAATAGTTTTCTTATATATGTCATATAGTAAGCATTAAAGTTGATAAACAAGGTCTAGATATATCCAAACCAGACAAATCATGTATCTACCCCGGCTTTGTCGATCTTATGAAGCTAGTCTACTAGCATGTGAAGGGAATTCGTTTTCGGTTTCAAACATAGAAATTACAAGAACATCCCAAAAGCTTCTCCATTTTAGAGTGACTACGAAGGATACTGACTTCCCTTTTCATTTTCATGTTTTAAACTTGTTTAAATCTTGGTCAAACCAAGGATTTGACCAAGATTCAAATGGGCCTAAAAATTTAGAAAAAATCAAAAAGAGAATGAAAAACCAAAGCACATAGCATTCTTATGTCATATGTATAGTAAGCATTCAAGTTGATAAACAAGGTCTAGACATATTCAAACCAAAAAATCATGTATATATCTACCCCTAACCCTAAACTGATCTGTCGATCTTATGGAAGTCAATCATGAAGAGAAGTGGTTTTGGGTTTCAAACATGGAAATTTCAAGAACATCCCAAAAGCTTCATTTTAGAGTGACTAAGAAGGATCCATGCTTACTTACTCGTTTTCACGTGTTAAACTTGTCTAAATCTTGGTGAAACCTAGGATTTGACCAAGATATGATTCAAATGCGCGAGAAAATTAAAAAAGTCGAGAAAAATTAAAAACCAAAGTACATAGTCTTCTTATGTCATATAGTAAGCATATTCAAGTTGATAAACAAGGTTTGGACATATTCAAACCATACAAATCATGTATCTATACCCCCTAACCCTAAACTTTTTCTTATGAAGTCAAGCATGAAGAGAAGTGGTTTTGGGTTTCAAAGATGGAAATTTCAAAAACCTCCAAAAACTTCATTTTAGAGTGACTGAGAAGTTAGCATTAAAGTTGATAAACAAGGTTTAGACATATTCAAACCAGACAAATCATGTATCTACCCCTAACCCTAAACTCGGTCTTATGAAGTCTAGCATGAAGAGAATCGTTTTGAGTTTCAAACGTTTAAGCCAAAAGCCCCATTTCAAATATTTCAAACTTATTCAAAGTTGGTTCAAATTTGAAAGACATACAAGTTATAGCACACATAGTGCATACATTTTCACACATCTCTGCACTAGATGCTAACCCTATAGTTTGAGGCCACTTGGATGAGGTCGAAAAAGTTCTTGGATTAGAATCGTGTTGTTCGAACCCCGTAGTTGGATTTTTTTTGAACCTTGATCTGTAGTACAGGGCAAAACCCTAGTTTAACCTATTTAATTATAGATTAGTATATCGATTTTTCTACCTTTTTATTATTACTATCTGTGCAGATGTGCGTTTGCCGTCGAGTGAAACTCGGAGGAAGAGGGATCACTCGGAAGGAGAGAAAAAGGCAGAGCATTATGGTGTCTCCCCTTTTTCGGGTGATGATGATGATGTTGACTGTTGTGCAGGGTTTGTCGGTGCGCGGGACGTGCGAGCGAGCGGCGAGCGAGTCGAGCGAGGCCGAGAATGAGATAGATTTGTTTTTTTTTGTGAGAGGGACAACCGAAGGATCCAGAAGGACCCACGGACTTCCAATACGCATCCTGATGCGTCTTCTCTTGACAAAGAAGATGGCTGGGAGTTGGCGTACCTATTGCACGTGACTTGTGCTCACTCAAGTGTGGGACCTCACGCGTGGGCACCACACGTAAGTGACAGACCTGTTGGTGTAAAAACTCGGTTGATTATAATAGTGCATTAGAACAAAGTTTCCTATGGATTCAAGGGTAGGAAATCCAAGTTAACTCATTTACATGACATTATTTTTTCCATGAAGCAAAGTTAACACTATCAATTGGTACATTTTGGAGTGACTAAGAAGGATCAATGCTTACTTATTCGTTTAATTTCACGTGTTAAACTTGTCTAAATCTTGTTCAAACCTAGGATTTGACCAAGATTCAAATGAAATGAGAAAAATAATTAAAAAACAGAAAAATGAAAAACCAAATCACATAGTCTTCTTATGTCATATAGTAAGCATTCAAGTTGATAAACAAGGTCTAGACATATTCAAACCAGACAAATCATGTATCTATACCCCTAACCCCTAAACTCTGTCTTATGAAGTCAAGCATGTGAAGAGAAGTGGTTTTGGGTTTCAAACATGGAAATTTCAAAAACCTCCCAAAAGCTTCATTTTAGAGTGACTAAGAAGGATACATGCTTCCCTTTACATTTTCGTGTTTTAAACTTGTTTAAATTATCTTGGTCAAACCTAGGATTTGACGAAGATACAAATGGGTGGGCACAAAATTCAAAAAAATCAGAAAAATGAAAAACCAAATCACATAGTCTTCTTATGTCATATCGTAAGCAATCAAGTTGATAAACAAGGTCTAGATATATCCAAACCAGACAAATCATGTATCTACCCCCTGTCGATCTTATGAAGTCTAGCATGAAGGGAAGTCGTTTTGGGTTTCAAACATTGAAATTTAAAGAACATCCCAAAAGCTTCATTTTAGAGTGACTAAGAAGGATACAGACTTCCCTTTTCATTTTCATGTTTTAAATTTGTTTAAATCTTGGTCAAACCAAGGATTTGACCAAGATTCAAATGGCCCTAAAAATTCAGAAAAAAATGAAAAGAATGAAAAACCAAAGCACATAACATTCTTATGTCATATTTATAGTAAGCATTCAAGTTGATATACAAGGTCTAGACATATATATTCAAACCTATGATTTGACTAAGATTCAAATGGGCATAACAAATTCAAAAAACAAAAACCAAACACATAGTCTTCTGATGTCATATAGCAAGCATTCAAGTTGATAAACAAACTTGTTTAAATCATGGTCAAACCTAGGATTTGACCAAGATTCAAATGGGCATAATTTTAAAAAAATGTAAAATCAAGGCACATAGTCTTCTTATGTCATATAGTAAGCATTCAATTAAGTTGATAAACAAGGTCTAGACATATCAAACCAGAAAATTCATGTGTCTAGCTACCCCTAACCCTAAACTCTGCACGAAGAGAAGTGGTTTTGGGTTTCAAACATGGATATTTCAAAAACCCTCCCAAAAACCTTCATTTTGGAGTTAATAAGAAGGATCAAGGCTTACTTTTTCATTTTCATGTTTTAATCTTTTTAAAATCTTTGTCAAACCTAGGTTTTGACCAATATTCAAAAGGGCATAATTTTAAAAAAATGAAATATCAAGGCACATAGTCTTCTTATGTCATATAGTAAGCATTCAATTAAGTTGATAAACAAGCTCTAGACATATTCAAACCAGAAAAATCATGATGTATCTACCCCCTATATATCCCTAAACCCTAACTTATGAAGTCAAGCATGAAGAGAAGTGGTTTTTGGTTTAAATCATGGAAATTTCAAAAACCCTCCCAAGAGCTTCATTTTGGAGTGACTAATTAAGAAGCATACATGCTTACCTTTTCATATTCATGTTTTAAACTTGTTCAAATCTAGGTCAACAAACCTAGGATTTGACGAAGAATCAAATGGGTATAAAAAATTTAAAAACAAGCTCTAGATAAGCTCAAGTTGAAAAACAAGTTCTAGACATATTCCAACCAGAAAATCATGTATGTATCCCCTATATATATATATCCCTAAACCCTGACTTATGAAGTCAAGCATGAAGAGAAATGGTTTTTGGTTTCAATCATGGAAATTTCAAAAACCCTCCCAAGAGCTTCATTTTGGAGTGGCTAAGAAGGATAGATACTTAATTTTTCATATTTATGTTTTAAACTAGTTTAAATCATGGTCAAACCTAGGATTTGACCAAGATTCAAATGGGCATAAAAATTCAAAATAAATGAAAATAAATGAAAAACCAAGGCACGTAGTCTTCTTATGTCATATAGTAAGCATTCAATTAAGTTGATAAACAAGGTCTAGACATATTCAAACCAGAAACATCATGTATCTAGCTACCCTAGCCCTAAACTCTGTCTTATGAAGTCAAGCATGCATGAAGAGAAGTCGTGGTTTTTGGTTTCAAACATGGAAATTTTAAAAACCCTACCAAGATCTACATTTTGGAGTGACTAAGAAGGATATATGCTTAATTTTTCCTATTCATGTTTTACTAAACTTGTTTAAATCATGGTCAAACCTAGGATTTGACCAAGATTCAAATGGGCATAAAAATTCAGAAAAAACAAAAAATGGAAAATCAAGGCACATAGTCTTCTTATGTCACATTAGTAAGCATTCAATAAAGTTGATAAACAAGGTCTAGATATATTCAAACCAGAGAAATCATATATCTACCCCCTAACCCTAAACTCTATCTCATGAAGTCAAGCATGAAGATATGTGGTTTTTGGTTTAAAACATGGAAATTTCAAAAACCCTCCCAAGAGCTTCATTTTGGAGTGACTAAGAAGGATATATGCTTAATTTTTCATATTCATGTTTTCAACTTGTTTAAATCATGGTCAAACTTAGGATTTGACCAAGATTCAAATGGGCATAAAATTAAAAAAACAATAAAATGAAAAACCAATGCACATAGTCTTCTTATGTCATATATATAGTAAGCATTCAATTAAGTTGATAACAAGGTCTATAGACATATTCAAACGAGAAAAATCATGTATCAAGCTACCCCTAACCCCAAACTCTGTCTTATGAAGTCAAGCATGAAGAGAAGTACGTGGTTTTTTGGTTTCGAACATGGAAATTTCAAAAACCCTCTCAAGAGCTTCATTTTGGAGTGACTACGAAGGATACATGCTTAATTTTCATATTCATGTTTTAAACTTGTTTAAATCATGGTCAAACCTAGGATTTGACCAAGATTCAAATGGGCATAATTTAAAAAAATGTAAAATCAAGGCACATAGTCTTCTTATGTCATATAGTAAGCATTCAATTAAGTTGATAAACAAGGTCTAGACATATCAAACCAGAAAAATCATGTATCTACCCCTATATATCCCCAAACTCTGTCTTTATGAAGTCAAGCATGAAGAGAAGTGGTTTTTTGGTTTCAAGCATGGAAATTTCAAAAACCTCCCCAAACTTCATTTTAGAGTGACTAAGAAGGATACAAGCTTGCCTTTTCATTTTCATGTTTTAAACTTGTTTAAATTATCTTGGTCAAATCTAGGATTTGACAAGATTCAAATGGGCAAACATATGATAAGTGATGCAAATATCATTTCTAAGTGCGGGCAAACCGAGAGATATGTGGTTTTTGGTTTCAAACATATTCAAACGAGAGAAATCATGTATCTACCCCTAACACTAAACTCTGTCTCATGAAGTCAAGCGCATGCATGAAGATATGTGGTTTTTGGTTTCAAACATGGAAATTTCAAAAACCCTCCCAAGAGCTTCATTTCGAAGTGATTAATTAAGAAGCATACATGCATGCTTACTTTTTCATATTCATGTTTTAAACTTATTCAAATCTTGGTGAAACCTAGGATTTGACCAAGATTCAAATGGGTATAAAAATTTAAAAAATACAAAAAGGCCTTCTTATGTTATATAGTAGGCATTCAATTAAGTTGATAAACAAGTTCTAGACATATTCAAACAAGAAAAATCATGCATGTATCTACCCATAACCCTAAACTTTGTTTCATGAAGTCAAGCATGAAGATATGTGGTTTTTGGTTTCGAACATGGAAATTCAAAAACCCTCCCAAGAGCTTCATTTTGAAGTGACTAAGAAGCATACATGCTTACTTTTTCATATTCAAGTTTTTAACTTATTCAAATCTTGGTGGAACCAAGGATTTGACAAAGATTCGAATGGGTATAAAAATTCAAAAAAAACAAGGTCTTCTCTTATGTTATATAGTAAGCATTCAATTAATTTGATAAACAAGGTCTAAACATATTCAAACCAGGAAAATCATGTATCTACCACCTAACCCTAAACTCTGTCTTATGAAGTCAAGCATGCATGAAGAGAAGTGGTTTTTGGTTTCAAGCATGGAAATTTCCATGTTTGAAACCCAAAACCACTTCTCTTCATATGCTTGACTTCATATGACAGAGTTTAGCGTTAGGGGTAGATACATGATTTTTTGGTTTGAATATGTCCAGACCTTGTTTATCAACTTAAATGCTAACTATATGACATCAGAATGGGCATAAAAATTTAAAAAAATTAAAAATGTAAAACCAAAATTTAATTGGGAGGAAAGGGTACATGAATTACAATTAAAAAACAAGGTAACTTAAATACTTGGATGCCCCAAGATGTGTGGAAGCCCAAAACAATGGCAAAACATATCATGTGCGCATGCTGCATCCAATTCAAGTAGAACACATAGTAGGCACCGATAGTTTGACCTAAATTTGAAATCAAAGAGAAGGTGGTTAGAAAAAATCAAAATTGGCAAAGCAAAGCATGAAATCAAAAAATTGTGATGCACTCTAGCTATGAAAATTATCAAACAATGCAAACCAAAATGATTTTTTAGAGGAATACTAGTTCAACTTATTTAATTTTTTATTTGTAGGCCAAAATCAAACCCCGTAGTTGGATTTTTTTTTTCAACTTGATCTGTAGTACTGGGGAAAACCCTAGTTTATAACCTATTTAATAATAGATTCGTAGTCGATTCTTTTACTTTTTTATTATTACTATGCAACACATGTGTGTTTGCCCGTCGAGTGAAACTCGGAGGAAGAGGAATCACTCGGAAGGAGAAGAAGGGAGAGCAGTCACGGGGCCCCTCTTATTGATGGTGTATAATCTTTTTCTGGTGATGTTGACTGTTGTGCAGGGTTTGTCGGTCTGCAGGAGGTGCGAGCGAGCGAGCGAGTCAGCGAGGCCGAGAATGAGAGAGATTTGTTTTTGTGAGAGGGACAACCGAAGGATCCAGAAGGACCCACAGACTTCCAATACGCATCCTGATGAGTCTTCTCTTGACAAAGAAGATGGCTGGGAGTTGGCGTACCTATTGCACGTGACTTGTGCTCACTCAAGTGTGGGACCACACGCGTGGGCACCACACGTAAGTGACAAACCTGTTGGTGTAAAAACTCGGTTGATTATTATAGTGCATTAGAACAAAGTTTCCTATGGATTCAAGGGTAGGAAATCCAAGTTAACTCATTTACATGACATTATTTTTTCCATGAAGCAAAGTTAACACTATCAATTGGTACATTTTGGAGTGACTAAGAAGGATCAATGCTTACTTATTCGTTTAATTTCACGTGTTAAACTTGTCTAAATCTTGTTCAAACCTAGGATTTGACCAAGATTCAAATGGGCGAAAAAATAATTAAAAAACAGAAAAATGAAAAACCAAATCACATAGTAAGCATTCAAGTTGATAAACAAGGTCTAGACATATTCAAACCAGACAAATCATGTATCTATACCCCTAACCCCTAAACTCTGTCTTATGAAGTCAAGCATGTGAAGAGAAGTGGTTTTGGGTTTGGGGGTATATATACATGATTTTTCTTGTTTAAATATATATAGACTTTGTTGATCAACATGAATGCTTAATTACTATATGACATAAGAAGTTTATGTGCTTTGGTGTTTCATTTTTTTGATTTCTTTTTTGAATTTTTATGCCCATTTGAATCTTGGTCAAATCCTAGGTTTGACAAAGATTTAAACACGTTTGAAACATGAAAATGAAAAAGTAAGCTTGGATCCTTCTTAGTCACTCCAAAATGAAGCTTTTGGGTGGGTTTTTGAAATTTCCATGTTTGAAACCCAAAACCACTTCTTCTCTTCATGCTTGACTTCATAAGACAACGTTTAGGGTTAGGGGTTAGATACATGATTTTTCTGGTTTGAATATGTCTAGACTTCGTTGATCAACTTGAATGCTTAGTATATTACATAAGAAGACTATGTGGTTTGGTTTTTGATTTTCTTGATTTTGTTTGATTTTTTATGACCATTTGAATCTTGGTCAAATCCTAGGTTTGACCAAGATTTAAACAAGTTTAAAACATGAAAATGAAAAAGTAAGCATGGATCCTTCTTAGTCATGACAATGAGTTAACTTGGCTTTACTACCCTTGATGAATCCATAGGAAACTTTTTGTACTAATGCAGTATAATATTCTGGTTTGAATATGTCTAGACCTTGTTTATCAACTTAATTTGAAAGACATACAAGTTATAGCACACATAGTGCATACATTTTCACACATACTGCACTAGATGCTAACCCTATAGTTTGAGGCCATTTGGATGAGGTCGAAAAAATTCTTGGATTAGAATCGTGTTGTTCGAACCCCGTAGTTGGATTTTTTTGAACCCTTGATCTTTAGAACTGGGCAAAACCCAAGTTTAACCATGCAAGATTCAAATGGCCCTAAAAATTCAGAAAAAAATCAAAAGAATGAAAAACCAAAGCACATATATAGCATTGTTATGTCATATGTATAGTAAGCATGCATTCAAGTTGATAAACAAGGTCTAGACATATATATTCAAACCAGAAAAATCATGTATATATCTACCCCTAAAACTCTAATTAAACTATGTCTTATGAAGTCAATCATGTAGAGAAGTGGTTTTGGGTTTCAAATATGGAAATTTCAAGAACCTCCCAAAAGCTTCATTTTAGAGTGACTAAGAAGGATCCAGGCTTATCTTTTCATTTCATGTTTTAAACTTGTTTAAATCCTGGTCAAACCTAGGATTTGACCAAGATTTATGGGCATAAAATTCAAAAAAATCAGAAAAATAAAAAAACCAAAGCACATAAGCATATTCAAGTTGATAAACAAGGTTTGAACATATTCAACCCATACACAAATCATGTATCTACCCCTAACCCTAAACTCTGTCTTATGAAGTCAAGCATGAAGAAAAGTGGTTTCGGGTTTCAAACATGGAAATATCAAAAACCTCCCAAAAACTTCATTTTAGAGTGACTGAGAAGGTTACATGCTTCCCTTTTCATTTTCATGTTTTAAACTTGTTTAAATCTTGGTCAAACCTAGAATTTGACAAGATTCAAATGGGCATCAAAATTCAAAAAAATCAGAAAAAGAAAAACCAAAGCAATAGTTTTCTTATGTCATATAGTAAGCATTAAAGTTGATAAACAAGGTCTAGACATATTCAACCAGACAAATCATGTATCTATACCCCTAACCCCCTAAACTCTGTCTTATGAAGTCAAGCATGTGAAGAGAAGTGGTTTTGGGTTTCAAACATCGAAATTTCAAAAACCTCCCAAAAGCTTCATTTTAGAGTGACTAAGAAGGATACATGCTTCCCTTTTCATTTTCATGTTTTAAACTTGTTTAAATTATCTTGGTCAAACCTAGGATTCGACATGATTCAAATGGGCATCAAAATAAAAAAAACAGAAAAAGGAAAAACCAAAGCAATAGTTTTCTTATATATGTCATATAGTAAGCATTAAAGTTGATAAACAAGGTCTAGATATATCCAAACCAGACAAATCATGTATCTACCCCTACTGTCGATCTTATGAAGCTAGTCTACTAGCATGTGAAGGGAACTCGTTTCGGTTTCAAACATAGAAATTACAAGAACATCCCAAAAGCTTCTCCATTTTAGAGTGACTACGAAGGATACTGACTTCCCTTTTCATTTTCATGTTTTAAACTTGTTTAAATCTTGGTCAAACCAAGGATTTGACCAAGATTCAAATGGGCCTAAAAATTTAGAAAAAAATCAAAAAGAGAATGAAAAACCAAAGCACATAGCATTCTTATGTCATATGTATAGTAAGCATTCAAGTTGATAAACAAGGTCTAGACATATTCAAACCAAAAAATCATGTATATATCTACCCCTAACCCTAAACTGATCTGTCGATCTTATGGAAGTCAATCATGAAGAGAAGTGGTTTTGGGTTTCAAACATGGAAATTTCAAGAACATCCCAAAAGCTTCATTTTAGAGTGACTAAGAAGGATCCATGCTTACTTACTCGTTTTCACGTGTTAAACTTGTCTAAATCTTGGTGAAACCTAGGATTTGACCAAGATATGATTCAAATGCGCAGAAAATTAAAAAAGTCAGAAAAATTAAAAACCAAAGTACATAGTCTTCTTATGTCATATAGTAAGCATATTCAAGTTGATAAACAAGGTTTGGACATATTCAAACCATACAAATCATGTATCTATACCCCCTAACCCTAAACTCTTTCTTATGAAGTCAAGCATGAAGAGAAGTGGTTTTGGGTTTCAAAGATGGAAATTTCAAAAACCTCCAAAAACTTCATTTTAGAGTGACTGAGAAGTTAGCATTAAAGTTGATAAACAAGGTTTAGACATATTCAAACCAGACAAATCATGTATCTACCCCTAACCCTAAACTCGGTCTTATGAAGTCTAGCATGAAGAGAATCGTTTTGAGTTTCAAACGTTTAAGCCAAAAGCCCCATTTCAAATATTTCAAACTTATTCAAAGTTGGTTCAAATTTGAAAGACATACAAGTTATAGCACACATAGTGCATACATTTTCACACATACTGCACTAGATGCTAACCCTATAGTTTGAGGCCACTTGGATGAGGTCGAAAAAGTTCTTGGATTAGAATCGTGTTGTTCGAACCCCGTAGTTGGATTTTTTTTGAACCTTGATCTGTAGTACAGGGCAAAACCCTAGTTTAACCTATTTAATTATAGATTAGTATATCGATTTTTCTACCTTTTTATTATTACTATGCTGCAGATGTGCGTTTGCCCGTCGAGTGAAACTCGGAGGAAGAGGGATCACTCGGAAGGAGAGAAAAAAGGCAGAGCATTATGGTGTCTCCCCTTTTTCGGGTGATGATGATGATGTTGACTGTTGTGCAGGGTTTGTCAGTGCGCAGGACGTGCGAGCGAGCGAGTCGAGCGAGGCCGAGAATGAGATAGATTTGTTTTTTTTTGTGAGAGGGACAACCGAAGGATCCAGAAGGACCCACGGACTTCCAATACGCATCCTGGTGCGTCTTCTCTTGACAAAGAAGATGGCTGGGAGTTGGCGTACCTATTGCACGTGACTTGTGCTCACTCAAGTGTGGGACCTCACGCGTGGGCACCACACGTAAGTGACAGACCTGTTGGTGTAAAAACTCGGTTGATTATAATAGTGCATTAGAACAAAGTTTCCTATGGATTCAAGGGTAGGAAATCCAAGTTAACTCATTTACATGACATTATTTTTTCCATGAAGCAAAGTTAACACTATCAATTGGTACATTTTGGAGTGACTAAGAAGGATCAATGCTTACTTATTCGTTTAATTTCACGTGTTAAACTTGTCTAAATCTTGTTCAAACCTAGGATTTGACCAATATTAACATGGTGTTAAAAATAATTAAAAAACAGAAAAATGAAAAACCAAATCACATAGTCTTCTTATGTCATATAGTAAGCATTCAAGTTGATAAACAAGGTCTAGACATATTCAAACCAGACAAATCATGTATCTATACCCCTAACCCCTAAACTCTGTCTTATGAAGTCAAGCATGTGAAGAGAAGTGGTTTTGGGTTTCAAACATCGAAATTTCAAAAACCTCCCAAAAGCTTCATTTTAGAGTGACTAAGAAGGATACATGCTTCCCTTTACATTTTCATGTTTTAAACTTGTTTAAATTATCTTGGTCAAACCTAGGATTTGACGAAGATACAAATGGGTGGGCACAAAATTCAGAAAAATCAGAAAAATGAAAAACCAAATCACATAGTCTTCTTATGTCATATCGTAAGCAATCAAGTTGATAAACAAGGTCTAGATATATCCAAACCAGACAAATCATGTATCTACCCCCTGTCGATCTTATGAAGTCTAGCATGAAGGGAAGTCGTTTTGGGTTTCAAACATTGAAATTTAAAGAACATCCCAAAAGCTTCATTTTAGAGTGACTAAGAAGGATACAGACTTCCCTTTTCATTTTCATGTTTTAAATTTGTTTAAATCTTGGTCAAACCAAGGATTTGACCAAGATTCAAATGGCCCTAAAAATTCAGAAAAAATGAAAAGAATGAAAAACCAAAGCACATAACATTCTTATGTCATATGTATAGTAAGCATTCAAGTTGATATACAAGGTCTAGACATATATATTCAAACCTAGGATTTGACTAAGATTCAAATGGGCATAACAAATTCAAAAAACAAAAACCAAACACATAGTCTTCTGATGTCATATAGCAAGCATTCAAGTTGATAAACAAACTTGTTTAAATCATGGTCAAACCTAGGATTTTACCAAGATTCAAATGGGCATAATTTTAAAAAAAATGTAAAATCAAGGCACATAGTCTTCTTATGTCATATAGTAAGCATTCAATTAAGTTGATAAACAAGGTCTAGACATATCAAACCAGAAAATTCATGTGTCTAGCTACCCCTAACAATAAACTATGCACGAACATATGTGGTTTTGGGTTTCAAACATGGATATTTCAAAAACCCTCCCAAAAACCTTCATTTTGGAGTTAATAAGAAGGATCAAGGCTTACTTTTTCATTTTCATGTTTTAATCTTTTTTAAATCTTTGTCAAACCTAGGTTTTGACCAATATTCAAAAGGGCATAATTTTAAAAAAATGAAATATCAAGGCACATAGTCTTCTTATGTCATATAGTAAGCATTCAATTAAGTTGATAAACAAGCTCTAGACATATTCAAACCAGAAAAATCATGATGTATCTACCCCCTATATATCCCTAAACCCTAACTTATGAAGTCAAGCACGAAGAGAAGTGGTTTTTGGTTTAAATCATGGGAATTTCAAAAACCCTCCAAGAGCTTCATTTTGGAGTGACTAATTAAGAAGCATACATGCTTACCTTTTCATATTCATGTTTTAAACTTGTTCAAATCTAGGTCAACAAACCTAGGATTTGACGAAGAATCAAATGGGTATAAAAAATTTAAAAACAAGCTCTAGATAAGCTCAAGTTGAAAAACAAGTTCTAGACATATTCCAACCAGAAAAATCATGTATGTACCCCCTATATATATATCCCTAAACCCTGACTTATGAAGTCAAGCATGAAGAGAAGTGGTTTTTGGTTTCAATCATGGAAATTTCAAAAACCCTCCCAAGAGCTTCATTTTGGAGTGGCTAAGAAGGATAGATACTTAATTTTTCATATTTATGTTTTAAACTAGTTTAAATCATGGTCAAATCTAGGATTTGACCAAGATTCAAATGGGCATAAAAATTCAAAATAAATGAAAATAAATGAAAAACCAAGGCACGTAGTCTTCTTATGTCATATAGTAAGCATTCAATTAAGTTGATAAACAAGGTCTAGACATATTCAAACCAGAAACATCATGTATCTAGCTACCCTAGCCCTAAACTCTGTCTTATGAAGTCAAGCATGCATGAAGAGAAGTCGTGGTTTTTGGTTTCAAACATGGAAATTTTAAAAACCCTACCAAGATCTACATTTTGGAGTGACTAAGAAGGATATATGCTTAATTTTTCCTATTCATGTTTTATTAAACTTGTTTAAATCATGGTCAAACCTAGGATTTGACCAAGATTCAAATGGGCATAAAAATTCAAAAAAAACAAAAAAATGGAAAATCAAGGCACATAGTCTTCTTATGTCACATTAGTAAGCATTCAATTAAGTTGATAAACAAGGTCTAGATATATTCAAACCAGAGAAATCATGTATCTACCCCCTAACCCTAAACTCTATCTCATGAAGTCAAGCATGAAGATATGTGATTTTTGGTTTAAAACATGGAAATTTCAAAAACCCTCCCAAGAGCTTCATTTTGGAGTGACTAAGAAGGATATATGCTTAATTTTTCATATTCATGTTTTCAACTTGTTTAAATCATGGTCAAACTTAGGATTTGACCAAGATTCAAATGGGCATAAAATTAAAAAAACAATAAAATGAAAAACCAATGCACATAGTCTTCTTATGTCATATATATAGTAAGCATTCAATTAAGTTGATAACAAGGTCTAGACATATTCAAACGAGAAAAATCATGTATCAAGCTACCCCTAACCCCAAACTCTGTCTTATGAAGTCAAGCATGAAGAGAAGTACGTGGTTTTTTGGTTTCAAACATGGAAATTTCAAAAACCCTCTCAAGAGCTTCATTTTGGAGTGACTACGAAGGATACATGCTTAATTTTCATATTCATGTTTTAAACTTGTTTAAATCATGGTCAAACCTAGGATTTGACCAAGATTCAAATGGGCATATATGAATCTTTAGCAGGTGCGTTTTTTTACTAATCCATATGGAATATTTTGATAAAACCCTTTTAGAAGGCTTTGTTAAGGCCTCAAGGACAATGAGTTGGGAGGAGGCCAGGTAGACTGTAGCTAGGCATTGATTCGGAATTTATGATGCTTGCGACTTGCTTGCGTGGCTTGTTGATTTCCCAGGTGACGCAGCTTTTTTTTTTACTGCCCAGCCATGGATAGGTCATAGGAGTGCAGAGCTGTAGGCGGTGCGGATAAGTACGCGGGGCATTGATGATGTAGGTGTGTTCGATTGCCCACGCGAGTGCAGAGCTGTAGGGTTATGCGAGTAGGCCTTTAAACTGGGAGGTGGCACAAGAAGATTTTAGTAAGGAATGGTTCCTTTCCAGAGGAATGGAATGGTTCCATCCCCGCGTTCGGTTTGGACAAAAAGGAGGTACAGAATGGTACTTTTTTTTGTTCGGTTGGAGGAATTGGAGAGCAGAACGGAATGTGGTTAAACTAAACTTTTGTCTAAGAATCGTAATTAACAATGGCAAATAGCCTTTTAAATCTTAAAATCGTAATTAACAACGCCTAATGGCCTTTTTAATCTTAAAATCGTAATTAATGTTATTTTTTGTATGGTCGGGGAATTTGGAGAGTAGAACGGAATGAAGTTAAAGTTTAATCTTTTGTCTAAATATCGTAATTAATAGTGGCCTTTTTAATCTCAAAATCATAATTAACAACAACTAATAATTTTTTTGGTTGGATTAGTGAAGTGCTTTGTAATTAATAGCGGCTAAGTAACAGCCGTTCCACCACATTCCACCGATTCGGTGGAATGGGTGCATTCTGCATATGGGGAGAATATTCCCTTTCGAGGAACCACTCGGTTCCGTTCCATTCCACAACCGAACACAAGAATGGGCTCTAGGTGCGGAACGGTTCCATTCCATTCCACTTGGTTCTGTAACCGAACACACCCTAAATGCGTTGCAATGGAAAATGACAGTGTGTGGTGGCCTGATGGTGAAGAAGAAAGGTCGGGCGAAGAGTTGTTGGCTAGAGTCGGTTTTATACGAATCGACGAGGTGCGGGATAGTTTGATTTTAAGGGCTCCTTTCATTCACAGGATAGGGAAATCATAGGAGTAGGAATGTAGGATTGGGATTTGGGATGACATGTGTAGTTAAATCCTATAATAAGATGAGTTGCGTTTGATTGCGCCAAATGAATTTTTCCATGAGGTAGGACCAAATATTTAATCCTATACTAGGATTTGCACTACTTGATGATTCCTATAGGATTATTTCCTATTGGATATGTTCATATGAATCAAACTACTAGTGTAGGAAATATTCCTATAAGATCTAAATCCTATTATCTTATACCAACCTAATATGAATCAAAGAAGCCCTAAAGGATTTTCGAAGGAATCATGTACGAAGTATGATTTTTCTAAGTCACCCAACATATATACTAGGAATAGAACTAAGTAGTACCATATACTTAGGCCCGCATGCACAAATATTAAGTGTGGATTGAGGAAGTCGATAACTTGGGAAAAAACTTTCGCAACTGCACACCTATGTTACCACCCTTGCGACGCTAATTGTCGTAGAGCTGACCTAGAACGAACTCTTGTCTCGGTTAACATGAGAGAGATAAGGGATAAATACAATTGTGATACACTTTCCTAATATTTTGTTGAATGAGATAATCTTGTGTTTTCCTAATAGGGTTAATTAAGTACACATTTGGCAGCTCGTGTGTTGCATACGTTGGTGAACTTTAGACCCCAACTATATATTATTATTTGAACTCACCTCTAACACTTAATTATGTATAATAAGGTCCCTAACTGACCTCAAACACAATTAGGTATAACAGCGGTCCATAACTAACCTCAAACACTTAATTAGGTCTAACATTGCCCCCTTAGACTACCCACAATGGGAGTATCATAGGTAGTACACTATCATGCATCTCATGCTTGCAAAAAAGCTGATGTGGCACTGCAATTAAAGATGAGAGAGAGGATTATAATATCATAGGTAGATACCGTATCATAGCACGTAGTACTAGAAAATTTAATGTTAAATAATCTTGTCCATAGATCTGCATTGAGATTCTACAAATCAATTAATATAAGAAGATTATGATACTAGTACATGATACCATGCATCGTTGACATAGTAACATGTAGTATTAATTGTATCATACACACCATACTTTTATATATGATACTATGCATTGTGACTAGTATTACTGACCTCATATATACGCTTACTTAGGTCAAACAATGGTCTTTTAAGTAGTATCGGTTTAATGAAGGTTGACCTATTTTTAACTTCATTTGTGCACTAGTAGATATGATTTGGCCCATATTTATCCATAGGCTCATCTGATGTGATGTCTGCTATATATATTGTCTTCGATGAGTATCACGCGCATTACATACTCATACCATAGAACAAAGATGAAACCCCTTACCCTCAGCGACGTACGCAACATGGTGTTTGGGTTGAATGGCCCACCCTATTTTAAAATGTTTTAGTTAATTAATTATGTAAAAAAATTATCACATATAAAGTGGAAAAAAGAAAATTAGTAAGGTGTGCCCACCTGGCCTACGGTTGTTTTGTGCGTCCTCCACTGCGTACTCCTCTTGATCTGTGACGATGAACATAGTTCTTTAGAACACATGCAACACTTACAGTTGATAGGCCGTTGCAAAGCTAATCAATGATAAAACCTGCTTTTATAATCCATTGTACTTTGATTTAATTAGTCCCTCTAATGGACCCCAACTATGTGTGCTTGAGATTTAGCAAAATGCTTTGCCGCCGTGCCACATAACAAATAATAAACAGACCAATCAAGTTTTTATCATTGCTAGACCTAACTAAGTGTTCAAGTGCTCAATTTTGACCACATTAGAGTTGAGGGGCCAAACATAATTCTTAAATACGTGAGGGACCGAACATATACTTCTAAACACCCGAGGGACAAGACAAATTTGAGTACTATTGTTATTATTAGACTAGTCACAATGGGGAGTATCATATAATAGTATCATACATATGATACTAATGTACGATATTATTTTCACAGTCCATAGTATCATCATGTAGTAGTATAATATGTTACATGTATTTAGGGATTTGTAGAATCTCAATACAAAAGTGTGTACAAGATTTGTTTGGCTGTAATTTTTCTAGTTCTACATGATATGATACGATATCTACCTATGATACCACTATCGTCTCTTTCATCATTAACTGATATGACACATCAACATTTTGCATGCATGTAGTGCATGATACTACTTATGATATTGCCATTGCGAGTAGTCTCCCTTTGTCCTAGAGTACAATGCCAATTTGTTTTCAGAGGCAAACTTAGACTAATACTTGGGCCCGCCAATTATGAGTTGCATGTCATTCAAAACTATATCATCGGATGCTTGTTTCGATGAACTTTCCAATGGTATATTTTGCGGATGTCATAAAATTAGGCTGGTCATACTATTTCTATAGTGGGTAGTATCATGGAGTAGTATCATAGTAATGCTACATTTATTATTTTTTAGAATCTCAATGCAAATTTGTGTACAAGATTTGTTTAGCATTAAGTTTTCTCGTTGTTTGCGCTATGATACAGTATCTACCTATGTTACACTAATCTCCTCTCTCCTACTTAATTAGCTGCCACATCAACATTTTTGTGGGACCAATGTGTATGATACTAGCTATGATACTAGCACTATCATATGGGTACCTAAATCTCGAGTCAAAGTTTGACACGAAACCAATGTGGACTTTATTCATGGTGGAAGGGAGTAACAATCATAAGCACATTATTATTATTGTTTGAACAACATTTTATTTGATGTGCCATAAGAAGTTTAGAAACTCCTAGCCTGCGGAGGTGGCGTTTTGGCACACGCGTGCATATGCACCAATTATAGAAAATGATTAAAAAAATTATATAAATGTTAATTTTTTTGGTATACATTGTGACATCATATGTTCGTTCACAAGTTTTCGTGGAAAAACGACATTTTGTGTGGCGTGTAAAAAAAGGCAAAAAATATACTGTACGTAGTCGTGTTACAACATCAAAATTTGTCTTTTTTATAGGAGCCACATATTTTTTTTGTGAGAAAACATGTGTACCAACATAAAATGTCTAGATATACATGTAAAATTTTAGTTTAGAATTTTTTGACACTTTGAAATATGGATTCACATAATGGGAGCATATGCTCCTATGAGGCAAAGTGCATTTCCGCTAGCCCCCGCCATTTCTTATATCTCTATATTGTCTATATATCTATACCTCTACCTCTACCCCCTTGGATTCCTGAACAGACGTACAGTACTAGTAGGGCCTACTATTTATTATTATTACATACTCTAAAAAAAAACCTACTGCAGCCAAAATTTAATATCATCGAGCGGTAAAATTCCCCGCCAACGCCCAAATATCTCGCGCCGCAAAGTTTCAGATCTGCGAATATTTTTTTCCTCAAAAGAAGGACTGCGAAATTCCCTTCTACTCCTCTATCGCCCAGCTTCGCCCTAGTTTCGCCCGCAAGCCCTCAGAGAAACCGCCCCTCTTGCCTACCTCCAGATCTTCCCGGCCGCCGCACTTCGCCGTTCAAGCTGCCACGGCTTCAAACCCCGAGGCTGCCCTATCCGCTTGATCCGCACCTACTCCGGCGTCCACCGCACCGTATCTCGTTCGTCGACTCTATCGACCACCGCACCTGACCAGCTTCGCCGACACCGACGCCACCGTGCACTGCACATCATCTGCTTCACCGACCTTCTAGTTCGGCCGGCGCGCTGAACACTTCATCGACCGCCCAGCATGTCCTTCTCCGACCCCCAAGATCTGCTTCCCCGGCACCCACCGCAACAGCAGTCCCCTCGCCGACCTCCACGTCACCCGTAAGAACGCGGAACACGTCTAAACGCCGCCCGAAATAGGTAACCAGACATCCCTGCGCGTTTTGTTCTGTTAGGAGTATTGCTGTTGTATTTCTGAATTCGTGCTATATTTCTAACTTACAAGTGCTTTCGTTGATAACCACCTCATCCTTTAGGTTTAAACACGACGCATAAGTATGTTTTTCCGTGACCAAACCCACCCATTCGCTGAAACTCTACATGGTATCAGAGCCTAGGTTTCCTTCCTGCTAGCCGCCACAAACAGTACCAAACAAGTTCTTCCTTTGATCACAAAACCCACCGTTGAGATGTAGAAATCCAGGCGGCGGGAGGCCGCATCAGGTGCTCTGCGTCGGTTGCGGCTATCACACACAGCGATGTGAGCTGTGTGAGATCGGCGGCTGCTCGCGCGGGGAGAAAGAAGAGGGTGAAGATCGTTTTGGTTTAGAAAGGAGAGAAGAGGAAGTGAAGCCGTGGCAGAGAGATCTGGATCCGTGTGAGGGGCAGAAGTTGGAGGCGTGCGGAGTGGGGCGAGCCTTTGAGCGCAGGGTGGAGCCGGAGGTTGGTGCTGGACGTTGACCAGCGCGAGCCGGTCGATGTGGCCAGGTGCGGTACGCCAGGTTGGCCAGGGCGCGCAGACGAGGCGCCATCCGAGTGGAAGTGAGGAGAAAATGGAGATGTGAGGCTGTGAGGATATGTGGTGATGGAGTTGATGAGGCTGCGGTTGAGTCGTGATGGAGTTGATGAGGCTGCGGTTTAGTGGTGATGGTGATGGTTGTGGATATGTCCAGGGGAAAGGCATGCGTGCCTGAGGTGAGACTGGTTGAGGCCTGACCGGGGATAGGCATGGGTGCTTGAGGAGTGGATGGTTGAGGCAGGAGTTGGCTGGGGGTTTGTGGGAGAGACGGAAGAGGTGGCCGGGCAGAGTGGAGAAGAGAGGCTGAGGACATTGAGGCGAGTGTGGATGGTTCTGCGGAACTTGTGTGGTGAGGCAGCCGGGGTTGTTGAGGACGTGTATGGTTAGGAGTTGTGCGTATCCCAGATGGTTGAAGCTGGATATCTTCGCTGCTGATGAAGAGATGAATCGAGATGACAAGATGATGGAAAGTGCAATGCTGTCATGTATCCTAGGAGTTATGCTGAATGTTCATTACTGGTAGTTGTCATATGTGTCATGTTGTTGTTGCAAGATGGCCATGGTTGTTTACCCATGATCATCTTGAGGGGGTGTGTTACCATGAGTGAGTTTAGTAGTAGAGCAGTAGTAATATTGTATCCAGTGTGAGGCCCATAGAGGCCCATGTCCAGTAGTATTGTAACCCTAACTCAGATGATATAAATACACAGTGTGGTGGTCTGAGTAACCTAACCCACCCATTCGCTGAAACTCTACAAAATATGAGCCACCAATCATGAGCCGTTGAATGCTCTACATGTCCACGATTGACAACAACAACAACAACAACAAAGCCTTTATTCCCAAACAAGTTGGGGTAGGCTATACAAGTCCACAATTGACACGATTACAATTTCTCACTATTTGGCCGTAGGCTACTGCTCTAGTTACATCATGTTTGATATCTTTCTGCGATCTGTATTACATGTTTATGCACGTCATAATGCTTCTACTACTATTTGGTGTCAATTTAATTATAGCAAAGCCGTGACTCGTAACTGTTTGTTGTTATTACACGTGCAGCAGGCACATCTTACACTCATAAACGTAGAGTAAAGCTCGCCTATAATCATGTAAGTACCTGCTGTTTTTTGTATATTGCTTAATGCAAACTTCTATATCTTGGACCTGTTTCTGTTTACAATTGGCCTCTCCTTCATGCAGAGGAGAAACAGTGAGGCACCAGGTTCTTCTGTCCAAGTACCCGATGAGGTCCGTGTGACTCAAAAAAAAGCTCGCGTAAGTTCCCTGTTTTTTTTGGAATGTTAATTTACCTCCTGTGCATAGTTCAATTGCATCATTTTCTGTATGTTGCACTACCTAAGTTGCCTAATGGAATCTAATAAAATATAAACAATGACCATATGGAACATTGCACACTTGCCTTTGGCCCATCTCGGCATCCGGCATGCACAGGTATAAGTTACATGATTTGGCTATGTTAATACAAGTCCTGAAATTCTATTATGTTAATTTTTTGCCTGTTGCTTCATTGAGTTTGCCTGTTGTTCCATGGCTAGTGCATGAAGTTTGATAGAAATGATCCTAGCTGAAATGATGCACTTTGTGTTTTTTTATTGCTTTATTCCTAACCTAGCTTCCTATTCTACTTGAAACATGATTGCTTTATTCCTAACCTAGCTTCCTATTCTACTTGAAACATGGTGAAAAAATAGTTATATTACTTGTTTAAATGTCTAGCTTTGTTTTTCTCGAGTCCCATTGACATGATGTGGTATATCCATATTCAAATGATCCGTTGTTTATATAATACGCTCCATGTTCAATTGCTTCATTCAGTTTCTAGTAATCTATTATACATGATGCACATGGTGCTACTTGTTATATGCCCTTTTTTGTTTGAGTTTGATCATGAATTCAAGATTAAGCATTGCCTAAACGTTGACCAACGTAGGAAGATTCCCTCCCTTGTCTATACGTTGTGAGATAGATGATGAGACCTCTCTAGCAGCGAATTTATACGCGCTAGATAACACCCCGTTTAATTCGGTCCCATTGGGACTCGAACCCGGTGGGCTGGCTGCGCACTCGCAAGCCTTGCCACCGAGCTAGCACTCAGTTCTCAGATTAAGCAATGCCTCGTTATGCTTAATTTAAATGTTATGGCACTTCATACAAGCCATACAATTAATTGTTGCATTGACCTTCTCGCGATGTCGAAGGCACTATCTCGAGTCATGCTTAAATCAATCATACATTATTTTCCTAATAGTATCAAATCCAACATGCACATCTTTTGACTGTATTTGGCTATTTGCTAGATTTCTTCTGTGCAATGACCTGGCTTCGTTATTGGGCACATGATGTCTAGTTGCTTGGTTCATTGTATACATCATCGCCATGATCTAGTTTGGTTTGTTCTAAGAGGCATGTGGCTTAACTGGTTTCTTTGTTGTATCTGCCCATGGTTCTTTCAAAATTATGTCAACAATGCTGTTTGTTTGCCTTGTATTGTATTGCATTTTAACTTGTTTTGTCTTAGTTTCAGCCTGCAAACAAAGCTGTAATGTCAGTAGGGACAACCCATTTATCAAGTGTTGCGGTCATTTCACAGAGCAACTGATAAAGTGGCACGTGCTCTCATTGGTCCACTGAGTCCGGTACACCAACCATTCCAGAAGAAATAGATGTACGAGGCTCTATTTTTGATTGCTTGTTGTGTTATATCAGCTCAATGATGTTCTTGAAATTGGAGGTCTTTTATTGCATCATATGATGTTGTAACTTGTTTTATCTAAATTTCAGGCTTCAAATAAAGCTACAATGCCAGAAGCAAGGGCCAATGCCTCAAGTATTGATGTTTCACAAAGCAGCGGTGAGAGTGCATATTGCTCGCATAGGCCCATGGTATCTATTGGTCAACTTAATCCGGCACAAAGAGATTTCGGGGATGCACTCCAAGAGGCGCTTGATATATTTGGGCGGGAAAACAAAGATCTTGATGAATTAATTGCCAAGACACGCCAAGAGATACATGAATTGAAAAATAGGCAAACTTTGACAGAAAATGTTCTAAAGAATCTCCTATGCACTTGTCATGGTAAGCCAGTTGTGATGTGTCTGGGAATTGAAGGTGTCTAAATAAACTTTGATTCTGTTGTTCAGTCAAGTGGACTGCTGATGCCAATGCTGTAACTAATTACTGCTCAAAATTTCGTTCAAAATTTCGTGGTCTGTAATAATTGCAAATTTTGTTGTTGTACTAAAATTAGATATGTTCCATGTGGCTGCTGTATTTTGTGTGAAATAATATCCTGATGTGTACTTCAATTAAACCATAAATCGACTGCATGCTGAAAATTTGAATACGAGCGCACGTGTGAACTGTTTTCTGCTCGTAATGCAATAACGGCTGTTTCTTGGAAGGACTACGTACATGGGTGAAAAGTTAGAGAAGCTACAGTACTCTAACTTGAAGGTGAAAAGTTAGAGAAGCTACAGTACTCTAACTTTCCTTCCCCCAAACCATATGTCTAAAATCCAAATAATTTAAATTAATTTGCACAATACAAACTTGTGTCTTGCATTTGAAGTAATTACATGCAGAGAAAATTATGGTGTAATAAAATTTAGTTTAGTTTTTAAAAATCTACGGTAATCACCTTTATTAGTTAAAGATAGTGCATAACCTTGTACTTATGCTACAGAAGCCTGACTTTGCTTCTTTATTTTTCCTGACTTAGCTCCTTCACGTTAGAGGATACGGTTCCCGTACATGGTAGCCCATTAATAATTATGCCTGCTAGCAAGATAGATGGTCCTTATTATAGTCAGGCATGTCAACTTGTATGATTAAAAGTAGTTCGTACACATTAAATCTACCATCTGCATTTTTCTCTGTAATAACTTTTCTTTTTACACAACTCAAAACTTGTCTGGCTAATATGAAATTTGAGATGGCAAAACCCGGAAAGATAAAGATATCACCAAAAACTCTTTCTGCGAAATGCTGGGTTTTGAAGCCCAAGTCCAAGTCTTTCTCTGCTCAAGTTTTGGAGGAACAACTCCAAGTAGAACGAGTTGCAACAGCTATGCTAAGAACAAAAGTTGACATGTTGAGATCGAGATTAGAAGCATGTGATGCCCTACTGCACGAGGCCAATCAAGTTCGTTATAATCTCCCAAAGACTAAGAAAATGCCATAGATAATTGGAGATGAACACTAACATAGTGAGTACATTGGTCTTGTGAAATGTTTCCTTAGATTAAGGCACCGTTCAGACTTTTGTTGGTGGATGCATTTATCTGCGGTTGGGATCAACTTGGTAGTTGTTCCTGTGGATGTTATATAAATTAATTGCCTAGCCTTTTTTGAATCAGTTCGAACTTAAATGGTATCATAGCCAAGGTCTCAAGTTTGAATTGTCGAACGTGTGGTTTAATTTAATCTCTGTCGGGCGGCAAAATCTCCCACCAATCCTGAAATATTTCAAACGCATTTTTGAATGGGATTAAGAAGATAGATCATGATCATGGTAGTGACCTATATTCAACGTGATGATGATTTGATTTTGCACTCAGCCATGAACAGAGGTACTAGTACGGTGTCACAATTTTTTATCATTATACTTGTACCTTAGCGAAATTCAAAATCTCATAGCGGCAAAACTTCCCGCCCACAAAATACAAAAATTTCACACGCTTCCAAATTCCCATTCTACCCCTGTGGAGATGACAGCAAAGTCGGTTGGTGAGGGGTTTGCCCGTCATTTTTTCGATCACCACCTCCCTAGCCCGGAAACCCTCCCAAAAAAAATACATTTCCTTCAGTCTCTCATCTGAGACCACCCACCGGAACTTCTCAAGTCCCTCTCTCTACCACCTCCACGACCACCGCACCGGAACATCCCCGCCGGACTTCCCTGGCCTACCCGAGCCCTCGCGATCCTCGTCATCCGGCTGCCTGCCGGAGCCGCTTCATCGACGCCGTCATCAACCGGACCGGATCATCCCCGCCGAACCTCGAAACCATATGCTCATCCAGCAGTCTACCGCAGTCGCTTCAGCTGCGGTATCGTCCACCCCGCCGGAGCCGCTTCGCCGGATCCGTCGTCCACCGCATCGGATCTTGCTCACCGACACCGCTGTGCATGAACCGGATCTGCTTCACCGGCGCAGTGCATGATCTAAACTCTTCTACTGTCGCTTTTCTATTGCTTGCCTGCAAGTTCTTGTTTAATCTTGGGGGAACCTGTTTGTGCTAACGACGCGCCGTTACGTTTTTGCAGATGAGATGAGTAACCATGAAGTGTAATGGCCGTCTCTCCAACCCCAAGTAGCACATGTAGCGTACTTCATCACCGGATCTATCAACCCCAGGAAGATCTGCTGTGACTCCCATAGAGTGCTTCTCCTAATGTAAGTCCCTTGTTTTAGCGCCATGTTCTGGGTTCAGATGCTTGTTTGTCTGAAGCTCTTTTAGTTCATTCCTAGCTATGACCGTAACACGTTGCTATTTTCTACTTCATTGCTAACTTTAAGCGATTGAACATTTTGGTTTGCATTCCCTGCTCTGTAGATGTAGCCATCATAACTTCTATCTTGCTCAGTCGTTGTTACAAAAATTATACTGTAGGTATTATAGTAACATCCTGCTATTATTTAGTTCATGGCCAATTTTAAGTAATTGCACATGTTGGTTCGCATTCCCTGCTCTATAGCTTTTGGCATCGTAACTTCTATATTTGGTTTACATTCCCTGCTCTGTAGATCTAGCCATCATAACTTTATCTTGCTCAGTCGTTGTTACAAAAATTATGGCCTGCTACTATGTTGTTTGTGCCAATTTTTTACTCCATGAACATGTTGGCTTGCATTCCCTGTACTACAGGTGATGCCATTGTTTTGTATCTAGTTCATTGTAAGCTAACAAAGTAAGGACTTAGTTTGGCATGCTATCACTCTGCTATCTAGCCTGTAGTACAAATAAACTTGTCATACTACTAGATAATAATTTTGCGTGCCATCTTGTTCTTCAAAAGCTGCATTATTGACTTGTTTCTCTGACTTGGCATGACGCTCACATATGGAAAGCTGAACATATTGGTTTGCATTCCCTCTTATACAAGTTCACAGGTGATCCCACTATATTCTGTATCTGGTCCATCCTAAGCTCCAGCATTAACTATCCTCCATGTGTTGCTCATTACAAGTTTATATCCCGAAACATCTTGATTTGCATCCCCTTCACTATAAGTTCAGGAGTATTATTTAGTTCACGGCCAAAATGAAGTAATTGCACTTGGCACATGTTGGTTCACATTCCCTCCTCTTTAGCTTTTGCCATCGTAACTTCTATTTTTGGTTTACATTCCCTGCTCTGTAGATGTAGCCATCATAACTTCATCTTGCTCAGTCGTTGTTACAAAATTTATAGCCTGCTACTATGTTGTTCATGCCAATTTGTACTCCCTGAACATGTTGGTTTGCATGGGACTCGACAGTAGTAAGTCTGCTGTTTCATTCTAACATGCTCTGTTATATTGGCTGTTGGTATGCGGCATGCACTCTTTGTTTGCTTATTGTGCGCATTACAATGATCTTGTTATAACGACGAAATGATGAGTTCCAAATTCTTTGCCAAACAATATTGTAGTGTCATTGCCTTTCCATTGTTGCTGTCTTAACTTGTAATGTCTTTGTTTCAGATATAGGTGCTGCATGGACAACTTAAAAGATTGCCGGATCGCTTCATTGTATTGCTAGGTTTAATTACCATTCAATTTATCTGGGTTCTGTAATATTTTTTTTCAATGCCTTGCAGCTGATGTAATATTTAGTTAGTTTTTATAGTTCTTTCGCGCATTTTTTCTTTGGTGCTTGTGGTAAGTGAGGCTATCCGACAGAAATCAATCTTTGCGTAAATATTCTCAGTATCTAAATCACGAATTCCCATCCCTTAAACGGCCCAATTAAGCGAAATCACATATGTGCCTGCCCGCAAAATCCTAAAGCGCATATTATGCCGGCATATAAACAGCAACTAAACGGGCTGGCCCACTTACTTCTTGGGCCAGCCCATTTGATTTACGGTGGACCCCACACACTAATTGGGCTGGCCCACTTGCTTTAAGGTGGACCCCACCAACTACTGGGCCGGCCCACTAATTAGTTGGGCCAGCCCATTTGCTTTTTTGGAGGACCCCACATAATAAATGGGCCGGCCCTTTAAGAGGAAAGTGGGACCCACCTGTGTTTTTGGCCCGGCCCAATATCTTGTTGGGCCGGCCCACTTGCTATATTGTGGACCCCACATACTAGATGGGCCGGCCCTTTAACTGGAAAGTGGGGCCCACCTGTGCTTATTGGGCCGGCCCACTATCTTGTTGGGCCGGCCCACTTGCTCTATGGTGGTCCCACATGGTAAATGGGCCGGCCCTTTAAGTGGAAGGTGGGACCCACCTGTGTTTTTGGCCCGGCCCACTATCTTGTTGGGCCGGCCCACTTTCTATATGGTGGACCCCACATACCAAATGGGCCGGCCCATTAACAGGAATGTGGGACCCACCTGTGTTTTTGGCCCGGCCCACAATCTTGGTGGGCCAGCCCACTGGCTATATGGTGGGCCCCACACACTAAATGGGCCGGCCCTTTATCAGGAAAGTGGGACCCGCCTGTGTTTTTGGCCCGGCCCACTATTTTGTTGGGCCGGCCCACTTGCTATATGGTGGACCCCACGTACTAAATGGGCCGGCCCTTTAACAGGATAGTGGGACCCACCATGTTTTTTTGGCCCGGCCCACTAGCTTGTTGGGCCGGCCCACTTGCTATATGGTGGACCCCACACACTAAATGGGCCGGCCTTTTAACAGGAAAGTGGGACCCACCTGTGTTTTTGGCCCGGCCCACTTGCTTTTTGGGCCGGCCCAGTTGCTGTAAGGTGGACCCCACATGTTAAATGGGCCGGCCCATTTAAGTTTTGACCAGTCAACCTTAGAGGTTAGGCCCGGCCCACGTAACTAATGGACCAGCCCAGCTATATAGTTGACCGGTCAAACTATGTCATCTGGCCCGGCCCGCTTAAGACGTGGCAGGCCTCGTGTGGGCCTACCATCTACCACGGGGTTTCAGTAGGTTAACGCCGTTAATCGGCGATTAACTGCGTCGCCACGTGTCGGTTGCATGACGTCAGCAGTCAACGGGCTCCCGAAAACACTTCCGCAACGGTCCGATTTTCCGTGGCGGAAGGGCGCCCAAGCGCGACGGACCGAAAAAATCGTCGTTGGACTTTGCCTGACGCAGTTTCGACAACGGAACCCATATCGTCGGGTTAGGCCCATAGGCGACGAAAAATGCCCCTTAGTTGACGATTTTGGGACGTTGTCTATCAGAACTTTTCTTGTAGTGGATGGCTCCGATGAGTATCCATTTGATATTTGCGCTTCACCAAACAATGTCCAAGATCAAGCACATGAGGTTGAGCATTCTCAAGAAATTGAGGAAGCTCAAATTGAAGGTCAAGACGGGGACTCAAACGATCAAGTTGATCAAGTGATACCTCCAAGGCCTAGAAGAACCAAGGAGGAGATCGAGGCCAGTCGCCTTGCAAGAAGAGAAAGACAACTTGAACGTCTTGAACACACACATGACAAGGTTCTTGGTGATTTAAGGGCAAGAGTTACCACAAGAAGGCAATTGGCTAACTTTAGCAATCATCATGCTTATATCTCCTTAGTGGAACCCAAGAAAGTATTTGAAGCCCTTGAATATTCGGATTGGTAGGAAGCTATGCATGATGAACTCAACAACTTCAAGCGCAATAAAGTATGGACTTTAGTAGAGAAGCCAAAGGAGTGCCGCAATGTTATAGGCACTAAATGGATATTCCAGAACAAGCAAGATGAATTTGGAAATGTTGTGAGGAACAAGGCAAGATTGGTGGCTCAAGGTTTCTCCCAAATTGAAGGAATTGACTTTGGAGAAACTTATGCTCCCGTGGCTCGCCTTGAGTCCATATGTATCCTTCTTGCTTATGCATCGCATCATAACTTTAAGTTACAACAAATGGATGTGAAAAGTGCATTTCTTAATGGTCCTTTGCATGAAGAGGTTTATGTTAAGCAACCCCCGGGGTTTGAGAATCTCGACTTTCCTAACCATGTCTATAAGCTTGATAAAGCACTTTATGGTCTCAAACAAGCTCCTAGAGCTTGGTACGAGCACCTTAAAGAATTGTTGATAGACCGTGGTTTTGATGTTGGGCTAATCGATCCCACTCTTTTTACTAAGAGGGTTAATGGCGAGCTTTTCGTTTGCCAATTATATGTTGATGACATTATCTTTCGCTCTACTAACAAAGCTTTCAATGATGAATTCTCAAAGCTTATGACCGATAGGTTTGAGATGTCTATGATGGGAGAGATGAGGTTCTTTCTTGGTTTTGAGATCAAGCAATTGAGAGAAGGGACTTTCATCAATCAAGCAAAATATCTCAAAGACATGCTCAAGAGGTTCAAGATGACCGAGATGAAGGGTGTAGCCACTCCTATGGTTACTAAATGTCATCTTGCACTAGATCCCTATGGTAAAGAGGTGGATCAAAAGGTATATCGCTCCATGATTGGATCCTTGCTTTACCTTTGTGCATCTAGACCGGACATAGTGTTGAGTGTTGGTGTGTGTGCAAGGTATCAAGCTTCTCCTAAGGAGAGTCACATGATGGCTCTCAAAAGAATCTTTCGACATTTAGTTGATAACCCAAGATACGGTATTTGGTATCCCAAAGGCTCAAGTTTTATTCTCAATGGATACACCGATGCGGATTGGGCGGGAGACAAGGATGATAGGAAATCAACCTCCGGGGCTTGCCAATTCCTTGGTAGGTCCTTGGTGTGTTGGTCTTCTAAGAAGCAAAATTGTATATCTCTCTCCACCGCCGAAGCCGAATATGTTGCCGCCGCAAGTGGATGCACTCAATTGTTATGGATGAGGCAAACTTTAAAGGAATACGGTGTCACTTGTGACAAAGTGCCTCTATTATGTGACAATGAAAGTGCTATCAAGATTTCCTATAATCCGGTGCAACATTCAAGAACGAAGCATATTGAGATCCGGAATCATTTTATTAGGGATCATTTTGCCCGTGGTGATATTGAGATACTCTATGTTCCTACCAAAGACCAACTTGCCGATATATTCACGAAGCCCCTTGATGAAGCAAGGTTTTGCAAACATTGATTCAAGGAGTATAGCTTGACCATCTTGCAAACACACCTTTGTCTCAAAACTTTTTTTGGTTTAGATGTGGGCATGGAAATAGGGGGAGTGCGGTTTAAACTCTTGAGCTATCCCTCCCCCATAATTCCAACATTAAGAAATCATTCTCTTTATATCATATGTTGATATGTGAGCTTCAATGATGAGTAGTGGTTTGGGCCCAAGATATATCTTCGCGGTGCCATGCCATACCACTCATATATGGTGGCCTAGGCCACCACACTCTTATGTGTGAAGAGTTGGAGTTATTTGGATCTTAATAATTTTATTTGACATCTCCTTGTTCTTATGGGAAATCGCTCATTTTTGGTCTTCACACTACTAGAGAAAAGCCTATAGGTGGAGGCAAGTGGTGCCGGCGCACCACCATAGGCATGCGCCGGTGGAACTTGTTGCCGGCGCACCAAAAAAGTGTCGCGCCGGCGATGCCTGCCCACTGCCGGCGCACCTGCTGATCCGGCGCGCCGGCGCTATTTCCTGGCAATACCTCGCCCAACTCGGGCCAGGCCCACGAAGCATTGCCGGCGCACCAGCCCAGGAGCGCGCCGGCGGTAAATTTCTATTGCCGGCGCGCTCATGGGCTGGTGCGCCGGCAATGCTTCGTGGGCCTGGTCTGGAGCAGATATAGCCGGATGGGCTATATACTGCCGGCGTACCCATGGCCTGGTGCGCCGGCAGTAACCTGGGACTTATTACAGCCACCAACCAGCACTCACAAAAGCCACTACACTCACTCCTCATCCACACAACCCGACCCTTCTCCCAACCCACCTAATTTTTGCCCATTTCTACCCCAATTTTAGCTAATTTGACCAAACAAAATCATATTTTTTGAGCAAATCTTCCCTTCCTACATGCATCTCCCACATCCCTATGTAGATCTAGATCTATCTATCACGCGTTGACCGCTCAATCTAGATCTAGTTCTAGATCTAGAAAGTCGGCTTTCATACGCCATTGCCGCGGCGCGTCGTCTCGATCTCATCGACGAATATATCAAACAAATAGGTGATTAATGAACAAATTGAGGAATGAAATCGACGTATGTTGGACATTTGAAGCAAAGCTCTCGTGTGTGGCATATATATATATGTTGTGCTTGTGTGTGTTGGCGTTGAAAATGAGTTGCCAATGTTGCGCCGAAATGTTGATTCTTTAAGTTTCCGTTTCGGCACATTTCTGGCGCTCCTATGTCCTACCGTGTAGGAAGGTCATGCCGAAATTTTCCGTGAAAACTACCGACGGATGCATGGTTCTAATCAATTATGTAATCTTACCATGCAGGCGATAATGGTTATCGAGATGAGTGAAAGCATCCCGATGAGATATCTGAAACACGCGATCATCGACATGTATTAAAATAACCGCACGGAGGTATTGTGTCCGTGCCGGAGATGCAAACGAGGGAAATGGTTTGACCCGTATTCAGGCAAATTGCAGGGGCACCTGCTCACTAATGGTTTCATGCATGGACACACTCAATGGATGAGCGATGATGGCGCGGAGGTCAATGGGGCGGCGGCAGCAGGTGGTAAGAATGGCCGGCAAGAAGGAGGGCATCATGACATTGATGACGATGAAGAGTTTGTCGCAGAAGACGATAACCTTGACGACGATAATAACGTTGACGACGACAATAACCTTGACGACGAAGAGGTGCCGCTAGCTTCAGTCGTGCGGGACCCTCATCTTCAAGATCTGCTTCTCAAAAAGATGAAAGGCGCCAAGCGGAAATCAAAGCTTGAGCAACTGGAGATAGACTCGAATACTCCGTTGTACGACTCAGGTCGCGGGTTGGGGGAGTCCCGCTTGTGAGTAGCGCTTGATGTGATGCAGATGAAGGCGAAACACGGATGGACGGACACAAGCGTCGACGACATTCTGGAATACGTGAAAGATCTCCTTCCTGCCGGGAACACGTGTCCTGGTAATCTAGCCGAGGCCAAGAGAATCACGTGCCCTCTCGACTTACCCCACGAAAAGTATCACGCCTGCATCAACGACTGTATCATGTATCGCAAGGTGCACGTGGACAAGACCAAATGTCCTGTGTGTGACGCTGAACGGTACAAGAAAGGGAAGAAGAAAGCTCCTCGGAAAGTTGTGTGGTACTTCCCGCTCGCCCCCCGGCTGCAACGGTTCTACGCGGACCGCAAGGAAGCAAAGCTCATGCGCTGGCACGCTGAAAGAAAGGAGGCAGTGTTGAATGATGAAGAGCGGATTGAGCACCCAGTGCTGACACACCCTTCGGATGCAAGCTAGTGGAAAGCATTAGACAATGAATTCGGAAGTTTTGGGGCAGAATCCAGAAACATCAGGTTGGGTGCGAGCACGGACGGATTCAATCCATTCGGAAACCAGAGCAGCACACATAGCACATGGCCCGTGTTTGTATGGATCTACAACCTCCCGCCCTGGCTGTGCATGAAGAGGAAGTACATACAGATGAGTATGCTACTGGTTGCAAATAAAGATTTTGAAATAAAGATTCTGCAATATTGTGGTCAAATGGAACGAAACAAGGGACAAAGCAACATCATTGATCCATTTATGAAATGCCTAATGCAAATGCAAATGAAAATGCCTAATGCTACTTGCAAATGAAGTAGGTACTGGTTGATATAGCAATAAGTAGTATTTTTAAATGAACAACCATATTGCAATTATCAAGTCCATGATTATGCCAATACTATTTAGTGTGTTACAGTAATGAAATGCAAAAAACTGGTTCATGCTGATACTATTTATGCCAATAAACTGCTACTGCTTATTGGTGCTGCTGTGGGCATAAATTGCTATGGGCATAATAGTATTATTGCTGTGGGCATAAATTGCTGTGGGCATAAACTGCTACTGCCAATACCATTTCTTAGTGTGTTACAATAATGAAATGCAAAAATGCTTGCTCATGCTCATGCTTGCCATAAATTGCTACTGGTTCAAATTGCTTGTGATAGCAGCTTTTGTTTTCTTTATTCATTGCTTGCTGTTTGATTTTTGGGTGAGCTGGATGCTGCTTTATGAGTGACTAGTAATAAGTAAATGACTTGTTGTACACTGATTTATTCTCTGGTTCATGTAAATGCTGGCCAAATTGGAGGATTCATTCTCTTGTTCATTTAAAAAAATGATGAAAAAATGGTCATGCTACTCCTACTGGTTGATTTAGTTGGTTAATCAAAATGCTTGGTATCTCAAGTTGAGATTTTGCATTCTCTGGTTCAGTTTTGCATGCTCGTTTTTGTACAGACTAGAATACATGGTAAAGTCAGTAGCTTTAATTTGTCTGGTTCACATGTGCTATTTTAATTTCTCTGGTTCACATGCTATTTCTCTGGTTTGAATTTGTTCTCTGGTTTGAAAAAAGAAAATGAAATGCAAGCAGTAGATTATGGTTGAGCAGAAAATGAAATGCAAGCTGCAGTAGTTGCTCTCTATTTTTTCTATTTCTGCTGCCACCTGTGTTGTCATGGTTATGGTGATGGCATGATTATGGAGATGGTTATGGTTATGGTTGATCTCCGGTGAAAACTGCTATTTTAATTTCACATTTTTCTTTAGTAAGAAGCTCATGTGGGCATTTGTGCTATTTTAATTCATGGTTGGTTTAAGCAATGAGATAAAACTGCTACTGCTTTAATGAAATAAACTTGCAGTACCTAGGTAGCTAGGCAGTAGGGTTTTTTTATAATATGGTTTATGATGAAAATGAAAATATTTGTAGTTTATAGTTGTTCCTAGTACTCCAACATAACCAGGATATTGTTCTCTGGTTTTGGTTCTTTTTGTGCATAGAAAGATGTTTTGGTTCATCATGTGGGCTGGCTGAAATTCTGTAAATTCTGTACAAATTCTGTAAATGCCAAGATATAGCAAAATGCCAAGGTCTAGCTAGCTCTCTGTAAGTGTGCTGGCTGGCTGAAAGGTAAAAAATAGGTATGCTGGATTTAAAAAGAACAGGTGCTATCAGTTGGTGTTGCTCCTATATAGCTGCTGCTATATATATCTGCTGCTACTACTACTGTTGGTTTAGACCATGTGTTGTCAAGATGCTTTCATTTCTGTCAATATTGCTTAGTTGATGTCTGTTACACATTTACATGTCTGTAAATATTTACATGTGTTGTCAAGATGCTTGCATTTCTGTTACAGGGATTGAGTTGCTATTGAGTGCCGGAATGTCGATTCATTTCCGTTCCGACAATTCTAGCACTCGGCATGACCAATTTTTAGCAAAGGTCATGCCGAATTTTTCCGTGAATTCTAACTCTTTTTCATCTTCTATTAGTGCAAGCCACCATGGCGTCTCAAGAACAGTTAGAGGAGCACTACAATAGGCACTTCTTTAGGACGGAGGAGGATGTCGAGGCCGCTGGTGTTGGCGGCGACGAGGACCATGAGATGGAGGATGCCGCTAGGGGTAGTGCCGACGAGCCAAGCGGCAATGAGGCAAGCGGCGCCGCCGAGGGTAGTACCTACGAGCCTAGCGGCGATGAGGCAACCGGCGCTGCCGGGGGTGGCGGCGAGACAAGCGGCGACGATCCTAGCGGCGCCGCCGGGAGTAGTGGCACCGGGACAAGTGGTTCCAAGAGGCCGCGGAAGGCAAGGCGCCAAAACACGGTCACCACCGGCAGAGACACAATCAAAGAGGTGGACCCCGCCAGTGGTTTGCCGGTGGAGCCTAAGGATGTTGCCAAGGGGTGTCAACACCCGGATTTTTAAGTCCGGATGCCTATTATGTCATACATCGCAATCCCAGGAATATTGTTGTTGCGAGGCATAATAGTTAAGTATCACAGTCATCATTCATTACAAACCATAAAGTCTTACAAATTGGAATCACATGATCCATATTACACAAATAGTTGATCTAGTGATCAACGAACTGATCCACGAACAAACATGAGTTCATAGCGGAAGCGTAAGATACAAGGACTCTATAGTCCACAGGCCAACACTTGACGTTAGCAGACTCCTAGTTGTTGTAGACTTCCTGCTGACCGTCCTCCTCGTACTGCTGCTCCTCTATGTAGTCTGGCCATTTGAATAGCCAGGGACACAGCCGTGAGTACTTTACGTACTCGCAAGCTAATACTAGTGTAAGTGCTAACAATTCTAGTAAGAGGGTGCTAAGCTCTAGTTTCTTTGCATAAAGCCAATTTTAGGTTGCAAATAGTTGCTAAAGACTTATTCATGTGCTAACTAACTCAAGTGGGAACATTAGTGTCATTCCCACAACATTGTTGTGAGTCAAAAACCCAAGTCACCATTCACCATTCATGTCATCAACTTGTTCAAAAACTAACACTGGAAACTGTATGGCCTTTCCAACCGTCTGTAACCGTGGACACGGCTATTCGAATAGATTTACACTCTGCAGAGGTTGCACACTTGTGCCACAACATTTGATTTCATCCGTCGGGATTTCCCCGAATCATCGTAACACAGTACGCGGATCATCAACCATAACCTTTCATTTACTAACCCTAGTATGAGCACCTCTCCCCATGAGCTTGGCCTCCCAGTGAAAACCAACTGTCAACCTGGAAACTGCACAGAGCTTGGCCGTACAATTCACTTCAATTCACATCATTTCTCAACAACGGAGGCAGCCTCGGCATAACCCCTATGATGTGTGTTTAGATGGAACTCATACTAAGATACATAAACTTCTAGTTAAGCCCTTACCCATAAATCAGGTATTTTGGGGGTACTCAATAATTGGAAAGGTATCGCATCCAAACAAATATTAGTTTTTTGATCAAAAATCACTATCTTCTCTTGGTCATATTCACCTTCAAAATTCATTTCATAACTTTCATCATGATCATTATTTCACCACACATGTTCCCATCTAGAGTAGTCATTTTTAATTTAGCACTAGCATCTAGGTATGAGGGGTGCTAAGTACTCTGCTTTGCTTCTAGGCTAACTTTGATACTCTTGTACTAATCTAACATTAACCCCATTGAATCATGAATCAAAAAGTACATGGATAAAGCCACGGTAAGTAAATCTTGGAAATAAAACTGGGAAGTAGGCTCATAAACATAAAGTAAATGGGTAATGCTTTGCTCGTGATGAGCTTGCACTTTGCAAGAGTATTATCTTGCCTTGATAGTTCTCAAACTGTTCCTCCTCCTCCTCTTGGTAGCAACCTTCTTCTTCGGTGTACTCTCCAGTGCTAGCGTCTAAATTTGAATACGAGTATAATTACTCACTAATTCAATGGCTATTCCATACATGAACACACAAACTAGTCTATGCCCACAAGTAATCTAATTAGAGTGCATGGGTTGTGGTGTTTTAGGAGATTTTATTTCTTTGTATTTACTATGTAAATGATAGTTTCCATAAGGTTCTTGAGAAATAATTTCCTCTCATTGAAATCTTCTTAAGATTTAATTTCTCAAACAATAATAGATGAACTCCTATTGACCTAGGTCAAATGTTCATCATCATCATTTGTGAAAATGATTTAAATGAGGTAGATTACCTCATATCATTTAATAACACTACACATGATTTAAATCTCAAGTAATTCATATAAGAGAGTTTGGACCAGGGGTCCAAACATCCCATGAATTCAGGTGAGACAAGTTTAAGTGAAGTATAAGACTCCACCTAATTTATTTTAATAGTTTTGGACAATATCAACTAGTTAAACCTAGCTATATGATCCATTAATCAAAATAGGGCATGATCATGCAAAGTGACCACACCATTTTATTGCATAATCAATTAGTGTAAGTCAAATGTGAGCTATTAGAGTTGGAATTAACTTAATATCTATTTTATTTGATTTTTAATAATTATTTGAATAGGGAAAAGTCCCTGCCTTGTTATTTTTATCAAATTAATTCTACAAGGAATCTGGTCATGAGACCAGTGGCATGTTGTAGATAATTTCACTAGCTTTCCAACAATATAAAGTTCATTAAATTTGGTTGAGCCAATTTAAATCTATTGATTTTCCAAGTGGAGGCAGTATTGGAATTAATTGATTTTGTTTAAAACTAATTTGAAATAAAAAGGCCGGCGGGAAAGCGAACTGGGCCAAATTCAAACGAAACGGCCCAAACCAGCCCAGTCTAGCCCAGCCACGGTCCACAGACGCGCGGCGCGCTGACAGGGTGGGGTCCGCTCGTCAGCCTCTCTTTAAAGGCGAAGCGGTACGGGCTGCTGCGGCGTGTTGGATTAAAATCTAATCCAACGGCCGAGGGTCATCGTCACGACAGCGAGAGAGGGGGCTCGCCGGCGGCTCAGGTAGGGGGTCGGAGGGCTTACGGCGGCTCCAGCGAGGGATGGCAGTGTGCTCGGGGTAGATGTGGACGACGGCGAAGCTCCAGGTACCGGCGGCTCCTCCTGGAACGGCTCCAATCGACGGCGGCGACCTCCAGGTACTGGCGGCGTCGATCTTCGAATTGGGGCAGCTCCGGCGACAATCGAGTGAATGGTGGGGTGGTGGAGAGGCAGTGGAGGGTGGCGAGTGCGGTGGTGTGCTTGGATTGTCCAGGGGAGGTCCCCTTTTATAGCAACGCGAGGGTGCTGCGGGGCAGAGGCGAGGTCGACACGCTCGCGGCGATTCCGGCGAGGTGTTAGGCTAGGCGAGGGTGCTACGACGCTCTACTCTTCCAGGCGAATCTGTATGTGGCTACGGCATGGTCGGGCGTCGTCTGTAGACGATGCATTGCGTCCGCGTCTGGCGCGGCATCCACGGGATCGCGTCGTCGTTCCCGGCGGCGGCGGGCACGGGTCTGGGCTGCGCGCATGTCTGGCGGCGTCCAGGTGGCGAGGTGATGCTCAACGGCTAGTCAGCGGGGCCAGGGCGAGCGTGAGGTGGTGGCGCTGCACGTGGCCAGTGCGCGTCCACGGCGCACATCTGCGACGCGAGCGGCATGGCCGTGCCGATCTGGGCGCGTGATCTCCGGCCAGTGTCGTCGTCGAGCTCGACCGTGGCGGTGTTAGGAGGTGCTAGGGAGGTGCGGTGGCGTGCTGTGGCGCGGTGGCCAGGGCAGAGAAGCAAGGGAGAGAGGGGAGGTCGTCGGGCTTGGCGACATGGCCGGCATGGCCATGCCCTAGCTGCCCTCCTCCTCTCCTTAGCATTACTATGCAGCATTTAGGGTTAGAGGGGACCAGGGGACACAATGGTGTAGGTTAGGGTAGTTTAGGTGGAGTAGATCACTATTTGCAATAGTTGCAAATAGTGCCCGAATTTGGAATTTGCAAATTTGTCTAAATTTGAAATAATTCAAAAGGTGAATCTATTTGAAAAGTATTTGTTTAGATAAGTTGTATTTGACCAGAGGTGGTTAGAGGTGGTGGTGGAAAAGTTTAATTCCAAGTTTTGCCAAAATTGGCTAAGTGGAGAATGTTGCATATGTTACAAAGTTGAAACTTTGGATGAGCATAGCTCATGATCAAGAATGATTTTGGCATGGGGATCTTTACAGAAGTTGTTCACCTTGATGTTGACTTTGAAATGGTGCCAAGAGTTAGTAAGATTTGATGTGAAAAAAATGAATGGCAAAGGCTCAAAGTAGTGATCAGATTATAATTGTCAATTTTGACCATTATCCTATGTGAGCTAGTTTTGCATTTGAAAATTATTTGAATTGTGATTCTTTGATTCCAAAAGTTGTAATAAGTGTTTAGTATCATTATTCAACTAATGGTGAAGACCAAATTGGTCTAGGGTCAAAATTTATAAAAATGCCATAGGGCATATGTGAGGGTTTTTAGGTTTTTTTCATTTATTGGATTTTCTTCCCCTTCGATTTATTTGGTTGGTGATCTTCATATGATCACCTTAGGGTTTTAGAGCATAGCACAAACATATATTAACAATCATCATGGCATATCACTCAAATGCACAAGTCCTATGCAGGGTACTATATGTAAAATAAAAGTTTTTGTTGGTTTGAAATTTTGATCTCTGGAATGCTTCTAATTTTCTTTTATTGAAATTTGGGATGTTACAAACCTTTCCCCCTTACAAAAGATCTCGTCCCGAGATCTAAAAGAAAATTAGGTACTAAAGAGATCTGGGTATTCTTTCTTCATGTCTTCCTCCCGCTCCCAAGTGGCTTCATCTTCGGTATGATTGCTCCACTGTATCTTCAGAAACTTGATACTTCTGGTGCGGGTGGTTCTATAGGCTTCCTCCAGTATGCGGATAGGCACTTCACGGTATGTCAAGTCAGTGTTGATATCCACCGATCGGTGATCGATGTTCTTGAATACTTCAGTCTTCTCGGGGACTTCTAGGCACTTCCGGAGGAGTGAGATGTGGAACACGTCATGCACAGCCGCCATTTCTTCTGGTAGTTCCAGTTTATAGGACACTTCACCGCGGCGGCTGAGAACTTTGAAGGGTCCGACATATCGGGGTGCAAGCTTTCCTTTCAGCTGGAATCTCTGCATTCCTTTGAGGGGTGACACCTTGAGGTAGACAAAATCTCCAATTTCAAAGGTCATCTCTCGGTGTCTCTTCTCGGCGTAGCTCTTTTGTCTTGACTGCGCTGTCTTGAGGTACTCTCGGATCTTGTGCACCTTCTCTTCGGCTTCTCGAAGAACATCCGGGCCAAAGACTTGGCTTTCTCCGACTTCCGACCAGTTCAGAGGGGTACGGCATTTCCTTCCGTACAAGGCTTCGAAGGGGGCCATCTGCAGGCTGGCTTGATAGCTGTTGTTGTAAGAGAATTCTACGTAGGGCAGGCAGTCTTCCCACTTGGATCCGTACTCCAGTACACATGCTCTCAGCATGTCCTCCAATATTTGGTTGACTCTCTCAGTCTGTCCATCGGTCTGAGGGTGATAGGCGGTGCTGAAATTTAACCGGGTTCCGAGTCCTTCATGCACTTTCTGCCAGAATCTGGAGGTGAACTGTGATCCTCTGTCTGACACTATCGACTTCGGGGTTCCGTGTAGGGCGACAATTCTAGAGATATACAGCTCAGCTAGCTTTGGGCCTTGGTAGGTGGTTTTGACAGGGATGAAATGGGCTACCTTGGTCAGTCTATCGACAACTACCCATATGGAGTCATTTCCTTTACTGGATTTGGGCAGTCCCGTGATAAAGTCCATTCCTACTGAGTCCCACTTCCATTCCGGAATCTGCAATGGTTGTAGCAGTCCTGCGGGTCGCTGATGCTCCGCCTTGACTCTCTGACAGATATCACACTTGGCGATGTAGCTTCCGATCTCTCTCTTCATTCCATGCCACCAGAATTGCTCCTTCAAATCCTGGTACATCTTGGTACCGCCGGGGTGGATAGAATAAAGGGTATCATGGGCTTCCTGCAGAATGACTTGCTTCAACTCTGACTCCGATGGTACACACAAGCGTTCTTTATACCAAAGAACTCCTTCTTCATCTACAGTGAATCCTGGTGCCTTCCCTGCAGCTATCTGGTTCTTGATTCCGTCAATGCTGGCATTTCCCTTCTGGGCTTCCTTGATCTGACCAATCAAGGTGGGCTGAAACTCTATGCTGGCTAGGAATCCTTCACTGACTAGTTCCATTCTGAACTGCTCAAACTCTTGGTGTAGGCTGGGTTGTTCTGAGGCTATCATGGAGTTTAACTGGCACGGCAGTCTACTCAGGGCATCTGCCACTACATTGGCTTTGCCGGGGTGATAGTGGATTGCCATATCGTAATCCTTAATTAGCTCTAACCATCTGCGTTGCCTCATATTCAGCTCCTTCTGGGTGAAGATATACTTCAGGCTCTTGTGATCCGAATAGATCTCGCATCGATTACCCATGAGGTAATGACGCCAAACTTTCAGGGCTAACACTACGGCTGCAAGCTCGAGGTCATGGGTTGGGTAGTTTTGTTCATGCTGCTTCAGTTGCCGGGACATATATGATATCACTTTGCCTCCTTGCATCAGCACACATCCAAGACCAATCTTGGATGCATCACAATAGACGTCAAATGGCTTGGTGATATCCGGCATGATCAATATTGGGGCTGTGGTCAATCTGCTCTTGAGCTGTTGGAAACTTTCTTCGCATTTGGCAGTCCATTCAAACTTCTTATCTTTCTTCAACAGTTGGGTCATGGGTCGGGCTATGCTGGAAAATCCTTCAACAAACCTACGGTAGTATCCGGCCAATCCGAGAAATGCGCGGACCTCAGTCTGAGTGGTTGGGGCTTTCCATTCGGTGACGGTCTTGATCTTGGCGGGATCTACAGCAATTCCTCCTGCAGACAAGATATGTCCCAGGAATCCTACCTCCTTCAACCAAAACTCACACTTGCTGAACTTGGCATATAACTTGTGTTGTCTAAGGGTTTCTAGGATAATTTCCAGGTGTTGCTCATGTTCTTCTTCGGTTTTGGAGTAGATAAGGATGTCGTCGATGAAGACAACGACAAACTTATCCAAAAAGTTCATGAAAACTTTGTTCATGAGGTTCATGAAATAGGCAGGGGCATTGGTTAATCCAAACGACATGACGTTGTACTCATACAGTCCATATCTGGTGGTGAAAGCAGTCTTTGGGATATCCGTTGCACGGATCTTCAGTTGATGGTAACCAGTCCTAAGATCAATCTTGGAGAATACGGTGGCACCGGCTAGCTGGTCAAACAGGTCTTCTATCTTTGGCAAGGGGTATTTGTTTTTGATGGTGACATCGTTAAGTTTACGATAATCCGTACATAACCGATTGGCACCATCTTTCTTATCCACAAATAAAACTGGTGATCTCCAAGGCGACGCGCTTGGTCGAATCAGACCTTTGTGTAACATGTCATCCAGTTGCTTCTTCAGCTCCACTAACTCTGCTGGGTTCATACTATAGGCTCTCTGGGCTATAGGTCCGGTTCCAGGGATTAACTCGATGATAAACTCGATATCCCGATCCGGGGGCATACCGGGTAGATCATCCGGAAACACATCAGCATATCGACAGACGACCCTGATCTGATCCAGAGTTGGTTTGGCTACACTTTGGTTGCAAGTGAAATTTCTGGGCAGTCTCTCAGACACATGTTCTATTGTTATTCCGGTGCTACTAGTCATGGTGATGGCCTTCTTGGCGCAGTCTATCAGTCCATGATGTTTCGCCATCCAATCCATACCTAGTACTACTTCCAATCCTTTTGTTCCCAGAACGATTAAGTTTGCAAAAAACATTATTTCTTGAATTCTGATGGGTACTTCTTTGCAAAATTTTCTAGCTTTAGTTGTTGATCCAGGTATTTGAACTATCATGACATGTTTCAAGCTGATTGGTTGAATCTTACTAGTGCTCACAAAATCTTCTGTAACAAATGAATGCGATGCTCCTGAATCAAACAGCACTCTTGCTGGTATCGAGTTAACAGAGAACATACCCAGCACCACATCTAGGGCTTCCTGGGCTTCCTCGGTGTTCATGTGGTAGAGGCAACCTCCGCGGTTGTTCGGGTTGTTGGGGGCGAACTTCTTGCCGGTGGAGACACGGCGCTGCTGCTGAGCAGGTGCAGCGGTATTGCCGGCGAGCTTGGCCAGCCTTTTGGGGCACTCATTGGAGAAGTGTCCCACAACTCCACATTCATAGCAGGTGATTGTGGATTTGTCCTTGGTTGCAATAGGGATGGCATTGCTTCCGGTCCTTGGTGCAGTGTTGGTGTTGTTGTGGTTGTTGTTGGGGGCTCGCGGCGGAGCGTGGTTGAAGTTGCTGTTGTGGTGCACATAGGAGTTGTTGTTGTTGTTGTGGTGGGGGCCTCCGGGCCTTGGGTTTCCTCCGCTCCGGTTCTGAAAACCGGGACGCGATATCTGGTTCTGGGGCTTGTTATTTCTGGGGGCAAAACCTCCGCTTGAGCTAGGGCGATATCTTGGGGCATTGCTGGGCCCACTCTAGTTCATCATGCGGCGCTTGCGGTTCTCATTGGCCTGGTGCAGTTTGCCTTCCATATGGATGGCGGAGTCCACTAGGGCTTCGAGGTAGGCAAAGGGAATGTTGACTAATACTGTCTGCATCTCATCGTGCAGGCCGTTCAGGAATCTCTCCTTCCTTTTCTCATTGGTGTCGGTTTCATCGGGGGCGTACCTTGACAGGGTGAGGAACCTGTCGCGATATTCTACCACCGACATCCGGCCTTGCTTCAGTTCATGGAATTCATCCCTCATCTTCTTGATTAAACCTGGTGGTACATGGTACTTGCTGAACTTGAGCTTGAAGTCAGCCCAAGTCATTATCTGTCCTGCGTTCATGGCACGGGTGCTGGTCCACCAAGCTCTTGCTGGTCCTGCGAGATAGTGCGTAGCAAAAAGCACCTTCTCGTTCTCATCAAGTCCAGCTACTTCCAGGTTGTTTTCTACGGTTTGCAGCCAATCATCTGCATCTAAGGGCTCTTCAGTCTTGCTAAAGACAGGTGGGTTGGTGTTTTGGAAATTCTTGAGTTTGGACCCTGGGTGATCATGGTTCCCATGGCCATGCTGATTGTTGGCCAACTGTTGCAGTGCTGCTATGGTTGCTTGGCGTTCTGCTCTGTCAGCTTCCCTGTCTGTCATCAAGGTCTGCAGCAGTTGCATCATTGCATCCGGGTTCGTGTTGCGATGCGGACGAGCCATCTGAACAGGTAGATAGATCATGAGACGAGAGGGAATTTTCTATGGCTTATTTTGGGTAAGTTTTAAACTTAAAGTCTTTTGATGATGCACATAACACACAAACATTCATTCATGGTAACCACACACATTACAAGCTGGCATACTAAGGGTTTTAAGAACCCTTCTTCTCCAATCTATGATACATGATGCGGGATATAACTCACACCTACATAAGTGAAGCTAGTGCAACTACTCCTCATCGTCTTCATCCACATCGATGGGAATGATCCCATCCTCCGCAGCCTCCAGAAACTCGTAGTCTTCCTCCTCAGTGAACTCATCCTCCTCAAAGTCGTTGTCGTCGCTCAGGAAGTCATCGCCTCCCTGGATGTCCTCTCCATCCTCTTCCATCTCCTGAATCTGGTCCTGCTGGGTCCGGACAGTTATCTCCAAGGTGCATATCGTCTCGCGAAGACGCGTGATAGTAGCATCCTTCTTGACGCGTTGCAGGCGGAGTGAACTGCGGTCCTGGGCGAGTAGCCTGATGGCGTCGGCATGATGAGCCAAAGCCATCTGGGCACGGTGGGCGTGGACACGCGTCAGCTCCAGGTCCTTTCGGGTCTCATGAAGCATAAAGTCCAGATGCTCCACATGATGCTTGAGCACCGGGTGCGAAGAGAGTGCCATGGGCTCTCCCATGGTGTCATGCCTCGCGAAGTGGGCGAAGCGGGTTCCCTGGAGTGCGGCGATGTTCTGTCCGCACACCCGGGCAAGTCCCTCCTGAAGGGCGTGAGCAAGCCCGTCCACCCAGTTGCATGCCTTGAAGGAGAAAAGGATCCTCTCCGACATGGGAGGCTCCGGACTTCCCTTCAAGTCAGCGGTGATCATCCACTGCTGTTCCCCTTCGGGGGTGTTGTGGATCCGGACTCCGTGGAACTGGGGAGGTGGGCGTTCAAGCTTCTCAGACACCAAGAACAGGTCTCGCTCGAACACCAAACTTCCTCCATTTCCCAGCTCGTAGGACTCCGTCTGGGCGTAATGCTCCATATGAAAGTGAAATGGATAAGTAAGTTAGAGATGTGAACAGGTGTGGCAAAATTTTAGATGGATTTATAAGGAGGAGCATGGCTTATCATTTTTGAAAGGATCTTGTAGAGAAGAAAATGAATAAGTTTTTCACAAATATTTACTTCATTGGTTTTAGAAACTAAAACTTTCGGAACGTCCATTCTAAACTAGGGTCTCCTAAGGTCAAACAATGGCTCTGATACCAACTTGTCAACACCCAGATTTTTAAGTCCGGATGCCTATTATGTCATACATCGCAATCCCAGGAATATTGTTGTTGCGAGGCATAATAGTTAAGTATCACAGTCATCATTCATTACAAACCATAAAGTCTTACAAATTGGAATCACATGATCCATATTACACAAATAGTTGATCTAGTGATCAACGAACTGATCCACGAACAAACATGAGTTCATAGCGGAAGCGTAAGATACAAGGACTGTATAGTCAACAGGCCAACGCTTGACGTTAGCAGACTCCTAGTTGTTGTAGACTTCCTGCTGACCGTCCTCCTCGTACTGCTGCTCCTCTTTGTAGTCTGGCCATTTGAATAGCCAGGGACACAGCCGTGAGTACTTTACGTACTCGCAAGCTAATACTAGTGTAAGTGCTAACAATTCTAGTAAGAGGGTGCTAAGCTCTAGTTTCTTTGCATAAAGCCAATTTTAGTTTGCAAATAGTTGCTAAAGACTTATTCATGTGCTAACTAACTCAAGTGGGAACATTAGTGTCATTCCCACAACATTGTTGTGAGTCAAAAACCCAAGTCACCATTCACCATTCATGTCATCAACTTGTTCAAAAACTAACACTGGAAACTGTATGGCCTTTCCAACCGTCTGTAACCGTGGACACGGCTATTCGAATATATTTACACTCTGCAGAGGTTGCACACTTGTGCCACAACATTTGATTTCATCCGTCGGGATTTCCCCGAATCATCGTAACACAGTACGCGGATCATCAACCATAACCTTTCATTTACTAACCCTAGTATGAGCTCCTCATTTCACTTCAATGCACATCATTTCTCAACAACGGAGACAGCCTCGGCATAACCCCTATGATGTGTGTTTAGAGGGAACTCATACTAAGATACATAAACTTCTAGTTAAGCCCTTACCCATAATCAGGTATTGTGGGGGTACTCAATAATTGGAAAGGTATCGCATCCAAACCAATATTAGTTTTTGATCAAAAATCACTATCTTCTCTTGGTCATATTCACCTTCAAAATTCATTTCATAACTTTCATCATCATCATTATTTCACCACACATGTTCCCATCTAGAGTAGTCATTTTTAATTTAGCACTAGCATCTAGGTATGAGGGGTGCTAAGTACTCTGCTTTGCTTCTAGGCTAACTTTGATACGCTTGTACTAATCTAACATTAACCCCATTGAATCATGAATCAAAAAGTACATGGATAAAGCCACGGTAAGTAAAGCTTGGAAATAAAACTGGGAAGTAGGCTCATAAACATAAAGTAAATGGGTAATGCTTTGCTCATGATGAGCTTGCACTTTGCAAGAGTATTATCTTGCCTTGATAGTTCTCAAACTGTTCCTCCTCCTCCTCTTGGTAGCAACCTTCTTCTTCGGTGTACTCTCCGGTGCTAGCGTCTAAATTTGAATACGAGTATAATTACTCACTAATTCAATGGCTATTCCATACATGAACACACAAACTAGTCTATGCCCACAAGTAATCTAATTAGAGTGCATGGGTTGTGGTGTTTTAGGAGATTTTATTTCTTTGTATTTACTATGTAAATGATAGTTTCCATAAGGTTATTGAGAAATAATTTCCTCTCATTGAAATCTTCTTAAGATTTAATTTCTCAAACAATAATAGATGAACTCCTATTGACCTAGGTCAAATGTTCATCATCATCATTTGTGAAAATGATTTAAATGAGGTAGATTACCTCATATCATTTAATAACACTACACATGATTTAAATCTCAAGTAATTCATATAAGAGAGTTTGGACCAGGGGTCCAAACATCCCATGAATTCAGGTGAGACAAGTTTAACTGAAGTATAAGACTCCACCTAATTTATTTTAATAGTTTTGGACAATATCAACTAGTTAAACCTAGCTATATTATCCATTAATTAAACTAGGGCATGATCATGCAAAGTGAGCACACCATTTTATTGCATAATCAATTATTGTAAGTCAAATGTGAGCTATTAGAGTTGGAATTAACTTAATATCTATTTTATTTGATTTTTAATAATTATTTGAATAGGGAAAAGTCCCTGCCTTGTTATTTTTATCAAATTAATTCTACAAAGAATCTGGTCATGAGACCATTGGCATGTTGTAGATAATTTCACTAGCTTTCCAACAATATAAAGTTCATGAAATTTGGTTGAGCCAATTTAAATCTATTGATTTTCCAAGTGGAGGCAGTATTGGAATTAATTGATTTTGTTTAAAACTAATTTGAAATAAAAAGGCCGGCGGGAAAGCGAACTGGGCCAGATTCAAACGAAACGGCCCAAACCAGCCTAGTCTAGCCCAGCCACGGTCCACAGACGCGCGGCGCGCTGACAGGGTGGGGTCCGCTCGTCAGCCTCTCTTTAAAGGCGAAGCGGTACGGGCTGCTGCGGCGCGTTGGATTAAAATCTAATCCAACGGCCGAGGGTCATCGTCACGACGGCGAGAGAGGGGGCTCGCCGGCGGCTCAGGTAGGGGGTCGGAGGGCTTACGGCGGCTCCAGCGAGGGATGGCAGTGTGCTCGGGGTAGATGTGGACGACGGCGAAGCTCCAGGTACCGACGGCTCCTCCTGGAACGGCTCCAATCGACGGCGGCGACCTCGATCCAGGTACTGGCGGCGTCGATCTTCGAATTGGGGCAGCTCCGGCGACAATCGAGTGAATGGTGGGGTGGTGGAGAGGCAGTGGAGGGTGGCGAGTGCGGTGGTGTGCTTGGATTGTCCAGGGGAGGTCCCCTTTTATAGCAACACGAGGGTGCTGCGGGGCAGAGGCGAGGTCGACACGCTCGCGGCGATTCCGGCGAGGTGTTGGGCTAGGCGAGGGTGCTACGACGCTCTACTCGTCCAGGCGAATCTGTAGGTGGCTACGGCATGGTCGGGCGTCGTCTGTAGACGACGCATTGCGTCCGCGTCTGGCGCGGCGTCCACGGGATCGCGTCGTCGTTCCCGGCGGCGGCGGGCACGGGTCTGGGCTGCGCGCGTGTCTGGCGGCGTCCAGGTGGCGAGGTGATGCTCAACGGCTAGTCAGCGGGGCCAGGGCGAGCGTGTGGTGGTGGCGCTGCACGTGGCCAGTGCGCGTCCACGGCGCACATCTGCGACGCGAGCGGCATGGCCGTGCCGATCTGGGCGCGTGATCTCCGGCCAGTGTCGTCGTCGAGCTCGACCGTGGCGATGTTAGGAGGTGCTAGGGAGGTGCGGTGGTGTGCTGTGGCGCGGTGGCCAGGGCAGAGAAGCAAGGGAGAGAGGGGAGGTCGTCGGGCTTGGCGACATGGCCGGCATGGCCATGCCCTAGCTGCCCTCTGATACGTCTCCAACGTATCCATAATTTCTGACGTTCCATGCTTGTTTTATGACAATACTTACATGTTTTGCTTGCACTTTATGATGATTTCATGCGTTTTCCGGAACTAACCTATTAACAAGATGCCACAGTGCCAGTTCCTGTTTTCTGCTGTTTTTGGTTCCAGAAAGGCTGTTCGGGCAATATTCTCGGAATTGGACGAAATCAACGCCAAACATCCTATTTTTCCCGGAAGCATCCAGAACACCGAAGGGGAGTCGGAGGAGAGCCAGGGGGCCACCACACCATAAGGCGGTGCGGCCCCAGGCCTGGGCGCGCCGGCCTAGTGGGAGGCCACCCTGTCAGCCCTCCTGCGCCGCCTCTTCGCCTATTTAAGCCCTTTCGACCTAAAAACGCAGTACCAATTGACGAAACTCCAGAAAGACTCCAGGGGCGCCGCCGCCATCGCGAAACTCCAATTCGGGGGACAGAAGTCTCTGTTCCGGCACCCTGCCGGGACGGGGAAGTGCCCCCGGAAGCCATCTCGATCAACGCCACCGCCTCCATCATGCTCTGTGAGTAGTTCCCCCATGGACTACGGGTTCTAGCTGTAGCTAGTTGGTATACTCTCCCCCATGTACTTCAATACAATGATCTCATGAGCTGCCTTACATGATTGAGATTCATCTGATGTAATTGGTGTTGTGTTTGTTGGGATCCGATGGATTGTTACGTTATGATTGTCTATCTACAAAGTTTGTGAAGTTATTGTTGCTGCAATCTTGTTATGTTTAATGCTTGTCACTAGGGCCCGAGTGGCATGATCTTAGATTTAAGCTCTATATTTATTGCTTAGATTGTATCTACAAGTTGTATGCACATGTCTATGTCCGGAACCAAAGGCCCCAAAGTGACAGAAATTGGGACAACTGGAGGGAAAGGCTTAGATATGAGGATCACATGTTTTCACGGAGTGTTAATGCTTTGCTCTGGTGCTCTATTAAAAGGAGTACCTTAATTTCCAGTAGATTCCCTAGAGGCCCGGCTGCCACCGGCTGGTAGGACAAAAGATGTTGTACAAGTTTCTCATTGCGAGCACGTATGACTATATATGGAAAACATGCCTACATGATTAGTAGACTTGATGTTCTTTCTTAATGCTATTTCAATCCCATCAATTGCCCAACTGTAATTTGTTCACCCAACATTTGTTATTGGAGAGTTACCACTAGTGTTGATAGCTGGGAACCCCGGTCCATCTCTCATTATCATATACTCGTTCTACATGTCATTGGAAGTAGTATCAACTATTTTCTGGTGCCATTGCTCTCATATTGCTATTACTGCTGATGTGTTACTGTTACTACTGCTATCATATTACTGCTACTTTCACATCACCCCTGTTACTAGTGCTTTTCCAGGTGCAGCTGAATTGACAACTCAGTTGTTAAGGCTTATAAGTATTCTTTACCTCCCCTTGTGTTGAATCAATAAATTTGGGTTTTACTTCCCTCGAAGACTGTTGCGATCCCCTATACTTGTGGGTCATCAAGACTATTTTCTGGCGCCGTTGCCGGGGAGGCATAGCTCTACTCATAAGTTCACCTAGGGAGTACACTCCACCTCTCTCTCTATTTTATTTTGTTTTGCTTAGTTTACTTTTGTCTAGTTTATTTTTGTCTTGTTTTATTTTCCCTATATACCTGAAAATCCATAAAATTTTGAAAAACCTAAAAATTAAAAACTGCTATTATGGGAGAACCTACAACCTATTTGGAGCTTATAGAATTATATAATAATTATAGAGAATCAAGAACGGGAAAAGTTATGAGTGCTCTGATAGAAAAATTAAATACAATTGCTAAAATCTTGCTTAAACGCCATGATATAAACTGTTGCTCTAAACAGGATACTAAACATCTTAAATTTCAATGTGGCTTTAGTGAGGAAATTTTGATTAAGAACTATAATTGGAATAGCTATATTCATTATGGGTTCGAAGAAGTAGAACAATTTGTCATATTTATGGGAGCCTCTGAGATAGAATCATTCATGTCTAAAAATTATGAAACTTGTGCTGTTTGTAAGGACCTTAAAGATTATGTCTCTTCTATCCTTAATTTTTGCATAGAAAGCTACAGTGATAATCCTTATATCATTGATTATAAAGAGAGACTCATTAATGCACAAGAATGCACTCACAATTTGCAGGAACCTGTGGAAGAAGAAATTGATGAACCTGAAAGCTCATTGGATGAAAAAGAAGAGGAGAGTGATGAACAAAAGGAGGAAGAATGGATTAGCTACCCATGCCAACCTTCTAATGAGAGTAACTCTTTATCTCTTACACTATTTGATTGTCCTCCCTGCTTACCGAAAGAGGATGAATGTTATATCCCTGTGGATTCTCTTGAAATATTACCTATGAGTAAAATTGGTGATAATAATTATGCTACTGTTATTTATGATAATCCATGCTACTTTGATAAATCTTATGATAATGCTTTGTTTGTGCCTGATGTCGAAATGCATGGTACTAAAGAGTTTTGCGTAGCAAATGTTTATGATAAATCTCTAGATGATGGTCCTATGTTACTTGATAATATTAATTGTACTACTAATGAAAATGGGATTGGAGAGTTCTTGACTTTATCTATGAGTCCCATATCCTTTGAGATTGATCAATCATCTTGTTATATTATTGATAAAAGTGAATTTGAAAGTTTTAATTCTATTATTTCTGAGCTTGATAAAAATTATGTGTTTGTGAATCATGAAAAGTATGCTTTATGTGATAGTTATGTTGTTGAGTTTATCCATGAAGCTACTGAAAATTATTATGAGAGAGGAAAATATGGTTGTAGAAATTTGTATGGTACTAAAACACCTCTCTATATGCTGAAAATTTTGAAGCTACTCTTGTTTTATCTTCTTATGCTTGTCACTTTGTTCTTTTTGAATTTATTTGTGTACAAGATTCCTATGCATAGGAAGTGGGTTAGACTTAAATGTGTTTTGAACTTGCTTTTTGATTCTCTCTTTTGCTTCAACTCTCACCCTTATGTGAGCATCATTAAAACTGCTGAGCCCATCTTAATGGCTATAAAGAAAGAATTTCTTGGGAGATAACCCATGTGTTTATTTTACTACAGAAATTTTTGTTTTGTTGAGTCTTGGAAGTTGTTACTACTGTAGCAACCTCTCCTTATCTTTATTTTATTGTAATGTTGTGCCAAGTGAAGTCTCTAATAGAAGGTTGATGCTAGATTTGGATTTCTGCGCAGAAACAGATTTCTATCTGTCATGAATCTGTGCATATTTCTCTGTAGGAAACTCAGAAAAATATGCCAATTTACGTGCGTGATCCTCAGATATGTACGCAACTTTCATTAGTTTTGAGTTTTCTGATTTGAGCAACGGAAGTACCATTTTAAAATTCGTGTTTACTGGCTGTTCTGTTTTGGCAGATTCTGTCTCTGTTTTTTGCATTGTCTCTTGTGGACTTTAAGTGAGGCTTTCTAGACGTGGAGAGCTGTAGCTAATGTTTTATTGAGTTCTTGCAATGTGTCACTACAGTACCAAGGTGGATTCAAGTTTTTTGAGTACTAACCCCTCTAATGAAGTTTATGAGAAGTTTGGTGTGAAGGAAGTTTTCAAGGGTCAAGAGAGGAGGATGATATAGGATCAAGAAGAGTGAAATGTCTAAGCTTGGGGATGCCCCCGTGGTTCATCCCTGCATATTTCAAGAAGACTCAAGCGTCTAAGCTTGGGGATGCCCAAGGCATCCCCTTCTTCATCAACTTATCAGGTTTCTTCTATTGAAACTATATTTTTATTCAGTCACATCTTATGTGCTTTACTTGGAGCGTCTTTATTTTTTTTTGTGTTTGAATAAATTCGGATCCTAGCAATCCTGGTGTGGGAGAGAGACACGCTCCGCTTTTTCATATGAACAATGGTGTTCTTAGCTTTATTTTAATGTTCATGGCGGAGTTGAAAACCGCTGCACTTATTGTTATTTGGTTGGAAACAGAAAATGTTTCATATTGTCTTGGATAATTTGATACTTGGCAATTGTTTTGAGCTCTCAAGTAGATCATGTTTCTCTTGCATCATGTAGTTTAAACCTATTAGTGGAGAAATACTGTAGAGCTTGTTGAAATTGGTTTGCATGATTGGTCTCTCTTAAGGTCTAGATATTTTCTGGTAAAAGTGTTTGAGCAACAAGGAAGACAGTGTAGAGTCTTATAATGCTTGCAATATGTTCTTATGTAAGTTTTGCTGTACCGGTTTATACTTGTGTTTGCTTCAAACAACCTTGCTAGCCAAAGCCTTGTACTGAGAGGGAATGCTTCTCGTGCATCCAAAACCTTGAGCCAAAAACCTATGCCATTTGTGTCCACCATATCTACCTACTATGTGGTATTTCCTGCCATTCCAAGTAAATACTTCATGTGCTACCTTTAAACAATTCAAAATTTACTATCTCTTATTTGTGTCAATGTTTTATAGCTCATGAGGAAGTATGTGGTGTTTTATCTTTCGATCTTGTCATTTACTTCTGACGGACTTTCACAATGGACTAGTGGCTTCATCCGCTTATCCAATAATTTTGCAAAAAGAGCTGGCAACGGGGTTCCCAGCCCCAATTAATTAACCTTCATTAATAATTCTCTTCACGTGTTTTGCCCTGATATATCAGTAAGCAACTTAATTTTGCAAATAGACACTCCTCCATGGTATGTGAAATGTTGGGAGGCACCCGAGGATTCGGTTAGCCATGGCTTGTGTAAGCAAAAGGTTGGGGGGGAGTGTCAACCATAAATAATGAAACTAAAATACATGTGTAAACGAAAGAGAAGTGGGATGATCTACCTTGCTGGTAGAGATAACGTCCTTCATGGGAGCCGCTCTTGAAAGTCTGGTTGATGAGGTAGTTAGAGTGCCCACTACCATTCGTTGACAACAACAAACACCTCTCAAAATTTTACTTTTATGCTCTCTATATGATTTCAAAACTTGAAAAGCTCTAGCACATGATTTTATCCCTGCTTCCCTCTGCGAAGGGCCATTCTTTTACTTTTATGTTGAGTCAGTTTACCTACTTCCTTCCATCTTAGAAGCAAACACTTGTGTCAACTGTGCATTGATTCTTACATACTTGCTTATTTGCATTCATCATATTACTTTGTGTTGACAATTATCCATGAGATATGCATGTTGAAAGTTGAAAGCAACCGCTGAAACTTAAATCTTCCTTTGTGTTGCTTCGATGCCTTTACTTTGAATCTATTGCTTTATGAGTTAACTCTTGTGCAAGACTTTTGATGCTTGTCTTGAAAGTACTCTTCATGAAAAGTTTTGCTACATGTTATCTATTTGTTAGCAACTATAGATCATTGCCTTGAGTCACTTCATTCATTTCATATGCTTTGTAATAGTATGATCAAGGTTATGTAAGTAGCATGTCACTACAGAAATTATTCTTTTTATCGTTTACCTACTCGAGGACGAGTAGGAACTAAGCTTGGGGATGCTGATACGTCTCCAACGTATCCATAATTTCTGACGTTCCATGCTTGTTTTATGACAATACTTACATGTTTTGCTTGCACTTTATGATGATTTCATGCGTTTTCCGGAACTAACCTATTAACAAGATGCCACAGTGCCAGTTCCTGTTTTCTGCTGTTTTTGGTTCCAGAAAGGCTGTTCGGGCAATATTCTCGGAATTGGACGAAATCAATGCCAAACATCCTATTTTTCCCGGAAGCATCCAGAACACCGAAGGGGAGTCGGAGGAGAGCCAGGGGGCCACCACACCATAAGGCGGCGCGGCCCCAGGCCTGGGCGCGCCGGCCTAGTGGGAGGCCACCCTGTCAGCCCTCCTGCGCCGCCTCTTCGCCTATTTAAGCCCTTTCAACCTAAAAACGCAGTACCAATTGACAAAACTCCAGAAAGACTCCAGGGGTGCCGCCGCCATCGCGAAACTCCAATTCGGGGGACAGAAGTCTCTGTTCGGCACCCTGCCGGGACGGGGAAGTGCCCCCGGAAGCCATCTCCATCAACGCCACCACCTCCATCATGCTCTGTGAGTAGTTCCCCCATGGACTACGGGTTCTAGCTGTAGCTAGTTGGTATACTCTCCCCCATGTACTTCAATACAATGATCTCATGAGCTGCCTTACATGATTGAGATTCATCTGATGTAATCGGTGTTGTGTTTGTTGGGATCCGATGGATTGTTACGTTATGATTGTCTATCTACAAAGTTTGTGAAGTTATTGTTGCTGCAATCTTGTTATGTTTAATGCTTGTCACTAGGGCCCGAGTGGCATGATCTTAGATTTAAGCTCTATATTTATTGCTTAGATTGTATCTACAAGTTGTATGCACATGTCTATGTCCGGAACCAAAGGCCCCAAAGTGACAGAAATTGGGACAACTGGAGGGAAAGGCTTAGATATGAGGATCACATGTTTTCACGGAGTGTTAATGCTTTGCTCCGGTGCTCTATTAAAAGGAGTACCTTAATTTCCAGTAGATTCCCTAGAGGCCCGGCTGCCACCGGCTGGTAGGACAAAAGATGTTGTACAAGTTTCTCATTGCGAGCACGTATGACTATATATGGAAAACATGCCTACATGATTAATAGACTTGATGTTCTTTCTTAATGCTATTTCAATCCTATCAACTGCCCAACTGTAATTTGTTCACCCAACATTTGTTATTGGAGAGTTACCACTAGTGTAGATAGCTGGGAACCCCGGTCCATCTCTCATCATCATATCCTCGTTCTACATGTCATTGGAAGTAGTATCAACTATTTTCTGGTGCCATTGCTCTCATATTGCTATTACTGCTGATGTGTTACTGTTACTACTGCTCTCATATTACTGCTACTTTCACATCACCCCTGTTACTAGTGCTTTTCCAGGTGCAGCTGAATTGACAACTCAGTTGTTAAGGCTTATAAGTATTCTTTACCTCCCCTTGTGTCGAATCAATAAATTTGGGTTTTACTTTCCTCAAAGACTGTTGCGATCCCCTATACTTGTGGGTCATCACCCTCCTCCTCTCCTTAGCATTACTATGCAGCATTTAGGGTTAGAGGGGACCAGGGGACACAATGGTGTAGGTTAGGGTAGTTTAGGTGGAGTAGATCACTATTTGCAATAGTTGCAAATAGTGCCCGAATTTGGAATTTGCAAATTTGTCTAAATTTGAAATAATTCAAAAGGTGAATCTATTTGAAAAGTATTTGTTTAGATAAGTTGTATTTGACCAGAGGTGGTTAGAGGTGGTGGTGGAAAAGTTTAATTCCAAGTTTTGCCAAAATTGGCTAAGTGGAGAATGTTGCATATGTTACAAAGTTGAAACTTTGGATGAGCATAGCTCATGATCAAGAATGATTTTGGCATGGGGATCTTTACAGAAGTTGTTCACCTTGATGTTGACTTTGAAATGGTGCCAAGAGTTAGTAAGATTTGATGTGAAAAAAATGAATGGCAAAGGCTCAAAGTAGTGATCAGATTATAATTGTCAATTTTGACCATTATCCTATGTGAGCTAGTTTTGCATTTGAAAATTATTTGAATTGTGATTCTTTGATTCCAAAAGTTGTAATAAGTGTTTAGTATCATTATTCAACTAATGGTAAAGACCAAATTGGTCTAGGGTCAAAATTTATAAAAATGCCATAGGGCATATGTGAGGGTTTTTAGGTTTTTTTCATTTATTGGATTTTCTTCCCCTTTGATTTATTTGGTTGGTGATCTTCATATGATCACCTTAGGGTTTTAGAGCATAGCACAAACATATATTAACAATCATCATGGCATATCACTCAAATGCACAAGTCCTATGCAGGGTACTATATGTAAAATAAAAGTTTTTGTTGGTTTGAAATTTTGATCTCTGGAATGCTTCTAATTTTCTTTTATTGAAATTTGGGATGTTACAAGGGGTACGGCAACCAACTGACATGTATCCTCCGAGAGGTCGTCAATCTCAACGAGACAGACCTCCGAGCTGAGAACAAAGCGCCTTTGCGAGCCCAGCTCATTGCGAGGTTGCACGCACGATACAAGTTCCTAGGCAACTACGCCTCCAGTCATCAAACCAACAACATTGTGAACTCACAAGCCCTCCTGAAGTTCACCAAACACCTCAGCAGCTATAAGTACATGGTGCGGAAGCTGATTGCTGAGGGCAAAGGTTTCGAAGAGGTCCACTCCGCCTTTCCGCATGTCTCCCAGGCGGACTTTGATGCTTTTGTGGCCAATGAAGAGCTACAAGCAACCAAGAATCGCAAGTTGTGGGGGAAGGAAATGCGGGAGCTTAACATCGGCAACCACAACCTTGGGAGCCGTGGGTACGAGGGAAAGGAGCCCTATTGGGCGAAGGAGGACGAGGCGTATGTAAATGCCGGCATTGAAAACCCCTGGCTCAAGTACAAGGACCCGCTTGAAAGAAGATTCATCAGGTCCCGGTACCATAAGAAGAAACTAACCGGGGAACTTATCACGGACCCGAAGGTCGTAACCGACATAATTTGGTTCACGAACGACAAGAAGGTCCTGGCGTTGGAGAAAAAACTGGTAAGCAATTTACCGGTTTAATTAGATCAAGTATTGTTCATATAATAGTAGCAACATTTCTAAATGGTTCGCGTTTCTTCCGCAGGAAGAAGAAAGACAAAAACTTTCTCAATGTGACGAAGGCTCCTCCTCCCAGGCGTCGACGGGCAGGGTAGCCTGGGACAAGCCTTTCGTACGGGCGCTAAACATCGTTAATGAGCATTCACCGACGAGAAGGCCTCATAGAGGCCGTGTGGCTGGCGCCGGTACAGGCTACAAGCATGGTCACTACGGCTTGTCGTCTGCGGCCGATAAAAATGCGCGCAATGAGAGGAAGCAGCGTGAGGCGGAGGAAATGAGGGAGTCAATCCTAGCCCAAGTCCAAGCTAGTTTGGTACCGCAACTCAAAGCTACACTCGTACCTGAAGTCAAAGCTGAAGTCGCCGCTTCAGTCCAAGCAGATTTCAACGCTCTACATGTGTGGTATGAGGGTGGCATACAAGCCCCCCCCCCCCCCCCCCGAAAATTCAAGTGGATAGCTTCGACGGCAGCAACTCGATGGCGCCGCCGTCCGCCGGCAATGACAATGTTATAATGGAGACTCCTCTGGCCGCCGACAATGTCGCTGGTACTAGGGATTCACCGTCCATGCCGGGTAGCAGCCCCTCCGTCACTTGCACGCCCGCCGCCGCATGTGCCGGCCCGTCGACATTAGCCGAGCTCAACGCCCTCACGGTAATTAACTAATGTGTACATCAAGTTAATATATTAGTTTCGTCATCCTTGCCCTCTCTCTAACGCCATACACATGTTCTCGCAGGCGCTCTCAACGCCATGCACCTTCCTGATGAGAGTAAACGACGAACTCAAAGACGTCGCGAGGGGGTCCATCCTTCGGCCCCTGGATAAGAAGTGGCACACACGAGATATGGAGGATGACGTTTACCGGGTTGAAGTGGATCGGGCGTTACCGGGCTATGAGGATTTGTTTCCTCCTAATCAACCGCATGGTGCCGATGACGAAGACCCGTTGAATCTTGCCTCACTGAAGGGTTGTCTACTGCTATGGCCGAAGACCCTAATTAGGATCAACACCTACTCGGGGTCGACGGCAAGCAAAGACAAGCACCATGCGGCGCCACAGGTCAGCGTCCCTCCACGACAGCCAGCGGCACCGGTGGTCATCGCCCCACCACAACGGCCAGCTGCGCCGGTGGTCAGCGCCCCACCACAACGGCCAACGGCGCCGGTGGTCAGCGCCCCACCACAACAGCCAGCGGCGCCAGAGGCCGAGGAATATGAACGTGAGGACTTCCAATGGGATATTCCTACGTCTTCACAAGTTGTCCATGAGGATGCACCGGCCTCGAAATATGTGTGCTCCAAGAAGCTGTTCGATTCTCAAGAAACGGCTGAGGAGGTCGCCGCCGCCGCCGTCAAAAAGATGCTGAGCCCAAACACACTCCGTGCTACGGTTACGGCGGTGGGAGATGGTCCAGTACTACAACCCAAGAAGAGGAAGAGGCAAAATAAGTAGGACGCCAAAGACAAGGCGGCGGCCAAAGACAAGGACAAGGTGGCACTCCTTGACAAGTTGCCAAACAATTGGCGACCTCTGCATCACTTGGGTGAACTGATGCTGCCGGAGCATGTCCTCAAGCTACTCACCGGGGATATGTCGAGCTTGCATCACCAAGTCCAGTATTTGGAGAGGCAGCTTCTCAAAGCAAAAAATCCTAGTTACCCTCTCTTCGTGGCGAAGGTGCCAACTGGCATGAACTTCGTCGAGAAGTACCCCGCGGACTTGTGCTTCATCCGGTTCAATGACATCTTCAGCATCTTTCGCATGCAAATGCTCCACTTTAGTGTGGTTCGCCTAGTTTCTCTTAGCTTGTCTTCCCAGATCGTTTAGGAGGGGACGCCGACCATCGCGATAATGGACCCCTTCTATATGCGGGAGAGCATCATCTGCAACGCTGGGGATCAGGCGATTGCCACCCGGCAGGTCAAGGATTTCATGCTGGCGAACATTAAGAAGGGCGACATTCTCATCCCTTACTTCCCCGAGTAAGTAATCACTCGCTAGTCCCCATCACCATTCTATCCTATATCTCCATTTGAATTTCCAAAGGTTAATCCGTGTGTTTTCCGCAGAGACATGTACTGCACCCTCATCGTCGTGCACCCGCAACACTCGCATGCAGTCTATCTCGACTCGGGTAGGGACAAGAAGAAAGACTACACCAACATCAGGGCCCTTCTCAATGATGCTCTCACCGGCTTCGCCAACAAGGCAGGCCCCCTCAAAGTAGAGAGGAAATCCCGAGGAGGCTTGGTCTTAACCCACACAACCAACTTCCCCTGCCTCAGGCAGTCGAAGGAAGACAATGGGATGGACGCGTGGTACGCCGTCCTTCAGATGCAGGAGTACATAAAGTACGCAGATGACATGTTGCTGCCAGAGAGTCTCAGAGAGAGGTTTGTAAACATGGCGGATGCCCCTGATAGAGAGATTAGAAAGAACTGGGGTCGCATCCAGCAGTTCATTTGCACGATAATCGTGCATGATGTCAACAATAGGTCTGGCAAGTTCTTCTACGGCTACGGTCTACCACCTAACGACGAGATAGAACTCCGCTTGGAGATGTCGCGTGATGAGAGGCCGTTCAACACGCTTGAGGGCTGCCTTCCATTCCCCCCTAGGCGTACAACCTAATCCTACGACGGGAACACTATTGCTAAAGCTTGAACGATATGTCCTTGAACTTCCGTACTGTAATAATTGCTATATATTCCCATAGAATCGTCTTGTCGCCTTTATTTAGTTTGTATGGATGTGCATGTGAACCTGTGTCTATAGTTTCATTTACTTTGCTATATATTTCAAGATTATTGTGTAGATACCTTAATAATTATTTGCATTTACTCGACCCCTACTTGCCTCGTATTTGGAGTTCGCCGATGATTAGAATGTTCGGTCACTCGTACACTCGGGGGTGGAGCCAGTGAGCCTTGGTGCGATGGCCACAAGTATCAATCTATTGTGCATCCTACCTAGCCTCACTGACTCCATCCCTGGATGTTAATATTTTGACCGACAAAGTATGAGGCACGCTATTTAATTCGTACTACTTGTCTTTTATTTGAGTTGGCACTTCTTAATTGCATTGGCCGATGATTAAAATGTTTGGTCACTTGCACTCCAGGGTGGGGCCAGTGAGGCTTGCTGTGATGGCCACAAATATCAATCTATTGTGCATCCTACCTAGCCTCGCTGACCCCATCCCTGTATGTTAATATTTATTTCGACCAACAAAGTATGAGGCACATGCTATTTAGTTCATACTACTTGTCTATTATTTGAGTTGGCACTTGTTCATTGCGTTGGCCGATGATTAGAATGTTTGGTCACTTGTACACTCTGGGGTGGGGTGAGTGAACCTAGTGTGATGGCACAAATATCAATCTGTTGTGCATCCTACTTGGCTTCACTTACCCCATCCCTGAATGTTACTATTTGTTTCGACCGACAAAGTATGAGGCACATGCTATTTAGTTCATATTACTTGTCTCTTATTTGAGTTGGCACTTGTTAATTGCATTGGTACTAACGTTTTATTTGTCTTGTGCATGGAGATGCCGACGACATATGTCGTGTACAAGGGGAGGGTTCCTGGAGTCTACGACGACTGGGAGGACTGTCGGAGACAGGTGCACCGCTTCAGCGGCAACAGCTACAAGGGATACCCCACTAGGGTGGAGGCGGAAGGAAGATACGCCCGTTATCTAGCGGGAGAGATGAGGGACATGAGGAGGAACCGGATGAAGACCATGGCCTTCGTGATGATGGTCATCGTGACCATGTTAGTCATGTTCTATGTGATTGTAGTTTAGGGTAGTAGCTACATTGTGAGGTGTATGACGACACTTGTGACGACTATGTACCGAGACTTCTAACTTTGTGAAACTTCGTCCTTCGGTGTTGCATATGCACATGTGTTGTATGAATCAACATTCCGGAACGAGACTTGCGTATTTGTGTATTGATACCGAAATGAGACTTGACTCTCTATGTGCTTCTCATATTGCATGTGCTGCTGTACAAATATGAACTGTTGTATAAATTTGCAAATATGCATTGTAATGCGCTGGAAAAAGGCTATAAAACTGTATTTTCGACTGCTACTGCCGGCGCACCTACATTACCTACTGCCGGCGCACAAAGCACGCGCCAGTGCTGGCATCCCTACTGCCGGCGCAGCAACAAGTGCGTCGGTGGAACAGGGTAGTTGCCGGCGAAGCAGGGCCGGTGCACCGGCAGTAGCATCCTTACCACCGGCGAACAACCAGGCGCGCCGGCAATGAGCTGTTATCACCGGCCCGTTCGCACCGGCGGGCTTATGTGCGCCGGCAATAAGCCTATTTGGTGCGCCGGCAGTAGGCCTTTCCCTTGTAGTGTCATTTGCATTATTTGCAAAAATGAGTGATCATGTACCATCCTCAGTTTGGTTCATCTGTCCTAAGCCTATCACATCGAAGCCCTATCCTTTCCTACTCCGAGTGAACACGATCCTCTCCATATTTCCTGTTCTGGCCCAGTTTTTTGCTTCACCGGAAGTCCCGGTCGCTCCGGCCGGTACTTCCGGCTGGATTCCCTGGGCCAGCAACTGGTTCCCGCGACGCTGTGCTGTCGGTGGGCTTGCTCTGCTGGGACCGGAAGTTCGGGCTCCAGCGAGCGGAACTTCCGCTCTTACAGTTTCCCACATATGGGGTCGTGGATCGGGGGAACGGTTCCATCCCCACTTTTCCCCCAAATCACATCTGTTCGTAGTCTCCTCTTCCCCAGTGGCGCCGGCAACCCCTCCAGCCCGATCTCTCTCCTCCAGCGACATCCGCCGGATCGGCTCCGTGGATTGGCATCCTCTTCCTCTTCGCCACCATGGCTCCCCCCGGTTTGTGCTCTTTCCCTCTCTAGGTGTGGGTTGACCTCACTAGATGAATTTTAGGGCACACTCTAGGTCAAGCCTTGGTACATTCCTTCTAGATGCATATCCCCATCTAGTTCTTGTCTAGAACGTTGGTGTAGAGCGGTTCACCGTACCACTACCGCGATTTCGAAGGGAAACTTCGCTGTCTTCAAGCAGCCGGAAGTTCCGTCCGATTGCGCCGGAACTTCCGCCCGGGCAGAACTTCCGCCGGTTCCCACCGGAACTTCCGGTCTGGCATGTTTACTGTTCTGTACTCAATATTCTATTCAGGATCTGGTTTTGGCCTCCTCTGTTCGTGTGCACTCATTTATCATCTACCATCCTCATGTATGTATCCCAGGTGGTTCCAAGAAGCGAGGCAAGGGGCATGTTGACGAAACAGAAGAAGAAGTTGAGCTCACTCGACCATCCAAGCTCACGGCTCGCCAACTTGCGGCTCAAAAGAATACCAAGTCACCCGCAGTTCGTGGCAAGCAAGTTCATGTGTCGGTGAAGAACATGCCATATTTTGAGTACAAAGAGCTACGGCAAGGGAACCCTTATCTCATCCCTCGGAACAATAGGGTTGGGGATAAGCGCTTCCACAATAAGTCCCAAGAGGAAATCTTTTATGAGATCTATGTGACCTTCAAGAAGGGTATAGCCACTCAACACTCCATTGACACCGCCAAGATGGCCGCCACAAAGTACTTTGATGAAGCCTATGCAATGTGTGGCAAGTTTGGGCTCTATCCCATTATGGAGCTCAACAAGGACTTCGATATCGGGTTGATTCAACAATTCTATGCCACCGTTCACTTTCAACAAGATGAAGCTAGAACTTTCCGGTGGATGACTCATGAGACTCTTCTTGAGGCCAACTTGGCAAGATGACGCACTTGGATACCCTCGTTCTCCGGTTGTGAATGAAAATGGTTGGTGGTCTCATGATAGCTCGTTTGCTCAAACCAAGGATGCTTTGGAACCTCTCTATATCAAAGGATGGGGTATTCCGGGCAAGAGTGTGGATCTTCTCCCTACTTGGGACATCATGCTTCGTGTCTACCGGGAAACAATTGGACCCAATGGTGGCAATGTTGATGAATTGCATACCTATGAAGTGGATCTTATGGCAAACTCTCATGCCAAGCAAGGGACTGCTGAGAAGCTCGATATGATGGACTACATCTACAATGAGATGCGGTCATGTGTGATGGAGAAGAAGTTTCCTCTCTTTGCTCCTTACATCATGAATCTTATTGAAGACACTTGGATTGCTACCCGTCAGGCTCCTCTTGTTCACTCCATTACTCTCAACATCACAACTCATGAAGTGAAGATTCTCAGGGTCAAGCGCCACAATTTGCCCATAGAAGATAGGGCTTTCTATTTTCGTGCCCCCGGGTCCTTAGTTGTACTCAGTTTTCCCCAGCTCCTTAGTTTTTCCCCAGTTTTCCCCAAGTCCTTGTTTGAAACCCGAAGAAGGAGCTCAGACGATAGGATTCCCGTTTAGTTGACCGTTCCGTGCTGCCGTGTGGGGCCGCGTCGTGTGGGGCCGTGTCACGTGGGGCTGGTAGAAAGGGACCGCGTGGGACAGGACGAGATAGCGTTTGGTTGCACGTGAGCAGGAGCTGGGTTTTGTCTCTCTCGGCCCAAATTGGCATTTTCCCTTTTAAGAGTACCTTTTCCGCCTCCTTCTCTCTGTCTTTTTTCACCTAATTAGTATCAAATCTAGAGAAGCCTGCATTTCTGTCTTTCGTCAATTATTTGTGCCTTTTGGCCCTCGTTGTTTGCCCAATATGGCAGCAAATCTAGTACCCCGTCTGGTCCATATGTATGTAGTTAAATCTAGAAGCAAATCTACAGGGAATGTACGATAAATTCACAGTCATATAGTAGAATATGGATAGATAATAGGGATCCCTCCCTACATAATAAGCTGCATACAGCAGCCAAACATAGTAACATGTTTGAGGTTCTTCACACCACCATCATACTAACAACATAACAACAAGGGATCCCTAGCTAAGAACAAAATAGAAGGCAGCAGCAGCACACGTCCAGGACTCCGCCTACCCCATCTGCCTCTGCCTCCACTTGTTGCTCCCCTTGGGAGCCTTGGGCTTGAGCGGAGGCATGCGCCTGCCGGAGATCTCCAACCGCTGGAAGCTGCGGAGGTGCATGTCGAGTGCCTTGTGCTTGGCGCGGAAGGAGTGGGGGTTCACCGTCGCGCCGACCTTGGGGAAGGTGTTGCCGATGTTCTCGTCATGCGTGAGGAGGCAGTTGAACTCAGTGCCGCCGAGCCTCCTAGTGCAGAAGGGGCACCTGTAGACACCCTTGGCGAAGTAGGAGACGTACTGGCCGACCTGCAGCCTCCGCAGCACCTGGCAAGTCTTGAAGTCATGGTGCTCGTCGTCGCTGCCGACGTCGCTGCCAGATAGCTGATCCATATCAAACGGGAACTATTAGTGAATGAGTTGCAACGATGACTGATAACAAAGTTAGGAAAAACAGAGGCAGCCTCAGTTAGAGTGGACACGATTATATGTCTACAGGGATAGTGTTAGCAAACCAAAGCTCATGCACAACAGATTGTACACAACAATGGTTCGTTGAGCCCTCCCTGTAAAAATTTGTGCCCACCGATTCATCATAGGCAAAGAAACAGATTCCAGATCTGAACTTGAACACATTCCATATTATTTGCAAAATTAAACACTTGATATCTTTTGATTCGTGCATAAAATAACTGATTGAGATCCCATGATTACTTGCATAAATTAACTAATTGAGATCCCATTATTACTTGCATAAATTAACCGAACGGCCGAACCCCAAATCTTAAATGAAATCAAGAAGGGAATAAAATCGGCGCAAATATTAGCCCAGTACTCATCCATCCACAGATCCATCTACACCAGCAAAAATAGGGTTCAAAAAGGAATGGGGAACAAAAAAGGAAGCAAACCGTAGTTACCTCGCTCCATGCGTCCTCCATGGAGGTGTCGTAGGGGTTCGGGGGCGGGACGTACGACACCTCATCGTAGGGGTCATATCCCGGCAGGATCTGACCACCACCGGCGGCAGCAGCCTCCGATGCACCGGCGGAGGAGGCGGCGACGTCCGTTGAGGGGACGGCGTCGAAGAGGGAGGCGTCGCGCTTGGAGCCGACGGCGTCGTGGACGATGGGATTGGCATTCTCCTTGTCCATCTCGCCGGCAGAGGAAAGGGAGAGGGAGAGTGTTTTTTGCTTTGGAGAAGATGATGGGATGTGAGAGGGGCGGCGTTGCGTGGGCGAGTGAGAGTGACAGAGATAGTGGGAGGAAGCGTCTATAAAGACGAGGGGTGGTTAATGCGACCCGCGTCCTACGCGTCCACCGTTGCACGTTTGCACGTCTTGGACTTCTGCATCGCGACATGCGTCCACGATTGCACGTCTTCGAATGTTCGACATCTGCACCGCGACCCGCATCTACGCGTTAACAATTGCACGTCTTCCATTTCTGCACCGCAACACGCTGATCACCCACAAGGTTGGGGGGTGTATCGTAGTACTTTCGATAAATAAGAGTGTCGAACCCAACGAGGAGCAGAAGGTGTTGACAAGCAGTTTCGATGAAGGATTCACTGTAAATGCTCACAGACAAGTTTTCAGGGGGTTTTGATATAGCAGATAAATAAAGTACAAGTAAGTAAAATGCGAGAGTAATAATTGCAGCGAGTGGCCCAATTCTTTTTAGCACAAAGGACAACCCGGTTTGTTTACTTATAATGACCAAACGTTCTTGAGGACACACGGGAATTTAGTCTAGTGCTTTCGCTTCATATAGTTGATTAATCTTCATTGTTTTGATAAGTGTTGTGTGGGTGAACCTATGCTAATGCACCGCCCTTCCTAGGACTAATACATACTTGTGATTAAACCCCTTGCAAGCATCCGCAAATACAAGAAAGTAATTAAGATAAATCTAACCACAGCCTTAAACTCTGAGATCCTGCTATCCCTCCTGCATCGATATACCAACGGGGGTTCAGGTTGCTGTCACTCCGCCAACCCCTAAATTAGCAAACGAATACAAGATGTATCCCCCTAGGCCCATAAAGGTGAAGTATCATGTAGTCGACATTCACATGACACCACTAGAAGAATAACACCACAACTTAAATATCAAACCATTAAAATATTACTCAACATAGTTCACTACTAACATTTAGACTTCACCCATGTCCTCAAGAACTAAACGAACTACTCACGAGACATCATATGGAACATGATCAGAGGTGATATGATGATGGATAACAATCTGAACATAAACCTTGATCCAATGGTTTCACTCAATAGCATCAATAACAAGGAGTAATCAACACCGGGATAGTTTCCCCTATGAAATAACCAAGATTCAACCCAAGATGTTACAGCGGAGACGAGGTGCAGCGGTGGAGATGGCGGTGTTGATGGTGGAGATGATGATGATGATGATCCCAAAGAAGTCAAGATCGATGACGGTGACGATGGCGACGATTTCCCCCTCCGGGAGGGAATTTCCCCGGCGGATTTCTGCCCGCCGGAGAGCTCTTTTCTCTCTGGTGTTTTTCCGCCCCGCAGAGGCGGCTGTGTGATGCGCGTAATGTACACGTCCGTTGGGAACCCCAAGAGGAAGGTGTGATGCGCACAGCAGCAAGTTTTCCCTCAGAAAGAAACCAAGGTTATCGAACCAGTAGGAGCCAAGAAGCACGTGAAGGTTGTTGGTGGAGGAGTGTAGTGCGGCGCAACACCAGTGAAACCGGCGCCAACGTGGAACCTGCAAAACACAATCAAGATACTTTGCCCCAACGTAACAGTGAGGTTGTCAATCTCACCGGCTTGCTGAAAACAAAGGATTAAACGTATCGAGTGGAAGATGGTGTTTGTTTGCAAAGAACAGTGAACAATGATTGCAGTAGAATGTATTCAGATGTAAAAGAATGGACCGGGGTCCACAGTTCACTAGTGGTGTCTCTCCAATAAGATAACTAACATGCTGGGTGAACAAATTACAGGTGGGCAATTGACAAATAAAGATTCAATACATATCAATGATGATTACTATGAGATTTAATCACGGCATTACGACAAAGTACATAGACCGCTATCCAGCATGCATCTATGCCTAAATAATCCACCTTCAGGTTAGCATCCGCACCCCCTCTAGTATTAAGTTGTAAACAACAGATAATTGCATTAAGTATGGTGCGTAATGTAATCAACACAAATATCCTTAGACAAAGCATCGATGTTTTATCCCTAGTAGCTACAGCACATCCACAACCTTAGAACTTTCTTTCACTGTCCCAGATTAAATGGAGGCATGAACCCACTATCGAGCATAAATACTCCCTCTTGGAGTTACAAGTATCAACTTGGCCAGAGCCTCTACTAGCAACGGAGAGCATGCAAGAACATAAACAACACATATATGATAGATTGATAATAAACTTGACATAGTATTCTAGATTCATCGGATCCCACCAAACACAACATGTAGCATTACAAATAGATGATCTTGATTATGTTAGGAAGCTCACAAGATCTAAACAATGATAGCACAAGCGGAGAAGACAACCATCTAGCTACTGCTATGGACCCTTAGTCCAAGGATGAACTACTCACGCATCAATCCGGAGGCGGGCATGATGATGTAGAGCCCTCCGGTGATGATTACCCTCTCCGGCAGGGTGCCGGAGGCGATCTCCTGAATCCCCTGAGATGGGATTGGCGGCGGCGGCGTCTCTGGAAGGTTTTCCGTATCGTGACTCTCGGTACAGAGGGTTTCGCGACGAAGGCTTTAAGTAGGCGGAAGGGCGGAGTCGGAGGGTCACGGGGGCCCCACATGCTAGGGCCGCGCGGGCCCCCCTAGGCCACGCTGCCCTAGTGTGGCGGCGCCCCGTGGCCCCACTTCCTTTCCCCCTCGGTCTTCTGGAAGCTTCGTGGAAAAATAGGACCCCGGGCGTTGATTTCGTCCAATTCCGAGAATATTTCCTTTGTAGGATTTCTGAAACCAAAAACAGCAGAAAACAGCAATTGGCGCTTCGGCATCTTGTTCATAGGTTAGTGCCGGAAAATGTATAATAATGCTGTAAAGTATGTATAAAACATTCAAGTATTGTCATAAAAGTAGCATGGAACATAAGAAATTATAGATACGTTTGAGACGTATCACTGTGTCTATTCTCGATGCCTCCCTGTACCTTAGGGTTCTCGGGAGATGAAGTACGCGAAGGGGAGATGGCCGAGGGGGGTCGTGGGCCCCCTCCCCACATGGCGGCGCGGCCAGGGTGGAGCCCGCGCCGGCCTATGGGGGGGCCATGGCGGCCCTCCTCGACCTCCCTTTTTGGCTGGCTCCGTCATCTGGGAAAATAAGAACTTCGGTGTATTCTCCGTCAATTGTTGATCTTCAGAAATATTGTATCCTGACGGTGCTTTTTCCAGCAGAATTCTGACTCTGGTGAATAATTCTCCAATAATCATGAAATATGCAAAATAGGTGAAATAACATAAGTATCATCTCTAAATATGAAATATATCAATGAATAACAGCAAATTATGATATAAAATAGTGATGCAAAATGGACGTATCAACTCCCCCAAGCTTAGACCTCGCTTGTCCCCAAGCGAAGCTGAACTCAGTAAACAAGACCACATGCTTATGGAGTGAAGAGTCGATAAATAAAATACGGACAAGAAGCATCACATTTATTAGTTCACACAAGACATTCTAGTAGACAACTTCCTCATATAACTCAACTTGAAATAAGTAAAGAGAAATCACAAATAAAGGTGCATAGGAAATCATAATTGGTTATGGCAAACTTTGTTCTTGGTCAAAAAACTATTAACAAATTGTACTTATCTTTCTAGCAAAGCCTTTATATTAGAAATTATATGGCAGAACTTACATCCTCAATCATAACAATCTCCTCATAATCATTGATAGCCTTCAAAGTTATATTCATTCAGATAAAATTTGTACTAAACAAGGAAGAATAAAAGGCATGATTAAATAGATCATAATATAAATGGTTGGATCACAACAAATCAATTGCTTGCTTGAGATGGAGGGAAATAGGTTTACTGACTCAACATAAAAGTAAAAGAAAGGCCCTTCGCAGAGGGAAGCAGGGATTAAATCATGTGCTAGAGCTTTTCAAGTTTTGAAATCATATAAAGAGCATAAAAGTAAGGTTTTGAGAGGTGTTTGTTGTTGTCAACGAATGGTAATGGGCACTCTAACCCCCTTGTCAAACAGACCTTCCAAGAGCGGCTCCCATGAAGGACGTTATCTCTACCAGCAAGGTAGATCATCCCTCTTCTCTTTTGTTTGCACATGTATTTTAGTTTTATTTATGGATGACACTCCCCCCAACCTTTGCTTTCACAAGCCATGGCTAACCGAATCCTCGGGTGCCTTCCAACATTTCACATACCATGCAGGAGTGTCTATTGCAAAATTAAGTTGCTTACTGATAAATCAGGGCAAAACATGTGAAGAGAATTATTAGTGAAGGTCAATTAATTGGGGCTGGGAACCCCGTTGCCAGCTCTTTTTGCAAAATTATTGGATAAGCGGATGTGCCACTAATCCATCGGTGAAAGTCTGCCCAACAAGATTGAAAGATAAAACACCACATACTTCCTCATGAGCTATAAAACATTGACACAATTAAGGAGTAATATAGTTTGAATTGTTTAAATGTAGCACATGAAATATTTACTTGGAGTGGCGCAAAATACCACATAGTAGGTAGTTATGGTGGACACAAATGGCATAGGTTTGGTTTAAGGTTTTGGATGCACGAGAAGCATTCCTCTCAGTTCATGTCTTTGGCTAGCAAGGTTGGGTAGCAAGCATAAGAATTGAGGGAAACAAACAAATATACATGTGATAGAAACAATCATGCATCTTCCTTGTAAGCACAAGCAATTTTAACTTCAGAATACTAAACTCATTAGCTAACAAGAAAGAAAGACAATGAAATAATATATCTACATGTACTTCCCTCTTTTCTACTTAAACATGAAAGTATTGTTGACATTGACCAATGCTAAGTTTGCCAAAATCAAATAGATTTACTTGATGCTCCCAAAGTGATATCAATACTAACAACAAGATCAATCATATAACAAAAATTGCAAACTAAAATAAGGTGTGCAAAAAGTAAATGATAAAACTTCTCATTAATATTCCATAATGATAACTCACACCAAGGGATACATTGATAACCAACTAAAAGAGAGATACTTCCACACTGCAAACCATCTTATATGATAACTTCCCTACTCATGATATGACACTACTTGATAGTAAAAAGGTAAAGATAGTGATGATGTGATATCGCGGCACTCCCCCCAAGCTTGGAACAAGCCAAGGGGATGCCAATACCAATGATGAACTATTCCTTCGGTGGTGATGGTGGAACGACCCTGATGGGAGTGAGGAACCGCTCTAGCATTCTGCGAAGTCGATTGTTCTCATCCTAAAGAATCTCCACTTCCCTTCTCAGAACACGGTATTGATCACAAAACTCATCGGTAACCCGAAGAGCTTCCTCCGCAGCAGGGAAAGAGTTGAGGTCGGGAGTAGGTGGTAAAGGTCCCTGAAAGTTATGAGAAAAAGAACGTCGAGTGTTAACCGATCCCACCAAGATTGGCTTACTCCCCACAGCTTCCCGCTCTCTTTTTACTGATGACATCTTCTTCACTTCCTCATTGACACCTTCATCCATCTCTTTCCGTCTTGTCACAATCCTTTCCTCTTCCGCCCATCCAACGAAAGTTCCTTGATCTAGATCCTGGAGGAGCTCACGCTTGCGACGCGTTGCATAATCTTCTAAGGATGAAGCTTGTGATGACATCTAAACAGAAACAAGTCGAAACAAAACACGACGAGAAAATGATATACGGATCTCGGAGGGTCCGGGGGATTATATAGCAAATATTTTCACGACAAAAGGAAAGTACCAGGTCGAAAACGAGTGGAAACGGGAGGCCGAGGGGCCGTCCCCATAGGGCGGCGCGGCCAGGCTAGGGCCCGCGCCCCCACGTGGGGACGTGCCCTCGCGCGTCTCCTCCACTCCGTTTCGATCTCGTAATTTTTCATATTTTCCAAAAATAGCAGAAATATTGTTCGGAAACTTAAATGCGGACTTTTTACTACTAAAACTGTTACCTATTCAAAGTCGAACTCTGCAGAACTGTCAATATGGTCTTTGATGAAAACTTCTGGAGTCACCACTTGAATAACATCAACATCTTCATTATAAGAATCTCCAGAAATATAATGCTTGAGTCTTTGTCCATTCACCAGTTGTGTGGCATCATCTTTCAGCGAGGCAATTTTTATTGCCCCTGAACGATACACCTCCTCAATGACATATGGTCCTTCCCATTTTGAGACTAATTTCCCTGCAAAAAATCTGAGACGAGACCGATACAATAGGACTTTATCTCCAACATTAAATTCTCTTTATTAATTCTTCTATCATGCCATTTCTTAACTTTCTCCTTAAAAAGTTTAGCATTTTCATAAGCTTCACTTCTCCATTCATCTAAAGAACTCAATTGTAGCAACCTTTTCTTACCGGCTAGTTTAAAATCTTTATTAAGTTCTCTTACAGCCCAATAAGCTTTGTGCTCTAGTTCTAAAGGTAAATGACAAGCTTTTCCATAAACCATTTTATAAGGAGACATTCCCATAGGATTTTTATAAGCAGTTCTCTAAGCCCACAATGCTTCTTTTAACTTACTAGCCCAATTTTTCTAGATTTATTAACAGTCTTTTGCAAGATAGATTTAATTTCTCTATTTGATAATTCTACTTGCCCACTAGTTTGAGGATGATAAGCTGAAGCAATTCTATGATTAATACCATATTTAGCAAGAGTTTTTCTAAAACCTCCATGAATAAAATGAGAACCTCCATCAGTCATAATATATCTAGGTACTCCAAATCTAGGAAAGATAACATCTAAAAGCATTTTTAAAGAGGTCTCACCATCATCACTTTTTGTGGGTATGGCTTCCACCCATTTAGTAACATAATCAACAGCGACAAGTATATGAGTGTTACCTTCTAAAGAAGGGAAAGGACCCATGAAGTCAAATCCCCAACAATCAAATGGTTCAATAACAGGAGTATAATTCATAGGCATTTCATTGCGTCTAGAGATATTACCAACTCTTTGACATTCATCACAAGACAAAATAAACTTTCTTGCATCTTTGAAGAGAGTTGGCCAATAAAAACCCGACTGTAGAACCTTTTGTGCAGTTCTATCTCCGGTGTGATGTCCTCCATATGCACTACCATGACACTTACTCAATATTTCTCGCTGTTCATATTCGGGGACACATCTTCGCATAATACCATCCACTCCTTCTTTATATAAGTTTGGGTCATCCCAAAAATAATGTCTCAAGTCATAAAAGAATTTCCTCCTTTGCTGAGCTGAAAAGGTCGGAGGCAAATACTTCGAAACAATAAAGTTAGCATAATCAGCATACCAAGGACTATCTCGCGAGCTCACCTTTATTACAGCTAATTGTTCATTTGGAAAACTATCATTGACAGGAACAGGATCATAAGCAATATTTTCTAATCTAGACAAATTATCAGCAACAGGATTATCAGCACCTTTCCTATCCACAATATGTAAATCAAATTCTTGCAAGAGAAGTACCCATCTAATAAGCCTTGGCTTAGCGTCTTTCTTTTCCATAAGGTACCTAATTGCGGCATGATCGGTATGGACTGTGACTTTTGAATCAACAATATAAGGTCTAAACTTATCACATGCAAAAACTACGGCTAATAACTCTTTTTTAGTTGTAGCATAATTTCTTTGAGCAGCATCTAGAGTCTTACTAGCATAATGAATAACATTTAATTTTTTATCTACTCGCTGTCCAAGAACAGCACCTACAACAAAATCACTAGCATCACACATAATTTCAAAAGGTAAATTCCAATCAGGAGGTTCAACTACAGGAGTAGTTGTTAAGGCTTTCTTTAGAGTTTCAAAGGCTTCCTTACAATCATCATCAAAAACAAAAGGTACATCTTTTTGAAGAAGATTAGTAAGAGGCTTTAAAATTTTAGAGAAATCTTTAATAAATCTCCTATAAAAACCAGCATGACCAAGAGTACTACGAATACCTTTAACATCCCTAGGATAGGGCATCTTCTCAATTGCTTCAACTTTAGCTCTATCAACTTTGATACCTCTTTCAGAAATTTTGTGTCCCAATACAATTCCTTCATTAACCATAAAGTGGCATTTCTCCCAATTAAGAACAAGGTTAGTTTCTTCACATCTCAGCAAAACTTTATCAAGGTTTCGCAAACAATTATCAAAAGAATTCCCATAGACAGAAAAATCATCCATGAAAACCTCTACAATCTTTTCACAAAAACCATGAAAAATAGCAGACATACATCTTTGAAAAGTAGCAGGAGCATTACATAAACCAAAAGGCATACGCCTATAAGCATAAGTTCCATAGGGACAGGTGAAAGTGGTTTTCTCTTGATCTTTAGCTCTAACAACAATTTGTGAAAACCCAGAATAAGCATCAAGAAAGCAGAAATGAGTGTTTTTAGATAACCTTTCTAGCATTTGATCAATAAATGGTAAAGGGTAATGATCTTTCTTAGTAACTTTATTAACCTTACGAAAATCAATGCACATTCTATACCCTACAACTACTCTTTGAGGAATGAGCTCATCATTATCATTAGGTACAACAGTTATTCCTCCTTTCTTAGGAACACAATGTACAAGACTAACCCATCTACTATCAGCAATAGGATATATAATACCAGCTTCAAGAAGTTTCAATACCTCATTCCTTACCACATCCTTCATCTTAGGAATTAGACGACGCTGATGTTCAACAACAGGTTTTGCATCATCTTCCATGTTGATGGCATGTTGGCAAATAGAGGGAGCAATCCCCTTCAAGTCATCAAGAGTGTAGCCAATAGCTCCTCGATGTTTCTTCAATATTTCCAATAATCTTTCTTCCTCGAATTCTGAAATCTTAGCACTAATAATAACAGGATATCTTTTCTTATCATCAATATAAGCATACTTAAGATTATCAGGTAATGGTTTCAAATCAAAAACAGGATCCTCCTTTGGTGGCGGTGTTGTACCTAGATCTTCGACCGGTAAGTCATGTTTAAGAATGGGTTCACGAAGGAAGATTTCATCAAGCTCATTCCTTTCTTCCCTAAATACCTCACTCTCATGATCATCCAAGTGTTGCCGCAAAGGATTAGTAGGAGCAAGAACAATAGATGCAAGCTGTTCAACTCTAAAATCATTATTAGGCAATTCAGCTCTATAAGGAACTTTCGCAAATTTAGAGAAGTTAAACTCATAAGATTCACCAGCAAACTTAGTCACAATTTTCTCTTTCTTGCAATCTATAATAGCTCCACAAGTATTTAGAAAAGGTCTACCAAAAATGATAGGACAAGTCTTACTAGCAGCAGAACCAAGTACCAAAAAGTCAGCAGGATATTTAATCTTACCACATAAAACTTCAACATCTCGAACAATACCAATAGGAGAGATAGTTTCTCTATTAGCTAACCGAATTACCACATCAATATCTTCGAGTTCACAAGAACCAATTTCATGCATGATTTCCCTGTAAAGCTCATAAGGAATGGCACTAATACTTGCACCAATATCGCATAAACCATAATAACAATGATCACCAATTCTAACAGAGAGCATAGGAACACTAGCTTTCCTAGACTTACTAGGATGTGAAACAATATTAGAAGCATCTTCACAGAAAATGATGTGACCGTCTTCTAAATTTTCAGTCACAAGGTCTTTAACTATTGCAACAGCAGGTTCAACTTTTATTTGCTCCTCAGGTTCTATAGGTTTCTTTGCACTTTTATTAACCACACTAGTTATAACAGAATACTCCTTCATTTTAGTAGGAAAAGGAATTTTTTCGATATAGGCTTCAGGAAGAATGTTATCAATAGTTTTAACTTCAATACATTTACCTATAGGTGAATCAGTTTTATCTTTGTAAGGTTCATGATACTTATTAAAATTCTTCCTAGGCAATTCAAAATGAGAGGCAAAAGCTTTATAAAAATTTGCAACAACTTGAGAGTCAAGACCATAAGTAGCACTCATATTACAAAATTTATCAGTATCCATAAAAGTTTCAATGCATTCATAATCATAATTTATACCTGACTCTCTACCTTTGTCGTTCTCCCATCCTTCAGTATTCTCTTGGATCCGATCAAGAAGGTCCCATTTAAACTCTTCTTTGTTGCGTGTGAATGATCCAGAACAAGTAGTATCCAGCAAGGTTTTATCTTGAAAAGGAAGTCTTGCATAGAAATTATCAATGATAATATTACCAGGAAGCTCATGAATGGGGCATTTGAGCATTAAAGACTTCAATCTCCCCTATTCTTGGGCAATACTCTCTCCATCATGAGGCCAGAAATTATATATGCGGTTTCGGTCTTTGTGAATTTCACTTGGAGGATAGAATTTAGAATAAAACAGAGGCACAATATCCTTCCAATCAAGAGAATGCCCATCCTTCAGCAGTTTATACCAATGCGCCGCTTTACCAGACAGCGACATAGCGAATAATTTCTTCCTTACTTCATCCATTGAAATACCTGCACACTTGAATAACCCGCATAATTCATGTAAGAACAATAAATGATCTCCAGGATGGACAGTTCCATCCCCTGCATAGCGGTTATCCACAACACATTCAATAATTTTCATAGGCATTTTATACGGAATTACTTCCTCACCTGGCGCCTCATCCACTACCTTTGCAGTAGTAGTAGATTTCCCAAATAGAAAATCAAGAGAGGATCTCTCCATAATGAATTATAGCAGCAGGCAGAAACAAAAACAGCACGTACAGTAAAAAAATTTCCATACCAATTCCACTTACCAATAGCGCTTCACTCCCCGGCAATGGCGCCAGAAAATAGTCTTGATGACCCACAAGGTTGGGGGGTGTATCGTAGTACTTTTGATAAATAAGAGTGTCGAACCCAACGAGGAGCAGAAGGTGTTGACAAGCAGTTTCGATGAAGGATTCACCGTAAATGCTCACAGACAAGTTTTCAGGGGGTTTTGATATAGCAGATAAATAAAGTACAAGTAAGTAAAATGCGAGAGTAATAATTGCAGCGAGTGGCCCAATCCTTTTTAGCACAAAGGACAAGTCGGTTTGTTTACTTATAATGACCAAACGTTCTTGAGGACACACGGGAATTTAGTCTAGTGCTTTCGCTTCATATAGTTGATTAATCTTCATTGTTTTGATAAGTGTTGTGTGGGTGAACCTATGCTAATGCACCGCCCTTCCTAGGACTAATACATACTTGTGATTAAACCCCTTGCAAGCATCCGCAAATACAAGAAAGTAATTAAGATAAATCTAACCACAGGCTTAAACTCTGAGATCCTGCTATCCCTCCTGCATCGATATACCAACGGGGGTTCAGGTTGCTGTCACTCCGCCAACCCCTAAATTAGCAAACGAATACAAGATGTATTCCCCTAGGCCCATAAAGGTGAAGTATCATGTAGTCGATGTTCACATGACACCACTAGAAGAATAACACCACAACTTAAATATCAAACCATTAAATATTACTCAACATAGTTCACTACTAACATTTAGACTTCACCCATGTCCTCAAGAACTAAACGAACTACTCACGAGACATCATATGGAACATGATCAGAGGTGATATGATGATGGATAACAATCTGAACATAAACCTTGATCCAATGGTTTCACTCAATAGCATCAATAACAAGGAGTAATCAACACCGGGAGAGTTTCCCCTATGAAATAACCAATATTCAACCCAAGATGTTACAGCGGAGACGAGGTGCAGCGGTGGAGGGAATTTCCCCGGCGGATTTCTGCCCGCCGGAGAGCTCTTTTCTCTCTGGTGTTTTCCCGCCCCACAGAGGCGGCTGTGTCTATTCTCGATGCCTCCCTGTACCTTAGGGTTCTCGGGAGATGAAGTACGCGAAGGGGAGATGGCCGAGGGGGGTCGTGGGCCCCCTCCCCACATGGCGGCGCGGCCAGGGTGGAGCCCGTGCCGGCCTATGGGGGGGGCCATGGCGGCCCTCCTCGACCTCCCTTTTTGGCTGGGTCCGTCATCTGGGAAAATAAGAACTTCGGTGTATTCTCCGTCAATTGTTGATCTTCAGAAATATTGTATCCTGACGGTGATTTTTCCAGCAGAATTCTGACTCCGGTGAATAATTCTCCAATAATCATGAAATATGCAAAATAGGTGAAATAACATAAGTATCATCTCTAAATATGAAATATATCAATGAATAACAGCAAATTATGATATAAAATAGTGATGCAAAATGGACGTATCACACGCGTCCTCGAGTCTAACCCTGGAAATTTAGATATACTCAGGTATACCCTCGAGTATTATACTAGCATTTTTTGTGTGCTCAGTTTTCCCCTTGAGTGCTAATACTGGCTAGTGCAATATGCTCAGTTTTACCCTCAAGTGGCTAGTCAACAGAGAGTCAACAAATGGGATTAACTAGTTAAATGAGTCATTTAATGTGCAAAAAAATCCGAAAATAGTGGCACTTACTCATGGAGTCTTTACCACAAATTGCCACTTCTCAAATCATAGATAAGTCATAGATAAATCAAGTTTTACCACAAATTGCCACTTCTCAAATCACCTAGTAGCTATGAAGGTGCATGGTTTTCCACAATAAGCCCTTCCCAAAACAGCTTTCCCCAAAACATACTTTGTCTAAATGAGGCCACAATTCTCACACTCATGTATATTTGTATTGCAAATAGTTTGAGGTAGGCCAATATGGGTTTCATTGTACAAAACACGCATTTTCCATTTTTTAAATCTCATATTTGAATCCCTTAGTCTTTTTATTACTCAGGTGCCCTTAGTTTCTAGATACTACTCAGTTTTGCCCTCTCCCTCCACAAATTCTCGCAGACGTGCAACATTGCCCTGATTGGTCTAGCCCATGTCACGCGGATCGTGCCCGCCGAACGTTGATCGTATGATCTAACGGGCAGGATAACCCCTCTCTCTCTCTGTCGGCGGTTAGCTTCAACTCTCTAAGTATGCTAAAGGGCGGTTTTCTGTATTATTTTTCACGCGCTAAAAATTATAAACTCTTTTAGGCATTACTTTTCACGCAAAAAATGATAAACCATCACCGATTTGTTGTAGCCATTATTTTTCACGCAAAAAATGATAAACCATCACCGATTTGTTGTAGCCATTAATTTTCACGCAAAAAATGATAAACCATCACCGATTTCTTGTAGCTATTACTATTCACGGTAAAAATGATAAACAAAACAATCTATCTATCTCTGTATTTGAAGTTTGGAAGGGTTCACCATCTACTTATGTTAACTTTCGAGGTTTTGACCTGAAAATCAAATGGGTATTACAAAGGGAAATAAAAGTTCAAAAAATGTAAAAACGAAAAAAATCTACCTATCTTTGTATAGAAGATCGTCTATATGATTTTTGAGGTCATTCAGAGAAGGTAGAAAAAATCCCTTTTGAGAAGGTCGAAAAACCTAACTTGTTACAAAAGCTAGTTTTAGTGAGACCTAACCAAATTTGGCATACATGATGCCATACCTATAACAACAAGGAATATCTAAAATGGAAAGTTTCACAAAATTTTAAATTTGGGGCGAAAATGATGCCATACACGATGCTGTTTTTCGAGGTTTTGACCTGAAAATCAATTGGGTATTTTTAAAGGAAAATAAAAAGTTCGTAAAATGTAAAAACAAAACAATCTATCTATCTATGTATAGAAGATCAGCTGTATGAAATTTGAGGTCATTTAGAGAAGGTAGAAAAAATCACCTTGTTAGAAAAGCTGGTTTCAGTGAGACGAAACGACATGCGCTTAAGCAAAGTGATTTTTTCGAACATCTCCAAATGACCCCAAATTTGCCATACATGATGCCATACGTGTAACAACAAGGAACCATATCTAAAAAGTGTCAAAAAAGTTTGCCCAACCGTATAGCTCTATCAAAAAGAACCTCACCATGGCGCTAGTAATTTTTAGTTACAAACTTTCCTTACCTAACCTTCAACATGAAACTTGTTTCAAATTCATTTTGGCGTACAAGCAACAAATCCCACCTTGATTCGAGGACCACAGCCTCCAAACGATGCCGATGCCCATATCGGCATGGTCAGAACAGCTATGCTCGCCGCCACTGCTAGGTCACCGTCGGGATGCACCCTCAATCCCGTCCCCTCATTCGATCACCGACACACCAGAGATACCGCTGAGGCCAATGCCGAATGTACATGCTGATGCCAATGCCGAACATGCATGCACGCCGATGTGGGCACGGCCACACCGCCCCGCTATGTGGACGCCACAGACCACCGCGAGGTCTTTTCCTTCGCCACCACACTCTTCTAGCACCCATCTATACATGCCAAAAGGAGAGACACTAGTTTTCTCTACATTGCTCGCGTTCGTGTCCGACACGGTCAGTCAAAGTTTTGAGGTAGTCGTCGATGTCGTCGACCATTTCTTCTCTTCTTTGCATGGTTAAACGCGTCTAGTTCATATCTATCTAATGCGTCTGGTCTCGCCTCATGCAGTTCTTTGTGGACGTCGATCTCATCTCGGCACCCCGCAGGCCACCTCCTCCGTGCCATCGTTGTAGAGCTCCGTTTAAAAATCTAATCCTACCCGTGTATTGCCCCTTGTATCAGCGTCATGGCCCCACTTGTCATTCGATATATCGAAGCCCCACTTGTGCACGTTTTGGTCAGGGATACAGCGATGCTTATGGTCAAACAAAGATGGATCGTCTGACGTGTCTTTGCAGGCTCTACGTGGCCCCACTAGTCAGAAGATAACGGTCAACCGTCGGGCAACCGGCCGTTACAGCACCTGTGATGGTTTCAGACAAGGTCTTGGGGAAACTGAGGAAAAACTAAGGAGCTGGGGGTAACTGAGCACAACTAAGGACCCGAGGGCACGAAAATAGAAAGCTCTAGAAGATATTCCTCCCATTAATGAGAAGCCACCAAGCTGGGCTTCTAAGATTGCCCGCCGTATGCGACAGATCTTTTGTCTCACCTCAGTTGTCAATCACCATCAGTATCAACAGCATGTTGAGGCCAAGAAGTCTCGGGTTCGTCAGAAGAGCATTATGAGGGCTCTCAATGTGGACGTGTCTCCTCCCGGATCCGAGGAGAACATCACTCCGGAGGCTGAGTGGGTTTCTCAGCATGGCGTTCCTCTCCCTCTAGATGGTCTCGAGATCGAGTCTCCTCCTCACACTCCACCTTACCCCGGCGCTTCATCTGATCTTCCTCCCGGCTGGGCTCCTTGGGACGCGTAGTTCCTCCTGTCCCTTTTTGGTTCCTTGGTGCCAAAGGGGGGGGGAGTGAGCCCTTATTAGGTTGCTCTCCGTTGGTATTTGCATGGGGGAGTCACAAGCTCGTGTGTTTTCTTTGATTTCTATCGCTTGTGACTCCATTTTATTCTCTATTTGGTGTCGAACTATGTTGCTAGATATTATCTATATATGAACCTTATCTATGTGTTTGGTAAACTCCGTATGTGAGTCTTGTATGGTTATCTATGTGTGCATGATCTATCTTTCTATACGCTTATCACTATGTTGTATTTCTAACCCATGGAAGATGGTTGCGAGATATAGGGGGAGCTTTGTTTCTTATATGTGTACCTTCGTTTACGGAGAAATTTTCTTGGTACATGCTCATATCTAGGGGGAGCTCCTCTATATCTCTCACATACTTGTTGTTTACTTTGATCATTCCTTGCAAATACTTGTGTTGTCATCAAACACCAAAAAGGGGGAGATTGAAAGAACATTTCCCGCCCTTTTGGGTTTTGTGTGTTTGATGTCAATAATAGGTATCTATTTATGTGTGTTGATGTAGACAGGTACATGGTCTAATTATATATACATGGCCGGTGGAATTGATTGACAAAACTGAAGCCACTGCTGCTTTTTCTCTTCAGGCGGAAGTTCCGGCCCCTGCTGGAGGAACTTCCGCCCAGATGCTTCTCTCAGCAGGTTCTCAGCGCCCCTCACGTTGAGGCTCGACGTAAGCAGACCGGAAGTTCCGTTGAAGTTGGCCGGAAGTTCCGGTCAGCGGAACTTCCGCCCTACTTCCGGGCAAGTTCTGGAAACGGACGTTTTGTGCCACAGAATGTCCAGTATGGTTTTCTCGGAATTCCGGAAGTTGGCCGGAACTTGGCAGTAACTTTCGGTCACCGGAAGTTCCGCCCTAGTTCCGCCCGCTCTCAGCCTGCCAGCTCCTCTGATGCGAAAGCATCCAGCCGGAACTTCCGGCCCTCCTGGCCGGAACTTCCGGTGTTACACGAAAACTTTCACAACGGTCAGATCTGAAGCCCCACTCATATAAATAGCCTTCTTCTCCATTGGGATAAGTTGCTCAATCATTGCACAAGGCCATCCACCATTAGAGCCACTTCAAGAAACACAAGATTCACAAGATCTTCTCCTCCAACCATCCAAAGTTCTTGATCTTTGGAGATCCGAAGGAGAAGACCCCGATCTACATTCTCACCGAAGCGATTCTCATTTCCCCCTCATATGATTGAGGGCCCCTTTGCTAGTGTTCCTCTTTGGATCCCTAGTTGTTTGTTGTTGATGTATTCTTGTTGATTGTTGTGTTGTTACAGATTTGGGGGCCTCCAATTTGGTTGTGGATGTGTGCCCCAAGAACTTTGTAAAGGCCCGGTTTCCGCCTCGAGGAAATCCCTTAGTGGAAGTGGGCTAGGCCTTTGTGGCGTTGCTCACAGGAGACCTGAGTGAAGCCTTCGTGGTGTTGGTCTGACTTTCATAGCGACCACACTCCTCCGAACATAGACGTACCTTCTTGCAAAGGAAGGGAACTACGGGAATCAACTCCGTGTCTCCGTGTGCTCCACTCTCGGTTACCTCTATCCTTTATCTCCCCTATATATTGCGTAGCTATATCTTGCTTAGTCGTTGACCTTGTCATATAGGTAAATTCACATAGTTGCATATCTAGAGAATTTACCTTTGTGTCAAGCCTAAATTGAAAAAGAACTAAAAATTGGTTAGCACCTATTCACCCCCCCTCTAGGTGCAGCATACGATCCTTTCAACAGCGTTTTCCAAGGGGGAGTGTTAGAAATATGATAGCTTTGATACTAAGCTAACTAGGCAGTTATTAAGATTAGCTTAGGTCCTAAGCTAAGTAGGCAGTTAATTTTGTTCAAACGCTGTAATACCCAAGAGGTGCTTTTGTAACCGCCTTATTGGCGTCTGTTCGATGGGTATATATACCCCCAACAATCATCAATGAAACATCAGTTGACTCTAAATCATTAGTTCTCAAACAAAACCCTCGTCTTGCTCGCATCGCCATTCTGGTCTGCTGCCTCAGTGCGCCCCTCACGGCTCACGGGTAACGGTCTCACCTCTCGTTTCCAGAAGTGTGTTCGGCGTCTGGGCTTGGGCATAATGTTGTGGGAGTCACATTTCGGGAAATACGTGAGCATCTAAAAAAAACGTTAGGCTTCTTCGATTCAAAATATTTTCTTACTGATTTCAGAGGATTTCTTCGAAAAAAATTGTATGTGAGTTGTTAAGATTGGATTTCGGAGTATTTTTTGGAGCATCTTTCTTGAAATATTTTTTTGTAAATTTATTGCATCTATTTCTAACTGTGGACTCGGAGGAGCAAATGGGCCAGGAAGGCCTGCAAGGGAAAAAGATACTCTAATTTTCAATGATATACTTCCTCCGCTCCTAAGTAAAACTTCTAGGTTTGTGGTAAATTTTCTTTTTCGAGAATACACCCTGAAAAGTATATCGATCATATAGAAAAATAAGGCTAAGACAGTCGATACAACACTAAGAAGGTTACAACTCCATGATACAACGATCGAAGGCTACAACTCCACGATACAACGATCGAAGGCTACAACTCCGATACAACGCCAAACGGAAAACAACGCACCCGCTACAAAACCGATGATAAACGATCCACCTTGCTCAACATCCTACCACGAATGGTGAGAAGAGGAGCACAAGGCTTCAAGACCGCGTCACGAACCAAGTAAGACACAACCCAGCTTAACCTCGACTCCAAGTCAATCCGGACCAATGTACCTACACTCATGAGGACGAGAAGAAGGCAGGATCTAAGCGACCCAGAGAAGACGCTATCAAAGATTCGTCGCCATGTCGTACATTGCGCCCCAGAAGCACAAGGCCAGGGGAAACCCTAGGTCGAGCGTCCGGACCGGGCAGGGGAGCACCACCTCCACCCTCGTTCGCGTCAAGGCCGCGCAAAACTCCGCGACACCGCGCCGCCAAGCTTCAACTGGAACCGCCGCCGTCGTCGGTGCGGGAAGAGGGGACGCCGCCTAGAGGGGAGAAGCCCCGCCACTGTCGTCTCAGGCTAGGCTTTGCCCGGCAAAGACTGCCGGTGGTGGCAAGGCGGAGAGGGAGCGGAGGGGGCTGGAGGCGCGGGCGGGGGGAGGTCTCCTCGGCCAGGTTTGTGTTAAGTTATAAGCTACTTCAATTTTGATCAACCTTATAGAAAAACATGCCATGTCTAGAGCACCAACTTAGCTTTATTAGATCGATCATACTCCCTTGTGTATTTTCGGGTTGTAGATATTTCCACGGTTCTTTCAATATGGTCAAACTTAGTGAATTATGACTTATGAGAAAATAAAACATCAATTATTTTGAAACCCTGGAACTATTGGATATCATTCGGGGGAAGTCACCTTCACAATCGGGATATCATAAATTCACGTTCAAGGTCTAGTTGCCAACAGTTGGTATTATAATACTGTAATAGTTCAGGGTCTAGTTGCAAACATTTGAATATTCGCCCTCTAACTCTGCATAATATTGTAATACAAAAAATATGAATTATTTATCTGCTATACCTGTTAGCTTCTCCCTGCTAACATGGCAATGAAACTTTGCGGCAAAAATATCATTGAACAACATGAGATTTCGATTTTTTTTTAACAACGCAAGGCGTTGGAGACGCCAATTTTTATTCAGCTCATATGCAGTTTACAGCATGAGTTACAACACCTTGTGATTGCATGAATTGTACATATGAGCTGAACTAATGCAACTGACAAGAGGCACGGACATCTTGTCTAATTGTCTGATGAGCACAGTTGTCAGGAACTCCATTTAAATTCGGGTTATATATACTGCTGTACCTAAAGATTGAGTCAAATTGATGTACTCAACAATGTTGGTCCTAATCTCCCAAGGCACGTGAGAATGTTAAACTGAAGGAGCCGCGGAAGCTTTGTCTAAGGTAGAACTATCTGTTAAGAAAGTACAAGTACTCCGTAGCATCTTGGAGTTGAAGAATACTGGCAACCCTGGCAGCAAGTAGGAACGCTTCAGCCTCAGCTTGAATCAAAACGGTACCATTTTTTTTTAGATATGGGAGCATCGTCCCATCCTCTGCATCAATAGTTGTACACGGCTTTCTTTATTTAAAACGAGTACAAGTTTGCAGAATATCTATTATTACAATTAAGGAAAAGCTAAGATCGACACATGAATCAACCATAAGAAAATGCAACACGTAGAAAAGCTATGCATTTGCTATTCTATTAGCATGTCGCCATTTGGTAGCCTGGAAAAAGAAGTTCTGAGCAACCGTTAGCATTCGGTTGCATCCAGTAACCATATACTGTCGTTGATCCGGCGAGAGAAGGAAAACCCATTGTTGGATCCATTGAGCAGCGCGTCGGATAACCTGTAAAAAATTAGTTCCAGTATGTTTATTAAAGATGATATCATTTATAGTCCTCCAAATGGACCAACATAAAGCAGAAACTCCAATTCGAATCATCTGTTTATCATTCTTGTTTACACCATTCAGCCATTTACCAAACATATTAGTAACATTCGCTGGTGGTGGGATGTTATATGAAAAATAAATAATTCGCCAAATAATTTTTTCAACGGGCAGCGAATGAACAAATCATTAACGGTTTCAGTAGAATCACAAAAACAACATTTTTGACACCCATTCCACTTCCATTTGGCTAAATTATCCTTAGTAAGGAGCACTCTATTACTAAGGAACCACATAAAGATCTTAATTTTTAAGGGGATCTTTAACTTCCACAAATATTTGCGAAGATAAATAGTGTGTTCATTCATCAAGTCAAGATACATAGACTTAACTGTAAGTTTTCAAACAAACACATCAGGTTGATTATTCAAAGTAACTGTCATTAGTTGCTGACATATGTTTAACCATTGTAACAATTTGTTGTCGTTCAACCCTCTTATAAATGAAATATTCAAAGGCGTAGTCTCCAATACCGTTGAAACTAGAACGTTTTATGTTGAACAATATTATACAAAGCCGGGTATTGTTGACTCAGATGTGTATTTCCCAACCATACATCCTCCCAGAAACGAACAATACTTCCATTCCTCAGTTTAAAATATCTCCGGTTAAAAAATTCACACTTAACATATGCATAAGACCCTTCCAAAAAGGTGAGTCATTTGGTTTAGCTTCAACTTGTGACAAAGTTTGATTCTTGAGGTATTTGTTCTGTAACAGTTGCTGCCACATACCCTCCTCGGAAAGAAGTTTAAACAGCCATTTACTGAGTAAACATTTATTTTTTAACTATAGTACCTCAATTCCTAATCCCTCTTGGTCCTTAGATCGACACAAAATGTTCCACTTAGAGAGTCTATACTTCTTCATATTGTCCTCAGATTGCCAAAAAAAATTGAGCGATAATAATCTAGTCGTTTCCTTACCCCAACTGAAACTTCTAGAAAGGATAGCATAAACATAGGCAAGCTTGTAAGGACCGAATTAATCAAGACAAATCTATCTCCATAAGACAGCATTTTCCCACGCCAACATCTTAGTTTAGATGCAAAATTATTCTCAACAGGGTTCCATTCCGCATTTCAGAGTATCCTATAATAAATAGGAATACCTAGATATCTAAAAGGTAAGGTTCCAGATTCGCATCCAAAAATATCTCCATATTGGTGCTCAATATTCTTAGCTTTACCAAAACAGAAAATTTCACTCTTATGAAAATTTATCTATAGTCCCGATAGTTGTTCAAAAATTGACATAATAAGTTCCATATTAATAGCCTTAACAATATCATGTTACATGAATAGAATCGTATCATTCGCATATTGTAAAATAAAAATCCCCCCCTTCAAGTGCGGTATGAGACTACCAACTTTCCCATCTTCTTTACCCCTAGCAATAAGGATAGCCAACATGTCTGCTATAATATTAAAAAGTATCGGTGACAAAGGATCACCTTGTCGCAAGCCTTTCCTAGTTTGAAAATTATGACCAATATCATCATTCAGCCGAATTCCTACACTCCCGCCTTGCACATAATGTTCAATCCTCTCACACCAAATAGGATCAAACCCCTTCATACGAAAGACTTGTTGCAAAAAATGTCATTTTACCTTATCATATGCTTTCTCAAAATCAATTTTAAAGATCACTTTATCAAGTTTTTTCCTATGTATTTCATGTATCGTCTCATGAAGAATCACAACTCCCTTTAAAATATGTCTACTTGGGATAAAAGCAGTCTGTGTTGGTCTAATTACTTTTTGAGGTACTTACGAAATTCTATTTGTTGCCACTTTAGTAAAAAAATGAAACTCACATTCAGTAGACAGATGGATCTATATTGTTGAATTTGGGTAGCATTTTTTTTGGTAGAAGAGTATAACTTCAAAGCTTAATTTATACAACGGCAATCCACCTTTCTGAAAGCATTCAAATAGCGCCATCAAATCAATTTTAATGACTTCCCAAAAAAAATGATAAAATTCAGCCGGAAATCCATCTAGGCCAGGCGACTTATTATGCTCCATTTGAAAGATAGCCTTACGAATCTCCTCCATTGAGTAATCCGCAATTAATAAATTATTCTCCATTATCGACAATTGAGGAATATCCCCGGTTCTATTTTCATCCAAAGTAACAGAGTTAGGCTCCGGATTACCAGACAATTTCTTACATTAATCAAAACGGTACCAGTGTAGTAGAGTTAGAAATAGATTAGATCACTAATGAGATTGACGAAAATATTTCAAAGATTGAAAGGAATTAATAGGATGATGATTCAATCATGCGACGGAATTCCGAATGAATACATAAAGCTATTCTGAACGACGGGAAAGTGCTGGTCGGAAAAGTTCCACTCCAACAACAGAACGGCGCAAAAGCATCTGATCGGAACGCAGAGACCCCAGCACCAATGCCGGCGCCGCGCCCGCTTCCGCTGCCGCACTTCACCCTCCCGCCGCTCGCCGGCGAGGACCTCGCCTTCGTGACCGCCCTCCGCTCGCACCTCTCCTCCTCGCCGCCGCCCGCGCCATCCTCCCTCTCCCGCTTCCTGCCCCACCTCAACCCCCTCCGCCTCACCCACCTCCTCCTCTCCCCGCCCCGGGCGCCCCACAACCTCCTCGCCTCCCTCCTCCCCTCGCCGCCGCCCCCGCTCCCCTTCGCTCTCCTCCTCCACTCCCTCCCCCCGCGCCGCTCTTCCGACCTCCTCTCCTCCCTGCTCCCCTCCCTGCCGCACCACGCCTTCCCGGACCTCCTCCACCACCTCCTCCTCACCGCCCGCCTTGCCGGCCACGTCGCGGCGGTGCCGACCATCGACGTGCTCTTCTCCAACTGCGCGCGCCGAAACAAGCTCTCGCACGCCACGCTCACCTTCCGCGCCATGCGCGCGCACGGCCTGCTCCCGCGGGTCTGGTCCTGCAACGTCTTCATCTCCGCCGCCCTCCGCCTCAAGCGCCCCGAGATCGCCGTGTCCTTCTTCCGGGAGATGCGCCGCTGCCGTGTCTCGCCCAACGTGTACACGGCCAACATGCTGCTCCGTGCGTTCTGCGACCTGGGGCGGGTCGTCGACGCCGCCAAGGTGCTTGACGAAATGCCGGATTGGGGCGTCGACAGGACGGTGGTCAGCTTCAACACCTTGATCGCTGCTTACTGCGGTGACCCTGGGGGCCTCGAGCATGCGCTGGAGCTGAAGAAGAAGATGGAGCGGGAGGGGCTGCCGCCCAACGAGGTAACCTACAACACGCTCATCCACGGGCTGTGCAACAAGAAGAGGATGCAGCACGCGAACCGGCTGCTGAGCGAGATGAGGGCGATGAGCGTCACGCCAAACACAGTAACGTACAACACGCTGATTTACGGGTACGTCATGCTTGGCGATAACGGGGCGGCGTCGAGGGTCCAGGAAGAGATGGTCAGGAACAGAGTAGAGCTTAGTATCGTGACGTACAACGCGCTCATTCTTGGTCTTTGCCAGGACGGGAAGATAAAGAAGGCCGAGCATCTGGTCCAGCAGCTTGACAGGCAAAAGCTTGAACCTAATGCTTCGACGTTCTCGGCACTGATTATTGGGCAATGCAAGGCGCAGAATTCAGAACGTGCTCTGCAGCTGTTGGATGCGATGAAAAAAACTGGCTTCCATCCCAAATATGACATTTATAAGATGGTTATCTCTACTTTCTGCAAGAATAAGGATTCTCAAGGAGCAGTGGATGTGATGAAGGACTTGCTCAGTAGGTGCATGGCTCCTGACAAGGTCTTGCTGCATGAATTCTTTGATCATCTCTCAGTGGCCAAAAAACTCCACCTGGCACTAGATTTGCAGTTAGCTGATAAAGGTGCAAGGTTTATTCCTGCCGCCTACTATACTGGTGATTACAGGAACAAGGGCGAAGAGAAAAACACATGTTAACACACGCACAACACAATAAAGCCCTGTCATAATGGACAATTGGTTTATTTCGGAAGCAGTAGAACCTCATTCCTTTGGCACAGTATGGAATTTGCTTTGGCACGTGCTATGGAATCTGGTCAGCTCTGTTTTGGATTAAGTGAAGACATCCTGATAATGGTTATTGCCTGTAGATAGCTGAATTAATTGTTCCTGTGAGAAGATAACTGTGGCAGATGATGGCTTCAGTGAGAAACTGCTGTACTGTGTCGTGTCTAACACAGATGTCAACCAAGAATTCTTCATAATCAAAGGCTTGTAAGGCTTGCACTATTCTGCAACAACTTCTGTTATTATATTGACAAACTATCAGATAAAATTGAATTATGTTGAATAGTGTTTTGATGGTTCCACCATATAAGGTAGTAATTCTTACTTCAAACATCTCGAAACTATCTAAAACTATCTTTTCAAAAATTTAAAGTTCAAAGTAAGTTTATGTTGTGCGGAAGTTTGGTGTGCATAAGCACTAGTGACTTCTGCCATTTTTCTTCAGTTTTTTTAATATAGCTTACAAGATGTTGAGGGGTTTCCTCTTTTACGTGCCTCTACACACAAATTTATTTGAATATGTATTTTGTTAGATATTTTTGATTAATTAACAATTTCCTCCTGGAAAATTACGATGCATGTAGAATATAGATACTATGTATATATCTGCCGTGAATTTGCATGATGCACAATGCACTCGATATAGTTATATCTGCATGCCCGACAGCATTTTATTAGTTAGCCACTTTTACGATGTACTCCCTCTGTATTTTATTGTAAGACGTTATGCCATACTGTTTTAGTAATCTAAAACGTCTTACATTCTAATACAGAGGGAGTAGTTATGATAGGAACTAGGATCCTACCAGGCCCCGGCCTTAGGTTATAGGGGTGGAAGGGAGGAGGGTGAGGAGCTTGGCGCGGACGACGGCGTGATGGCGCCGTGGCCGCGCGGTTGAGGAGGCGGTTATGGCGCAGGGGGAGGCAGCTAGGGTTTAGGACTCCGAATCCTGAGGGAGTCGGCAACAAATATGTTTATTGCGTAAATCCAAATGTGTGATTACAGATGTTTATATAAGCTAAGGAAATAAAGATAACTTGGGCTAAGCCCCTAATTAGGCCCGGGCTTCCTCTGGCTGTACGTAAGGCCGGTCATAACATCTCTCCCCGCCTGCGCAAACAGCTCATCCTCGAGCTGGAAATCTGGATAGTGCAGGCGGAACTCCTCGAGCAGCTCCCAAGTAGCGTCCTCTGTCGGAAGGCCTTGCCACTAGATCAACAGACGCCAAACGCCACGGCGCTGCTGGGCCTTCAACGCCTTCTCCGGAGCCGAAAGAAGACGTCCATCGGAGGTGGAAGGAAGCGTCGGCGGGGCTGCCGGTGGCTCCCCGCGGTAGGGCTTCAGCAAGGCCACATTGCAGACGTCGTGGATGCGCACGCCGGAAGCTGAAGACGATACACGAGCTTGTCGATGCGTTCCAAGATGGAAAACAGCCCCGCGTAGCGAGGACCCAGCTTGCGCTTGGCGCGCAGGTCCAATGACTGCGTAGAGCGGTGAAGTAGCCGCAGCCACACCCAGTCGCCCACCGCAAACTCCACGTCACGGTGGTTGGTGTCGTAGTACTTCTTGGACAGCTGCTGGGCCTGGAGAAGACGCTGGTGCACCTCAGCGAGTATCTCATCCCGGGTGCGAAGAAGATTGCCCGCCGTCTCCGTCCGGGCCGTCCCGGGCTCATATGGTAGGATAGGCGGAGGAGGACGACCATAGACCACCTCAAAATGTGTGGCGTGCAGGTCGGAGTGATAGGAGGTGTTGTAGCAGTATTCCGCCCAAGCGAGCCAATCCACCCGTGCCCAAGGACGATCACCTGTAACACAACGTAAATACATGGCGATCACCTTGTTGACCACCTCCGATTGGCCGTTCGTCTGAGGATGGAACGCCGTGCTCATGCGCAGTTTCACCCCCGCCATCTGAAAGAGATTGCGCCAGACATGACCAGTGAACACCGGGTCAGGGTCGCTGAGATCGACGCGGGAAACCCGTGGAGGCGGACGATGTTGTCGAAGAAGGCATGCGCCATGGATGCCGCGGTGTAGGGGTGGCCGAGCGCAATGAAGTGCGCGTACTTGGAGAAGCGGTCGACTACCGTGAGGATGACGGACTTGCCGCCCACCTTGGGAAGGGCCTCGATGAAGTCCATGGAAATGTCAGCCCAAACTTGTGAAGGTACTTCAAGGGGCTGCAGCAGCCATGTAGGCCGCAGTGTCTCCGTCTTGTTGCGCTGGCACGTCACACAAGACCGCACCCAGTCGCATACCAGCGCCCGGTCACCGGGTATGTAGAAATCGGCCCGAAGACGGTGGAGTGTCTTTTGCACTCCCTCCTGGCCCGCTGAGTGGGCTAGTAGCAGGGCCTGATGGCGCAGGTCGCCATGGTCCGGCACGAAGAGCCGACCCCCGTGCAGGAGCAAGCCAGCATCCAGGCGCCACGGCTCCCCCAGGTCGCCCGCCTCGAGACGCTGGCGGAGGAGCTGTGCGTCCGCGGCACTCGCGGTGGCTAAGCGGATGTCGTCGATGAAGGCGAAGGAGGGCCCGGACTGGATGCAGAAGACCGCCCCGGCGGAAACGGTGGCGTCTGTGTCGTGGTCAGCGTCGCGGCGGGACAGGGCGTCGGCCACCATGTTGAGGCGGCCCGGGCGATACTCGACGGAGAAGTCGAAGCCGAAGAGCTTGCTGATCCATTGGTGCTGCGGCACGGTAGACAAGCGCTGGTCCAGCAAGAACTTGAGACTGTAGTGGTCCGTGCTAATACGGAACGGTCGACCCCACAGATATGGCCGGCAGTGGCGCACCGCCTGCACCAAGCCGATGAGCTCCCGCTCATAAGCCGCAAGCTTGTGATGGCGTGCGGCGAAGGGGCGGCTGAAGTACGCAGGCGGCCCGTCACCCTGGTGGAGGACAGCGCCAAACCCCACGCCCGAGGCGTCGCAGTCCACCACGAACAACTTGTCGAAGTCGGGCATCTGGAGAACGGGCCTTGTCGTAAGGGCCTGCTTGAGGGCCTCGAAAGCCTCGGTCGCCTCCGAGTCCCAGGAAAAGACGTCGCGACGCAGGAGGCGTGTAGGGGCGCGGCGATGAGGCCGAACTCCCGGATGAATTTCCGGCAGTAACCTGCGAGGCCTAGGAAGCCGCGTAGGGCCCGAGGGGACTGAGGCGTTGGCCACGCTGCAACCGCGGCGATCTTGTCGGCATCCATGGCGACGCCCCCGCCGAGATGACGGAGGTGGTGAGGGACTTGCTCAGTAGGTGCATGGCTCCTGACAAGGTCTTGCTGCATGAATTCTTTGATCATCTCTCCGTGGCCAAAAAACTCTACCTGGCACTAGATTACAGGAACAAGAGCGAAGAGAAAAACACACGTTAACACAAGCACAACACAATGAATCCCTGTCATAATGTACAATTGGTTTATTTGGGAAGCAGTAGAACCTCATTCCTTTGGCATAGTATGGAATTTGCTTTGGCACGTGCTATGGAATATGGTCAGCTCAGTTTTGGATTAAGTGAAGACATCCTGATAATGGTTCTTGCCTGTAGATAGCTGAATTAATTGTTCCTGCGAGAAGATAACTGTGGCAGATGATGGCTTCAGTGAGAAACTGCTGTACTGCGTACTACGTGTCTAACACAGATGTCAACCAAGAATTCTTCATAATCAAAGGCTTGTAAGGCTTGCACTATTCTGCAAAACTTCTGTTATTATATTGACAAACTATCAGATAAAATTGAATTATGTTGAATAGTGTTTTGATGGTTCCACCATATAAGGTAGTAATTCTTACTTCAAACATCTCGAAACCATCTAAAAACTATCTTTTCAAAAATTTAAAGTTCAAAGTAAGTTTATGTTGTGCGGAAGTTTGGTGTGAGCAAGCACTAGTGACTTCTGCCATTTTTCTTCAGTTTTTTTAATATAGCTTACAAGATGTTGGGGGTTTCCTCTTTTACGTGCCTCTACACACTAATTTATTTGAATGTGTATTTTGTTAGAGATTTTTGATTAACTAGTACAAATGCCCGTGCGTTGCCACGGGACAACAAATACATGAAAAAAGGCACTGAAAAAGGGCGGTTTGATTTCGTTGGAATCCTAAACCCTAAACCATGGCCGTGCGATTTCAAAAGTGGAAATATTGATTTGGTAATGTGAATGAAGAACTGAAAATAAATACATATGCTATTCTTTCAAGGTTTTTCTCAAAGAATATTATAATAGTTAAGATAGAGAAATTACCTTTCATGCTCAACATTAAGTTTTTTGATTGTCAGTTCATTCGTTGGGAAAAGAAAATCTTACTAAAACACAATATATTTAAATACTCACTGTAGCTAAGGCTCTCAAGTTGTAGATTATTCCATCAGATAATACAATAGCATTTTTTACTACAATAAAATCCCAAGCTGAATTGTACCATACCTTTTCAGCTTCAGTAATGTTTATACCATGGCCGAAGACATTATTTAGAAGTTACATTACATTCCTCAAATTGTGTTGCAATTTCAAAGCGGATTATTTAAAATCTTGTAGCAATAATGACAAAACTGAATCAACTCAGAGCACCGCTTCTTTTCACCATAGTGCAATAGGTGAGAAGGAAAAAGACAGATCTCTGAAGATAAATCCATAACGGGTTACATTCCCCTGACGGAGATCAAAATGCATTTGCACTATGTCTCACCTGGGAGGAATATTTGAAGGAAAATAAAAGGTTCACCATTGTGATCAAAACTGCATATATGTAATATCCAATCAAATGATGATGATTGTCCATGCATATATATAACATCCAATCAAATGAGATTTGAGGATTTTCATGATGTTCTTGAGTTCTCTCTCACCTCAGGTATTTTTGTCACATTCCGATATGATTTGAAATGACGCCGCAACTGATTCACTGCTTGGCGAAAGCAAAAGAGTAATGAATCTGTTCTATAACCTTAGGTAGGTAAATCAAACTGCACATAGTATGAATCTGCTCTAAATTTCATAAGGTAGGTCTATACTTTTCTTTCGTGGATAAGATACCTACCAAAATAAGCAAAATCTGGGGTTTATGTTGTAGAAGGTAGTCCCAAAATATTAGATAAGTGTATAAATTTCCAAGACTGAACTTGTAAAATGAGGTACTGAACATTCAGATGACATCATGTAATTATCCCTTTCCTCGTAGAACTTGCATTTTGACATACCCAGAATTTATTCTATAAATTAATCACTTATTTACACTACTATGTGATGCTAATTTCTGAAAGCATACTTCACGGCTAAATTTGTACAGTAGACCTTTAGTCTAGGTAACCAATTAAAATTCCATAGCTCTGCAAAAGGAAGTGTATAAACCTATGTGATGATACTTTCTGAATGTATACTAACTGCCAATATTGTAGGTTCTATGGTATATACTTTGGAAAATCAGTATTGAAAAGCACTCCCCAATTAAAAATGTACTAACATTCTAAATCATACGACTCTACAAAACATACAAGAAGGTCATACGGGTTAGTATGAGAGCAGGTACCCAGATGCCCATAGTAAATCACATAATATCGTGGTACCAGCAAAATTCAAGCCTGCAATCTCATTTTTACTATCACAAAAAGTTTGTGTTTTTCATGACAGACGTGAGACTTATGTGTAAGAAAATAACAACATAGAATAGCTTAGTCAGTTAAAAATTGACCCCAGAAAGAAAAATAACTTATGTCATTTCCTTTTATGACCTATGCCATGTAATACTAATTATCCTAGAGAAAGATGCTAAAAAAGGTATTTCCTTGAATATTCTCATCACTAATAGCATATCAGATACTAATTAGCATATCAGATACTAATTATTTACTTGAAAAATAACAGATAACATTTTAAATAACAATAGAGCAAAATCATAGCAATGAACCTCCCTTCATTCCTGATGGTTCTGAAATTCAGCGGAGCTCTCGGCCTTCAAAATATGGTGCAACTGAGTTGCTTCTTGGGATGAGTGTCAGTGACAAGAAAACTGAACCAGATGAAGCTAAAGTAACGCTATGATAGGGCATTCTAATCAACAATTTCTTGCACGTGTTGGAGCTATCGAATTGGATGATGAAGGGAAAGTACAATCTAGAACTCAAAGGAACGATCTCTATACCATCTTACCTTGGGTAGATGGTGTTGCATGGCTATTTTGAATCATTGGTCTTGAAGATGTCTCTGCAATTGCAAAGGCTGTTAATGATGCGTCAAATCATTACCACACAGAAGAGCACCATGTGGTCCTGCAACAGAGACAACCAGTCAAAATATTTGAGGTACAAGCTAGACTAAAAGAATTAAAGTATAATCTATTTATCGTTGCAGGTTTGCACATCTGTCTATTTCTTTGTTGATCATCACTGACTAATTAACCTGAGATGCGAGAACTCATTGGCATAAGCCAATAAACTAAATTACTCGTTGCCTAAAAACACCCCAACTCTCCATAACAGATCATAAGTGGCACCAAGTGATGATTAACAACTTTTGGTTGCTCTACTCTTGGGCGAACAATAACCAAGAGTTAGTAATGGCAATCATGCTGATTTTATGCAGGGTCTAACCTAAATGTTCTGCTTGGGAGACAGTCTAGCACAACTCTTGGTTACTCTAATCTTCAGCAAACAATACGAACACAGTGATTTCAAAGGAGAAGAGAACATGTTGTATCATTGCCTTTAATCCTAATAAGGTACTCCCTCCGATCCATAATAAGTGTCAGAGATTTAGTTCAATTTAGTCCAAACTTTAACTAAACCTCGGACACTTATTATGGATCGGAGGGAGTATTATTAATGTACCACTTCACATGTACTATTGTGAACATCTAGCTGTATGTTGTTTAAATGTTCAAGTGTTAAAAACTACATTAAAGATGAAAACCATGTTGCCATGTGTTCATTCAGCCCCTGCTTCCCTTCGCTGGTGCGGCAGTGCCCTTCTGCAGCACGGAATAAGCAATGTCAAAAAAAAACATCAATAGTGTGTACTTGTCTATTTAATCAACTCATCATGTACATAGTGTTGATCATAACAATGACCCAAGATCAGATCAAAAGTGTCTATGCTTAAATAACATGCTTCTATTAAAACACGTGACTTGCAAGTTGCACCATATTTAAATTTTCTTCCGGATTTCTATGGATCAACTTGAAGAAGCCCTTCTTAGTAGCCATTTTAGAATACAGAAATATATAAATGTCTAGAACAAAAACGCATGTAACATTTTCTTTCCTTTTCCTGCTATTATGGATAGATACTATCAACCAGAAAACTCCATAGATTTGTTGCATTAGTTACTGAGCTAGTTCAAACGCTAGTTTCAGCTTGTTGGCATACTAAAGAAAATTAACAGTTACGTATATAAGACCTATTGAAAAGTGAAAACTGGAAGAACGAACATCACTTACAATAGTTGTCTTTCAAATATTCTGATGTAGACTTGGGTACCAACCGTAGTAGCAGAAGTTTCAGTGTCGATGTCAACAGATTTCTTTCAAATATTTTGATGAAGAAATTATGATGCCGATACTATTTGGTCACTGTAATACATCTAGGATAAATTTGTCCTAATCCAAATAGCCATTTTATCGTTCCTAAGGGAAAATTAAACTGATAAGCTAAAACAAAAACGTCAACTAAACTATGAGCATCGGCCTCATATTGGATCAAGTAGAGATGAGCATTTTCACCTCGAACTTGCACTGAGCGGTAAGTGCGAACTGCTACACAACACCTACAGAGTGTGCATCTCCAGGTTTTGGTTTTGGGAAAATCAAATCATGCTTCCACGTACAAAGAACTGCCATATTCCAACCCGTTTAATGCTAGACAATTTATTTCTGAACCTTTCTTATTGCACTGAGCGGCAAGTGCAGAACTACCACATGGAAAAACTTCCGGACCTGGGCAACAAATCATATTGCATATCAAGCCATCAGAAATCAAAATGGACTACACACACAAATCAAAAGGAGACGAAGGGAGAGAAGGAACAGATCAACCGTGCACATGCAGATCCAATACGGCAATAGAGAAAGACGAGACCCTTCGTACGTTGCGGCATCCTTCACCACAACCGAAGACGAAGCATCTCTTGTGAGCTCGGAAGAGGGGCGGCCATCTTTTCCCATTCTCTCGGCCCGCCACCACCAACGTTGCATCCCACTGAGCCAGAAGATCCAGCGTCCCATGAGAACGATGTGGAGGAGGCAATTGGCGGGGGAGGGGTTGTGGTGGTGTTCGAGGGTGTGCTCGACATCAATTGCCGGCGTCTACCTTCCCGATGCGGGGGGAATTAAGGCTCGGTCTTCCAATTGAGGAAGAACTCCACCCTCTGCGTCCACATCATTTTCTTCACCGGAGGAAGAGGATGGGCTGCAGCCACCGCCTTGGCCTCGGAACAGCCGGGAATCACCTCCTCATCTGCCTAGCTGAACACCTCGCCCGCACCTTTGGCGGCACAACTTCCGCCCGGTGCCGGCCGTAGATTGGTTGATTGGTCTAGGTATTCTCGACTCGGAACCCTAGCTCCCGATTCTGCAGGGGATTTTAGATTCTGGTCGATATGTGGAGGCCGGGGAGTGTTCCAGTGGTGTTGCGGGCGGGGAGGAATCCTGATGGTGTAGGTCTGGAGGCCTGGACGGCGCTGCTGCGAGGGAAGGTGGAGGCCTGGACGGCGGCTGCGGGAGGAAGGGGAGGGTCCAGGGGTGTTCGTTCAGGTGTGGAGAAGAAAAAATGAAACGATACGATTGCAAATTACTGTAGTATGTATTTTGGTGCGAGGGTAAAATGGTCATTCGGGGGGACGACCGAATGGTTGACGAAAATGTGGCAGAAAACGGAGGAAGTTCCTCCTTTTTAAGTAGTGTAGATTAACAATTTCCTCCTGGAAAATTACGATGCATGTAGAATATAGATACTATATGTCAATATCTACTGTGAATTTGCATGATGCACAATGCACTCGATATAGTTATATCTGCATGCCAGACATCATTTTATTAGTTAGCCACTTTTAAGATGTACTCCCTCTGTATTTTATTGTAAGACGTTATGCCACACTGTTTTAGTAATCTAAAACGTCTTACATTCTAATACAGAGGGAGTAGTTAACTCCTAGTTTGTTGAAGAAAAATGTTAGTACCTTTCAGCATTTCCATTATGCACGTCATCATACTTTATGGTGATCAGCTTAGTTCTATCTTAGAAATATTCAACTACGTTCGGGTAAATATTGTCAGCCATGGCATACATTAAGAATTATTGTCAACAAACAGTATGGATCAAAATATTATTTGAATTTTCAAACCCAACATCATAACAAAGAGAAAAAATAAGCAATGGATGTAATCTAAGGCCTCTACATAAGATTAACAGCACGCATGCATAGACCAAAAAGTGGTCAATTCTTCTGGAAATTTTGATTTTAACTTTTTTTTCCTAAGTAAAGAAGCACACATGAATCAAGTGAACTTCCTTCACTTGTTTCTTCCAACCAATTTTCTTTTGATGTTGGTTAGAAAAAAATTATTACACAAGAAAAAACTTTAAAAGCTTATTCATCCTTGCGCATGGGTAGATCGACTAACCATCATCCGATTTGCTGCAACTGCTACTTCTTTGAATATTACCAAGATCTTCTCCATTATGCATCAAAACAGTAACTGATATATCAACCTTGTTACCACAAACACCTCATGTGCATTAAAACTGAATGAAATTTAATAGACACGTGCATACAGGAGAGGGAGCAAACCTCATAGGTGTTAAAGTTTGTGGTGTAAGAGATGGCTACATTGTCTATGTGGTTGTGAAGGAGTGATCCCTTGATGGTGTTGGACATGGCGAGGATCCTGGTGATGAGAGATGTGAAGAGGATTGACGAGGAGGAAGAAGAGCATGCAGGAGGGGACACCCAACAGATATGTTCCCGTAAACTCCTCCAGCTCCCCGTTGGTAACACATTGGCCGGGGATGAACAGACATTACACAGTAATGAAAAACGCCATGAATAATCCCCGATCAATGTTCGTGGGTCGATAGTAGAGAAATAAAGCAGATAAGGGTGGTGACGGTTGTCAAGGAACGAAGATGGAGGGTGATGTTGATGGGAGTGAGGACTGAGGAGCCTGGCAACGGAACTGAGGGAGTAAGGATCTCTCTGCCTTGCTCAAGTCACATGTTGGTGCAATACTTTGGTGGCCTTATACAAAGAAAAAAAACAAAAGGATATGATGCAGATCCAATGGCTGGAAGAAAACATGAGATTCCATTTGCTCCAGCCTCCTTGTTATTTTCATCAACAACAACAACAACAAAGCATTTATTTCCAAACAAGTTGGGGTAGGCTAGAAGTGAAACCCATAAGATCTCGTAACCAACTTATGGTTCTGGCGCATGGATAGCAAGCTTCCACGCGGCTTTTTTCATGGCTAGTTCTTTGGTGATACTTCAGTCCTTCAGATCTCTCTTTACAGACTCCTCCTCGTTATTTTCATCGTATTCTACAAATGCATGCTGATGCCCCTACAACAATTTGTACTTTTAGATGTTTATTAAACTTATTTATGGATTTTATTTAGGTAAGTGGCGAGGGATTGATGAATTTAGAGAAGGAGATTTTAACACTCATTACGGCCAAGCGTGGTGGAATTCCCAAGGTTATAACCATTCTTGGTGAAAAGTCAAACTCCCAATCCGTCACTGTATCAGTTGAACTATATAAATGATGACTTTATGGTCAAGTTGGAGACCAACCAAGAGTTCTATAGTTGAAATGGCATATTTCTTTGGATGCGGTGGTACTTTGATGCTTGCCCAGATTTACTCAAACCGTGCATCTTCTACCTGCCAGTGTTCCCTATAGACCACTATAATATTAGGCGGAGGATTCCTGAAGGGGTTACTGCAGGGACACATCCAGAAGTACCGCGGAGGAGAGTGGTCAAAGATTATCCTCCAAGCTCACATCCAGAAGTACCACGGAGGAGAATGGGGAAAGACTATTCTCCAAGCTGGTCGACTTGAGCATAATCCACCAGCAAGAAGGCAATGTCTTGTTCCAGATCAATGGTTTCTTCCATGAGTACATCATCTCATGGCCAATGGAAGATAATCTTCTTTTGCATTGGACGGGTGTGCAGCCTCAACAGTCAGCATGCAGGACAACACCTCACCATAAGCAGTTGGGACAGATCGAGATGAGATCATATTTGGGGGCATTGACTTCTCACGACTACGGTCTCTGACAGTGTTCGGTGACTGGAAAACATTGATGGTCTCTGACAAGATGAGCCTGGTTCGGGTGTTGGATTTGGAGGACACGTTAGGTGTGACAAATGATGGGCTCGAGCATATCGTGAAACTACTATCTCGCCTTGAGCGAGAGAGCGTGAGTGAGGAGCGCAGGGCGCCCTTCCGCGCGACGGCCGTGCGCCCCCGGCGGCGGCGGCTGTTCCCCCCCCCCCCCCCCCCCCCCCTTCCCTGCCTTTCTCCCTGCCGATGGGCAGCCATGTGGTCCTCTCGGACTCGGAGCTGAGCGGCGAGTCTGTGTCCTCCCGTGCCCCGCCTCCTCCCCTGCGCTCTGTGGTCGTCGCTCCGGCGGGCCGCCAGCTTGGGCTGCGGGGATGGGATGCGGGTGCTGGCCCCAGCCATGCGCCGGCTGCGCCGCCCGTCCGTCCGGTGGAGGCTGCTCCCGCCCAGAACCCGTGGCAGGTGAGCGAGTCCCGGCGGGCGCGCAATGCTCGTCGTGCGCAGGAGCGGGCCGGTCGTGCGCGCCAGGTGTTCCCCGCTTCCAGGCCCCCCGGCGACAACCCGCGTCGCATCCCGGCGGTGCTGCACGGCCGCTGTTACAACTGTGGCCAGGAGGGTCATGTCTCGGCGATGTGCACCAACGACACGCTTTGCGTGCGCTGCGGTGGCACCGAGCACACCTCCAGGAGCTGTAAGCGGCCTCGCAGCTCGCCGGAGACCTCGCCGCCCCTTCAGCCTCCTCCGCTGCCGCTTCGTGTGGCATCGCGTGGTGCTGGAGCTGGGGATCCGCAAGTGCGGCCTGCCGCTGCGCATGCGGCGGATGTGGTCCGCACCTGGCGTGATGTGGTGTCGTCTGGCGACGAGGGTGCGGCTGGCGGTGGCTCTGGTACCGCGGATTTCTCCGCGCCGTTTGGGCCGGTGTCCCCATCGCCGGCGCCGCCCGCGGGGCGGCCCAGGGTCAATCCCTCCGAGCGGGTGGACTTGTGCTATCTCTTGCCGTCGCAGGGCATGGTTCAGCTCGAGGCTGATTTGGACCGTGCCGTGATGGTTTCGGTCGCCGGCAATCGTCCGGCGGTGACGATGGAGGTGGCGGCGGAGGAGATCCGGGCGCAGCTACACCTCCCCGTCGATGCTTTCTCCATCAGGCCATTTGAGCCGGCTGATTTCCTCGTGCTCTGCGAGTCCCTAGAGGTGAGGGACCAGCTGGTGCATGCGGAGTTCGTCTCGTCGCCGGTTTGCACCCTCTACCTGGAGCCGTGGTCTCGCCAGACTGGGGCGCTCCTGCGCGAGACGCCGTTCCTCGCCGACGTGGAGATCCGTGGCATCCCCGGCCATGCTTGGGCGGAGCGGACTGCTGACAAGCTGCTTGAGGGCAGCGGCGTCATCGACGCCATCGATCCGGCGACGGCCTCGCGCAGGGACATGTCGTGCTTTCGTCTGTCTCTGTGGACGCACGACATCGCCTCCATTCCCGCGGTGAGGTGGCTTGCCGTGCCGGAGCCAGGGTCAGGCCTTCGGCTTCAGGTCTCCGATGGCCGTCGCCGCCCGCGTTCGGAGTCTCCCAAGATGCTTTGGTATCGTATCAGGTTCTGGGTGGTGCGGTGGCTCATCGGTGGCCCATCCTCCTTCGGTGACTCTGACGCGGGTGACCGGCCTGGTGGGGATGGTGCGAATGCGTCGGGTGCTGACGGGTCTGAGAGCCGTGATGGTGGTGCTGCCCGACCGCGGCGGAGGCGTCGCCGTGCGCACCGGCGGCGGCGTGGGCGCCGTGCTGGTGGTGATGCTGCTAACGCCGGCGCCGGCGCTGATGCTGCGGCGGACGGGCAGCTGGTGGATTGCGCCGTCGATGCGGCGGCGCGATTGGACCGTTGGGAGGCCGTCCCGATGGGGTCCGAGATCCCGGGCGCGGTGCTGCCTAGGGCACACGTCAGCCCTGCTGCGCCAGCTGGCGTGCCCGGAGTGGCGGCTTTCGCGTCGCCGGGGGTGAGTGGGCGCCATCTTCGCATGCGCGCCCGTGCTCTGACGGCGCCTGCTCTGTAGCTGGCCCATGCTCGGCCACGCTTTTGGCCGCTGGTCGCAAGGGAGGATGCGCGTGATGGCGGACCCGTGAGCTGTTGTCCAGGCTACGGTCAGCGCTCTGCCTCGGTCGGCTCGTCGTGCAGCGCGGCGTGGACTGGCTCCCCCTGTCTTCGCGGTGACAGCCAAGCCCTGGAGGCTGCTGCTTCTTTCCTGTTGCGGCAAAGGGTGGGCTCCGAGGGGGATGCGGATTCTGCGCGTTCCACTTTTAGGGCCCCGGTGGGAAGCACATGCATGGCTTCTCCTCCTTCTGTCGGAGCGGCTGGGCCCCTACTTTCTGCTGCGGCGCTGTCTGGCGTGCCCGTGCATGTGGCCGATGCCATGCAAGACGGGGGCCTGATGGCCTCGGCTGGTCCCAGCGCTGGTCCGTTGGATGCGCATGCAGCGGCACCGATTGCGCAGGAGGAGGCCTCGCTGCATCGCTCGCCGGGGGCGACGTCGGTGCATGAGGACGTGCAGACTCTGACCGCGCTGTTGCGGCAGTTCCGGCAGCGTCTCGACGACCCGCTCCTTAGCCTGCCGGACCCTAAGGTGGTGCGCCGCCGGTTGTTCCAGGTTGTTCCGTCTACGGCGAGGCGCAGCCGCCGCATTGCTGCCAAGCGGACTGGTGTGTCCACCTCTGCCGTGAAGCGTGCCCAGCGCATCCTTATGCGCAAGTTGGGAATCTGCCGCGATGAGGAGAGACTGTCAGATTCCCAGCTGGAAGAGTATGCGGCCATTTTTGCGTCGCCGCTGGGCCCGGAGCAGGTGGAGGCGATCACGGCGCTGTTTGGCCTTAGCTGCCCGAGCGTAGGGGAGTGTGAGCTGGCGGATTTGGCCACCGCCTAATGTTGGTCGTGGTCTAGGTTGTCTGGTAGGCCTTGCTTATGGAGGAACAAAACCTAGTCTTTGCCATGTGGAATGCCAGGGGCCTCAACGACCCCGCTAGAAGGGCGGCAGTTAGGGTTTCGGTGGAGGACTCTAGAGCTTCAGTAGTGTGTGTGTCTGAGTCCAAGCTGCAAGTTGTAACCTCGTTTGTAATCGCAGAGTGCTTTGGACCCCGCTTCGACGGGTTCGCGTATTTGCCGGCTCGTGGTACCGCGGGAGGGGTGATCGTAGCCTGGAAGAGCCAGGAGGTCCGTGTGCTTAGGAGCCGCGTCGATACCTTTACGGTGTCCGTCGAGCTCGCCACGACGTCTGGTTCATGTTGGTGGCTGTCCGCTGTCTACGGCCCTACCGTCGCTAGCTTGAAGCCCCTCTTCTTGGACGAGCTCAGAACTTTGCGTGCCGCGCTCGTGGGGCCGTGGGCTGTAGCGGGTGATTTCAACCTGATCTTGGATGCTGCGGAGAAGAGCACGCCCAACCTTGACCGGCGGGCGATGGGGCAGTTCCGTCGTTGCATCAACGACTTGGAGCTTAAGGAGGCGCCCCTCGTGGGGCGGATGTATACTTGGAGCAACGCGCGGTCATCCCCTACCTTGGTCAAGCTGGATCGCTGGTTTGCCTCCTTGGAGTGGGACGAGCTCTTTCCGGATGCCATGCTCTCGGCGTCCTCCTCCTCCGTGTCAGACCACTGCCCCATCCTGCTCTCCACGGCGGCGGACACTCGCGTTGGGAAGCGTTTCCGGTTCGAGCGCTTCTGGTTGAAGCTCGACGGCTTCTCGCAGATCGTCAAGTCCCTTTGGGATGATGGGTTCGACGGCGAAGCCCCGCCTTCTGATCCCATCCAGAGGCTTGCTTTTAAGCTGCGGCAAACCAGCCGCGGCCTGCAGCGCTGGAGCCAGCGGCAGGTTGGCTCGGTTCGTGACTCCATACTCGTGGCGAACGAGGTGATATTGCAGCTAGACGCTGCTGAGGACACGCGGCAGCTCTCGGGGCAGGAGCAGTGGCTCAGGCGCAGCCTCAAGCTGCGGGTGCTAGGGCTGGCCTCGCTCGAGCGGTCGATCGCCCGTCAGCGCGCCCGGGTGGCAGGCCTGAAAGACGGCGATGCCTCCTCCCAATTCTTCCGCATCTTGACGTCCTCGCGGCGGCAGCAAAATTTCATCTCCACGCTGCGGGTGGGTGACCGCGTCGAGACGGAGCTTCCGCGCAAGCTGGAGTTGGCCACGGAGTTCTTCATGAACCTGATGGGCTCTGCTCAGCCCAGGGAGTTCGGGATCGCGCTCGATGCGGTTGGGCTCGAGGCGCTGGATCTCTCGAGCCTGGAGGCCCAATTCTCCGAGGCTGAGGTGTGGGACGCGATCAGGGCCATGCCGAAGTGCAAGTCGCCGGGCCCAGACGGTTTCACTTGGGAGTTTTACCAACACTGCTGGCAGATCGTTAAGTCTGACGTCATGGCCGTGATCCGCACGGTTTGGATGGGTCGGGACCAGGGATTTGAGGTCCTCAATGAGGCTTTGATCACGCTCCTGCCCAAGAAGATCGGCGCGGTGGAGCTGAAGGACTTCCGGCCGATCAGCCTGGTCCATAGCTTCGCGCGCCTCCTGACGAAGATCTTGGCGCGACGCTTGGCTCCGAGGATGCACGAGCTCGTGGACTGCAACCAAACGGCTTTCATTCGAGGTCGCTGCATACAGGATAACTTCCTCCTCGTGAAGGAGTCGGCGAAGCTCCTGCACCGCAAGAGGATCCCTGCGGTCTTGCTCAAGGTGGATGTGGCGAAGGCTTTCGACTCTATTTCGTGGCCGTTCCTGCTCAGCGTCCTCCGGCATCGTGCCTTCGGGCCAAGATGGATTAGGTGGATCGCGTTGTTGCTCCGCTCGGCTAGCACGAGTGTGCTGGTCAATGGGTGTGCGGGGAGCGCGTTTCGGAATGGCCGAGGTCTTCGGCAAGGGGACCCCATATCCCCCTTGCTCTTCGTCATCGCCATGAACGTCCTCTCCGCCATGTTTCGGACTGCTGAGCTCTCCGGTGTCCTCTCGGACTTGGCCGCGGTTGGGCTCCGTCATCGTGTGTCGCTATACGCCGATGACGTCGTGGTCTTTGCCAGGCCCACCGTCCACGAGCTCACAGCTGTCTGGGAAGTGCTGACGTGCTTCGGTGCTTCCTCCGGCCTTTTGCCGAACCCGGGGAAGAGCTCCGCCGCCCCTATTCGCTGCTCGGAGGAGGCGCTCGCCGTTGTGGCGGCAACCTTGCCTTGCCCTATTGGTGCACTGCCTACCACCTATCTGGGGCTGCCGCTCTCTTTGCGAAGGCCGAAAAAGTCGGAGCTGCAGCAGGTCCTTGATTCGCTCGCCGCCAGGCTGCCCTTCTGGAAGGCGCGGCAATTGTCCAGGGAAGGCCGGCTCGTCTACGTGCAGGCCGTTATGACGGCATCGGTGGTATATCAGCTGCTGGCACTCGATCTTGATCCGTGGTTTCTCAAAGCTGTTGACAAGCTGCGGCGGAGTTTCCTCTGGGCGGGCACTGACGATGCCCGCGGTGGCTGCTGCCAGGTTGCGTGGCGCCTTGTCTGTCAACCTAAGTCTCTCGGTGGCCTGGGCCTACATAATCTACACGCCATGAATGTGGCCTTGAGAGCGAGGCGGCTTTGGCTGCAAAAGACGGACACCACCAAGCCCTGGAGCGGCCTCGACTTGCAGGTGGGCAGCGAGTCCATCGCCCTTTTCAACGCTTCTGTCCAAGTGCAAATCGGCTCCGGTGCTTCGACCTTGTTCTGGGAAGACGCATGGCTGGATGGCCTCACGGCGGAGGTCATCGCCCCGGATCTGGTTGAGCTTGTTCGGCCGTCGATTCAGCGACGGCGCACGGTGCGTGAAGGGCGGCAGGCGAATGCTTGGGCCTCTGATATCTCCGGGGTTCTCTCGGTAGATGCTTTGGTACAATACCTGAGGCTTTGGGAGGCGGTGCAACGTGTCCACCTACCGGTTGACTCCGCCGCCCCTGACTCGTTTCGGTGGAAGTGGAACGGCGATGGCCAGTTCTCGGCGCGTTCCGCGTACCGAATGTTGTTCCATGGCACCACCGGTCTGCCGGCGGCGCATCTTGTCTGGGCCTCTTTCGCCCCGCTCAAGTTCAAGATGCATGCTTGGCTGGCCCTTCGGCGGCGCTGCTGGACGGCCGACAGGCGGCTTCGCCGGGGTCTGCCGACCCACACACTCTGCCCTCTCTGTGACGCAGCTGATGAGACTCTAGACCACCTCTCCTTACACTGCGTGTTTACGCGTAGAGTTTGGGCGGGCTTGATCTCAAGGTTACAGCTGCCAGATCTTCTGCCGTCGCCCGAGGAGGGGATCAATGACTGGTGGTGCCGAGCGGCAGCTCTCTTCGCCAAGGCTGAGCGCAGGCGTGCCAACTCCCTCATCATGTTGACGCTGCGTTCTATTTGGCTTGAGCGGAACGCCAGAGTGTTTGAGGACAAACGCACGGATGTACTGCGGATCCTTAGCCTCATCTTAGATGAGTGGCAGTCTTGGCTGGTTTGTAGAGGTATGCCGCCACGAGATGTTCATTAGGGTCCCGGGCTGCCCGGGCTAGCCGGTGTTGCCGGCTTTCGCACCACCCAAAGTGTTGGTGCTTGTTGTGGTTGTACTGTGGATGTATGGGCTCTTCTTCGGCCCTCCTTCTTATGCTTAATACAATGACGCGCAGATCTCCTGCGGGTTCGCAAAAAAAAAATATCTCGCCTTAAGTTCCTGGGCCTACGAGGATGCAAAGATGCCAGTCATCTACCAGATTCATTGGGTAGCCTTAGGCAGTTACAGACTCTAGATGTCAGAAAAACCTCCGTAGTCACATTGCCACTAGCTATCATCAAGCTACATAAGATGCAATACATTCGTGCCGGCACATCGGATGGCACAATTTCAAGCTTACCTCTCCATCAGATATCAAGACCATTGGAGGGATGTGATAACACAATTCTAGCAGCAAGAGATCAAGTCCAGACATCAACCACAGCATCGAGGCCATCTAGTTCTGTGTCCTGGTTGTCCAAGTTGCACAGGACCTGCCGCCTTGATAATTGTGGTGTTGAGAAGCGACGGGAGCGACGGGAGCGCAAGGCTTCTCCAGTCGCAAGCGTTCGCTTCACTGCCGCTACGACTGAGGGAGGATGTTAGAATATATGTACGACTGAGATTAGACTAGGATTAGATCATCTTGTACTCCAAGTCTACTTTCCCCTTGTACCTCTATATATACCCCAAAGAGTCATGTAATACAACATACAATTCAACAAATCCAATACATGTACGCTCTTTGAAAAGGGGTATCATTAGAAGCTCAGCCCTTCAGTTTGTTTGGTAATGTCGAGTTGGTTATAATATAACAATCAGGTTGCAACAGAAGTCAGAAACCAAGTATTTGCAGTAAATAACTAACAATAATCTCATCACAAGAATAGAAATGTTGGCTTGATTTACTTATGATGTTATCCTATGAACGACCTAACGGATTTGTGGGACTTCATGTCAAAAGAGAAAGCATAATGGTTCTTTTGTTGCTTCTAGAGGGCATGTGCATGTTCAAGGATTTTTATTATTTGTAAGTACAACAAACTCAATGTAGTGGACTGTAGAAAAAAATTATATGGTGCAGATATCAAACTATTATTCGAAATTGAGATTCATTGCCTTCAGATATAGCTAAAGCTAGGCCACACCAGCTTCCATTGTGAACTTTTTATTGTTAGATTTTGGATATACAAATTAAAAATCTGCAAGGATGCTCATTCCTCTTACATTTACCCAGAGATCCAAAATACACATGTTTTTTTCCTAGGATGCACTTTTGGAGTATGTGTGTTAAAATAAAGTATGCATCCGATTATTAGGATATTTGATGTTTCTTACCCACTCATTTTGAATTATACACCTATTATTCCGAAGTTGGATCATATATCTTTCCGCAAAATAATGCATTGCTACTAAATTTTGAGCTCATCGTCTTCCATGTAGTTAGTGCCTGTCTTCTTCTGGTCTTTGTAAAATACCAGTGGATGGGCGTTAGTTTAGGCACAAGCCTACAGATTTTTGTGTCTAGGTGGTCTAAACCTAGCTCCACGTGGCCACGGGGAGGGTTGTCTTTCTATGTATATTTAAGTGTCAGATTTAACCGTAAAATGTATCATCCAAAAACTAGATCTATTCCTTCTCCGGAGCTAGGCGAGTGTGGCCTCCGTCCATTTCCACGTCAAAGGCCGATGTGGCGACTCTGGCGGTTTGATGTGGCTAGAGAGGAGGCGCATTCCATAAACAATTATAACTATGTGCTGAATGGAAAATAGTGGAAGAAAGATTACAAAAACGACTTAGTAGTTGGAAAGGTAAATTGTTCTCCATAGGAGGAAGATTGATACTCATTAATTCGGTACTGACAAATATGGTACTGTATATGTTATCTTTCTTCCTATTGCCGAAAGGAATTCTGCATAAACTCGATTATTATCGATCCAGATTCTTTTGGCAAGGGGACAGCGAGAAAAAGAAGTATCGACTGATTAAATGGAGTATAGTTTGTAGTCCCAAAGATCAAGACGGGCTTGGAGTTCATGACCTAGAAGTCAAGAATTCAGCTCTGCTGGGTAAATGGTTTTTTAAGCTTCTTACAGAGGATGGGATTTGGCAAACTATTCTTAGGAGAAAATATATCGGCTCGAAGACGTTATCCCAAGTGGTTTGGAAACCTGGGGATTCACACTTCTGGGCTGGTCTCATGGCGACAAAAAATGTATTTTTTCGTCATGGTACTTTCTCGATCAAGAATGGAACACATATACGGTTCTGGAAAGATGCTTGGTTAGACAATGCACCCCTAAGTGAACAGTATTCTGCGTTGTATAGTATTGTTCGTCGCAAAGGTGATACCATTGCCACAGTAATGGCTACCTCGCCACCGAATGTGACGTTCAGAAGAGTTTTGATAGGACAAAGGTTATTGGCATGGAATGCACTAATTCAAAGGTTAGGGGATATTAACTTATCACCTGAACCGGATGAATTTAGGTGGAACTTACATGTAGATGGCTCTTTCTCGGTTAAATCTTCATTCTGATTTACCAGTTGATAATAATAAGAAAATTTGGAAGATGAAGATACCACTAAAAATTAAAAATTTGGATGGTACCTTCGTCGAGGAGTTATTCTCACCAAAGATAATCTTGTTAAGCGGAATTGGCACGGAAGTACTCGGTGTGTTTTTTGTCATCAGGATGAAACCATTAAACATCTTTTCTTCCAGTGCAATTTGCGAGATCTATTTGGTCTGTCATCCAAGTTGCGTCTACCTTGTATCCTCCGACTAGTGTGGCCAATGTCTTTGGCAATTGGCTTCACGGTATAGATCCAAGGTTTAAGTTGCTTCTTAGGGTGGGGGCGCTAGCAGTTATGTGGGCGCTTTGGCTAAGTAGAAATGACAAGATTTTTAATGATAAAAATTGCTCTTTATTGCAGGTCATCTACAGATGTACATGTATTCCCCGTTTGTGGTTACCTCTTCAGCGCATGGAGAACCGATACCTATTTACGGAGGTCTGTACATGGTTGGAGGCTACGGCGAGGGATACTTTTTCCCTACATGGGTGGCAGCATAGTCTACGGATTGAAGCCCCACCCACACCTTAGGCGTTATATGTTTCATCGTTGCGTATTCCGCCTAGTTTTTTAGTTTTGATATCTTTTGGACTTAAGACTCATAAACGGCTGTGTGCATCCTGGTTATGCAGAGGCTGGATGTAATTGCTTCCCAAAAAGTAATAAAGCATCCTTTATCGAAAAAATGTGTAGTTGCTTCTTTTCTACCCAATACCAGATAAGATCTCCCTTTGGTTTGCCAATTTCCTACAATTAGTTCGTGTTATGACCGGTATCGGTTACGTGAGGAGGGGGTCCAACCGTGGGCCCAACTAGGGGATTAGCCCATTAATCTTTATGAGTTTAGCTCTTTATATACAAGTTGTAAATGAGGCAAACATCAAGCAATAATAATCATCATTTTTGCCGACTCCCAGAGGAGTCGGTGTCCTGACCTAGCCACCGCCTCTCCTCCTCGCTCGCGCACGACGGCGCCTTGTCGCCGGCGTCCGCCACCTCGACCGCACACCGCCCCCTCCTTCCCCTACAATCTACACCCTAGGGCTGGTAGAGCAGTTGGTTCTACCAATTTGGTATCAGCTAGCTCGGCTGCGATCATGTCATCTCCCGCCCACCACCACGTCGCCGTCGCCCCCGCCCGCCCCCTCGGTGGTCGTCACCACGGCGGGATCCCCGGTTGTCGCCACGACGGCGGGCACCGCCGCACCGGCGCCCGTCATCTACACGCCCGAGCAGATGAGCGGGGTCATCAACGACCTCGTCACTGCGGTCCAAGGCATCCGGCTCTTCTTGATCGGCACCCAGGGGCCCCCGCCACCGCCGCCCGTCTTCTCCGTGCCAGCGCCCGCGCCATGGGTTCCGCCCTTCACGGGCGTCCCGCTACAGCCCCCACCAGCGTCGGCCCACCCCTGGACGCAGTGGCCGCCGTCCTCCCCCGCCAGTCCGAGTGCCGCAGCTACGGGGGGCGTTCCCATCCACCAGATTCGTTTTCCCCCGTCGCCGTCTCTGCTGCCGGCGTGGCTCGTTGCATCGTCGCCCCAGCCGGTCTACACCACCGCCGGCGAACCGCCGATTCCCACCCTCCCGTGCGCCGCCCCCGCGGGTTATGCATGCCCCCATGAGGCGCACCCCGACGCGCACGGCCACGACGGCGTTACAAAGCCACCACCCCGCTACACCAAGGTCGACTTCGCCACCTTCGATGGGTCGGAGGACCCCCTGAACTGGCTCAACCAGTGCGAGCAGTTCTTCCGCGGGCAGCGCACCCTGGCATCGGATCGCACCTGGCTCGCCTCCTATCACCTCCGGGGCGCCGCCCAGATGTGGTACCACTCCCTCGAGCAGGACGAGGGCGGCATGCCTCCGTGGGACCGCTTTCGGGAGCTATGCCTCCTTCGCTTCGGGCCGCGGATCCGTGGGAGCCGCCTCGCGGAGCTTGGGTGCCTCCCCTTCACGTCCACGGTGCAAGACTTCACCGATCGCTTTCAAGCACTCGCTTGCCATGCCCCGGGTGTCACGGGGCAACAGCGCGCGGAGCTCTTCGTCGGCGGACTCCCGGACCACCCGCCCGCCCCGCGCCGGGCGCAGCGCCGACCACGCGGCCATCACCGACCGCTCCAGCAGCGATGCCGCGTATCTTTCGGCGCCTCACCCCGGCGAAGCAATTGGAGCGCCGTCGCCTCGGCCTGTGCTTCAACTGCGACGAGCCCTACGCACCAGGTCACGTCTGCCCGCGCCTCTTCTACTTGGAGATGGTAGACGACGGCGACGCTGACACGGTCGCCGACATAGCGACGGAGACCGCCCTCGACTCCGCACCGGCCACGGCGTGCGTGGTCTCGCTCCATGCGTTGGCAGGAATCCGCAACGAGCAGACGATGCTCCTGCCGGTGATGATACACGACGAGCAGCTGGTGGCCCTCCTCGACACCGGCTCCACGCATAACTTCCTGCCAGAGACCACCATGCGTCGCTTGGGCCTCCAGCCGACGGGCGGTGATTCTCCGCGTCACAGTGGCCAACGGCGACCGCCTTCGCTGCCGGCGTGGCGCAGCACGTGCCGCTCTCCATTGGCGACGAGCACTTCACCATTACGTGCGCCGGCATCGACTTGGGCTTCTTCGACTTCATCCTCAACGTGGACTTCTTGCGGACCCTCGGGCCCATACTGTGGGACTTCGCCGCCTTGACGATGACCTTCTGGCGCCAGGGCCGCAGCGTCCGTTGGACCGGCATTGGGGGCACCGCTCCGACACCGCAGCTCTAGCTCACCACGGCCTACCTCGACTCCGAGCACCCCCTATTGGCCCACCTCCTGCAGCAGCACGGCGACCTCTTCGACGAGCCGCAAGGCCTCCCGCCTGCCCGGGTGAACGATCACCGTATTCACCTCGCCCCGGACACGGCGCCGGTGGCCCTGCGGCCTTACCGCTACCCCCAGCTGCAGAAGGACGAGCTCGAGCGGCAGTGCACACTCATGCTCGCCGCGGGCATCATCCGGATCTCCACGTCGCCGTTCTCGGAGCTGGTGCTGCTCGTCCGCAAGGCGGATGGCACATGGCGTTTCTGCATCGACTGCCGCACCCTTAACACGCTCACGCTGAAGGACAAGTTCTCGATTCCGGTGGTCGACGAGCTCTTCGACGAGCTCCATGGGGCGTGATTCTTCACCAAGCTCGACTTACGGTCGGGCTACCACCAGGTGCGCATGCACCCAGACGACATCGCCAAGACGGCGTTTCGGACCCATCATGGCCACTTCGAGTTCGTGGTGATGCCCTTTGGCCTCACCAACACGACAGCGACATTCCAGGCCCTGATGAACGATGTACTCCGCCCCTATTTACGTCGGTTTGTGCACGTTTTCTTTGATGATATTTTGATCTACAACACCTCGTGGGTGGAGCACCTACAACACAACGCCATCGTCTTCAACGAGCTTCGAGCGCATCATCTTCACCTTAAGCGCTCGAAGTGCTCGTTCGGGACGACATTGGTCGCCTACCTCGGCCGCGTCATCTCCGCCGAGGGGGTGGCCATGGACGCTGACAAGGTGGCGGCCGTCGCAGCGTGGCCGCCTCCTCGTTCGCCGCGCGCTCTCCGCGGCTTCTTTGGTCTCGTCGGGTACTACCGGAAATTCATCCGGGACTTTGGCATCATCGCGACACCTCTCACGCGGCTTCTGCGCCGCGACGCCTTCACCTGGGATGACGAGGCCACCGCCGCGTTCGAGGCCCTGAAGGGGGCCCTCACGATGGGCCCCGTTCTCCAGATGCCAGACTTCGCGCGGCCGTTCATCGTCGACTGCGACGCCTCCGGAGTGGGGTTCGGTGTCGTGCTTCACCAGGGCGACGGGCCGCTTGCCTACTTCAGCAGGCCCTTCGCCGCACGCCATCTCAAGCTTGCGGCGTACGAGCAGGAGCTCATTGGCTTGGTGCAGGCCGTGCGCCATTGGCGTCCCTACCTTTGGGGGCGCTTGTTCCAGATTCGCACGGACCACTACAGGCTCAAGTACTTGTTGGATAAGAGGCTCTCGACCATGCCGCAACATCAGTGGATCAGCAAGCTGTTCGGCTTTGATTTCACCATGGAGTACCAACCGGGGCGCCTCAACACCGTCGCCGACGCTCTCTCTCGCTGCGACGCTGCCGACGAGGTCGGCACACCCGAGGGGACGGCGTTGTGCATTCGTTCGGGCCCCTCCGTCACCCTCTTCGACACCATCTACCAGGCTACTGCGGCGGCGCCTGACGCCCAGCTCCTGCGGCAGCAGCTGGAGGCGGGTGAGTTGGAGGCGCCATGGCGCCTGGCTGAGGGGCTCCTCTTACATGGGCGCCGTATCTTCGTGCCCGACCACGACGATCTTCGGCACCATGTGCTCCTGCTGGCCCATTCGTCCGGCCATGAGGGTGTCCAGAAGACCCTCCACCGTCTCCGCGCCGACTTCTACATCCCTGGTGATCGGGCCTTGGTCCGAGCCGGGGTGCGCTCTTGCGAGTTATGCCAGCGCAACAAGACGGAGACGCTGCGACCAGCGGGGATGTTGCAGCCGCTGGAGGTGCCCTCCTAGGTCTGGGCCGACATCTCCATGGACTTCATCGAGGGACTCCCCAAGGTGGGAGGCAAGTCCGTCATCCTCACGGTGGTCGACCGCTTTTCCAAGTACGCACACTTCATCGCGCTCAGCCACCCGTACACCGCCGCATCCGTTGCTCGTGCCTTCTTCGACGGCATTGTCCGCCTCCACGGATTTCCCGGGTCGATCGTCAGTGATCGGGATCCGGTGTTCACGGGGCACGTCTGGCGTGACCTTTTCAAGATGGCGGGCGTCAAGCTCCGGTTCAGCACGGCGTTCCATCCTTAGACGGACGGCCAGTCAGAGGTGGTTAACAAAGTGATCGCCATGTACTTACGTTGTGTTACAGATGATCGTCCTCGCACATGGGTGGATTGGCTCGCTTGGGCAGAATATTGCTACAACACCTCCTACCATTCCGTCCTGTGTGCCACGCCATTTGAGGTGGTCTACGGTCGACTGCCACCGCCCATCTTGCCGGTCGATACAGCGACCGCTCGGACGGAGGTAGCGGGGGAGCTTCTCCGCAACCGCGACGAGATGCTTGCTGAGGTGCGGCAACGTCTCGTTCAGGCCCAGCAGCTCGCCAAGAACTACTACGACGGCCATCATCGCGAGGTGGACTATGCGGTGAGAGACTGGGTGTGGCTGCGCCTTCTTCATCGATCCACCCAGTCCCTCGACCCGCGTGCGAGGCGCAAGCTTGGTCCTCGCTACGCTGGCCCCTTCGTCATCTTGGAGCGCGTGGGAACACTTGCATATCACCTTCAGCTGCCAGCGGGCTCTCGCATACATGATGTCTTTCATGGGGGACTACTGAAGCCATGCCGTGGGGAGCCGCCTGCAGCACCGCCAGCGTTACCACCGATCGCCGATGGCCGTCTCCTACTGAGCCCAGCGAAGGTGTTACGTGCCCAGCTCCGTCGCGACATTTGGTACTTGCTGGTGCAGTGGGAAGGCCTTCCGGAGGAGGAGGCCACTTGGGAGAAGCGCGATGAGTTCCGCCAGCGCTACCCCGACAACCAGCTCGAGGACGAGCTGTTTGCACAGGCGGGGAGATATGTTATGACCGGTATCGGTTACGTGAGGAGGGGCCCAACCGTGAGCCCAACTAGGGGATTAGCCCATTAATCTTTATCAGTTTAGCTCTTTATATACAAGTTGTAAACGAGGCAAACATCAAGCAATAATAATCATCATTATTGCCGACTCCGAGAGGAGTCGGTTTCCCTGACCTAGCCGCCGCCTCTCCTCCTCGCTCGCGCATGACGGCGCCTTGTCGCCGGCGTCCGCCACCTCGACCGCACACCGCTCCCTCCTTCCCCTACAATCTACGTCCTAGGACCGGTAGAGCAATTGGTTCTACCAGTTCGCATATAGTTCGAGCTTATAGGGCCAGGAGGACTTTAAGAATATATTGCCGAAGTAAAATTTTAACCAAACTATAAAATGCAGTTACACGCAAGGAGGCACAAATTACTGTATATGACATATATGCATCTTCCGTTTCTTAAAAATTAGCTTATTTGCCCATGAATCTTCTGTCTTGGTTTGTACCTTCCTTTCATCCTTCATTTTAGATACGACACAGACGACCAGAGCGTTTTTCATAAGCATACAATTGGTTAAATATAAACTGAAAGTTGGTTATGGTTCAGAGGTGCGAGTTGCATGGGCGTTGATTTGGGTGTGTACACTATGGCACCTCAGTTTTTGTCATCATCTTATTCTTTTTGTACTATTTGGGCACGTGATTAGAAAATAGAAGAATTGGCAATTCATCCTTTCCTATATCTTAACAACCGCATATAAAAAATCATACTCCCTCCAGCCTAAATCAATGGGCGCAGCTCAAGAGTATACTTGTGTTGCTCCAATTAATTTGGGATGGAGGGAGTAATTAATCTAAAGGTTTCCGATGTGATTATCAATATTATGTATATTGAGGAAAACTCTTATACTTTTTATTCAACGTTGAAATAAGGGTGTTGTACAGATATGCAACTTTTACTTAAATTTAGAACAACTTTTACTTAAATTTAGAACCGTGAAATACATTTGCTTGCTAAGTTTGAATGTTGTCTGGTAACCTGACTTATCTGTGGTTACTACAGACTAAAGTTAGTTTTTTTATGGCACATTGATTAGTAGCATAGTGTGGGTTAACAGGCTGGTATGGTGTTAAGACCATCATTTATTTTGGTAATTATGAGTGATGCTTAGGATTGTCAAAACCATGCAATTGGAAAATCACAGTATCGGTATTACCAAAAGGTAAATCACAGTATCGGTATTACCAAAAGGTAAATAATCTATGTAGTATGTGACTAGTCACAATGCATAGTATCATATAGAAGTATCATGCATATGATACTACTACATGTTACTATCTCCACAATGCATGGTATCATATACTAGTATCATAGTCTCCATATATTAATTGATTTGTAGAATCTCAAGGCAAATATGTGTACAAGATTTACTTGACATTATTTTTTCTAGTAGTATGTGCTATGATACGGTATCTACCTATGATACTAGTACACTCTCTCTCATTCTTAATTGCACTGCCACATCAGCATTTTGCATGCATGGAATGCATGATACTACCTATAATACTCCCATTGTGGGTAGTCTGTACATATTACATAGTATAAGAGAACAACTTTTGTTGTTGTAGTCTCTGTTCTTGTAATCATGTGTGGATAGCTAAATTTTGTAGTTCAGGCTAGAGTTTAGCGAATCACTTTTATAGGGAGGCTGCCAATTTTTGCATTACATTTCTAGCAATGTGATTTCCTTCCACTACAACATGCTTAGCTATTGTTATCGTGTTCTCCTGCCTTTAAGCCATTCATCTGTTGATTAAACGCAGGGTATGCGAGCACCTCGACCTCCCGGCCCAGCAATGAATCCTAATCGTTGATCGGTTCTCCTGGTCGTCTGACCTGCCACCTCTGCTATGCGTTGTTGTAACAGGGGTGGCCTGATAATTTAATCCAGACTGATATTAAAAATCCTCAGTTAGAAGAAGGGTTAAGCAGTTGATTTGGAAGATGATGCACTATCTGTAGGCATGAGTTCACCACAATTGGGCAAGTAAAGCATGTAAATGGCAGCAACTCAACGTGTCCATAATTTTAATGCCATACAACAAGATATTACAGGTGATCATTTCTCATGATGATTACTTCATGAGGGTCTTTCTGATTTCTTGGTGAAGGATTTCAATTGGGGTGCATTGGCTATTGCTCCGGTGTCCCCCCTCTAAACTTTGTTTTATTTAGACGGCTAGGATCTGTTGATACCCCTTCGTGGGTTGACTTAACATGTGTGTTTGGTTCATGGACAAACATGTACAGGATGGGATGGGATAAAATATGTTTAATTAATGATTAATAGAAAAAGATAAATATGCAATTAACACACCGGTTAATATGTAATTAACAGGTCCTTTTCCCTTTGTGGTGGAGGCCGGACCTAGCGGGCGGCCGCCTACCCGTGCCTAGCAAGGTCACTACCCGCACATATTTAGCGAGGCCGTTTCTGTCGACTGGGTGTGGCGCAGACGTAGCAAGCTCGTTGCTCGCCACGCCACGGAGGCCACCGCCGCCGAGCTAGGGGGCCACGTTGAAACTCAAGCCCGCCGCTTACCGCGCCCTGGAGGCGCCGCCGATGTCGAGCTGGGGAGCCACGTGGAAAAGCAAGCCCACCGCTTGCCGTGACATGGTGGCCGCCGTTGAGCTGGGGAGCCACACATACGACGGTGGCAGGTGTCGGAGTCGCGTCGACGGCCATGGATTCTCAGGCGGCTAGTGAGATTAGTCATGAAATTCACGGATCATAGGTCCAGCCTTTCTCAGAAATATTCGGCTTTCGGGATGGGATCATCCATATTTTCTGGTCACGAACCAAACACACGTTTACCACCTGAACGTCGTTCACCAAGGGGGGACACCGGAGCACAGCCCGGGTGCATTTGAGAATGAACTGAAGTGGCACTGAAGAGGCAGAACAAGGAAAAACTAAATTATAATGATTCTGATGAGTTGACTAAATTTTGTCAGAAACATAACATACAATTCCGTGGTCACTGCTTATTCTGAGAAGTGGGAAGCTGTAGTGTAGCTGTGGCTTTGATCCTAGAATGGAAAAAAGATCAATTTAAAATCGATGTTAATGTTGAGATGCTTCATGGTTCTCTCTACCAAGGTAGACTTTTACCGGATATTAGGGCTTACATTATTAAGGGAAGCACATAGACACGATCTTTTCATAAATTGTTATCGATTTTATGCATCAGCATCATGTTTCATGGATGTACAAAACTATTCATATGCTAATCAGTTTTGGAAAAGATGAATCGGTTCCAGTTCTTTACTGGCATGAAACTAGAAAAAATGAAGCCCGACATATATACATCCGCAGAACCATGATGAACTCTAAATCACAGCCCTTCCTCCTATGTGAAGTCAATTGCGCACGCATCATGTGGAAAAGAAAAAACAAAAACAATAAAAAAATGATGCAGTAAAGCACGAGAGGTCGAAATAGTTGAAACTGGATAGATAAGCATTGAGCAGCTGCCTGTTTATACATTCCTTAAAAAAGTGTCTTCTTTGTTAATGTGTTCGAAAACTTCCTTTAAAAAAGAAAATAACTTATTGAAAATAATTTTGTACTTACACTCATGGCTGCGGGTGTTTTGGTCCCCATTTGATTTGTTTTGAGATTCGGAACTAGCAACAAAAAACAAGAAGCCTAACATAAATCCTTGAAAATAATATTTGCATTACATTTCTAGCAATGTGATTTCCTTCTGTTGAACGGGGAGGAACCGATGCCTTGATCGAGGCTCGGGGTTCATGTTATATCGGTGTGGAATAGCCCCACACGCAGCATTTACAAGGGTGTACAATACGTGGGTAGAGACTCTCTATACCAGTATTATACGGATAGCAATACATAGTTCAACACCCCCCTTAATCTAAGCCACGAGAGAGGTTTAGATTACGCCTAAACTCATGTAGATCCTTCACAGCTAAAACTTTAGTGAAACCATCAGCAACTTGATCTTTTGTAGAAATGAACTTGATATCCAGGAGTTTGCGAGCAACACGTTCACGCACAAAATGATAGTCGATCTCAATATGCTTTGTGCGAGCATGGAAAACTGGGTTGGCAGAAAGATAGGTAGCACCAAGATTATCACACCAAAGACACGGACGCTGCCGAAGAGAAACTCCCAATTCCTTTACTAACGCCTCAACCCAAATCAACTCGGCTGTAGAACTTGCTAAGACTTTATATTCCACCTGAGTACTAGAGCGGGACACCGTTTCTTGTTTTTGAGCACTCCAAGATATTAAATTCGGACCAAAAAATATAGCAAAACCACCAGTAGAGCGTCTATCATCGAGGCATCCTGCCCAATCTGCGTCTGAAAATGCACTGAGAAGAGTAGAGGAAGACAGCTGAAAAGTGAGACCCACTGTGAGAGTACCTTTGATATACCATAAGATACGCTTGACTGCTGTCCAATGACTAGTGGTAGGAGCATGGAGATATTGACAAACTTTGTTGACAGAGAAGGACAAATCTGGCCGTGTGAGTGTCAAATACTGTAAGGCACCAACAATACTTCTATAGTGCGTACTATCTTCAGGACCAAGAGCAGTGCCATCAGTCAAAGATAATTTGTCTGTAATGGACAAGGGAGTGGGACATGTGGTACAAGTCATCATGCCAACCTTGCGAAGAAGATCAGCTGCATATTTTTCTTGTGTCAAGACAAGACCACCAGAACACTTTTTGACTTCAATACCCAGAAATAAATGTAAGTCACCAAGATCCTTGAGCGCAAAGTGGGTACTCAAATTTTGAAGCAAGACAGAGGTTGCTTCATCAGAAGAACTAGCCACAATAATATCATCAACATAGATCAAGATGAACATGGTGATACCCGACTTGTGGTAGAGAAATAATGACGTGTCAGCCTTGGAGGATTTAAAACCAAGATCATGTAGTTTAGAACTCAACCGAGAATACCAGGCACGCAGAGCTTGTTTCAGGCCATAGAGAGATTTATCCAGTTTGCAAATGTGATGCGAAAAGCGGGGATCTGCAAATCCTGGAGGTTGCTTCATGTAAACCTCTTCCTCCAGAACGCCATGTAAGAACGCGTTCTTGACATCTAGTTGTCGTAAGCTCCACCCTTGAGAGACGGAAATGGCAAGAACAAGTCTGATAGTAGCAGCTTTGACAACAGGACTGAAAGTATCTTCATAGTCAATGCCATACCGTTGCTTGAACCCTTTGGCAACAAGTCGAGCTTTATACCTCTCAATAGTACCATCAGCATGTTTCTTAACACGGTACACCCACTTGCAGTCAATCACGTTTTTAGAAGGACTAAAAGGCACGAGATGCCAAGTATTATTCTTCATTAGTGCGTCATACTCTTCATGCATGGCCATTTTCCAGCGTTCATCTTGAAGAGCTTCAGTCAAATTTGTAGGTTCACCTGTGGAAGTAAATAAACCATAGCGAACAGTACCATCCGTATATTTTTTTGGGTTCCGTATACCTTTTTGGAGACGAGTGCGAGGCTCACGTGGTTCAGGCACAGGAGATGGCACAGGACTAGAATTTGCAGAGGATCCGGCTGTACTGTGTTCATCCGCACTTGCAACAGGAGAAGCATGTCCCGAATCATCATGGGCAGAAGAGGATGTGTGATCACTGTCATTTGACGTAGCATGCGAGGTGTCAGGGAAGGAATTCCCACGCACATCCTCAACGTGAGCTGCAGGCGAGCAGGGACCAGCTTGGTCGCGGCCACAACGTCTTGGTCTTGAGAGAAGGAATTCCCGCGCGCGGCACTGGCGAAGCCAGGAGCAGAGCGCAGCCGGGACCCAGCACGGTCGGCCACAACGCGGGACGGAGCAAGCGTGGTGGACGGGTCTGTTAGGATTCGCCCACGGATTGATCACATGAAACTAGGCAAAAACACGCACACGAAAAAACTTTGGCCAAGGGTGCGTGTCGCATCCTATAATTTTCCTCTTTATTTTTCTTTTCTGTTTTCTTGCTTGTAGAAGAGATATTGGAGATTGCACAGCACCAATAGGGCCGGCTGCTCATGTATATATAGGCGGACACATGTACAATTACAGGTACAACCCTGAGAAAACACGGGGACCTATACCTATACAATATGTTACTCAACACCCCCCCGCAGTCGAAGGGTCGGCACCGACACATAGACTGGAGCGAAACTCCGGAAAGGTCGTAGACGGCAATCCCTTCGTCATGATATCGGCAAACTGCTGAGAGGTCGGTACGTGAAGAACTCGAACACGACCGAGGGCAACTTGCTCACGAACGAAGTGAATGTCCAACTCAATGTGCTTGGTGCGCCGATGATGAACGGGGTTGGCGGAGAGATAGACGGCCGACACGTTGTCGCAGAAAACCACCGTAGCCTTGTCAACGGGACAAGAGAGCTCAGACAGAAGCTGGCGAAGCCACGTGCACTCAGCCACAGCGTTGGCCACAGCGCGGTACTCGGCCTCAGCACTGGAGCGAGACACGGTGGGCTGCCTCTTGGAGGACCAAGAGACGAGCGACGAGCCGAGGTAGACGCAGTAACCGCTGGTGGAGCGCCGCGTGTCCGGGCATCCCGCCCAGTCCGCATCCGAGTAGGCGACGAGGTCGGTCGACGTCGAGGGCGAAGCGTGCAACGACAAGCCGTAGCCCATGGTGCCACAGACGTAGCGGAGAATCCGCTTCACCGCGGCCCAATGAGCATCTCGAGGAGCGTGCATGTGTAAGCACACCTGCTGCACAGCGTACTGGAGCTCCGGGCGCGTCAACGTCAAGTACTGAAGGGCACCGACGATGGAGCGGTAGAACGGCGCGTCGGACGCCAACGACCCATCACTGGCAGAGAGCTTGGCCTTCGTGTCGACAGGAGTAGGTGCGGGGTTGCAGTTGAGCATCCCGGCACGCTCGAGGAGCTCGTGAGCATACTTCCGCTGATGAAGGAAGAACCCATCCGCACGCCGGACAACCTCGATGCCGAGGAAGTAGTGGAGCGGGCCAAGGTCCTTCAACGCAAACTCAGCACGAAGACTGTCGGTGAGCTGTCGAAGAAGTCCAGCAGTGGAGGCCGTCAGAATGATGTCGTCGACGTACAGCAGTAGATAGGCCATGTCGTGGCCGGTCCGGTAGACGAACAGCGACGCATCCGAACGTGTGGAGCGGAAACCAAGCTGATGTAGGAAGCCGGCGATGCGCTGGTACCAGGCACGGGGCGCCTGCTTCAGTCCATACAGGGACCGAGAGAGCAAGCACATGTCATCGGGGCGCTCGGAGTCGACGAAGCCGATGGGCTGCTGACAGTACACCGTTCCTGCAGATGGCCATGAAGGAAGGCGTTGGAGACGTCCATCTGATGCACTGGCCAGGCACGAGACGCGGCGAGGTGCAACACTGTACGGATCGTGCCCGGTTTGACAACCGGGGCAAAAGTATCCGTGAAGTCGACGCCAGCGCGCTGCCGAAAGCCGCGCACAACCCAGCGCGCCTTGTAGCGCTCGAGAGTACCGTCGGGGCCGAGCTTGTGCTTGAAGACCCATTTGCCGGTGATGACGTTGGCGCGAGGGGGCCGGGAAACAAGCTCCCAGGTCCGATTACGCTGCAGCGCGTCGTATTCCTCCTGCATGGCGGCACGCCAATGCGGGTCGCGTAAGGCAGCGCGAGCCGAGGTGGGCACTGGCGAAGGAGCGGTCGCCGGGCTGGTGGCGGAGCCGGTCGGACCGGGCGGCAGGCCGGGTCGGCCGGCAGGAGGGCCGGTCGTGCCGGGCGGAAGACCGAGTGACCCGGCCGGGGAACCGGTCGGACCGGTGCGGCGCCGGGTCTGCCGGGTGAAGGGGCGCCGCCGTCGTGCGGCAATAGGCTGTTGCCGCTGGCCCGTGAAGGCAGATGGAGACGCCGCGCAGACATACTGGTCGGCGGGGTAGCGTGTAGACGGCCGTCGCACGCCCGCACGTGCACGGGTGAGCATGGGCGCAGGGGCCGCAGCGACGGGTTGCGAGGCGGACGGCGAGGCGCCCGACGAGGCAGCCGACGAAGCGCCCGAGGTCGAAGGACGCCGCGGGCGACGGGGCGCCGGGGACGCCACGGGCGTCGCGGGCGACGGGGACGCCGGGGTCGCCACGGGCGACGGAGGCGCCACGGGCGACGGGGCGCGAGAGCGCCGCGGGCGACGGGGCGCCGGGGCGACGGGGCGCCGGGGCGCCGAGGGCGCCGCGGGCGACGGGGGCGCCGCGGGCGACGGGAAGCGCCGCGGGCGCCGAAGGCGACGGAGACGCCGAGGGACCAGACGGGGCCGGCGCAGAGGGGGCCGCCGTGGTCAGTCGCGGGCGCGCGGCCGCAGGAGGGCCAGCGGGCGCCGGGGGCGTCGTCGGAGGTGTCGCCAGAAGTCCCTGCTGAAACGGAAAAACCAACTCGTCAAAGTACACGTGCCGGGAAGTGATGACACGATGGGAGACCGGGTCGTAACAGCGGTAGCCCTTGGTGTTGGCGGGGTAGCCGAGAAACACACAGGGGAGAGAGCGCGGCGCAAGCTTATGCGCGGCGGTGGCAGCAGTGTTAGGATAACACCGGCAGCCGAAGATGCGAAGGTCATCGTAGGCGGGCGGCACACCATAGAGGAGCTGATGTGGCGTGTAGGACCAACGCACACGACACGGACGGATGTTGACGAGGAGAGTCGCCGTGGCGAGGGCATCCGGCCAGAATCGTGGGGGCATGGAGGCGTGGAACAGAAGGGTGCGGACGCAGTCGTTGAGGGTACGAAGCATCCGTTCGGCACGACCGTTCTGTGAAGAGGTGTATGGACACGTGAGGCGAAAGACGGCGCCGTGGGTGGCGAGGAGGGAGCGAATGGTGATGTTGTCGAACTCCTTGCCGTTGTCGGTTTGGAGGGCGTGGATGGGGCGACCGAACTGAGTGAAGATGAAGGCGAAGAAGGCGGTGAGGGTAGTGGCAACATCGGATTTACGGCGAAGAGGAAAAGTCCATACAAAATGCGAGTAATCATCAAGAATCACAAGATAGTAATTATAACCAGAGTTACTCGCAACTGGCGAGGTCCAAACATCACTATGAATAAGTTGAAAAGGAAAGGACGCGACTGTGGAGGAGGAACTAAACGGAAGGCGAACATGTTTGCCTAGACGACATGCTTCACAAGAGTGAGTATCCGTTTTATTACAAGTAAAGGAAAAGCCTTGCATTATTTGACGCAGAGCGGCGTAGCTAGGATGTCCAAGGCGGGCATGCCAAAGGTCGACACCGGCGGAGAGGGCGAGTGGACGGCCGGTGGTGGTGGAGGCCGCGCCAACGGGGTAGAGATCGCCGGGGCTGTCACATCGGTGGAGGAGCATCCGGGTACGACCATCCTTGACAGAGAAACCAAAAGCGTCAAATTCCACAGTCACAGGGTTATCACGACAGAAAGACTTAACAGAAACAAGGTTTTTAATCAAGTCAGGCGAAACAAGGACGTTATGAAGAGAGAGAGGAGTGGAGGTGGAAGGAAAAGACACAGAACCGGTGTGAGTGATGGGAAGAGCATGACCGTTGCCAACGATTATGCGGGAGGAAGTGGAAGAGGGTGTAGAAAAGGAGAGGTTACCGGGGTGCGCCGCCATATGCGCAGAGGCGCCGGTGTCCATGAACCAGTCGCCACCGCCACCATACGCGCCAGCGGAGGGGGCGCTCTGGAGGGCGGTCAGGAGCGCGGGATCCCACGGAGTCGCGCCCGGGTGGGCGGCGTAGGCCGGGGCAGGCTGGGGCGCCGCGTAGAACGCCTGGTGGGTGGCTGGACGCGGTCCCATGATGCCCGGGTAGGGGGCGCGCGGCACAGGCATGGAGTAGGCGTGAACAACCCCGGTCCACGGATTGTGACCGGCGGTCCATGGCGGAGGGGCGGTGTGCTGAGATGGACGGGGCGCAGAAGCAGGGGCACCAGCGTTACCACCATTGCCGCCACCGCCATGGCGACGACGGCCGCGGCGACCACCGCCGGAAGAGGCCGCCTGCCCGGTCCAGGGGCCGGTCTGACCGGCTGGGGCGCCGGCATGGCCGGTCCAGGGCCCGGTCTGGCTGGCCGGCTGACCGTGCGTGCCGGTCCAGGGGCCGGTCTGGCCGGCCTGGTGACCGGCTGCAGGGAAGCCCGGCGGCGGACCCGAGGGGCGAGGCGCGGGCGCGCGGGGCGCAGGAGCCGAAGCGCCACGGGAGAAACCGGCGACGAAGGCGGTGTGAGCCACCCGAGCCCGGAGATGCTTGAGGCGGCGCTCCTCGAGGCGCAGGTAGGCCACGGCCTGCTCGAAGGTGGGCGTGGCGAGGAGCGTGAGGTTGGAGGCGGCATTGCTGAGATCCTCGCCGAGACCCGCCGATAGGGTGGAGAGCATGATCTTGTCATCGATCGGAAACTCCAAGTCGCGGAGCTCGTCGGAGAGGCTCTTCAGCTTGAGGGCGTAGTCATCGAGGGACATGTCGTTCTGATGGGTGCCGAAGAACTCTTGCTGGAGGAAGGTGACCCGCTGGATTTTGTTGTCGGTGAAGAGGCCGGTGATCTTAACCCAGACCGTGTGGGCGGAGTCGCCGTCGCGGACGACGGTGCGAAAGATGTCGTTGGAGACGGTCTGGTAAAACCAGCGGATGATGGTGGCGTCGATGGCGAGCCACTCGGGGTCGTGCGGCATGGCGAGGAGGTCGATGGTGCCGTCGACGTGATCGAGGAGATCATACTCGCGGAAGAGAAGCCCGAAGTACGTCTTCCACGGGAAGAAGTTGGCAGCGGTGGTGGAGAGCTTCACCGGCACGCGCTCGGCGATGGGGATGTCGCGGATGACGGCGACGGAGGGGCCGGCGAAGGGGTTGCTGCTGCCGGAGCTTGAAGAGTTGAAGCCGGAGCCGGAGGAGTCGAAGCGATCCATGGCGGAAGCGGAAGTGGTGGTAGGCGGCTAGGGCTAGGGCGGGGTGGCGGAAGCTCCAGGAGATGGCCGGCGGCGCCCGGGGTGAGAGAGGGGCGGCGGCTAGGGTTGGGTGGGGAGGGGCCGGCGGCGCCCTAGGAGGGAGAAGGGCGGCGGCTAGGGTTGGAGGAGGAGGAGCCGGCGGCGCCCTAGGAGGGAGGAGGCGGCGGCTAGGTCAGGACCCGAAGGGTCTCTGATACCATGTAGAAGAGATATTGGAGATTGCACAACACCAATAGGGCCGGCTGCTCATGTATATATAGGCGGACACATGTTCAATTACAGGTACAACCCTGAAAAAATACGGGGACCTATACCTATACAATATGTTACTCAACATTGCTACAATATCATATTACAGAACTCAGCCTTGATGTGTATATATTCACGTCCAAGCTGACCGACCTGAAACCACCTAAACCTACTAGGACTAGAACTCCTACTCGTATACCAACTCTCAATCTTGATGAATTCCTATTCTAACTACAAGAAAACTCACGTAGACTACTTGGACACGGACACACACTACATGTTCAAAACGGGACACGACCAAACTGATTAGCTAGCTTCTACTATCCTAGGAAACTCACGTTACTAATTTGAATAGAGGCAAGATTATTTCCAACAATCTTCCCCTAATCTTGACTTGTCGTCTCCTCGTGCTTCTTCTGGTCTTGACTCATTGTAGATTCGCAGCTCGTCGACTCAACTCCAACGCATGATCCGGACTACCAGCCCACACGGTCGCATCTACGCGTGCAACGTGCAAGACTGGACGCACCATCAGTCTTCACGTCGTTACTAATTTAACTGGTCACTGTCCCACTACACGCAAGATTGATCTCCTTGCCGAGACACGCAGATGGCCTCCTCACCACCTTGTCTTCGCTCACGTCGATCCTTGCTCCCGAGCAACTCCTCGAACGTGACGCGCTTCAACTGCAACGGATCCTCACAGAAACAAGCACTTGGACACAACGACGACTCACGGACTCGACGCCGACTCGACGTGCAGACGTGCACACTTGACTCTTTGACTCATCGGACTCCTCCGAAGACGACCTTGACGAAACTCCTGGACGATTATCTTGATGAGACTCTCGTACCGCACCTCGGCACCACCTCTCCCATCAACGATCATCCACCTCTGCCTCGCCGACGACAACACCCAGCAGTCCCTCTGCGTCGCTCCGCCGAGCGACGATAGCCCGCCCCGAGGCGCTAGTATGGGTCGCCTCCCCGGGGCAAGCGTAGCTTCAAATCTTCGACCTCGCTCTGATACCAATTGTTAGGATTCGCCCACGGATCGATCACATGAAACTAGGCAAAAACACGCACACGAAAAAACTTTGGCCAAGGGTGCGTGTCGCACCCTATAATTTTCCTCTTTATTTCTCTTTTCTGTTTTCTTGCTACAATATCATATTACAGAACTCAGCCTTGATGTGTATATATTCACGTCCAAGCTGACCGACCTGAAACCACCTAAACCTACTAGGACTAGAACTCCTACTCGTATACCAACTCTCAATCTTGATGAATTCCTATTCTAACTACAAGAAAACTCACGTAGACTACTTGGACACGGACACACACTACATGTTCAAAACGGGACACGACCAAACTGATTAGCAAGCTTCTACTATCCTAGAAAACTCACGTTACTAATTTGAATAGAGGCAAGATTATTTCCAACAGGGTCCGGGGAATATTGGCTGCCAGAAGAAGTTTCCGTCGCAGAATTGACAGACGAATCATTCTCAAAACCTGTGTCACTGCTTGTTTGCTGAATATCACTAGTTTCTGCAGCATTTGTTTCATCAAAAACTGGAGTAACGATGCATGGAGCTGCAGTATCGTCTTCAACAAGCTGCAAGGTGTTAGAGCATCCCCAGCCGTTGGGGCTCCCCAGGCCGAAATCCGGCGCTATTTAGCGCCGGATGGATGTATTTTTTGGCCTGGGGAGGCCCATTTTTCCAGTGGCGAGCCCATGGTCGCCTTCACCCACCGCGTGCATAGCGACGGTGTCGCCGGGAAGGGCAACCGTCGGAGTGCCCTCGTCGCTTTGAACCGCCGTAATGGTCCGCGAAGTGGTCTGGACATCCCAAACGCCTCGTCGGGAACGGTCGAAGTCGCCTCGACGCGACAACCGCCGTAATGGAGCATGAACTCCGAGGAAGAGCAACCGCCGCTCTCTTCGTCGAGAGACCTACATATACGGTTTCGAACGGCCGACGCCATTCATCTATTCTCTCCTCACCATCTTCTATCAACCATGAGCGATTGCTCTTGGCCATCGGACACCGACAGCGAGGGGAAGCCGCCTGGATGGCGCCATTGGTGGGATCGAGCTGCATCGTCAAGCAGCGACGATTCCCCCCCGCCGGCCAGCGAGGACGAATGGGATGACGACAAGGAGGAGGACGAAGAGGCCGAGGAGCAGGCCGTGGAGCCGGCCGAGGAGCAGCCCGAGGAGCCGGCCGAGGAGCAGCCCGAGGAGCCGGCCGAGGAGCCGGCCGAGGAGCAGGCCGAGGAAGAAGCCGAGGAGCAGGCGGAGGAGGAGGAGGCCGAGGAAGAAGCCGAGGAGCAGGCGGAGCAGGCCAAGGACTCAACTTCCTCCGACGAGGAGGTGACAAGCCGGAAGCGTCGCCGCCACGACGATGAGGCGGGGCCATCTAGGAAGAAGTAGTAGTTTAAGTTTGTTTTTAAGTTTTTATATGTAATTTTTATGTTTATTCGAATTATATATAATTTGACTATGTTGCACCACTTGAGAGTTCAAAGCTTTCGTTCGACGATGGTATTGCCGTAGATCGGGAAGACAAGGGTAGTGCCGTAGATCGGAAAGACGAGGGTATTGCCGTAGAAACCCATGCCATTGTCGCCGACAGGTCGGGGCCACCAAACGTTTCCCGCGATTTTCTCTCATCCAGAGTCCCCGAGCGCTCCCCGGGGGGCCGGGGATGGCCTGGGCTCCCCGGACGGATGAAAGGCCTAATCCGGACGAAAACGAGGAACCGGGGGCGCGACTGGGCCGTTTTCGTCCATCCGGATGACAAATCGCCGTCCTGGGGGCCTCGTCGTGGGGACGAGTGGAGATGCTCTTAGTGACCGGGACAATGTGCATATGATCATCAACATGCATATCCTCATTAGTAGATGATGTAGGTGCTAATGAAGTAGGCAACAAAAGTATTTCAGAACGGAGCTGAGCACCAGCATTAGGATGAAGTGACTGAAACGGAAAAATGTTTTCATCAAAGACAACATCATGGGATATATAGATGCGACCAGTGGCCACATCAAGACACTTCACGCCTTTATGAAGAGGACTGTAGCCTAGAAAGACGCATCGTTTGGACCGAAAAGCGAGTTTGCGAGTATTATAGGGGCGAAGATTAGGCCAACAAGCACAACCAAAAATACGATGAGCATCATAATTTGGCGTGATATTAAGGAGCTTTTCAGCGGGGGACTCAAGTTGGAGGATTTTTGTGGGTAGCAGATTAATGAGGAATGTGGCAGTAAGGAAAGCTTCATCCCAAAATTTCAGAGGCATTGAGGCGTTTGCAAGCAAAGCAAGACCAACCTCTACAATATGTTTGTGTTTACGCTCAGCCGAGTCATTTTGTTGGTGAGCATGAGGACAAGATACATGATGAGTAATGCCCACTTTTTGAAAGAAACCATGGAGTTTTTCATATTCACCACCCCAATCAGTTTGCATGGTAATTATTTTGCGACCAAATTTGCGTTCAACAAGTTGTTGGAAATTGAGAAAAACTTGATAGACATCACATATCTTTTTGAGCAAATAGATCCAAGTAAACTTGCTATAATCATCAATAAAGCTTACATAATACTGGTGTTTACCAACAGAAACTGGAGCTGGACCCCATACATCAGAGAATACCTGTTCCAAAGGAACAGTAGACACACTAGTGGAGGTGGGTTATGGGAGCTGGTGACTCTTGGCCTGTTGGCAGGGATCACACACATATGGATTTATTTCTGGGGAATGCGAGAGATTATTCTTCCTAATAACTTGTTGAACGATGAACGATGATGGATGCCCTAGACGACGATGCCAAGTGGATGAAGACGGCTTGATCGTGATGAAAGCATGCTTGTGGGACCCGGCGGCAATGGGCACAAGAGGATATAAGCCGTCATGACACGGACCTCTAAACAGGATTTGCTTGGTTGCCTGATCCTTGATCAAAAAGAAAAAAGGGTGAAATTCAACAAAGGCATTATTGTCTAGGGCAATTTTATGGGCGGATAAAAGTTTCTTAGTGGCACTAGGAACATGTAGAATATTGCGTAGTTGTAAAGAACTATGAGGAGTATGCAATGTTGAATGACCTATATGTTGAATTGTCATACCTGCACCACTGGTATTGTGGACTTGATCACGTCCCCTGTAATTGTCCCGAGTGTGCAACTTGTTTAGTTCTCCAGTAATGTGATCAGTGGCGCCAGTGTCCATGTACCAGTTGGTATCAACGCCATATGCGCCCCTCTCAGTGTGGGAATCATCCTCATCATCATCACGATCAGCGTAGCGCCACCAACAGTCACGAGCGGGGTGGCCATATTTTGTGCATATTTGACATGTAGTATCAACAAAACGAGTAGGGGTGCGCCCACGGCCACGGCCACCTCGACTACCCTCACGACGATTATCACGACGATCATCATAACCACCTCGGCGGTCATCACGGCGGTCATCACGGCGGTCACGGGGGCGACCACCATCACGACGGTATTGGCCACCATCACGAGCATCACGGCGCTGAACATCACAGTCGGCGCGGCGATACGTATCACGGTCATCACGACGATAGGAGCCACCAGGACGATCATCACGTCGATCCCTGTACTGTCCATCCTCACGGCGGTAGTGTCCTCCATCTGGCCGACCATTGTCACGGTTGGGATAGAGAGGGCGATCTCGAGCAGCAGCATTCACAGAGGACTGAAACGTCCCAGTACTCTGCCCAGTTTCAGACAACATGGATTGGCGGTAATCATATGCTTCCAGCTGAGCACACATGTCGTTCAAGGTGGTGGTGGGCACGGCATTGATAGATGCCACAAACGGAGTGTATTCACCATCAAGGCCTGCAAGGATGTAGCCCTTCAACTCATCATCATCAACATGTTTCCCGGCGGCGGCGAGCTCCAAGACGAAGCCCTTCATCTTGGCAATGAATTGAGCGGCCGGCATTGCTAGTTTCTTGGTGTTAGAGAGGGCGCCACGCAGCATATTCACACGGGCGTGGGACTGGGAGGAGAATAACGCCTCCATAGTAGACCAGACCTGATGGGCGTGCTCCAGACCAACGACTTGAGCAAGAAGGTCGTGGTTCAGAGACTTGACGAGGTAACTCAGCACGGCCTGGTCTCGAGCGAGCCAGACGGCATATGCTGGATTCGGTGCTGCAACTTTCTTCTTTTCTTCATCCTCAACCTCAATTGTTTTGGCCGGGGCGAGATCGGTGCCATCTAGTAGCCCCATGACCTGCGCGCCGCGAAGAGCCGGGAGAACTTGAGTCTTCCAGAACACGTGATTGTCGCGAGACAGTTTTTCCGTCGGAGGCGCTCCTAGGGCAGCCGCCAGATTGGCTGCAGCAGAGGATGAGGACGCCATCAGATGGTGTGTCGCTAGGGTTCACTACAGGAATCCCACGAGGTGCCGACGGCCAGCTGCCCTCGGCGTAGCCGCGCCTGGCCCTCGGCGTAGGCTACGCCGACGGCAGCCCTCGGCGTAGAGCCTCGGCGTATAGGCTCCTCGGCGTAGCTCGGCGTGCCGTCGACGTATGGCCGGACCTCGGCGTACACGCCCTACGCCGACGGCCAGGTCAGCCCCTCGGCGTAGCTGCCCTCGGCGTCTCCTGGCGGCGCGTCGTCACCGTTAACGGCGCGTCGGCAGACGCCGACGGCCTGCCCTCGGCGTACGGTAGCGGCCCGGCGACGAACGGGGCGACGTGGGGCGAGCTGGTGCAGCCAGGTGGGCGTCTACGCCGAGGGCAACCCCCACGGCATAGGGCCGTGCATGGCATGGCCACGTGGCGGCCGTCCAGACGCATGGTCTACGCCGACGGCATTGCCGTCGGCATAGACCTGACCATATAGTCCATGTCAGTGTCTATGCCGACGGCAATGCCGTCGTCGTAGGCCTTGCAACATTTTTTTTCTTTTTCCAGATCCAGTTTCTGTTCCAATTCAATTGCAATGCAATTCAGCAGGTCCAATTCATCCAAATTCATCCAAAATCGACCAAATTCGCCATAATTCACATAAATATCATATAATCCACATAATACCACACATGGTGCAAATAATAGCATACAAGCGGAGAGCGGAGAGTGCCATGTCATCCAAATACATAGTAGTAGCAAGCAAACCCTAGTTCTAAGCTGACTAGCGGAGGAAGGACCCGGGCGGGGTGTGTCCGCCCACATCGTTGGCGAAACGAGCAGCCCGGGGTTGCGCTCCGGTAGAAGCTGCAAAAGAACCACCTGGAGAAGGACCGGAAGTACGCCCAGGAGAAGTCAACGGAGAGGCACCGGGAGTAGTCCCAGGAGTAGTCGACGGAGAGGCACCAGCAGAACGCCCAGGAGACCGACCACCTTCATGAACCGGTGTGACCTCGCGCCCACCCGGCGAGGCCTGGTTCCCTGACCATCCCGTTCCCTACGTGTTCCCTATATGTTAGCAACTTGCGAGGCAAAGGAAAGTGGTAACTACCGGTTTGGCAAAGAACTTACCTCCGGTGTGGATCCGTAGTAAGTCGCAGCGAAAGCTGCCCTCGATGGCATGATAGGCATGTCCCCCGCCACGGTAACTCGAGCCGGTGGCGGTGTACCAGTAGACATAGAAATCATCATTTCCTACAAGATAGGTTACAAGTTAGGCTTTGCAGAAATAAAGCATCAAACTGAGACTTGTCTTCTACTTGCGAGAAGAAAGATTCAGACTTACTCCTATATACGCCATGTAGGCCGTATTCTGCCTATTCCACTGCGCAGCGGCCTGCTGATACGCTTCATTACAGGCTTCGAAGGCCGCCTCGAACTCAGGCTACAATTTCAGAAACAATGAATCTCGTCAACACTTAGCCATGTAGGAAGGAAAACCGGAAAGAGGATGAAAATGAGGAAAACTTACATCATAGGCGGGTGGACGAGCAGGCCGTGGACGAGGCTGGAGGCTGTCGGCGGTGAGGGTATGCTTGAGATGCGTGTAGCTCGTGGCTGGGGTAGGCTTGACCGCCTTATTCAGAAAGGGGTAACGGCCATGCCTACGCCCGCGCCCCGACAGGACCAACGACTCCTCGTCGATCGGAATGCTCAAGGGGTCATCCACCTCGGGGTGACGAGACTTGACCATGTCGCAGTAGTCCTCCTTGGCGGCCTTGGCATTGCCGTAGTACTGGGGCTGAGGCAATGCGGGATTTGGCTTCTGCTTCGTCCGCATCATGTCATATATCTGGGCATCATGAAGCACCACCCCAGGTGCTGCCTCGGCCACCTGCATCGCGGAAAGAAAAGTTATGCGTACCACAAATGTAACATGACGGGAAATGAAAGAAGGTCGTTCCATGTATATACATACCTTTTTCCCCTTGTAGCGGGTGTAGTCGCGGCTTCCCGCGCAGTGTGTGCCACCGGTGCCTCGGTTCTCCATGTTCCGCCTCGACACGGCTGCAAACTCCTCGTCTTCCCTAAGCCACCTCGCCCTAATCAGCTCCTCCCATGCCTCCCTATGCTGCTCGGCCCACTCGGGACAAACCTGAAAACGCAATACTCAACTCAAGATAATCCAATGAAAACTTAGCAGCAATGTAGAATCTCATTGACATTTTACTCACCGACATGTACTCATCAATGGTCATTGCCCATTCATCCGTAGGCTGGTTACCCACAAAGTACTCCTTCCTGACCCTCTTACCCTTGTTAGCCCAGAAGGCACTAGCGGAGGTGACCTTTTGGTTGTACCACTGCTGCGGTGTCAACCTCTCGCAAGCGCCACGCAAAGTGAGACGCGCTCGCGCATCATGCTCCGGGTCCACACGGTAGAAGCACTTTAATCATGCATAAATCAGTTGTGAAAGTCATGAGTTAGCACATTAGGGCCATCAACAATGAACGGTGCTCGAGAAGTATATGTCTTACCCAGAACTTGGTGGTCACAGCCTCAGCATCTGTCGCGAAGCCTACGGCAGGGGCATCCTCATAGTCTGCCCAAGTAGTGGCTAGCTTCGTCTCGCCACCGGGGACCGTGCTAAGGGGAGTGTATCTGCCCGGCCAGAACTTCTTAATCAGAGCCCCAAGCAAGCTGTTAGGCACGCGGGCTGGCTTGACCTCCCATGTCCAGTTGCTGCAAATAAATCACACATTAGTACAAATGCCAAATTGTTTATTTTGCCCAAGATGAAAAATACATGTTCGAAATTTCTGAAGTAGTACACTTACTCATAAGGGCCTTGTCATCATGGGTCTTAGGCTCCTTCCTCGCCTCGGGGACTCTAGCTTCTCCACGAATCTTCAAGGGCTTCGGCGCACCCCACCCTCCATCACCTCCAACTCAGCCCTAGAGTCTGACTCGTGTGTAGACTCCGTCTCCATGTCCACCTCCCCACTAGATGGACCCTCTAGGAACAACTCAGGAGCCACGTCGCCAGAAGCAGAGGGTGGCTCGTCAAAGTCCATGTGTACCCCGCCGCCACCTCGTCCTCCACCTCGTCCTCCTCGTCCTCGTCCTCCACCTCGTCCTCCTCGTCCTCGTCCATCGGTACCATCGACATAACACGGATTGGGCACGATGGCTCGATCACTCCGTCTAGTGGGTCTAGGAATATTCCTCTTCACCTGCGCCAGTGTCTTAAGCAAGCTCTCGGAGTCTACCTTGCCGCTGCTCATATTGTTCAGTCACCTGCATTGAGAAGAATAAAACAGTTAAGCACAAAGACATATTAAATGAAGATACTAAGAATAAAAGGCACAATGCAATTAAGAAGCATGTTGACATAATAAAATGAAGATACTAAGAATAAAAGGCACAATGCAATTAAGAAGCATGTTGACATAATAAAATGAAGATACTAAGAATAAAAGGCACAATGCAATTAAGAAGCATGTTGACATAATAAAATGAAGATACTAAGAATAAAAGGCACAATGCAATTAAGAAGCATGTTGACAAATAAATACTAAGAATAAAAGACCCTCACCAGCCATCATCACTCTCACTCTCACTCTCATACTCCGTCTCTTTCTCTCTCTCTTTCTCTGGCTCACTATCACTATCACTATCTTTTGAGTACAAAGTTGAAGGGTCGATGGGTGGAGGCTCATCATAATTGTCATTCGCCTGAAGTAACTTCTCGAGCATAGATATGTCCTTTAGATCCACCACTGACTCACCACGAGTTTCTGCTTCGTTCCCGAGGTCCTCTTCAACTAACGGTTCTAAAATATATTCCCCGAAGTCCTGTTCCTCTTGATAGAAAATCCCCTCGTATGTTACGGGGTCAATGTTGTTGTAATCATCCTCAGAGGGAACCGGTAGGTTACCATGTGGCGATACCTGGAAGACGACTTCCCAACCCTTGAGTTCCGCTTTCTGGCATGGGTAGGGAAAATAATAAACTTGCTTGGCTTGGTGAGCCACAACAAAGACATCGGCTCCGCTATAGGTGGTTGAAGGCTTAACTTCAACTAACCCAATGGACTTATCACTTCTCTGTCCACCTATTGGGTCGAACCAATGACACTTGAACACGACGATATTGAGTTGCACGTTCGTAGGATTGTATGTCAACTCGTATACACTCTGTAACCTTCCGTAGTAATCAAAGTTGTTGGCTCCTTTGGTGAAGACCCCAGTATTTATCGTTTTGGGATTCGCCCGGCCCTTCTGGTGCGTCTCTGTATGGAAGCGAAACCCATTCACATCATACTTCTCATACTTGGTCACCTCACGGCTACAACCTTGGGAAACGCATTTCAACTCATCTATCATATCAACGTTTCTCTCACGGCCCTACAAGAACATTTCAAATTTGTTGTGTGCATTAGTTACGTGTAATAAGAGGGACAAGTCACATGTTGCAATGTAAGAGGAAAGGTTAGAAATTACTTTTTCCATGAACCATTTCACAAAGTTTTTATTAATTCCCGGAGTACCTTCTTTCAGTAGAGTGTCCATCTCCGAGGGTTCGGGCAGTTCATCATACGCCCACATTTCATCCGTGAATTGGCTGAAAGGAGAAAATAAGCATTAGACCGAGACGAGGTTACTAGCTGCAAAGTAATTTGTTCACCATTTTACCTTACGAATGGGATCACTTCCTCCTTGTTCATAAGCACAAATAGCATTATACAATCCTTCTCTTCGTTCTCCAATTTATATTTTGTTCCTTTACCAGCCTTGCCACTGGGGAATTGGAATAGTTTTAGCTTGGGGTCATTCTCGGGCACGTCGACATTGTAACGAGTGACCGGGTTATGCTGAGTCGGAACATCATCGGGATAGTACGTTGTCACGGCATCTGCCATCTCCCGAAGGCATATTGCCTCAGCTATGCATGCTTCAATCTTGGCCTTGTTTCCAGTTATCTTTCGAATATACTTAAACTCTCTCTTAATACAGAACTGCCAACGAAACTGCACCGGGCCACCCAAGAGTGCCTCGTTGGCGAGGTGCACAATGAGATGTGCCATCGGAGTAAAGAAGCCCGGCGGAAATATCATCTCCAAATTGCATAGCAACTCCGGCACTGTATCTTGTAGCTTTGCAATAACCTTGGGACATATCTGCTTAGCACATAGCGTGCGGAAGAAATGGCTCAACTGCGCAAGCACTCGCCAGACTTTCTCGGGGATATACCCTCGAAGCATCACCGGCATGAGCCGTTGAATCCATATATGATAGTCGTGACTCTTGAGCCCGGTGACTTTTCCCGTCGAAAGATTGACTCCCTTACTCATATTCGAGCAATAACCATCAGGGAACATCACGACGTATTTGAGCCACCTGAATGCCTCCTTCTTTTGGATGGAATCAAGGCAGAAGTTGGCATGTGGCTTGAACCAATTCTTTTGACGGCCAATAGGACGCTTCATGTGTAATTTTTCCCTATCACAGAGGTTCTCAACATCGACTCTAGCCTTGACATTATCCTTTGACTTCCCGGGAATGTTCAGGCATGTGTGAAAGACGGACTCCGCGACATTCTTTACGGTGTGTATCACATCGATGTTATGGGGAAGTTCGAGCTCCTTGTAATACTCGAGCTTCGTTAAGGCCGCCTCGTGAGTCCAGTTGTGCGTTACACCATATCCCTCAAATTGATGGCCAGTTAGCGTCGCTGCCGGCACAAGAGCACGTAGCTCGGCTTCAACAAGTTTACCATCAAACTTTGGCACATCTTTTTTTTTCATGCACAACTTTGCCCTTCTTGAAGTTCTTTTTGTCTTCTCTAAACGAATGTATCCTTTTGAGGAACTGTCGATTCTTGTCAAACGCAACATACTTGCGACCCTTCTGTAGCCAAAGGAACTCAAGCCGGTGTCTGCACATTGGGCATGGCCACTTACCAGCTGTACACCATCCGCATGTTAGGGCGTACCCGGGCATGTCATGCATGGTATACTGCAACCAAACTTTCATGTAGAAGTTTGTCTTCGTTGCTCGATCGTACGTCAGTGTCCCGTGGTGCCAAGAGTGGTTCAAATCTTCCACAATCGGCTGCATGTAGACACTCAAATTCTTCCCCGGGTATTCAGGGCCTGGAATAATCATCGACAGAAACATGGTCTTCCTCGTCATTAGGACTCCGGGAGGGAGATTGAGCGGAATAACAAACATGGGCCAGCAACTGTAATTGGCAGTCGACATACCATATGGATTGAAGCCATCTGTTGCTATCGCAATTCTGACATTCCGAGCCTCGGCTGCCCTCAGGGGGAATTTCCTATCGAAGTTCTTCCATGCCGTACCATCGGATGGATGTCCCATCTTCAACTGCTTGTTTTCGTCCACAAATCTCTTCCCATGCTTGTGCCACGTCATCTGTTTGGCTGTCTCCTCGTGCATGTAAAGCCGCTGGATTCTTTTTATGAATGGGAGATATCGAAGAATCGACTTTGCGGTGCTTGACTGCCTCACCTGACCATCCTTTCCCGTCACCTCTGCATACCTAGACTGCTTACAGATGGGACAGTACTTGTCCTCCGCAAACTGTCTCCAAATTAGAACGCAGCCTTTGGGACAACAGTCTATCTTCTGATAATCCATGTTGAGGTCCTTCATCATTCTCCTCGTCGCGTGCAGGATTTTAGGCAGACAATGATCTTTGGGCAACATGTTACCAAGTGTTTTCAGATTTGCTTCGAAGCCCTCACGGGTGGTGTTGTACCGGGTCTTATCGGCTAGACATTGGGAGATGGCATCGAGCTGAGAAATCGCGGCGCCCTCGTACAGAGGCTTCTTAGCCGCGGCAATCATATCATAGAAGGCCTTCGCGGTTGGCTCTGGTTCCTCCGGTTCTGGAGGTTCCTCCGGTTCTGGCGGCGCCTCCGGTTCTGGAGGTGGCGAATCCGGGACATCGGCATGGACGAGATCATCTAGAAAGTCTCTAATTCCATCGTACTCATTGCCATTGAGCCGCTGCCGCATCACCTCACCTCTGTCACGTTCGCGCTCATCAAAGTCGACTTCCGGGACGTACCCATGCATATACCCATATTGCAGAAGGTGTTTATACATTTCATCCTTTCCACGACGGAGACGCTTCACGCAGCGAACACAAGGGCAAAGTGGCCGAACCAGCCCCTTTGTACCATGCGCTAACTCATTCACTAGAAAATGGGTCTTCCTTGTCCACTCAGCTGTTTTCTCTGTCGCACTAACACGCTCATTGTACATCCATCCATTATCAGCCATCCTCTGCTTTATTGGGAGCCAAACCACATACATAGCATTTATATCAAATAGGAAATTAAATGCATCATATTTTTATTTATTTTACCAGGCGAAACGCATGCTTCAACCTACATCTCTACTAGGTGGGCTCCTAGCAGCCGCCGGATCCGTAGTTGGCTACGTTCTCCATGCTCTACCCCGGTCCAAGTCAGAATTTCGGCAGCACCTCCCCGCTGCTCTCCCGATACACGTCTCGGCAAAATGCCGAGAGGATGTGCATCCGGAGAACAACGGGGAGGCGCCGCCGAAATCCTGACTCGAACCGGAGTAGAACATGGAAAACGTAGACAACTACGCATCCGCCGACTATCCCGTAAATGCCGCAAGCGTTACGGTTCAAAATATGCGGACCACTAATGCATATTTATCCGCGTAACGCTCGCGGATGGGAAGTGACACCTAGGTTACGCAACTGGACTTGAAAAATGAATCTAGTGACATAAGAAAATGCGGAGAAGAAGTTGGAAATTTAGCTCACCCTCGGCTGTAGAGGAAGTAGTCCTACAACCAAGTGTCGATATCGGCGACCGTCGAGAAGCACGTTAAGATCCGGGATCGTCACGCCGGGGTGCTCATGACGAGGCGGTCACCACATGGCCTATTACAAATTCACAATATTAGAACAAATTCACATGTGCATTTCTATTTCCATTATTAAACAAATTCATTTATATTCCCATTATTAAACAAATTCATTTCTATTTCTATTGCACATTTCCATTTAATTTCTATTTCTGTCCAAATTTCAAATATTCTATTTATATTGCTATTTCAAATCAATTCTATTTTATTTCTTTCAACTATTTCCACTATTCTATTTCTATCCCACTATTGTATTTCTAGTACAACAATTAAGCAAATAGAAAAATAAAAAAACAGGGGATCTAACCCTAGCTTACCAATGCAGGGAAGAGGGGCCGGGCAGGCCTTGCCGGCAGGGAAGAGGGAACGGGCGGGGCGGCACAGGCAGGGGAGTGGAGGAGGGCGGGGCGGCACCGCCAAGGGAGAGGAGGATGGCGTAGGGGAGAGGAGGGCGACGGTAGCGAGGGGAGGAGGGCGGCCGGGGCGGAGCGTGGCGGCGGGCGGCCAGAGGGTAGCGAGGGGAGGAGGGCAGCCGGGGCGGAGCGTGGCGGCGGTGAGGGGCTGAGCGTGGCGGCGCGGGCGGGGGGAGAAGCAGAGCGTGCGGGGAGCGGGGCTGAGCGTGCGGCGGTGTTGTGATGGGCGCGTGCGTTGAGATGGGTCGGGTAGAAACGAGTTGGTCCGGCTCGACCAACTCGACCGGCCGCTTGGTCATAACCCTAGGCTATATGCCGAGGGCCAGCCATATGCCGAGGGCAGCCCTCGGCATAGCCCTTTTTTTTTTTCCTTTTTCAACTTATTTTCTATTTAAATTTTATTAATGTCAATTATATTTATAAAATATATTAATATAGGTCCATGCAAATTTGTTTTGATCTTCTACATTCCCAAGCTATGCGCATAATTTTTTTAACCACATCTTAACTTAATATTTTCTCCCGTACACGAAACCCTAATCCGGTTGCCCCGCAGATCTACCCCTTTGACCGACCTCCGATGACAGCTGACCCATGGACTTTTCTCTTCCTTTGTGTTGTGTTAGGTCATCGGAACATGTAGTATCAATAATTACCCTTTCTTACTTCAATATTCCCTCCGGTAGACGAAACCCTAATCCGGGAGCCCCGCAGATCTACCCCTTTGACCGGCCTCCGATAACAATTGACCCATGGACTTTTCTCTTAATTTGTGTTGTGTTAGGTCATTGGAACATGTAGTATCAATAATTACCCTATCTTACATCAATATTCCCTCCGGTAGACGAAACCCTAATCTAGGAGCCCCGCAGATCTACCCCTTTCACCGGCCTCCGATGAAAGTTGACCCATGGAATTTTCTCTTCCTTTGTGTTGTGTTAGGTCATAGGAACATGTAGTACCAATAATTACCCTATCTTACCTCAATATTCTCTCTGGTAGAAGAAACCCTAATCTGGGAGCCCCGTAGATCTACCCCTTTCATCGGCGGTCTACCCCTTTGACTGCATCCCATCGGGGGTCCCCCGGTGGGCATATGCCTCCATTTGAGCTTGGTTAGGTCATAGGTACATGTGGAAACAAGGATCATCCCATATGATGTCAAGTTTCTCTCCGGTTCACCTCCGAGGGAGTTCCCCCTATACATGCAGAATCTGCCTAAGTGTAGGAACCCCTGTCCGAGAAGACGGACACACCGGGGGGGGGGGGGATCCTTGGATATAAAACCATCTCAAATCACTTGTGTGCATGCCATTAGGACACACACAAGTTTTGGGGCCATTCCCTAGATCCGATGCTCGATTTCTGACGAAACCCTAATTCTGTTGACCGCGCGGTCTACCCCTTTGACTGCATCCCATCGGGGGTCCCCCGGTGGGCCTATGCCTCCATTTGAGCTTGGTTAGTTCATAGGTAGATGGTGAAACAAGGATCATCCCATATGATCTCAAGTTTCTCTCCGGTTCACCTCCGAGGGAGTTCCCCCTATACATGCAGAATTTGCCTAAGTGTAGGAACCCCCTGTCCGAGAAGCCGGACACACCTGGGGGGGGGTATCCTTGGATATAAAACCATCTCAAATCACTTTTGTTCATGCCATGTGGACACACACAAGTTTTGGGGCCATTCCCTAGATCCGACGCTTGATTTCTGACGAAACCCTAATTTTGTTGACCGCGCCGTCTACCCCTTTGACTGCATCCCATCGGGGATCCCCCGGTGGGCATATGCCTCCATTTGAGCTTGTTTAGGTCATAGGTACATGTGGAAACAAGGATCATCCCATATGATATCAAGTTTCTCTCCGGTTCACGTTCGAGGGAGTTCCCCCCTATACATGCAGAATCTGCCCAAGTGTAGGAACCCCCTGTCCGAGAAGCCGGACACACCTGGGGGGTAGCCTTGGATATAAAACCATCTCAAATCACTTTTGTGCATGCCATGTGGACACACACAAGTTTTGGGGCCATTCCCTAGATCCGACGCTCGATTTCTGACGAAACCCTAGTTCTGTTGACCGCGCGGTCTACCCCTTTGACTGCATCCCATCGGGGGTCCCCCGGTGGGCATATGCCTCCATTTGAGCTTGGTTAGGTCATAGGTACATGTGGAAACAAGGATCATCCCATATGATATCAAGTTTCTCTCCGGTTCACGTACGAGGGAGTTCCCCCCTATACATGCAGAATCTGCCCAAGTGTAGGAACCCCCTGTCCGAGAAGCTGGACACACATGGGGGGTAGCCTTGGATATAGAACCATCTCAAATCACTTTTGTTCATGCCATGTGGACACACACAAGTTTTGGGGCCATTCCCTAGATCCGACGCTCGATTTCTAACGAAACCCTAGTTCTGTTGACCGCGCGGTCTACCCCTTTGACTGCATCCCATCGGGGATCCCCCAGTGGGCATATGCCTCCATTTGAGATTGGTTAGGTCATAGGTACATGTGGAAACAAGGATCATCCCATGTGATATCAAGTTTCTCTCCGGTTCACGTACGAGGGAGTTCCCCCCTATACATGCAGAATCTGCCCAAGTGTAGGAACCCCCTGTCCGAGAAGCCGGACACACCTGGGGGGGTAGAGTAGGATATAAAACCATCTCAAATCACTTTTGTGCATGACATGTGTACACACACAAGTTTTGGGGCCATTCCCTAGATCCGACGCTCGATTTCTGACGAAACCCTAATTTTGTTGACCGCGCCGTCTACCCCTTTGACTGCATCCCATCGGGGGTCCCCCGGTGGGCATATGCCTCCATTTGAGCTTGGTTAGGTCATAGGTACATGTGGAAACAAGGATCATCCCATATGATATCAAGTTTCTCTTCGGTTCACGTACGAGGGAGTCCCCCCTATACATGCAGAATCTGCCCAAGTGTAGGAACCCCCTGTCCGAGAAGCCGGACACACCTGGGGGGGTAGCCTTGGATATAAAACCATCTCAAATCACTTCTGTGCATGCCATGTGGACACACACAAGTTTTGGGGCCATTCCCTAGATCCGACGCTCGATTTCTGACGAAACCCTAGTTCTGTTGACCGCGCGGTCTACCCCTTTGACTGCATCCCATCGGGGGTCCCCCGGTGGGCATATGCCTCCATTTGAGCTTGGTTAGGTCATAGGTACATGTGGAAACAAGGATCATCCCATATGATATCAAGTTTCTCTCCGGTTCACGTACGAGGGAGTTCCCCCCTATACATGCAGAATCTGCCCAAGTGTAGGAAGCCCCTGTCCGAGAAGCCGGACACACCTGGGGGTGTAGCCTTGGATATTAAACCATCTCAAATAACTTTGTGCATGCCATGTGGACACACACAAGTTTTGGGGCCATTCCCTAGATCCGACGCTCGATTTCTGACGAAACCCTAGTTCTATTGACCGCGCGGTCTACCCCTTTGACTGCATCCCATCGGGGGTCCCCCGGTGGGCATATGCCTCCATTTGAGCTTGGTTAGGTCATAGGTACATGTGGAAACAAGGATCATCCCATATGATATCAAGTTTCTCTCCGGTTCACGTACGAGGGAGTTCCCCCCTATACATGCAGAATCTGCCCAAGTGTAGGAACCCCCTGTCCGAGAAGCCGGACACACCTGAGGGGGGGGGGGGGTAGCCTTGGATATAAAACCATCTCAAATCAATTTTGTGCATGACATGTGGACACACACAAGTTTTGGGGCCATTCCCTAGATCCGACGCTCGATTTTTGACGAAACCCTAGTTCCGTTGACCGCGCGGTCTACCCCTTTGACTGCATCCCATCGGGGGTCCCCCGGTGGGCATATGCCTCCATTTGAGCTTGGTTAGGTCATAGGTACATGTGGAAACAAGGATCATCCCATATGATATCAAGTTTCTCTCCGGTTCACGTACGAGGGAGTTCCCCCCTATACATGCAGAATCTGCCCAAGTGTAGGAACCCCCTGTCCGAGAAGCCGGACACACCTGGGGGGTAGCCTTGGATATAAAACCATCTCAAATCAATTTTGCGCATGCCATGTGGACACACACAAGTTTTGGGGCCATTCCCTAGATCCGACGCTCGATTTCTGACGAAACCCTTTTTTCCCGCCCACCCTTTCTTGCTGCTTCTCTCCCGCCCTTTTTTCCCGCCATGATTTCCCGCCAAGTTTACCCGCCCACCCTTTCCCGCTCATTCTCTCCCGCCAAGTTTTCCCGCCCACCCTTTCCCGCCCATTCTCTCCCGACAAGTTTTCCCGCCGTTTCAGCCCCTCGTCGGCCTATATATAGCCATGTCTTCTCCACTAACAGCACCAGCAACGTTTCTCCCCTCATCACTTCTCTCATCCAACAGCACCACAAAATCCTCTAAGCTGAGCTACCGCTGAGATGGCTCCTCGTCGCCGTAGCAACACGGGCTTCATCAGCGTTCGCCTGCTGCCTGCGGGACATTTCGCGGCTGAAATCACTGCCGGTGGAACGCGTGTGTGGCTCCGCACCTTCTATACGAAGGAGGCTGCTGCCCGCGCATACGACGTTGCGGCTTGGAGGTTTGGCTGGCCGCGCCACGAAATGAACTTCCCGGAGGTCAGGTCTCTGACGGAAGCTCAGAGTCTCTCTACTGAGCCGCTACTTCGCTCACAGGGTGAAGCGCGGCGGTACAGGTCTGGCCAACGGCGGATTGATACCACCGAGGCGGATGAGCAGTTCATGGCACAGTGGCGCAGAGACCATCCCGGAGACGTCGCGGCCACGCGCGCATTCTGGAAGGAGAAGCAGACGTACAGGAGAGAGAAGAGGGCGGGAAAGCGGCAGAGGAAGGCCGAGGTTGAAGCAGAGTACGCCAAAGGAGAGGCGTCGACATGGGGGGAGGATGATGAACGGTGGTCGTGGAACCTCACAACCACCGCTTCAGAGGACACCCCCAGCGAGGATGAAGATTTCGACTTCTGATTAATATGTGTGTGTGTCGAGTCCGTGTGTCTAGCGGGTCATGCGTCAACCCAGTGTTAAGTGCTTTGTTCGTGTGTGGGTGTAGTTCTTTAAATGTTTTGGTTTGTGTGTGGGTCTAGTTCTTTAAGTGTTTGTTGGTTCCTGTGTGGGTGTAGTTCTTTAAGTGTTTTGGTTCCTGTGTGTGGGTGTAGTTCTTTAAGTGTTTCGGTTCGTGTGTGGGTCTTAAGTTCTTAAATGTATCACTTTTGTGCATGCCATGCCATGTGGACACACACAAGTTTTGGGGCCATTCACCCCCTCTGAGGCTCGATTTCTGACGAAACCCTAGTTATGTTGACCGCGCGGTCTACCCCTTTGACTGCATCCCATCGGGGGTCCCCCGGTGGGCATATGCCTCCATTTTAGCTTGGTTAGGTCATAGGTACATGTGGTAACAAGGATCATCCCATATGATCCCAAGTTTCTCTCCGGTTCACCTCCGAGGGAGTTCCCCCCTATACATCCAGAATCTGCCCAAGTGTAGGAACCCCCTGTCCGAGAAGCCGGACACACCTTGGGGGGTAATCCTAATCGTTGTTCGGTTCTCCTGGTCGTCTGACCTGCCACCTCTGCTATGCGTTGGTGTAACAGGGGTGGCCTGATAGTTTAATCCAGACTGATATTAAAAATCCTCAGTTAGAAGAAGGGTTAAGCAGTTGTTTTGGAAGATGATGCACTATCTGTAGGCGTGAGTTCACCACAATTGGGCAAGTAAAGCATGTAAATAGCAGCAACTCAACGTGTCCATAATTTTAATGCCATACAACAAGATATTACAGGTGATCATTTCTCATGATGATTTCTTCATGAGGGTCTTTCTGATTTCTTGGTGAAGGATTTCAATTGGGGAGCATTTGAGAATGAACTGAAGTGGCACTGCAGGGGCAGAACAAGGAAAAACTAAATTATAATGATTCTAATGAATTGACTAAATTTTGTCAGAAACATAACATACAATTCCGTGGTCACTGCTTATTCTGAGAAGTGGGAAGCTGTAGTGTGTAGCTGTGGCTTTGATCCTAGAATGGAAAAAAGATCAATTTAAAATCGATGTTAATGTTGAGATGCTTCATGGTTCTCTCTACCAAGGTAGACTTTTACCGGATATTAGGGCTTACATTATTAAGGGAAGCACATAGACACGATCTTTTCATAAATTGTTATCGATTTTATTCATCAGCCTCATGTTTCATGGATGTACAAAACTATTCCTATGCTAATCAGTTTTGGAAAAGATGAATCGATTCCAGTTCTTTACTGGCATGGAATTAGAAAAAATGAAGCCCGGCATATATACATCCGCAGAACCATGATGAACTCTAAATCACAGCCCTTCCTCCTATGTGAAGTCAATTGCGCATGCATCATGTGGAAAAGAAAAAACAAAAACAACAAAAAAATGATGCAGTAAAGCACGAGAGGTCGAAATACTTGAAACTGGATAGATAAGCATTGAGCAGCGCCCTGTTTATGCATTCCTTAAAAAAGTGTGTTCTTTGTTAATATGTTCGAAAACTTCCTTTAAAAAAGAAAATAACTTATTGAAAATAATTTTGTACTTACACTCATGGGTGCGGGTGTTTTTGTTATAATCGAGATGCACAATAAACGAAGAACGAAAAAGAAAACACTGCAGGGGACACGAGATTTTAACGTGGAAAACCCTTGCAACATACAAGGGAAAAACCACGGGCGCCAGCCAGCAAAACTTCACTATTTCTGTGGTGTTTACAAACGCCGTGGGTGTACAATGATGCGACAAAACCCTAGCGGCGGCTTACAGGGAAAATATATAGACGGTGGCAACGATCCGTACCAAGCCTACCGGCGACGGGCACCCCCCAGTGCACCTGCTGGGCCTCGGTGTGGGCTAACTTCAAAATCGCTTCACTCGGCCCAAGCCTACCGGCGACGGGCCTCGCTCCGCTCGTCAGAAGTTAGCCTCTTCTTGGAATTTGGATCACAATATAACAAACTCCACCTTGAGACAAATTCCTTGTAGCATGAACTTCAACAATCACCTGAATCAACAAAGGAAACACTTGCTGGCGCCAATAGCCACTTGGGCTAGACAGTTATACCAACCAAGCTTGAACAAAGCTCAAACTTGGACACAGGGACAGGCTTAGTCATCATATGCTTCACGAGTACTAATCTTGCATACCTTCACTTTACCTTTTGCAACCACATCTCTGATTGCGTGGTACTTAATATCAATGTGCTTTGTCCTCTCATGGAACATCTGATCTTTAGTAAGATAAATAGCACTTTGACTATCACTGAACAACTTAATGCAAGAGTTATCTCCACAAAGCTCAGCATATAAACCTTTCAGCCAAACAGCCTCTTTACCTGCCTCAGCAATAGCCATGTACTCAGCCTCAGTGGTAGATTGTGCAACAACATCCTGCAAGGTAGCCTTCCAGCTAACAGCACATCCACCAACAGTAAACACATAACCTGTGAGGGACCTTCTCTTATCCAAATCGCCAGCATAATCTGAATCCACATATCCGGCGAGCCCCTCACCAATCCTGCCAAACCTCAAGCAAGCTTTTGATGTGCCGCGAAGGTACCTGAAAATCCACTGAACAGCTTTCCAATGTTCTTTACCAGGATTAGCCATGTATCGACTGACCAAACTCATAGCATATGACAGATCAGGACGTGAACAAACCATGACATACATCAAGGAACCAACAACACTAGAATAGGGAACTCGAGACATGTACTCAATATCATCTTCAGAGCTAGGACATTGCAAAGCTGACAACTTGAAATGAGAAGCAATAGGAGTAGTAACTGACTTTGCATCATGCATATTAAAACGATGAAGAACTTTCTCAATGTACTTTTCCTGACTAAGAAACAACAAACTAGACTTTCTGTCCCTTTTAATTTCCATGCCTAGTATTTTCTTAGCAGGACCAAGATCCTTCATCTCAAACTCACTACTTAATTGATTCTTTAAAATAGTGATCTCTTTCATGCTCTTGGCAGCAATCAACATATCATCAACATATAGCAGCAAATAAATAGGTGATCCATTAACAAACTTGATATACACACAACTATCATACTGAGATCTCTCAAAACCATGTGTAAGCATAAATGAATCAAACCTTTTATACCACTGTCGTGGCGACTGTTTCAGACCATAAAGGGACCTCTTTAATTTGCAAACAAGATCCTCCTTACCAGGCACAACATAACCTTCAGGTTGGTCCATATATATCTCCTCCTCCAACTCACCATGCAGAAAAGCAGTCTTTACATCTAGCTGCTCAAGCTCAAGATCATGCATAGCAACAATACCAAAGAAAGCACGAATAGAACTATGCTTCACAACCGGGGAGAATACATCATTATAATCAACACCTGGAATTTGACTGAAACCTTTTGCTACTAACCTTGCCTTAAACCGTGGAGGCTCATTAGGAGACAAACCTTCCTTTCTTTTAAATATCCACTTGCAGCGGACAGCCTTCTTTTGTTTAGGAAAGTGCACAACATCCCATGTGCCATTCTTCTCAAGCGATTGCATCTCTTCTTGCATCGCACCTACCCACTTCTCTTTATCAACCGAAGCAATGGCTTCAGTATATGTAGCTGGTTCAATATCATGCTCCACCTGTTCAACACAACTCAAAGCATAATCAACAATATCACATTCTTGAATTAATCGGGTAGGAGGTGCTATATTTCTCCTAGGGCGGTCAGCAGCAATAGACCGTCTTTGTCGCTGAACAAAAGGTGGTGAAGGTGGAACATCATTATCATCATTGTTGGTTTCAGGAACCACATTTTCATTCTCCTTTGCGTGCTCCACCTGCACGCCAATTCTGTGCTGCTCATCATCGTAAACATCGGGAGAATCAATAGCATCGAAATATCGATAGACGGACTATCATTAAACATAACCGCCTCATTAAAAACGACATTCCTGCTCAACACAATTTTCTTAGTTTCAGGATTCCATAATCTATATGCCTTAACTCCTGAACCATAACCAAGGAAGATGCACTTAACAGCCCTTGGCTCCAACTTTCCATTATCAACATGAGCGTAAGCAGTGCAACCAAAAACTCTCAAATCTGAATATCAGCAGGCGAACCAGACCATACCTCAATTGGAGTTTTCTTATCAAGTGGAACAGAAGGTGACCTGTTGATGAGATAACATGCGGTGGAGGCTGCTTCAGCCCAAAAACTTCTATGCATCTTTGTATTAGACAACATGCAGCGAGCCCTCGAAATAATGGTCCTGTTCATGCGTTCAGCCACGCCATTCTGTTGAGGGGTGTACGGAATGGTATGATGTCTTACCATCCCATCATTGCTGCAAAACTCATCAAATTCATTTGAACAAAATTCCATACCATTGTCAGTACGGAGTATCTTAACCTTCTTTTCAGTTTGGGTTTCTACCATAACTTCCCACTTCTTAAAAGCATTAAAAACATCAGATTTATGTTTCAGGAAATATGGCCACACTTTCCTTGAGTAATCATCAATAATAGTAAGCATGTAATTAGCACCACCATTAGAAGTTCTACGGGACGGACCCCAAACATCAGCGTGTACATAATCTAAAATGCCTTTGGTGGTATGAACGGAAGCATTAAATTTTACTCTTTTATGCTTACCAAAGATGCAGTGCTCACAGAACTCAAGCTTACCAAAATCGCAGCCATCAATTAGCTCTCTTTTTATCAATTCTGCCATGCCAAGCTCACTCATATGTCTAAGACGCTTATGCCAAAGGTTAGTCTTACTAGATTCATCAGAACTAACAGCAGCAGCAATACCAGGCAAAGTGCTACCTCTAAGGACATATAATTTCGCAGAATTCATATCACCAATCATAATAATGAGAGAACCTGATGATACCTTCAAAAGTTTGTTCCCACCTTTGTACTTGTACCCGTCACAGTCAAGGGTACTCAAAGAGATCAAATTCCTCGCCATGGAGGGTATGTGTTTCACTCCTGTCAACGTGCGTGTCATCCCATCATGGGTCTTGATCTGAACAGAACCAATGCCAACAATGCTGCACTGGTTGTCATTCCCCACACGCACAAAATCTCCACTCTGCACAGACTCATAAGAACTGAACCAATCTTTGTTACAGCAAATATGAAACGAACATGCAGTATCAAGAATCCATTCATCATCACGTGAAACACATGCAGCCAAGACAGCTAAGCAATCTCCATCAGAACTATCACTACCATCATTACCAGCAACAATAGCAGCCTCACCCTTACCGGTGACAACGGCAGCCTTACCATTACCATCATTATTTTTCGGTTGGTAAGTTCCGTTCCTTTTCTCCTTATCTGCAGCTTCCAACAATCATCAATATTGTGGTTAGATTTCTTACAATACCTGCAGAACTTGTCACGTCCTTTGGACTTTGAGCGACCTCTGTCGCCCTTGCTCTTATCTCTGTTGTTGTGGTAGTAGTTATCTCGCTGCTCAGGCCTGCCACGGACCTCTAATGCCTCCGCCTTGGAGGACGAACTTTCAGCCTGCACCATAGATTTCATTTTCTCCTTTTGTTGGAGAGCATCATAAACTTCCGCGAGAGTTAGTTTGTCGCGGCTCAATAATATGGTGTCACGAAAATTACTGAAAGAATTAGGCAGCGAGCATAAAAGAAGAAGACCTAAATCCTCATCCTCATACTTAACTTCTATAGACTGCAAATCAGAAACAATCTCTTTCCAGGAAGATAGGTGATTCATTACCGAACCTCCCTCTTGCAACTTATGCGAGAACAGCTTCATCTTCGCGTGCAATCTGCCCGTGAGATCCTTGGACAAACAGATCTCCTCTAGTTTGACCCATAACTCGGCGGTGGTTTTCTCCTGCAATACTTCCTGCAGAATATTATTGGACAGATGGAGTTGAATCAACGATAAAGCCTTACGGTCTTTCCGCTTCTCCGCATCGGTCCAGGTATCCTTCGCTTTCTCGCCGAAAGCATCGATCGCTTCATCCAGATCTGAAGATTGGGCGAGAATCGCCCTCATCTTCACTTGCCACAAAGCAAATCTCGTGGTGTAGTCCAGCTGCGGTAGATCGAACTTCAGTGACGACATCTCGTAAACCCTAGATCCAAAGAACACGGGCTCTGATACCACTTGTTATAATCGAGATGCACAATAAACGAAGAACAAAAAAGAAAACACTGCAGGGGACACGAGATTTTAACGTGGAAAACCCTTGCAACATACAAGGGAAAAACCACGGGCGCCAGCCAGCAAAACTTCACTATTTCTGTGGTGTTTACAAACGCTGTGGGTGTACAATGATGCGACGAAACCCTAGCGGCGGCTTACAGGGAAAATATATAGACGGTGGCAACGATCCGTACCAAGCCAACCGGCGACGGGCCTCGCTCCGCTCGTCAGAAGTTAGCCTCTTCTTGGAATTTGGATCACAATATAACAGTTTTGGTCCCCATTCGATTTGTTTTGAGATTCAGAACTAGCAACAAAAAACAAGAAGCCTAACATAAATCCCCCCCCCCCCCCACCATCCGGCTTGGTGGAACGCGAGTGGAAACCACAGAATCATTTGTAAACAAATCTGAATTTGTTCATTGCATTATATATATTTCTTATTACATTATACTTTTTTTTGCATCATGTAAGCCACACCGTACTATAGCTAGGGAGAAAACCTAACAGGCCAAAAGTGAAATTGTAGACCTGCGGACCGAAAAACACCCATGTCGCAAAAATTAAATGCTAATACCGGAGGACAGCGCGGCAGAGCGTGCTGGGCCCATCTAGTACACACAGTATTCCTAGCTTGCCTCGGATCAATGTGTGCAGTTGACTCTGGATTCAGATCACTTCATCTTCAGGACAGGCCGATTTGGATGCAGTGCAAGCTCGGCTGTGAAATATGCCAGGTGCATGCAGATCCTAGGGCTGAGCACAATTTCCTTGAGGCTAGAGAGATGTGGTAACCCCGAAAGTGAACTATTGTCGCAAGTATCAAGATACACCTGGAGCAGCTCAAGCTTAGGGGTTGCCCCTCCTTCGAACTTGACTGATCTGAGCCTGTTATCTTCACTAAGCTCCAGCACCACTAGGAACATCTCCAGACAGAAATTGGGATGCACATCTTCACCCTTGAACGACTTCTTCAACAGATGTAGGGATGCCAGATTTGGCAGATTCCCTAGGACCTGTATGGCACCACTGTGTTCTGATATCCTGCAGCTACGTAGCTTGAGCTTCACCAGATTATTGAACCCCTGGATCCATTCTGGAAGTTTGACCAGGTTGCCGTACAGCTTGAGGCTCTGCAGGCTTTCTGAAACAAGAAGTTTCCATCCAAGCAGCCAGATAAACCAGGCTTCCTCTCTGAGGCGATTTACACAAAAATAACCCTTTTCTGAAACTATAGCACAAACTGACCCTCCGGTGAAACTATTTCACCCATCTAACCCTTTTTTGTGGCGCCCCTCACATCGGCGCCACACCTCACTGTGTGGCGCCCCTGCCAGCGGCGCCACTCGCCCAGCCGACGTGGCGCCCTCGACGCTGAGCTGTGCGCCGATCCGACGTGGCAGCATGTGTGGCGCCGGCGCCACACTTGCACTTATAATTGGCCAAAACATACTGTAAGACAATACTCCTGGGACTTAGCCGTTTTGGCAAGGCTGTATGTGTGGCGCCGACGACACGGGCGCCACACAGAGAGGTGTGGCGCCAGTGCCACGGGCGCCACACAAACAACCTCGCCAAAACGGCTAAGGACTAAACTTCCGGAGCCCCTGGATGTTTTCGACATATAAGTTGCATTGTGTGGCGCCGACGCCACGGGCGCCACACAGTGAGGTGTGGCGCTAGCCTGAGGGGCGCCACACGTTGACTTGTGTTAAAACCATGAAAATTCTTGCCTTAATTAAACAGTTTCAACACAACAATAGCAATTTCATACACATAGAAAATACACATAGCACGCATCATAGATCACATCTTAGCACATAGATTCAAACAACACGTAGCAATAGAGACATGGTTCGAAATGACATGGAGTTCACAACACGATACTTATAAAGATAGAGTTCACAACATGTAGCAAATCCATCTATCCTCCTCGACGTCCCCTCGCCTCCTAATGGGCTGCTTCTGGACGGTCATCCTTTTCGTCCGCTGCCGTTGCTCTTCTTGCTGATGCTCCTGCTGCTGCTGCTCCTCCTCCTGCTCCTCCTCCTCCTCCTCATCTGAAGATAACGGCTCATCGTTCCTCATCTTCCTCAAAGTTGATCTCCGCGGCGGCGTCTCATCCTCCTCAATGACAACCTTCTTTCCTCGGTTGACATAATCGTCCGGAGTGTATCGTTTTGGAGCGTTGCCCTTTGGCTTCAACTGGTAAGCAGACCGTGTGGCTTGCTTCTTGCGTTGACTCAGAGTGCCTTGACTCAGGATGGTGTCGTCGTCAGGAATCTTCACAAACATGAACACATGAGATTAGAATAGTTGAAATTACTAAGCACATGTATGAGTGGTAACAAAATAGTCCAAACCTGCACTTCTTCAGAAGAGGATGTAGCCGCAATTTCGGTGTCGCGGCAACCTAGCAAGTTGGCTAACCGCCGCATCTTTCGTGCAGTGTTCTGCGTCGTGGAAGTCATGGTTACAAAGCCACCCGAAGACAATAGCTTACATTGAAAGTTGGTGACCATACCTTGATGAAATTCCGCATCGGTCCGATAGGCTTCTCATCTCTATGGCTCTGATCCCAAACAACCTCGCACTCCTCAGCTGTTTTTTGGATCTCGGACCGCTGTGACAAACATATTATACGCAATATGAGCGACCACATGCCAAAACAGATGATGTACTAGGTAATGAGAGAATACATTACCACGAAGTTCAGCTCGGAAGAAATAGAAGTCGATCTTCCTCTGCGAGCATAGATGTCGTGCTGGCTTTGCGCAACCTCATCGAACTCGATGGGGTCGTCCAAGATCTGGTCATCATACGCGGGCTTGACTAACTCAATACGCGTGCTTTGATGAAACCATTGGAGATAGTTGTTGAAAGCGGCCAAGTCATGAGGCACAATCTCCACATGGCCAGCATTCCGTACCGCTTCCAAACAGTGTTGGAACGCTGTGACGTGGCCTCTATGATGGACAGGCCAATCTATGATCTTCCTCTGCCGCTGCCTATCAAGCCTGCAAGAATCAATAAGTTACATACTATCTCTTCAATCAAAAAGCTTTCATCCCATGATTCAAGCAGTTTACCTATGAAGCGCGTGGTCCGTGTCTTGCCACTGAGGTGGGCACTCCTGATACAGCCCAAACTGTCTCATCACTCTGTGCGGCTAGTGGTACTCAACAAGCCACATGCATATGAGTGGGCAGCGCATACGCCAGAAACGCGCCTCCTCAACGCACTTGGGGTTGAGGTCAGCCAACCCCGCACCAATATGGTAGTAGGTACCATATGGCTCCCAATCCACCTGCAGCATACAAATATTTCAGAATTGGACTAAAATATGAAGTCCCCATTGCAAAAGAGTGATGAATTAAAATATTTCAGAATCGGTTACCTGCTCAGCGGTAAGAGTATCCATCTCCTCAGTGTAGTGCCTGTACATGATATTTGGGTCGCTCGTCATCTCCGAGACATTGTCCCAAAGATATGCCCAAGTCGGCTCCCGATCAAGATTGTGCCGGTAATGAGGCCATGGTCTCGCTGTGAGTATCCTGGGCCGCCCAACTGATAGGCGGTCCCAACTCCATACTGAAAGTAGGAGCAAGCATCCACCAATACCGCCGCTCCCAGTCCTGCGACAAGCTTCGTCCAACTGCGTACATAAGACATTTTGTTAGAGGTAGAGGTAGACACAGTACTATAGAAGAACAGTACATACAACAAATCATCACCTGTCGGTAGAGGTAGGCAAGTGCCGCTGTTCCCCAACTCCACCGGCGCTCCAACACCGTAAGCGCCTTGAGCCAACACCAATGGGCCAACTTCCCACCACCGTCAGCAAAGAGAGTCCTCGATATCATGTACCACAAGTACACTCGGGTGTATGTCTTGATACTGTCCTCGTTGGCCCCTTCCGGCAGGAGTTCTCCAAAGTTAGTCCTGATCCAAGAGAAAGCTGCGCCGGAGGGAGTTCTCTCCTTTGGATCTTCTGGCGCCGGAGGAGCCATGCCAATAAGGTCCTCCATCTGTCCGCGCCACCCATCAGAAGCTGTGTTCATACACAGTGGCTCGCCCTGAATAGGAAGTCCAAGTATCATGGAAACATCCTGAAGAATAAGGGTCATATCGCCGGCCCTCAAGTGGAAGGTGTGCGTCTCCGGCCTCCACCGATTGACAAGGGCGGTGAGTGACGCGGCGTTCATGTTCAGCCCCCCCGTCTTACAAGCGTGATGAACGGGAGAAGACCGGTGGGCTGGATGAAATCCGTGTACCTCTCGTCATACGGCATATCAACTATGCCATGGTACCGAATCTTCAAAGGGTGAAGATCCGTTCCCCTCTCCGTCATACGAAAAGCCCGGTGATTCCTGTCATACTCTTGATCTAGCAGCCACACCATCCTACATGTTTACACAAATACACCATATTATGAGCCATTACTAACAAATATGAGTAACACATACATGATAACATATCCAAATAAGCCATCACACATGCATCATATACATACATATACATTCATATCTAGGGATAAAACACCATATTATAAGCCATTCCTAACAAATATGAGTTATTTCATCACAAATATTACGCAACTATAACACATTTCAATGCATTTACTAGGGAAATATTACACATTTCAACACATACATACATAGGGTTTCAACACATACATGTAAAATTTCAACACATACATATCTAGGTTTCAACAAATCTATGGTTCAAACACATGCATACATGAGGCTATGAATTTCAACACATACACTACAACATAGAGTCCACCAAATTTTTTTTCCATGTCTAGGGTTCATGTCCAAATCTACCAAGATCTATGAAATTTGTGGATGAATGGAAAGGATTCGAAGGGGATTACCTTGAGGAATGGATGGGGAAGAGATTGGCCTGGCAGATCTGATGATTTGGTGGTGGATTTGGTGGGGGGGGGGGGGGGGGGGACGGGGGGAGGAACCGCCGGCCTCCTTGCAGTCTTGAAGAAACAGAGAAGAGAGAAGAAGAAGAGGGTTGGGCTGGGGGCGGCTCGGGCGCCACACTTAAGTAGATGTGTGGCGCCCTTCCGAGCGGCGCCACAGTTTCACAGTGTGGCGCCGATGGGAGCGGCGCCACACATGCTGCCACGTCGGATCGGCGCACAGCTCAGCGTCGAGGGCGCCACGTCGGCTGGGCGAGTGGCGCCGCTGGCTGGGGCGCCACACGGTGAGGTGTGGCGCCGATGTGAGGGGCGCCACAAAAAAGGGTTAGATGGGTGAAATAGTTTCGCCGGAGGGTCAGTTTGTGCTATAGTTTTACAAAAGGGTTATTTTTGTGTAAATCGCCCCTCTCTGACCGGATTGACAAGGACTCCAGGTGGCTGAGAGTAATAACTGCTGAACACAGCTCTTGTCGTTTTTCTTATGGACGCCGGTCACTCCTAACTTGCGCAACTGGGCCAGTCCTTTTATGTCCTGCAGAATGACCTTCCCCCGTCATGCGATGTTCACAACACCAAGTGTACGCAGGCCTTTCAGTTTTCTCATCCCTTTTGGGGCTAGAACACCAAACAAGTCCAGGTGCATCGCAAAAGCAGGGATTACATTGCAGGAAAAAGCAGTGCATACATCACGGCAGGTCCATCCATAGCAACCGGAACCGGTGTATATGTCCAAACAAGCAATCATCACGACACACATGATTTTCGCTTCAGCTATAACTTCTTTATAAGACATGTCCTCGTCCAACGGTACCATGCCAGCATAAAGATTGTTTAACTTCTTAAGATTGATGGTACTCTCCGGCAGCTTGATTATGCAAGTTCCTCTAATGTCTACTGTCTCGAGTTCTCTCAAGTTACCCATTGAATCTAGCAGGTGAAAAATACCAAGACAGTTTCTTAGAGAAAGGTATCTTAGGTGAAGAAGCTTCCCAATATCCTCAAGGTGATGATTACGTAGACCTGTTGTGTCTTCCAAGTCCAGCACTTGCAGTATACTCATCTTATCAGAAATGAAAAATGACTTCCACTTACCAAAAACTGTTATTGATCTTACACGGAACATGTCCAATATACTCTCGAATTCACCCTAGTCTCCTTTCCAATTGCCATTTATAGCAAGGTGGTGGACCGTGGCATGGTTGTTTGAGATGCAACCTTCCTCCAGTGTAAGAACAAGATTTTCTTCTATCGACTTTGAGATGCCGATTTCACGCATGAGATCATGAACTTGGAAGGAATCAACCCCCTTTGTACTATGGGTATTGCTTATCCAAATCTATAGTCTCCTTAAATACCTGAAATTTAAGCGATCGAGATCTTTAGAATGTTCAAAACTAAATCAGGTATGGAATAATATTGCAATAAATGAGTGGATGAGCTACAATTGTTTGACTCATCTACAGGATGCTATCACATATTCATTGAGAGGCATGGTTATGTGTAGCACTGACCACAAGAGTAGTGTGGTTCTGTGAAATTTACTTCGAATAAAGTAATAAAGAATTGGACTGCACTCCTAGTATGAATCATGATTGTAGTACAACTGAACAGCAATGGGAAAAAATGGAGAAGTAGTTTTAGATCAAGGTACATACAAAAGTGGTTGTTTTGGTTCAACAGCTAAATGATGGAGAAAAAAACCCTAGGTTGAGTACCTTTTTAGCAAGGAGCTCACGTGCATCCTTGTATTCTAGGCCTTTGAGCTTGTATATATTTTCTTTTTGCTGTGAACAATGTTTAGCAATATCTTCCTCCCTTGTGGTGACTAAGATCCGGCTTGTGTCTTCCGTTTCACGGAAAATTGGTATTATCCATGTCCCATTCTATAGTAGATGACACATCATCAAGAACAATCAAGCACCTCTTTCTTGCTAAAATCCTTGCAAATTCCTTGATCAACTCTGCAAAAGTCATCAAAAGTAATGGCTTCTGTGTGCTGCCCATCAGACCCGCGACGCCCTTATTTTCATAATATTTTTCGTCTAGTTATATAACTAAGCTTCGAAGGAGCTCCACAAGACTGAAAGGGCGCATCACTGTTACACAAGCATACTTCTCAAACATGCTGCTGAGCTTGTGGTACACATCTTTGACTACAGTGGTTTTTCCGAGACCACCCGTTCCCCACACCGAGATCACTTGGAATTGATCGGTAGCTTGACTTGCAACTAAATTGATAATCTCATGTTTTTCTTTCCCTCCACCAACAACATGAGATTCCTCCAAAACATCCGCCCTCGTCCTGAGACGCGTGAGGCTCTTTCGAACTACCTTCTCAGCACCCTTAAATTGGTCCTCTAAAATATCACCGATGGGCACTTGAGAAACCTGTGCACAAGTGAGCAATGAGTTCCATGTTGAGAACCCTATAAGAGCATCTCTAACAGAGCCCGTAAAAACGCGAACCGAAAAACACGAGTTCAGTGCACCGAACTCGTGTTTACGGGCCGGAAAATGGCAAACTCAAAAACAGAATATTCTGTTTTTCAGTTTTCGTTACAGGCTCTGTTCTGCGCATGCGGGTTCCGAACCCGTAAAAGCAGGGTTTTTCATATGCAACACATACAACAATGTATCTTAATTAATCAAATAATCATCCAAATTATTACAACACATAAATAATTGTCTGAACAAAATTATTACAACAGTTTTGGGAAAATTGAACAAATGTAAAATGTCTCAACCAAATTACAACAACTTCGGGAAAATTGGACAAATGCACAAATGTCTCAACAATGATACATGTGACAAGCAAATGAATGGAATGGTAGGATCAAAGGCGACGGCCATGTCGCTGCCAGTGGCGCATCTTCAGATCATAGACGAGCTGGGCATGGGTACTGGAATTCTCAATCTGCCGATGTGCCTCAAGGAAAGCTTCAATGCGATCCGGATTGCGTTGGGGTTCCACTCGGGTGCCAACATTGTCATAGAAGCACGGCAAGCTCAAGTCTCTTTCATCCTCGATGATCATGTTGTGAAGAATCACACAACATGTCATGATGTTGACAAGGGTTTTCTTGTCCCAAAATCTGGCTGGGCCACGAACAATGGCAAACCTTGCTTGCAAAACACCAAAAGCTCTCTCAATGTCCTTGCGAGCTGCTTCTTGAGCCTTGGCAAATTCAGCTTCTATTCTATCTTGGGGATCCTTGACAGAATTAACAAAAGTTGCCCAATCCGGATAGATGCCATCGGCTAGGTAATATCCCATTGTGTACTCATTGTTCATGATCTTGTAGTTGCAAGTGGGTGCTTCCCCATTTGCTAATTTAGAAAACAAAGGAGACCTTTGCAGGACGTTGATGTCATTGAGTGTCCCTGGCAAACCAAAAAAAAACAGTGCCAAATCCACAAATCTTGTGATGCTACGGCCTCAAGGACAATGGTTGCATCTTTGCTCTTGCCACAGTACTGTCCATGCCATGCTTTTGGACAATTCTTCCATGTCCAATGCATACAATCAAGACTACCAAGCATGCCAGGCCAACCTCTTTTCTCATTTATCTCCATCAACCGTTCTATAAGGGAAGAAGAATCAGAGCTGTGACCTGGTAACCTTGATTTCTTTCGGAACGTCATTTACGAGAGTAACAAAGAAAGAATAACGTAGATAGGAAGGAGCGAGCCCCAAGGATAATGAATTGGTATGCCGGGTGCTTACTTGAGCAAGAAGCCAAGTCATCGATAATCAAAGAAAGGTGTGAGTGAACGAGCCCAACTTTCCGATTCAAATATGACTCCTTTCCACTTTCAACAAATAGAGAAATCTCCGCTAGGCTAGCAGTGGGTAACCAACGTAGTGCCCCATTCGTTCCATGACATCCAATCAGTTCTCCTCGGATTCCAATCCAATCTCCCAATCAGTGATAAATAGACGGTCGGATGAGATCTCGAACGTTGTCCCTACCTACTGAGGAATCAAAAGTGTACGTAGAAAAAGAGAGTGTTGGAAATGCATCGAGGAGAACTTACCTTGTCATCCTCATTGGGAGGCCCGTACAACTTGATAATCATTCGAGCAAACCTGCGGACTGACTCCGTGGTAGTATCTTCGCCAATTCGAAGATACTCGTCGGTGTAATCCGCAGGGATGCCATACACAATTACCCTCATGGCAGCAGAGATCTTTTGGAAAGCGCTGAAACCCATCACCCCGGCGGCATTCCTACGTTGCTTGAAGTAATTTGAATGCAATTCGCAGTCCTTGACGATTCGGACGAACAAGCTGAGCCGCATGAGATACCTCCTACGGAACAAATGGGCACGATATGTCGTGGATATGACCACGGCAGATGCTACCGGGGGTAGCACTTCGTTGATGCGGGGGCAAGGGAACATGGCCATACGCGGATCGAGGTGCACAGGACGCAAGGAGTTACCCAGGTTCAGCCCCTCCGGAGAGTAAAGGGCCTACGTCCTGCTAGATCTTTATTGCTCAGTAGAGGATTACAATGGGGGGGGGGGGGGGGGCTCAGTCGGCGGCTATGCCAAGAGCTTACAGGGAGAGATTGGATCTCAGACGATGTGTCTCTAGGGTTTTAGCTCGGGGGTTTATATGGACACCCCCGATCTAGGGTTACATGGAGATAACTCCGAATCATACAGTTGCTACTAATCCGGGATTCGCTACCCCTCCTGCACGCAATCTTCTTATCCAGTCGCACAGGCTTCCTCCCTAGATTAGTGGCCCAGTCGCTTTATGGTCCAGTCGCTTGGGCGACTGGCGGCCCAACCGGGTCTCCCCCCTTCATGGCGAGTGGGACTGGCGACCCACCTCCTATGGGTGTATCCCCATGTAACATCCCAAATTTCAATAAAATGAACAAGAAAGGAATTCAAGAATCCAAAAATCAGAGTTAACAAAAACTTTTTCATATCATATAGGATCATGCATGTAGAGCACCTTGTTATTTATTTTGAGTGTGCAATTGCCATGATACATGCTTGTGTGCTCTCTCTCACTCTAAAACCCTAGCAATGATCACTTGATCATGCAATGTCAAATAAAAATCAAATAGAAAAGAAAATATAAAACTCCAATTCAACCACACATAAGGCTTAGGCCAATTTTACAAATCTTTGATATAGACCTTTTTGGTTGGCACCATTAAGTGTAAATGGGTACTAAACATATATTAACAACTTTGGAAACCATCCAACATCATTCAAATCAAAATTGAGATAAATATAAGCTCACATGTGATATGGTCATATGGGACATTTTTAATCTGGTACTCACTTTGAGCCCCTGGCTTTTGAGTTTTTACTCCTACACTTGCTCTTTTCTTTTCACCTCATCCAAGACAACATCAAGGACTTCAACTTTGTCCAAAACCACACCCCCATTTTCCTTCTCAATTTCAAATGAGGATCAAGCAAAGTTGGAACAAAGTTGCATATGCAAGATCATATGCATTTTGAGATTTTGCTCACCAGCTTCAAATTGAACCAAACCACCACCATTCTACTCCAAATCAAATATGATTACAACCCACCAAAAATCTCCCCAAAATTCAAAAATTATTTTCTTTCGGCCATTTGGTCGAGCACCTTGCAGGCAGGGTGTAGATTGTTGCCCATGCTGGAAATTTGGGAAGACCAAGTCCAACCCTGGCACCCCTCTGCTCCCCTGGACCCTTAGCACACCCTTGGGCATCAGTGCCAGCCACTGTACCCCCTCCACTTGACCTCCGCGACCATGGCAGGGCCATGCCCGTGCTCACCATGCCATCACCATGTCACCTCCCCCTCTGGTCAGCTCAGCCCCACACCACCATGTCTGGCAGCTTCCCCTCACTCTCCTGAACACGCCCGTGCATCCCCTTGACCAAGAACACGCGTGCACACGCGGACATTGGCGCGCCCAGACACGCCCAGGAACGCCCATGCCACCACAGAGCCTCGCCAGAGCCACGATCATGCTCGTCACCCTCGCCAGTGCACCAGCAACACGCCGCGCCCATCACTTGCCCCTTGGCGCCCCTGGAACGACGACGCCATCGACGACCAGCTAGCTCCGCCACGGCCACCTCCCGCGCCTATAAAAGGGGAGCTCCTCCGCTCAATCCAAGCACGCCACTCACCTCCCCTCATCCTCACAGCACTCCTCGCCACCTCAATTTCATCTATTAGCCACCACACCGTCCCAATCGCGAGCTCGCCGCCGCCAGTACACGGAGCCCGCCGGCGAAGGAGGCCGCCCCAGGACGCGCCGCTGCTTCCATCGGCTTCACCATCATCGACAACGTCGCGGCGCACCCTCCAGACGCTCGCCGGAGCTCCGACAGCCGCTCCGACCCCCTACCTCCGCCGCGCTCGCCTCTGCTTCTCACCGTCGACGACGACAACCCCCGGCCGTTCGATCATCGCCTGATCCAACGCTCCTCATCTCCCGTACCGGTTTGGTGAGTTAATCTCGCTGACGCGTGGCCCCCGCCCGTCAGACGGCCCGCTGCGCCAGACGCAGAACTGGGCCGGCCCAACTTCTTTTCCCCTGTGCAGCCCAGTATCCCTTCCCGCCTAAGCCCACCAGTTTGAATTTAAATTTTGGAAATTACTCTCAGATGCTGTTTTCAAAATTAAATAGAATAAAATCCACCCAACCAAATTTTACAAATTCTATATATTTGGAAACCTTAGGAAATTATCTACACAATGCCACTGGTTTGAGCCCTAGATCTATTATAGAATTTAAATGAGAAAATAAACAATATAGGGACTTTTCTGCCTTAGAAAAATTATTAAAAATCAACCATAATTTCTTTTAAGATAATTCCAACTCCTATAAATCACTTTACACTTATACTAATTGTTTTTACAAAAATATGCCATGCTTACTGTGTATGATCATGGCCTAGTTAAATTAAAGGACTATATGACTACTTCTAGTCAAAACTATTGTCCAAAAATATTAGTAAATCATATGGGATTATTTTCTCCCATTTAAATCTTGTCATGAACAATCCAAGATGAGGTGGAGACTCTGGTCATATAAATCTCATATGGTTTGTTGGTGATATTAAATCTTTACCATGCTAGGATTAAATTGTATGAGGAGCTACACCTCATTTAAACCATTTTCTTGAATGATAAGTATGAAGAGGTTGACTTTGGTCAACCTAGGTCATATATTATTCATGAGAGAAATTAAATCTTAATAGAATAATGAGAGGAAATTATTTCTCTAAATAAATGAAAATAACACTCAAGATTAATATGAGAGGAAATTATTTTCTTAAATAAGACAAACACATCCACCAACCCAACAATAATATGTGATGCTAGTTTAGGTTGTGTACATCATGTGTGTGCTTAATCTAGTAAATAAGCTTGGTGTGATGATTGTGTACCCCGTATTCGTATTTTAGACGCTAGTACCGAGGAGTATCAAGAAGAGGAGGAGGTCTACTGTCAAGGAGAAGAAGACCACTTTGACCAATTCCCCAACCAAGGCAAGATAATACTCTTGCAAAGTGCAAGATCACCATGAGCAAAGCATTACCCATTTATCTTATGTTATGAGCCTACTTCCCAGTTTTTATTTTCCAAGTTTTACTTATTGTTGTTTTATCAAGTACTTTTTGATTCATGATTCAATAGGGTTAATGTTAGATTAGTACAAGAGTATCAAATTTAGCCTAAAAGCAAAGCAAAGTACTTAGCACCCCTCATACCTAGATGCTAGTGCTAAATTAAAAATGACTACTCTAGATGGGAACATGTGTGGTGAAATGATGATGATGAAGATTATGAAATGAATTTTGAAGGTGAATATGACCAAGAGAAGATTGTGATTTTTGGATTAAAAACTAAGATTGGTTTGGATGCGATACCTTTCCAATTACTGAGTACCCCCACAATACCTGATTATGGGTAAGGGCTTAACTAGAAGTTTATTTATCTTAGTATGAGTTCCCTCTAAACACACATCATAGGGGTTATGCCAAGGCTGCCTCCGTTGTTGAGAAATGATGTGAATTGAAGTGAATTGTACGGCCAAGCCCTGTGCAGTTCCCAGGTTGACAGTTGGTCTTCACTGGGAGGCCAAGCTCATGGGGAGAGGTGCTCATACTAGGGTTAGTAAATGAAAGGTTATGGTTGATGATCCGCGTACTGTGTTACGATGATTCGGGGAAATCCCGACGGATGAAATCAAATGTTGTGGCACAAGTGTGCAACCTCTGCAGAGTGTAAACCTATTCGAATAGCCGTGTCCACGGTTACGGACGGTTGGAAAGGCCATACAGTTTCCAGTGTTAGAATTTGAACCTGTTGATGAAATGAATGGTGAATGGTGACTTGAGTATATTGAAAACAAAACAGAGTTGTGGGAATGACACTAATGTTCCCACTTGAGTTAGTTAGCACATGAATAAGTCTTTAGCAAAACTCTTGCAAACTAAAATTGGCTTTATGCAAAGAAACTAGAGCTTAGCACCCCCTTTACTAGAAATGCTAGCACTTACACTAGTATTAGTTTGCGAGTACATAAAGTACTCACGGCTGTGTCCCTGGCTATTCAAATGGCCAGACTATGAAGAGGAGCAGCAGTACGAGGAGGACGGTCAACAGGACGTCTACACCAACTAGGAGTCTGCTAACGTCAAGCGTTGGCCTGTGGACTATAGAGTCCTTGTATCTTACGCTTCCGCTATGAACTTGTGTTTGTTCGTTGATCAGTTCGTTGATCATCAGATCAACTATTTGTGTAATATGGATCATGTGATTCCAATTTGTAAGACTTTATGGTTTGTAATGAATGATGACTGTGATACTTAACTATTATGCCTCACAACAACAATATTCCTGGGATTGCGATGTAGGACATAATAGGCATCCGGACTTAAAAATCCGGGTGTTGACACCCCATCAGTAGTCCCCGAGCGCGGTGGTGATGAAGCGTGAATTCAAGGCGAGCTTCAAAGAAGTGCGGCGATGGACCAGGATGAATCACCACCGGGCTCTCAAGGATAAGGTTGCATCGTAGCTCCAGCCTCCAGTCGCCAGTACCTGATGAGTCAACAGGCGTATGTCAATCGGTGTTGGCCAGTTGGCGTATGCCAGTCGGCGTTGGCCAGTCGGCGTGTGACAGTCGGCGCCGGCCAGTCATCGTCTACCAGTCGGCGTACGTTTGCCGTAGAGACACGTGGAGAAGCCAACGGCTAGATTTCACGTTGACCGAGGCGCGAGCCGTTTGCGCGCAGTTGACCGTTGGGCCTGACGTGACCGCAAACGGCTAGTTTAACGGTTATTCAGCCGGAGCCGGCGCAAATCCCGACCGTTGATTACGGGGCGGCAATTCCGGAACAAAATAACGAACGGATCTCCTCCCCAATCTAGGCGAGTGCGGCGGTATAAAAGGTTGCTTCCGGGATTAGGGCTTATCACTCCGCCACACTCTTCTCTTCTCCTTCGTCTTCTCTCCATTCCAACCTCCTCATACTCCGATGGCGGCGAAAGGATGGGGCAAATCCAAGGTCACCAAGGAATCCTTGATCCCGTACGTAGCTGCGGGGATCATTCCCGAGTTCAAGCGGGAACGGTGGAGGGTGCCAGCGGTGAATGAGGTAGAGCCGCTTCCGCGCCCCGGCGAGTTTGTGCTCTTTCTGAGCTTCCTAGACCGAGGCCTTGCTCTCCCCACCTCTGATTTCTTCCGGCAGCTTCTCTCCTTCTACAACATCAAGGTCTCCGACCTCGGCCCGCACAACGTTCAGCAAATCGCGCTGTTCGTGGCGCTGTGCGAGTGCTATCTGGGTTGCCCGCCATACTTCCCTTGATGGGTGTCCATCTTCCATGGGCGGGCGACCCGGACCAGCAAGAGCGACCGGTCGCTGATCCCTAATGGCGGGATCACATTCCAGGTGAAGTCCGGGGAGAACTTCATCGACATGGCACTGCCCAAGAAGGCACAGTCGCAGTGGCGCAGGTTTTGGTTCTACGCCCTGGAGCACACTCCCGCAGGCGGAGTTCCCATCCCCCAGTACACGCCGGAGCCGAGTGCGCCTCGGCGCCTCAACGTGAGGTCGCTGCCGGAGGACCAGGAGGAAGTGGTGAAGGGGATGCGCCTGGCGATCCAGGCGCTGAAGGACAGTGGCTTGACGGCCGCCAACATGTACAATTGTTGGCTCGATCGCCGCTTGGTTCCTCTTCGCTGCCGCGCCCACCTCATGTGGGAGTACAAGGGGCAGAACGACTGCACCCGAACGTCGGCGACTGAGTGGGACGAGGCCGAGTACCGGAAGGCACTCGCCAAGGTCACCACGGCCACCTTCACCTCCTTCGACGACGGGCTGCAGCCCTTCTCCGAGGACAAGTCGGCGCCACAGGTAACATCTCATCCTTTTTACTCGCTCTTCGGAAGGTCACATGATTATTAATTTGATCCTTTACTTGGGATGCAGCGATGGCAGACGGTCGCCGACCATCTTCCCCCACTCGCGGGGAAGGAGCCTCCGGAGATGACCGAAGGCGAGGACGACGAGGTCGAAGACGAGGGAGATCGCACCGAGTCGGACTCCGACGTGCGAGACTTCGTCAGGCTCCCTCGGGGCGCGAAGCGGGGGGCGGCCTCCTCGTCGCAGAGTGCGCCGGGTGAGAGCGCCCAGGAGGACGACGAAGGCGAGGAGTCGACCTCCCCTCCGGAAGGGAAAGGGCCCGCGAAGAAGGACGACGAGCCGCGACCCAAGCGACTGCGCCAAACCATCCTCGAGGGCGCCACCGAACTCCGACGCCTCCTCAAGGACGCTATGGAGGCCGGGGCCGAGTCGGCCCAGGCGTCAAGGCGATCCCCACCGTGAAGTAAGTGGCATTTCCTCGTTTGTATGTTGATCGATTGCTATGGTGTCGAAGTCTTACATTTTCCTTTGCAGATCCAAGAAGAAAGTTCTAACAAGGCCCGCCCCGGCGGCAGGGGCAGCGGCCACAAGAGCGGCCGAGGCGAAGAAGGCCGCCGAGTTGAAGAAAGCCACCGAGGCGAAGCAGGCGGCCGTCGATCCCGCGGACCTTACCTCGGCGTGGGAGGAGACCGTCGCCGAGAGCCAGGCGATGGGTGCGACCGCGAGCTCCGCCGAGCCAGTCGACGGAAGCTACCCCCTGGTGAGTGCGAGTCACGCGGAGAGGGCGACGGCAAGCGCCACTCCCGACACGGCTCAGGATCCGATCGTCATCCCCCCCCACGACAAAGGGGGAGCCGGACGCAACCGCGGGGGGCGGATCTTCGGCGCCGATGAAGGAGCGGCGGACCAAGGTTGGCAGGGACCCGGCTCGTCCCAGCGACCCCGTCGCGCCGGCTGGAGGGGCACCGTCGACTGAGGCGATGATGCGGGGGGACGAGACGCACGAGTCTCTCCGGCCTCCGCTGTCGACCTTGTCCTTCACCGAGCTGCATACAGCACTTAGTGAAGTTCACGTGGTGAGTTCCTCTGTACTTTTGGTGTGGTTCCCCCCCAGTCCCCGAGGGTCGACTCGGGCTGAAGGGGCGAGTCGAGTCTCTTCTTATTGGAACCAGGCGATTTTTGTACTGAAGTTTCTTTCTCTGTTGTGCAGGCGGAGGTAATGCGATTGACGGCCCTCGTAGAAGAGGCGGCGAAGAGGAACCGCCAACTAATCGCCATTGGCAGTAAGTTCTGGTTTGGCACAAGCCTTGATTTCAGTCTCTGTGTTTTTTGCTCTTGCCCTCATGATCTCCCATTTCCTGTAGCAGAGGCGCAGGAGAGGGCGCTTGCCGAGGCTCGCGATGGATACGTGAAGGAGTCCTACTACAGGGAGGCCGACTTCCGAACCCAGCAGGCCGAGGAAGCGAATAAGAAGGCGAAAGCGGAGGTCGCGGACCTGACCTAGGTCCTGGAGGACAAGGGCAAGGAGCTCGAGGACGTCATCGCCGACTACAAGGTCAGGCTCGATACCGTGGCGGAGGCTAGGGATGCGGCCAGGGGTGCAGCCGCGTCGCTGCGTGAGGAGCTGGCGGCCCTGAAGCTGCAACATGCCAAGGAGCTTGCGGCCGAGAAGGAGGCGTCGGAGGGCACTGTCTTGGCTGTTCAAGCCGAAAAGACGAGCTTCGAGGCCTTCGTCCGCGAGATGTCGCGGCAACTTCTCGGTGAGTGTTTATTTCCTTTTGGTTTTTACTTTGATGCTGGGGGACAATTGCGGTGCCGTTAGTCGGTCGGCGCTGCGAGTCCGTTGCGGGGGTTCTGCCCCTGAGCATGGCGAGTCCGCTTCGGGGATCCAGTCCCCGAGCGTGGCGAGTCCGTTCCGGGGATCCAGTCCCCGGGCGTGGCGAGTCCGCTTCGGGGATCCAGTCCCCGAGCGTGGCGAGTCCGTTCCGGGGATCCAGTCCCCGAGCGTGGCGAGTCCGCTTCGGGGATCCAGTCCCCGAGCGTGGCGAGTCCGCTTTGGGGTTCTAGTCCCTGAGCGTGGTGAGTCCGCTTTGGGGATCCAGTCCCCGAGCGTGGCGAGTCCGCTTTGGGGTTCCAGTCCCCGAGCGTGGCGAGTCCCTTATGGAGCGAGTGCTGACTTAGAACTTTTTCCTGTTTTGTTTTCAGGGCAATGTGACTTCGTTGAGTCGGCGACCCCTCGTGTAACATCCCAAATTTCAATAAAATGAACAAGAGAGGAATTCAAGAATCCAAAAATCAGAGTTAACAAAAACTTTTCATATCATATAGGATCATGCATGTAGAGCACCTTAGTATTTATTTTTGAGTGTGCAATTGCCATGATACATGCTTGTGTGTTTTCTCTCACTCTAAAACCCTAGCAATGATCACTTAATCATCCAAGGTCAAATAAAAATCAAATAGAAAAGAAAATATAAAACTCCAATTCAACCACACATAAGGCTTAGGCCCATTTTACAAATCCTTGACATAGACCATTGTGATTTGCACCATTGAGTGTAAATGGGTACTAAACATATATTAACAACTTTGGAAACCATCAAACCTCATTCAAATCAAAATTGAGACAAATATGAGCTCACATGTGATATGGTCATATGGGACATTTTTAATCTGGTACTCACTTTGAGCCCCTGGCTTTTGAGTTTTTACTTCTACACTTGATCTTTTCTTTGCACCTCATCCAAGACAACATCAAGTACTACAACTTTGCTCAAGACCACACCCCAAAACTCCCTCTCTATTTCAAATGGCAAGCAAAGAAAGTGAGGACTTTTTATTAAAGTGAAGATCATATGCAATATGTGATTTTGCAAATCAACACCATTTTGACCACCACCACCACCCATCTACTCCAATTAATATAAGATGACAACCCACCAAAAATCTTTCCAAAATTCGAAATTTCTTTTCTTTCGGCCATTTGGTCGAACACCTTGCAGGCAGGGATTAAACAAGTGCCCATACTGAATTTTCATCTTGGACTTGGTCCAACTCTGGCCAACCCTGCAGCTCTGGAGCTTCCTCTCACCTCCCTGCACCCTCCCATCAACTTGCAAGCACTGTATGATGGCCACCATGACCAAAACCATCCATGCCCGTGCTCACCATGCCATCACCATGTCACCTCCCTCTCTGGTCGTTTCAGCACCACACCACCATGTCTGGCAGCTCCCTCTCACCTCCCTGAACCACCCCATGCCCTCCCTTGGTCAGCACGATGCGTGCACACGCCAGCCTCGACGTGCCCAGACGCGCCCAGCACATGCCAGGATCGGCATGGACGCGCGCCAGGACGCCCCTGGACACGCCCAGAGCGTCAGCCGCCCCGCGCCCCTGCGTCACCTCCACCCTCACGCTCACCACAAGTCGACACACGACAACATCCTGCAACGCCTGGACATGGCCCCGGGCCCGCGGGAACGCCACCGACGACGACCGCGTCCACGACCTTCCGCCATGACCTGCAAGCTCCCATCAAGCTCACCGCCGCTGTAGTGCATCGTTTTCACCGCCATCACGCGCGTCACCTTCGCCAGAGCACCAGCAACAGGCCGCGCCCATGTCTTGCCCCTTGGCGCCCCTGGAACGACGACGCCGTCGACGACTGCCGCTCTGCTCCACGGCCACCTCCCCCAGCTATAAAAGCAGCACCCCTCCCACTGATCTTTGCACACCATTCACTCCCTCTCATCCTCACAGCTCTCCTCGCCAACTCAATTTCATCTGTTAGCCACCACACCGTCCCAATTGCTAGCTCACCGCCGCCGCCAGTACACGAAGCTCGCCGGAGAAGGAGGCCGCCCCAGGACGCGCCGCTGCTTCCATCGGCTTCACCATCATCGACAACGTCGCGGCGCACCCTCCAGACGCTCGCCGGAGCTCCGACGGCCGCTCCGACCCCCTACCTCCGCCGCGCTCGCCTCTGCTTCTCGCCGTCGACGACGACAACCTCCAGCCGTTGGATCATCGCCTGATCCAACGCTTCCCACGCAGCGTACCGATTCGGTGAGTGAACCTCACTGACGCGTGGCCCCCACACTGTCAGTTGGCCCGCTGCGCCAGACGCGGAACTGGGCCGGCCCAACTTCTTTTCCCCTGTGTAACCCAGTACCCCTTCCCGCCTAAGCCCACCAGTTTGAATTTAAATTTTTGAAATTAGGGAATTACTCTGAGATGTTGTTTTCAAAATTAAATAGAATAAAATCCACCCAACCAAATTTTACAAATTTTATATATTTGGAAACCTTAGGAAATTATCTACACAATGCCACTGGTTTGAACCCTAGATCTATTGTAGAATTTAAGTGAGAAAATAAATAAGACAGGGACTTTTCTGCCTTAGAAAAATTATTAAAAATCAACCACAATTGCTTTTAGGTTAATTCCAACTCCTATAAATCAATTTACACTTATACTAATTGTTTTTACAAAAATATGCCATGCTTACTGTGTATGATCATGGCCTAGTTAAATTAAAGAACTATATGACTACTTCTAGTCAAAACTATTGTCCAAAAATATTAGTAAATCATATGGGATTATTTTCTTCCATTTAAATCTTGTCATGAACAATCCAAGATGAGGTGGAGACTCTGGTCATAAAAATCTCATATGGTTTGTTGATGATATTAAATCTTTACCATGCTAAGATTAAACTGTATGAGGAGCTACACCTCATTTAAATCATTTTTCTTGAATGATAAGTATGAAGAGGTTGACTGTGGTCAACCTAAGTCATATATTATTCAGGAGAGAAATTAAATCTTAATAGAATAATGAGAGGAAACTATTTCTCTACATAAATGAAAATGACACTAAAGATTAATATGAGAGGAAATTATTTTTCTTAAATAAGACCAACACATCCACCAACCCAATAGTAATATGTGATGCTAGTTTAGGTTGTGTAAATCATGTGTGTGCTTAGTATAGTAAATAAATTGGTGTGATGATTGTGTACTCCGTATTCGTATTCTAGACGCTAGTACCGAGGAGTATCCAGAGGAGGAGGAGGTCTACTATCAAGGAGAAGAAGACCACTTTGACCAGTTTCCCAACCAAGGCAAGATAATACTCTTGCACAGTGCAAGCTCACCATGAGCAAAGCATTACCCATTTATCTTACGTTTATGAGCCTACTTCCCAGTTTTTATTTTTCCAAGCTTTACTTAATGTTGTTTTATCAAGTACTTTTGATTCCTGATTCAATAGGGTTAATGTTAGATTAGTACAAGAGTATCAAATTTAGCCTAGAAGCAAAGCAAAGTATTTAGCACCCCTCATACCTAGATGCTAGTGCTAAACTAAAAATGACTACTCTAGATGGGAACATGTGTGGTGAAATAATGATGATGAAAGTTATGAAATGATTTTGAAGGTGAATATGACCAAGAGAAGATGGTGATTTTTGATCAAAAACTAATATTGGTTGGATGCGATACCTTTCCAATTATTGAGTACCCCCACAATACCTGATTATGGGTAAATGCTTAACTAGAAGTTTATGTATCTTAGTATGAGTTCCCTCTGAACACACATCATAGGGGTTACGCTGAGGCTGCCTCCATTGTTGAGAAATGATGTGAATTGAAGTGAATTGTACGGCCAAGCCCTGTGCAGTTCCCAGGTTGACAGTTGGTCTTCACTGGGAGGCCAAGCTCATGGGGAGAGGTGCTCATACTAGGGTTAGTAAATGAAAGGTTATGGTTGATGATCCGCGTACTGTGTTACGATGATTCGGGGAAATCCCGACGGATGAAATCAAATGTTGTGGCACAAGTGTGCAACCTCTGCAGAGTGTAAACCTATTCGAATAGCCGTGTCCACGGTTACGGACGGTTGGAAAGGCCATACAATTTCCAGTGTTAGAATTTGAACATGTTGATGAAATAAATGGTGAATGGTGACTTGGGTATATTGAAAACACAACAGAGTTGTGGGAATGACACTAATGTTCCTACTTGAGTTAGTTAGCACATGAATAAGTCTTTAGTAAATACTGGCAAACTAAAATTGGCTTTATGCAAAGAAACTAGAGCTTAGCACCCCTTTACTAGAAATGCTAGCACTTACACTAGTATTAGTTTGCGAGTACATAAAGTACTCACGGCTGTGTCCCTGGCTATTCAAATGGCCAGACTATGAAGAGGAGCAGCAGTACGAGGACGACGGTCAGCAGGACGTCTACACCAGCTAGGAGTCTGCTGACGTCAAGCGTTGGCCTGTGGACTATAGAGTCCTTGTATCTTACGCTTCCGCTATGAACTTATGTTTGTTTGTTGATCAGTTCGTTGATCACTAGATCAACTATTTGTGTAATATGGATCATGTGATTCCAAATTGTAAGACGTTATGGTTTGTAATGAATAATGACTGTGATACTTAACTATTATGTCTCGCAACAACAATATTCCTGGGATTGCGAGGTATGACATAATAGGCATCCGGACTTAAAAATCCGGGTGTTGACAAGTTGGTATCAGAGCCATTGTTTAACCTTAGGAGACCCTAGTTTAGAATGGACGTCCTGAAAAATTTAGTTTCAAAAATGAATGAAGTATTTCTGAAAAACTAAGTCTTTGTCTTCTCTTTAAGTTCTTTGAAAAATAAGAAGTCATGTTCTTCCTTAAGAAATATACCTAAAATTTTGCCACACTTGTTCACTTCTCTAACTTAATCCTTCACTTCACTTTCAGATGGAGCCCGTGAACACGAAGTTTTACCAGCTCGGGAATGGGGGAAGCTTGATCTTCGAGCACGACCTCAACGCTTTGTCTGACCACCTTGGTCGCCCGCACCCGGAGTTCCACGGAGCCCAGATCTCTGACCAGCCAGGAGGCGAACTGCAGTGGATCATCACTGCGGACTTGAGGGGCAAGATGGAGCCTCCCACTTCTGAGAGGATTCTCTTCTCCTTCATGGAGAGCAACTGGCTGGACGGACTTGCCCGCGCCCTTCAGGAGGGACTCGCACGCTTGTGCGGGATGAGCGGGGAGGCACTCAGGCACCCTCGCTTTTCTCACCTCGCGAGGCGTAACTCTGCTGGAGAGCCCATGGATATGCAGTCTCACCCCGAGCTGAAACACCATGTGGAGCATCTGGATTTCATGCTGTACCACACTCAGCAGGATCTGGACAACGCGCGCAGCTACGCCAACCAGACCCACCTTGCACTGGCTGAACACGCAGATGCTATCAAGCTGCTTGCAAAGGACCGCAAGACACTCCGCTGGCAGAAGGCCAAGAAGGACGCTACCATTGCGCGCCTTCGCGCAAAGATAGCATCACTGGAGGCCACTGTCAAAGCCCAGGAAGACCAGCTGAATGAGATGGAAGAAGATGGAGAAGACATTCAGGGAGGAAGCGACTTCCTGAGTGACGACAACAACTGCGAGGATGATGAGAACACCGAGGGGGAGGAGTACGACTTTCTGGACGACGGAGAGGACGACCACACCCCCCTCGATGTGGATGACGATGAGGAAGAGTAGTTTTCACTTATGCACTATCGTAGGTGTGAGTTGTATCCAGCCCCATGTATCGTAGCTTGGAGAAGAAGGGTTCTTAAAACCCTTAGTGTGTTAGCTTGTAATGTGTGATGCTTGTTATGAATGAATGAATGTTTGTGCCATCATGAAAAGATTTCAAGTTTTAAGCTTTTGAACTTAAACACAAAACAAGCCATAGATTTTCCCTCTTATCTCATGATCTATCTACCTGTTCAGATGGCTCGTCCGCATCGCAACGCGAACCCGGATGCAATGATGCAACTGCTGCAGACCCTGATGACGGACAGGGAAGCTGACAGAGCGGAACGCCAAGCAACCATAGCAGCACTCCAACAATTAGCCAACAACCAGCATGGCCATGGGAACCATGATCACCCAGGGTCCAAACTCAAGAATTTCCAAAACACAAACCCACCAGTATTCAGCAAGACTGAAGAACCTTTAGATGCAGATGATTGGCTGCAAACAATGGAAAATAACTTGGAAGTAGCTGGAGTGGATGAGAATGAGAAGGTGCTGTTTGCTACGCACTACTTAGCAGGACCAGCAAGAGCTTGGTGGACCAGCGCCCGTGCATTAAATGCAGGACAGATGATGACTTGGGCTGACTTTAAGCTCAAGTTTAGCAAGTACCATGTACCACCAGGTTTGATCAAGAAGATGAGGGATGAATTCCGTGAACTAAAGCAAGGCCGGATGTCGGTGGTAGAATACCGCGACAGGTTCCTCACCCTGTCAAGGTACGCCCCCGATGAAACCGACACCAATGAGAAAAGGAAGGATAGATTCCTGAACGGTCTGCACGATGAGATGCAGACAGTACTAGTCAACATCCCCTTTGCTGACCTCGAAGCCCTAGTGGATTCTTCCATCCAAATGGAAGGCAAGTTGCACCAGGCCAATGAGAACCGCAAGCGCCGCATGATGAACCAGAGTGGGCCCAGCAATGCCCCAAGGTATCGCCCTAGCTCAAGCGGCGGTTTCTCCCCCAGAAACAACAAGCCCCAGAACCAGGTGTCGCGCCCCGGTTTTCAGAACCGGAGCGGAGGAAACCCAAGGCCAGGAGGCCCCCACCACAACAACAACAACATCAACTCCTATGTGCACCACAACAGCAACTACAACCGCGCTCCGCCGCGAGCCCCCAACAGCAACACCAACAACACCAACACTGCACCAAGGACCAGAAGCAATGCCATTCCGGTTGGAACCAAGGACAAGTCCACAATCACCTGCTATGAATGTGGAATTGTGGGACACTTCTCCAATGAGTGCCCCAAAAGGCTGGCCAAGCTCGCCGGCAACACCGCTGCACCTGCTCAGCAGCAACGCCGTGTCTCCACCGGCAAGAAGTTCGCCCCCAACAACCCGCACAACCGCGGAGGTCGCCTCTACCACATGAACGCTGAGGAAGCCCAGGAAGCCCCAGATGTGGTGTTGGGTATGTTCTCTGTTAACTCAATACCAGCAAGAGTGTTGTTTGATTCAGGAGCATCGCATTCATTTGTTACCGAAGATTTTGTGAGCACTAGTAAGATTCAACCAATCAGCTTGAAACATGTCATGATAGTTCAAATACCTGGGTCAACAACTAAAGCTAGAAAATTTTGCAAAGAAGTACCCATCAGAATTCAGGAAATAATGTTTTTTGCAAACTTAATCGTTCTGGGAACAAAAGGATTGGAAGTAGTACTAGGTATGGATTGGATGGCGAAACATCATGGATTGATAGACTGCGCCAAGAAGGCCATCACCATGACTAGTAGCACCGGAATAACAATAGAACATGTGTCTGAGAAACTCCCCAGAAATTTCACATGCAACCAAGGTGTAGCCAAACCAACTCTGGATCAGATCAGGGTCGTCTGTCGATACGCTGATGTGTTTCCGGATGATCTACCCGGTATGCCCCCGGATCGGGATATCGAGTTTATCATCGAGTTAATTCCTGGAACAGGACCTATAGCCCAGAGAGCCTATAGCATGAACCCGGCAGAATTAATAGAGCTGAAGAAGCAACTGGATGATATGTTACACAAAGGTCTGATTCGACCAAGTGCGTCGCCTTGGAGATCACCCGTTTTATTTGTGGATAAGAAGGATGGTGCCAATCGGTTATGTATGGATTATCGTAAACTTAACGATGTCACCATCAAAAACAAATACCCCTTGCCCAAGATAGAAGACCTGTTTGACCAGCTGGCCGGTGCCACTGTATTCTCCAAGATTGACCTTAGGACTGGTTACCATCAACTGAAGATCCGTGCAACATATATCCCAAAGACTGCTTTCACCACCAGATATGGACTGTATGAGTACAATGTCATGTCATTTGGATTAACCAATGCCCCTGCCTATTTCATGAACCTCATGAACAAGGTCTTCATGAACTTTTTGGATAAGTTTGTCGTAGTTTTCATTGACGACATCCTTATCTACTCCAAAACTGAAGAGGAACATGAGCAACATTTGGAAATTATACTAGAAACCCTTAGGCAACACAAGCTGTATGCCAAGTTCAGTAAGTGTGAGTTTTGGTTGAAGGAGGTAGGATTCCTGGGACATATCTTGTCCGCAGGAGGAATTGCTGTAGATCCTGCCAAGATCAAGACTGTCACAGAATGGAAAGCCCCAACCACTCAGACTGAGGTCCGCGCATTCCTTGGATTGGCAGGATATTACCGCAGATTCGTTGAAGGATTTTCCAGCATCGCCCGACCCATGACTCAACTGTTGAAGAAAGATAAGAAGTTTGAATGGACTGCAAAATGTGAAGAAAGTTTCCAACAACTCAAGAGCAGATTGACCACAGCCCCAATACTGATCATGCCGGATATCACCAAGCCATTTGACGTCTATTGTGATGCATCCAAGATTGGTCTTGGATGTGTGTTGATGCAAGGAGGAAAAGTGATATCATATCTGTCACGACAACTGAAGCAGCATGAACAGAACTATCCCACCCATGACCTCGAACTAGCAGTCGTAGTGTTAGCCTTGAAGGTGTGGCGTCATTACCTCATGGGTAATCGATGCGAGATCTATTCGGATCACAAGAGCCTGAAGTATATCTTCACGCAGAAGGAGCTGAACATGAGGCAACGAAGATGGTTAGAGCTAATCAAGGATTATGATATGGAAATCCACTATCACCCCGGCAAGGCCAATGTAGTAGCAGATGCCCTGAGTAGACTGCCTTGTCAGTTAAACTCCATGATAGCAGAGGAACAGCCTAGCCTATACCAAGAGTTTGAGCACTTCAGAATGGAGCTAGTTAGTGAAGGATACCTAGCCAGCATAGAGCTGCAGCCTACCTTGATTGGACAGATCAAAGAAGCCCAGAAGGGAAATGCCAGCATTGACGGAATCAAGAGTCAGATAGCTGCAGGAAAGGCACCAGGATTCACCATAGATGAAGAAGGAGTACTTTGGTATAACGGTCGCCTGTGTGTACCGTCAGATTCAGAGTTGAAGCAAGTCATACTGAAGGAAGCTCACGACACCCTGTATTCCATTCATCCCGGAGGAACCAAGATGTACCAAGACCTGAAGGAACAATTCTGGTGGCACGGAATGAAGCGAGAGATAGGAAGCTACATCGCCAAGTGTGATATCTGTCAACGAGTCAAGGCAGAACATCAACGACCCGCAGGACTGTTACAACCTTTACTGATTCCTGAGTGGAAATGGGATTCTGTTGGTATGGACTTTATCACAGGATTGCCCAAATCCAGTAGAGGAAATGACTCCATCTGGGTAGTCATCGATAGGTTGACCAAGGTTGCACATTTCATCCCTGTCAAGACCACATATCAAGGCCCCAAGCTAGCTGAGCTATACATTTCAAGAATAGTCGCCCTGCACGGAACCCCGAAGTCAATTGTGTCAGATAGAGGATCACAGTTCACCTCAAGATTCTGGCAGAAAGTGCATGAAGGCCTCGAAACCCGTTTGAACTTCAGCACAGCTTATCACCCCCAGACTGACGGACAGACCGAGAGAGTCAATCAGATACTAGAGGATATGTTGAGAGCCTGTGTATTGGAATATGGATCCAAGTGGGAAGACTGCTTACCTTATGCAGAATTCTCGTACAACAACAGTTATCAAGCCAGCCTACAGATGGCCCCCTCTGAAGCCCTGTACGGAAGGAAATGCCGTACCCCTCTGAACTGGTCAGAAATCGGAGAAAGCCAAGTCTTTGGACCAGATGTTCTTCGAGAAGCCGAAGAGAAGGTGCACAAGATCCGCGAGTACCTCAAGACTGCACAATCAAGACAGAAGAGCTACGCTGACAAGAGACGCAGAGAGATGACCTTCGAGATTGGAGATTTTGTCTACCTCAAGGTGTCACCCCTCAAAGGAATGCAGAGATTCCAGCTGAAAGGAAAGCTCGCGCCCCGATACGTTGGACCCTTCAAAGTTCTGAGTCGCTGAGGTGAAGTATCCTATCAACTGGAGCTACCTGAAGAAATGGCGGCTGTGCACAATGTGTTTCACATCTCACTGCTCCGGAAATGCCTGGAAGTACCGGAGAAGACCGAAGTATTCAAGAATATAGATCACCGTTCGGTGGATATCAACACGGACTTGACTTACCGCGAAGTACCTATTCGCATCCTGGAAGAAGCATACAGAACCACCCGCACCAGGAGTATCAAGTTCCTGAAGATTCAGTGGAGCAATCACACTGAAGAAGAAGCCACTTGGGAACGTGAAGAAGACATGAAGAAAGAATACCCCGATCTCTTTAGTACCTAGTTTTCTCTCGATCTCGGGACGAGATCTTTTGTAAGGGGGAAGGGTTTGTAACATCCCAAATTTCAATAAAATGAACAAGAGAGGAATTCAAGAATCCAAAAATCAGAGTTAACAAAAACTTTTCATATCATATAGGATCATGCATGTAGAGCACCTTAGTATTTATTTTTGAGTGTGCAATTGCCATGATACATGCTTCTGTGTTTTCTCTCACTCTAAAACCCTAGCAATGATCACTTAATCATCCAAGGTCAAATAAAAATCAAATAGAAAACAAAATATAAAACTCCAATTCAACCACACATAAGGCTTAGGCCCATTTTACAAATCCTTGACATACACCATTGTGATTTGCACCATTGAGTGTAAATGGGTACTAAACATATATTAACAACTTTGGAAACCATCAAACCTCATTCAAATCAAAATTGAGACAAATATGAGCTCACATGTGATATGGTCATATGGGACATTTTTAATCTGGTACTCACTTTGAGCCCCTGGCTTTTGAGTTTTTACTTCTACACTTGATCTTTTCTTTGCACCTCATCCAAGACAACATCAAGTACTACAACTTTGCACAAGACCACACCCCAAAACTCCCTCTCTATTTCAAATGGCAAGCAAAGAAAGTGAGGACTTTTTATTAAAGTGAAGATCATATGCAATATGTGATTTTGCAAATCAACACCATTTTGACCACCACCACCACCCATCTACTCCAATTAATATATGATGACAACCCACCAAAAATCTTTCCAAAATTCGAAATTTCTTTTCTTTCGGCCATTTGGTCGAACACCTTGCAGGCAGGGATTAAACAAGTGCCCATACTGAATTTTCATCTTGGACTTGGTCCAACTCTGGCCAACCCTGCAGCTCTGGAGCTTCCTCTCACCTCCCTGCACCCTCCCATCAACTTGCAAGCACTGTATGATGGCCACCATGACCAAAACCATCCATGCCCGTGCTCACCATGCCATCACCATGTCACCTCCCTCTCTGGTCGTTTCAACACCGCACCACCATGTCTGGCAGCTCCCTCTCACCTCCCTGAACCACCCCATGCCCTCCCTTGGTCAGCACGATGCGTGCACACGCCAGCCTCGACGTGCCCAGACGCGCCCAGCACATGCCAGGATCGGCATGGACGCGCGCCAGGACGCCCCTGGATACGCCCAGAGCGTCAGCCGCCCCTCGCCCCTGCGTCACCTCCACCCTCACGCTCACCACCAGTCGACGCACGACAACATCCTGCAACGCCTGGACATGGCCCCTGGCCCGCGGGAACGCCACCGACGACGACCACGTCCACGACCTTCCGCCATGACCTGCAAGCTCCCATCAAGCTCACCGCCGCTGTAGTGCATCGTTTTCACCACCATCACGCGCGTCACCTTCGCCAGAGCACCAGCAACACGCCGCGCCCTTGTCTTGCCCCTTGGCGCCCCTGGAACGACGACGCCGTCGACGACTGCCGCTCCGCTCCACGGCCACCTCCCCCAGCTATAAAAGCAGCACCCCTCCCACTGATCTGAGCACACCATTCACTCCCTCTCATCCTCACAGCTCTCCTCGCCACCTCAATTTCATCTGTTAGCCACCACACCGTCCCAATTGCTAGCTCGCCGCCGCCGCCAGTACACGAAGCTCGCCGGAGAAGGAGGCCGCCCCAGGACGCGCCGCTGCTTCCATCGGCTTCACCATCATCGACAACGTCGCGGCGCACCCTCCAGACGCTCGCCGGAGCTCCGACAGCCGCTCCGACCCCCTACCTCCGCCGCGCTCGCCTCTGCTTCTTGCCGTCGATGACGACAACCTCCAGCCGTTGGATCATCGCCTGATCCAACGCTTCCCACGCAGCGTACCGATTCGGTGAGTGAACCTCACTGACGCGTGGCCCCCACGCTGTCAGTTGGCCCGCTGCGCCCGACGCGGAACTGGGCCGGCCCAACTTCTTTTCCCCTGTGTAGCCCAGTACCCCTTCCCGCCTAAGCCCACCAGTTTGAATTTAAATTTTTGAAATTAGGGAATTACTCTCAGATGCTGTTTTCAAAATTAAATAGAATAAAATCCACCCAACCAAATTTTACAAATTGTATATATTTGGAAACCTTAGGAAATTATCTACACAATGCCACTGGTTTGAACCCTATATCTATTGTAGAATTTAAGTGAGAAAATAAATAAGACAGAGACTTTTCTGCCTTAGAAAAATTATTAAAAATCAACCACAATTGCTTTTAGGTTAATTCCAACTCCTATAAATCACTTTACACTTATACTAATTGTTTTTACGAAAATATGCCATGCTTACTGTGTATGATCATGGCCTAGTTAAATTAAAGAACTATATGACTACTTCTAGTCAAAACTATTGTCCAAAAATATTAGTAAATCATATGGGATTATTTTCTTCCATTTAAATCTTGTCATGAACAATCCAAGATGAGGTGGAGACTCTGGTCATAAAAATCTCATATGGTTTGTTGATGATATTAAATCTTTACCATGCTAAGATTAAATTGTATGAGGAGCTACACCTCATTTAAATCATTTTTCTTGAATGATAAGTATGAAGAGGTTGACTGTGGTCAACCTAAGTCATATATTATTCAGGAGAGAAATTAAATCTTAATAGAATAATGAGAGGAAACTATTTCTCTACATAAATGTAAATGACACTAAAGATTAATATGAGAGGAAATTATTTTTCTTAAATAAGACCAACACATCCACCAACCCAATAGTAATATGTGATGCTAGTTTAGGTTGTGTAAATCATGTGTGTGCTTAGTATAGTAAATAAATTGGTGTGATGATTGTGTACTCCGTATTCGTATTCTAGACGCTAGTACCGAGGAGTATCCAGAGGAGGAGGAGGTCTACTGTCAAGGAGAAGAAAACCACTTTGACCAGTTTCCCAACCAAGGCAAGATAATACTCTTGCACAGTGCAAGCTCACCATGAGCAAAGCATTACCCATTTATCTTACGTTTATGAGCCTACTTCCCAGTTTTTATTTTTCCAAGCTTTACTTAATGTTGTTTTATCAAGTACTTTTGATTCCTAATTCAATAGGGTTAATGTTAGATTAGTACAAGAGTATCAAATTTAGCCTAGAAGCAAAGCAAAGTATTTAGCACCCCTCATACCTAGATGATAGTGCTAAACTAAAAATGACTACTCTAGATGGGAACATGTGTGGTGAAATAATGATGATGAAAGTTATGAAATGATTTTGAAGGTGAATATGACCAAGAGAAGATGGTGATTTTTGATCAAAAACTAATATTGGTTGGATGCGATACCTTTCCAATTATTGAGTACCCCCACAATACCTGATTATGGGTAAAGGCTTAACTAGAAGTTTATGTATCTTAGTATGAGTTCCCTCTGAACACACATCATAGGGGTTACGCCGAGGCTGCCTCCGTTGTTGAGAAATGATGTGAATTGAAGTGAATTGTACGGCCAAGCCCTGTGCAGTTCCCAGGTTGACAGTTGGTCTTCACTGGGAGGCCAAGCTCATGGGGAGAGGTGCTCATACTAGGGTTAGTAAATGAAAGGTTATGGTTGATGATCCGCGTACTGTGTTACGATGATTCGGGGAAATCCCGACGGATGAAATCAAATGTTGTGGCACAAGTGTGCAACCTCTGCAGAGTGTAAACCTATTCGAATAGCCGTGTCCACGGTTACGGACGGTTGGAAAGGCCATACAATTTCCAGTGTTAGAATTTGAACATGTTGATGAAATAAATGGTGAATGGTGACTTGGGTATATTGAAAACACAACAGAGTTGTGGGAATGACACTAATGTTCCTACTTGAGTTAGTTAGCACATGAATAAGTCTTTAGTAAATACTGGCAAACTAAAATTGGCTTTATGCAAAGAAACTAGAGCTTAGCACCCTTTACTAGAAATGCTAGCACTTACACTAGTATTAGTTTGCGAGTACATAAAGTACTCACGGCTGTGTCCCTGGCTATTCAAATGGCCAGACTATGAAGAGGAGCAGCAGTACGAGGAGGACGGTCAGCAGGACGTCTACACCAGCTAGGAGTCTGCTGACGTCAAGCGTTGGCCTGTGGACTATAGAGTCCTTGTATCTTACGCTTCCGCTATGAACTTATGTTTGTTCGTTGATCAGTTCGTTGATCACTAGATCAACTATTTGTGTAATATGGATCATGTGATTCCAAATTGTAAGACGTTATGGTTTGTAATGAATAATGACTGTGATACTTAACTATTATGTCTCGCAACAACAATATTCCTGGGATTGCGAGGTATGACATAATAGGCATCCGGACTTAAAAATCCCGGTGTTGACACCTCGGGAGTGTCTCCAGGAGGCGACGACGCGCATCATTGCCTGCGCAGGGGAGATCCTGGCGGCGCTCCAGTACCTAAGCCCGCGGGAGGTAATTCCTCGAGACGCGCCGTCGGTCTTCAAGGCTGTCTCCGACATTCCGGCGGTGGTCGACTGGCTCCGCCGCTCCTCCTGTCGCGTGGGCGTCACCATGGCGCTTAGCATGGTGCTCGCACATTACTCGGAAGGCTTCGACGTGGAGGAAGTGACGGCCGGCTTCCCGTCCGAGACGGGTGAGTTCGACGTCGCCGAGGTGCTGCGCCTGATGGAGGCGGTTCGCCCTTATGCCGACCGCGTGTTGGTGACTGCGGACTTGGAGACGCATATCGCCAGCCAGTCGGCTCCTCAGGACGCGGAGAAGGCGCCAGGCCCGCAGGACTTCCCCGCCGAGCGGCTGTTCCATTCCGCAGCTACCAATGCTGTGCTTGTAATGAATGAATATTTTGTTCGCCTGAGCGCTTGACTCACGAGTGTTTTATTTGTATATGAGTTGCTTTTGACGACTGAATATTGGCGAATTTTCTGCCCTTCTTGTTTTTTGTGCGAGTAGTTGGAGTGACCCTACTCTCCATGGCCCAAGGGGCCAGTCGCTGTGCGACCCCAATGAAGGCTATCGGCATGACTGTTTTCCTGTTCGAGCTGGGTGTCCCCAGTCGCAGTACGTAGTCGTTTGGTGCGGATAGCAGCCTCATGGGTGGGTGAGTGGATTGTTTAATGTTGCGCTGTTTATGTAGCGCGCCTCTCGTCGTGGCTCGGTGAGCCAGTCGCTTGGCGACTCCAAAGGGGTTCTTGGTGGGGCGTTGTTCCTTGGCGAGCCGCGGGTCCGTTTTGCGGGGTCCCTGGTCGAAGTACTTAGCCTTTCAAGTCACGTGCCTAAGGTAGAGGAGGGCGTAGTGTTGTGCTGTATAGCGTAGCACTGTACGATTGCTAGGGCCCGGAGGGCTGGTCGAGCGAGCGACCCTGCTGGCGGATCCAGTCGCCGTGTTCGCTTGACGGCGTAAGAGACACGGGGCGGACCGATCCTGGTATTGCGATCGGTGGGCCCGTTGTGCCCGTGTTAGCCGAGCTACTTGGTCGATCTTGGATTGCTCAGTCAGCAGCAGCAATCGAAGGTCTCGCAGTCCCCGAGTCGCGCACTTTGAGCGGTTCGACTCGCCGGGATGGGAGATGAGTTAACGGCGGCGAATAATGGCGAAGGGGTCGGCGAATGCGATTTGAAGAATCAGGCGTTTTTCATTTATATTTTGGATGTTGCTTACACGTTCGTTCTAGGTGTAGAATCGGCGGAGGAGGTTGACATTCGAGGGGCGCTCGACTTCTCTGGTGAGCGGCTCGCCCTTGTCGTCTTTGCGAACGTCGATGAGGTAGTAGGCATCGTTGCCGAGCACGCGGCTGATGGCGAATGGTCCCTCCCAAGGGGGGGGGAAGCTTATGCATGCCTTTTTTGTCCTGTATGAGCCGAAGGACGAGGTCGCCTTCTTGAAAGGAGCGGCTGCGCACTCGGCGACTATGGTAGCGACGAAGGCCTTGCTGGTAAATGGCTGTTCTGGAGAGTGCGAGGGCTCGTGCCTCGTCGAGGAGGTCGACGTTGTCTTGCCGAGCGCGCTCGTTTTCTTCTTCGGCGTAATTGGTGACTCGTGGTGAGTCATGGGCGATGTCCGTTAGCATGACGACTTCGGCGCCGTACACCGGGAAGAAGGGCATGTAGCCAGTCGACCTATTTGGTGTTGTGCGAATGCTCCAGAGTACCGAAGGTAGTTCTTCAGCCCAGCATCCGGCCGCGCGTTCCAGGGGCACCATCAGCCGTGGTTTGATCCCATGGAGGATGCTATGGTTTGCTCTTTCTGCTTGTCCGTTCGACTCGGGGTGCGCGACTGACGCGAGGTCGAGTCGGATGCCCTTTTCTTCGCAGAAGTCGGCCATTTCCCCTTTGGCGAAGTTGATGCCATTGTCCGTGATGATGCTGTGGGGGTAGCCGTAGCGGTAGATCAGCTCTCGGAGAAACTTGGTCGACGTTTTGCCGTCGCACTTTTTGATGGGTTTTGCCTCTATCCATTTGGTGAACCTGTCCACGGCGACGAGGAGGTGGGTGTACCCGCCGGGGGCCGTTTTGAACTTCCCCACCATATCCATGCCCCAGGCGGCAAATGGCCAGGTGAGGGGTATGGTTTTCAGTGTCGAGCCCGGCATGTGCGACTGGCTAGCATATTTCTAGCAACCAGCGCATGCTCGAACAATAGCGACAGCGTCGTTATGGGCTGTTGGCCAATAGAAGCCGTGCCGGAAAGCTTTGGCCACGATCGAGCGGGCGCCTACATGATGGCCGCAGTCGCCTGCGTGGATGTCTCGGAGGATCTTGCGGCCTTCATCAGCGGTGACGCAGCGCTGGAATATTCCGGAGATGCTACGTTTGTAGAGTTTGTTGTTGATGATGGTAAAGGACTTGCAGCAGCGCACGAGGGTGCGTGTCTCTGTTTCATCCATCGGCAGTACCTGGCGCTCAAGGTAGCTGATGTACGGCTCGGTCCAGTCCCCAGCGTCCGAGGCGAGTGCGACCAGGGCGGAGTCGAGTGCGGGTGGCTCGGCAATGTCGATCTCCCGTGGTACGTGCACCGATGAGCGGGCGAGGACATCGAGGAAGACGCCTGGGGGGTGGTAGTCGCCTGGACCCGAGCCTGGCCAAGGCATCTGCTTCTTCGTTCTTGCGCCTATCGACTCACTCGACGATGTGGCCAGCGAAGCTGGCGCCGGCTTGATCGACCGCTCGCTTGTAGGCGATCATGTTGGCATCGGTGGCGTCGCAGGTGCCGGATGTCTGGCTGGCGACGAGATCGGAGTCGCCGAGGCAGCGCAGACGCGTTGCGCCCATCTCCTTCGCGATGCGCATGCCGTGGAGGAGTGCTTCGTACTCGGCCATATTGTTGGTGCAGGGCTCGAATCGGAGTTGCAGGACGTACCGCACGACGTCGCCTTTAGGCGAGGTGAGGACAACGCCTGCTCCTGCTCCTTCGAGGTTTTTGGAGCCATCGAAGTGTAATGTCCAATGCCTGAGGTCTGCCTGGGAGCTCGGCTGCTGTGCTTCCTCCCAGTCGGCGAGGAAGTCGGCTAGTGCCTGGGATTTGATGGCATGGCGCGACTCGTATGTGATGTTGTGGACGCCAAGTTCGACTGCCCACTTGTCGATCCGGCCAGTTGCGTCACGGTTCCGGATGATATTGGCGAGTGGAGTTGAAGCAACCACTTTGATGGGATGTTCGTGGAAGTAAGGGGCCAGTCGCCGCTGGGCCCTCAGCACTGCGTACACCAGCTTTTGGTAGTGCGGGTAGCGCTGCTTCGACTCGATGAGGGCTTCGCTGATGTAGTAGACTGGGCGCTGGATGAGCTGCTCTTTCCCTTCCTCCTTGCGCTCGACTACCATGACTGCACTTATCGCGCGATTTGACGTGGCGACGTATAGCAGCATTGTTTCTTGAGGGAGTGGGGCTGCGAGGACAGGTGCGTTCCTTAGAGCGTGTTGGAGCTCTTCTAGGGCCTTTTGCGCTTCGCCGTCCACTCGAATGAATCTGATTTTTTCAGGAGGCGATAGAGTGGCGTGGCCTTGTCGCCGAGTCGAGGGATGAAGCCACTGAGGGCCGCGACTCGCCCGGCGAGCTTCTGCGCGTCGACTAGGCAGGTTGGTTGTTTGGTGCGCATGACCGCTGACGTCTTCTCCGGGTTGGGCTCGATGCCGCGTTTGGAGACGACGTAGCCGAGTAGTTGTCCGGACGGGACCCCGAAGGTGCATTTCAGGGGGTTGAGCTTGATGTGGTACCGCCGCAGTTTTGCGAATGTTTCGGCGAGGTCGGCGACCAGGTCGTCTTGGCGAGTCGACTTCACGACCACGTCGTCTATGTAGACGTGGACGTTGCGGCCGATCTGGCTCTCCAGGCAGCTGTTCATGCACCGCTGGTAGGTGGCGCCGGCGTTCCGGAGGCCGAAGGTCGTGGCCGTGTAGCAGTAGGCGCCGAGCGGCGTTATGAGCGCCGTCTTCTCCTGGTCCTCCTTGGCCATCTTTATTTGGTTGTAGCCGGAATAGGCGTCGAGGAAGCATAGCGACTCGGAACCTGCGACCGCGTCGATAATCTGGTCGATGCGCGGTAGAACGAATGGGTCCTTGGGGCAAGCGCGGTTGAGGCTTGTGTAATCGATACACATGCGCCACGTCTTGTTTTTCTTCAGCACCAAAACTGGGTTTGCCAGCCACTTGGGATGCTTGATCTCTATGATGAAACCGGCGGCGAGTAGCCGGTTCACCTCTTCGGCGATTGCACGCCGGCGTTCTTCGCCCACGGGCCGCATCGCCTGCCTAACGGGGCGTGCGGTGGGATTGACATGTAGTTTGTGCTCAGCAAGTTCTCTCGGGACACCTGGCATGTCAGACGGTTTCCATGCAAAGATATCTCGATTCTCACGGAGGAACTTGATGAGCGCGCTTTCCTATTGGGCGAACAGGCCCGTCCCAATGGTAACCTGCCTACTCGGATCATTTTCTACAAGATCTACTTGGCGAGTGTCGGTTGTAGGCTTGAAGGTTGCTGCAGGCGAGTCGAGCTCAGTCGGCTTCTCGAGGATGGCGGGGTCGTTGCGGTCGACCGGGTACTTGGCGAGCTCGACGTTGTTGTCGAGTTCCTCAGCGATGACGGCGTCGGCGAGCTTGGCGCTGTTGTCCTCGCACTCCAGTGCCATATCCGGGTCGCCGTGGACGGTTATGACGCCACGGGGCCCGGGCATCTTCATCATGTTGTAGGCGTAATGAGGCGCGGCCATGACCCTGGCGAACGTCTGGCGACCGTGGACGCAGTGGTATGGGCTGCGGAAGTTGACCACCTCGAACGTTATCCGCTCGGTGCGGTAATTCACAGGTGTGCCGAAGGTGACTGGCAGCGTGACCTTGCCGATTGGAAAGGCTTTCCGCCCCGGGACGATGCAGTGGAACGTGACTTTGGTGTTCTCGAGGCGCGAGTCCGGTAGACCGAGTCGCTGGAAGGTTTCGTAGTACAGTATATTAATGGAGCTTCCTCCATCCATCAGAGTCTTCGGGAGCCAGTAGTCGGAACCTTTGGCCTGACGACTAACGCCACTCGGCCTGGGTACTCAATGCGTGGGGCGTGATCCTCGCGACTCCACGTGATGCTCTGCTCGGACCAGTTGAGCCAGCGGGGGACGTCGACTGCGACTGCGTTCACGGAGACTGCCCTGGTGAGGACCTTCCGATCGCGGCGGTCGCCGACCCTGGTGAAGGTGTGTAGTGAGCCGGCGCTACGTCCGAATCCGTCTTCCTTGTTCTGGTCCTGGTCCTTGGCGCGGTCCTTGGGCTGGTTACCGCCGTTGGCTACTTTGGCGCGGCGGGCTCTCTCAATCTGCTTCAAGGAGTAGCAGTTTCCAGTCATGTGGTTGGAGGGCTGATACGTCCAAAACGTATCTACTTTCCCGTACACTTTTGCTATTGTTTTGCCTCTAATTTGTGTATTTTGGATACAACTAACACGGACTAACGTTGTTTTCAGCAGAATTGCTCTGGTGTCTCGTTTTTCTGCAGAAATCCAACTTTCAGGAAAAACCTCGGAATTTATACAGAAGGCCCTATTTTCCCAGAATATTGGCGGAGCCAGAAGGGCAAGCCAGGTGGGGGCACGAGGGCCCCACACACTAGGCCGGCGCGGCCCAGGAGGGGCCCGCGCGGCCCTAGTGTGTGGCGGCCTCGGCTGGCCCCCGATGCCCTCCTTCGGACTACTTATCGCCCTCGACCTAAAAACGCACGGGGAGAAGTCGAAGTCGCAAGAAACCCTCCAGAGAGCCGCCACATCGCGAAACTCCGTCTCGGGAGCCAGAAGTCTCCGTTCTGGCACTCCGCCGGGACGGGGAATTGGAGGAGATCATCGCCGCCATCACCACCAACGCCTCTCCATCGACCAGCCATGTTTCCCCCATCCATGTGTGAGTAATTCCCCCGCTGTAGGCTGAAGGGGATGGTAGGGATTGGATGAGATTGGTCATGTAATAGTCATAAGATTGTTAGGGCATAGTGCCTAGTATCCGTAGATGTTACTTTTATGATATTGTTGCAACTTGTTATGCTTAATGCTTGTCACTAGGGCCCAAGTGCCATGATCTCAGATCTGAACATGTTATTGATTCATGAAGATATTCGTTGTTTATGATCTTACCTGCAAGTTGTATACACATGTCGCTGTCCGGAACCAATGGCCCCGAAGTGACAGAAATTGGGACAACCGGAGGGGATGGTAGTGATGTGAGGATCACATGTGTTCACGGAGTGTTAATGCTTTGTTCCGGTACTCTATTAAAAGGAGTACCTTAATTTCCAGTAGTTTCCCTAGAGGCCCGGCTGCCACCGGCTGGTAGGACAAAAGATGTTGTGCAAGTTTCTCATTGCGAGCACGTACGACTAAATATGGAACACATGCCTATTGATTGATTAGTACTTGGATACCGTTTTATTATTATCTGCAAATGCCCCTGCTTTGACTGTTATATGAGTTTCTCTCATCCATGCAACGCCCGTTAATCCGTCCCTGTGCCTACAGTATTTTAATCCTGCTGTTTACTATTATCACTACTGCTGTCTTTATTTCACCGCTGCTATTATTTCACTATTCCTACTGCCATAAAACTGTTACTACTGATAAACTCTTGCGAGCAAGTCTGTTTCCAGGTGCAGCTGAATTGACAACTCCGCTGTTAAGGCTTACAAGTATTCTTTGTCTCCCCTTGTGTCGAATCAATAAATTGGGTAATACTTCCCTCGAAGACTGTTGCGATCCCCTATACTTGTGGGTCATCAAGACTATTTTCTGGCGCCGTTGCCGGGGAGCATAGCTTTATTTGGAAGTTCACTTGGATTGATATTGTTCGCTGCAAATTCTCCATCATGGGTAAACCTCGCGATACTAAGATCGCCATATTACCATCCACTACAAGAAAAGGTACAACCCATAGTACCTCTGCTGCTCTTGATTCACCATCTGTGATAAGTAAACTTGTTTCACCACCACAAGCTTCAAATGCTGGTACTTCTGCTGAATCTGAAAATTCCTCTCATAATTGTGATGATGCTTCTGCTGTGCTTGATAATGATGGTTCGTTAGGATCTTTTCTAGATGCTACAATTGCTAGGTCTAGGCAAATTGAAAATACTGAAACTCCTAATGAAAATGCTGCTACACCTGTTAATTCACCTGAGTCTGTTGAATATTCTAGTGATGATCTTGATGAAGATTATGTGGAACTTGATGATGATTTTATTGAAAAATGCAATGCTACTACTGATGCAAGAAAAATTAAAAAGTTGCTTGCAGAACATGCTGTTAGATATAAACTGTCTCCTGAACCTAAATTTGCCACGTCTCCTATAAACATTAAGGATAAAGATTATGATTTTTCTCTTGATCTATCTCATATAGCTATTGTTGAGAAAACACCCTTTTGTGGTACTGAAAAAGAAAGTGCTGTTGAACACATGATTGAGTTATCTACTCTGAGTAGCGTGTTTTCTGATGATGTCAAGATGCGTACTTATTTTGTCGCTAAAATCTTTCCTTTCTGATTAAAGGATGATGCTAAAACTTGGTATAATAATTTGCCTCCTGGTTCTATTAAAAGTCCAATTGACTTGCGTGATGTTTTCTTTCGAAAATACTTTCCTGCTAGCGCTCAAAACGCTGCTTTGCAGAGAATTTATAATTTTGACCAGGAAGATGGAGAGAAATTGCCTGAGGCTTGGGCGAGATTTTGCTCTCTTATTAGAGCTCAGCCTGACCATGATTTGGAAAAGCATGATTTACTTGATATATTTTATAGTGGACTAACTATTGAGTCTAGGGCATACCTGGATAGTTGTGCTGGTTGTGTTTTCAGGAAAAGAACCCCAGACGACGCTGAAGAATTGTTGGCTAAAATAGGCCGGAATCATGATGATTGGTCTACACCTGAACCAACCCCGACACCGATATTGAAGAAGAGGGGTATGATTAAATTAAATGATGAAGATATGAGGAAAGCTAAGAAGTCTCTTAAAGAGAAGGGTATTAAATCTGAAGATGTGAAGAATCTTCCTCCCATAGAAGATATATGTGAGATAATTCCCCCTTCATCCATGATTGAGGTACACTCCCTTCAACGCTTTACTAGGGAAGATATTCCGTATTCAAAACCTCCTGCTCAATGCTTAGATGAGTTTGATAATTATATTGTTAAGCAAGAAAATTTTAATATGAGAGTAGAGAATCATTTAATGGAAAATTCTCAAGCTATTAGTGAATTGCATGATATTGTGGAGAGAACCTCCAATGATGTTAAGATACTTGTTAAACATTTTCATATGGTTCAAACTCAAATTGATCAACTCACTAAAGTGCAAAATGACTTGTTGGGAAATAATTCTAAAGAAAAACATGCTTATGAAGTAACAACTAGAGGTGGTGTTTCTACCCAGGATCCTTTATATCCTGAAGGGCATCCCAAAAGAGTTGAACAAGATTCTCAACTAACTAAAACTAGTGCTCCATCTAAGAAAAAGAAAAAGAAACATAAGAATGTTGTAGAATCTTCTGAACCTGTTAATGATCCTAATAGTATTTCTATTTCTGATGCTGAAACTGAAAGTGGTAATGAACGTGATAAAGATAATGATAAGGATGATACTCCTGATAAAGAAGAGGTTGAAAAAGAACCTGAAAAGCCTGCTAAAAATAAAAGTACACTAAAGAAGATTTTATTGCTGAGAAACATGGTAATGAAAGAGAACCTTGGGTTCAAAAGCAAATGCCTTTTCCTGCTAAGAAACTAAAATCAAAGGAGGAGGAACATTATAATAAATTTTGTGATTGGATGAAACCTTTATTTTTGCAAATCCCTTTGACTGATGCTATTAAATTGCCTCCTTATTCAAAGTATATGAACGATATTGTCTCTAACAAAAGGAAAATTCCCAACGAGGAGATTTCCACTATGCTCGCTAATTACTCTTTTAATGGTAAGATTCCAAAGAAGCTTGGAGACCCAGGTATACCGACTATTCCTTGTTCCATCAAGAATAATTATGTTAGAACTGCTCTATGTGATTTGGGAGCAGGAGTTAGTGTAATGCCTTTTTCTCTTTATAAGAGACTTGATTTAGATAAGTTGATACCAACTGATATATCTTTGCAAATGGCTGATAAATCTACTGCTATTCCTGTTGGTGTATGTGAAAATGTTCCTGTTCAAGTTACTCAACATTGCTTGATATTAACTGATTTTGTTGTGTTGGAAATGCCTGAAGATGATAATATGTCTATTATTCTTGGAAGACCCTTTCTTAATACTGCAGGGGCTGTTATTGATTGCAATAAAGGCATGGTTACTTTCAATGTTGATGATAAGGAACATACTGTCTATTTTCCCAAGAGGATTGATAAAGTATATGGAGTTAATACAATTTTTAATGTGAAAACTATCAAAGTGGTATCCATTGATTGTCCTATATATGAGCCTAAAGAAGAATATCAAACTCTTGTGATTGGATCCATATCAATTCAATATAAGGTAACATGATTGATTTGAGGTTTATTTCTTCTTATGTCATATAAAATTTATTTGGTAGCAAGACTTGATCAACCTTGTTAACAAGTATATTTTAATGCATAAGAGAGCTAAACAACATTTCTTACTTTCTTTCTCCCTCCATTTGTTTTACTTGTGTTGACGTCAGAAACCCACCGGCGGGCAGTGACTGGCCAACACCGTAGAGCCGGGAATGACTAGGGCTGCGGCTGGCCCCAGTCCCTCAGAGCGACGGCCCGCAAAGCCTCCTGGTCGCGCGCCGATGCGGGTCGCAAGGGCGTGCCACCTGACCTATACCTGGTCAGGAAGGTGTGGATGATGCCTCGCTTAGTTTCCTGCAGAGCACACACGTACACATTAAATACGAGCCTCGATCGGCTCTCAGGTCGTCCTGTGAATCGGCTCATGGAGCCGATCCACCCATGATTCGTCCAAGGTGGCCGAATATATGGTGGTCCTGCTTGATCAAGATAAAGCATATGAGATCCACGACGATCTAGGGTTTTCACCGCATAATCGGATCATCCTACTCACGATTGGGCCTCGCGCTCACGCACGGTAAACGTAAGCCAGCCCTAGACAAGGCCTTAAAACCAACACTAGGTTGATCCTCGGAACGTCCTGTCTAGGGGCAGCAAACTACACCCTGCATGCCGCTGGATCCTCCAACCCTTTGTAAGGCCTAACTATTGCAGATATTAAACTAATCCTTGATGAATCAAGGAGCGACCATAACGGATCAGATCTACTAAATAAAGATCAAGCGGGGTGCCGCCCCTGCACCCATGATGAGGCACAAGGACGGCTAGACGCGCAAGGGTTGCACTACGCGAGCATATGATGCTAAGAACGATGCTAACCCTAACGCGTCTACGATAACTACGTTGCTCGCCATCAAAAAGGCTTCAGTACGAGCAACGCATGAACAACTAGGCAGGCTCGTGCTGCCTAGATCGCGAGATGCGATCTAGGCAGCATGGTGCTTACCGGAGGAACCCTCGAGACGAAGGAGTTGGCGATGCGCCGAGATTGGTTTGTGTTGAACGTTGGTTGTTGTTTATTCCATAAACCCTAGGTACATATTTATAGTCCAGGGGACTTTCTAATGTGGGCGTGCACTAAACCGTGCACGAGACAAACTCTAATTTCTAAACTAAGATACACGGGCTAGCTAGCCCAAACTTGGTAAATAAGGCCGATTCACATATCTCTTCTATATGTATATCTTCAAGTCCATCTTGATCGCGGCCCACCTCTGGCTTGGTCAAATTCTGGTGATAACACATGCCCCCCTGGTTTTGGAAATGACATTTCCAAAATCATTACGCTCTCCTTTCGTCGGGTCATGTCGTGGCAGAGCAGAAACGTCGCAGAGTCCTTCATCATGACAACTTGCCTTCTCAACTTCTCTGCGCGATTAGACGGTTCTGGCACCACCTCCTCGGGAACTGCTGTGGCATTGAATTTTTACTATGCTCCCTTTTATTTAACCGCAGCAAACAGTCACCTTCCTCATCCCCTTCGCACTAGCCTCCAAAAAACCCTCCTCTGCCACCATGTCTTCGTCCTCCTCTTCTTCCTCCTCATCAGGTCTTTCCTACATGTCCTCTCCTATCCGAGAGGAGACGCCCTCGTGGGGCACGCAGGCGGCGTACGATATCCTCGCCCCAACGAAGTGGGACAAAGAGGACCATGACTCCTTCGTCTGGTCCGAGGATGACAAATCCTTGACCGACGGGGAGAGTGACCTCCGCTTCCTCGCCGTTGGGGAACCGGAGGAGGAGAGCGACGACGACAACTTCTCCTGTGACTTCACCTCTTCCGGGGAGGAAGGGAAGCAGGGAGAGGAGGAGGAAGACGACGATGAGAGCTCCTCCGACGAGCCGCCGGCCAAGCGGTTTTGCCCTTGGCCGGGCAACTTTAGTGACTTCGACAGCGACGAGGACGACGCTGACGGAGAAGATGAAGACGACGAGGGCCCAGTCGGCGGCCATTGGAGCGACGACGAGCCTGCCGGGAGCAGCGCCGACGGCAGCGACGAAGGCGACGATGAGGGCAGCGACGGCCCGTAGATTAGGACCTCTAGAATAGGATCAGCAGTAGCAGACGGGGCAATGTACCCCTCATATTTCCTTCTGAGAGCAATTAGCTCTTTATGTAAAAAATCTTGCCTATCAATGAAGAACTTTTTCTTTTCCCCAATTTGATTTTGCCGATTTCTTCTTCTACTGTCCTTGCCGATTCGCCCCTTTTACCAATGCGTAATGAGCCGATAGCACCGCATCGGTCCTTCGAAATTCGCTCTTCCCTTCTTCAACTGATGATTTTCTAAATCTGGCAGAAAATGCAGGATCTTCAGGAAAACCTTTGAACTTTCCCAACCAAACCCAATAATCCTTTTCAGCACTCATCATCTGTGACGAAGGTTTGCAATGAAGGAACAGCCGATCGTATCCACCAAGCCTGCTGCCCCCCGAGTCTTGGCCAAGGCAAAAACTTAGCCGAATTAGCCTGGGCTTGATCATGCAGAGCCAGCCGATTTGCACATAAATCGGCTTCCCAAAGCAGAGAGCCTTCAAGGCGAGCTGCCCCCCGAGTTTCTCCAGTCTTCTCTTAGCGCCCTGCTGGTCGAATCGGCCCCTTTCTGCACGTCCAGGCTGCTCTTGAAGAGAGGAATTACTCCATTGAGGGGTTCTTCCATTAACATCCCCCCTCGTGCTTCATTGGTCCTCTGATCGTAACATTGATCTTCTTGAGTCGATGGCCGTGCATCGGCTGCTTCTCAATTCTGAAGTCGATGCCCTTGCACCGGCTATAAATTTTTAAAAATTTTAGGCCGATTTGTGTATCGTCCCCCATACTCAGTATTATCTCATATCCTCGTGTTTTATCCATCTAGGTGCCCCCCGAGCCGATTCTGTCAAGAGAATTGATGGTATCGGCTCTTCAGGTAGTCCCTGTTGGGTCAAACGTTGATCCTAGGCAGAATGGATGGTGAGGATAATTTTGGCCGATTGCTGGAATCGGCCTTCATGTTGCTTGTTCGGTGAAGGTTTTGTAATATCCCTTCCTCAGTTTCGGAGGGCCGATCGCAAGGATCGGCCTCGCCATGTTGCTTATCGACGTAGTCTTGCTACTCGTCCATGTCGGTGGATAAAACCAGCCCAATCTCTGACCTTATCACGTTGGAGCGCTTACTGATGTCCACCTTGGGTGCAACGTGTGATCGTGGAGGTCTACACCCCGCCGGGCGAACGAGCACCATGTTCGTGCCAGCCGATGTTTCATCATCGGCTCTCTTTTGCTTGGGGCGCCACTCTTTTCTTTGCGGCAGTCCCTCCTCGTCCAGGGTCCTCTGGACTTTCGCAGCCAGATCAGGTCGCGCCTTCCTCAGCGTATGCAAGTACATCCTTTCAGCTTCCTCCAGACCGCGCAATCGCTGAACCCTGCGCTTTTGTGAATGGCTGAGACCGTCAGGGCACCACCTTGGACGGTGGCACCTGTCTTCTTCGTATTCCCCTTCGTCTTCTGAATCCTCGAGATCTTCCAACGGAGGGGTCTCAGCACGTCTGTTTTGCGGTGGGAGAGGTCCTAGGCGCTCGAACACAGACACGTTGGCTGTCTCCTTCTTTTTCCGATTGCATTCTGGGCAGTTGCCGATTGTTGGTAATCGGCTCATTCCTGAATCCCAGCAGTGTCTGAAGAAGGGGCAGTGCCAATGCCTGTCCGTATCGTCCTGCTCCTTGCCGTGGCGCTCCTGCCGCTCCTCATCCTGATTATGCCGGCGATGTCTTCCGTCGTTTCTGGTCAGACGACCTCTTTCATCATTGTTGTTGTATCGCCGGCTTTGGTCATATCGACTAACATACTTGTTGAGGAGGTGATCAGAGAGGGGTCGCTGGTATCTTATGTTCTTCACTTCCCCCTCTGTGACGTAGCGCTTGCCATCTTGACGGAGCCGATCGCATGGAGCGGCCCCCTCAGTGTCCTTGCTCTGAGAGCAGCTGTCCTCATCCCCGTCCTTCTCAGAGCGGTGTCCAAGCTCTACCATGCTGATGTTGGCTGAGAAATCAGGCTGGCACCCTCCAAGGTGGGTAAACTCCACCATGTTGACGGCGGGAAGGGGTGTGTGTCGACCTTCATGGCATACTGGTTAAAAATTAGCCGCCCATTTTCTATCGCCACTTGGATCTGCTGACGCCACACCCTGCAGTCGTTGGTGGTGTGGGTGAACGTGTTATGCCACTTGCAGTATGGCTTTCCGTTTAGCTCTTGCACCGTAGGAAACTTGTGGCCTTCGGGTACCTTTATGTGCTTCTCCGCGAGTAAGAGGTCGAAAATCTGCTCGGTTTTTGTCACGTCGAAGTCGAACCCTCTTGGAGGCCCTGGTGGCTTTACCCATTTGCAGGTTACTGGACCTGCAGCTCGAGTCCACTCAGCTACTGCGACCTCTCGCTCTCCCGTTGGACCTTCATCTTCGCCTGCGTCAACCATGGTAACCACGCGCTTGAATTTATCTTGGTAGATATCCGGGTGGCGTTGTTCATATGCTGACAACTTCTGCACCATGTGTGCTAATGAAGGATAGTCCGCCTGGGAGGCCACTTCCTTGATCGATGATGATAGACCCACCACCGCCAATTCGACTGCTTCTTTTTCGCTCACGTGAACCGAATAGCATCGGTTCCTAACCGTCCTGAAGCGCTGGATGTATTCTGACACTGTTTCTCCGCGCTTCTGTCGTACTTGTGCTAGATCGGCAATGCCAGCCTCGGAAGCCTCTGAGTGGTATTGCTCATGGAACCGTTCTTCCAGCTGCTTCCAGGTCTGGATTGAGTTCGGTGGCAGCGACGTGTACCATCCGAAAGCCGATCCTGTGAGGGACTGTGAGAAGTACCTCACGCGCAGCTCGTCTGACGCTGAGATCATGCCCAGCTGTGCCAAATATCGGCTCACATGCTCGATGGAGCTGGAGCCATCTGATCCGCTGAACTTTGTGAAGTCCGGGAGCCGATATTTGGGTGGTAGCGGGATCAATTCGTACTCATTGGGGTACGGCTTGGTATAGCCGATCGCCTTTCTTTTCGGCATCATGCCGAACTGATCTTTCAGGATCGTACAAATTTGATCCGCGGTGATGGCTGCAGGTGCCGAACCCTGAAGATTCGTCGGAGTGGCGTACTTAACCAGCCATGCCTGTTTCTCTGGTTCTGAGCCAACTGCAGGAGCTGGGCTCGGGAGCTTTGTCGGGGTGGCGTATTTGGCTAGCCACGTTTGCTTCTCAGGGTCTGTCTCCGACGTTCCTCCTGTTGCCCCAGAAGTCCCTGCTATAGCGACCTGGTTCGAGGGTGTCCAGGTGCTGCAGTCTGGCACGTAAGCGCATGCGTACCCATGCGGGATCTCCTTGGGCGCGTCCTGTAGGAATTGGTAGTCACTGGGGTCACCACCAATCTTGTAGACGACATAGGCCGATGAGTTCGGCGCTTCGGGCGCTGCCAACGCGAATGGCAGCGGTGGACGGGACTGGAGTAGCAATTCCCCTTGATGAGTCCCTAGGGCTGGTCCTGACGGAGAGTACTGATGGCTCATGATCTCCTGGATCACGCGCAGCGCGACGCGCTCCAACGTATTCACCAGGCTCTCAGAATGGCGGTGCAGCGAATGAGCCACCATGAAGTTGATCTCCTGACGCAGCGACCTGGTGCGTTCTTCGGACGGGGTGGATAGGTCCACCCCATCGAGTGCGCCTTCAGGTGTGAACCCCTTCCATCTGATGCCGTGGGAGCGGGTCCTGTGGAAAGAGCCGATTAGGTCGGCTTCGAGGGCAGACTTGATCTCGTCGTACTTCTTCTTGAGCTCGCCAGTGAGATCCCCGTACGTGACCGGAGTTTCTTCTGCCACTTCTGATGAAGATGGTATGGTGTCTTTCGCCATCTCTGATGTGGATGGCGAGATGGTTGTCGTTGAAGATTGTCGTTGAATATGTGTCCCACCGGGCGTGCCAGAATGTGTTGACGTCAGAAACCCACCGGTGGGCAGTGACTGGCCAACACCGTAGAGCCGGGAATGACTAGGGCTGCGGCTGGCCCCAGTCCCTCAGAGCGACGGCCCGCAAAGCCTCCTGGTCGCGCGCCGATGCGGGTCGCAAGGGCGTGCCACCTGACCTATACCTGGTCAGGAAGGTGTGGATGATGCCTCGCTTAGTTTCCTGCAGGGCACACACGTACACATTAAATACGAGCCTCGATCGGCTCTCAGGTCGTCCTGTGAATCGGCTCATGGAGCCGATCCACCCATGATTCGTCCAAGGTGGCCGAATATATGGTGGTCCTGCTTGATCAAGATAAAGCATATGAGATCCACGACGATCTAGGGTTTTCACCGCATAATCGGATCATCCTACTCACGATTGGGCCTCGCGCTCACGCACGGTAAACGTAAGCCAGCCCTAGACAAGGCCTAAAAACCAACACTAGGTTGATCCTCGGAACGTCCTGTCTAGGGGCAGCAAACTACACCCTGCATGCCGCTGGATCCTCCAACCCTTTGTAAGGCCTAACTATTGCAGATATTAAACTAATCCTTGATGAATCAAGGAGCGACCATAACGGATCAGATCTACTAAATAAAGATCAAGCGGGGTGCCGCCCCTGCACCCATGATGAGGCACAAGGACGGCTAGACGCGCAAGGGTTGCACTACGCGAGCATATGATGCTAAGAACGATGCTAACCCTAACGCGTCTACGATAACTACGTTGCTCGCCATCAAAAAGGCTTCAGTACGAGCAACGCATGAACAACTAGGCAGGCTCGTGCTGCCTAGATCGCGAGATGCGATCTAGGCAGCATGGTGCTTACCGGAGGAACCCTCGAGACGAAGGAGTTGGCGATGCGCCGAGATTGGTTTGTGTTGAACGTTGGTTGTTGTTTATTCCATAAACCCTAGGTACATATTTATAGTCCAGGGGACTTTCTAATGTGGGCGTGCACTAAACCGTGCACGAGACAAACTCTAATTTCTAAACTAAGATACACGGGCTAGCTAGCCCAAACTTGGTAAATAAGGCCGATTCACATATCTCTTCTATATGTATATCTTCAAGTCCATCTTGATCGCGGCCCACCTCTGGCTTGGTCAAATTCTGGTGATAACAACTTGCTGTAGCACTTTTTGTTTTGCAATATGCTTTAGTTGTTTAAGATTTTGGAAATCGTTTTCCTGCGCAGTAATAATTAATTTAACACCCAGAAATGTGCATTTTTCGAAGTTCTCAAAAATTTACAAAAATTATACTGGTAGTCCTATTTTTCGAAGAGGCACCTGGGAGCACCTGGGGCTGACCAGTGGGGCACCCCAGGGTGGCACCCCACAGGGCGGCGCGGCCAGCAAGGGGGGCGCGCCACCCTGGTGTGTGGGTCCCCCTTTGCCCCACTTCAGCATCTCTTTCACTCAGTGCACTCTCTCTCCCGAAAAAACTCGTACTCACTTTCTCTCACTCGCGTTTCTGCTGAAGAACTCGCGATTTCTCGATCTCTTTGCTCAGCCCAGATTTCTGTCTGAAATTTGGCACATTTGCTCCTTGGTATGTGACTCCTTTGATTGTCCAATTAGAATTTTGTTTGGTTGAGTATATCTTGAATATTTTGCTGTTGTAGATAACATGTTTAGTGAGCTTGCATGCTTGTTCTAAGTGGTAGAAATTAGTTTTGATGCATGTGTAGTACTCTAGCAAGTTACTATAGTAGTTCCCTTCAATTATATACCTTGAAATCAAATTTTATAATGGTTGTTGAAAATTTCAGAATAGGAAGATGAAGAAATTTAACTTTGGAGAATTATTCAAGAGAGGAACAACCAGCACCGGGAGGCCCTCGAGGGCGTCCACTCAGATTAGGTGATCCTACAATGAGGATATCATCGCACCTAGCTTCGCTCCCGAAGAGGACAATGGGGCTCCTAATGCTTCATCCTTCCCATGTTATGATTTTCTGACAAATGCAGGGATATTGGATGATTTCTTCACCCTTGTCAACAGGGCGGGCTTAGCCACCTATGTGGGAGATGAAAGGGAGCAATACTACATGCTCACCAAAATTTTCGTTGAGATCTTCAAGTTCCACAACACGCAATATGAACCGACAGTTGCATTCAAGATTTATGGTAATCCTGTTACTATGGAATTGGAAGAATTTTGTCGTGCATTGGATATTTCCCCTGTAGGTACAGCAAGGAGGATTGATGACAACCCCCGGGACTTGTTGGAGCTCTATCGAGGGACCACCGATGATGATTGCCGCACCATTCAGCGCGGCAAGATAAGAAACATTCAACTCCCCGCCATTAAATATTTTGCATATTACATTGCTACTAGCATTCTTGGTAGGGAAAATACTAGCAATATCTCTAGCTATCATCTTGCTTTCTTGAATGCTGCACTTACTGGACAGACATCTTATCATCTTGGTTCTCTTATTGCTCACCGCCTGTCCAACAGGGGGCCTATTTTTGGAGGAACTATTGCACTCCGTATTTTAACACATTTAAGACTCCCTCTTGATCCTAATGATGTGCCATTAACCCCTAGGAGACTTGATATTACTGCTATGAAGAGTCATCATTTTGTTACCACTGATTCCACTGTAGATAATATGGTCTATAGAATGTTGTTTGCTGACGGGGATGAGAAGGAAATCCCTCTTCCCCAGCCAGGTTTGTTCAATATTGACAGGCAATCATGGTCGCGCACTAAGGAGGAGGTGGAGGAACATATGAAGATACAAGACTTCCACCAGCAGCATGACTCCGAGGATGCCGAGCCCTCCTACGACTACACCGTCACATACCCTGATGCTTCCTCCAGCACATACCTGGAACCGGGTCGTTCTTCGTCGTACTACGGAGACACCACTTCATGGGGACCGTGGGAATGAACTCCACTTAGGCCAAAAGCCTAAGCTTGGGGGGAGCTATACCGGCATCACTCATTCTTTGCATATTATGGTTGCTGGATACTTGTACATACTTGTTTAGTTTCTTAGAGTGGTTTTCTAATGAGAAGGAGATGATATTTGGGGAAGTGCTGTCCAAAAACAGATTCTGGGCTGTTACCAAAAAAATTCGTACGCACAGCCAGAATGTTATTTTGAGTTTCCAATTTTTGAGCATGTGCCCCAGGTTGTTATCTAACTTTCATTAGTTGAACACTTTTTGAGCTGAGTAATGGAAGATTTTTGTTAATTTCGATTTCTGTACTGCTGTCAGGATTTGGCAGATTTCTGTCATCCTGCTTTTCTGTGTTTCTGTTAGTTTGCATTCTTTTGTTTTCACTTTGTTTCTTTCCTAAAACACAAAAAGACCAAAAATATTTCTGTTGTTTCTCTTCACCATTTGTTTATTTGGTTCTTTGCTCTTAGTTTACTTTATTTACTATCGTTGGTTTGCTATGAGAAAACCCAAAAAGATTTTGCGTTGTTTTCTTGTTTCTTTTGTTCTTGTTTCCAATTCGAAAACACCAAAAATATTTGCTGTTCTTCTTTGGTTTGTAAAGTTCATCATGAGTTCAATGGTCTTCGGTGGCTGGAGCGTGGTTTTCATTTCATATTATCCAAGCTATACAAGTGAAAGGCAATAATGACGATCTACAACAATTGGATTGTGGTGAGAGGCTGGTATGAACTCTATTTGTTTTCATTTTTGTACATATACTCATCCATGTGAGCATGCTTAGTTGGTTCATGTGAGGTATATGTTATTTGAGAAAGTCTAGTAGTTCATGATCTCTCATGTTTAGCTCCAATTTATTAATATGAGTAGCATGTCATGGATGTTCGCTTGCATTGTTTTATTCATAAGTAAGTATGGCATTGTGGTATCCTCCTCTGAATAATTCATTTATATCGACTTGGCACATGCTCACGCATGCATATGACTGAACAAAAAGTCAATTAAGCCTCGATGACTTATATTGCTTCAGAATTCTTGTATCACTTTTATGCCTCCGTTAATTTATTTTGCCGCAAGCATGATTATGACAGTTACTGCTCTCTTGATTTGTCGCTCCCTAGTCTTTTGCTAGCCTTCACTTGTACTGAGCGGGAACGCCGCTCGTGCTTCCAAACACCTGAAAACCAAGTTGTTCCAAAGCGTCCACCATAAATACCTATGCATGGAATTTCAAACCATTCCAAGTAAATTCCCATGCGCTACCTTTAAAACTTTCAAAATGCTTCTCAATTTGTGTTAATGTTTCAAGCTCATGAGGAAGTATGTGGTGTTTAGCTTTCAACCTTGTCATTTACTTTTGACGGACTCTCATGTGGACTAGTGGCACATCCGCTTATCCAATAATTTTGCAAAAATAGCTGGCAATGGGATTCCCAGTCCCAAATTAATTAACTTAAATAGACACTCCTCCATGGTTTGTGATTGTTGGACGGCACCCGAAGGATTCGGTTAGCCATGGCTTGTGCAAGCAAAGGTTGGGGGGAGTGTCATCATCATAATAAAACTTAAATAAAAAGGCACTCCTTCATGGTATGTGATTGTTGGCAGGCACCCGAGGATTCGGTTAGCCATGGTTTGTGTAAGAAAGGTTGGAAGGAGTGCCACATAAACATACAAATAATTCATGGGAGCCGCTCTTGGGAGTCCGGTTGATGAGGTAGTTAGTGTACCCATTACCATTCGTTGACAACAACAAGCACCTCTCAAAATAATTTTACTCTTGTTTTAAAAATGAAGAGCTCTAGCGCATGTTAATCCCTGCTTCCCTCTGCGAAGGGTCAATATTTTACTTTTATGTTGTGTCTCCATTCTTTCTTTGAGCACTATCTTGAGAGCACAACTGTCATTCTTAGTATAATATGCTTGTCTCAAAATATGATTGATTGTGGTATAACTTTGATGCTTTTATCTTTGACAATCACTACTTCTAGTCTTTCTATGAACTCCAGAGGTGCCTCAGCATTTATGTTTTGCCGATCAAATACGGGGAAGCGAGATACCACTTTATCATATTCTCTTATGAACATTGGAATTCTGCTTATATACATGATTCATGATGCTTATTATTAATTGTTGGTACCTCTCCATGATTGACACAGCTGTTGGATGATCTTATTTGCATGTATCTCATTATAAATTGCTTAAGTATTAGCCATAGCATGAGAATATATACATCATATGAGCAAATGTGTTCGTGAAAGTTCTTTTATCGCTCAGTTGTTAACTGAATTGCTTGAGGACAAGCAATAAGCTAAGCTTGGGGGGAGTTGATACGTCCAAAACGTATCTACTTTCCCGAACACTTTTGCTATTGTTTTGCCTCTAATTTGTGTATTTTGGATACAACTAACACGGACTAACGCTGTTTTCAGCAGAATTGCTCTGGTGTCTCGTTTTTGTGCAGAAATCCAACTTTCAGGAAAAACCTCGGAATTTATACATAAGGCCCTATTTTCCCAGAATATTGGCGGAGCCAGAAGGGCAAGCCAGGTGGGGGCACGAGGGCCCCACACACTAGGCCGGCGCGGCCCAGGAGGGGCCCGCGCGGCCCTAGTGTGTGGCGGCCTCGGCTGGCCCCCGACGCCCTCCTTCGGACTACTTATCGCCCTCGACCTAAAAACGCACGGGGAGAAGTCGAAGTCGCAAGAAACCCTCCAGAGAGCCGCCACATCGCGAAACTCCGTCTCGGGAGCCAGAAGTCTCCGTTCTGGCACTCCGCCGGGACGGGGAATTGGAGGAGATCATCGCCGCCATCACCACCAACGCCTCTCCATCGACCAGCCATGTTTCCCCCATCCATGTGTGAGTAATTCCCCCGCTGTAGGCTGAAGGGGATGGTAGGGATTGGATGAGATTGGTCATGTAATAGTCATAAGATTGTTAGGGCATAGTGCCTAGTATCCGTAGATGTTACTTTTATGATATTGTTGCAACTTGTTATGCTTAATGCTTGTCACTAGGGCCCAAGTGCCATGATCTCAGATCTGAACATGTTATTGATTCATGAAGATATTCGTTGTTTATGATCTTACCTGCAAGTTGTATACACATGTCGCTGTCCGGAACCAATGGCCCCGAAGTGACAGAAATTGGGACAACCGGAGGGGATGGTAGTGATGTGAGGATCACATGTGTTCACGGAGTGTTAATGCTTTGTTCCGGTACTCTATTAAAAGGAGTACCTTAATTTCCAGTAGTTTCCCTAGAGGCCCGGCTGCCACCGGCTGGTAGGACAAAAGATGTTGTGCAAGTTTCTCATTGCGAGCACGTACGACTAAATATGGAACACATGCCTATTGATTGATTAGTACTTGGATACCGTTTTATTATTATCTGCAAATGCCCCTGCTTTGACTGTTATATGAGTTTCTCTCATCCATGCAATGCCCGTTAATCCGTCCCTGTGCCTACAGTATTTTAATCCTGCTGTTTACTATAATCACTACTGCTGTCTTTATTTCACCGCTGCTGTTATTTCACTATTCCTACTGCCATAAAACTGTTACTACTGATAAACTCTTGCGAGCAAGTCTGTTTCCAGGTGCAGCTGAATTGACAACTCCGCTGTTAAGGCTTACAAGTATTCTTTGTCTCCCCTTGTGTCGAATCAATAAATTGGGTAATACTTCCCTCGAAGACTGTTGCGATCCCCTATACTTGTGGGTCATCAAGGGCTTGCCCTCCCTGTTGTGGTAGATGCACGGGGCATCCAACAGGCTGCGCGCATCGAACCGCTTAGGCTGGGGCCGGTCTTCTCTTGGTGCGCGGTTGTCTCTGCGAAAGGATTTCGGGTCGCGTTGTTCGTAGTCGGCGTTGGCGACGAGTTCCGTGTGGCCACCATCAGCGCGGCGCTTGCCGCCGCTGGACCGGCCACGGAACCGGTAATCGCCGCGGCGGGTGTCGGAGTGAGTGGGGCGGCGATTGCGCCGCTGCCCGTACTCATCGTCCGAGTCGACTGCTGGGTCCTCGTCGGCGTAGCGCAGGGCGATGTCGAAGAGCTCGGCGATGGAGATGTTGTCCCTGCTGACTCGACGGAGCTTAGCGCTGAGCGGCTCGTATCGACAGCACCTTCGGAAGCAGTAGATCGCCGTGTCGGTGTTGATGCCGCTGGAGGTCGTCCACATGTCTTGCCAGCGTTGAACCCATCGGCGAGTCGATTCGCGTGGGCCTTGAACGCAGCGGTCCAAGTCTTCTATCGTGGTTGCGCGCGTGTACGCGCTGGCGAAGTGCTGGATGAAGGCGGCCCTGGCTTCGTCCCACGAATCTATGCTGTTTGGTGTGAGGGTGTTGAACCAATGGCGGTTCACTCCGTCCATCATGAGGGGCAGGTAACGGGCAGCGAGCAGCTCGGAGTAACCCAAGATGCCCATCGCCATGGTGTATGAGTTGATACGTCTCCAACGTATCTATAATTTCTGATGTTCCATGCTAGTTTTATAACAATACCTACATGTTTTGTTCACACTATATCGTTTTGATGCATTTTTCGGAACTAACCTATTAACGAGATGCCGAAGTGCGAGTTCCTGTTTTCTGCTGTTTTTGGTTCCAGAAATCCTACAAAGGAAATATTCTCGGAATTGGACGAAATCAACGCCCAGTATCTTATTTTTCCAGGAAGCTTCTAGAGCACCGAAGAGGGGCCAGAGGGGAGCCAGGGGCCCCACCCCACAAGGCGGCGCGGCCAAGGGGGGCGCCCCTATGGTCTGGCTCCACCAGGCCCCCTCTGAGGCTGCCCTTCTGCCTATATAAAGCCTCCGTATCGAAAACCCCAAAAAGATAAGCCACGGGACGAGAAAAGTTACGCAGCCGCCGCCATCGCGAAGCCAAGATTCGGGGGACAGAAGTCTCTGTTCCGGCACGCCGCCGGGACGGGGAATTGCCCCCGGAATCCATCTCCATCGACACCACCGCCATCTCCATCAACGTTGTTGTCTCCCATGATGAGGAGGGAGTAGTTCTCCCTCGAGGCTAAGGGCTCTACCGGTAGCTATGTGGTTAATCTCTCTCTCATGTACCTCAATACAATGATCTCATGAATTGCCTTGCATGATTGAGATCCATATGATGAGCTTTGTAATCTAGATGTAGTTATGTTATTCAAGTGGATTTTACGTATGTGATCTCCGGAGACTCCTTGTCCCACGTGTGTAAAGGTGACAGTGTGTGCACCGTGTGGGTCTCTTAGGCTATATTTCACAGAATACTTATTCACTGGGTTATGATTTGAGTTGGATGTCTCTATGAAATTGTGGTGTGTTAGTACCTCCTATGAATGCTCAAAGTGACAGCGTGGGGTGTTTATTAGTACTTGGGAATGCATCTTTAAGGTTTGCTTTGCATCCCTACATGGTGAATTAGTGTTCGTTATCCAGCCAGAGAGTAATTCAGAATAGCATAGTGAAGTGCTTATATTTATATTCAATTATGATTGCATCGTTGAGAGTGTCCACTAGTGAAATTATGATCCCTAGGCCTTGTTTCTAAGCATTGAAACACCTTTTCCAACAAGTTATGCTACATGTTCGCTTGTTGCAATATTTACTTCATATCGCAATTACTGTTTACTACCATCTATACCACCTGTGTTTTACTATCTCTTCGCCGAACTAGTGCACCTATTCATCTGACAAGTGTATTAGGTGTGTTGGGGACACAAGAGACTTCTTGTATCTTAATTGCAGGGTTGCTTGAGAGGACTATCTTTGACCTCTACCTCCCTGAGTTCGATAAACCTTGGGTGATTCACTTAAGGGAAACTTGCTGCTGTTCTACAAACCTCTGCTCTTGGAGGCCCAACACTGTCTACAAGAATAGAAGCACACGTAGACATCAAGCTATTTTCTGGCGCCGTTGCCTGGGAGGTAAGGTAAAAGGTATTCACATCCTCCGACTACTAAGCTATTTCCTAGCACTGTTGCCGGTGTGTGAGTGCTCGAAGGTATCTCCTTTAGATCCTGCAATTGCGTATTTTTGTTTCTTGTTTTTATTTTCACTAGTTAGGCTTAATGGAAAACAACAAAAAAATTAGAGATCTTTATAGTATTTATCTTGAATTAGGACAGAATGTGTTTGAAGAGAAAATTAAAAAACCCATGGAACTTTGTTTGCAAAATAGTTGTAGCAATGTTATTAGCATGAACTCTTTGAACACCATTATTGCTAAAGCTATGGAAGAATTTAAGCTTGGGGAAGCTAGTTGTTTTAGTCCCCCAAGCATGGAGGAGAAAATTTACTTTGATGATACTTTACCTCCTATATATGATGCTTGCAATGATGAATATGATATTTTCAGTCCACCTACTATTGAGGAGAAAATTAATTATGATTACAATATGCCTCCTATATATGATGATTATGGTGATGAGAATAATAGTGATAGCTATTTTGTTGAATTTGCTCCCACTACAACTAATAAAATTGATTATGCTTATGTGGAGAGTAATAATTTTATGCATGTGGCTCATGACAAGAATGTTTTATGTGATAGTTATATTGTTGAGTTTGTTCATGATGCTACTGAAAGTTATTATGTGAGAGGGAAACATGGTTATATGCATCTTAATAATATTAAGTTTCCCCTCTTTATGTTGAGAATCTTGAAGTTGCGCTTGTGTTGCCTTTCTATGCTTGTTGCTTTGTGCTTCCAATACTTGTTCCCATACAAGATTCCTTTTCATAGGAAGTGGGTTAGGCTTAAATGTGTTTTGAATTTTCTTCTTGATGCTCTCTTTTGCTTTAACTCTTATTTCTTGCAAGAGCATCATTAAAATTACTGAGCCCATCTTAATGGCTATAAAGAAAGAACTTCTTGGGAGATAACCCATTTGTTTATTTTGCTACTGTTTTGTTGAGTCTTGGAAGTTGTTACTACTGTAGCAACCTCTCCTTATCTTTATTTTCATGCATTGTTGTGCCAAGTGAAGTCTCTAATAGGAAGTTGATGCTAGATTTGGATTGCTGCGCAGAAACAGAATTGCTGTCTGTCACGAATTTGCGTAGAACTCTCTGTAAAAAAATCAAAAAAACCTGCCAATTTACGTGCGTGATCCTCAGATATGTACGCAACTTTCATTAGTTTTGAGTTTTTCCATCTGAGCAAGTTAAGTGCTTCTGAAAAATTCGTCTTTACGGACTGTTCTGTTTTGACAGATTCTTCCTTTTATTTCACATTGCCTCTTTTGATATGTTGAAAGGATTTCTTTGTTCCATTAACTTTCAGTAGCTTTGTGCAATGTCCAGAAGTGTTAAGAATGATTGTGTCACATCTGAACATATGAATTTTGATTATGCACTAACTCTCTAATGAGTTTGCTTTAAGTTTGGTATGCAAGAAGTTTTCAAGGGTCAAGAGAAGAGGATGATATACTATGATCAAGAAGAGTGAAAAGTCTAAGCTTGGGGATGCCCCCGTGGTTCATCCCTGCATATTTTAAGAAGACTCAAGCATCTAAGCTTGGGGATGCCCAAGGCATCCCCTTCTTCATCGACAACTTATCAGGTCACTTCTAGTGAAACTATATTTTTATTCCGTCACATCTTATGTACTTTACTTGGAGCGTCTGTGTGCTTTTATTTTCGTTTTGTTATTTTCATTCTCTGAATAAAATAGGATCCTAGCAATCCTTGTGTGGGAGAGAGACACGCTCCCCTTTTTCATATGAACACTAGTGTTCTTCATTCTTACTTTTGATGTTCAAGGGCGAAAGTTGATCGCTTCACTTGCTGCTATTTGGTTGGAATCAGAAAATGCTTCATATGGTTTTGAATAACTTGATACTTGGCAATTGTTTTGAGCTCTCATAGATCATGTTTAAGCTCTTGCATCATGTAGTTAATCTATTAGTGGAGAACTACCGTAGAGCTTGTTGAAATTTGGTTTGCATGATTGGTCTCTCTAAGTCTAGATATTTTCTGGTAAAGTGTTTGAACAACAAGGAAGACAGTGTAGAGTCTTATAATGCTTGCAATATGTTCTTGTGTAAGTTTTGTTGTACCTGTTCATACTTGTGTTTGCTTCAAACAACCTTGCTAGCCAAAGCCTTGTACTGAGAGGAAATGCTTCTCGTGCATCCAAACACCTTGAGCCAAAACTCATGCCATTTGTGTCCACCATATCTACCTACTATGTGGTATTTTTCTGCCATTCCAAAGTAAATTACTTGAGTGCTACCTTTAAAATTTCATTCTTTTGTCTTTGCAATATATAGCTCATGGGAAAATAGCTTAAAAACTATTGTGGTGATGAATATGTAGTTATGTGTCTTATTTCTTATAAGTTGCTTGTTGAGCGGTAACCATGTTTCTGGGGACGCCATCAACTTTTTTTAACCTTTGTTGGATATCATGTGAGATTCTATGCATGTTCGTCTTGTCTGAAGTAAGGGTGATATATCATGATCAAATGGTTTGAGTATGCATATGTTAGAGAAGAACATTGGGCCGCTAACCAAAGCCATGTATCATGGTGGAAGTTTTCAGTTTGGACATACATCCTCAATCTCTTATGAGAATATTATCTGTTGTTGAATGCTTATGCATAAAAAAGGAGTCCATTATCTGTTGTCTATGTTGTCCCGGTATGGATGTCCTAAGTTGAGATCTATTAAAAACGAGAAATCAAATGCAATTGATCTCCTTGGACCTTTGTACAGGCGGCATAGAGGTACCCCTTTGTGACACTTGGTTGAAACATATGTTATGCAATGATAATCCATGTAATCCAAGCTGATTAGGACAAGGTGCGGGCACAATTGGTATTCTATGCATGAGGCTTGCAACTTGTAGGAAGTATTATGCATAGCACATATGAATTATTACTACCGTTGACAAAATTGTTTCTATGTTTTCAAAATAAAAGCTCTAGCACAAAAACAGTAATCCATGCTTCCCTCTGGGAAGGACCATTCTTTTAGTTTATGTTGAGTCAGTTCACCTACTTCTTTCTGTCTTAGAAGCAAACACTTGTGACGTGGACACTACCCTTCGGGTAACCGACGTTGCCTATCCTATATCTCCTAGTTGGAGGCCCATGAAGGCACTTGGAGAAAAGGCGGCCCATCCGGACGGTGCACCAGAAGATTCCTTGATAAGCAAGACGAAGAAGGAGCCGAACAAGGAAAGATTAGATCTAAAACTACTGTAAACCTAGTCGTACTCGGTTAGACCTCTTGAGACCTAACCTCCTATATAAAGGCCAGGAGAGGGGCTGCCGAGGGACACAGTCAATCTTAGCAATCTTAGCCACCAGAAGCCTAGAGCTAGGTCATCGTAAAGCTTAGCATCTCGACGAAATCTCAGCCGAACTATTCGGTACCCCATTGTAACCTATTATCATCATAATCAAGAACAGAAAAGCTGGACGTAAGGGTTTTACCTCATCTAGGGCCCCGAACCTGGGTAAATCGCTTTCCCCGTTTGTCTGTGAACCGATGTCTCGTGTCAGCTTGCAGGATTCCATCAACCCTAAGCCCCTATCGGAGGGCATTGCCGAGGAGCACCCTCGACAATTGGCGCCGTCTATGGGAACCCTGTCGGCACGAGGCAGGACATCGGCAATACCAGTCACATCTGTAGCGTTCGTACTCGAGTCAGCAACACCACCAGATCCAAGAGACCCGATCCGCTGCGGATCCTTTGAGTTCGTACCACATATTGAGCCGCCGCACTCGATTCCCGTAGAATCGCACGACGGTATGACCACCACTTTTGGAGGCGTTCACTTCATCATCGACTCCGGAGGCTTCCTTCGTCTCCCTAGGACAGGTATACCTGGTTCGAGGACCTCAGTTTCGACAGGCGACGCGTTGGCAGCAACTTCGGAAATCCCGCCCGGAAGCGTGCAAGGAGGCAGCCGAGGAAGCTTCGACGTCGCGACAGGGCGAAAGAAAAGACGAAGGGACTCGCACCGTGGAGAAGAAGAACGTACAACATCTCACCCTCGCCAGTCCGAACGAGGGCAGGAGGGCATGCGACCGATCCATGGCCGCGCCCATTCACCGTATCTATCAGCTACGGAGCAACTCGAGGCACCATGTTACCTTCACTCCTACATTGATCCAAAAGATGGTCGAGAGAAATCCAGCCATCTACTAAGGAACTGCCGACATTTTCTGGAGATTCGATAGTTCTGTGACGATCTTAGAGCCGAAGCCTTATCAAGAGTTCACATAATGGAGAAGAGAACGGGGTCTTACAGCTATCCGCCAGAACCGTATGTACCAGAGCCATATGAACCAATGGAAAGAGACAAGTATGTACCAGCCGAAGCGTTCCCAGAGCCATGTGGGCAGGTCAACATGATCCATAAAACCAGCTCTTCAAAGAGGGAAATCAAGAAATTCGCGCGAGAGGTGAAGTATGCGGAAGTTGCCATGGTTGACACACCCGAATTCATCGACTGGTCGGAGCAAAGCATCTCCTTCGGCAGGACAGACCATCCAAAGGTCGTCCCCTGGCCAGGTCATGCAGCCCTTGTCCTTGAGGCGCAAATCGGGGGGTACAACATGAGCAAGGTATTCATGGATGGAGGAAGTGGCTTAAACTTATTGTTTGCAAACACAATGTAGGCGATGGGTTTAACAGTCGACATGCTAAGAGAGTCTGATACGGGATTCCACGGCATCATACCGACTCGGCCCGCTTACTCCCTAGGCAAAACATCACTGGATGTAGTTTTTGGCACACCTAGCAATTTCAGGAAGGAGAAAATCGAGTTTGAGGTAGTCGACTGGGAATCTCAGTACCATGCCATCCTCGGCAGACCCGCCTTTGCCAAATTTATGGCCGTACCTCATTATGCGTACCTAAAACTGAAGATGTCTGGCAACAACGGGACCCCAATAACTGTCCATGGGAGCTTTGCTCGATCAGATACTTGCGATAGGGAGTTCCAGAAGATTGCCTCGAAGTTTGGTGCCAAGGAAGAACTCAACGCGATCGACGCTACCACAGATCATACGCAACCACCAGCCGACAATCGAAACGTAAGATCCGATGAGTTTGACACTGCAAAGGAAGCCAAGAAGTTGCAGGTGCATCCCGTTGACCCGAAGAAAACAGTCAATACGTCGGCTGACCTTACAATCGCATAGGAAGGCGCGCTCATCGAGTTCCTCCGTGAGCGCTGGAAGATATTCGCATGGGAACCATCCGACATGCCATTTATCCCCAGGGAACTCGCTGAGCACGCCCTTAATGTTGAACCGACAGCCAAACAAGTGCAGCAGTCAATGCGCCGATTCTCCGAACCAAAGAGGAGAGCAATTGGCGAGGAAGTCAATCGACTCCGTAAAGCAGGATTCATTCGGGAGCTCAAGGAAGCCGAGTGGGTGGCCAACCCTGTCATGGTGCCAAAAAAGGACACCACTGCTCTGCGCATGTGTATCGATTACACCGGCCTCAACAAACACTGTCCAAAGGACCATTTCCCGTTGCCTCGTATTGATCAGATAGTCGACTCCACAGATGGATGCGATCGCCTCTCCTTCCTTGATGCATACTCCGGATATAATCAGATCAAGTTGAAGAAAGAAGACCAGGAGCTAACCGCGTTCATCACCCCGCACGGCGTTTTCTGTTACAACGTCATGACCTTTGGGTTGAAAAACGCGGGAGCAACTTATCAACATTGCATGCAGGCTTGCCTTGGAGAGCAGATCGGAAGGAACATCGAGGTCTACATCGACGACATCGTGGTGAAGACAAAGCACGCTGCCACTCTCATCGATGATTTGCGTGAAACCTTCGACAATCTAGACAAATACAAGATCAAGTTGAACCCGAAGAAATGCTTCTTCGGGGTGCCAGGCGGGCAAGTACTCGGCTACTTCATCTCAGCAAGGGGAATAGAAGCTAACCCTTTGAAGATCAAGGCTATCCTAGACATGGAACCGCCAAAGAATCTGCACCAAGTGCAGCAGTTGGCAGGACGGCTGGCGGCACTCAGCAGATTCATCGCCAAGCTAGGGGAAAAAGCTCTACCTTTCTACAACTTGATGAAAAAATCAGAAAAATTCGAGTGGACAAAGGAGGCGCAGGAATCCTTCGACAATCTGAAGAAAATTTTATCGACATCCCCAGTCCTTGTGACCCCCCCGTGAGAAAGAAACATTGCTCATGTATATAGCTGCGATAGCCCAAGTCTTCAGCAGCGTCTTGGTCGTCGAACGAGAAGAAACGGGGAGAGTTCACGGCATGCAGAGGCCTGTTTATTACCTCAGTGAAGTGCTCACACCGGCAAGACAGAGTTATCCCCATCATCAGAAGCTGGCATATGCAGTATGGAGGTCAGCGCGCAAGATGCGGCACTACTTCACAGAGCACCCGATTGTCGTCGTGAGCGAAGCACCATTGAAGAACATAATGACCAACCCAGAAACCACGGGTCGAGTGTCTCAATGGGCGATCGAGATAGCACCACACGACATAACTTACGTCAATCGGACGGCGATAAAATCCCAAATCCTCCCAAACTTCGTGGCAGATTGGATCCAATCGCAAACACCGGCAGCACCCGACATGTCGGGGTCATGGACAATATACTTCGATGGGTCAAAACGAAGCACAGGAGCAGGAGCCGGTGTGGTGCTAATATCTCCGCAGGGAGATAAGATGAAGTACATACTACGTATGAATTTCCCCCTGCCGACGAATAACGAAGCAGAATATGAGGCGCTATTGCATGGGATGAACATGGCTAAGGCATGCGGGGCGACTCGCTTGGAAATCTACGGAGATTCCAATTTGGTAGTACAATAGTCGATGAACCTGTGCGACGCGGTCAGCGACAACATGATCGCCTACCGGAAGTTATACCAGAACATGGAAGCCAAATTTGAAGGGTGTGAGCTTAAACATATCGGCAGAGCCAGCAATGAGGAAGCCGACACTTTGGCGAACATCGGGTCCATGAGCTCTCCCATCCCAGACGGAGTGTTTTACAAAGTGATCACTCAGCGATCGATAAAGGAAAAGGCGTCGGCACCGCCAAAACCGTCGACTGGTGAATCAGAGGCAAGCCCGCAGCAAGCTGTCGAAGAATCCTCAACTTCTCCAGCTGAACAAATCTTTCTCCTCGAAACACTATGGACCTAGCCGTTCCTAGCGTATCTAACAAAGCAGGAGTTACCAGAGGATCCAATAGAAGCGAAACGAATCGTCAGAAGATCGAAAGCCTTCACCATAGTAAACGGCGAACTATACAAGCGCAACATTTCCGGCATTTTCCAAAGATGCATAGCCATTGACGATGGAAAAGCACTGTTGCGCGAGATACATGAAGGAACTTGCGGACATCACGCAGGAAGCAGGGCCCTTGTGGCGAAAGCCTTTAGGGCAGGATTTTACTGGCCAACAGCAGCTTCGGACGCTCGAGATCTGGTCATGAGGTGCGACCCCTGTCAGCGGTTTTCCCCGAAACCGCATGCTCCTGCGACAGACCTGATGACAATACCTCTGGCGTGGCCTTTCGCTCAATGGGGGCTCGATCAAGTCAGACCGCTACCAAGATCGTCGCCTGGAGGACACACGTACTTATTGGTTGCAGTCGAAAAATTCACAAAGTGGATCGAGGCAGTACCGGTACGGGACCAGACGGCAAAAACAACAGTTCAATTCTTTAAGGGAATAACCTGCCGATTCGGCATGCCTCACAGTATCGTTACAGATAATGGGACTAATTTTGACTCAAAAGAGTTTCGGAAATTTTGTGATGATGGAGGAATCAAACTAAAGTTTGCGTCAGTGGCTCACCCACAGACCAACGGCCAGGTGGAAAGGATCAACGGTCTAATAGGGGATGGCATCAAGAAACGCCTTACGGGCGCAGCCGGATCCTGGGTCGAAGAGTTACCATTTGTACTTTGGAGCTTGCGTACCACACCTAACAGGTCGACTCAATACACCCCGTTCTTCTTGGTACACGGAGCCGAAGCAGTTCTGCCAGCCGACGTTCGGTTCGAAGCCCCTCGAGTACGAGCATACACAGAAGCTTCTTCCAACATCGCATTACAAGACGCTGTAGACCTTCTTGACAAAGCCCGAGACATTGCTTTGGCCAGAACCACAGTGTACCAACAGGCGTTAAGGAATTATCACAGCCGACGAATACGCAACCGAAGCTTTAACTTCAGAGATATGGTACTTCGGCTGAAGCAAGAGAGACCCTCGAAACTCGAGTCCCCATGGGAAGGACCTTATATCGTCACTGAAGTGATACCAGGAGGAGCATACCGGCTCAAAACCCCAACTTCGGGAAAAGATGTTGGGAATCCATGGAACATCGCACACTTGCGACGGTTCTATACATAGGATATTACTGCTTTCTATTGTTCAAACAGCACTTAAGGTTACTTTTGAGTTAGGGATAAAGTTTTAATCAGGTTTTCTACCTTTTTTCTTCAATTCAGGCCCCACCACCCGAACAGGTCGAGTGCGGCCCCTACCTTCGGCTCTTACTCCCATCGGGAGCGCTGGCCCAAAAAACACGCAGTGTCATTAATTAAATACTCTCAACGGGAGCTAAGATTAGTTACACACAAAAACAACCAATCAAAGCCTCGAGAAAATACGCGAGTGCTGCAGTCGATGGTTACATTAACACAAAATAAGGCTGAAACCGGTGCACCGCGTGACGAAGCCAAGCGTCTAATTCCCTCGACCAAGTCGATGGGTCTCGCTCTTACAAAACTTACGTATAGGCTTCGCAATAACATTGCATAATTCAACGAAGTCGTCGAGAGAGCAGGTTGAACTGATCACTCAGCCGCCTTCGACAATAAAATATCAATCAAACTAACATAGCGTGCAACGTACGCAGTAAATTTATACAAAACAATCTTATGCAGGTATAAGGCTATTACATTCATGATTGAGCTCCCTGGTCCCAATGCGCCTTCAGATCCTTCTCAAGGCACGACTCCATTCGAGAAACAATGGTGTAAGCAGGACCTCTAGCAGCATCATAGTATTGGCCTAAATTCCTCTCAGTGTTTGCTATGGCTCTCAAATCCAAAGATGGGTGGCACGCCAACACTGTAGCAAAAGCAAGTTCAGCACCAGCCAGAAGTTCCTTCCGCACCAACTGTCGAATCCTTTCGGGAGACTTGAATCGGGTGAACAGGGCAGATAAAGTTTCAGGTGCTTGGTCCAGAGGAAACAAAGTCTTCCAAACCATCGTGAGATGAGCGTGGAATTTATCAAAATAGTAATGCACCTTCTCTGCCCGATGCTCGAATTTCGCCACGAGGGCAGCCTTCGGACGATGCGACCATAAATCATGTTTTGGATGAGCAACGTCAGTCATTGCCTCGACTTTCTCATGGATCCTCCTATCTTCTTCAGATTCATCGTGGGATGCAACTGAAAAGGAACAAATGTTAAGTTGGGAAGCATCCAGGATATGTCGGAAATCATAAGAAAAGTTAGCACTTACACCCCAGACTTTCGGTAGCAACGCGAAGGCGATCAAGGGCGTGTTGTTCGATGACAGTCGCTATTTCACTCTTTTTCTTCAACAACGCTGCCATTGCGTGAAGGGAAGTGATATCTTTGTTCAGACGAAGCATTTGGTCGCGTAAAGAACGAACAAGGCCAGACTCGTCACTAGTTGAGGGGTTTGAAAGAAGTTCGGCACGGGAAGAAGATGAAGGAATCTGCAGTACAATCTTCGATTCAGAAAAGACATTAACATAAAACTCCCATCGGGAGTGCTGGCATATATATTACATCCAAAAGGGAGTTCAAACTGGCAACAGAGCCGAATAAACAGGACTAAGTCAAGTTATGATTGGTCTTATTTACAACTAATGAAGCAACAAGTTTAAGGAGGCGCTGACGATGGGCCAGGGGCAGCTTCAGGAGTAGGCTTGGCTTGTGCTTCGTCTACCAACTCCAGCAGTTGATTGGCACAAGTTATTGCCGATCTTTTAAAAGGTTCAAGGTCGACTAAGTTGTTGTCGTCATCCACAGGCAAGGCCTTAGATAACTTCTCTAAGTCAGGCTCCAGCCCATGACCCATTAGCAGCTGGAAAGTAAGAACCGCCCGAATAGTCGAGAACGGCGTTTCAATACCTCCACAGGCTCGGAAGGGTCGACAACAAAAGCATCCGCCATCTCGCCAAGGGTCTTGTCCTGTTTCACCTTTGGGAAGATCATTGAGTACAGCTTCGACAGAGCTCCTCTAGTCTTCTGCAGAAGACCAAGGACTTGGCCATTTGACTCAGCAGCAAGCGACAAGGCATCGGATGTGGAATCCTCCCGAAGCTGGTGGCGTCGGGTAACGGTTATATTGGCGGCCTCTGAAAGAAAGATAGATCAATAGCCAGAAAAGAAATATCAAAAAGAAAAAAAAGAAGGAGCTATGTGTCGTGAATTTTACCCAATAAATCTTTGATGGATTCACGGAGAACACCTTCCTTCTTATCGATTGCAACCGCTGCCGCACGCCTGGCGTCCTGCTCATCCTTCATCTGTTGCTTCAGCTTCGACACCTCCTCCTTTAACAAGGCATTTTCCTTCTTGGAGTTGGTAGCAAGCCTGTTGGCTTCCAACAACCTGATTAGCCGAAGACTTGACAGTCTTCCGAAGCTGGGTGTTTTCAGCCTCCAGTTGAGTAAACTGCTCAGCAAAATCTGCCACAGCATCGACTGTGGCATAAATCGGCTGCAGAAAGAGAAAACCAAGAAGGATTAGTTGGATGAGTGATGCGCGTAGATGTACACGTCCGTTGGGAACCCCAAGAGGAAGGTGTGATGCGCACAGCAGCAAGTTTTCCCTCAGAAAGAAACCAAGGTTATCGAACCAGTAGGAGCCAAGAAGCACGTGAAGGTTGTTGGTGGAGGAGTGTAGTGCGGCGCAACACCAGTGAAACCGGCGCCAACGTGGAACCTGCACAACACAATCAAGATACTTTGCCCCAACGTAACAGTGAGGTTGTCAATCTCACCGGCTTGCTGAAAACAAAGGATTAAGCGTATCGAGTGGAAGATGGTGTTTGTTTGCAAAGAATAGTAAAGAACAATGATTGCAGTAGAATGTATTCAGATGTAAAAGAATGGACCGGGGTCCATAGTTCACTAGTGGTGTCTCTCCAATAAGATAATTAGCATGATGGGTGAACAAATTACAAATGGGCAATTGACAAATAAAGATTCAATACATATCAATGATGATTACTATGAGATTTAATCAGGGCATTACGACAAAGTACATAGACCACTATCCAGCATGCATCTATGCCTAAATAATCCACCTTCGGGTTAGCATCCACACCCCCTCCAGTATTAAGTTGTAAACAACAGATAATTGCATTAAGTATGGTGCGTAATGTAATCAACACAAATATCCTTAGACAAAGCATCGATGTTTTATCCCTAGTAGCAACAGCACATCCACAACCTTAGAACCTTCTGGCACTGTCCCAAATTAAATGGAGGCATGAACCCACTATCGAGCATAAATACTACCTCTTGGAGTTACAAGTATCAACTTGGCCACAGCCTCTACTAGCAACGGAGAGCATGCAAGAACATAAACAACACATATATGATAGATTGATAATCAACTTGACATAGTATTCTAGATTCATCGGATCCCATCAAACACAACATGTAGCATTACAAATAGATGATCTTGATCATGTTAGGCAGCTCACAAGATCTAAACAATGATAGCACAAGCGGAGAAGACAACCAACTAGCTACTGCTATGGACCCATAGTCCAAGGATGAACTACTCACGCATCAATCCGGAGGCGGGCATGATGATGTAGAGCCCCTCCGGTGATGATTCCCCTCTCCGGCAGGGTGCCGGAGGCGATCTCCTGAATCCCCCGAGATGGGATTGGCGGCGGCGTCTCTGGAAGGTTTTCCGTATCGTGGCTCTCGGTACAGGGGTATTCGCGACGAAGGCTTTAAGTAGGCGGAAGGGCAGGTCAGGGGGCGACGCGAGGGGCCCACACCATAGGGCGGCGCGGGCCCCCCTCTGGCCGCGCGGCCCTATGGTGGCGGCGCCTCGTCGCCCCACTTCATTATCCCTTCAGTCTTCCGGAAGCTTCGTGGAAAAATAGGACCTGGGCGTTGATTTCGTCCAATTCCGAAAATATTTCCTCACTAGGATTTCTGAAACCAAAAACAGCAGAAAACAGCAACTGGCACTTCGGCATCTTGTTAATAGGTTAGTGCCGAAAAATGTATAATAATGATGTAAAGTATGTATAAAACATTCAAGTATTGTCATAAAAGTAGCATGGAACATAAGAAATTATAGATACGTTTGAGATGTATCAAGCATCCCCAAGCTTAGTTCCTACTCGCCCTCGAGTAGGTAAACGATAACACAAATAATTCCTGAAGTGACATGCTACCAACATAACCTTGATCAACATGATTGTAAAGCATATGAGATGAATGAGTGATCTGAAGCAAAATAGTGCTAACAAAGATATTGACTAAACAAATGAATCATATAGCAAAACTTTTCCTGAATAGTACTTTCAAGACAAGCATCAATAAGACTTGCATAAGAGCTAGCTCATAAGCAATAAATTCTTAGTAGAATGAATTGAAGCAACACAAAGGATGATTAAGTTTCAGCAATTGCTTTCAACTTGTAACATGTATATCTCATGGATATTTGTCAACATAGAGTAATATAACAGGTGCAATAAGTAAACATGTAAGAATCAATGCACACAGTTAACACAAGTGTTTGCTTCTAAGATAGAAAGAAGTGGGTAAACTGACTCAACATAAAGTAAAAGAATGGCCCTTTGCAGAGGGAAGCATGGATTACTGTTTTTGTGCTAGAGCTCTTTTTTGAAAACATAGAAACAATTTTGTCAACGGTAGCAATAATTCATATGTGCTATGCATAATACTTCCTACAAGTTGCAAGTCTCATGCATAGAGTACTAATAGTGCTCGCACCTTGTCCTAATCAGCTCGGATAACACGGATTATCATTGCATGACATATGTTTCAACCAAGTGTCACAAAGGGGTACCTCTATGCTGCCTGTACAAAGGTCTAAGGAGAAAGCACGCATTGGATTTCTCGCTTTTGATTATTCTCAACTTAGACATCCATACCGGGACAACATAGACAACAGATAATGGACTCCTCTTTTAACGCTTAAGCATTCAACAACAGATAAAATTCTCATAAGAGATTGAGGTTGTATGTCCAAACTGAAACTTCCACCATGATACATGGCTTTAGTTAGCTGCCCAATGTTCTTCTCTAACATATGCATACTCAAACCATTTGATCATGAAATCGCACTTACTTCAGACAAGACGAACATGCATAGCATCTCACATGATATCCAACAAAGGTAAAAAATTGATGGCGTCCCCAGAAACATGGTTACCGCTCAACAAGCAACTTATAAGAACTAAGACACATAACTACATATTCATCACCACTATAGTTTTTAAGCTATTTGTCCCATGAGCTATATATTGCAAAGATAAAGGAATGAAATTTTAAAGGTTGCACTCAAGTAATTTACTTTGGAATGGCAGAAAAATACCATGTAGTAGGTAGATATGGTGGACACAAATGGCATGGGTTTTGGCTCAAGGTGTTTGGATGCACGAGAAGCATTTCCTCTCAGTACAAGGTTTGGGCTAGCAAGGTTGTTTTGAAGCAAACACAAGTATGAACAGGTACAACAAAACTTACACAAGAACATATTGCAAGCATTATAAGACTCTACACTGTCTTCCTTGTTGTTCAAACACTATACCAGAAAATATCTAGACTTAGAGAGACCAATCATGCAAACCAAATTTTACAAGCTCTACGGTAGTTCTTCATTAATAGATTAAACTACATGATGCAAGAGCTTAAACATGATCTAATGAGAGCTCAAACAATTGCCAAGTTATTCCAAACCATATGCAGCATTTTCTGATTCCAACCAAATAGCAATTTAACGAAGCAATTTCAGCCTTCGCCATGAACATTAAAGCACAATTAAGAACACAAGTGTTCCATATGAAAAAGCGGAGCGTAATATCTCCAATATAAGGATGGTGGGATCCAACTTTATTCAAACCCAAACGAAAATAAAAGCAAACCGACGCTCCAAGTAAAGAACATAAGATGTGATGGAATAAAAATATAGTTTCACTAGAAGTGACCTGTTAAGTTGTCGATGAAGAAGGGGATGCCTTGGGCATCCCCAAGCTTAGATACTTGAGTCTTCTTAAAATATGCAGGGATGAACCACCGGGGCATCCCCAAGCTTAGACCTTTCACTCTTCTTGATCATAGTATATCATCATCTTCTCTTGACCCTTGAAAACTTCATCCACACCAAACTTCAAGCAAACTCATTAGAGGGTTAGTGCATAATCAAAAATTCACATATTCAAAGGTGACACAATCATTCTTAACACTTCTGGACATTGCACAAAACTTCTGAAAGTTAATGGAACAAAGAAACTCATTCAACATAGCAAAAACGGCAATGCGAAATAAAAGGCATAATTTGTCAAAACAGAACAGTCCGTAAAGACAAATTTTGCAGGGGCACTTAACTTGCTCAAACGGAAAAACTCAAAACTAATGAAAGTTGCGTACGTATCTGGGGATCACGCACGTAAATTTGCAGATTTTTTTGATTTTTTTACAGAGAGATCTGCGCGAATTCGTGACAGACAGCAATTCTGTTTCTGCGCAGCAATCCAAATCTAGCATCAACTTTAACATAGAAACTTTACTTGGGAAAAAAACATGATAAGGAGAGGTTGCTACAGTAGTAAACAACTTCCAAGACTCAACAATACAGTAAATAAAATAAAACATGGGTTATCTCCCAAGAAGTGCTTTTCTTTAACGCCATTAAGATGGGCTCAGTAATTTTAATGATGTTCTCGCAAGAAATAAGAGTTGAAGCAAAGGAGAGCATCAAAAAGCAAATTCAAAACACATTTAAGCCTAACCCACTTCCTATGAAAAGGAATCTTGTACACAAATAAATTCATGAAGAACAAAGTGACAAGCATAGGAAGATAAAACACGAGTAACTTCAAAATTTTCGGTATGTAGAGAGGTGTTTTAGTACCATGAAAATTTCTACAACCATATTTTCCTCTCTCATAATAATTTTCAGTAGCATCATGAACAAACTCAACAATATAACTATCACATACAACATTCTTGTCATGATCCACATGCATAAAAGTATCATTACTCTCAACATAAGCATAATCAATTTTATTAGTAATAGTGGGAGTAAAACTATCACAACCATCATTGTAATCATCATAAATTAGAGGCATCGAATAATCATAATGAATTTTATCCTCAATAGTAGATGGACTGAAAATATCATATTCATCATTGTAAACATCATATATAGGAGGCATATCAACATAAACTTTCTCTTCCATACCCGGAGGACTAAAGAGATCATTTTCATCAAAACCGACCTCCCAAAGCTTAAATTCTTCCATAGAATTAGCAATAATGGTGTTCAAAGCATTCATATTAATAACATTGCCATTAGCATGCATATAAAGTTCCATATGTTTTTTAATTCTCTCTTCAAACACATCATGTCCTGATTCAAGATAAAGTTCATAAAGATCTCTAATTTTTGTTGTTGTTTTCCATTAAGCCTAACTAGTGAAGTCACACAACTTAGTATTTTCAGGAGTATTCATTTTAGCAGTAATAAAAGTAAACTAAGCAAACAGAATAAAATAAAGTAAAGACAAGTAACTAATTTTTGTGTTTTGATATAGAGCAAGTAAACAATACAGAAAGTAAAGCAACTAATTTTTGTGTGTTTTTAATATAAAGCAAAGAAGACAGTAAATAAAGTAAAGCAAGACAAAAACAAAGTAAAGAGATTGGATGTGGAGACTCCCCTTGCAGCGTGTCTTGATCTCCCCGGCAACGGCGCCAGAAAAAGAGCTTGATGCGCGTAGATGTACACGTCCGTTGGGAACCCCAAGAGGAAGATGTGATGCGCACAACAGCAAGTTTTCCCTCGGAAAGAAACCAAGGTTATCGAACCAGTAGGAGCCAAGAAGCACGTGAAGGTTGTTGGTGGAGGAGTGTAGTGCGGCGCAACACCAGTGAAACCGGCGCCAACGTGGACCCTGCACAACACAATCAAGATACTTTGCCCCAACGTAACAGTGAGGTTGTCAATCTCACTGGCTTGCTGAAAACAATGGATTAAGCGTATCGAGTGGAAGATGGTGTTTGTTTGCAAAGAACAGTAAAGAACAATGATTGCAGTAGAATGTATTCAGATGTAAAAGAATGGACCGGGGTCCACAGTTCACTAGTGGTGTCTCTCCAATAAGATAACTAGCATGCTGGGTGAACAAATTACAGATGGGCAATTTACAAATAAAGATTCAATACATATCAATGATGATTACAATGAGATTTAATCAGGGCATTACGACAAAGTACATAGACCGCTATCCAGCATGCATCTATGCCTAAATAATCCACCTTCGGGTTAGCATCCGCACCCCCTCCAGTATTAAGTTGTAAACAACAGATAATTACATTAAGTATGGTGCGTAATGTAATCAACACAAATATCCTTAGACAAAGCATCGATGTTTTATCCCTAGTAGCAACAGCACATCCACAACCTTAGAACCTTCTGGCACTGTCCCAGATTAAATGGAGGCATGAACCCACTATCGAGCATAAATACTACCTCTTGGAGTTACAAGTATCAACTTGGCCAGAGCCTCTACTAGCAACGGAGTGCATGCAAGAACATAAACAACACATATATGATAGATTGATAATCAACTTGACATAGTATTCTAGATTCATCGGATCCCATCAAACACAACATGTAGCATTACAAATAGATGATCTTGATCATGTTAGGCAGCTCACAAGATCTAAACAATGATAGCACAAGCGGAGAAGACAACCAACTAGCTACTGCTATGGACCCATAGTCCAAGGATGAACTACTCACGCATCAATCCGGAGGCGGGCATGATGATGTAGAGCCCCTCCGGTGATGATTCCCCTCTCCGGCAGGGTGCCGGAGGCGATCTCCTGAATCCCCCGAGATGGGATTGGCGGCGGCGTCTCTGGAAGGTTTTCCGTATCGTGGCTCTCGGTACAGGGGTATTCGCGACGAAGGCTTTAAGTAGGCGGAAGGGCAGGTCAGGGGGCGATGCGAGGGGCCCACACCATAGGGCGGCGCGGGCCCCCCTCTGGCCGCGCGGCCCTATGGTGGCGGCGCCTCGTCGCCCCACTTCGTTATCCCTTCGGTCTTCCGGAAGCTTCGTGGAAAAATAGGAGCCTGGGCGTTGATTTCGTCCAATTCCGAGAATATTTCCTTACTAGGATTTCTGAAACCAAAAACAGCAACTGGTACTTTGGCATCTTGTTAATCGGTTAGTGCCGGAAAATGTATAATAATTATGTAAAGTATGTATAATACACACTAGTAGGAAAACCCTTATAGGTGGAGCTTAGTTCTGTGGCGCACCATTAAAAATGCGCCACAGAAAGTTATTTTGTGGCGCACCAGGCAAGCTGCGCCACAGAAATAGCTTAATTTTGTGGCGCATCAGGGAACCGTGCGCCACAAAAATTTAGTGGGGCCCACACCCTGTCACCACCAATTATTAGTGTAGGTATTTCTGTGGCGCACATGGCGCGCTGCGCCACAGAAATTACTGTTGCTGTGGCGCACTTGCTTCGGTGCGCCACAGAAGTAGTTGATTCTGTGGCGCACTTGTTCTGGTGCGCCACAGAACTAAGGGAACTTATATCATCTCGTGCCCTCCCCCGCCCACGCCTGTTCAACCTCTCCTCCGATCCGTACCACCTCTCCCCTCTCCCCTCTCCCCTCTCCTCCGATCCGTACCGCCGTGCGCCGCCATGGTCGTCGCCGCCGCCTTCCTCCGCGAAGGCCGCATGCCGCCACGCTCCTCCCATCCCCGCCACCTGCAGCACAAGATGCCGCTACGGCGAGGAGGGGCCGCTGTCGCGTCATCAAGGTGGAGGAGCCGCCGCGTCCTCCTCCTCCTCCACCCCTGCCGTCATCTTCAACCTCCTCCTACACCCCTGTCGTCGGTGATCTCTCTACCCTCCCCTCCCCTCCCTCTTAATTCCTCTCCCGCGCGAGCACAAGGTGCTCGAGGAAATGCTCGTGTGCTGCTCTAGTTGTGCTGCTGTTGTTGTTCTTTGTGCTCTTGGCTGCTTTATTCTTTGTTGATGTGCTACTGGATGCAATCTATCTATCTATCTTAGCTTGCTGTCATTGTTGCTGTCATTGTCCTGGTGAACTATTGTTGCTATTGCTTGTGTGTGCATGCTCTAAATGGTCAAATGATCTCATGTGCTAGTGATTTACTTACTGGCTCATTGCTCATGCCTTTTACTTAATGTCCTATGCTATTGCTATGTCTCTGTAGCATGCTGGACGGTTTTAGTGATGTGCCTTGATGCTTCCATAGCATCCTGGTATGATTGTTGTTGCCAGATAATTGGATGAACTGCTTATGCAATAATGATTCCTTTGTGGAGGTTTACTGCCACTTGTTATTGATGAACCATGTGATGGTAATGATTCAATTTAATTCAATGATGTTAATTTGATTTCCATCCTTTGTTGGAAATAAATCCATGTCTGAACCTGTACAAGGTGATGAAGACTTGCTCACTTGGTATTGCTTGCTAGTTGGACATTTGGTTGGTTTTGATTCTACTGGTTCATTTAAATGCATGAAATGCTACTATGGTATGCTACTGTGGTATCCTTGTGAAGAAAATGATGGATTCTTGTGAGCTTATGGTATGCTACTATGCTACTATGGTATCCTTGTGAAGATTTACTTGATGGATTCTTGTGAGCTTATGGTATGCTACTATGCTTATAATGCTCTGATTAGTGGGGATGCTTACTGGATCATGTGCATATAGTTCATATAGTTCCCTAAAAAGAAAGAATGCTCCCTGGCCAGATGCTTGATGTCTTGGCTTAGCCAATGATGCAAAGGCTGAGGCAAAAACTTGGATAAGAACAGATACTAAAATGTGTGATTTAAATGGAATGCTTATGATGGTATACCAAAATAGAGATATTCACAGTAGGGGATCATGTAAATGAATGCCACTGTGGTATCCTTTGAAGAAAAAGGACTTTTTCTGATGGTTTTAAAAGGCTAGGTGGTGCTAGGTGATTAAGTTGGCTACCAAGACTTGTCTCATCTGGTTAGCTGGGATATGCTATGTGTTGTTGCTTGTTTAGGCATATCTATCACTTACTGGATTTACTGGTTCTTGATTGGCCTCTCTTTTGCCAGCATCACTTGGTCTATATACCAAGTGATGAATAATCCCTTTGGAGCATATGCTCCATGCATGCTATGTGTGTTTGAGCATCTTGACTTATGTCACCATGGTTGCTGGTTTGGTGGTGTTTTGAACTCAACTGAGTAATGATAAATTTCTATTTCGTGTTGGCTTTGATGAAAATAGAGATATCCACAGTAGGGGATCATGTAAATGAAAGCCACTGTGGTATCCTTTGAAGAAAAAGGACTATTTCTGATGGTTTTAAAAGGCTAGGTGGTGCTAGGTGATTAAGTTGGCTACCAAGACTTGTCTCATCTGGTTAGCTGGGATATGCTATGTGTTGTTGCTTGTTTAGGCATATCTATCACTTACTGGATTTACTGGTTCTTGATTGGCCTCTCTTTTGCCAGCATCACTTGGTTTATATACCAAGTGATGAATAATCCCTTTGGAGCATCTGCTCCATGCATGCTATGTGTGTTTGAGCATCTTGACTTATGTCACCATGGTTGCTGGTTTGGTGGTGTTTTTGTACTTGCCGATGATTAGATGGTTGGTCGATCACTCGTACACTCGGGGGTGGAGCAAGTGAGCCTGGTGTGATGGCACAAATATCAATATCTTGTGCATCCTACCTGGCCTCACTTACTCCATCCCTGGATGTTAATATTTCTTTCGACCAACAAAGTATGAGGCATTCCATTTAGTTCATACTACTACTTCTTAATTGCATTGGCCTTTCTTCCATTTTAGTGCCGATGATTAAATTGTTTGGTCACTTGTAAACTCTGGGGTGGGGCCAGTGAGCCTGGTGCGATGGCACAAATATCAATCTCTTGTGCATCCTACCTGGCCTCGCTGACCCCATCCCTGAATGTTAATATTTCTTTCGACCAACAAAGTATGAGGCATATGATATCTAGTTGAGATACCACTTGGCTCTTTCTTCCATTTTAGTGTCGATGATTAGAATGTTTGGTCACCTATACGCCGCAATATACTTTGTAGACGGGCCCCCCTTTCGCCGACCGCCGTTCCGTGAACGAGTCTTTGACGAGACAACAACGCCGACCTGCCTCTCCGGCGCAGAACCACGCCAGTCCCAGCCGTCTCTCTTGTGGCCGCGTCTCCTGCGCCATGCACTCTTCGCCTTCTTGCCCGGTGAACAATAGACTGATCGTTGGAATAAGGAAGCCGATGACGGCTGATCGCAATCTAATCTTGCGACCGGCCGTCATCGGTTTCCTTATTCCAACGATAAGTCTATTGGTTCACCGGGCAAGAAGGCAAACAGTGCAGGACGCGGGACACACGGCCACAAGGGAGGCAGCTGGGACTGCCGTGGTTCTGCGCCGGAGCGCAGGTCGGCGTTGTTGTCTCGTCAAGGACCCTCACAGAACGGCGGCCTGGGAAAGGGGGCCCTTCTGCAAAGTATACTGCGGCGTATACTGCAACTATGGTTTCTGACCATAGTATTTCTGTTGACCAACAATGTATGAGGCACTTATTCCATTTTGTCATTCCATTTGCTTTGGTATTTTCAAAATGCCGATGATTAAAATGTTTGGTCACCTTACACTCTGGGGTGGCGTAAGTGAGCCTGGTAAGATAGCACAAATATCAATCTCTTGTGCATCGGACTTGGTCTCACTTACGCCATCCCGGAATGCTAATATTTGTGTTGACCAACAATGTATGAGGCACTTATTCCATTTTGTCATTCCATTTGCTTTGGTATTTTCAAAATGCCGATGATTAAAATGTTTGGTCACCGATACACACTCTGGGGTGGCGTAAGTGAGCCTGGTAAGATAGCACAAATATCAATCTCTTGTGCATCGGACTTGGTCTCACTTACGCCATCCCTAAATGTTAATATTTGTGTTGACCAACAATGTATGAGGCATTTATTCCATTTCTCTTGTGCATCGGACTTGTTGGTCTCACTTTCTTCCATTTTAATCATAGTAGGAACCGGATGAAGACCCCGATGCAAGCGAGCCTGGTGGGTAGAGAGGAGGGAGCAAAGGATCGAGGAACCGGATGAAGACTACTTTGTATCTCGAAATTGTGAATTTTGTATGAATTAAGAGTTGTATGCAAAACATTTGACACTTGCCACTATATATGTATCTCGATCGGGCTCTAAGTACTGTGATGATGATGTCTACATTATATATGTGCAATGTACATGCTATTTATATTATATCTGCATATTTCTATATGTTGTTGTATATAACCAGTATATTGCTGTCTATAAACTGCATGTGTATAGCAGGCAGCATAAAATCGTGTATAATACAAGCAAGTTCTGTGGCGCACTGAAAATCAATTCTGTGGCGCACGCTTTTCTGTGGCGCACCCAAGCACCCGTGCGCCACAAAAACCTTAATTCTGTGGCGCATGGGTCGGTGCGCCACAAAAACCTTATTTTTGTGGCGAAGTTTCTGTGGCGCACCCCCCATGCGCCACAGAATCCATTTTTGGTGCGCCACTAATGAGGCTTTTCCTACTAGTGACATTCAAGTATTGTCATAAAAGTAGCATGGAACATAAGAAATTATAGATACGTTTGAGACGTATCAATGAGAAGCAAGAAAGAAATCAAGACGACATGAAACTCTTACGTGGTCGCGGGCAGCAGATGAAGCGGGAGCATTTCCAGCAGGAATAACCCGTGATACTGGGATATTTTCTACAGTTGTTCGGGAGGGCGGCGTCGACTTGGCAGGAGAAGGCTTCGGCTCCTGGACTGATGCTTTTCACCCAAGGGTTAATTTGGCCCTCTTTGCAAGAGGAACTTCATCGTCGTCGTCAGAACTATGCAAGAAGGATAAAAAGTCAGCATGCGCAACTACAAAGAATAAGTTATGAAGGGATATAAATGCTTACGAGTCCAGGTCGTATTCGAGGGCAAAAAACTCGCTGGACCTTTCTTGGCGGGAGGAGGCGGAGCAGCTCCAGCGGCGTCATTATCTTGTCCGCTAGGACTTGATTCAGCCGTGGTAATGAATTCTTCGTGTATCTGCTTTCGTCGCCTGCTCCTGAGAAAAGCATCATCCTCGGTAGCCTCTTCCTCTCGGACATCGCTGTCCTCGAGGGTACGCTGGGCGTCCTCAGTCTCCTCGGAGCTGTCGTCATCATCTTCTGGCTCCACACCGCTTTTGAGTATAGGAGGATAGCATTGAGCAACGGCGGGGACCTGTCGAGAGAAAATTAGTAAAGCACAACAAAAAGGGAATATCGGCTGCAAGTGAAAAACAACAAAGGTGTACCTCAGTCGGAAGATGTTGAGAATCGTAAGGAGGATGAGCCGACATCAAGACAATATTGTCCTTTGCACTAAGGCATGTCAGGCGGCGAACTTCGTCCCGCAGGTCCTCAGCCGAAAGGTCGGCAGAGCTGACCCTAGACTCATCGTCCTTACCTGTGTAAAGCCACAGCTAGTGGGGGCGAGACATCAGCGGCTGCACTCGACGTTGTAGGAACACTGAGACTACCTCAGTGCCGCACATTGATACGTCCATTTTGCTTCACTATTTTATATCATAATTTGCTGTTATTCATTGATATATTTCATATTTAGAGATGATACTTATGTTATTTCATCTATTTTGCATGTTTCATGATCATTGGAGAATTATTCACCGGAGTCAGGATTCTGCTGGAAAAAGCACCGTCAGGACACCATATTTCTGAAGATCAACAATTGACGGCAATTATAAGAAAATTCCTATTTTTCCAGAAGACGAAGGGAGCCAAAAGGAGGGGCCGAGAGGGGCCGCCATGGGCCCCCCATAGGCCAGCGCGGGCCCTGCCCTGGCCGCGCCGCCATGTGGGGAGGGGGCCCACAGCCCCCTCTGGCCGCCTCTCCTTCGCGTACTTCTTCACCCAGAAAACCTAAGGCACGGGGAGTTACGGAGAATAGACAGAGCCGCCTCTACGGGGCGGAGAGACATCAGAGAGAAAAGAGGTCTCCGGCGGGCAGGAATCCGCTGGGGAAATTCCCTCCCGGAGGGGGAAATCGACGCCATCGCCATCATCATCGAGCTGGACATCATCTCCATCATCATCATCATCATCATCTCCACCATCTACACCGCCATCTCCACCGCTGCATCTCGTCACCGCTGTAACGATTTGGGTTGGATCTTGATTGTTTGATAGGGGAAACTCTCCCGGTATTGATTTCTACTTGTTATTGATGCTATTGAGTGAAACCATTGAACCAAGGTTTATGTTCAGATTGTTATTCATCATCATATCACCTCTGATCATGTTCCACATGATGTCTCGTGAGTAGTTCGTTTAGTTCTTGAGGACATGGGTGAAGTCTAAATGTTAGTAGTGAATTATGGTTGAGTAATATTCAATGTTATGATATTTAAGTTGTGGTGTTACTCTTCTAGTGGTGTCATGTGAACGTCGACTACATGATACTTCACCTTTATGGGCCTAGGGGAGTGCATCTTGTATTTGTTTGATAATTGTGGGGCTGCCGGAGTGACAGCAACCTAAACCCCCGTTAGTATATCGGTGCAGGAGGCACAACTAGGAAAAAGCCTATAGGTGGAGGAAATATGTGCCGGCGCACCACCTTGCACGTGCGCCGGTGGAAAGTGTTGCCGGCGCACCACTTTTCCGCCACGCCGGCGATGGACCTATACTGCCGGCGCACAAAAAAAATTAGTGCGCCGGGGATAAAATTCGAAGAGATCTGGCCGGAACTCCAAATTTTGGGTACCTTACCCCCGGCGCACCTCTATGGTGGTGCGCCGGTGGTAAAAAATTTTACCACCAGCGCACCACCATAGAGGTGCGCCGGGGGTAAGTTGCCTAGATTTTCTCTCCACCCCCCCGGGAATCGCCTTTTCAGTTTTTGAAAAAATAATAGAAAATGATAGAAAATTCAAAAAATAAAATCCTTTGAAATGCCCATGTAATATGTGATCTAGTTTTAGTGAAAACTTGAAAATTTGAATTTCGATGTATTATGCAAAATGGCGTCATGTTTCGGTAAAACGGGATTTCTGGTTGCATACGACCTCCGATGAAAAACTTTTTTATATCAAAATCTATCTACGCGAAATTTCCTATTCGAATTCAACGGCCTACGGCCGTTTGGAGAAAAAATGGATTCGTCAAATTCAAAACAGAAACAGGACTTTTTTCAGATTTAAGATTTGGGAGAAAAAAAGAAAAAAATACCCCCGGCGCACCACCCTACTTGGTGCGCCGGCAGTAACCTATGGTATATATATACTCCACACACCTGCCTGTGCTCCTCACTTTCACATTTTCCTTCTCTTTTCCTCCTCCTCCTCCTCCTCATCTACTACATCGAGCTACTGCGGCGAGCTACTCCGGCGACCTTTACTGCACCGACGGCCACGATGGCCACCGACGGCCACAACGTCCTCCGGCCTCCTCCAACACCTCCGGCCTCCTCCACCACCTCCGACCTCCTCCACCACCTCCGGCCTCCTCCACCACGTCTGGCCTCCGCCACCACGTCCAGCCTCCTCCACCACCTCCGGCCTCCTCCACCAACTCCGGCCACCTCCATCAACTCCGGGCTCCCCCACCTACTCCGGGCTCCTCCACCTCCGGCCTACTCCTCCTCCTCCTACACCAACGCGATGACCTCGGGAGCTTCCGCCATCATCCTGCACCTCCTGTACCTCCTACACCGGCGCAGAGACGACAACCACTGATTAGCTAGATCTAGATCTAGATTTGATTTTTTTTGTTTTCTTGTATAACCTACCGCCGGCGAACAAGACAGGTGCGCCGGGGTTAACGCGAGTTACCACCGGCGCACCAACTGGTGCGCCGGCAATAAGCAATTATCACCGGCCTGTTCCCACCGGCGGGCTCTAAGTGCGCCGGCAATAGGCCTTTTTGGTGCGCCGGCAATAGGCCTTTTCCTTGTAGTGAGGGATAGCAGGATCTCAGAGTTTAAGGCTGTGGTTAGATTTATCTTAATTACTTTCTTGTATTTGCGGATGCTAGCAAGGGGTATAATCACAAGTATGTATTAGTCCTAGGAAGGGCGGTGCATTAGCATAGGTTCACCCACACAACACTTATCAAAACAATGAAGATTAATCAGCTGTATGAAACGAAAGCACTAGACTAAAATCCCCGTGTGTCCTCAAGAACGTTTGGTCATTATAAGTAAACAAACCGGCTTGTCCTTTGTGCTAAAAAGGATTGGGCCACTTGCTGCAATTATTTCTCTTGCATTTTACTTACTCGTACTTTATTTATCTGCTACATCAAAACCCCCAGAATACTTGTCTGTGAGCATTTTCATTGAATCCTTCATCGAAACTGCTTGTTAACACCTTCTGCTCCTCGTTGGGTTCGATACTCTTATTTATCGAAAGTACTACGATACACCCCCTATACTTGTGGGTCATCAAGACTATTTTATGGCGCCGTTGCCGGGGAGTGAAGCGCTATTGGTAAGGAAACTTTTACTGTACGTGCTGATTTTGTTTCTGCTTGCTGCTATAAGTCATTATGGAGAGATCCTCCCTTGAATTTCTATTTGGGAAATCTACTACTACTGCAACGGTAGTGGATGAGGCGCCAGGTGAGGAAGTAATACCATATAAAATACCTATGAAAATTATTGAACGTGTTGTGGATAACCGCTATGAAGGGGATGGAACTGTTCATCCTGGAGATCATTTACTGTTTTTACATGAATTATGCGGGTTATTCAAATGTGCAGGTATTTCAATGGATGAAGTTAGGAAGAAATTATTTGTTATGTCGCTATCTGGTAAAGCGGCGCATTGGTATAAACTGCTGAAGGATGGGCGTTCTCTTGATTGGAAGGATATTGTGCCTCTATTTTATTCTAAATTCTATCCTCCAAGTGAAATTCACAAAGACCGCAACCATATATATAATTTCTGGCCTCATGATGGAGAGAGTATTGCCCAAGCGTGGGGGAGATTGAAGTCTTTAATGCTCAAATGCCCCATTCATGAGCTTCCTAGTAATATTATCATTGATAATTTCTATGCAAGACTTCCTTTTCAAGATAAAACCTTGCTGGATACTGCTTGTTCTGGATCATTCACACGCAATAAAGAAGAATTTAAATGGGACCTTCTTGATCGAATCCAAGAAAATACTGAAGGATGGGAGAACGATAAAGGTAGAGTGTCAGGTATAAATTATAATTATGAATGCATTGAAACTTTTATGGATACTGATGAATATCGTAATATAAGTGCTACATATGGTCTTGACTCTCAAGTTGTTGCAAATATTTATAAAGCCTTTGCTTCTCATTTTGAATTGCCTAGGAAGAATTTTGATAAGTATCATGAACCGTATAAAGATAAAGTTGATTCGCCTAAAGGTAAATGTATTGAAATTAAAACTGTTGATCATGTTCTTCCTGAAGCTTATATTGAAAAAACTCCTTTCCCTACTAAGATGAAAGAGTATTCTGTTATAACTAGTGTAGTTAATAAAAGTGCAAAGAAACCCATAGAACCTGAAGAACAAATAAAGGTTGAACCTGCTGTTGCAATAGTTAAAGATCTTGTGACTGAAAATGTGGAAGATGGTCATATTATTTTTTGTGAAGATGCTTCTAATATTGTTTCGCATCCCAATAAGTCTAGGAAAGCCAGTGTTCCTGTGCTCTCTGTTCGAATTGGTGATCTTTGCTATTATGGTTTATGCGACATTGGTGCAAGTATTAGTGCCATTCCTTATGAGCGTTACACGGAAATTATGCATGAAATTGGTTCTTGTGAACTTGAAGATATTGATGTGGTTATTCGGCTAGCTAATAGAGAAACTATCTCTCCCATTGGTATTGTTCGAGATGTTGAAGTTCTATGTGGTAAGATTAAATATCCTGCTGACTTTTTGGTACTTGGTTCTGCTGCTAGTAAGTCTTGTCCTATTATTTTTGGTAGACCTTTTCTTAATACTTGTGGAGCTATTATAGATTGCAAGAAAGAGAAAATTGTTACTAAATTTGCTGGTGAATCTTATGAGTTTAACTTCTCTAAATTTGCCAAAACTCCTTACAAAGCTGATTTGCCTAATGATGATTTTAGAGTTGAACAGTGTGCATCTATTGCTCTTGCTCCTAATAATCCTTTGCAGCAACATTTGGAGAATAGTGAGAGTGAAGTTTTTAGGGAAAAAAGGGATGAGCTTGATGAAATTTTCCTTCGTCAACCTATTCTTAAACATGACTTACCGGTTGAAGATTTAGGTGTAACACCACCACCAAAGGAAGATCCTGTATTTGATTTGAAACCATTACCTGATAATCTTAAGTATGCTTATATTGATGATAAGAAAACATATCATGTTATTATTAGTGCTAAGCTTTCAGATATCGAGGAAGAAAGGTTATTGGAATTATTGAAGAAACACCGAGGAGCTATTGGCTACACTCTTGATGATTTGAAGGGGATTTCTCCCGCTATTTGCCAACATGCTATTAATATAGAATATGGTGCAAAACCCGTTGTTGAACAACAGCGTCGTCTAATTCCCAAGATGAAGCATGTGGTAAGAAATGAGGTATTAAAACTTCTTGAAGCAGGTATTATATATCCTATTGCTGATAGTAGAAGGGTTAGTCCTGTGCATTGTGTTCCTAAGAAAGGAGGAATAACTCTTGTGCCTAATGATAATGATGAGCTCATTCCTCAAAGAGTAGTTGTAGGGTATAGAATGTGCATTGATTTTCGAAAATTTAATAAAGTTACTAAGAAATATCATTACCCTTTACCTTTTATTGATCAAATGTTAGAAAGGTTGTCTAAAAATACTCATTTCTGCTTTCTTGATGGATATTCTGGGTTTTCACAAATTGCTGTTAGAGCTAAAGATCAAGAGAAAACCACTTTCACTTGTCCCTATGGAACTTATGCTTATAGGCGTATGCCTTTTGGTTTATGTAATGCTCCTGCTACTTTTCAAAGATGCATGTCTGCTATCTTTCATGGCTTTTGTGAAAAGATTGTTGAGGTATTCATGGATGATTTTTCTGTCTATGGGAATTCTTTTGATAATTGCTTGCGAAACCTTGATAAAGTTTTGCAGAGATGTGAAGAAACTAACCTTGTTCTTAATTGGGAGAAATGCCACTTTATGGTTAATGAAGGAATTGTATTGGGACATAAAATTTCTGAGAGAGGTATTGAAGTTGATAGAGCTAAAGTTGAAGCAATTGAGAAGATGCCCTATCCTAGGGATGTTAAAGGTATTCGTAGTATTCTTGGTCATGCTGGTTTTTATAGGAGGTTTATTAAAGATTTCTCTAAAATTTCAAAGCATCTTACTAATCTTCTTCAAAAAGATGTACCTTTCGTTTTTTATGATGATTGTAAGGAAGCCTTTGAAACTCTAAAGAAAGCCTTAACAACTGCTCCTGTAGTTGAACCTCCTGATTGGAATTTGCCTTTTGAAATTATGTGTGATGCTAGTGATTTTGCTGTAGGTGCTGTCCTTGGACAGCGAGTAGATAAAAAATTAAATGTTATTCATTATGCTAGTAAAACTCTAGATGCTGCTCAAAGAAATTATGCTACAACTGAGAAATAGTTATTAGCCGTAGTTTTTGCATGTGACAACTTTAGACCCTATATTGTTGATTCAAAAGTCACAATTCATACTAATCATGCTGCAATTAGGTACCTTATGGAAAAGAAAGATGCTAAGCCAAGGCTTATTAGATGGGTGCTTCTTTTGCAAGAATTTGATTTACATATTGTAGATAGGAAGGGTGCTGATAATCCTGTTGCTGATAATTTGTCTAGATTGGAAAATATTACTTATGATCCTGTTCATGTTAATGATAGTTTTCCAAATGAACAATTGGCTGTAATAAAGGTGAGCTCGCGAGATAGTCATTGGTATGCTCCAACTTTATTGTTTCGAAGTATTTGCCTCCAACTTTTTCAGCTCTGCAAAGGAGGAAATTCTTTTATGATTTGAGGCATTATTTTTGGGATGACCCACACTTATATAAAGAAGGAGTGGATGGTATTATGCGAAGATGTGTCCCAGAATATGAACAACAAGAGATATTGAGTAAGTGTCATGGTAGTGTTTATGGAGGACATCACGCCGGAGATAGAACCGCACAAAAGGTTCTACAATCAGGTTTTTATTGGCCAGCACTTTTCAAGGATGCAAGGAAATTTATCTTATCTTGTGATGAATGTCAAAGAGTTGGTAATATCTCTAGACGCAATGAAATGCCTATGAATTATACTCTTGTTATTGAACCATTTGATTGTTGGGGATTTGATTTCATGGGTCCTTTCCCTTCTTCAGAAGGTAACACTCATATACTTGTCGCTGTTGATTATGTTACTAAATGGGTAGAAGCTATACCTACAAAAAGTGCTGATGGTGAGACCTCTATAAAAATGCTTGTAGCACTACAAGAGATGGGGGATTTGTTGACGAAAACCCTGGTGACAAAAATGCATACCGTCAAGGATGTGTCCATATAGGTGACGAATTCATCTTTCGTCAAGCATTTAAGGTAATGCTTGACGGTATGATTTTTCGTCAACAAAAAATCGTCACCCATTACCCAAGCGGGAAGGGCTTCCATCGTGTCTGTTAATAGGTGATGAAATCAAAGATCATGGTGACAAAATAATACTAAGTTACTTTATTAAATGTTATTAGTTTTATATATCATGCGTGACCCACTTGTCAGGAACATATTTAATTAAGTAAAAATTGTGGTTTGGAAGAATCGAACCAGGGCTTTGGCGTGACCGACGCGGAGTCTTACCGCTAAGGTAGATATGGAATTTTGATCTGGATCCGTAACTTTTCTATTCTACATATTTATTTCAATGGTGTGATCTAGATGTTACGACATAATAATTCCCTTATTAATATTTATGTCGGCCGAGGGTGCCTCGTTTAAGTCGCGCCGCTAGCAGACATGGCCTATATAGGTGATCTTGCTAACAGTCGAATCGACTAGGGTTCTCGTCGAGGTGAGAAGAATTCTGTGAAGGCTCCATTGTGGTGGCGGCGAGACGCATCATCGGTGAGTTCTCCTGATTGTTCGTTAGGTCAAGATTTTTTAGTCAGTTGTCAAGATCTGTTCTGAAGAACGTTGGCATGTTCTTAACTGAATTGTAGGCAATGGATCGAAGTTGGATAACTGATGGCACCAAGAAGTTCACAACAAAGTACGTGGCAGGTGTTAGGGATTTCATCAAGTTTGCGCAAGAACACTTGGACAATACAGATGAACCATCTTGTGCCCTTGCAAGGACTGCCTAAATCTGATACGTCAGGATATAAAAACAGTCGAGGATCACTGCAATTGTTCAGGTATGTCCATGACGTATACAAGATGGACTAGACATGGGGAAGATTTTAGTGATGACGAAGGGCGGGATAGAGACGACGATGGTGCGTATGATAGTGACAACGATGAAGAGGAAGACAATGGTGATTGTTATGTTGATGATTCGTCTAGTATGATCGATGAACTGCAGAAGTGGAAATAAAGGTCCTGACCTGCCAAATATGTATGCTAATCTAATTGAGTCAGCGAAAAAAGAACTTCATAAGGGATGCACCACTTTCACTAGGTTGTCGTTCATTATCCAGCTCCTTCATGTCAAATCATACAGCCGGATAACAAACAGAGGATTTGATCTCTTACTTCAGCTTTTACGTACAGCTTTGCCAGATGTGGACTTTCCCAAATCATATGCTGATGCTAAGAGTGTTCTTTCTGATGTTGGGCTTGGTTATGAGACAATTCATGCATGCAAGTTTGATTGTTCTTTATTTTGGGGAGATCACAAGGACGATACGCACTGCCATGTTTGTGGAGTATCAAGATATAGAGACCCTACTGGAAAAAAGAAAATCCCTCACAAGGTGTTAAGGTACTTTCCTATAATTAAAAGGTTGCAGAGACTATTTGTTAAAAAGGAAATGTCGACACATACTAGATGGCACAAAGAGAAGAGGGTTGTTGAGCCCAATGTACTGAGGCACCCTGCTGATGGTGAGGCATGGAATCACTTTGATGGCAAGTTTGATTGGTTTGCTAAAGATCCTCGTAACATAAGACTAGGTTTTGCCACAGACGACTTCAGTCCCTTTGGAAGTATGAGTAATCCTTACAGTATGTGGCCTGTTTTTGTGATTCCTTACAACTTCCCACCATGGATGTGCATGGATCAATCGAATTACATGATGGCATTGCTAATTCCCGGAAAGTATTCCCCAGGGAAAGATTTTCATGTATTTATGCAGCCACTGATAAAAGATATGATGCAGCTATGGAGTGGTGTGCAGACATTTGATGCATGCACAGATGAATATTTCCCATTGCATGCTGCGTTTCTTTGGTCTATTCATGATTATCCTGGATATGCCACTATGTCAGGCCGAAGCACAAGAGGATTTCATGCGTGTGTGCATTGCGATGAGAATCCTTGCGCTGAATCTTTGAAAAACAAAATTGGATATATTGGGCATCGGCGATTTCTTGATAAAAGTCACCCATACAGGAGAAGCAGTCTTTTCAATGGTAAAGCTGAGACTAGAGATCCACCAAGGAAGTACACACCCAAAGAGGTAGCTGCGAAGGTAGAAAGGGTTAAGGATTTTGAACATGGGAAAAATCCAATAAGTAGAAAGCGGAAGCGTGCAACTGTACCCGGTGAACCAACATGGCACCTGAGAGTCAGCTTACATCATCTACCGTACTGGCCAGAACTTAAGATAGCTCACAACTTAGATGTGATGCATATTGAGAAGAACATATGTGACAATATTGTTGGTACACTACTTGAACTTGAGGGCAGGAATAAGGACACTGTTAGTGCTAGAATTGATTTGAAGAAATTCAAAATCTGGGAGAAGTATTGGTTGAAGAAAATTGTGAAGGATGATGATGATGCAGCAGTAACTTATGCGAAGCCCCCTGCACCGTGGACGCTTTCGAAGGAACAGAAGAGACATTTGTGTAGGTATTTGGAAAACACTAGGTTCCCAGATGGTTATTGCGCAAACTGGGGAAGATGTGTGAATATTGATGGTTGTAAGGTTACCGGTATGACGACGCATGATTGCCACATACTTCTGCAGGGAGTGTTGCCGGCTGGGCTCAAGGGAATTGCATCCAAGGAAATGTATGTGGCTATTGCAGAGCTAGGAAGATTTTTTAGGGAGCTGTGTGCCAAAACACTGAAAGTTGATGTGCTGAATCGATTGAAGGTTGAAATTGTTGTGATCCTATGCAAACTTGAGAAGCTCTTCCCCCCAGCTTTTTTTGATGTAATGGTGCACTTAGCTATTCATCTTCCTGAGGAGGCTCTTTTGAGGGGTCCTGTTCATTATGGTTGGATGTATCCAGTTGAGAGAAGATTAGGTTATCTAAAGTCTACGGTCCGTAACAAAGCAAGGCCACAAGGTTCTATCGCAGAGGGCTACATTGTTGATGAGTGTTTGATTTTTTGCTCTAGATTTTTCAAGGATGGCACAGAAACAAGATTTAACAAAGATGATAGGAACCAAGACGTACGGCGAAAACCTGATCGTGACGAGATGGAAGTATTTTCAGTTGGAGCTTAAGGTCTTGGGAAATCCATTTTGAAACATTTTGACAAGGAATTTGACAAAATGGTTTGGTATGTGCTGAACAACTGTGACGATGTAGAACGTTATATCAAGTAAGTAGTTAGCTTCACTTTAATAACTACTTCTCAATGTTGCAGACATAATTGTCCTGTATTTCATATGTGTTTTTTCTATGTTTCAGTGAATTCCGACAACAATTGGGAGGTAGGGGTGTGCGTGACATCGAGGAGACGGTTCAGAGAGAGTTTGCAGGTTGGTTTGCAAACCATGTGAGACAGTTGGACAATGCATCAGAAGATTTGAAGTCCCTGGCAGCTGGGCCAGACCGGCGTGTAGTAGTATACGCTGGTTGCAACGTAAAGGGTGCGAGGTTTCGCACGCTTACTCGGGATAAAGACCTGAAGACTCAAAATTCGGGCGTAGCGACTAAGGGATCTTTTGGTGATGCAGATGAGACCGAGTACTATGGTGTTCTGCAAGAAGTTCTTGAACTGCAGTACGGGAGTAACAAGCACGGTGACAGGTCCGTGTACTTGTTTCGTTGCGACTGGTTCGACCTTGCGAGCAGGGGTTCCAAGATAAAAGATGATGGTTATTTTAAAAGCGTTAACACTTCTGTCCTATGGTTCAAGAATTCACCATTCATATTGGCCAGTCAAGCTGAAACATGCTTCTATTTGGAGGATACAAAGTTTGGTGATCTGTGGAAAGTGGTGCAGAAGTTCAGCCATAGACACGTGTACGACGTTCCAGAATTAGAAGATGGTAACGATGATGCATTTGTACGGAATGAAGACGCATACTAGGAGGATGAAGGTTCAGTCGACCATACATTTCATGATGTTGTCGACCTAGACGAGGAAGCAGAGGTGGAAGCAGAGGAGGATGATCATCGTGCTGATGAAGTTGTACGTATTCATGATGCTCGTACAATTCGTGAACTAGAGAATGGGGAAGATAGTCCCAATGTTGACATGGATATGAGCGAAGATGAACTACAGAATGAGGAAGAGAGTCTCATATTGGAAGAGAACATACATGATGACGAGGGAAAAAATTCAGAAGAAGATAGTGATGTTGATTGATAGAAACATGTAATGCATACATACAACTATATGTTTTGTTCCAAACATTTGAAATGTTCTTATTTATATGTTCGGTACCATAACTTGGACAATGGTTTTAATTAATCGACACTTGACACGATTACAACCAGCAGCACGATATGACTAACTATTGTTTTAACACAAGCAAAATCGACAATCGCATAAAGAGTTTTACAACTTAATTTAAACCTAAAGGGGCTGCATAGTTGGACTCACGGGCACCATGAATCACTGACTAGTTACTCCAGATCGATTTCAGGCACATGGGTAGCAAACAAGTAAACCCCTGCATTTCCCAGGTAAAGCAAGAACAACATCTTGTCACCCATCTCAAGGTGCTTTTCCTTGTCCATGAACTCCTTCCACCCACTGACGCAGAGACGACCATCGTCAGAAGAAATTGCGTAGGACGCACGCACCAAAGTACTGGGATGGCACACAATACTGATTGCACCATATTGTTCCATATCTTTAGGAACCAAACGGCTAGGGATTTTCTGTTCCAACAGTAGAGACATAGTTTAGTTAAACAGTTGTACGTAATGTAGGTCGCAAAGTTAATGAAATGATATGATCTACTGCTTACCACGTGTTTGTTGTAATTTTCGTTGTTTGTCCAATTCAGAGTATGCAGCATTGGGACAACTAGTGCTCCTTGATCATAATCTCCAGCATTGTGGTACTCAACAAGGTAGTCCAAGTTGTCCACCTGAAGAATGACGGTATGCATCATCCTCCAATTTATCATTGTTCCATCGCAGTACTGAGCGAGTCAACAATGTCACGCTTAAATGCGGGACAACTGGTAGTAAGCTGCATAATTAAAATAACTGACTTAATATGGAATAATTAATATGATCAATCATTCTGTCCAAAGGTGGAAAATTACCTGGATGGATTAGTGGTTCAGTTCCAGTTATTACAAGAGTATCCTGACCAGATGAGTTAATTCTGAAAATTAACTCCATGCCAACCTTAAAATTGTACACTCTAGCAAATTCGTTCCAAAATCTTCCGTTGATATAGGTTCTGCCAGCTCTGTTGGTAACATTAACAACAAATGCATGGCCATCTTTGGTTCTAAGTGCAGCTTCAAAAGTTGTCCTGTCGGAGGTCTGGACACCATACTTCTGAAGGAAATACGGTCTATAGTAGCAAGGGATGACCTAAATTCAGTAGAGTTAATACAAAAGTAAGTTAACTATTCTCAGATCTCATTAATATATAGGGGAGGTACATTGTTGTGCAAGTAATACATCGTATGTATCTAGGACTTCTATCAGCACATATCTGAACTTCTATCAGAACATATCTGAACTTCTATCGGTATAGGACTGAACTTCTATGAGCACATATCTGAACTTCTACCGATACCTCTATCTCTAACAGCTACAACTATCGTAAAACTCATATGAACGTAAAATTTATCACAACTATCCTAAAACTCAACCATAAATAAGCGGTTAATACATATGGTGAAGAACAATTATTACACACATCTGAATAATAGTACTAAACTAGCAATAACAAATAGAATCACGTGTTAAACTTTGATGTGGCGGTGAATTAATAAAACATCTGAATGAATTTTAAACTTATAAGCGCATGTACCGTCTTCTCCTCAAAACCCTCTTGTAGTGTTTGCACGAAAAAACCTAACGTGACTCCCCCTCCGCCGCACATCCCCTTCTTGTCAAAGCAAACTGGACACTGGAAAAAATATGAAGAAAGATTACAAATCGGAAACAACGATCGATCGCGAGACGTACATTTTATTTACTTACTCCACTAGTAGGCGCCATCCTTGGTCTCGACGCGGAGCGAGAGTCTTACAAGTGTCGCCGGCGAGAGACGTGGCGAGCTGTGGCGGCGAGAGACGTGGCGAGATCTAGCGGCGGCTGAAGGAGGTCGTGATATGATGGACAGTTATATCGTGGAGTAAATTTCGGTAGGTCAAGAGGAGGGCAAATGGGCGGTGCTGGGTTTTGACGTGACAACACGATCGAATGCGCAGGCCCCACTGGTCAGTTGGACTCCACGTCAGAAGTCAAGACCCGCGTCAATATTCTCGTCGTCTACGCGTCTCAATATTCGCATGGAGTAATTAATGGGGATGATTTTTATCCCCTTCCCCCTCCCCTACCGTCTCAATATTCGCACCGCTTCCTGGTTTCCCACTTCTCGTCGTCTCCGCTCCCTCACTGTCCTCGTCTCCCGCCGCCGCGTCGCCATGGACATGGATGAGCAGGAAGTGTACTACTGGTCCAGCACGCGCGTACTCCACATCCACGACGGCCAGGAACAGGAAGTCGTCTACACCAACGACCCCTGGCAAGTGCGCCGCGTCCTCGACATGTACACGGAGTGGCTCAAGGAGGAGGAGCACAAGTTCGTGGGCCTCGACTTCGAGTACACCAACCATCGAGCCGAGGACGAGAAGAAGATCGCCGTGGTTCAACTCTGCATGCGTCGACATGTGCTGGTGTTCCACTACGCAGCGTAAGAACTAATCCCCTTTTTGAATCTTTCGATTGGGGTTTTTTAGTTTCCGCCGTTGTGTCTCTCTTCGACTCTCGTTAGACATTGTTCCCGAAAATCAGTACATTCCCGATCTACAACTGCTAGACATTGTTCCCGAATATCAGTACATTCCCGATCTAAATCTGCTAGACATTGTTCCCGATTTATTAATTTGTTTCATCTTCGTCTCCTATGTAGGTTCTTTTATATTTGCTACTTAGTTTACTTGATTCGTCGTACGATTGACTAGTTCATATGCTCGATCTGTGACTCTTTTTTAGTTTTCTTGATTCCTCATTTGATTGACTAGTTCATATGGTCGATCTGTGACTTCCTTTTTACATTACTTGATCCCCAATTTGTGTCCTAGTTCATATGCTCGATCTGTGACTAGTACATTACTTTGTTTACTGTAGTGCTGCCCGGTGGGACGCTCCGGCTATCTGCGATTTCTTTCGAGAAGGAATCGCGTTTTCGAGTGTTGACATCCGTGGTGACACGAAAGTTCTGTGGAGGTCATGGAACATGCAGATTCCTCCTGAGTACTACGTCGATCTTCAGGACAAGTACTTCAAGTACACTGGTCATCCGAGGGCTGGCATGGCTACCATGGCAGCCAGACTCATTGATTCATCTTACGGTGATATGAAGAAGAAGTTCCACCACCATCGGCACAGACTGTGGGGGGACTTCCCACTTCCAAATATGAACATCGACTATGCAGCCATTGATGCTTGGGTCTCTTACGAGCTCTACCGCAAGATCGTGGTCGACAGAGTCCTTGATGCTGCATGACCACCTGATCTTTTGGTTTGGTCTCCCTCCCGCGTGAGGTGCTTTTGGCTACTACTCAGTTCTTTTCAAACTGTAGATGCTTTTTGCTAGTTGGTTTTTACTATATATAAGTAAATATTTTGCCATGAAATGTCAACAATTGTACTGCGAGGTTTCAATTTTGCTGATTACCAACACAGATTGTATTTATGAAAACAAACCTTGAAACTAACAACAGCAACTACAAGTCGAAAAAAGGAGACATAAAAGTACTAAACTTGTGGGACAAAGGGATATGTAATCTACACAACTCTTCATGCAAAAAAGATAAACCATCAACGATTTGTTGTACCCATTTGTTCAATTTCCGTCAAGATAGTCCGCATTACTTTTTAGTTGAGATATATACCCCCACAACGGTCTTCTCCACCATAATTTATTGTGTAAACCCCCACAACGGTCATCTCCTCCTTATTTTATTGTGTAAACACCTACAACGGTCATCTCTCTCCCTTATAAACACCCACACGGCCATCCCTTCTGTCAATAGGTTCTGCCTCTCTCTTCTTTGTTCACATACAGTTGATCCATTGCCATGGCTTCCACGTCTCGGACGCGGAGGGGAAGGGGAAGGGGAAGGGGAAGGGGAAGTGAATCATCATCATTGCCACCACCACCGTCAACACTGCCATTGATCATAGAGGAGTTCTTCATCGTCGTCTGTGAAGACCCTTTGGTCAAGAAGGTATGTACGCGTTCCCACATATATGATGCATGTGATTAATTATGGGCATGTTTTAAAAAACCTTTAATTTGAAACGATCGGCGCTCGATCTCTTTGCAGCAACTACCAAAAAAAATTGCGGTCTATCTTGACGGCCAGGAGCCAGCTAAGGTGTATCTGCGAGCAGCTGACTGCGGTCCTCGTCTCTGGACCGTGGAGGTCCTATTTGACGGACAAGGCCGAATGTACCTCGACAAGGGCTGGGAGAAATTCGCCATCGCGCATGGTGTGAATTTCGGCTGGTTCTTACACTTCAAATATGAAGGCGATGATGTGCTCACAGTGAAGGTGTTCAACGGAACAATGTGCAGGAGGTACTACTACTCAGACGGCGAAGATACTGACGATGAAAGCGACGACGACGTGAAGCCATGCATCCATCCCCTTTAGATAAGGGGATTATGACCAAGAATTTATATGTAGCTTCGTATGCATCGATTTAGAGATCTAGCTATTTTCTATATATTATGCATGTAAAAAATAATATCACATTTCCACTATTATTCGAGCACCACATCCTCCAAATTGTCCTGTGAGGTTTCAATTTTGCTGATTACCAACACAGATTGTATTTATGAAAACAAAACTTGAAACTAACAACAGCAACTACAAGTCGAAAAAAGGAGACATAAAAGTAGTAAACTTGTGGGACAAAGGGATATGTAATCTACACAACTCTGCTGTAGCCAAACATCTACACAAATGCAGCGTGCATCAACATGAAAAAAGAGATAAGATGTGCAGCAGTAATGCTTCGCAATGACAAACAACATATAAACATGACATAGTCTTAAACAACTGGGTATGATTGCCCAGGTTCCAAATAACAAAAGTAGAACATAGTCTTTGAAACATGACATAGTTTAACCATGAACCTCCAGGGGAACAACTAAACAGAAACTAAATTTAGTGGACAACATGAGGGCCAACAGCTGGACCGACGAGCGGGATGAGGCCAGTCTTGACGTAGTCCCTGAGGAACTTGCCAAAGGCAGCGTGCTTCGCCTTGCTAGCAGCCTTGTGCTTGTGCGCGCTACCTTTTCCAACTCCCGTCACGTGCTGGATCAGACTCTCAATATCCTTCGGGAAAACCCTGCCGCAGAATGGGCAATTAGGCTTACCGTCCCGGCGGAAAGGGATCTGGCCAGTCTTCAGCTTCTTCCGAACGAAGCGGCTCTTCCGGTCCCGGTCCTCCTTGTCGCTGCCAATGTCCTCAGAGTCTTCCTGCGAATTTGAAAGTAAAGAAGAAGTGAGAGAAGGGAATTAACTGAAATACAATTCAAGCATTAAATATTTTTTTATGAACATTACTAAGAAGTAATCATCATGTAGAATCAACATTTATGATCCAGATCCAACCATAGATAATTATTAGTTCACTAATATAAATATGCACCAATTTAAACTGTTGTCACAAATTGTTCATGGGTAGTCCAATCATTATTTCAGTAATATAACTAAGCACCAATTTAAGATAAAATGGTGATTATAAATATCATGGATCAGGGATCAATCATTTGTTCCCTGAAGATGTACTGATTCATAAAACAATATGGATTCATGACGTCAATAAGCAGGAATTCAAGAATGGTGGTCATAAATTACATGCATCTGATCATTCATTTGTTCCCTAAATAAAAATGATGTACACACTATTACATGCATCTGATCACTCTGGTATGATTCATATTCGGATGAATTTAAGTTTGAAATGCAGTGAGCATTACACTAAGCAGGTATGATTCATCACACACAAGGAATCATGACCTAATTAAGATAACTGTCACTACAAGAAAAGTTCTGATAGACAACGTCCCAAAATCGTCAACTAAGGGGCATTTTTCGTCGCCTATGGGCCTAACCCGACGATATGGGTTCCGTTGTCGAAACTGCGTCAGGCAAAGTCCAACGACGATTTTTTCGGTCCGTCGCGCTTGGGCGCCCTTCCGCCACGGAAAATCGAACCGTTGCGGAAGTGTTTTCGGGAGCCCGTTGACTGCTGACGTCATGCAGACTGACACGTGGCAGACGCCGTTAACTGCCCGTTAACGGCGTTAACCGGCTGAAACCCCGTGGTAGATGGTAGGCCCACACGAGGCCTGCCACGTCTTAAGCGGGCCGGGCCAGATGACATAGTTTGACCGGTCAACTATATAGCTGGGCTGGTCCATTAGTTAAGTGGGCCGGGCCTAACCTCTAAGGTTGACTGGTCAAAACTTAAATGGGCCGGCCCATTTAACATGTGGGGTCCACCTTACAGCAACTGGGCCGGCCCAAGAAGCAAGTGGGCCGGGCCAAAAACACAGGTGGGTCCCACTTTCCTGTTAAAAGGCCGGCCCATTTAGTGTGTGGGGTCCACCGTATAGCAAGTGGGCCGGCCCAACAAAATAGTGGGCCGGGCCAAAAACACAGGTGGGTCCCACTTTCCTGTTAAAGGGCCGGCCCATTTAGTGTGTGGGGCCCACCATATAGCAAGTGGGCTGGCCCACCAAGATAGTGGGCCGGGCCAAAAACACAGGTGGGTCCCACATTCCTGTTAATGGGCCGGCCCATTTGGTATGTGGGGTCCACCATATAGAAAGTGGGCCGGCCCAACAAGATAGTGGGCCGGGCCAAAACACAGGTGGGTCCCACCTTCCTATTAAAGGGCCGGCCCATTTGGTGTGTGGGGTCCACCATATAGAAAGTGGGCCGGCCCATTTGGTATGTGGGGTCCACCATATAGAAAGTGGGCCGGCCCAACAAGATAGTGGGCCGGGCCAAAACACAGGTGGGTCCCACCTTCCTATTAAAGGGCCGGACCGTTTACCATGTGGGACCACCATAGAGCAAGTGGGCCGGCCCAATAAGCATGTGGAGCCCATTATCGTGTAACCGGGCCGGCCTACTAAAGAAGTGGGCCGGCCCAAAATGAAAGTGGGTCCCACACTACTGTAAGTGGGCCGGCCCAATCTGTTGTAGGGCCCTACTTGTTTGACTAGTCAACTTGCATTAAATTTCATGAGCCTAAAATCTGATTTCAATGATACACACAATTACATACACAAATAAAACAAATAGGAAAATTACAAGGCAATTAATGTGCCCAAATAAAAAAATTACATAGAATCATTGAGGACTTCTATTAGCATCATCAATAACACGTTGACATTTGGCAATCGCCTTGATTGAATCTTGTGTACTCTTTGTCAACATATCATTCTGAGATCTTAAAGCGACAATACCATGTCTTTTATAAAGTACTGACCTTGAGATATTCTTGTCGATGAAAGAAATGGTCTAGGTTGACGGCTATGAGAAGATGCATCGAAGAAAGATCAGAACTTTTTGTGGGCCTCACTTTGGTAATGAAGATTGCTTCATCACAAGCGCATTACGATAATAATGCAAAAAGAGTTAAACGATGAACTATGCAAACATTTATTATGCAATGTAGATATAAGATAATAACAAGTTGCATAAATAAGACATGTATGGAACTTGTACTAAGCACAAACTTACATCATAATGTTGCACAGGGTCGCTACAGATCCTTTTTTGGCGACTATCTTCTAATGATGACTGCTTCATTAAAACAGCATTCTGGTAACATTGTAAACATAGTTACAACAATTAACTATTCAAACATGTATTACGCAATGTAGAGATCAGATAACGACATGTAGCGAAATAAGCACAAGATAAGATAAGATGCATGTACTAAGCACATCTTGGCTCACCTGTGGTCCTTCTCTTGCGTGCACTAGTCGTGGTCAACATGCCTATCATTTTAGGTTCAGCCATCAAGTGAAATGCTAATCCTCCTGCTCCATTGTCCTTAATCTGTGTTTAGATATCACATTTAAGACCAAGTCAGCTGGTTTCAAATAACAAAAAACTTGAGCTGCCAAATGAATAAGCCAATAGTTACCAGGATATCGATTAAAACCAACTAGATGTTGCTTTGCATGAGATACGAATTTCAGACATTCAGATTTAGAGTAGGGTAATGCCAAGGTTTTACACATAAAGTAAATGGCATTAAGAATGTCAAAATGGCAGGTTCAAATCACCCTCGAAGTTTCTCCAAGACAAGCATATCAAATAGGCGAAACATAGTAAAGCATGAATGGCATTGCTATGGCGGGGTTCCAAGTGTTAATCTCTTGCATAAGGAACAATGCATATAGGTTATAGATAATAACGGAAGTAAAATGCCAAAATTAACAACCACGAACTCAGATTCCAACCTTACCTAGCGTCCCGTTAATGTTGGATGTTCTAATAAGTGGTTCGCATGATCAATCCCAAGGAAAAATAACATTGACAAGTCAGTCTACGATAATACAAAGACCAGACATGCACGCAGCAATAACTATATAAGCTAAAGACGAGGTATAAGAGCAAGCAGATTGGAAATGCACATAGCATGATTATAAAAGCAGTGTGAGAATAGCAGACACGAGAAAACAGCTATCGGTGAGCTAATGACGTGGTATAAGAACAAGCAGATTGGAAATGCCCATAGCACGACTATAAAACGGCGACAATAGCATGCGATACAAAAACAGTTGGCAGCAAATGAATGGGTACAAGGCTATAAATATGTGGATGCACACAGGTGTCAGTAGAATGAACAGGATGGTAGCGACCGGATAATGCTTTTGTACTGTACAACATTTAAACAAACTTCATGCGAAGCAACACATCAAGAAAGTTAACGGCATATGAGATCTGCAAATAACTACACAAAACATGGCTAAAGAAACACCGCGATCTAACGGGCCAGCGTACTAACCAAGCTGCGGCGGGGTGGACGGGGGCGACAACTTGCATTCCAGCGGCGGCGAACGCGGGAGACGATGAATCGACCCTGTTTCAGTAGAAGCGGGCGTTAGTGAAGCAGATCTGGTTGGCTGGCAAGGTATTCGGTGAAGTTGATACAGCCGCTGCGGCGAGGTAGTCGGTGGCGAGGTCGGCGGTGAAGCAGATCCGTCGGTGGCGAGGTCGGCGGTGAAGCGAATCCGTCGGTGGCGAGGTCGGCGGTGAAGCAGATCCGTCGGTGACGAGGGCGGCGGGGGAGCGGATCAGGTGGGTGGACAGCCAACACGATCAAGGCTACGCTGTGGAGGAGTATGCCAGCGGCGAAGCAGATCTAGTACTGTAGAGAGTCAGAGCTTTGGCGTGTGAGAGTATTTTTGAGCTAATGGGGCGAATGGTTGGTGGGTGGGTGTGGGCCTGTGGAGAGGGTTCGGGATCTAGGCAAGATATTTCATTGTTACCGAATGAGCCCTCCATGGTCGGTGGGTTGTAGCTTCCGGACCAGGGTTAAAAGGGTAAAACTGGTCACGGGATTTTCGAATGGATGCGGCGGGATGATTTGGCGCGTGGCCGAAATTTTCAGTTTCAAGCTACGATACGAGCGGAACGACAAAAATAATGTTCTTCCCAGGGAGCTCTCATTTCTTCCTCTTCTCTTTCTCTCTCGAGTCTCTCCCACTCCCCGGCTCCTCTCCCCCTTCTCTCCCGGCGGCCTCGCCGGCCGGAGACGAGGCCGACTTCTCTCGTATATTGTACACCCTCCGAACTAAATTAATTGATTCAACTTTCCTTAGACGTGTATGTATCTAGAGTAAAAACATGTGTGGATACATCCATATTTAGATAAGCAAAGTTGAGTCAGCTAATTTGGATCCGAGGGAGTTAGTGTTGTTGTAAGCTTAGATCCAGTGTTTCCCATGAGCAGAATGGCGCAATGGAGTCGGGGATCTCGTCATCGGCTTCAGATCTGGCCTATGGTGAATCTGGCGGATCTTGCCGGCCAAACCCCGATCTGGTGCCATCAATGTGATGGCGCTAACGGTGAGGCTTGCTTTGGTCAGTGCTTCGAATCTGGCCAATGGGGAAGTCAAGCTGCTAAAGTTCACAAGCTCGGGGCATACGACGGCGTCATCCGTCTTGCCCGTGCACATCTTGGACTTTCAGCGACCCTTCTCGAGCCAATATGCCGTTGCTTTGAGGCCCTTCTTCTCCTTCGTCTGGCGACTACCGACGACACCGTCCCAAGTGGTGCGTCCCCGGCGACGGAGTTGCTGGAAAGGATGCGGAGCGAGAGATCGATGTGCGGTCGAGAAGGACTCGATTGATTTTCTTCTATATGTTTTGGGGTCCTTTTTGTAAAGTTGCAGGTTCTATTAGTTATTGTCTAGTACTTTTGGTCCTCTATGTAATTTTTTGGACTAGTTTCCACTGGCACTGATAAACTTGAATTTTGACAAGTTCACGAGGAAAAAAATTCCTTTGCACATATGGCCTATCATGTATAAACATTCTTGAGATTTAAACTATATGTAATGTGCCATGCATTAACCCTAAACCATATATATGTAACTAACCCTAGCTGATCAAACCCTACTTAATTAAAACAAATAACCCTAAACTATACGCATGCACTTTATGCGCAAAGGCGCGGGTGCCTCTAATAATGTGTGTGCGCACTCGATCGATGATCCCTAAACCTTATACAACCCTGAAACCCTAATCCCTAATCCCTAAACCCTAAACACCCTAAACACTAAACCCTAGACCCTAAACCCTAACCCTAACCCTAAACCCTAATTAAACCCTATATATAGGCCAACGACACTTAATTGTGCATCAAGCAGGCCAGGGTTGCCTCGCGGTCCTCTAATTAAATTAAATGTGCCATGCATTAACCCTAAACCATATATATGTAACTAACCATAGCTAATCAACCCTACTTAATGAAAACACATAACCCTAAACTATACTAGCTATAACCCGATCTAATAAAAACATGCTCTATATATAGCAGCTAGCTAGCAAACCGTAGATTAACACCAATTAATATATACATGGCCTATATCGATCATGTTGTTTATCATATACATGAGATTGTTTAATTAATTATATAATTATCGTGATAAATTAATTAACTTTAATTTTGACAAGTTCTCTCGAATGAAAACACATTTGATTAAGTTGCCTCATAATATATATATAATTAGTGTGCATGCATGGCCTACCATGCATTCGTGCATATATTTTAATGTATATTTGAACATATTCTTGGGGATTTCAATCTCTCTCTCGATCATCTATATATCGTTGGTGGCCAAAAAACACACATATATATATATGCATGCAATTTATGCGTAAAGGCGCGGGTGCCTCTAATAATGTGTGTGCGCACTCGATCGATGATCCCTAAACCTTAAACAACCCTAAAACCCCTAAATCCCTAATCCCTAAACCCTAAACACCCTAAACACTAAACCCTAAACCCTAGACCCTAAACGTACCCTAACCCTAACCCTAACCCTAACCCTAAACCCTAGCTAATCCTAAACCCCAATTAAACCCTATGTATAGGCCAACGACACTTAATTGTGCATCGATCGAGCGGGTCATGGGTGCCTCGCGATCCTCTAATAAAATTAAATGTGCCATGCATTAACCATAAACCATATATATGTAACTAACCCTAGCTAATCAACCCTACTTAATTAAAACACATAACCCTAAACTATACTAGATATAACCCGATCTAATAAAAACATGCTCTATATATAGCAGCTAGCTAGCAAACCGTAGATTAACACCAATTAAAATATACATGGCCTATATCGATCATGTTGTATAACATATCCCTGAGATTCATTAATTAATTATATAATTATCGTGATAAATTAATTAACTTGAACTTTGACAAGTTCTCTCGAATGAAAACACATTTGATTAAGTTGCCTCATAATATATATATATATATATATATAATTAGTGTGCATGCATGGCCTACAATGCATTCGTGCATATATTTTAATGTATATTTGAACATATTCTTGGGGATTTCAATCTCTCTCTCTCTCTCTCTCGATCATCTATATATCGTTGGTGGCCCAAAAAACACACATATATATGCATGCAATTTATGCGTAAAGGCGCGGGTGCCTCTAATAATATAATGTGTGTGCGCACTCGATCGATGATCCCTAAACCTTAAACAACCCTAAAACCTTAAATCCCTAATCCCTAAACCCTAAACACCCTAAACACTAAACCCTAAACCCTAGACCCTAAACATACCCTAACCCTAACCCTAACCCTAACCCTAAACCCTAGCTAATCCTAAACCCCAATTAAACCCTCTGTATAGGCCAACGACACTTAATTGTGCATCGATCGAGCGGGTCATGGGTGCCTCGTGATCCTCTAATAAAATTAAATGTGCCGTGCATTAACCCTAAACCATATATATGTAACTAACCCTAGCTAATCAACCCTACTTAATTAAAACACATAACCCTAACCTATACTAGCTAGCTGCTATAACCCGATCTAATAAAAACATGCTCTATATATAGCAGCTAGCTAGCAAACCGTAGATTAACACCAATTAAAATATACATGGCCTATATCGATCATGTTGCATAACATATCCCTGAGATTCATTAATTAATTATATAATTATCGTGATAAATTAATTAACTTGAACTTTGACAAGTTCTCTCGAATGAAAACACATTTGATTAAGTTGCCTCATAATATATATATAATTAGTGTGCATGCATGGCCTACAATGCATTCGTGCATATATTTTAATGTATATTTGAACATATTCTTGGGGATTTCAATCTCTCTCTCTCTCTCGATCATCTATATATCGTTGGTGGCCCAAAAAACACACATATATATGCATGCAATTTATTCGTAGCAGTAGCAGGTGCCTCTAATAATGTGTGTGCGCACTCGATCGATGATCCCTAAACCTTAAACAACCCTAAAACCTTAAATCCCTAATCCCTAAACCCTAAACACCCTAAACACTAAACCCTAAACCCTAGACCCTAAACGTACCCTAACCCTAACCCTAAACCCTAGCTAATCCTAAACCCCAATTAAACCCTATGTATAGGCCAACGACACTTAATTGTGCATCGATCGAGTGGGTCATGGGTGCCTCGTGATCCTCTAATAAAATTAAATGTGCCATGCATTAACCCTAAACCATATATATGTAACTAACCCTAGCTAATCAACCCTACTTAATTAACACACATAACCCTAAACTATACTAGCTAGCTATAACCCGATCTAATAAAAACATGCTCTATATATAGCAGCTAGCTAGCAAACCGTAGATTAACACCAATTAAAATATACATGGCCTATATCGATCATGTTGTATAACATATCCCTGAGAATCACTAATTAATTATATAATTATCGTGATAAATTAATTAACTTGAACTTTGACAAGTTCTCTCGAATGAAAACACATTTGATTAAGTTGCCTCATAATATATATATAATTAGTGTGCATGCATGGCCTACAATGCATTCGTGCATATATTTTAATGTATATTTGAACATATTCTTGGGGATTTCAATCTCTCTCTCTCTCTCGATCATCTATATATCGTTGGTGGCCCAAAAAAAACACATATATACGCATGCACTTGATGCGTAAAGGCGCGGGTGCCTCTAATAATGTGTGTGCGCACTCGATCGATGATCCCTAAACCTTAAACAACCCTAAAACCCTAATCCCTAATCCCCTAAACCCTAAACACCCTAAACACACTAAACCCTAGACCCTAAACACCCTAAACACTAAACCCTAAACCCTAGACCCTAAACACCGTAAACCCTAAACCATAAACCCTAAACCCTAAACCCTAAACCCTAAACCCTAAAACCCTAAACCCTAAACCCTAAACCCTAAACCCTATAAACACCCTAAACACTAATTAAAACCTAAACCCTAGACCCTAAACACTAAACCCTAAACCCTAGACCCTAAACACCGTAAACACTAAACCCTAAACCCTAAACACCCTAAACACTAATTAAACCCTAAACCATAGACCCTAAACACTAGACCCTAAACCCTAGACCCTAAACACCCTAAACACTAAACCCTAGACCCTCTAAACACAGTAAACACTAAACCCTAAACCCTAGACCCTAGCTAAACACCCAAAACACTAAACCCTAAACCCAGCTAGCTAACCCTAAACCCTAATTAAACCCTATATATATAGGCCAACGACACTTAATTGTGCATCAAGCAGGCCAGGGGTGCCTCGCGGTCCTCTAGTTAAATTAAATGTGACATGCATTAACCCTAAACCATATATATATAACTAACCCCTAGCTAATCAAACCCTAGTTAATTAAAACACATAACCCTAAACTATACTAGCTATAACCCGATCTAATAAAAACATGCTCTATATATAGCATGCAGCTAGCTGATGTCTACGTTCCCCCTCCTTTCCTGTAGACAGTGTTGGGCCTCCAAGTGCAGAGGTTTGTAGAACAGCAGCAAGTTTTCCCTTAAGTGGATCACCCAAGGTTTATCGAACTCAGGGAGGAAGAGGTCAAAGATATCCCTCTCATGCAACCCTGCAACCACAAAGCAAGAAGTCTCTTGTGTCCCCAACACACCTAAGAGGTGCACTAGTTCGGCGAAGAGATAGTGAAATACAGGTGGTATGAATATATATGAGCGAATAGCAATGGTGCGAGAAAATAGCTTCTTTGGCGTGTAGTTGATGGTGGTAGTATTGCAGCAGTAGTAACACAGTAAAACAAGAAACAAGCGTAGTAACTCAGCAGTATTTAGGAACAAGGCCTAGGGATTACACTTTCACTAGTGGACACTCTCAACATTGATCACATAACAGAATAGATAAATGCATACTCTACACTTTTGTTGGATGATGAACACATTGCGTAGGATTACACGAACCCTCAATGCCGGAGTTAACAAGCTCCACAATAATGCTCATGTTTAAGTAACCTTAAGTGTAAGATAGATCAAAAGACTAAACCAAGTACTAGCATAGCATGCACACTGTCACCTTCATGCATATGTAGGAGGAATAGATCACATCAATATTATCATAGCAATAGTTAACTTCGCAATCTACAAGAGATCATGATCATAGCATAAACCAAGTACTAACACGGTGCACGCACTGTCACCTTTGCACACATGCAGGAGGAATAAAACTACTTTAATAACACATCACTAGAGTAGCACATAGATAAATTGTGATACAAACTCATATGAATCTCAATCATGTAAAGCAGCTCATGAGATCATTGTATTGAAGTACATAGTAGAGAGATTAACCACATAGCTACCGGTACAGCCCCGAGCCTCAATGGAGAACTACTCCCTCTTCATGGGAGCAGCAGCGGTGATGAAGATGGCGGTGGAGATGGCAGCGGTGTCGATGGAGAAGCCTTCCGGGGGCACTTCCCCGCTCCGGCAGGGTGCCGGAACAGAGACTCCTGTCCCCCAGATCTTGGCTTCGCGACGGCGGCGGCTCTGGAACTTTTCTCGTATCGTGGCTTCCTCCCTCAGGGTTTTTAGGTCAGGGACCTTTATATAGGCGAAGAGGCGGCGTCAGAAGGTCGAAGAGGCGGCCAGGGGGTAAGGCGGCGCGGGCCAACCCTGGGCCGCGCCGGCCACCCTCCTGGTGGGCCTGTGGCCCCCTCCGGTCCTTCCCGGTGTTCGGAAGCTTCGTGGAAAAATAGGAACCTGGGCGTTGATTTCGTCCAATTCCGAGAATATTTCGTTACTAGGATTTCTGAAACCAAAAACAGCAAAAACAGAAGCGGCACTTCGGCATCTTGTTAATAGGTTAGTTCCAGAAAACGCATAAATACGACATATAATGTGCATAAAACATGTAGGTATCATCAATAAAGTGGCATGGAACATAAGAAATTATCGATACGTTGGAGACGTATCAGCATCCCTGCTTAGTTCTCGCATTCCGAGCAGGTAAAACGATAACAAAGATAATTTCTTAAGTGACATGCCATCATAACCTTGATCATACTATTGTAAGCATATGAGATGAATGCAGCGATCAAAACAATGGTAATGACATGAGTAAACAACTGAATCATAAAGCAAAGACTTTTCATGAATAGTACTTCAAGACAAGCATCAATAAGTCTTGCATAAAAGTTAACTCATAAAGCAATAATTCAAAGTAGAGGTATTGAAGCAACACAATGGAAGATTAAGTTTCAGCGGTTGCTTTCAACTTGTGACATGTATATCTCATGGATAATTGTCAACATAGAGTAATATAACAAGTGCAATATGCAAGTATGTAGGAATCAATGCACAGTTCACACAAGTGTTTGCTTCTTAAGGTGGAGAGAAATAGGTGAACTGACTCGAACATAAAAAGTAAAAGAATGGCCCTTCGCAGAGGGAAGCATTGATTGCTATATTTGTGCTAGAGCTTTGATTTTGAAAACATAAAGAGAGTATAAAAGTAAAGTTTTGAGAGGTGTTTGTTGTTGTCAACGAATGGTAGTGGGCACTCTAACTACCTCATCAACCAGACTTTCAAGAGCGGCTCCCATGAAGGACGTTATCTCTACCAGCAAGGTAGATCATCCCTCTTCTCTTTTGTTTACACATGTACTTTAGTTTAGTTTTTCTTTATTTATGGATGACACTCCTCCCAACCTTTTGCTTACACAAGCCATGGCTAACCGAATCCTCGGGTGCCTTCCAACATTCACATACCATGGAGGAGTGTCTATTTGCAAAATTAAGTTGCTTACTGATGAATCAGAGCAAAACATGTGAAGAGAATTATTAATGCAAGTTAATTAATTGAGGCTGGGAACCCCATTGCCAGCTCTTTTTGCAAAATTATTGGATAAGCGGATGTGCCACTAGTCCATTGTGAAAGTCTGTCAAAAGTAAATGACAAGATCGAAAGATAAAACACCACATACTTCCTCATGAGCTATAAAACATTGACACAAATCAGAGGTAATAACTTTTGAATTGTTTAAAGGTAGCACTCAAGCAATTTACTTTGGAATGGCGGAGAAATACCATGTAGTAGGTAGGTATGGTGGACACAAATGGCATGAATATTGGCTCAAGTATTTGGATGCATGAGAAGTATTCCCTCTCGATACAAGGTTTAGGCTAGCAAGGTTATTTGAAACAAACACAAGGATGAACCGGTGCAGCAAAACTCACATAAAAGACATATTGTAAACATTATAAGACTCTACACCGTCTTCCTTGTTGTTCAAACTCAATACTAGAAATTATCTAGACCTTAGAGAGACCAATTATGCAAACCAAATTTTAGCAAGCTCTATGTATTTCTTCATTAATAGGTGCAAAGTATATGATGCAAGAGCTTAAACATGAACACAACAATTGCCAAGTATCACATTACCCAAGACATTTTAGAATTACTACATGTAGCATTTTCCAATTCCAACCATATAACAATTTAACGAAGAAGAAACTTCGCCATGAATATTATGAGCTAAGAACACATGTGTTCATACGAACCAGCGGAGCGTGTCTCTCTCCCACACAAGGATGAACTTATTTAGAGAACTAAGATAACAAAACAAAAACAAAAATAAAAGCACACAGACGCTCCAAGTAAAATACATAGGATGTGATGGAATAAAAATATAGTTTCACTAGAAGAAACCTGATAAGTTGTCGATGAAGAAGGGGATGCCTTGGGCATCCCCAAGCTTAGATGCTTGAGTCTTCTTAAAATATGCAGGGATGAACCACCGGGGCATCCCCAAGCTTAGACCTTTCACTCTTCTCGATCACATTATATCACCCTCTTCTATTGACCCTTGAAAACTTCTGCCACACCAAACTTCAAGCAAACTCATTAGAGGGTTAGTGCATAATCAAAATTCACATGTTCAGAGGTGACACAATCATTCTTAACACTTCTGGACATTGCACAAAACTTCTGAAAGTTAATGGAACAAAGAAACTCATTCAACTTAACAAAAGCGGCAATGCGAAATAAAAGGCAGAATCTGTCAAAAACAGAACAGTCCGTAAAGACGAATTTTAAGATGGCACCAGACTTGCTCAAATGGAAAAACTCAAAACTAATGAAAGTTGCGTACATATCTGAGGATCACGCTCGTAAATTGGCAGATTTTTTCTAATTTTCTACAGAGAAATAGGCCCAGATTCGTGACAGACAGCAATGCTGTTTCTGCGCAGCAATCCCAAATATAACATCAACTTTGACATAGAAACTTTACTCGGCACAACAAAACACAAAACTAAGATAAGGAGAGGTTGCTACAGTAGTAAACAACTTCCAAGACACAAATATAAAACAAAGTACTGTAGAAAAATAACACATGGGTTATCTCCCAAGAAGTTCTTTCTTTATAGCCAGTAAGATGGGCTCAGCAGTTTTAATGATAATGCTCTCATAAGAAATAGTATTTGAAGCAAAAGAGAGCATCAAGAGGCAAATTCAAAACACATTTAAGTCTAACATGCTTCCTATGCATAGGAATCTTGTAAATAAACAAGTTCATGAAGAGCAAAGTAACAAGCATAGGAAGATAAAACAAGTGTAGCTTCAAAAATTTCAGCACATAGAGAGGCATTTTAGTAACATGAAAATTTCTACAACCATATTTTCCTCTCTCATAATAACTTTCAGTAGCAACATGAGCAAACTCAACAATATAACTATCACATAAAGCATTCTTATCATGAGTCTCATGCATAAAATAATTACTACTCCCAACATAAGCATAATCAATTTTATTAGTTGTAGTGGGAGCAAATTCAACAAAGTAGCTATCAAATATAGGAGGTATATTGTAATCATAATCAAATTTATCCTCCATAACAGGTGGTAACAAAAGACTACTATCATTATAATCATCATAAATAGGAGGCAAAGTATCATCAAAGTAAATTTTCTCCTCAATGCTTGGGGGACTAAAAATATCATGCTCATCAAAGCCAGCTTCCCCAAGCTTAGAATTTTCCATAGCATTAGCAACAATGGTGTTCAAAGCATTCATACTAATAACATTCCCATTATCATGCATATAAAGTTCCATGGGTTTCTTAATTCTTTCTTCAAACACATCATGTCCTAATTCAAGATAAAGTTCATAAAGATCTCTCATTTTATTGTTGTCTTCCATTAAGCCTAACTAGTGTAAACAAGAAACCAAATGTCGCAATTGCAGAGTCTAAAGGAAATAGCTTCGAGTACTTACAATGGCGCCGGGAAAATAGCTTAGTAGCCGAGATCCGGAGTGTGAGTACCTTTTACCTTTCCTCCCCGGCAACGGCGCCAGAAAATTAGCTTGATGTCTACGTTCCCCCTCCTTTCCTGTAGACAGTGTTGGGCCTCCAAGTGCAGAGGTTTGTAGAACAGCAGCAAGTTTTCCCTTAAGTGGATCACCCAAGGTTTATCGAACTCAGGGAGGAAGAGGTCAAAGATATCCCTCTCATGCAACCCTGCAACCACAAAGCAAGAAGTCTCTTGTGTCCCCAACACACCTAAGAGGTGCACTAGTTCGGCGAAGAGATAGTGAAATACAGGTGGTATGAATATATATGAGCAGTAGCAATGGTGCCAGAAAATAGCTTGCTGGCGTGTAGTTGATGGTGGTAGTATTGCAGCAGTAGTAACACAGTAAAACAGTAAACAAGCAGTAGTAACTCAGCAGTATTTAGGAACAAGGCCTAGGGATTACACTTTCACTAGTGGACACTCTCAACATTGATCACATAACAGAATAGATAAATGCATACTCTACACTTTTGTTGGATGATGAACACATTGCGTAGGATTACACGAACCCTCAATGCCGGAGTTAACAAGCTCCACAATAATGCTCATGTTTAAGTAACCTTAAGTGTAAGATAGATCAAAAGACTAAACCAAGTACTAGCATAGCATGCACACTGTCACCTTCATGCATATGTAGGAGGAATAGATCACATCAATATTATCATAGCAATAGTTAACTTCGCAATCTACAAGAGATCATGATCATAGCATAAACCAAGTACTAACACGGTGCACGCACTGTCACCTTTGCACACATGCAGGAGGAATAAAACTACTTTAATAACACATCACTAGAGTAGCACATAGATAAATTGTGATACAAACTCATATGAATCTCAATCATGTAAAGCAGCTCATGAGATCATTGTATTGAAGTACATAGTAGAGAGATTAACCACATAGCTACCGGTACAGCCCCGAGCCTCAATGGAGAACTACTCCCTCTTCATGGGAGCAGCAGCGGTGATGAAGATGGCGGTGGAGATGGCAGCGGTGTCGATGGAGAAGCCTTCCGGGGGCACTTCCCCGCTCCGGCAGGGTGCCGGAACAGAGACTCCTGTCCCCCAGATCTTGGCTTCGCGACGGCGGCGGCTCTGGAACTTTTCTCGTATCGTGGCTTCCTCCCTCAGGGTTTTTAGGTCAGGGACCTTTATATAGGCGAAGAGGCGGCGTCAGAAGGTCGAAGAGGCGGCCAGGGGGTAAGGCGGCGCGGGCCAACCCTGGGCCGCGCCGGCCACCCTCCTGGTGGGCCTGTGGCCCCCCTCTGGTCCTTCCCGGGTGTTCTGGAAGCTTCGTGGAAAAATAGGAACCTGGGCGTTGATTTCGTCCAATTCCGAGAATATTTCGTTACTAGGATTTCCGAAACCAAAAACAGCAGAAAACAGGAACTGGCACTTCGGCATCTTGTTAATAGGTTAGTTCCAGAAAACGCATAAATACGACATATAATGTGCATAAAACATGTAGGTATCATCAATAAAGTGGCATGGAACATAAGAAATTATCGATACGTTGGAGACGTATCACTAGCTAGCAAAAACGGTAGATAAAACCAATTAATATATACATGGCCTATATATCGATCATATGTTGTATAACATCTCCCTGAGATTCATTAATTAATTATATAATTATCGATGATAAATTAATTAACTTGAATTTTGACAAGTTCTCTCGAATGAAAACACATTTGATTAAGTTTCCTCATAATATACATATAATTAGTGTGCATGCATGGCCTACCATGCATGCATTAATTCGTGCATATATTTTAATATATATTTGAACATATTCTTGGGGGATTTCAATCTCTCTCTCTCGATCATCTATATGTCGTTGGTGGCCAAAAAACACACAGATATACGCATGCACTTTATGCGCAAAGGCGCGTGTGCCTCTAATAATGTGTGTGTGCGCACTCGATCGATGATCCCTAAACCTTAAACAACCCTAAAACCCTAATCCCTAATCCCCTAAACCCTAAACACCCTAAACACACTAAACCCTAGACCCTAAACACCCTAAACACTAAACCCTAAACCCTAGACCCTAAACACCGTAAACCCTAAACCATAAACCCTAAACCCTAAACCCTAAACCCTAAACCCTAAACCCTAAACCCTAAAACCCTAAACCCTAAACCCTAAACCCTATAAACACCCTAAACACTAATTAAACCCTAAACCCTAGACCCTAAACACTAAACCCTAAACCCTAGACCCTAAACACCGTAAACACTAAACCCTAAACCCTAAACACCCTAAACACTAATTAAACCCTAAACCATAGACCCTAAACACTAGACCCTAAACCCTAGACCCTAAACACCCTAAACACTAAACCCTAGACCCTCTAAACACAGTAAACACTAAACCCTAAACCCTAGACCCTAGCTAAACACCCAAAACACTAAACCCTAAACCCAGCTAGCTAACCCTAAACCCTAATTAAACCCTATATATATAGGCCAACGACACTTAATTGTGCATCAAGCAGGCCAGGGGTGCCTCGCGGTCCTCTAGTTAAATTAAATGTGACATGCATTAACCCTAAACCATATATATATAACTAACCCCTAGCTAATCAAACCCTAGTTAATTAAAACACATAACCCTAAACTATACTAGCTATAACCCGATCTAATAAAAACATGCTCTATATATAGCATGCAGCTAGCTAGCAAAAACGGTAGATTAAAACCAATTAATATATACATGGCCTATATATCGATCATATGTTGTATAACATCTCCCTGAGATTCATTAATTAATTATATAATTATCGATGATAAATTAATTAACTTGAATTTTGACAAGTTCTCTCGAATGAAAACACATTTGATTAAGTTTCCTCATAATATATATATAATTAGTGTGCATGCATGGCCTACCATGCATGCATTAATTCGTGCATATATTTTAATATATATTTGAACATATTCTTGGGGGATTTCAATCTCTCTCTCTCGATCATCTATATGTCGTTGGTGGCCAAAAAACACACACATATACGCATGCACTTTATGCGCAAAGGCGCGTGTGCCTCTAATAATGTGTGTGTGCGCACTCGATCGATGATCCCTAAACCTTAAACCCTAAATAAACCCTAATCCCTAATCCCTAAACCCTAAACACCATAAACATTAAACCCTAAACCCTAAACCCTAAACCCTAATTAAACCCTATATATATAGGCCAATGACACTTAATTATGCATCAAGCAGGCCAGGGGTGCCTCGCGGTCCTCTAATTAAATTAAATGTGCCGTGCATATATATGTGTTTAATTTGGGGATTTCAATCGCTCTCTCGTATGTAGCTCTCTCTACCTCTATCTCTCTCTCTCTCTCTCTCTCTCTCTCTCTCGTTGGTGGCCAACAACACACACATGCACTTTGTGCGCAAAGGCATGCGCCTCTAATAATGTGTCTTGTGATCGATCGATCTAGTTTTGATTAATCATAGCACACAAATAAAGAAGTTGTATTTGAATCCACACAACCTATTAAAACACATAACCCCTAACATGGCCTAATTAATTAACCCTTCTCGATCTCTACCTAATTAGTGGAAATTGCACAAAATCAAAAGGGGTCCCTCACTAATTATGCATATCTGCTAGATTGTGATAAACTTTTGCCACATATATATTTGGTGGATGGGTGCATCTTGGCATGTAAACAATTAGTGTTTGCAAATGGCGTTGTCAAAATTTATGTACAAATGATTTCTTTCCATCCAAAGTGCATAAAATGGGAGTTTTAATGAAGAAAGTACAAATAAAACAGCTCAACATGCTTCCACACCCCGATTTTCACACGAAGTAGAGCATATTTAAAGGATAATTCCAGAGTTTTACTATTTTTCAAGCAACTTTGCTAATTTTCCCCCACTCACATGACTTTATGTCGATTTAACGAAAATATGGCGAA